>NC_091118.1:126434240-128834240 GCF_040183065.1 Periplaneta americana | reverse complement strand
AGACCTCACTTTGAACTGATATGACATTTACACTGAATAGAAGGGACCAATATCTGTTTATTTATTACAAGTACAAAAGAACATGCCAACAACAACAAGAAACCGGAAATAGGTTATAAACTCATAAAATGCATTAGCTTTTGTTTTGGTTTATAACCCCCAACCCGTATCAGATGCTTCCTGGGAGAGTGCTTATCGAAAAGTGAAATCATAGTATCTCTTAAAAACATGATACGAAGAATGGAGATGCATTTTCGTATTCAGCGCACACCAAACCATAAGGGACACATTATTTTAATCAGAGCAAAATTCTTGTTGTTCAGTGTTATAAGTCTCACAGTCCAGTATTTCAAACTTGTATGTTTCTTACCTTGTAGTCCACAAGCCAATGAGGACACAAAACCTCACACGACATAGCAAAGAGACAAGTCAGCACAAACACAGAACACACAATATGGTAGTAATCATTCAGCATGACATTCTCTTGATGTGTAAACAACAACATTGTCAGATTATCAGAATATGCTGAGAGCCATTTTTACCAGACAGCTTACAAGCATCTATTTTTTTTACATAATTTCAATTAATTTATTAATTTAATATTTTTATTTTCTATTGACGACCCTCAAAAACTCAGGGCCCTGTGAAGTGCAGGGACTGTAGCATATGCTACTTTTGCTACTGATGTTAATCCAGTACCGAATTTGTTAAGCATTTGTATGGTTTTATTTTTAAATGTGTATATATATATATATATATATATATATATATATATATATATATATATATATATACTATACCTATAATGTTGGGCATATAAATGAATGCTAACACTGAGTAAGCCATAATGAAATGATCTCCAATCTCCCATTATGTAAAACTGAGTTAGGACTTGACATTGTTAGGTTACTATTTTAAAATTGTTACTCATAAAAATGTGAAAATATATATGACATTTATTCTTAAAAACATTTTTAAGCTTACTACCACCTTAAATAAATAATATTAATTTTCTTAGCACTAATACTATCTTTAATGCAAATTATTTCTAATTACATAATTATTGCATAAAGAAGTGTTTAGATTGAATTATAATGAATAAATAATTAAGTGTTCGTATGAACTTACAACAGCAATCACATCAATAAGAATCCACTGTTGGATATAGTGCCAAATTGTGAGCAATAGAGGATCCAATGTCGTAATGGAGAAATTGTAACAGATATTATATAACATTAATTAAAAGAGGAGATTAGACTATTATGCTTTTCTGAAAAAGAAAAAATGTAATTCAATTTATTACATAATCTTCAATTGATTCTTTTTTCGGCATCCCCCCCCTAATTTGGCACCATGGGTCATAGCCCACCCCTAGGCCAGTACTGTTTATAATGTTTTTTTTTTTAATTTACTATGCCTTGTTTATTGGTAGCTACAAAAATAACGTCATACTGTAACCTCTTGAATCTCTTGGATGTGTAATGTGTGTTACACACATTAATGAAATAACAAAGTTTCAATACATCTTCAATTTTCTTTCATGAGTTCACTACACAAGAGCCCTTTCTGACAAGAAAGCTATTGTTTGTATTCAATCTTATTACAGGTAGTGGCAGATGACTACAGAGTAAGAGACTTCTATGTTGTATATCCAGTTAGTATACATAACATCTGTTGACATCACAGTTCATTACTATAATAAACTGCAATACTTAGAAAATTAAGTAATATTTCCATATAGTTAAGAAATGAAAAAGAGTATGGTTTCCAAATTTACATGTGCATTAAATAACAAAGTAATTATAAATTTTTGTTCATCAGTTATTATTGTAAAAAAAAAGAAGCTGCCTTTATAACAATTCTCTGCTATAAGAAGAGAAAATGCCAGTAAAAGACAGACGAATACAGACGAATATATTAATGCACAATCATTTTGGTGTAAATATAATTTATAAAATGTAGGTATGTAAAATTATTGTAGATAAAGAAATATTTTTTAATAACATAACTTTTGTATATGTTCCATAATGTAGATGCAGTATAATTACAACATGCATTTTGCATATACCTTTCAGAGTTTCGTATTTAACAGCTGAATATAGATTGAGATAAACAAGAATGTTAATATATATATATATATATATATATATATATATATATATATAATAATTCAGTATCAGAAACCAAAAATATTATATTCTAGTTAATCAATATTCTTACAAGTAAATGTAAAGTTATCTACATATTATTTATTTTAATTTATTGGCCTGACCCAATATTTTGGGTTTGCCCTGCGACACAGAATAGCTCACAATAAAATTTAAAATGAAAAATTATATAAACAGGTTTCAGACAAAACTGATTAAGACATAAGAAAAAAAAATAGAACCAAATACTTCTTGTTCGTCAGATTTACCTCTATCCGCAGTCAACGTTCTCTCTGAAGCAGAACTACTTCCAGCAGACGAATTATCATCTTTGAAAGATGTTCTATGCATAACACCACCACCACCCATGGAACCCACAGCAAGCCTTTCTGACTTAGATAAAAGTAGTCGGTCCATCATAAACTGAAAGAAATGCACCAGGCATGTTATAAAAACAAGTCTGCATTTCAAGATAAATGTTCAATTAAAATAAACCATTTTAAGAATATCTGTTAAGGGGTCCAGGACATAAAAGGTTATTAGAAATAGTTTTTTTGTTATATTTTATGAAATTGCATTATACACACAATTCTAAACTGACCCATATATACAGATCACACATATACCGCCATTTTAAAGACCATTTTCTGCTTTTGAATATCGTTTTCACAAAAGACTGTAATGTAAGTTACTTTTTGGAATGCTTATTTAGCTACTGTTCTCAGGAAATATTATGGATTATTTTAAAATTTTACATTTTGATAAATTAGTCTGTTAGAGACTATATTATAAACTATAAAAATAACACAATGAAGATGTAACAAAACAACATGTAGACCTATAGGTTTGTAAATATTTAAGAACTTTTCTTGCATATTCTGTATAATTTAAATCTTGGATTTTACTAATTCTGTTCTGTTTACACTCTGAAACTATACAAAATAGGCTATCTTAATAATTTTAACTGCTTCTCTGGTGCTGCGTAAATGTTTCCCAATTTCGGTAATGTTATATAAATATTCTACTAAAATGAAATTAAAGTTCCAGAAATCTACAAATCATCTTTACATCCAGGTATCCTCAATGAAACTAAAATGGAATGTACAAAGTGGGCCATAACTCACCACTCCTATGAATTGCATTGATATCATTATGTATATACTTGGAATACCATTTGGTGTTAGGGAAACAATAAGAACAAAACAAATACGGTTGGTAGCAATGACTGATCAGATAAACATTGTACCAATATAAAGAAGAGTTTTTCAGTTGTGCAGGGTCTTGGATTCAAGTGATAGTAAGATGGCAGAGATGAGTAGTTTTTCAATTGAAGAGTACTTAGTTACGAATGTTTGGATCCACGAAAGACAGCACACTGAGCAGACAATTCGACTAAATTATAACACAATTCCAACTGAGATTTTGGAAGCCACTTCCAAGAAAAGCAACACCGTTAGCTTGGGAGAAACAAACATTTGGTTCTAGCAGCGTCAAAGACAGTCCTTGACCAGTCAAGAGATTCAATTCATATGCTGAAGTTACAGAAGCCATCGAATGCTCATCTCATATATCGACACAAGAGTGAGAATTAGAACTCGGAATACCATATTCAACATGAAGAAGGACTTAATGGCGAAGTCGTTTCGACCTGTTTTGCTACTATAAATTATGTGATTGGGTGATATTTTTTAAGGTCTGTTAATAAAACCTGGAAATACTCTCGACTAGGTTCATAATTTTCTTTTAATATTCTATGTCCTTACTGTACGGATATCATATCATTTAGAATAACTCTTCTCGGGTTCTCAGCCAGGTAAGTTGGAGACGGCTAGCTCTGCCATCTTCTTCATCCCTGAAGAAGATGGCAGAGCTAGCTGTCGAAAGCTTGGAAGCTAATCTCCAACTTACCTGGCTGAGAACCCGAGAAGAGTTATTCTATATCAAACGCCGGGAAAGCCTCAAGTCATACATCATATCATTTGTTAAATCATCGCATTACAGATAAAATGAAAGAATGTCAAGTGACGAATAATGCACACAGCAGTGTTTCTGTATGCTTCTACTTTGTCAGTTACGAAAAATAAGTGGAGGGAAGAAAGGCATAGATATTCCACAGATCTCGTGAAAGCTGAGGTCCATGTTAACTTACATTTTAATTTTTAATTATAGTTGCCATTCATCTAAAAGAAGAAGAAAAAAAAGGGACAAAATATCAATAATCATAATATACTTTGTACTATACTGTACAGTAATATAAGCCTAAATTCAGTTTTCAAAACTGTATACTTTCCACTAGAAATCAGCAATTTTATTACAGTAGATAATTTAAGAAGCACGAAACAATTCCATTTGTTTTTCTTTTTAATCTAAATTCCAAGTAATAAAATTATAATAAAATAAGCTAATTACTAATTCAGTGTCTGTGTTTTTTGATATATACAAAACTATGGCAATAATATGGCATGGTGTGCATACGGGGTTCTCTCAAATTATGTGCATTTTTCTTGCTATAAACATCACACCTCGAGGCTCAGCCCATCCTGTTCTGAAAATCTGGCAACTCTATCCACGTCTGAGCATAACTCCAGATCAGTGAGCAAATGCACATACTGCTTGAGCTACAATGATGACTCTCATTTCTGTTAGAGGCTGAGTGAACTCCAGAGCCACAGTGCAGCCGAAAGGATTTGAGCAATAGAGAAAATCCATGACCTTCTGACTTGAAGCTCAACGTCTTAACCATGACACTATTGCATTAGAATATATTAAGGAAATTTATCAACCACTCATATGTAGCACCAAATTTTTGACATCCACAAGGTTAGGTATAAAAAATAAACTTTGCCACTCCATGCAATTGCCCTGGATGGACCATGAGTAAATATGCCTCTGAATCATAGTAACGTTATATACACGATCTTCAAGAAATAAAAGAGTATTTTCTCGATCAAGGGAATGGAAAGTGAAGTGCTTATAATTACTTATTCATACCTTTCCAGTTGCTGTGTTGTCATGGAGATGGCGGGCTGTAAGAATGCGATGTTGTGTGTGAAAACTCAGTGGATTTCCTTCGAGACTCAACCAAGTGAGTGAAGGTAAATGAAGAATGGGATTAAGTGAATCATGATCTGCCAAACAGTTGCAAGACAAATCCAGTTCCATTAATGACTCCATTCCCAAAAGACCTGAGAAATTGTAAAAATTCAAATGTAGTTCAATTTTGTTGAAGTACAGTTTCCTAGTAAAAAATTATTTATTTACTTTTAAAACATAGAAAATTAAATTCGTATAACAAAACTTTAAGACACATCACTAGTGCTTTGTGAATATTTTCCTCAAAAGTTAATAAGCATTTAATTCATTTCAGAATGAGAATAGGCCTATATCAAATACAATACACTGTATATGGTTATACTATTATTAGAATTAAATTAGTCTTCATTCTTCAATACATTCTTTTAACACTTGTATAATCTAAGACTAAAAGACACCACGTCGAAACTAGTCAGCCAGGTAATTAGCATACATTAACACAGTAAAGCAGTTATTACTTATTCAGTGGTTAAATTTTATTACTGAATATTTCAGCTCACTACACACAACACATGGAACTGTTGTCTGATTTGTTGCATTAGGCCCTATTTCATAATGAAATGAAACTGAGAGATAGTATATGACTTCACAAATACAGTAAAGGCCTATACATATATATATATATATATATATATATATATGAAAAAATAAATAGGCAAGTTTCCGTAAGATCGAAGATCATTTACAGGTTAGATTTGTTAAGACTTTTGGTATGCCTTCTGTGATCTCTTTAAAGCTTTCGATTGTATTAACCATAAAATTCTAGAGTCATATCTCCTAAACAGAAAACAAAAAGTTGAAATCAACGCATTCAGCAACTCCTTTAAATCTACTTCAACATGGGGAAATGTTATACAAGGATCTATATTAGGTCCTCTTCTTTTTCTAATTTTTATAAATGACCTTGGCCCCATAATAAAAGGAATAGATTATCCTATACTGTTTGCAGATGACACAAGTATCATAATTACAGACAAGAACTTTGCCACATTCAAATATAAATTTAGAAACAATTCTCCTTAAAATTTACGACTGGTTTACAACCAATAAACTAGCATTAAACATTAATAAAACTAACATGATTCAATTTAAAACCACTTCAAACTTAATCTCTGAAACATTAGACACAACTATCAACAATATACAAATCTCTTGGTTTGCATATTAATAATACATTACATTGGAAAAATCATATTAAAGAAATGACTCCCAAACTTAGCTCAGCATGCTTTGCAATTAGGTCGTTACAACAATTTCTAAACAGTGGTATCTTAAAGACAATATATTTTGCCTATTTTCATTCCATTATGTCTTACAGAATAATATTTTGGGGAAATTCTGCAGATTGTAAAAATATATTCATATTACAAAAAAGAGCTATTAGAATAATAGCTGGAGCAAAGGCTAGAGAATGTTATAGATTATTTAAAAAAAAAATTAGAGATTCTGACCTTATCAAATCAGTACATATACTCTTCAATAAATTTCCTCTTATGTAATAAATAAAATTTTCCAACTAATTCAGCCATACATAGTGTAAATATCCGCAGAAAGAATAATTTTCATATGCCATCATCAAATTTATCATGCTATCGAAGGGGAGTATGTTACATGGCGATAAAAATGTTCAATAGTCTTCCTGAAGACATTAAGAATCATAACCAAAACCCTGCATTGTTTAAGGTAAAACTAAAAAATTACTTAATATCTCACACTTTCTATTCTGTAGATGAATTCTCGACATTTCACGGTATTTTGTAAATATTTTAATACTATTAAATGGTAAACATACTGCATTGTATAATATATTAAGGTATTAATTCTGTACATATTTCATATTTGCATTTTATATGTTAAATGTAAGAATTGGACATGTTCTTTATTCTATGCTATAAAGCAAATGTAAGAATATTATGGAACGAATCTGTCTGTCTACCTACCTACCCACCCATCTATCTACCTACCTACCTACCTACCTATCCACCTACTGACTGACTCATCTATCTATCTATCTATGCTTCAACTACCTACCTACCTACCTACCTACCTACCTACCTACCTACCCACCCACCTACCTACCTACCCACCTTGCAGGTAGCTAATGCTTTTTGGTAATAAATAAAAGATTTACCAGACCAAAGAAAGGAATGTTTTCCAGCATAGTGTAACATAATGATGGTACCAATGTGTTACCTGTTACATGATTTCCTGTGAACATCATTGGTAGGGTATATTGTATTAGCACTTTTTGTGCCCATTGTGATCTTATCTTTCTACTTATATTTTTTACTCCCCTCTTTTTGAATTTTTGTTGTTTAAATTATTTGTATTTGTAATTTTATTTCTATTTCTTATTTACCAGTACTACTTTTCTCTGCATTTGTTTTTTGTATATGCCTATATGTATTCTGGTGGTGTAGTAGAGAAGGCCTGATGGCCTCAACTCCACCAGATTAAATAAATAAATAAATAAATAATAAGAAACGAAGGTATTTCAGTTGAGGTGCAGGGTTTATAACTTTCGCAATGATCACATCTTGTTTTTAGAAAAGGGTGCTACAATTTTGAGGTTATTTTCAATTAATTACATTTTTTTCTCTCATGTATTGTGTGTAGCAGGATCGAACATTCAATTTAAAATCTTAAATTCAGTATGGTACAGTACTGTACAACATGGCTTCTTGATATTGAAGTTAATTAATTTCCATCTCATTTTGAATAATGCCAACAATTGAAATAAAGTATGTGAATTACGATTGCCGAGCAGTTTGCTTCTTCTTCTTAAAAGAGATGAGAGACAGTTTGTGCTAGTTCGATTCATTATAGTATCGAAGCAGTGAGCTATTGTAAAGCCGCTAGTCTAATTTTCTCTCACTATTAGGCATCAATATAAATTCTGCGGTCTAATGATTGTCACTGAGTGCAGCATTTCGATCCTATTGTATGTATTTACTCGTATTTCCACGTAATTTATTGTTCGTTTATTAGTTTCTTTGTATATGTAGGCTAGTACGAATTAATAGATACGAGCTTTCAATAATCGTAAAATTAATTAAATTAATCACGTATCTTTTGCAAAATTAGTACCAGTAGCTAAGGAACGTCATTATAACAAACAAAAGCAAATGACAGACTATAACAATAAATAGCCTAGGCTACACTAAGTGAAAAAGATCTGTAATTCTAACTACAGTGACACTGTTTTGTTATGCTGCGAGGTTTTCATTTGCTGCGTTGCCTGCGCAGCTAGTGTGTTTTCTGCCTGCTTCCATTAACGAACACTGTGCCATACAGTGACAGTTGCGAGTTAGTTTATCATCTGCACTTGTGCGTGAAGGCGTGTTGTGTTGCGTGTGGTGTGTTCGGCATTGTTGCAATGCGATTTTCATTACCTGAACGTGTGTATATGCTTACTAAGTGCATAAAATACAGAAAATGTTGTGCGAGCACATGACAAATTTCCAAGTAGATCCATGCCTAATGCCACTACAATAAGAAAGTTAGCTAAAAATTAAAAAAGAAAGGTTCAGTAAATGATCGTAAAATACAAAGAAGACATGTTCTTACAGAAGAAAAAATAGACGAGATAGAACAGAGCCTAGAGCACAACCAACAAAAATCTCTTAAGCATTTGGCGCAAGAAACAGAAGTAAATTACGAGTCCGCTCGTCAAACAACAAAATTACTTAAATTAAAGCCACACAAAATTTCGATATTTCAAAAGTTAAATGAACAAGATCCCAATAAGAGGTTGCATTTTTGTAATTGGATTTTAGAGAAAGTAAATTCTGAGGAAATTGATCCGAGATTAATTTATTTTTCTGATGAAGCCTATTTTCATTTAAATGGACACTATCCTCACAAAATCATCGGTATTACAGTCAGGAGAAACCCAATTTTGTACTCGAAACATCTTTGTACGGTGAAAAAATAGGTGTGTGGTGTGCAATGAACGGACACAGAATTATTGGGTCTATTTTCACTCAGGGCACAATTACCAGTGAGCGGTATTGGAATGAGATCCTTGATTCATTTTTATATGAACTGACTTAATGGAGAACGTTTCTCAGTATATTTCCAACAAGACTCCGCCACTGCTCATACTGCCGAAGAATCCATGAGAATTGCGTCGAATTTTTGGAAGGTGAATTATCAGTAAAAATTTGTGGGCTCCACAAAGTCCAGATTTAACACCATGCAATTTCTATCTATCCTAAAAATAACATTTATGCGAAAAACTCACATACAATAAATGAGCTTAAGGACTATATGAGCTGAAATCGAGTCAATCAGTGAAGCAAAACTTCTTAAAATAATTAACAATTTCATAAGAAGGTATCAACAGTGTGTAGCAGTTGGTGGGGAATATTTTCAACATCTACTTCCAGCTGGGTAAGTACAAATTCCTATACTAAATGTTTCAGTGCCAAAGATAAGCTTCTAGCTGCGGGCAACGTGAAAATGAAAACCACACTGCTAAACAAAACAGTGTCACTGTAGGATTGTTCACTGTACAAACAAACACGTGCTTTTTTTTTTTTTTTTTTTAGTTAGGAGCAGGGAACAGTAGAATTAAGGTACGATATATTATCACTACTACTACTATTATTATTATTATTATTATTATTACTGCCTTAATAATTGCGCTTTCCTAAAAAAACACACACATTTTGCCATTATAATATAGTTAAACTTATTAAACTACATAGAAAGACCATCAATAAATAGTAAACAACAATAAGAGTTAATGATGACTTGATAAATAGAGTCGTAGAAAAGAAGCTAAAATATCAATATCACTCAGTGACAGGTCTGCAGACCTAACCGTTTATTTTACGAGGAGGAGGAATTGTTGCGATGGTAGTGGTAGTGGTAGTGGTAGTGGTAGTGGTAGTGGTAATGGTGGTGGTGGTGGTGGTGGTGTTGGTGGTGATAGTGGTGGTGGTGATGGTGGTGGTGGTGAATAACTGAAGTATTATCTAACAACTGGAAAATTTTTGTTTAAGATAAGTCATTACCACTATGACACACAGAGTTAAAAAAATAAATAAAACATACAGACCTAGACTAAATTTCCCCACCTTCTCGAATTACTTGATTACAATCAGAGCCACCAATTTTGACAATATAACCTTGACTGTAATGGCCAGTCAACAAGCCACTATTCTGTATGAATGAGTTGCGATAATGCTCTCCATCGTTGTTTACTATATCATTAGTATGAAACATATCAATGAACCACACCACAGTACAGTCCGAGTGGATTCAGTAGCATGTCGTAAGTGACTTTCGTTGGCAATAATTTTACAGTATGTCTCCTACATTTTCTAAATTAAAATTAAAAACATTATATAGCTAGAACCAAGAAATTACTGCTAATGTTTGTGACTTCATGAAACAAGATGCGAAAATTAGGTATGAATTAGGTGTTCCCAAAGATTCATAGTATTCAGAAAGTACAAGAACAAGTAGCAGAAGCAACATGAATCTTCGACACGTTCAATTTCAAGAGTATTAAATAACCAAAAGAAGCACACTAAAATAAGATCATTCAACACACCAGACAAGAAACCTTATGTTTCAAAAGGAATAAAGGAAATAAATGAATATGAGAACTTGCTTCAATGATTTAATTCATGCACAACATGTATTTACAAGGAATGGTAATCCTTAGACAATGAGCCGGAATCTCCTATTCTCTGCCAATAGCTGTCCTGCTGTATTGTACACTGGAGGTTTTTAAAAATTAGAAAATTCGCAACGAAAGGTAAAAGTAGTTCTGTATACAGATAATTTCTTAGTCAATTTCCGTCGACGTTAGGTGCACCATCTTCCTGTTTAAGGTTGCACAGTGAGGGTAAGATTTTCTATTTTAAGAAAAAAGTTGAACTAGCACTTAGGGAAATGAAGATTGGGAAAGCAACAGGAGTTGATGAATCCCTACTGAATTAGTGAAATGCTTGGATGAAGACAAGAAAGAAATTCTATCATTATTCAACGAAATATATGAGAAAGGCGAATGTCCTGAAGATTTTATGGAGACAGTGTTGCTTCCAATACCGAAAAAAAATAATGCCAAGAAATGTAAGAGTTCAGGACTATCAGCCTGATATCACACTCAGCAAAGATTCTCCTGCGAATACTGAATCGACATTTATATTCTAAGATGGAAGGACAGTTGGAAGAAGAGCAGTTTGGTCTCAGGAAGGAAAAAGATACAAGAGATGCAATTGAACTGCTACGAACAATCGGCAAAAGATGCCTAGAGAAGAATAAAGAAATGTATGTAGCATTTGTGGACTTAGAAAAAGCGTTTGTCAGAGTGGACTGGAATAAACTGATGGGGATCCTAAAGAAAATTGGTGTGAATTGGAAAGAGAGAAGGTTGTTCAGTAATCTTTATATGAAACAACGAATCAAAGTCAGGTTAGGAGAAGAATGTAAGAAGGAAGTGAAATAGGGAGAGGAGTACAACAAGAATGCCTTTAAACACGTTTAACATCTACTTCGAGGATTTAGTGAAGAACTGTTTTCAGAACATGGGAGGAGTGATAGTAGGAGGAATAATAAAGTGCATAAGATTTACTGCTGATATGGCGCTGTTAGCAGAAGAGATTATACTAAGAGATATGCTAAATGCTAAATGACAGCTGTGAGCAGTATGGGATGAAGATAAATGCGAACAAAGCAAAGACCATGGTTATCGGAAGAAAAATAAAGAAGGTAAATTTGCGAATTCTAAATGAGGCAGTAGAGCAAGTGGACAGCTTCAAATACTTGGGGTGTACTATAAGAAGTAACTTGAGCTGCTGCCAGGAAGTCAAAAGGAGGATAGCAATGGCAAAGTAAAATTTTAATAGAAAAAGAAGCATCTTGTGCAGGCCTCTGGAAAAAGAACTAAGGAAGAGACTAGTGAAGTTCTTTGTGTTGAGTGTGGCATTAGGCCTATATGGAAACATGGACATTACGACGAAATGAAGAGAAATGACTAGAAGCATTTGAAATGTGGATATAGAGAAGAATGGAGCACGTGAAATGGTCAGACAGAATAAGAAATGAAGCTGTGTTGGAAAGAGTGGATGAAGAAAGAATGATGTTGAGACTGATCAGGAAGAGAAAAACGAAAAAAAGAAATTGTGAATGGAAGAAGAGTTCGGGGCAGAAAAAGATATCAGATGATAACGACATTAAGATATACGGATCATATGCTGAGACCAAGAGGAAGGCAGAAAATAGGAAAGATTGGAGAATGCTGGGTTTGCAGTGGAAGACATGTCCTTAGGCAGAATATTATGAATCAATGAGTATAAACGAAGTTAAATGAAATACATTACCAGATTTACGCGGAAATACACCTTTTCAGCATCCCTGGTATGGAAAGGGTGGTTTTTGATATGTCATCTATGTATAGCGAATTCTCTTATGCCATAAGTCGAATTTTGTTCATATGAATATTTATTTGTACTGGAAGTATACACGTAATATATATTTTATATTAACAATTTAACGAGTTTTTATTATAAGTTATTTAGTTCTAGCCAAATTACAAAATTGTATTCATGATTATTCATAAGTTTCATGTAAGTCTAAAATAAACTAACGAATGAGAGAGTGAAGTTGGTCTTCTTCTTAGTCAGTGTCTCAGATTTTAAGGTTAATATTTCAGTAAGACTCACAAATTACAGTAATGAGTGGCAGTTAAGCCGGCAGTCGATGTACATATTTTTTTAACGATGACAGGCTGAGTATGTCGTCTCGATAATACGATTCTCGGAACTGATGTTATCAGCCCGCTTGTATCGCCTATGAAAACGATCAGAACTAAGAGGCTGTTTGTCCACTTCTACTGCCAGGTGTCTCATATTATACGGAATGTCCCATATTTAAGGCGTGTAAGACGTTTTCTGTATGAAATTCATATGGGACACCAAAAACCCCGTATTTACTGACATTATGTCATAAACAGTCAACGGTTTTTGGATTGTATATAAAGTAATATGTGTGAAGACGCGAAAAATGTTTCAAACCAAAATGAGTGTTTCTCGTTTGCATGAAACAAAGAGGACGTGTTGAATTTAGAAAAAAAAAAAAAAAGACATTATTTATTTGTTTATATAGGCCTAGGCCTAAATACAACCTTTGCAATTACCTCTTCCCAATCTATATCTTTCTAAATTTTATTAAAACAAATGAACTAATTCTCTCTAACTCTCTCTCTTAAAGTTCGTCACATTTTCTTGGAGTTAAATGTTGCAACTGTCCATATTTTATTCTGGAAATCTGGCAACCTCATGATATAAATACGTTATTCACTGTTGAAGATAACAAACAAATGAAAGGGTGAGAATGAGATAGTCCAAAGCCACAGTTTTAACAAAAATGGTATTATGTACAAGTTCATATCTTACACATATGGGGTAGCTACTAGAAAAATAATATAAAAATTCTCAATAATTGACGTAAGTAACACCGAAGAAGTTAAAACATGGTACCTAATAGCATTGGACTCTACACCTCTAATACTCTCTCCTGTAAATTTTGTCTGTGTGGCTTAAGACTATATAATTCTCACCTCTTCAATTTTTTGCTTTCTGAGAAACTAAGTTTCATTAGGGGCATCATGTACCATAAACTGAATTTTATGTCTACAAGCATACTGAATTAGGTTTTTATACGTATGTGACATTTGCTGAAAATTAGTGACTCACGAAAGCGTGCAAATACTAATTAGTTATTACCATAAACTACTGCATCA
Organism: Periplaneta americana; assembly: GCF_040183065.1. Classification (NCBI taxonomy): domain Eukaryota; kingdom Metazoa; phylum Arthropoda; class Insecta; order Blattodea; family Blattidae; genus Periplaneta; species Periplaneta americana. The sequence continues at coordinate 128,820,245 of NC_091118.1, read as the reverse complement.
TTAAGTCAAACATAAATCATAATATATTGTCATCAATGACAGTTTAAGTGGCTGGAACAAGTGGACTCTAGCCTAATCAAAAACCTGATTGAGGCTACATTTATTTTCTTACATTAGGCTACTTTTTAAACGAGTATACCGTATACGAAAATAGAACTTCAAATGAAGTTATTAATTATGATGAACAAATACATAGTAATGTGAAAGGATTTAACTTTTATTGTACAATCAAAATGTAAAATTTAGCTGTGTCAATAAGTATGGGCCTAGCAAACATGCACATTGTGCGCAATTCCTTAAAATGTGGAATTTATATAAAATCCTGCGACCAGTATTAGAATGAATTTTTGCAGGGGCGTATACTGGTTAAAGGGTTTGGGCTACCGCTGACCCTATTATTACACAAAATATATCTAACAATTACTTTAATTTTAATTACTATGGTAAAACTAATAATACAAAATTATTACATTATGTTATATTATAAACTTTTTCTTTTGTAATTTCCTTGGGCTACCGCCGGTAGCCCCGGTAGCCCGCAAAATACGCCCCTGAATTTTTGTACCAGTACTTTATAATGAAGGAATCTTATGGTGAACTGAAAAAATTAATGTGTTGACCTAGTCACTTTTGTGGTTGGTTGTTCTTATCTAAAGAAAATTTCTAGGTGTTTAACGTTGACTAATTACCAACTATTAATCTTCCAGTTTACTTGCAGCATGATATTCATAATAAATTTATATTCTTGCTTATATCGTAGGCCTAGTTTAATATGCATGATTAATTCTGGGTAAGTCTACTAAAAATATATCGCTCTCTAGGGGTTGCAGTTCAAACCCGGTTGGGATCAATGGATTTTTCAAGACGCAAGTGAAAGTCGTCTGGGAGAGACTTTAAGCTGTATCCTGTGTCGAATTTTTTCGCATTTTAACGACATCCAAGTCTTAATGACAACCTCGGGACTAAATTTCTCCTCTCTCGCGTCCTAGTAATACCTTTGGTGCAAATAGATGGCATTTGAGGCAATGAGCTTACCACTTGTCCCTGTCGACAAATAAGTGCAGCCAGATTCCTTGTAGGCATTGAAATCTCTCTCAGGGAATACCTAGGCCTATGTTCCGGCATTGGAACAATGGGTTGAACACATACAACTAAGAATAGGCTATGTACCATACTTCCAGAACCAGGTTAATGATTATAGGACGAATTTGACAACTGAATCATTTTATGAGTGATGAGTGTCGCCTCGAGTGTTTTATTTTCTGGTCCTGTTACTTATTATAATGTACAATGTAACAGTTTTAAAATACGGATGTATTTACCTGATAATTCTTCTATGTAATTATTTTTCATGACTAGAACTTGCAATTTCTTACAGGCATCTTTATTTACGACAGGAACTGATTCAAGAAGATTATAACTCATATTCAAGTACTTGAGATTTGGGAGACAAGCTATAGCTTCAGCATTATAAATCCTATTATGACTAAGATCAAGGATTTGTAGCCATGGAGTAAATCCCAGAGATCGATCCAGTAAGTCTATGCCATTATAGCTAAATACAGCTTCCCGTAGATCACTCCATACAAATCCAGAACTGTGATCAGCTCCACAATCCAATAAAAGATCTTCTAATCTTTGAATGCAACGAATACAAACTATGGACTGCAATTGAGCACGTACACTCTGGATACCACTTAACAGATGTACAGGAACTTTTTTCAGTTCAAGATATCTGAGGCTTCTAAACTTACAGATATCCAACGTGCCTTTATCAGAATTATTTGGCACTACACTGTTACCTATTTTCAAACCAATTGTCTTCTGCACAAAATCGTGAAGAAACTGGATTTCATGAAATATCTCCACTTTTGAATTGTTGGTGTTGATTACTTGGAATGAATTATTCACTTCTTCATTTTCAACAATGAGTGTGAAGGCGTCGTTAAGATTTTTCAATAAAGATACTGTCAAAGACAGCTTACTTTGGCCATTCAACACTTTATCGCCATTCTCACGAAGCAAAGCTGCCAAATTTGAAATGTCATTCATCTCCATTGCTTTTTCATGACAAACACCACAACACAATTAAAAAAATCAGAATATAAACTAACTTCGTATCTTGTAAATAACCTAGTATTCCATTAGTAAATTAAGTTACACATTCATAATTTTGATAATGCTGATATTGGAAGTGATTCATTTCGAAAATCTACACTGTCTAGTCTTTAACAAAAGCCACACTTCTTTCGAGCTGTGTAAAATGAAACCTAAATTGTCACTTGTCAATTACGTAATATAAAAACATTTCGAAAGTTCTTCTCTACACTTACACTACACATAATACAGTAAATGTCCAATAACATATTTTAAGCGTTGGTGAAGGCCATTCGACATTATTTTTACATTTATAAACTTATATCAATATCGTGGTAAAGACCAAATATTAAAATAATTCTTAAAATATAAATATTGAATGAAGAGTGTCATTTATCACTTTAGCACACGAACATTACATATACCCTACAATACTGTCAAAATTATAAATAAATGACAAATAAGACAAATTCCATCAACGAACAAATATCAGCTGTTTGGCAGTTTGTTAACAAACACACCAACATGACCTACTCTATACGCACTATCGGAATATTTAAAAGTATGAGACGGCCGGTTCAGTGACCGCAGTAAACCAAGAAACAGATGAAAGGCGAAATTGCGCGATAACGGCGTTAATGCCAACCTTTTTGCGTCGTATATAAATCATTGAAATGAGGAAGCAAACTTCAGTTTTGGTTTAGATTTGGATTGTATATTTGTGTATTTAACACGACAGTGCACCACATTTACGAAATATTTACACTTTTTAGGACAATAGTATTCAAATAGCGATGTGGTTATTTTACTTTATATTATTATATGTCACCTGTATATGTATTATTCAATGTAAGAAGTTCAAAGATGGGGAAGAGAAACCAGCATGGGCAAAAAAGGATATTCGTGATTACAGTGATGCCGATTTAGAGAGGTTGCTTGAACAGTGGGAGGTAAACGTGTTTTCCTTTGAAACTCCCCCGAAATTATATAGTATCCCAATAAAATATGAACTTGTTTCATTGAGCTGTCTTTGTTTAGGAAGATGATGAACCACTTGAAGAAGATGAACTTCCCGAACATCTCCGACCGCAACAAAAAATTGATTTCAGTCAGGTGATATATATTTAGAGTTTTCTCGTAATTATTTGCTTTAACGACACCAAGGAATTGGATTGTATTTGGCACATAGTAATGGTAGTATGATCGTGAAGATTACGTTGCTTTGTTTTACCCTCCGCCTGCGTGTTATTTCCATAACTGTTTAGAGTTAAAAGGCGAGGTTAAATGAGGGGATAAGTTGCAGGAGACGAAGCTTAAGTTGTGAGGGTGTTAGGAACAATAGACTGTGCACGTACTATTTCGCATTAAAGTAAACAAATAGTTTTTCTTAATAGTTTTTCAGTTTAAGTGTCACGTGGATTGGTTCTTTTCTGCTAAGTAGTTACACTATTAGTGGAAATACCATCAATTTTATTACTAGACTGTCATTTGTATACTTGTATTGAAATTCTCAAACTTTCAAATTTAAGTAGAATATGTAGCATAGAATCCACATGACTAGTAGTAGGCATTATCTTTTTGTTAGCATGTTAAGTTTGATTATAGTTTCTACAGCCATTTGGAAGCTTTACATGACTTACTATATTTCAGATAGATATGAGTAATCCAGAGAATCTAGTGAAAATGACCAAGAAGGGGCGTACTCTGATGGTATTCGTCAGCGTCGATGGAAATCCTACAAGAGAAGAAACTGAAGAACTTACCAAGTTATGGCAAACCGGTTTGTGGAACAACCATATACAAGCAGAAAGGTTTGCTAATGTATTCTTTTACATAGGCCTAATACTGGTATTATGAAAGCCGTTGTAATATCTGTTAATATGCTTGTGGACAGGAAATCATGAAATGAGGTGGTTCAGTGGAAAAGCATTAGATTCATATTCGGAAGGTCCTGGGTTCAGATTTCGGTCTTTGCCACTCTGGTCTGAATTTTTAGCAGTTTCCTCGACTGTAAATGACTATAAATGTAGGTAGTTATTTCAAAAGGCAAATGCTGAATTGGTTCCCACTTCCACTATAACAAAGCTACAAATATTATTTTATTCTCGAGACTTGTCTATATGACCTCGCAATTAAAGGGTGCACTAATGCTGCACGTTTCCCCACCCCAAGAAGCATTTGGGTGATGGGGAAAGAAGAGGTTTCAGAAGATGGATTGGAAGTCATGTTTGAGGAAATGGAAGAAGGGGAGGAGGAAAGATTAAAAGTTTTTTTCCTAGATATCACTTGCATCTGCTACTGCTGAACTGTCTTCTCTCTTCCCTTTAATCCAGTTCTCTCTCATCTTTTATCTTCATTTCTCTTGTGTGTGGTATTCCTGTACAGAAGGTACAATTAGGTCTACATACAACTTTTTAATTATAAGTTTCTTACCAGTGGTAGAGTCGAATCATGCATCCTTGCTACTACAGAGCTACTGTGGGAGATTTTTTTTGTAAGCTTTCAAATCTTATCTTTTCAGCTGAAGAGGTCCAGGGGAAATGGAAGGGGAATATTAGCAGTGATATAATGAGTGGGAATTTTGGGTAGACATTAGTCTGTTGAGAATACTAGTGTGTAATCTTAGATTGTTCAATTATGTTGAACTGAATGAATCAACATATTATGTGAACTGAAATTTTTCGATTGTGTTATTTTGAAGGGAAATGAAGAGGTTAATTTTTGTGTGACCATGGGGGTTGAAAAGGCAAGAAACTTGTTAGCGTTACTCGTATAGTTTTTGTCTTGTACACTTACAATATCTCTCAATTTTCTAACAAGATTGTGCACTGTAAAATGATTTTGACACCTTTTTTGAATTTGCTGGAGAGAGTTATTGAGTACATGGGAAATATAAACATTTGCTGTTGTGTAGTCAACTGAGAAACGTCCATTCCAGTTATATGATAACCACAAAATAAATTGCTCATATTGAATGCCAGACCCAGCAGAAAATGTAACTCCCTTCCATAGGAACCGGGCGAGTCCAATTGTCCAGTGTTGTCTTAAATCAGGCAAGTAAAGAGATAGGTTTGGAAGTAAATCACGAAAAGATAAAGTATGTGATGTCTGTGACCAGAATATTGTACGAAACGGAAATATAAAAATTGGAAATTTATTCTTTGAAGAGGTGGAAAAATTCAAATATCTTAGAGCAACAGTAACAAATATAAATGATATTCGAGAAGAAATTAAACAAAGAATAAATATGGGAAATGTGTATTATTATTCGGTTGAGAAGCTTCTATTATCCAGTCTGATCTCAAAAAATCTGAAAGTTAGAATTTATAAAACAGTTATATTACTGGTTGTTCTGTATGTTGTGAAACTTGGACAAACTAACCATATACTATTGCCGACATACAAGTGGAAAGAATTATCTGCCCTGAACTTAAAAGTAACACAATAGTAATACCATTGCCACGGTGGGGAAGTAAAATATTATATTTGGTATGAATTCTGACTTCAGAGCAATGTAAAGAAAGAAATACTTATGTTTGGAGAAAAATAGTTCCTGACATGCTGTCTCTGTACAGAAATTTCTCACACACTATTGAACGAATTCATTCACATCCAATATCTACAAGTCAATGCGGTATGAAATATAATGATTTTTCTAACAATTGTTGAGTTTTTATAAGGTAGGAAAGGGAACACAAAATGGTTATATACTCGAAATACAGTATTACTAAAAATTAAGCACTGAACAAAATGATGTAGGCCTAGATAGCAAGTTTCTTAAAAAAAAAAAAAAAAAAAAAAAAGTAGGATACATTGTATAATTATTTACATAATTATGCCTGCACTGGACAACTTCAGACAAAAGATTTAGGACTAAAAGATATGTACTGTTATGTGAATTACTTTGCAAAATAAATGTAACACTGGGAAGAGGGGGTGTTTGAACTTCATTTTTCTATAAAGAGTCGATGCCTGTAGGCTTATAATTACGTCTCCAATATTAAAAGCTTAAGATATGTACACAAATTAATATAATTTTAGCATTTACGGGAAGAGAACTAAAAGAGAACATTTTCTGTAAAAATTTTACCTAGAAAACCTTTCTTACCACTAGTAATTTAAGAGCCAGGAAAGACTGCACTGGAGACAGAATGAGTTGTTCTTATTTAAAAGGATTACATGTTTTTCACAGTTGTAAAAACGGTTTATATTATTAAAGAGGGACTGTCCATAAAATATTTTCCTTAAATAGTTTGCACTCACATTGCACTTGATTAACAAATATTTTGGTTAAATTCCTCATTATAGGCCTAAACGATTATTAAGATTTAATCATTCTATCAGCTTTAAGCATCGATTAATAATTATGATATATGAGGTGCTATATGAACAAATTTATACAAAATTAATTAAATACATCTACTTAAAGCATGTAATTTATATTTTAGGTGGGCTGTGTTATTTTTGGGCATATAGTAAAATGATTTTATGTCTTATAAATGAGTCTATTATTAGACAGTATATCTCACTTGAGGATATGTATCAGAGGAAGAACAATTGTTTGTATAATCTGAAATCTGATCAGTGTAATCAGTGATGTATGCATGGAGGGGCAAAGGAACTAGTCACCCTAACCAATTATCTCTTGGCTTAGTTGCCTCATAAACAGTGCCTTGTTGATATCACTTGTGAAGTTCAGACCTGTCTTTGGACAGCTGACTAAACAAAAACATACATGAGAGTTCAGAAAAATAAACTAAAATAGAATTGTTATAAAACGTGTAAAATATGTAAGAAAAAACATTGCTGACTTTATGACATCAATTTTTTTCTTCACAGTTATGCCATTGCCAGGCTGAATTGAAAGAAATGTCGAACTGCTGTAACTATTTGCACTATTGTTAACAAAACGCTTAAAACCAGTATTATTACCTTCATGATTATAGCATGAATAAAGTTTTCAAGTCGTCTTTCTCTTCTCAGATACCTGGTAGCTGATGACAGAACAATATTCTTGTTCAAAGATGGAGCTCAAGCTTGGGATGCAAAAGAATTTCTAATTGAACAAGAAAGATGTAAAGAAGTTGTAATAGAAAATAAGTCATATTATGGTAAACATACAAAAGAGGTAAGGCAATACTTCATTAAAACTTACGTTTACTGTTATTTAGTCAGATATCTATACATGTATGTTTGTAATTTTTTGAATTTGACGATCAAGTCATTCTTCTTATCGTCTCCCAATATTTAGAGACAGGGTCCTTAAATGTTGAAAGTGCATTACATATTTCAAGAATGATGATGCAACTGCCAAAAATGCAAAACAATGGTGTTCTTTCTAACACTCAGCTGCAAATTGCTCATAAAAATTCATTCCAATCCAAAATATTCCAGAGTTAAAAAAAGTCCCACAAAAGAGATCTCTGGGAGGGGACTGCTTTGGGAATTAGAAATGATCAAACGGTATCTATACAAGAATATTGCTTCTCTTTTACAGGATATAGAGGAAGTTAAAAGGAGCAAGAAGAATGAGGAGCTGTAAGAAGAATGTGTGTGTGCAGCAGTAATTTTGTATGGTGAAGAAGAAACTTGTGTTTATTTCTTATTATGTAATGTGCGTTTTTTTATACAGCATAATATTGCAATATACACTTTTCCGATTTGTCTACGAGAATGTCTGAAGTTATGTACAGATAAGAGCGATGTATTACTTTAATTTTTTGTAGCATGTTTTATAATGTCTAGTGAAATTAATAAAGAATTTGAACAGTGAATAATAGTGGACATTACTACTACTAATTTTTAATTTGTAATTTTGTGAAATGTTACATTTTTAAATTAATGCTGAAAATGAAACTTAGTTTTGTTTCTCATCATCTCCTTGGTTGAAATTTTGTTTCTCGTCATCTCCTTGGTTGAAGTTGTTTTTCTCATCTCCTTGGTTGATAGCTGCAACCTCTCTTCTTACTTCTTTTACAACTGTTGCTAATGCTTCTGGATTTACACCACTTTCACATAACTTGATGCAGATGGTCAATGTTTCTGGGTCAAGACCAGTATTAAGAAGCTTGGAGATTTCCAACAATGTATGAAATGCCTCTCGTGCCTCTAACACTTGACTGTTACTGGAATCGGCCATTCTGTGCACTGCTGGCATGGTTAATCTATAATAAAACACAATGCACATTTGTAATATTGGCATATCATTTGTCACATTGAAGCTGGCTTACATCAGATTCCTCAGCAATACTGCCATCCTCATCTCTAAATAATCCATGTATGATGAGAGTGACGTTGTTTCTTATATTAAATTAAAAAAGGTCAAGAGACAAGAGATAAAAAAATTTGTACAATTACTGTTGAAAGATCTCCATCATACTTGAGCGCATTTCTGATGACATTTAATAATTGTGTTATTTCATAATCAAATGAAACTGGGATATTGAGGCATTTCTACAATTCCATTCAAGAGAAACAAAATTGTTAGTTACACATAAACAATTGACACTATGCAGCAGTGCATATCGTATTACTGCCAATATCTGGAAAGATAGGAGTTTTCTTAAGCTCGAAGATGAGTGACAAGTTAGGTTGGTTTGTTCAGGCTTTTGGTAGATTTACCTTGAACCATCGTGAAGACAGGGGTCCTTTCGTAAGCTATGATTATCAAATACTCTGAACCTGTGTAGTATAAAATAACAGTGAATTACGATTACACCATCATTGTATGGTTAAAAATGTCTGACAAAATTACTGGGTAACAGTATATGAGAAAGAAAGGCATCTGAGGCGAGTTGAGTGCTTTGCAGTGATCACATCGTGTCTCTAGAGTGGTGTGTCACAATTTTCAGATAGTTTTCAATAATTTAAGTATGTTATTGATCTTACTCAGGAATAGTGTAAGCTTATTTACAGACATAGTAACATTAAAATAAAACATGTTGAACGTATTCTATCTATAAGTGTGCTAATATGAAAATACAAAACACTTGCTGATACAGTAGAATCTTGTTAATCCGGCCATTCCTTGCACAGAGGGGTGCTGTACTGAATTGAATTTAAAAGGGGGAGAGCTATGACAGCCCTAGCACTGCGACCTGAAAGATCTATTGCCTGTCCCCATCATAATATCCTAACATTCCAATAGTTTGATATTCTTAATGAACTGAATCAAACTATGGACTGGGACAGTTGATAGCTCTTCAAGCTTCAGAAAATGTTTTCCAAAGATAGAGCTTTTTGACGGGCGAGTGCACTGCAGTCGCACAATAGATGAGCTACAGACTCATCTGTGAACAACGGGCACAGGCTAGGTTGATATTATGTCCTATTCTGTATAGAAATTCAGATTGATTGGAATCTACTTAGGGGAGAGGGCTATTGCCCACTTTTCTCGAGTCTACTATCCAGGTCCATTTCCTCGATATTGAGGGAACCTTACATATTGAAAAAACAAAACACTTCACTAACTACGAATATAATATATTATGAATAGTTTAGCAAATTGAAACATTATATATTATTTTAAAATACCGGAGAGAATTTTTCTCCTTTCCATTACTCTTTCATCATATGATGACGCAGAATATCTGCATGGAAATATCATATGTACTTCGGTACATTAAAATAATATATATGATATGCGAAAATCACTTCGTGATTTAAGACGGCACTTATTCCTTCGGATCCCGGCCAACTAGTCACTCATAACGAGTGCACCTTAGCACATGTGTGGACTTCAGTCCTACGTTCATAGACATCGATGACGTAGTGCAGAGGACGGCCACTAGAGGGAACCCAAGAGTTTGAACTTAATCTGAGACGATTCTGTCCGGTGCCGGGGTGGGTATCCGGTGTGGCTTAGTGGATAAAGCATCAGCATGTAGAGCTGAAAACCCGGGTTCAAATCCCGGCGCCGGAGAGAATTTTTCTCCGTTCCATTACTCTTTCATTGTAAATTGAAACAAATCAATATATATATAAAGGGTTCTAATATCCACAAGAACAAATACTCAGGCACAACAATTTACGTCTTTCTTCACTCGCCATTACTGAAGAACTGTTTAATCTCCTGTTAGGGAATCATCAAGCGATTCTATCTTTAAACATATCTAAGAGTGAGAGAGAGAGATAATAAAAAGTTATAGCTGCCCTTTCTAAGGGTTACCATGAAGGTACAGCATATTTATGAATCCAAAGAAAATATTTTAATTTATGTATGTTAATAACTTTAATGCATTAGTATAAGCTTAATAACTGTGTTTGTTCTGTTTATGTTATTTAATTTTGAGTGGGCAACTATCACTTTCAAGAAGTTATTACATTTAAATTTTTAAGAATATAAATGATTGTATAACATATATATAGCTAGAGTCTCTTAAGATTTGTAGCCTGATGTCCTGGAGACGGGAACTGTGTAGGCCGAAACGGTTGAAAAGATAAACTGAAAATCTTGTAATTGTTCCTTTTGCACCAAAAAGCAACCCAATCGTTTCCCAGTTCTCGATGTTGTATTTGTGCGAAAAGTATGCACAACAAGGATCGTAATGATGTTTTTTCTAAAGATTTATATCTTGTACTTGAGTGCCTCCTCTTTCAAAGCATAGCCTACTATTGTGTCAATTATGTATCCCTTATTTCTCTATCTGTCGATCACAACTATGTCTGCTCTCTTAGTGGAACTTTCATTTGAAATACAATGAATCTCTTCATGCACTTCAAACGTGTTGCTCTCTCTGAAGCAGTTGGCAACTGAGTTTCTTAAACTCTATTGTAGCGATTTATCCTAAGAAGTTCTCTCGTTCTACAGAAGCCAAGCACATGTGATAGGGTTTCAATCTTAATGCACACGCGGCAATGGTTTAACTGATTTCTGCCTGGGACACTTCTCACAGCCATTTAAGTTGGTATTCATTCTTATTTAATTTGTCCACTGGGAGCAAGAAAGAGATTTTTGGTAGAAATCCAAGAGTTGCATTTAGTCCATTCAGAGGAAGAAGACACTCCCTGACTCTTGTGGAGAAGCTGCTTCCACTTCTCATACTGTTGTTTTCGCAAAGTTTTCCTTAGCTTCTTGACATTGGTGGGATTATCGGTGTTCAGCTCCAGGTGTTGTAAACTTTCACTAATCTCATTGGAGAAGCTTCTTGTTGATTGAAAATAGTCGTTACTAATTATTTTATTCAGACAATTACAAATGTTAATATTTTGTAAATAGCTGCTCATAAAGCTTTTATCACTCCCAAATCCCTGACTTTTCTCCAGTAGACTATGACATAGCATCTGGGATGTCCGTTGGTAAACAAAGTATTTCCTTGACGGCACTTTTGATTATTTTGGTGATGTCATTTAAGAACGACCTTTTAAGTTTTCTTAATTAAAGTTGCACGTTATAATGAATACCTATATTAAATCAAAACATACGAAATCCATTTCAGAGATCGAAACAAAACAAGTATGCCTATACTCGTAATAGGATATGATTTTGACTTTATTAATGCTTACCAGTACTTTTAAAGTTATAAATGGTTATCTGTTGGCCGCCTGCAATCTTACAATGAAATAATTTCACATTTTATCATACATCCACTTAAATTTAAACATCACATTCTGTATCACGCAAATGTCACCCAGAATGACCACACATACATCGCTAAATCTGATAGCATTTACGTGAAATTGAACGCGCTCTTACGTGGCCTCCTATATTGCAATATGATGATGGTCAAGATAATTTAATTTCAGAACGCACTGTAGGGCATGTCAAAAGTCAGCTGACTCAAATTAATCGAGTTGGGTTTTAAACTGCGAAGTGTTTTAAATTTAAGTACTTCTGAACAGTAATAATTTAATTACAAAGATATGGCTCTTCATTCGGCTATAAAGGGGAAACTTGTTTCAGTTATTGGTGATGAAGTAGGTATAATATAACAAATACTATATATGAGAATATGGGTTACGCGATTCTTGTTTAACCAAGCATGCATTACAGTATTTATATATTTATTGTAATGAATGTGATCATGCTAATACTGCTAATGGACGTTAAGATATATTTAATGCTGTAAAATTCTGAGCAAAAATAAACTTAGCATTTCATTCTTATTGTAGACAAATTTATGAACCATAACCTATTTATTTACCAGAGTAAACGGTTTACCTTTTGGAATAGGCTTCCCTTAAATAAGCCCCACATATTCTGTCTGTTGCGCCTCGTAATTTTATTGTAAATAGGCCAATCTTCGTTATCTCCCCCACACCACATACGGAACTGACATCTGAGTTGCGTTTCGTTATGGGTTAAATGGGGGGGGGGGAATAGTCAAGTGACATCAAGCCGAGGTATAGGACAAGGATAGTGGCTTAGTTAATGGGATAGCTAAGCGACGTGAGGCCGAGAAATGTGAAAAGGTTTCAGTTGATTTGAGTACAGGTACGTTTTTTCTCCCGTAGAGACTGGATTAATCTTACTCAGTATAGGGACCAATGGCGGGCTTATGTGAGTGCGACAATGAACCTCCGGGTTCCTTAAAAGCCATAAGTAAGCAAGTGTAGTGTGGGGAGATACCGAAGTTTCGCTTTTGAATATATAGAATTTAAACATTTTGCACACTGGTATAATGTATGTTTAGGTTATAGTTTGCTCCAGAATTTTGCAGTTCCTTTGTGCTATTAAACATCTGATTGTACAGCCAGTACAAAAACATTACCAAAATATATTAACTACTGGTGTAGTCAGATAGTAGCGCGTTTGCCTGCTGATCTGAGGTTGTGCTCGGACGTGGCTTTGACTCCCATTTGGGCTGATTACCTGGCTAGGGATTTTTTCAACTGTAAGGCGAATGCCAGGTAATTCATGGTGAATTTTCAGCCTCATCTCGCCATTAACAATTTCATCGATGCTTATTATAACCTGGTAGGTGATATAGTGTCGTTAAATAATCTAGCAAAAATTATTGTTCCAAAGGGTTTTAATGTTGCCATTTTATGTGTTAATTTTTTTGTTCATTAATGTTTGATTGAGAGCACAGCTGTGGATGTTTTTTTTTTTTTCATATATCTCTAAAAAGTATACATGTTTAGAATAAGTAGGCTAATATGAACATCTGCAGAACTAAATTAACTATTATAAATAAACATAGCACGTGTTCTTAAACTGATGCGACTTTATTTTTATTTTATGGGCATCTTGATTTTCCTCTTTAAGCTACCCTTAATATTATTCTTACAGTGTTAAATGATGCAGTGTAGCCTTATAACATAAACTAAAATCAACCCGTACATTTGCAGTAATTTATTTGCTGTTCGATCCCGTTTTTTTTTTTTTTTTTTGCTCAGTTCTCACTTGATACTTGACTTCACTTACAATCAATACTGCACAAAGATGTATGATTTCTTGAATATTTATTTAATGCTAATAAATTAGTAACAATTTGCATGTTTTATATTAAGGAATATATTTTTAATATCCACGTTTTTCATTTCAGGATACATGCGTGGGATTTCTTTTGGGAGGTGTTGGAGAGATAAACAAAAACAGGCATCCAAATTTTATGGTAGTTGACAAGAGTAAGTTCTTAATTATGCACATGTTATGATAGTGTAGTATCATAACCTGTTAATGCAAGCAATATATTATCATGTGATAAAAATTATATTCTCAAAAGTAACATATTTAGAAAAAATCGGGAACAAGTGCACAATACCGGAGCTGACAGATTTTCATATATGCCAGTTATGCATTAACTCAAGTGTTTTACGGATTGTGGAAGTAAGGGGGTTGGGAATTAAAAACTCTTCTCTTTTATCTTTAATCTACCCTTTTCTTCTCTTATTCCCCCTTCCTTCTGCTTTCTGCTACCTTCACTCCACTTTTATATCAACACATACATATATTAATTATAATAGTTACCATATTACCATATTGAAACCACCAGGAACCTTCTGCTTAATAGTCTCTCATCATAACCATTAGACCACAAGATCATAGAAAAATTCGATTTTAAAATTAACGACTATACCCGTTACATATTATATGATACAGCCGAGGCTTATAGCAAAAATACCATCACCATAACCTTTCTATACTATGCCTAAACCATAAAAAACCAACATAATGCATAATAAACATAGATAAGAGTATCAGTGTTAACAGTAATGTCTACAAGATGTAAGAGTATTCAAAAGTGATATTTGTGAACAGCTGGTGCCTTCTACGCAATTAGGCTACCACTTGCTCTGGTATTGTGCACTTAAACCAAAAATTGTCATATTTTCTTCTAAATTAACAGTTTTAATGTTAAACAAGCACTCTTTGAGATGCGCAAATTTTGTCAGTGGGTAATGATAATGATTTACTACAGAACAAGGCAATAAATTATAGTCTTAATTTAATGTGAAGAAAGAAATAACAGAGGTAAAGATGTACCTTTAGTTGATGGCCAAGTAGTTCAGTTGATAGAACAACTGGCTACGAACTGGAAAGTCTTGGGTTCGGTCCTGGGTGGTGATAGATTTTCTCGTTGCTAAAACTTCCACAACAGCTCCAAGGTTCACTCAGCCTATCAAATTCAGTGCTGGGTCTTTCCTGGGGGTAAAACGCGTTTGGGATGTGGTACCAACTACACCACTTTATTCTAGTGGCGAGGTCATGAAAGCATGGAGCTCTACTTTATGCTACCCAAGGGCCTTCATGGCGTTTATATGGGTAGCATTATATTTTTCTTTTTACTATATATTAAATTTTGGTGACGAGTTGATGACTAATAGTAATAGCTTTAAGTAAAGTATGGAGCTTGGACATCAGTTTTAATAAAATGTATTGTTTGCATACAAGAAAAAGGAAGAAAACTTTATTCTGAAAACTGGTCTCTACAATGAATTTAAATATCTTCATGAAAAAATCATCATCTATGTTAAACATGATGGAGATAAATGAAAGGATCAGAGTTAGCAGAAATGTTTGAATTGCATGATATT
Source organism: Periplaneta americana (assembly GCF_040183065.1). Lineage (NCBI taxonomy): Eukaryota > Metazoa > Arthropoda > Insecta > Blattodea > Blattidae > Periplaneta > Periplaneta americana. Next base: position 128,805,170 of record NC_091118.1, on the reverse strand, counting down.
CAGTAGTGTGAGGGGGGAGGGAATATTACATGAAGTATCAAAATACACATACAGTGGAGTCATCAGAAGTACTCTTATTTAAGTTTGACAACTAACTGGAAGAGATGGGATCAGGAAAAAAAATCAGTAGAATTGAATGTTTTGAGGAGCTTCTGCTTAATTATTCAGAAAAGATGGTGTTTGGAATGAAACAGGGAAAAAATAGATAATACCACTACCATTAATGATATCTGCAAAATAACTAAAATGGTGTAATCATATTAAAGAAATTAACAAAAAGTCCTACATTAGTTCCACAAGAGAAAAAAGAAAAACATTGAAATAGCTGGATATAATATGTACACGAGGTTATGGAAAATAAAAGTTCTGTAGTTAGTAACAATTGCCTTGTTATGGGGGAACTAAAAAACTTAGACAACTGCTGTGACCCTGTTATACGAGTACATATAGTAAGTAAAACATGTCGAAATGGCCACCTCAGTATCCCCCCTCTCCCTGAATTTTCGATAATGTCCGTATAAATATCTCCTCATTGCAATAATGTGGCAATTTATATAAGATTCACCTCTACTCAAAACTAAGAAGAAATGTGGAACAGTTTACATTGAAATTTTTATTCATAAGTGTTCAAAATTCTCTCTACTGCATACACACGCTTTGTCTTGGTAGTAGTCCAGTTTAAAACATTCTTTGATGTCCTCCAGTGACCTGACACCATTCTTCTCTACCTTCTCATTTCCCTTCTTGAATTCCTCTTTCCTCTAATATTTGTCACCTCTCTAAACCAGCTGAATCTGGGTCTTCCTCCTTTCCTAATTACATGGTGTTCAATATCTGTTTCGGCAGTCTTCCTTATTTGTGGTGGCTTAAAAATTAATTATACCAGTAGTGCTCATATTACAGTTAATTGTACGATAAAATAACAGCATTTTCACATTCCAGATTTTCATCTTAATTTAGTGGCCATCTGTGTTAATAGACTTTTTCAGCACATCTAATGACTGTTAAAAGAAAAGTTTGTATGTGATGCTCATTGTAACAGAAGTGTCTCTTGGTGTCTTAACTATATTGTAGTGTTTAGCATAATGCTTTCAATAACTTCCTTTTTTTTTCTAGATAGCAGTGTGAGTGAAATTGAAGAATGCTTCAAACGATTTGTAAGAAGAGATGACATAGACATCATTCTCATCAATCAAAATGTACTGCTCTATTTTATTACTTAGCAATATTTAAGGAGTTGCTTCAACATTACTAATCTGAAATAGGCCTATTTTATCTTTTATTTGTTGCCAATATTATACGTAATCACAAAGTAATGAATAAACTCTAATTTAATTTGCTGTTACACTTAGCAAAGAGAAAATATGGGAAATTCATTTCATAAGCATTTACAGAGCAAGTCAGAACTAAGGGATTGGTACTTCTGCTGTGTCTTGGCACTATAGTCTGACAAGTAGTCTTTCATGTAATTAGTGTATAATTTATTTAAGAAAATGAAGAAAATTTTATCTGAATTTCAGAACAGTTGCTCAAAATGTCCTCCATTACATTCTGTACACATTTTGCAGCATTGTATGAAGTTCTGGGACACTCACTGGAGCTCATTCTCATTAATTATTGCGTATTAGCCGTGTTATTTGATCCTCCAGAGGTAAAAGTCACATACTGACAAATCTGGAGACTGGGCAGACCATAGTATACTAAGCAACTTATTACTCTATCATTCAAATTGTCACTTAGGGCTTTCATTGAATGCACCGATGTGTGTGCTGTTGCGTCATCTTGCTGAAAAAATGCGTAATTCTTTCCTTGCTCTATGAGAAGTTGTGAAAACAACCACAAAATGTTCATCACATAATGCTCCAAACTAGCCTACTTGTTTCATAAAGAAATATGGGTCTAACTATTTTTCACGCACTAACTGCACACCAAAATCCCACTTTATGATCATGTGGTGGAACTTCAAAATAATAGGCATTGGTCCTAATACCGAGTATTCTGTGCATTCACATAGCTGTTCAGGTGAAACCAAACTAAGTCAGTTGGGAGGGGGGGGGGAGAAGGCATTCTAACATCCAATGAGAAAATCCTGTGTGCGCAATTGGATTATCTGGATTCGATAGGGAAGGAACTTACGAAATTTCAAACCCCTTACAAGAACGTTGCATGTTCAGTTCCTATGCTAGACGATGTACTTTTTCTTGAGCTCAACTTCATCCTCATATCCATAACTTCAACTATTTGCTCTTTTAGAGTGCACTTGGGATAAAAGTCTTCTTATCGAGAATGGAACTTGTTTCTCGCCACTTATACAAACGTTGGTGTACCGGTATGATAAATGCCTCAATTATGGTGGTGACTATGTTGAGGAGCCAATGAATCTCTGTAAATAGTGCAATAAATATTTCTTACTTATTAATGTTTTTGTTTTCTTTATCGCCCATTGGAACTTACTTCCTGGATGAACCTCGTAATTTAAAGAAAGATGCCCCATTAAGTAATTGCACGTGATTTCTCCCATTTTGACGACCTTGTGACATAACCTCTCGGACAGACAGTATCTGCTGCACAAAACCTTGTGACATAGTAAGAATCCTTGTAATTTAAGTTTGGCTTGCTTTGTATCATATCAAGACCATGGTTTTGGCATATTTCAGAAATTTTATTTTACATTAATGTTGAATATTTTTTAATTTGTAATGAAATTTTAGAATTTGTACTGAAATAGCAACAGTACCTTATTTCAAGCTTCAAGATGAAAACAGCACTTAGTATTGATTTATTGAAATAGACTCTTAATTTTATTGTTTTATCTGTTCTTTTTATTCATGCTTAAAAAGTAGCCTTATATAATTCTCAATTTTTTTGTGCTTAAAACAAAAATGGTGTAATAGTATATTACGATACAAGGTTGGAAGTGCTCTTTACAAAATAGACGAAAAGTTTGAAAAACGAGCAGAGCTTGTTTCTCAATTTCTGAGATTTTGTAATGCACTTCACAGACGTGTATTGTACAACATGTTTTGCACGATCATATTTAAAAAATTGCAAATATAATGTATTTTGCATCGAAAATTTTGAGCAATATTATTCCAAAGCCTTCGTAAATCTGCACTGTAATGGGTTTACTTCAGTATAGTTTTATGCTATGAAGAATGGTTTCCCTAGCAACAAGTTTCTGTGTGGGAATTCTAACTTTCAATAGCTGTAAATACAACAAAAACATGATCATGCAAAAATAAAAATCGTAATGTTAAATTTATGGATTAAGTTCACTGTTTGGAATATACCTAACTTGCTTTATTAGATACATTGCATATTTTTATACAAAATTTAGACATTACTGTTGCCTGCATTATTTATTCAATCCAGAGTTCCTCTAAGAGTATATAGTTCATTCGTAACGAATGAAAAAATAAAAAATTCCTATTCATCCCATTTTACGGAACTAACCAGAAGTGGCAGCTGGATGCCTGGATAGTGGCATAACTCTCTTACCTTTTGTCTCCACGTCGTCTTCTTTTATCAGCTTGAATCCAACCACAGCTACTTTTCCCATTTCTCTGCATGACATATGGGTAGATGCAATGGACTATTGATCCATTACAGGTGTCATCTATACAGGTTTGCCAAGATAATGTAGGCTGTAGGATGCATGCCTGTTACAACAGCTTCTTTGTAAATTACTTTGAGGAAATAGATCACAGGGAAAACGTCATCCATTGACGAATAGTAAAGAAAATAAGAGAGAACACATAGTCGTAGAGAAGGAACTGTTATCCATCCACTCGCCATTTCTGGCTAGCCCTAGTAATTGATGTATAAAATCAGGAGTTAAGTACAATTTATATTTCACTCTTATAGAAGTAACTGATACTGTTTTATAATTAAAGACTAGTCTGATTTATTTAATTTAAGAAAATCTTTTACCTGTGTTTAATGTTATTTTAGGTAGCTGAGATGATTCGCCACTGTATTGACAGCCACACGCAACCTGTTCCATCAGTCCTCGAGATTCCATCAAAAGATCATCCTTATGATGCCAGCAAGGATTCTATTCTGCGTAGAGCTAGGGTCAGTAATACATAATTCTGGGGTATCACAGTTACTATTCTCTCACTCTAAAAAAAATGATCACAATTTTAAAGTGAATGCTTATTTTATATTCAGTCTGTCCAAAATATTATCATCTCACTGGCTTTCTGATGAAATAAGGTGTTTAGGAAAATATTTGGGGCAAAGAGTGATAAAGTTACAGGAAAATGGAGAAATTACACAATGCAGAACTACACGCATTGTATTCTTCACCTAATATAATTAAGAATATTTAATTCAGATGTTCGAGATGGGCAGAGCATGTAGCATGTATGGGTGAATCTCGAAATACATATAGTGTTAGTTGGAAGACCTGAGGAGAAAAGACCTTTGGGGAGACCGAGGTGTAGATGGGAGGATAATATTAAAATAGATTTGAGAGAGGTGGGATATGATGGTAGGAACTGGATTAATCTTGCTCAAGATAGGGACCGATGGCGGGCTTATGTAAGGGTGGCAATGAACCTCGGGGTTCCCTAAAGGCCATTTGTAAGAAAGTAAGGCTTTCTGATGAAATAACTGTGATAGCACTGCAACAGTTTTTTTCCCTCTGAAATTGAAATTTCACATAATTTGCTATTATAATAAATCTGTGTGTATATACCGTACATAAATATTATATAGGCTAGGTAATTTTAAAATAAAAAATTTCTTTCTTGAAAAAAAAAAATCATTTAAATAGAAATATGAACAATTTCTAACATTTCTAAAGTTGTTGAAAGTTCTACTCTGAAAAATGATTGAAAACACTTCAATATAAACACTTTTGATTACAAGAACCTACAGTAGGATGAAATGTATATTTCACATTATATCATTGTTAAATTAAAGGGCCGTAGATATAAGACAGTAGTAAACAGTAACATAAATATTAATAAATTCAGTGGAGTATAACTTATTTCACCATTTTTATTTTCAGGGAATGTTCAACCCAGATGATTTTAAGTAAACTTAAAGAGTTCCAGAGATGTCTGAATATTTATAAAGATAGAAATACGAATGCAGTATTCATGTCGGGCAGTAAATTGTTTGTAAATGGTGACTGTATGTGGGTTATAATATAATGTACAGTAGATCTTATATTTTTGGTGTTGGAATTATTTGTATATATTTACTTTGTTCTTAAATAGAGAAGTACAGCTTTTAGGTTCGATGTAAATCTATGTAATATCATTCCAAGAATTTGTAAAACAACTTTTATTGAACACAAACTGTTGAATATTCTTTACACTTTGTTTTTGTTATAAGTCTAGAGCCACAAAAATAAATTGGTTCAACAACAGAGAAAAATAGATTGTGATATTCCACTCATTACATATTTTAATTTTTAATAAGGCTTTATGAAATATGGACACATCAATTTATAAGACACAACAATGCTTTATGGTTAACATATGACATTTAGTACACAGTCAACATATTTTACCCGTGAAGTATTCAAGCAGGGACATCTTTTTATTGCAATATGAATTCTTTGTGAAATTTGAGTTACAATATTAACACATTAATAAGTAATATCTTCCTTTTAAATATCCTTATTTCAGTAACAATTTCATACATTACTAAGAACTTACAATCAGTTCACGAACACACTGAAATAAAATTTAAACAGACAAAACTGGAGAGAGGGACATTCCAGTGAAACAGTTAAACATGCAATGAGTTTCAAGTCTCACAGTTTTCTTTTAAGAAGAGAAGGCATCAATGAGAGTTTTGTATGATCACAAAGATTTAGCATACTTTTTTTTAAAGAATATAACAAGACAGTTGGTCGTAGTCAAACTTTTTAACTTGCATAACATGTCATAGTAACTAAAGATACAGATAAAAACTGTATAAAACACACTACAGATGTATTACGAAATAATTGGTAGGAGAGGAAATCTTCATTGGTAGTTGTAGTTTTCAGATTTTCCGACTAGATAAATATGAAAAAGAAACCTTTTTCAAAAATTTATTTCGTCTCTTATTTAGTGCAAAACAGTTGGTCCCTTATTGTTACACTGTCTTTTGCTTCAGAGAGTTAATACATTATTTTTCATAACATATTTAGAATATGTAAGATGTAAGACTTCAAAATAGGGAGGGGAGAAGAGAGAATTACTACTTACGTTATGCTATGTTAGTAAAGTTACAACTTCACATTGAAATTAGTGTACAGTGAAGAATAAAACTGAAACTTGATCTAGTATACTTTTTTTTTTACTGTATAGAGTCAAATTTCTTTCACTATCACAGAATCGAACTAAAGACGTCTTGGGTAAGGCATAAGAACACCAGCTGCAATGAGCTTACTGTGCCTACCTTTGTAACGGACAAAAAGTCGGAGTTAACCTGATCTGGTACATTCTTTGCCCTGGATTCATCAACTAATAATTTCTGAGACTTTGTGAATGGCGTTCATAATCAACAATATATTTCTTTTACATACCGAGTTTGAGCAGTTATGTTTTATGTACAAATAACTATAACAACACTAACTATAATAATTTTAATGGAAGAATATCAACAAAATGATTTCATCAATTGAATTTCAAAGACAAGAACACTGTATTCAAAAACCTGTGAAAGCAGCAAGATTCAAACTGAGAAAAATGTTACAAAAGATTACGTGATGATAATGTAGACTTAAAATCTTGTTGTAAGCTCTGAACAAAGAAAAACAATGTTATTAGTTATATTTAAAGTAATTACTTTTAACACACAATCCCATATCTAATTTAAAAATATAAAGATAAGGAATATTGAACCAAAAATTAAAAATAAAAACTTCACGTATACATATCTCTACATATTCGTTATCTGAAATAATACAACTGTTTACTCGAAGTATCTGAGATGACACTTTTAGAGTCAGAGATGAGTAGTGGTAAAAATTAACGACGATTTAAGCTATGCTCAAAGACATGATTAGGAAGAGACATGAGTATTTAACCTACACAGATTCATAATAAATTATAAAATTATTGCATCATAGAAGGATGGCAAATGTAAAGTTATTACGTGCACCTGTGGCCATTATTGCCTACGTCAATGTTGCACAATTTCTCTGTCCAAGTTCGTATTATGCATATCAGAAGTTCATTTGATACATCATTTTCAACAAACAATTTACCCGAATCTGAGACAGATTTTTTTTCTCGCAATCTTTAGTTATGAAAAATAGATAGTCTTAAATTCGTGTATTAGAAATATACGCAAGTTGTGTCAATGTTTTTACGTTCTACATAGGTAGTAATGCCTCATGTATGGTCATTTCTCCTGCAGTCCGCTTATTCACAATAATAATTTCGAATTGCATGGTGCAAGACAAATGTAGAGGAGGCAGAAAAGCAATATGAGATTAGAAATCTCGGTAGTTAGGCAATTCCTTTTGTACGCATAATTTTTTTAACTAAATAAAGAAACCTGACTGCAATGAATTCAGTGTTTATTTTTAAAACAAAAGTCACACAAAAGAAATTTATATAACGAAACAAGAATTGAAAAACAAGTACAATTTTATAAAACACTTGCCAGTCCAGGCTGTATGTTTCGTTTGGAAATATGAACATAATCCTAGTTACCTGTGACATCATCACACCAGGAATGCCTCATCCAGGTTGAAGGCTGTCATTTGAGTACATACTGTAAAATGTTAGTGCATTTATGCAGACTTATCAGAGGAGACAGTGTTCTGTGATAAAACTACTGTATTATATATGAAAATGCTATCAAATTAAATCGACAAATAAAGCTATCAAATGCAAAGCATATGAAAATGCAGAATGATAACTATTATAGCTTATAACACACAATAGGAAAATCACCAAACATAGGTTCCTAATTTTGCATTGCTTCTCTTGCTCTTCTATTAATCCTACAAGTTTGGGCTGATGTTTACACTGGCTAGAAGAATTGATAACTAGCTTTCTTATGCATTGATATTTATGTCTTCAAAAATATTAAGGTCTCATAACATCCGTTTAATAATTCTAACAATTTTATGACATCGCAAGTTCCTTAAAAGTAGGAGAATCAAAGTCCAATATGAAAATTCAGAATTGTATTTTACTTGGAAATGATTCTCTTGTAAATAGCATGAATTTGAATACTCTATTATGTCCATTACCTACTCTTGTTCTAATTCAGTAATATTAACATTCATGATAAACGAGTATAGTTAAGAAATTATTCATTTAATGATTCCGAATCAAAAGAAGTCAAAACGGAATTTTATAGACAATTTTTTTAGTCAGTTATTTTACGACACTTTATCAACAGCTCTGGTTATATAGCGTCTGGGTGAGATGAAGGTGATAATGCCATCTAAATGAATCTAGGTTCCAGCGCCGAAAGTTACCCAGTATTTGCTCTTAATGGGTTGAGGGAAAGCTCCGGAGAAAACCTCAACCAGGTAACTTGTCCCAACCAGGATTCGAAGCGAGGCCTGCTCATTTCACAGTCAGGTGGGCTATTATTCCACAGTGGTGGACTATTTCTTCTTAAATAACAAATACAAATGTGCATTCTTACGTATTTCATGGCAACTAATCAACATATTTCACTGAACAGTTCACTCAAAAATGAAGAGGGGGAGGCAGAGAGAGAATGGTAATAATTTAGAACAAAAAAATTTGAGAATACACATTCTGCCATACTTCAATCATAGCAATAGAATAACATTCATAAAGGCAAGAATTTGAAATATCATAATAAAATAAAAGGGTAAAACATTTACTATAGTGTTAATATATTAAGTATTGGCAGTATTAGTAAGGGAATCTAAAATATTTTTATAATAAATAGGTAAAGAGCAATGCTGTTAGAAATAAAACTGATTATAAAACTAAATTAAGAAAATGAAAGATTCAAAATAATTCCTTTAAATTGTATAGCTGTACGAAGTAACTAACATTGTAACTTTAAAGTGGAGAAAAGCTATCAAGCAGTCATGAGAGGGTGCACAAGTCATGATAATCAGCCTGCCTTCCTTCCTTGTGTCCAACACCACTAAATTTGACAGTGTCAAGGCAGATTTTAATATAAAATACTATATTGATTTGTTTACCATATAATTCATTTTCATTTTACGCACCACCTACATGTGAAACAGGAATAAATTGGGGCTAAATATAAGAATGATTTAGCACATTAAATATGAATACTGTTAGTTTATATGCTGCAATAAAGGAAATCTGTAAATTCCTTAAAAAAAATATATATATAAAAGTTGCGAATTAAAATGAGTTTGAAGTATTCTGAAACAAGTTACAGTTGTCCTATCACTGTGCATATTGATTGAGTGGGGATGGGGCAGGAGGAATGAGTTAACCTTGAGTGGACAGTAGCTCAATGAAGATCCTTACTGGCGCCACCTCTGCTATGAAGACAAATTGAAGAAGAAATTGCTTAACAAATATTCTGCAAACAATGCAGATGCAACTACCACAGTATAAATATCAATAATCTCACACAACAGATTTATAAAGTTTGTCTTAAACACTGTTTTCAATAGATCAATCAATCTTATCTAATCGTGAAATAACATTCATCTTTCAGTTTAAGTATTCTGGAACAAAGAATATAATAAGTAAACAGAGAAAGTAACATCCATTTAAATGAAATGTTATTACATAATATTTATGTAATTCTACATTACAACTTTTAATATACTAATGATTTTAGTAACATAATATAAACAATAAAATTCATTTTATCCTTAAGCGTTCGTGAGAAATGTATAGCAGCTATTTTTAACATCAAGAGTCCCACATAAAATGTGAGATACATCTAATGCAATTGATTATTTATTGTTAGATGGAAAATATACTGCATTTGTGCGTAACACTATGGACCACTAGCACTTTTCTTCATAAAATTCATGCATAAAAATTCTTACAGCTATACATATTAAAATTCTTAAAAATACACTTTTACAAAATTAATACAATGAATTTGAACATGTCATATAAATAATTACACAAATAAATAAACGTTTATAAAATGATCTAGTTAATACTTATTTTGGAATAACTGTTTGTAATATGAACTTCCAACTAACTGCAATCCTTGGGGAATGGTGGACTTTCTTTTTATTGTTTAGTGAAATACCAACATGTTGTACAAATATATACAACAGAATATTTAATTTCTTTGATAGTATTTCTTTTGAGACTAGGGAACATATAAAGACAGCAACTTGTAATAAATAAACAAGATTTTGTAACCTTCGAAGACATCTGACGTATTTGTAAAGAACTTACTCTTCAATACATCACATTACATATAAACATAAGCTAGGGTGACCAATTCAAATGGACCACTATTACAAGAATTCAATTATTGAGACTGAATATGATATTCAGTAATTACTAAAACACGATACTATATACTGTATAACAAGGGAAAGCAGTGTATCACAGTGAAACAGTGACACAAGATTTTACATACTGGTAGCAGTTATCTACGAAATGCCGACAGCTTACAATTGGCACATCGATTACACATATACATATATCCCATAAGTCAAGCACAAATATATAAGATATTGCAATATAAATTTCCAGTTGCTATTTTAAACTTAGCTTCAGACTTAGAGTCGTAATTATTTATCGTCACTGTTTCTGAATATTATCTATTTCAGCACTGTTGATACTGGGTTAGTACAAAAGAAATAGACATTTTCAGTGTTGTATGAAACAAAAACTATGTGTGATATCGATATTCATTTTGCGCAGTTAGATGGAAGAACTGTGAACTGTAGACAGTTCACACAAGACACACTATTGGTATTATTGCATTGATTGTTGTGCCGGTGCAAGCATAATAGCTAAGATGGCTGTGATATTGACATGCATTTTGCGCTGTTAGGTTGAGGAATTGCCTCAACTGCATAGGGAAGGGGGAACTCCCATCTTCCAAAGGACGACTGGAACCAGAGTGTTATAAATTATCTGGACGAAACACTTCCACAGCACTGGACTGGGGATTTATGAAGCATAATGTTTATTTACCCTAATGATTTAGATGAGTTGAAACAATGCATCACGATTGCTGTGGCTAGTATCAATTCAGGTATGTTACACCGGGTTTGGGATGAACTAGACTATATCCTTGATGTGTGCCATGTGACACAAGCACATATTGAACATTTGAGAGTTCTCAAAGTAATCTTGAAGAATTACTTTATAAAACAGTGTAAATTGATCTCTGATAACTTTAATAGCTTTATATTTATAAAACCTTGAAAGTGTCTATTTCTTTTGTACTAATCCTGTATAATATATGCGTCCAAAATTATAAATATTAAATTGATTTTGTTATAAGCCCACATTAACTATTTAAGATTGAATACACTATGTTCTCTAGCATCAAGGGGAAACTGCAATACAACTAAACATTCTGTTTAAACAGAATAAACAATTTTATGTTAGTGGATTATTGTCCACTGTGTTATGGCAAGTGACTGACCAGTTTCTGCTGACAAAGTAACTACTTCGAAATACATGTGTGGTTTCTTCGCCTGTTTTAGAATATCATAAAGTCTCAGTTTAATGAGACTTGTGCTCTCCAGTGATAGTGTATGTAGAAGAGATGTCGCAAGGAAGGTAGAAATAAATCTGATGTTAAGTTTGTGTAGATCTCTAGACAGGTTAAAACTCGATGTTTGTTCACGTGTTTGTGACACTATTGTAGAAGTATTGGGGCAGAACTGGACGGTTCAGGAGTTATCTTGACATTTCATTCTCGTCTATACTTTCATAGCCTGTGTCAAGTATGCTGCATCTAGCAATATACAGGGTGTTCCAGGAGGAATTTTAAATATTTCAGGATAATCTAGTTTGTGTTAACATCGATTTAACCTGATATACTTATGTCTGAAATCCAATGGTTGTAGAGAGATTAATAGGCGAACTTTTAAATGGAGAGAGGCATTACACACGTATTTCTACGTTTTAAAACACTGTGGTGGTGGTGATGATGATGATGATGATGATGATGATGATGATGATAATAATAATAATCTGAGGCACGACAGCCCATGAAGGACCATGATTAACCAGCTGTATACTGGCCTTACGTCCACATGCTGAGGCAGAGGTGTACGATCATCCAACCAGAATGGAGGTATTATATGGTTAGTAGCTGGCTTTTGTAACTGGATTTCGCTGACATAGCTCCCCAAGTGCATCACGATGCTGGGTGGGCACCGGTCCCATATACTGACCGAAATTTCATGAGAAAATTTCTTCCTCCATGACAATGTGATATGATACATTATTGAAAATGTTGAATCTTGGTGCTGTTATAATAAATTTATTTCACATTAAGCACAAACTCTGTAAGAAAATAAAATAATTACACAAGACTAATTACTAAGGTTACTCTTCTTATGGATTCCATGAATTGTATCACATTTGCAGAAGAAGTGTATTCATGTTCATGTAACTGCTGACCTTCACACTAGAGCCCAGGTAGGTTCTGCGATAAGGATATGGTTGTTTTTCTTTTTACTAGATGGCTAATCACAGAAACAAAATATAGTAAACATAAAGAATGCTTAAAATAGAATTTCATCACTATAGTCTGTATGAGAGTATCTGAGTACTGCAGTGCAGTTACATTTTTCCATAGTTTTAGATACAGGACAACAATAATACAGTACAGTACCGATATCGTTAAGTTTTAATTTACACAGCATTGCAGTGTCTAGGTGATGCTGTGTGCAGAGATCTGACATAGCACATGAAGTATAGTACACAGAACCGCAAGAGTTCCAATATTTCTCCTGTCAATTTATCCCCACTTTTAGACTTCGGACATAGCTATAGAGAGTTAAATCAATGTATTTTAAGCCAAATACATTATCCTGAAATATTTTACATTTCTTCTGGGACCCCTATATATTGAATGCACACTAAATACTGTAATACAAATCTGGCAACATAGAGACTAATGACGCACGTCTTACTACTGCTTGACGTTTAGAAAGAGATAACATGTAGTGATAGATTTTTCGGTTCACGCATAAAGAATCATGTAATAAAGTAAAAAAAACACACGCACGCACGCACACACACACAAAAAAAAAAATCGGTCACTGACACAAGTAGTACATTTGTTTACGAGTGTAGAACAAGAATTGCTTGCCCATTAATACATTAATCTGGACGAATCTAAAGTGAGTAACTTAGTAAAAGACATACAGACACATTAATGGAAGTGAGCAAATCAAATTGGCTCAGTAATATCGACCTACAAGCGGAAAGACACAAGATAATCACGAATATATTGGAATTCTAAGAAATATATTTTAAATGCATAATCATTCAAAGTTAATTATGATTATGTTCACAGCCAAAATACTACTATAGTGTATACCAAACAGGGGACTTGTATTCAAATCTCAGTGAAGCCAAATGAAATTTGTGGTGGATATTATTTGGGGCAGATTTTTGCGGATGCTGCTGTTTCCCCTGCATTTCATTTCTCCAATAAGGAGAGGGAGGTACCTCCCTTCAAACACGGTTAATCTCCACAGCAGACAGACAAGTAAGGAAATAATTGCCCATACTACTGGGTGAATAGCTTGTAGTGACCTGGTTCTCAGCCAAGCTGCTTGTAGGCTTCAATTATGCATAAAGATGCTGTGAGTGCTATGCAGTGCAGTATCGGTAATTTGACACACCACAAACTATTAATGCAAAATATTTCTAACTATAAGTAGTTAAAACATAATTTACTCGCCAAAAATGAGAAAGGAAAATGCTGGAACTATCTGCTTTCTTTTCCAAGCATTTGTCACACTTGTTTACAAAGCGGCGGCAGCAGCAGCTATTGTTATTGTTAATTAATCTTGGCAATTAAGCCATTAACTCTCTCTTCTTAAATATTTCTCGCACACAGTGGGTTTAGAGGAAAGGGTTGGACATTACTGAAAATGATTCTAATTCATTTCTTCTTGAAGATTGTACAATTGACAAAATGGTGAAGAAATTATTCCAATTTTGTCAAGTGTTCTGATAAACAGTCATACCCTAGTAATTGCAAAGATGCAACTGCACTTTTCCTTGAGTACTGAGGAATTATATTTTGATATACAATGAGACACTCCCATCTTTTATTATTTGAAATTTCGTGGAAGTAGTATGATACAGTATTATACCTCGATATTTTCACTTGATTAATCTTTTAACTGCTGAAAATGATAAAGTTGACATGGGATGCTGTAAGATATTACTTCCCTTCTTAGTTCAGACGGTCAGCAGCTTCATTACCAGATAATCCACAGTGTGTTGGTACCCACTGACACATCACTTTTTGCAGTTCCCGTTGAGAAATGAAGGTGATGTTTTCCCAGCTGCTTTTTTCAGTTCTTCCAGGGTATGTGGATTGTTCTATACACTTTGTCTCTCAGAGTTCTCCAGAGGTGAAAGTCACGAGAGGTTAAGTTGAGGGATTGAGAGATCACACATTCCTACTGAAAATTCTATCCTTGAATATTCCTATGCAGTTCATTCATAGAAAAGTTGGCTTTATGTGCTGTCATAGAATCCTGTTGAAAATGGCAAAAGCATGCTAACTCTCCTCTTCTCGAAGAGAGAGAATAAATTCTGAGAGCTATGCAATAATTGTAAATATATTTTTGAAGAACTTACAAAAGAAAAATTACGACACCACAGCACATACTACACAAATTTCAATGTGTCAATATGTCTTAGGTTTTTCAAGATAAATTAATAATAGTAGTGAGTGTATGGTCCCCAAAGTCTCCCGATTTTAATGCATGTGGCATTTATGTACGGAAAAATCTCAGTTGAAGTGCATACAAATACCTAATCCTCACATGTTGAGAGAAGTGATTTGTGCATTCAGATTTCTGCTTGACCGAGAGTATAAGGTAGACACTTCAATATCTTCCCAAATGGTGAGTGCAGAAACCTTTAATATAATATGTTTAAGAATCATCACAGTGGTCTAATAGTACAGTACAACATTTATAATCCTGTGGGCTCAGGTTCAATCCCCGGCATAATTCCAATTTATAACTTGTGCTGGGCAAACCTATGGTCAAGGTAACAGGGATTTTCTCTGAGAGCTCCAGTTCCCCTGTGGCATCTCAACAAATCATCATCATCTCATTGCGGGGTGTAGCATAGACCAGCCTTGTATGGTGCACCTGGGCAATTACTGTCAATAAACTGGTCTATACAACTTGCTTCATATGGATGAGTGACAAACAGTCAAGTACCCACCATTAGTATAAAAAAAAAAGAAAAGAAAATAATAACAATAATAATATGTTCAAGTAATAATAAACAGTATGTATCAGATGTGTGGCTCACTACTTCGCTTTCAGATACAATTGCTGATGGCAATTTGACTGGAGAATTCTGTTGGTGCATTCCTCGTAGTGGGAGTAATAAGGGTGGTATAGTAGAGGAGGCAAGACCTGTCCCATGACCTTATCATGTGCTGTGGCTATATCACCAAAAGGTATGGAGAGGGAAGATGAATTTCCAGGTCGGTAGATTCATATAATATTAACCATCATGAAACAAACTCTCTTTCTGATAACTCATTCTTTCACCAATCAGGTCTCGCTTCCTCATCTGTAGAGTAGTAGCAGCATAAAATTTCGAGTACATTAAGACAAATTCCATAAGAAGTTAAACTTACCAATGTAAACTAATAACAAAAGTATCAAGGATGTGGATAGGTCAGGAAACCATGTTTTATAAATCATCTGACAGTAAATGAATTATTAATTTTATATGTTTTTTTGTATAATTTACCATTATTATGAAAGTGTTCTACCAGCAGTCAGTCATTGCTAACCAAAGTATTAAGAGTACAACCTCAATCACACTACATTATCACAATTATAAATAAACTCTTTCACAAAATGGGACGCATCTTAAAACAATTTGGAGTGTAAGACAGAATGCTAGGAAATGTTGCACTGCAGTCTGTTAATGTGTAATGGTAACCATAATTCACACAGAGGAAATCATGAGATTTACCAACACCATCTAATATCAGAACGTGATGACATTTTGGTTCACTATTAGGATTATGTTTGGTAATACAAACCGCTACAGGGTTATTTCTGATTTAGAATTAAAGCTAATAACGTCCCATTCAATAAAATAAATTATATCATTAACAATAAAATAAAAACTCACGATGCAGAACAACTTTTTCTGTGAACAGAAGAATCTTAAGCAGACATTTTACTGTATGACGAATGCAAAAAATGGAAGAGAATCAAGATGTGCAGCATCTCCAACTAATTAAAGTGGACGGAAGACAATGGTCTACAAGGTTTCAATTGGCATAGTATGATCTCAAACTGATGAAAATAAAACCATGACAGCTAAGATTTATCCCTATTTTGCACATGTATAAGGAAATGACTATCTTGCCACTTCACAGCACTACAGAATAGTAAGTCATCACTCACGTAACTAGTGAATTATTTATTTAGGTAAATGGAGAGAATGTTTGCTAACTTTAGAGCAGATGTTCAAAATGTCGCCCATTACATTCTATACACATGTTGCAGCGATGTAAAAAGTTCTGGAATACTCAATGGAGCTCATTCTCACTAATATTGTGTATCGGTCATATTATTTATTTTTATTAACTTTTGACTGAGGGTATCTCATAGATACGTCACACACTGACAAATCTGGAGACTGGTAGGCAACAGTTCACTACAGTACTTATTACTCTGTCATCAAAAATTTCATGAAAGAATTCCATTGAATGTGCTGATAGTGTGCCATCTTGCTGAAAAAATTCATAATTATTTTCTTGTTCTATGAAACGTTGTGAAAACAGTCACAAAATGTTTGCATAATGCTCTGAATTAAATGTTTTGTAAAAAAAATATGAGCCTAAGTCTTCTTTGCACATTAATCCTACATAATATTCAGATCTTTTTTTTATCATGTAGTGAACCTTCTTGAGAAAAATGTGAATTTTCAGTAGCCTAATGGCGAACATTCTGTTCATTCACATCGACATCCATGTGAAACTAAACTTCATTACCGAAAAGAAGAAGCACTGGATGAATGATTCCATCATGAATTGATCCTAATATCCAACGAAAAAACTATATGCATGCTACTGGATCATCTGAATTCAATTTTTGAGTCACTGGCACCTTTCGAGAAGGAACTTAAATTTCGAACTTCTTACCACAGAACATTGCAAAAGATTTATTCTTGTGCTAGGTGATAGTAACTTTCTCTTGGGATCAACTCCATCCTCCCCCAAATATTCTAAAGTGTTTGTTCTGTTACAGCATGCCTTGGATATTTCTTCTTATAAAGGATGGAACATTTTTAACAACAAATTATTCGATGGTTGTGTAGTCTCTGGAAATCACCACAAAAACTTGCGTAAACACAACTCGTACGACTTCAATAGACATATTAAACAAGGAAAATGTACTGTTGTACTGTGCATCTAATTATGTTAAAAATACGTTTCTCTCAATCCAGTTTAGACAATTCAATAACAGGGATTAACACTGTGAAGTGTCAGAAGAATTGTGTCGCCAACTTAGTGCAAACAACTAATAAGGAAAAATCTACTTGCTGCCTGTCAGAAAGCAACCTTGTAGCTTGGTAAGAATACTGGTAACTTAGGTTTGACTTGTTCTGTTCATACATGCATGCACATAGAGCATAACTTCATCATTTCAGAGACCAGATGTATGGGTGAGCTTTTAGCCTATTTTGAATCTCACATTCTAGTATAGCTTATGAGGTCTGCTGTCTTGTCTTTTAACCCTTTCTGACCAGAATTGTTTTTTTGAGTGAAACAATTTTTTTCTTTGTATCTATCTTGTATTTTGACCTAAGACCATGTAGAAAAAAAAAAAAGCAATCCTCTTCCTAATAACAGCTGGCCAAGGAACTGGCGGGTGCTGCACTCTATCAGTAAAGAACGAAACTACTTCTGAAGATAATAAATGGAATCATCAGGCAAATTATATCAGTCAGAGATTACAGAAATATTAGTGATTCCAAATGGACTCATTTGAGCGGAAAAGGTTAATGTTCAGTTCAGTACAAGAGCTGAGACATATATTTTTTGTCAAGTTCTGCATATTATGCACTCATCTAGGGTGTAAACATAATCATGTGGAGATGGACAGCAGATAAATCATGTCAGTTTTTAATCTGAACATTGTTCCTCTTTGCTATATCTGCATACTTTCTCCGCGTTTTTTTATCCAATACTTTTTATTCTTACTGATATTTTCACTTCAAGCATGTTTAAAATACGATTTACATCTCTCTACTGTGTTCCCTTTTAAAAATCAGCAATTTTATCCCAATATGAGGACATAGTCACTGAAAAAATATTCACTTTGTTTTTTGTTTTGGGATTTTACCATGAAGCAACTGCCTGTATTTGTTACTTTGGAATTCATGAAAATTGTCGCTTTTATACATGTTCTTTCTGCATAAGTTGCTTTAGTCAACTACTTTGGCCAGTACCATTATGAAATTTTGCAGTATATTTAAAAGTCATTTCCTTATACAACTTTAATTTCTGTAGTCATACAACAGTAACGAAATTCTAATTTGTCAAATCTCAAAACATTTTACATTTTATGTTAGTGCCACAAAATCTAACCAAGTGTGTGGACATTTTTTTTTTTTTTTGAGATATAACCTGTAATATTTACATTAACATTCTATATTGTCCTTTAACATGCAAAATTTCTGTTAAATAAATTCTGATTTAATTTCTAAAGAATTGAAATCACTTGCCTTGTTACATTATGCAACATGATGTGAGTGGGAAAATTACAAGTACTGGTATAGTGGCAGTGATCAACTGAATCTTATTTTTTACTCAAAGAGACTTCAGTGCACTGTTCTGTTCCACTCTAGATTAGAATTCACGCTGCTTATATTTATTTAAAGATTAAATGAGTATTTATAGGGCTTTCCAAAAAACAGTTTATCATCATGAATAGAGTTCAGATATGTATGCAGTAGCAAACCCAGGCAAACATAATAAAAAAAACATGCATTATAAAATAAATATGTACGAGTAATAATAATAAAGTTAATTATAACAGGGTAGATATTCTTTCAAAAAATTTACCTTAAACTCAACAAGTTTGTAATGGTAGTTATTTCGCGTACCCTTGATGAAACTTCTACATCAGCCAGTAAAGAATGTTTCATATAGTGAAAAATGTTCATTCTATTGCATTCTATGTTAAATACATTATCAAGGCCTAAAGTTAGAAGTAAATCACCAGAGTTTAAAGTGGTCTCTAATCTGAAGCGTAAAACCAGTGTCCCTAGTACTGCCACTGCTACCTCCAATGCTGAAGTGGAACTGAGCAACAGATTCTCTGTTCTGAACTTTTTAGAACCTGAATCCAATGCTCCTTCCAACTCAGTATCAGAGCCCAAGTGTAGGAGGAAGATACTTTTGATAGGTAGCAGCCATGGCAGAGGAATAAGTCAAGCTCCAAGCTTCACTGGGTGAGAAATATGCTGTTACCAGCTTTTTCAAACCCAACACTTCTCTGTCCAAAGTTGTAGGGAATCTATCTGCACTTGCTAAAGAACTTGATAAAGAAGATCATGTAATTATAGTGGAGGGTGCAGGAAACAGCCTAGACAGGAACTTCAATTATTCAATTGATGGAGATATACACAACATTGCACAGAGGAATGGCCATACCAATGTGGGTTTTGTGAACCTTTTCCAGAGGCATGACAGGCCATGGATGAATAGGAGGGTTAAGAGTGTAAATCTGCGGATTGACTTGGCTCAGTTGGAGAGGGACATGGCTCACATTAATATTATAGACACATCCTCCATTGTAAGAGAGGAATACACTAATCACGGACTGCAATTGAATTCTCGAGGCAAGGACTCGTTAACACGTCTCATTGCTGACAGTCTTCAGTGTGGCCATGGCAAGTGTGACAATAAAATTCCTGTTGTAATCCGTCACGGGGCTTGTCCTTTTTTAGAATAAATAAAAAAGTCAAAATAACAATAATGACAATAATAATAATAATAATAATAATAATAATAATAATAATAATAATAATAAAACAGAATCAACAAATTGTAATGCAATCAACATTCAGTGTATTCCAACAGAATATAAGAAGTATAAGAAATAGGACTGATGAGCTCCTTGCATCCTTAGATTCCGAATATTTAAATCCGAATGTGCTATGTATTACGGAACACCATATGAAACAACAGGAAATATTGTCTCTCTCACTGGAAGGATATAAATTAGGTGCTAGTTATTGTAGACAAATTCTTGAGGATGGAGGCATGAGTGTATTTCTCAGATCTGACTTTAATTTAAAAAATATTGATCTTCCACATTTTTGCAAAGATAGGGATTTAGAAATTTGTGCTACTGAATTAGAAAATGAAACATATAATTTCATTATAATATGTCTACATAGAGCACCATCTGGAGACTACGAAAATTTTATTTATTTATTGGAAAAGACACTGGAATACTTAAGAAACTGAAACATGAATGCATTATTTGCTGAGACATCAATGTCGATTATCTAACAGAAAGCAATAGGAAAGATCAACTAAATTCATTGCTAGCCTCTTTCACTTTAATTTACACAGTAAATTTTCCGACCAGAATACAAGTGGATTCATTTACTGCAATAGATAACATATTTATCAGAAAAGAAAGAATAGATATATCTCAAACAACCCGAATAATTAATGGTCTTTTGGATCTTGATGCTCAACTCCTAAATATAAATATTAACACATCATCAAAAAAACCAACAAAAGTGAGATTCAGAAATATAAACAGAGAATCATTAAATAAATTTGAAATAAATCTTAAAAAGGAAACATGGGAATCAGTATATAGTCAAAGTGATATGAACAGTAAATTCAACGAGTTCCATAAAACATTTCTGAATATTTTTTAATCCAGTTTTCCTGTAAAGTATAAAAATGCAACAATATGCAACAATAGATGGATTACACAAGGTATTAAAATCTCATGCAAATCCAAGAGATTATTATACAGAGCAGAAATTATGTTACAAACTTAAAACAAACACTATAAAATTATTCAAAAATATTACACAAAGTGATCCAAAAAGCTAAAGAATTACACTATAATACAAATATACAAAACTCTGATAATAAAATCAAAACAACTTGGAACATATTTAAAAAGGAAAGTGGACAATCAAAAGGTAAAGTAACAAGGGAAGGGAAGCAATGAAGATGAATGCGAACATGTCAGCTGTGCGTAGTGTACCTGGCAGGTCTTCGGGCAGTAACCTCTGTCAACATTGCGACACGGAGGTTGAAACCTTTGCCCATGTCCTGGGGGCCTGTCCACATGGTGAACTTCTACGAAATACACGGCATCATACAGTAAGATCTATACTAGCAACTGCCTTAAGGAACAAAAGTTATTCAGCATATGAATAAGTACACGGCATATCCAGTGAGAGCAGTAATCAAAGAATCGACATAATTGCATTTAAACCTCCCTCTCTTGAAGGTTACATCATAGACCCTACTGTGAGATTCGAATCCATGAATATCAGCCAGAAGTAGTAGACGAGGAAAAAAGGAATATATATGAACCTTCCATCAGTTTTTATAAGGACAAATACCATCTGGAATCCATTGTCATTACAGGACTAATGGTAGAAGCCCACGGGACCATACCCGGTTCCTAGTCTACTTCTGTAAATCTTTTGGCCTGCATAAAGATATTTTAAGAAATCTAACAATTGCAATACTCAAAGGATCAATAGCTATTTTCAGGCATCATATATATGGACCATGACTTTAATTCGTATCTTCTTGACGTTACCTCGTTTATTATGTGTTTCAATCTATTTCAAATTGTTTTTTCACTCTAACAACAATGTATCACTAAGGCATTTACTCTATTTATTGTATCATGGTACTCTTTGTCAATGGCAATCTGTAATGGTTAAAAGAAAAATAAATAAATAAAATATCCTTATACCTAACAATACAAAAACGTCAAACCCAAATGAAATTGCAAATATACTTAACAAATATTTTCTTACAATAACTGATAACCTCAACATCCCCGCAAGATAATGTTACTAACAGTTCAGACTCTTTAACACAATATATTCTGACGAAATTCCCAAATATTCAAATATTTCCAACAAACAAACAAGAAATAATTGCAATTATTAAAAATCTAAAGTCATAAATCTCCTCTGGGTATGATGAAATAACAAGCAAAATATTAAAATTGAGCTGGGCCACTAAGTGATTTACGTAAATATTCAATGTTCAATGGTATATTCCCCGAGAGATTAAAATATTCAGTGATTATTCCTATCTTCAAAAAGGGAGAAACAACGTCTCCAGAAAATTACAGACCCATATCACTTCTACCAATCTTCTCCAAAATCTTTGAAAAAGTAATGTATAAAAGATTATATCATCATCTAGAAAAATACAACATTTTAGTCCTAGAACAGTTTGGATTTAGGAAAAATAATGGCAGGGAAATGCAACATTTAGTTTAATTGACAAAATTCTGCAGGCAGTTAATAAAAAATTACAAGTTGGAGGGATTTTCTGTGATTTATCCAAAGCATCTGACTGTATAATTCATGAAATACTGCTAGACAAATTAGATTATTATGGAATTAAAGGTGTTGCACACCAATGGTTTCACTCATTATCAGAAAGTCGAAATCAATACAATTATGAAATCTACCTCGACATGGGGAACTATTAATAATGGAATTCCTCAAGGATCAATATTAGGTCCCCTGTTTTTTCTAGTGTTCATAAATGATCTTGTCCTCTTAATAAAAGATGTAGGTCATCCCATATTATTTGCAGATGACACAAGTATAATAATTACAACCAATAACTCCAACACATTCCAATCTTCAACAGAGGAAATTCTCTTCAAAATATGTGACTGGTTCTAAATTAGTATCAAATTGTAACAAAACTAACATAATTCAATTTAAATCCTGTCCAAATTCAACCTCGCAAATTTCAAGCACAATAATTAACAATAGGTCCCTAATAGAAACAACAACAACCAAATTTCTTGGCTTAAAAATCGATAATGTGTTAAATTTGAAAAATCATATTAAAGAAATTACCCCCAACTAAATTCAGCATGTTTTGCTATAAGATCTAAGCAAAAGATAGTAAATATCAATACCTTAAAAACAATATACTTTGCATACTTCCACTCGGTAATGAGTTTTGGAATAATATTCTGAAGAAATTTCACAGATAGTAACAGTATATTCCTACTACAAAAAAGAGTAATTAGAATATTAGTAGGTGCCAAATCTAGGAAATTGTGTAAGGACTATTTTCAAAAAACTACAAATAATGCCCATGGCTTGGCAGTATATTTTTTCATTGATAATCTTCCTCGTATGTAATCGTGAAAACTTTGTAACTAATTCAACAGTTCATAGCATAAATATGCGTCAAAAATTACTTTTATACTCCATTGGCAAATCTATTGGGCTACCAAAAAGGAGTGCGTTATATGGCAGTAAAAATTTTTAATAGTCTCCCTATAGACCTAAAAAATGAAACTCAAAGCATAAAATTATTTAAGGTCAAATTAAAGAAGTATTTAATTTCTCACGCCTTCTATTCTGTAGGTGAATTCATGACATTCAGCAACGCTTCATGAAATTGATACTAAAACTTTGTGTTGTACTAATAGACTATATTGTAAACCTCTTCCATATATATTTCAACTAGACGGTGACTATAAATTAAGACTTTACAGCAGTATTAAGTTTTTTGACTTGTTCCATATTCTAGCTGTGAAGCAATGTACGAATACCATGGAATGTTAATAAATACAATACAATCAGAAGAGTATAAGAATAGGGTTGCCAAATTTACGCAAGCATTAAATACAGTAATTAAACTACTTTTCATAAAGTAACCATTCCCACTTTAAAAATCGATTATCTAATAACACTGTATCAACTGTGCAGTTATCCAAGTGTAGTGGAATTGGTGATTGTAAGATAGTATTTGGTGAGATAAATCCCAGAATTCACTATGAGATTACATGATACTCGCCTTACAGTTGGGAAACATTTCGAAGGAAATCTAATTAGATAATCAGCCTAAGTGCGATTCAAACCCAAACACAGTCTCAGGGTACAAGTCCAGTTCGCTAATGCCTAAGCTACGCTACTGGCATACCATTCTTTTAACAAGTTGGCATTTAAAGGGCTAAATATTAGCAAGGGTATACATTACATATATAAACACATACATGCAAAATATCTTTCCATCTGTGAAATTGTCAACCATATCTGTGTAAAAAAAATCACTATTCCACATGACCCAGAATGTTATATGCAACATGCATTTTGCATAAATCTGAGCTCTAATCATGTTATGTCTGATCTCTGGTCACAGAATTTTTAAATCAAATAATAGATTCCTTGAACTTGTTAAATTTAGAGACACTAATTTACTACTTAACATTAAACATCCCATATGGTTGGTCACCCTATTACTATGTACATACACTTAAAATATAGGAGCAATATATTGTATGGGCATATCACATAAGAGTTGCAGGAAACATTTACGAATAAAACATTTCCTTTTTCTTTTAAATTATGTAACCATTCCATCTTTCAATACTGATAAGTCCCTTCAAATGTTTGTAAGAAAGGATACTGTTATAAAGAAATCAACATTCAAAAATAGACAGTGTCATGAGCTAGATAAAACTAGATAGTACATTCATTTTGTTTCTGCTGTACAACATTAAAAATATATATTATATATCTATTTCAACATTTGAGCATAGTACTTGCATTATACCGACTTACAGTATAAGTGTATTCAACATTAAAACACAGACATATACCTGATTACCGTTGTAAGTATTAAGTTAAGTGATTGTTGTACACATGTACTATTGAGATGACCTGAAAAAAAAAAGTTCCTGTTGATAACAGTCGTACATAGTAACAATCATAATGATGATCATAATAACAATAACAATGAAAACTGGAAGTTCGTAAGTAATATATTTCATGGATGGATGGGACTAATGATTAGCCACCACACTTGTGCAACTTGAAGCTTAGTCTAACACTAACATGAAACAGGAACTCGTTTTCACAATAATGTAACAATTATAATTTATTAAGAAGCTACCTTAGTTCAAACTCTCGCTAGTCACATATTCAATGTTCATACCAGTAGTGTAAAAAAAACTCCTAATTGAATATTTACATTCATGTTCATATGTTACATTTGAATTTTGTACAAAAAAAAAAACAATACAGTTACTGTTTCCATCTTCAGAGAAGAATATATGATTCGTGTATCATGTATATTGCAATCACTTAAAGATAAAGTTAACCCCATTATTTGCTTAAAGTGGCTAGGAGAGGATAAGATTCTCCACCTTTTTGGACAATCAACTTCATTAATAATAATCTTACAAACATGACACATTCACCCATAAGGAAACTGTCTGCTACTCATTCCTGATTAGAGACTGAGACAACCCTAAGGCCAACGAACAGTCAGAATGAGTTCAATATTACAAATTCTACGATGCCATTGGGAATCAAGCCCACAACCTTAACCACTACACTACCACGTATCCTGTAATTACACTGGACAACAAAATTTAACATTTTTTCTGTTACAGAAACGAAATACTGGAATTCAATGTATTTTTTCATACTGAATATGAACATGGCAATAAAATCGTCAGATATGATCTAGTTTTCTTGTAATTTGAGAAAGAAATGAATAGAAATAAAATTGTATTTTCCTAAACATACTCGGTTGGGCTTACCTCAATTAATTATTATTACAGATGTCTCCTTTTAGCTTGTCTGCTATACTGGATATTCGGGAACATCCATCACCACTGACCAGCAATAATCAGCTAACATGGATGTACTCCATTTAACCTGCTATCGTCTTTCGACTGTTGAAATTGTCTAGTGAAAACGCTCTCCATGTTCATCAGAAACTGCACCACAATTTTCAGGAAAAAATTCCAAATGAGAGTGGAGAAAGTGTATCTTCAATTATATATTGCATCCCATTTGATGATAAACCAGCAACATGTTATCCTCTATTTCCCTCTAGTTCAGTGCGCAACGATTCCTTAGGAAATTTGAGGTGACTATTCTGAAAGATTCCCAAGCAGCATGTTCTTTTCTAGCCGGAAGTCCATCGAAATGTTGATCTGAAAAGAGTTCTCTGACTTGGGGTCCTATGAAAATTCTTTAATTTTAGCTGAGCTTATCCTTGGAAATTTTCAGATGTGCTGGATTTTGGTTCGTCGTCAGAATCAATGGTGTAGGACTCAGGTGGTAGTGGAATAGGGAGTTCATTGTAGTGGGGCACTGGACAAATAGCTGATTTGGTAATTCACAGTTGATCTTCTCTTCTCTGAAATGAACTTTACGGGTGGTATGCAGAGATAACAATCATTTACATGGTCGGTTTGTTCCCTCCAAATCATAGGCAAAACAAAGGGCATTGGTCTTTTTTCCTTTTAGTCATTCACCGAGAATTGCAGAACAGCCATTGCAACATATATGGAAGGCCCAGCTTGTATCTTGGTCCCCTATTTTGCATCTAAAGTACAGATGGTATGATTTCTTTATTAATGGAGTTATATTTCGCTTTTGCATTGCAAAAGTCACTTTCCCGCAAATATAACAAAATTATCAGCATTATTTATACACTTACGCGTCATATTAATTTCTATCACATCATAAATTTATTACTACAGAGAATTAAAAAGAGTCTGCTGGCAAAAGAGACACATATATGGTTAAGCAAAGCACTACAAAAATTTTATGAATTTACCTCAAAAGAAAGACGAAAACAGGTTTCCACTCAACGTTTTGTATCTAACTAAACCAAAATCTTTTACATACAAACACAACCCCTCAGGATCATAAATGTGTCTTCACTTCCCTGTGTAAAAGGTTTGCTGTAACTTAGACTGAGAAACCGCTGATGCTCTTTCTGAAATGAGTAATTCCAGACATATGCTATACATTGAAAACCAGACCACTGCGTTCATTTTCACTGTCATATTCGTCATTAGCAGTACAAAATTAGCCAGAAATCGCTGATTTTGTTTCCGTAACTTTTTGGCTGTTGTCCAGTGTTATCACTTAGCTATCTGAAAGAATGAATTTGTTTCAATAGTCATTTTACAAGATCTACTGGAACATTCTAATACTTTATCTATCAACTGTGAAAAACTGCAAGAAAATTCGAACACTGCATTAGTTACGTTAAGCTTGGATTAAGAAATGTTTGTTAGAAAGGAGGGAGGAGAGGAAAGAGAAAGACTCACATAACAATAACATGATAAAAAATATATTTTATGTTCCATATTACTTATAAAAAAACAAACAATGTCATGTAAATAATGCATACTTTTTTGTAATACATTTACACAGTCCCTATTAAACAAATGAAGTGGTGAGAATGAGACAGTCCAAAGCCACATTTTTAACAAAAGTGGTTTTTTGTGCAAGTTCATTTCTTACACATATGGGGAAGCTACTATTAAAATATTGTGGCACCACATTCTGGATTGTTGTGGTTGCCTCAGGAGTGTGTGCGCGCATCTAGCGAGAGGGAAGATGCGGGACAGAAACTCGAGACGCTAGCACAGTAAGGAGAGAGGGGGGAGGAAAGCTACTACGACTGGGCGGAAGTAAGGAAACATCTAGAAGCGGGTAAGCCTGGTTGGCAGAGTTGGTATAGCGCTGGCCTTCTATACCTGAGGTTGCAGGTTCGATCCCGGGCCAGGTTGATGACATTTAAGTGTGCTTACATGTGACAGGCTCATGTCAGCAGATTTACTGGCATGTAAAAGAACTCCTGCGGGACAAAATTCTGGCACATAGGCGACGCTGATATAACCTCGGCAGCTGCGAGCATCGTTAAATAAAACATAACATTCTAGAAGCAGATTTCTCTCGAAGGTCCATAAAGCCACGCGAATCGAAGATTCCAGAATATGTGGTGTAGTAATAAAAGCGCGAATTGCCGACAGAGAGTCATTCAGTCTTGGACAGCAGCAAGTGAACCGCAGCTGGGAGACTTGAGTTCGACATGCAGTGGACTGCAGCTGGGAGACCTGAGTTCCACGTGCAGTGAACTGCAGCTGGGGGACCTGAGTTCGAAGTGCAGTGAACTGCAGCTGAGAGACCTGAGTTCGACGTGCAGTGAACCGCAGCTGGGAGACCTGAGTTCGACGTGCAGTGAACCGCAGCTGGGAGACCTGGATTCGACATGCAGTGAACTGCAGCTGGGAGACCTGGGTTCGACGTGCAGTGAGCCACAGCTTGGAGGCCTGAGTTCGAAGTGCAGTGAACTTGAGTGAGTCCGTAACTGTGACAGTGTCCACCAGGCGAGTGTGACGCAGTTCAGGAGACCTGAGTTCGACGTGCAGTGAACTTGAACAGTGAGCTAGAACTAGCAAAGGCAAGCGAAATGTGAACTGAGAACTGACAGTTTTGTTCTGCACATAGTGCACTATGAACAGTGATTGAAATTAGGAGTAGCCTACATTGTTGTTCTTCTCAATACACGTCGTGTATTGTCATTGTCGCTGTGTGGAGTGCAATAACGACTATTGTGTTGCTGTGTTGAGTGGAATACCCATTGTTATAGGGCAGGCGTCTCAAGGCCAACGCATAAAAGTTGGTATAGAGAGCAAGTATAAATAACATAGTCAGCTGAAGAGATAAGCGCAGTACCCGAAGATAGCCGATCGCTGATTAATGTTACAAGCATGAGCGAGCTAAGTTGTAACTGTCGCGGGAGAAATGCCACAAAGCTGCACTTTTGAATTGTACTGTCACTATAGACGGTTGTTTTCGGAAGGAATTTCTTAAGTAGTTTGCAGTAATAATAATAATAATAATAACAATAATAATACATTTATTTTCTAATTATATACTATCTATGAGTAAAAAGAAGACATCTGAAGCATGAAGAACCATACATGTTACGTAATTATTTAAGCACCAGGACCTGGCCACCTAACTCCATTATCTCCTGGCGTAGTTGACTCATAAGTGGTGCCTTGTTGGTATCACTTGTGAGGTTCAGACCTGTCTTCGAACAGTTGACCAAACAATAACAATATTTCATTTCTAATAAAGGTTTTTGGTATCGCTCTTTTTTTAAGTTTATACTATATTTAATAAAATAAAATTCAATTAAATAATAATAAAATTACAATAAAAACTTGTTGGTTGTTAAAGTAAGTATTCTTACGTTACGCTAATATTAATATATTAATTACAATAATAGTTAAATAATATATTTCGTAATGTTTTCAATAATTAAAAATAACCTAAACACCTTAGAAATTCACAAGCAATTATTTTAAATTAGAACTATTCAAATCTTAAATCTGATCTGAAATTCTTTTCTCAAGTCCTTCAGCATTTCATTATATTTGTTAACTGATCTAGATTCAAATCAGGTAACAATTTTAGATTAATAAAGTGGTAACAGTTACCCACTGAAACTTGCATCTCCCACAATTTCGCTTTCCCTATGAAAGCTTTTATTTCTTCATACATTTGCGGTAATAAGAACATTCTTTCCTCGGAGATGGACACAATGACTGACTGTTACATCGTAGCGATTGCAGATGTCTATTCAAACGTCGCGGTCAATGACGTCATCCGGAGATACACGAACTTCTCCTGCATCTTGTTCCACTCTTACATTGAAAAAGAGAAAGAGGAGGAAGTGCTCTGAGAAGGCCCTATTGAGACGTCTGTTATAGGGTGAATTATTAAGAATGAAAGTCACATTGATGTCGGATGTGTGATGGTTAAAGTAAAATAGAAAGTCACAATATTATAAAAATTACTCAATAAATGACCCAAGTATATGCCAAAGAAATTATATATCGCACCTAGTAGCATTGGAATCTAAACCTTTAACATGCTCTCCTGTAAAATGTTGTCTGTGTGACTTAGAACTATATCATTCTCAACCTTTCAATTGTTTTACCAACATTTGGGTCGAATTGTGTAACATCAAAGAAAGGGATTTTTAAGGAGCTAACTCAAGATAATATCTTATACATTTAAGTTTATATTAATAATATGTCCTAGGATATTTTTCAGAAGAAGTTTTCGGTTTTATATTAACCAATATTTGTGGCGTTAACTGTTAATGCTCTTAACTAAAACATTTTGATTATATGATACACAATGTTTTGTAACATTGCTGAGTTGCAAGATGGTGGACGGTTTCACTATTAACTCATGTTATAATTCATGTTCGTTTTATAGGTACTTATTTCCAAATATTTTTCACTTCTACTTCCTTATGTATTTCTAATTTTGCTTTATGTAGGATACCTTTTTTGGTAGATATTTATTCTAAGGATTTAATTTTGGAAATAGTAGCTTTACGATATATATATATATATATATATATATATATATATATATATATATATTTTTTTTTTCGTTTTTATTTTTTTTTCTACTGGTTTAACTGTTTGTTATACATTTCGTTTATTTTATTATACTTTACTGTCAAATACTGAGCATTGGAAACAAACCAACGACATTGTTGTACTGGTTACTCACTAAGAAGGTAAATTTTTTTCTCCAATGCCACCAGGCTGTCATTTGACAAAGGCTCATTTGTAACCCTCTTCTGAGGTTGAGGTGCCTGGAAGGCAGAGTTACGCTGCCCTGATGATATTATGATAGGATGACTATATGTGGAGCCAGGAGAGGTCTTAAACTTAACCTAATTTCCAGACCATGGACGAACACAGGAAAAATTGCTGTTTTCTAACCGGGAATCGAACCTGGGATCTCATAAACTGTGGCCAGACGCTCTGACCACTAGACCATGAGACTGGCCCTATGAAGGTAAATTTAAAAATAGCTTAGAGCTTTGTACTATTTTTGACTATGGCCTTTAATTAAGCCATTTATGTGCACAGTCGTCTAAGCTGATTCAAAAGGCATTGAATATGAACAAAGTGAAACAGGATCAGCATGTGTCAAAAACATGATCAACAAAAGGAATAAATTTTTGTATTTGGCATTTACAGTATGACATAATAGCAATATTGATTCACATTTAAGATTTTGCAGGAAAGGAACATGGTTTCACTTGAGTTACTGTGTGAAAACAATGGTAGATATTGGAGCACCACAAATCCTAATAAAAGGTTTGAAGTTCAGCATCACGAGGGTCATTCCATGATTTTGTAACCCTTGCATTATTTTTTCATGTTTATTAAACCTTATCATGTTATATATCTTCTTACAGCTGAAATTCTCAAAAAACATTAATTACAAAGGACAGGAATTTTCTGATTTGTACTGTATTTTGGATCATTGAGATTCATCATAATAAACAATAATACTTTATGGTATGTGAAAGTGTTACAGAAAAACTAAAAAGGTGAAAGAAGTTTTAATTTTTTCGTTCCTGAAGAAGAAGAAGAAGAAGAAGAAGAAGAAGAAGAAGAAGAAGAAGAAGAAGAAGAAGAAGAAGAAGAAGAAAAGAATAATATACTAAATTTCAGTTTTAGTTAATATGTAGGTGATTTTTGTCTCACTCTATATACGAATGTACAGTGAAACCTGTCTAAAGCGGCCATCTGAAGTTACCTTGTAAAATGGCCGTTTTATCAGGTGGCCGCTTGATTAAGGTTGCGGTTCTTTTATGAATCAGCATGAAAATACTGAATTTCACTGACTTTTTAGGACTGCACGTACAAAAATCATGCATATTAATGTCA
The DNA here is from genome assembly GCF_040183065.1 of Periplaneta americana. Classification (NCBI taxonomy): domain Eukaryota; kingdom Metazoa; phylum Arthropoda; class Insecta; order Blattodea; family Blattidae; genus Periplaneta; species Periplaneta americana. The sequence goes on along the minus strand of NC_091118.1, from coordinate 128,773,258 downwards.
ACCTCTTCCAATTTTGCAACTAGCCTTTTCAAAACTCGCTTGCGGTACCTCAGTTTAAATGACTGGAGGTGTGTTGTCGTATTTGGGGGAAGAAACGCCAATTTCACCGATCACATTGCGATCTTGTCGTTTAATCTTGGAATTGAAGTCGCATAGTTAATTCTCAAACAATGATGATGTCATCCAAGTTTAATTGTTGGCAGTCCACTTCACCTCCAATAAGCCCATGTCAACATTTTTCAAACATCTCAGTTTCAATGATTTCCCTATCATTAAGACTGGTTCTTTTTTTCCTGCAGTATTAAAACAAAGGAGCAGGGTTATTCTGTCTTTTGTCAACTTCCTCCCTTTACACTCTTTTTTCTTAAAACTTAAGTTTTGTTAGGGAGGGCCCTGAAAATAAACCTGTTTCGTCAACATTGTAAAAGTCTCTAAGTTCATATTCCGCAAGAATTGAAGGCAGTCTATTTTTTTCATTCTTCAATAACATTAGTTGCAATGTGACCTCCTTCACCAGATACAGAACGAAATGTAATGTTATGCCGTCTTCTAAAGCACTCTAACCACGCATTACTAGCAACAAAATTTCTTACATTGAGTTCTTTCGCAATTTCAAGACCTTTCTCTTGAATCATAAGCCCACTTACAGGCAATTTCTTCGCCCTCGCACACTTGAACCATTTGTAAACGAACTCATTCACATTACTAAACACAGATTCTGTCTTCCTCCCATTCTTTTAATATTTCATCTTTATTCTTAATTATACTGCTTATTTGTGTCCTTCCACATTAGAATATTTCTGCAATTTTTCTCGCAGATGTTTCCTTCTCACTTTTTTCAATCATTTTTCGTCTCACTTCTAAAACTTAACACCATTCTAAATTTATTGTTAAACATGATTTCTCTCACAAACTAACTTCACAGTTCCTCTGAATCAAATGAATGAAAACAAGAAAAATTCGTAAAAGCTGGTCCATTTAGAGAAAGACAGAAAGAGGAGAACAAAAAAATCGAATGGTTAACTATTTAAAACATACTGTGACATTTTCGATAGAAAAAGTCCGTCTTTCAATCCTTAGAAAACAAGTAAGAATTTATAGCTGTGCAGGGTCGGAGTGGAAAGTGACAAAAGAGTCATAAAACAGTAACCAACTAACCCCAAGAGGGTGTACTGTTGTACACTTAGCTATTGCATCCTGTCCTCTAACCATCGAAAAAATAGGTCAGACAGTATCCGTGAAAAGATTTTTTGTTGGACAGTGACCGTTATAGTCAGGTTCCAATCCAAATAGACCCCAGCCGCTGGCCAGCACATGAGGTGGCCGCTAAATAAAGAGAGAATTTGTACTGAACTTATGGAAAACCCAATTGGTTCCAGGGAAAACTGGCCTTTTGGCCAGGTGGCCGTTTAAATAAAGTGACCGCAAAGGCAGGTTTCACTGTATTAAGAAGCATGGCATATTCACTATTAAATAACACTATTTTCCAGATTTTCATGACTCACCTTCTGCTATACAAGACATCAGTGCTGTTGCTCAATAGGCTGGTTGATATCCTCAGTAAATGAATTCCTGTATATTAATGCTTCAATATTATTTTACTACTTACCACTGCAACATTTAGTTCAAAGGAAGAGAGTCTGACCAGAGAAAGTGGCTGCATCAGACAGGATGAGACTAGAAACCAGTTCTGCCAATCGTCTGTCTTCTCCAGGAGTCAAGCAATGAATTACCACAACTCCTTTATGCAGTTTCTCATAGTGTTTAGCCATATTTCGTCCACTTCGATGAAGATCATAGACTGACATGCTCTGCATTCCATCTGCATTTGTATGTTCTATCACATGTATTATCAGGCCCTACAGGAGAGACAATATTATAGTTAAGAGAATTTCGTTATTTTGTTTTACTATAACCTATTTTTGCTGTACACATACTTTTGCCTCATTTTTATAAGTACAATTTTTATTGAGAGAGAATATCCCATAAAAATAGTTGTCCTTCATTGAGTAACCATAAAGATTCAGCCTACTAATATAATCTTAGAAAATAATTTACAATAAAATGTATTCTTTTGAATAAAATTAAAGAAAACGGAATTAACTGTCCTAAAAATAAGAAATAGCAATTATCCATATATAACAGGATAAAATAAACTTCATTAACAAAATCTTCCGGGTACAGACCTATTAGAAAAATATATTAAATGATGTAGAGATGATATATAGTGAGTCACACAAGATTTGAGATGCTTGTATCACTACAGATTAGGCCTATATCTGTTTGTATATACAACAGCCAAATCTTTCAACAGTCTCATTTTTCTGCCTGTCTTCCATTTCTGTATCAGTAATCTTAGATTGTAAATGTAAGTAGGATGCTTGTGTGGATTTCAGGGGCGTATTTTGCGGGCTACCGGCGGTAGCCCAAGGAAATTACAAAAGAAAAAGTTTATAATATAACATAATGTAATAATTTTGTATTATTAGTTTTACCATAGTAATTAAAATTAAAGTCATTGTTAGATATATTTTGTGTAATAATAGGGTCAGCGGTAGCCCAAACCCTTTAACCAGTATACGCCACTGGTGGATTTATAATAGGCCTCTGCTTGAGATTTTCTGCCAGGCTTCTGTGAAATTGACCAGGGTTCATTTCAACTGTCTTTGTGCTGAGTAGCTCAATTCTTTCAAAACATTCTGTTTTAAAGCAGAGAATACCTTCTCTGCATAAGATCCTGGCGACTGTATCGTAGATTCGAAGACCCTAACAGAATGCTTGATAGCTTTATCTGCTTCTGGAATTGTTATCTCTCTCCTTTGCAAAAGTATAGATCAATCTGACAACTCTTTAGCTTTCCCACACCGATTTCACTGTTATAGTAGGTACTAGAGACAGCCCATCTAATGGAAAATATCTTTGCAACTTTACTGAACTTTTCACTCAACTCAGTTGCAGCCTTGAAACTGTAGTTGATTTCTTGAGAAAATGCTGCATACAAAGTATAATTTGTCAAAGAAAATATTAAAATGGTTGAGGCCCTGTACATCATTTCTTGTATTGTGGACTGCTAGTTCTAATCTATACTTAGCACAATGCCGTATAATGAAATTGTGGAAAAGTTTAACTAAATGGCAACACTGTTTTTGCTCCTTAAAATAATGGATGCTCTATCACAAGCAAATCCAACCATATTTTTAAGAGAAACTTAATCCGAACCATAGGAATACAGATTTTGTTTTATAGCAGCCTTGATCGAACCTGGTAACTGTGTCTTTAAGTTCAATTATGTCACAAAAGAAAGAATGCACAGGTGTACTTTCTGTCATTGCACATTTTAAATGTGACCAATACTGGCTTATTGCTGATAGTCGTTGATTCGTCTACTATGACATTGAATTTAATGTTGTTTGAAATTATATGCCTGGCTACTCTAATTCTCATTTCTGTGGATGTGATCCAAGGTATTAGTGCGGCTAAATTTGGAGTGTAAAACTCTGTCCATGTGTAATTCATTTAACTACTGAACTTCAATATCTGCTGGAAATCAGCAGATCTAAATTCTAGTAGTTGTTTCTTACTACACCACATTCATCTTGTTTACTCCACCTTCTAAAGACTTTTTATTAGATCACTCTTATTCTGTTCTGATATTGTATGAGTAGTACAGTAACTTAGTGCTTTTATGTTCCATGTATCTTTATCTGCAGATCTTTTTTCTATTTTTCCTTAGTGCTTCCAAAACCTCTAATGTCACAATTGGCCCATTATTTGGCTGATTTTAAGCATGTATCTTGGGATGGACCTAAGACTAGCTTACAAATTTTAACACATGTAGAACAATTCAAGTTTTCCCATTTCTTAAAATAGACTAACTGTACTGAGCTTCTGACCAACATTCTAAAAAAATCTGTTGGTAGAGTTTCCAAATTTTAACTTACTTCGTCTGACTCCAACACAGCTTCTACACAGCCAGCTATCCTCCACATCTAAGTCTCGTTGTGTTCTGGGAAATTGTGTATATTTGACATCTGTCACTATACTTTATTCATTGTGAACACTACGTTGTTTTTTTTTAAGCACTCAACCAGTTAAGCAAACTCATTATAACGCACAAATCAAGACTTCAATGTCCACTATCAGAGTAGTTCAACACTTTCGACGTTCCACTATATTACCTCAAAACTCAAGACCCATGAACGCGCAAAAAGTAACAATATTTCCCTCCTCTAACGAACTTTTAGCATTATGCCTAAGCAAGTTTTAAAATTAGCGAATCACTGCAGCAGAATAATTCTTGAGGCACTACATCATAAGATTAGTGTTATGCGAAGGCATCTACGCAAGTTTTGAAATTAGCGAATCAGTGTAGCAGATTTCTTGAGGCGCCATGCTATAAAGTTAGTGTTAATTACTTGTAGAAATACCAAGACGGTATGCAAGTTTGAAATTAACAATCACAACTAGTCCTGAAGTGCTAGATCATGGTTTTCTATAAAACAACTTATGGACAAGGATTTAAGCAAATGATATAAGACACCAGCCTCTATTTTTATGCCAGATATCAAAATCAAAATGTTTTTCAAACAGCTAACATCCACCTTTTCAAAGAATATTAAAGACTAGTTAAACATAATAAATTGATATATTTTCGAGTCTATATTTTTATTTTAGACAGTACAGCATACCAGCCCAACTGCAGCACTGGGGAAACATAGGAATTAGCAGTTTATTTGATATTAAATGCTCCAACAATGGTTTTATTTTTTATTTTATTCGGTTATTTTACGACGCTGTATCAACATCTAGGTTATTTAGCGTCTGAATGAAATGAAGGTGATAATGCCGGTGAAATGAGTCCGGAGTCCAGCATCGAACGTTACCCAGCATTTCCTCGTATTGGGTTGAGGGAAAACCCCGGAAAAAACCTCAACCAGGTAACTTGCCCCGACCGGGATTCGAACCCGGGCCACCTGGTTTCGCGGCCAGACGCGCTGACCGTTACTCCACAGGTGTGGACTCCAACAATGGTGCTGGTCACATCTCTTAATCAAGTAGTTACGGTTCTATAGTTCTAATTTAATATAACAAAAATTTAATGTTCGTGAACTTCCTAAAACTATATAAAAGTAAGATAAGTCGAAGACTGAACAACTCAATAAATATTCTAATTCCCTAAAACTATACAATTTCTGACCTGAAACTAATAATAATAATAATAATAATAATGTTTTATTTTCGCTGGCAGAGTTAAGGCCATAAGGCCTTCTCTTCCACTCAACCAGCCTTAATCAATACAATACATAAATTTAAATTACAAATATTTACTCTACACTTAAAAGGTTCTCCAGCAATATTCTTCACGACACATTTATTTAAATTTAGATAAATCTATAAGGTAAAGTAGTAACTTAATTTATGAGCTAATTTAATTCAATGAATTATAATTAATTTAATATTTGAAATAGCTAGTAAAATGATGAAAATTTAATTTGATATAACCTTACTAGGACTATGTTACAGGGAGAATACATATATTTCTATATCTATAATGAGAATATTAATGTAATTGCCATTAGAGGTTTTGTAAATATATTTAGAGAAATTAATGATAATAATAATAAGAATGGACAGATGTTAGTTTCATTATAAGTAACACATATTAATCAGCAATTCATCTGTTAAGTAAGAATTTATGTAATTTTGACCTAAATGAAGTTATTGTCCAACAACCCCTTATATCACTCGGAAGCGAGTTCCAATTTCTAGCAACTGAAACTGTATAGGATGAAGAATATAAAGATGTCTTGTGGTAGGGTATAATGAGTAAATTGTTATGATGAGATCTTGTACTTAGCTGATGATATGCGGATAAATTTTGAAAACGAGAAGCCAAATAGATTGGGGTAGCGGTACCGAACGCAAATGATGCAAAAGCCACTAAGAATTTTGTTTATACATTAATCAATAGAATAATGTAAGGTTCTTTTATGTGCCAAAAATTTAACGTAACGTAGAATTCTAAGCTTATTTCCATCCTGGAAGAAGCAGCATCTCGAATAATCTTTTTAGATTCAGAGGCAAGCAAATGCCAACCTTTTCCTACATCATTTTCTACTAATGTTACCAAATAAAAATGACAATTATTCACCTGATGGTCTATATCCAACATAGCAGCAAAGTCCAACAATTGATTGTCTTGATCAATCTCATGCAAATGGAAGAGGACAACTGTGTTAAAAGTTTCTCTGGATGTAAACCTGGTTGCATCTGCAGTCGTTACAACACACTGAACTGTTGACACCTTTGATTCAAGAGTTTCTGCCAAAAGCTTCACTGTTTCATTCTCCTCTGATGACATAATGCATACTTGATTTGTTTTCTCTGGAAGAACATAAAACAAAATATAAAATTCAAACTGTTAAATACTGTAATAAACAATTTTAAATACCCAAACATTCAAAACTGGAAGAAAAAAAAAACTTCTGTAACAATAGCTGTCATCATCAGCAGCAGAAGTAGAAGCATTATAGCACTGTGTGGGTCCAGGTCTCCAAAAATATTTTCCCATTTTGTTTTTATTTACAATCAATCTCCTCCAGTTCTTCTCATCAAGAATCTCAGCATTCTGATCCACACACACTATCCCTCCATCACATTTTTAATTTTTCCACTTCTAGTTTGTTTCCTGATTTGTTAACATTGATTGCTGAAGCATCATTCACATCAAATGTCCAAATGAATGCATTCTACCAATTCTACTATAGGCTATTTAACTAATCCTAATTCCACACAAAAAAAAACTCCACATATCTTTGTATCATAGTTTTACTTCTGGCTGAGTGTTAGAGAAGGCCCTATGGTCTTAACTCTGCCAGGTTAAATAAAAGTATTATTATTATTATTATTATTATTATTATTATTAAAACAAAAAACACATGCAAGAAACATCCAAAAGTAAGTAAAATATTATTCTGAATAACTCTGAAATAATCCATTCTGTAAGTTTCTTTTAGATTACAGAAGATGACTATATAGCAATGGATCTAAACAGCAGTGGCATAGCGTCAATGTAAGCTAAAAAGCTCAGCTTCCCCAGTTAATAATAATTTCATAATAAACCTCCAGTCTATGGACAAAATTATTTATTAATTTTAATAGAATTTATATTTACGCGTTAAATATTGTGATGCGGCAGCTCAGGATGATTTGTGATGCAGCAGTAAATAAGAAACCTGCACACACCAGCTTCCAAGCAGACTGGTTTCCACTCATTCTTCTGTGTAACCCATCCCGCAGATTTTCCATCCCTTTCTAACTAAACTATCCTGGTCGCAAGGCTCGCAAGAAGCTAGCTTTGACATTGAAAATAAGTAGTTTCCGAGTTATCCCTTTTCGTGAGTTGTGTTCAGTTAAAGTGTTAGTGTGCATTGTGGCTGATATAATAAATGAGTGAAATAACAGTTCCTGACACAAATTTATTTGAATTTTTAGGACAATTCTATTATCAAGACTGACTTACGAACAAAAGTGTGATCTAAAAAACAAATGACTGACTCCCTTGCTGTCAATGAAGGACAGAAACAAAAGACAGACTCATACTTACGTAATGATACTAATACTGTATCTATTGACCGTTAATATTGTGATTTCTCTAACTATGACAGGGAGTGAGCTAATGTTATACATATACGTATCTATTTGTTAGAGATATGTGTAAACCGTGAAATCATATTTTACTACGTACCATTTGAGGTCATGCCTTATTGGTGTTACTTACGAGGTCCCAACCAATCTTCGACTGCTGACTTGACATTGACTACTATTTATTTTAAGACTATATTTCTGTAATACGTTTTCTCATATTGCATGAAAGACAACTTGAATTAGCTTCCCCTGCTCAAAATTTCATGCTACGCCACTGCTAAACAGAAGATCATTACAAAAAACTGAAAAATAGGGAAGCTAATACAGTATTGTCTGAATATAGCGGACTTCAGTTTAGCATAGTTTTCAGTTTTGTGTACATACAGTATTTTAAATCTCCCACTGAAATCCCAAACATTATTATGCTAAGTTATTTCATTTTTACGTAATCATTACTTATCATTATTTCATTATTGTGTATGAAAATGTTTAAATTCGATAATATAACTTTTGCATCTGTATTTCAGTTTTTGTTGCTTGCAGATTTTATTTACTATGTGTATCTATGTAGTGCATATTGCATTAAAGTAGCATGTTGGGTGCAGATGCATAATATCTTTGTTCTGTGCTATTTCTTGGAAGGATGATTGATTCTTAAGCCATTGAATGAAATTCAACAGTTTATAGAACGTAAATCATTGAGGAAAACCGAACCAAACTCAAGTTAAGAACTTCTTCAAATTCTATTTACTATACTGTGTGCCATGTCAATATTTGTTGCTGACAGTAACACTTTTTTAACATAAATAATTTCTTTGTGTTATAATTTTAAAACTGAGTGATATATATATTACTTGTAAAGCGACATCAAATTATTTTTAACTAGGCTATGTCCTGATTGTACCTATGCAGTGTAAAATATTACCATGGCAACTAAAACTTACGATTAAGCAAAGCCTGCAAGGTATAGTAAAAAAACAAGGTACAATAAAAATGTAAAGAAAAAGTTTTTCATGTCACTGTAGTTTTGTTTGTATAGGTGTAGTGAGTTTCTTGTGTTTGTTGAATCTTAAATGGACTGTAAAATACAACTACATGAAAAGGTAAGATATATTGTGGAATAACTCTGTATTATGTGATGTAGAATCGAAACAACTTTGTTTGGATAAACCTTCCTTTATCCATAACACAACATACTTTTCAAAATAAATTATAAATAATATTATTTTCTGATGTACGTTACACCGAGAATTCACTGCAGCACAAATGCCTAATGTAGGGAATTAAAAAATAACACCATACGTGTATATTAAATACTTGCCTCTCAGACATCCCACAGCAGCATAAATGTCCTTCTTGTGAGTAACCTTCCAGAGATCTGGTGGTCCTTCAATGAGTCTTGCCCGAACTCCTGTATGGTTAAGTGCTAGTTGCAAGCATTCTGTCCCAGTGTCCAGCTCCTCATCACTGCACTAAATACAACATACTATTAACGTTAGATATAGTACTTTCCAATTAACCTATACTAAGGATTATTTTTCAGATTTGATATTTGTGGTATTAATAGTCAGTTTTATTAACATTCTGGGCCGACAGGTTGTATTATATAATATATTAATTTATTATGATCTATCATTAATTGTCTAAGAAGGATTGAATAAACAATCACTCACTCTTACAGTACCGTAAACTGGGGTTACTTTAAACATAGAGGAAACTTTGAACATTTTTTCAGAAAATCATATTTAGGTTTCTACATGCTGCACTTGTTATAGATGGAGGTAAATTTGGTATGAGAATGATTTTACGATAATTTACCTCCATCTATAACAAATGCAGCATGTAGAAACCTAAATATGATTTTCTGAAAAAATGTTCAAAGTTTCCTCTGTGTTCAAAGTAACCCCAGTTTATGGTATTTATTACATTAATCAGACGAGTACTTTCCTCCATTCGGGCATCATCAGGTCCCTTACTTTACTTTACAGGACTGATTTTTTAACATCACAATGATACATCAATATTATTAGTTAACTCCATATTGTAATTAATGATGTATCATTGTAATGTTTAAAATGAGTTATGTAAAATAAAGTAAGAAACCTGATGATGCCCGAATGGCGGAATGTACTTGTCAGATTAATGTAATAAACACCATTAGAATGAATGAGTGATTATTCAATCCTTCTTAGACAGTTAATGACTGTTCATAATAAATTAATCTATTATATAACTTGTCACCCCAAAATGTCAATAAAACTCAAAATATTGATACCAAAATAAATGTACCTCAAAATCTCAAAAATAAGCAACCAGTTAACCAATAGAAGTTAAATTAAAGCTGGCATAATTAAATTAGGTTATATTTCACAGTAATGAATATAATTCAGTTACAAGCATGAAGACTTGATGCAGATTATTAACATGCATGTGTTCACAGTTATTTATCATCTATTTTCATTCCTACTTATACATCTATTTTTGTATATACGTGTATTTTTTTACTTGGTTATTTAATAACATGTATCAACTACTCTGTTATTTAGCATCAATGGAATTTGTAACAGCAAGAAGGTATTTGGCGAGATGAGGCCAAGGATTCGTGATAGATTATCTAACATTCGCCTTACAGTTGGGGAAAATCTCTGAAAAACCCCAACCAAGTAATCAGCCCGAGTGGGAATTGAACCCATGGATCAACAGGAAAATGTGCTACATCCTGAGCTACACTGGTAGCTTCTTCTTGTGTAACTATGACTATCGGTCCTTGGTAATGTTCATGTAGAGATGTTACTTTTATATAGTGTCGACTGGTGGATGCAAAAACGACGCATGGCAATGTCAATCTTCTCTAACTGTTTCATTTCCACTGCAACACCAGAATAACCTTGTAAGATGCTCTATTGATATTTCAATAAACAGCAACAGGACCACATGTACCTAAAAATTTAGCTATTTATGTATTACCTACATGAATGCGTAAAGCAGAAGTGTATTTATCCATTAGAGAAAAATTTTAATGCTTTCACAATTTATATGTCAAAATTCACTCCAAAATGTGTTTACCTCTTTAAATAATAATATATTTTATAATTTCTTCTAGATAAATGAGTAAAAAAATATAAACCTTGCTGTAAGCAGTTGATAAGATGTCAAACTGGAAAGCCTGTGGTGTTTCACTGGACACATTTTTGGATCTATCCAAACTATGGTCCAGAAATCCATCGGAACTGGCTTGAAGAACTGTAGAGACAAGAGGTCTAATAGCACCAGCTGCTCCATGTTCTTCGGCAGCAACCACTAGCTCCTCAACCAATTTTGATGGTACGAGGGGTCGTGCAGCATCATGTACAATTACAACTTTCAAATTGTTTTCTGAAAAGAACAGGAAAACGTTACACTACACAGTTTTACAAAATAAAGGGGAGAAATGAGCATCTTTTTTCTTTCTCTCTCTCCAAGGCGGGCCCACAGTTAAGCACCGCAGCCTTAGGCTTACTGTGCAACTTCCTTATGCTGGAATGATTGTTGAAGTTTATTTAGGATCACTCTTCAAGTGCGTCATTAACTGCATGGTGCCATCGTATCAATTCAGCCACAGCATCCAGTTCTGACTGGAGACCATACCTCCACCTGCCTGGAATGTTGTTCTGTAACCTCCTCAGATTGATGGCATCTGTTCGGAATTCATGTGCTTGAATCTGCTGCATCCTCACCAGAAGGACATGTCGCCATCGATTCTACGATTCACCAAGATGCCATCTATCCATGGAAGCTACACTCCGTCAAACCACAGTTCACTTATTGAAGCTCTTGCAGCTTCTCTGGATATGTGCAGATCCATAGACAGATGTCATCTGTAGATGAATCTTGGAACTGTCCGCCATATCCTCCTGGTCAACCTGTTACTATAAGATGATTAATGAAATATTACTAATGAAAGCGAAATTAGTCAGAGGTCCAACATCGAAAGTTACCCAACAACTCTGCTTGAGTGGCTGAGGGAAAACCTCGAAAAAACCCCAACCAGGTAACTTGTCCCAACCAGGATTTGAACTCAGATCTGCTCGTTTCAAGGTCAGACAAGCTGTTACTCCACAGCAGTGGACAATGAACTTCTTAGTTCGAACGGAAGAATTATGGGCTGATGTTCACTTGTGCCGTTCTTACTGGAAAAACATTTGGTTTCCTTCTCTACTTCTTCCCCTTCCTCCTCCAATTCATCTACAGTGACACGTAGCCCCTCTATCAGTGACAAAGTAATGTGGGTTTGATGAAAAGATAGATTAGTAACAAGTAGCCCCATTTTAAGTCACAAGGTTAGGTAGGGTTTGAAGAAAAGATCAGTGACAAATAACTTATCTCACTGTCAGTTAAAAAAGGATTTGTTGCGAAGATAGTGGGGTTACTTGTTACTATTCTGTCAGTTACGAAGTGAAGCAGAGTTTGATGAGAGAGAATAGTAACAAGTACACGAGTTTTCGTAAGGTAAGGATCAATAACAGGTTAGGTTTGATTTGTTCAGGCTTTTAGTATGACGTGCAAATACATTTTTTGGTAGATAGGTACACAAATATATTTATCCCATACCTCGTAGTGCAATCCATTGGTGGTACCAATGGATTACCGGATGATTTCGTGTGAAAATGTCTGAGAAAATCACTAGTTAAGTAGTTATACAAGAAACAAAAGTCTTGGATAGGGTGACCAGACGTCCTGTTTTTAACGGGATTGTCCTTTTTTTTTCAGCCCCTTGTCCCCTGTCCCGAAAAAAGTCAATTTCCTGTTTTTTTAAATGTAACTAAATATAGAATATTGTTGAAATATTTCTTTTTCTTGTATTTTATTTAATAATTACGTAAAACATCGATTAATTCTGTATTGTTTTCATCAGATGTCACAGTAATGAATTCAATAAAGGCCATGTTAATCATAATAGCCTATGTCATTTTAAAAATGTCTTGCATGGACTCCTATAGTTTCCTGAAGAAAAGGCCAACACTTCTAGAGCAAATTCACTCATCAAAGAAATATGATGCTGACTGTACAGTTCATCTTCATGGAGAATGTTAAAATAGCTAAAAGGTACTATGAGGCAAACAATTTTGTTATGAAACAAGTTCAGAACACAGTGACATGGATATAATGTAAAGTCCAATTAACATGAAATATTTTAAACAGATAAGTTAACCTAATTAATCCAGACTAGTTGCAATATAAAAAAATGATTAACAATGACTTAAAAACTTATACAGCCAAGTATTCATGCTACTCTATTATGTATAAATTATTAGTTCTGTACCTAGTTATTGAAAAAGTGTAGTATTTATTACTTTAAAATAAATGTTTAGATAAAATGTTTATTCATATCAACTTTAATAAGTGTCCCATTTTTTTTTTTAATTTTGGGAATCTGGTCACCCTAGTCTTGGGGCAGATTGGGTGTGTTTATAGGTTTCGCAATGATTACATCGTGTCTTTAGAATGGTGTGCAACAATTTTGAGGTTATTTTAAATTATGTAAGTACTTTTTTTCCTACCATATATTGTGTGTAGCGGTAAGATTCTCCTTACAATATTTAAGTAGTCTAGGTCTATGTCTTTATTAATATTGTAAAGAAGTTTATGTGATGCAAAATAAATTTTCTTACCATTTTTCTGAAGTGCTTGCATACCAGCTCTAATTGACCGATGTCGTGTATTTTCTCCTTGAACAACGGATACCTTTTCCTTGCTTGAAGGAGACTCTTCAAGCAATCCTTGCACATGTTCTGGATTGTCAACAACAAGGACGATTTTTTTTACCCACTGAAGACGATTAAATTCCTCTAGTGCATACAGAAAAAGTGGTTTCCCCTGAAAGATGAACACATATTCTGCAATTCCTCTACGTTACAGTTTATCAAATACTATTTTGAAGCCACAAGCAACCTTTGACGTTCTTACCAAAACTTCATAATATTGTTTAGGTATAGGAACTCCAAATCTCTCACTACAGCCTGCTGATGGTAATATAACTCCTACACTAAAATTAATCATTTGTTAATCTTCAATTTATAACAACACTGCTTATTATATCTTTAACAAAATTTGTACTATATGTATCATCAGCACCGCTCGTACCGCCATTGATCTCAAACATCAAAGACAATTCACTATCGATCTGTTTCTACCTTTGGATAGCTTTATATGTCAAAAGTTCAATGTTGTCTAGCGCCATTTATAGTCAATCGAAAAAAAAAACGATGTAAAATACTATTTGTTACAAAAGAATGCGATCATTTATAATGCATTTACATTACTTATATATTTTCCGTTATATATTTACTTCATTTTAAGTAAACAATCGTTAAATTATTGTTATACACTGTTGACCAAACGTATTCATGCCCAACATCGTGGGCGTATGAATTGCGCAAAGAAGAAAAGGATAAAGGAGAAGAGAGGAAAGAGATGAAGCAGTGGCGGTTCGTGATGTAATTTATAGGTGGTTGCAGTTGACAGTTATGTGATATCTATAAATTTTGCCTTCAAATCATGCAACATAGATTTAACGCCGACGGGAAGTAATGAATACCGCAACGAAAATATGATGAAATTGCAAATAAATCATAACTGAATCGTGAAATGCAGAAATTCCGCAAGGGTTGTAATATTCATACATAGACCTTTCAAGTGGTGTAAAAAAACCCCACACGTTCAATGCTCAGCGTACATTTCACTGTGGCAATAAGTTATAGTGAACTGTAGGAACATCAATAGTCCAGGACATGTGAAATTGGGTTGGGGGTGGGGAAATTCAGTTTGCTTTCCTATGTTTCTTTATGGATTTAAAGTAATTTGAGGAATTAAATATGCTGTTCACATAATTTTGTATATTCATTCATTCATAATTTTCTGCCCAAAGGGCAGATTTTTCACTGCAAATCCAGCATTTTCCAATCTTTCCTATTTTGTCTTCCTCTTAGTCTCTGCATATGATCCATAGCCTACATCTTAATGTCGTCTATCATCTGATATCTTCTTCTGCCACAAACTTATCCCCCATTCACCATTCCTTCCAGTGCATCCTTCAATGGGCAGTTTCTTCTCAGCCAGTGGCCCAATTCTTTTTTCTCTTCCTAATCAGTTTCAGCACCATTCTTTCTTCATTCACTCTTTCCAATACAACTTCATTTCTTATTCTGTTTATCCATCTCACATGCACCATTCTTCTCCATATCCACATTTCAAATGCTTCTATTCACTTCGTTGTAATGTCCATGTTTCTGCCCATGCAATGCCACACTCCACACAAAGCACTTCCCTAGTCTCTTCCTTAGTTCCTTTTCCAGATGTCCGCAGAAGATTGTTGTATATTTGTGTACTTTTTTTCAATTTCTTGACTTAAATATACAATTAAAGTATTATGATGATAAAAAAATTGCCCCTCTCTGTCCCCTTCATTTAAAAATTGTTTTAAAGAAATAATATCGTTATTAGTCCTGCATTGCAGAAACTCTACATGGCCAGGTAATTCAGATTTTTTTTTCCAGAAAATACTAAAGAAAAAAATTCAAGTTCACGTATACTGGTATATCAAGCACTAGATCTTATTATAATGCATTAATAAAAAAAATAGTCACTTCAAATTACTAAATGCTTTTCAAAATAATTAATTTTTTGTGCTTCCTAAAAAATTTACTCAAATCGACATATATGGTTTCTGCATTTCACAATTTAACTGTGTACAGGATCGGCTGCTATTGAAGTCATACAAATAATTAAACGAAAGGTAGCAAAATCCTGTTTCAAAAACTAGCTATAATGGCTGAGGGGAAGGAGATCATGCTGACCACATGTTACCCCCATTGTGGTACGATTATCATTCATCTCTGCTCAGGTTTATGCATATGAGACCAGCAGTCAGTCTTGCCCCTTCATGGTCTGGTCTTGTCACAGATTACTTTACTAAACAGTTTTAGTAGCTTCACACATTCACTGAAAGTTTCTTCCAAGTGTACAAACCTACAGCCCCAGATATGTGATAAAATTCTTTGGTGCTATAAATGAGTTTATGAATACGAACTGTTTTCAGTTTTTTTTGGGTCAATCAAGAGATACACTTAACAGGTCTCATTCAAGTTTGTATTGGAAATACTAGAGTTACATTTGTAAGAAACTTCCAGTTGAAATAACGTAGCTGCAAATTAAAATCTTTCCTTTATCTGACAAATAAGTATGTTATGAGTCACATACTTCCATTTGGGAGGAAATTAAATGCAGAATAAATATGGGAAATGCTTGTTATTATTCGGTTGACAAGCTTTTGTCATCCAGTCTGTTCTCAAAAAATCCTGAAAGTTAGAATGTATGAAACAGTTATATTACCGGTTGTTCTGTATGGTTGCGAAACTTGGACTCTCATTTTGAGAGAGGAACAGAGACTAAGGGTGTTCGAGAATAAGATGTTTAGGAAAATATTTGGAGCTAAGAGGGATGAAGTTACAGGAGAATGGAGAAAGTTACACAACGTAGAACTGCACGCATTGTATACTTCACCTGACATAATTAGGAATATTAAATCGCTAAAGCAATTCAAATGGGAGTTATGACATGACTCCTCATGTAACAACTAAATGGCAGCATACTAAACCTGACAAAAGTTGTTACTGTCGAAACCTATAAAGCCAAGCAATCTGGGTATATAATTATGTTCTAGGGTGAAACCAATGTGAACAAAGCATTATGTTAAATGAAGATGGAGCTTTAGCAAGAGGAGTAGAATACTCCTCTTGAGCTTTAGTCACCCCTGTAGCAAAGAACTGTGATCTCTCTCCTAAGAGATATAAATACGAATCCGATACACTTGAAATTGTAATTTTATTCTTCATATTATAGTTGGAATCTCCTGGTAGAGGGGCAGAGAAGGCCTGACGGCCTTATCTCTACCAGGTTAAATAAATAAATACTAATACTTATAATACTTGAAAAGTGACATTTTAGGAAACATGGCTATCACAAATTTAATCTGTTTCAAATTAATTTTCCGATCTAAAGCACCTAATTACTACTTATTTCTAAAGCTATATTGTTACTGTAAACTACATACAAACCAGATGTCTCAATTATAATCTTTTGAAATGCAGGTTGGTTAGTTTCTTACCAATACTTCCAGATAGTCACCTAGGAATTCCTAGTCCATGTTAACATAGCAGTGTCGAATTCCTTTTCTAGGGTTGAATTCATTACCTGTAATGATAGGATAGGGTGATAAGCCAAGGATAATGAATAGGAGTTCAAATGTCATCTGAAGCCCTGTCATCTAGAGATGTGATTCTTTCATGTGACATAAATATACGATATTTGCTATAAAAAATTCATCACCATTGGATGGAGTATACACCATGAGTGCACAAATTCGGATTTAATGGTGAGCACAGTAGTCGCAAGATCACAAAGTGAAAATGGTATCTGCAGGTGTTCAAGTGATAGTGTTTCTGATTATAAATCTACGGGATCCAGATTCTATTCCCAGCAAAGAGATACAGATTTATCTTTCTTAAAAAAGGGTTAGATGTCCCCCTCTTGCGTTTTCTAGGTATTGTGGTAAGCAATAGTCTTGTGTCATGTTGATCTTAAGACCAGAAAGTTTCATTATTTGACAATGTCTAGTTATCCTTGCAAGAATAAGAAGGGAATAGGTTGAAGGATCTGCTATTGAAGACTGATAGTGGTGAAGAACAATTAGAAAAGGCAAAATTAATTGTAAGGTGAGAAGTATTTCAAAACTTACAAACATAAATTAATTTATTACAGAATTAATGTATGTACAGTTTAATCATAATTTGTATTAAAGACACCACCATGATAATCAACATTTCATAATAAATAATTTCAAATTGTTAAGTACAAATGCCCTGCCAAAAATTCTACAAATAAGATATACAAAACAATAAAATATCACTTTCCCTAAATTTAAAGTTTCAATTATTTTGGTAACATTTCACTCCAGACGAGATTTTAATTCCATCATTGCTCTGAAAAACATAACATCAAAGCAATGACAATATATTATTTATAGATGTAATTCCAAATGGAACTTGTCAAGAAATAAAAACAATAAAATATCACTTTCCTAAAATAGGTTTTAATTTGGTAACATTTCACTGCAGATGAGATTTTAATTCCATCAATGCTCTAAAAAACATAACATGATAACACTGACCATACATTTATAGATATAATTCCATATGGAACTTGTCAAGAAAAAAAAAAATTAACAAATTAAAATTAAAATGAAATTATATTACACACTAGTTATTGTCATATCATTTCTATTACTATTCAAAATATCACACTAACATATCTTAATTTTAACTAAATCTTCAAGTCATTATGATACGAGAATAAATCTATGTACGAATTTATTGCTGAGCATTTATTTCTTGAAGGAAAAAAATGTATGCTCTAAAAAACGTACATTCTTCTGGATTAAAAAGAAAATTACAGTGCTCAAAAAAATGTTTGCATATTATTTTACTGCAAATATACAATAATTTTTTTGAGCACTACATAAAAAATTGTGATGGAAGTACATCAACATAAAGTCACTTATTTAGTGGTAGTAGTCCCTTCTAAATATAAATGCTTGGAAATGTAAATAGCTATATGTATATAATGGCGCTGTTGAATTCATAAAAAAATACTAAAAATGATGGTTTATTTAACGAGGTTTGCAACTACCCAGGTTATATCAGCGTCACCGGTGTGCCGGAATTTTGTCCCACAGGAGTTCTTTTACATGCCAGTAAATCTACAGACATGAACCTGTAGCATTTAAGCACACTTAAATGCCATCGATGTGGGCTGGAATTGAACTCCCAACCTCGGGCACAGAAGGCCAGCACTCTACCGACTGCACCACCCAGGCTGACTTTAAAAAATACTAAAATTACAATACAGTGTAACACTAGTATTTCTCAATAGATCAAATGTCTATTTGGTTCATGTTTTAAATTAATACGCACGTAACAATTCTTTCTTTTGAACAAAAACTTCGTTTAGACTTGTTTTTACACCTAGATTATAACTTTTTAATATAACCCATGTAGAAACATGAAGCTAGAAAAATATATTTAGTGATGCAAGATTTAATACTTCCACTGACCACTATTTTAAATGCTTTTATATCGAAATGTGGTATTAGAACACCAAATGCAAATTATGGAAAATTCCCATTCATATTCTACCACTGTCATGTGTAAAGGAAATTATTTATTAAGGACAATAATCCATGTACCAAAACTGTTCCAAAGGGAAAATAAATTCTACATGCTTCATTATAATGTCAACCATTTTCATAGAACGTTTCATACACATGTTGAGTGTTACATGTACAGGAATTAGTGACTATTATGGTATCTGAGTCGTAGTTCTTATGGAAGTAACAAAAAATCACCTCCGTGTGGTGCTCCTTTGTTAACATAAAAGATCTTGATACCTGTTTAATTTCACTGTAATTAGAAGCAAGAAGGATGTACATATCAAGAATCTGCCACTGAAAACAAACTAATTTAACAGTTTCCACGCATTCAACTAGCAGAAACAACTTCATGATACTCATACATTCACGTCATGGGTATAGCTTCTATCAGCAAATTAAGGATAAATAGAGCCACTGACATGCAATTTGTATAGTTACTGATAACAGGTAAACCATTATTTGAAAACAGACCTATCAGTCTGAATGTAAATAGTAATATGCGTGAGTGGAGATGGGACTGCATAGAGAGATATATGATGGTCACTTGGCAATTTGCTCTGAGTATCCAGTCACATATTTTTAGTCTTTTTATTTAACGATGCTATATAAACTACTATGTTACTTTGCTTCGATGGAATAGCTGATAGTAAGTTGGATTTTGGTGAGATGTGGCCAGGATTCGTCTAACAGTTAGGGAAAGCCTCGTAAAAAAAACCCATTCAGGTTGTCAGTCCAAGTGGGTGCCATAGCATGCTAGTCTTCCATCGAACCAATCCAGGTTCGATCCCCAGCTAGGTTGTTACGGAATTTGCTGTAGACAAAGCAGACATTGCAGAGGGTTTCTTCTTGGGGTTCTCCCATTTCCCCTCTATCATTTGATGTCCAGATGCGGTGATATTATTCTAAATGTGTCCCATATCACTATCTGATTGTAATATAAATAAGACAATTATTTAGAGAAAATGCAATAAGATTTCTTTTTTAATGTGTTTAAACAACAATGATACTTCATGTTTACGATCAA
Organism: Periplaneta americana; assembly: GCF_040183065.1. Lineage (NCBI taxonomy): Eukaryota > Metazoa > Arthropoda > Insecta > Blattodea > Blattidae > Periplaneta > Periplaneta americana. Next base: position 128,753,342 of record NC_091118.1, on the reverse strand, counting down.
TCCTATTATCCAGTTCGTTCAAGAAACACACATGAATAATTTTGTTTATAGATTAAAAATTATTTATGCTAACGAAAATTTACTACCGTATATTATCATGACTTAGAAATATACACAAAATTAATGCTGATGTACAGCCTAGTTTTAAGGTACTTTGGTAGGTAAACACAGAACATTTATACTAAAATTATACGAAAGGAGGCAATATTTAAATCAGAATATCACAATCAGTGTTAGCAGAGAAATTATAATTAACAACAGCCTCTATCCTTAAAAATATTTACAGAAATAAGATGCAGAATAAATATCTGCACCTATGTAAATATCTATTCACAAAATCTCATAAAGAAACAACAAAACCTACACATAGAGAGCGTCTTCAATTGAACATGAATAGCAAGTGGGTACGCACACAAATAAGGAACTTACACTAAAAATATTCATGCAAACGATAATATATTTACTTTTATCTCAACATATGTACTCCCACGACCTATTAGAAAATGGTTAATATAATTCTGAACAGAAAACTAATTCAAATACAAGTCTTCCATAGTTGTTCTATGTTACTTAACCAGCTAGAATGTACAAGCTCATCATCATTATAATCTCCTTCATAGAATGTACAAGCCCACCACCATTATAATCGCCTTCAGTGTCTACTGCTATGGGCTCATACTAGTGAAAAATTTCTCCAATAACGAACATTTCCAAGTATGGTTACAAGCCAATCATGTAACATTTATAAAATGTGTTATTTCAATCTTTACAAAATATTTGAGTAATTTCAACACATTACACACAAAAACATCTAGTAATTTTATATCTCCAATTTTTCTTATAGCATTTAAAACTCTTAAAAATTATTCTTCACAAAACTAACAAGGCAAACATGATTATAAAGTCTCTTTTCTCACAAAAAGTGAGACATATTTCTTTCAAAAGACGATTTCCTTCTTTTTTTTTTTCCAAGGTTGGAAATAACAAAATGAACATACTTCCTATAGGATTAATATGTAACTGTTGTTACACTTTAACCAATATACTGCACAAATAACATAATGGCATAAGAAATAATTTGGAATTTATAAATTTCACATGATAGAAAAATAAATTAAGTAAAAGATCTTTTCTCATCTACTTTATATCGTTTTCTATACCCTTAATTAGTTAATCTCAGAAATTATAAGGGCCACAAAGTGTATCAAATAACAGCTGCCACTTTGCAATAAACTTAAATTGAATATGTTTCAGTATGGACTATGATTACAAAATGACATATTTTCTTTAACCACACAATTCTCAAATGATTGTTGCCAATTTGTTAGAAACTTCAACATTTCTTCTTCATTCCTTTTCTTTAACACCTGTTACACTTTCTGCAGTAATGCTGTAGTTCCATCTTAATATTATTTCATTTCTAAAGCATTTCTTTTATATTTTTCATAAAATTTTCTAGCCCTTTTTTATCTTTAAATATCTCATATTATCCTTCCCAATGCGAATTGGAAGACAAACTTCGACAACATTAAAACACCCTGTAAGACCTTTGGTATGTCAACAAAAATGCTATTACCAACACAAAACTCTTCAAACATGAAGTTACAAACTGTTGACATAACAGAAAATATAAGCAAAAATGTGGTTACTAAATACATATAAATGAAACCTGATCAATGGCCATGATAACAGCTGTGCAAGACAAACTGCATTCTCCTTGATTCACGGAATACAAATAAGAGGGCTAGGCAATGAAGTAGCAATTAGGGGAGGAGAAATTTTTTATTAAATGACGCAATGGAATTTATAATAATATAATAACCTCCGATATCTTTCTCACTTTCATGATAAAATAGAGAGAAAATCATTTAACAGAAGACTGAAAAGAAGTGAGAAGTTAATTAGGTGCAGGCCCAGAATCAGGAATGATTAAAGCTGAGACGGTGAGGAAGAAATTTCTCATGACTCCACATACAGCTTAATTCGCTGAATGAAGAGGCTACTAATATACGATGCTTAAACCATACAAGGTGCAATTCAATGCTAATTTGATTTGGTTAGTAGGAAGAAACCCAATCTTCATGAGGGAGATTCAATGCTGAGATGACAGAATAAGGGAAAGGAGAGATCATACAAATAAAAGGCCAGAAAAGGGTACAAAATTTCTGAACTAGGCAAAGAGGAGGGGGACAGGGAGCAGTTAGAACTCCGAAATTATTCTGGTGGATATCACTGCCCTTCACTGGAAGAATGAAAGGGTCATAGTGTTCAGAATGCTGGAAAAAGCCTCGAGAATTTTGCGGAAAGTTCACTTTACGAAGGTCAATATAAAAGAAGCAATAAAGAGCTCGGGAAAATGGAGTCAAGAGCTGCACAAAATACAGAGCTATACCATATGAAATATATCTGTAACAGATGACTGTGAAATACTGAAGTCTTTGAAATAGAACAGTTTCACATAATAATATCTTGCTTAGTTCTGTGACAGAACTTGTTTTACTGTAACATTTTGTTCCAGATGGCAGAAGTGATAAAACTGCCCACAGTGTCGCCTTTATTTGAATAAATCTTGATTGCAGCAAATGTACACATAAAATAGTATTAATTTAACATCTAAAAACTAGAATAACGTCCACCACATTAACAAAATCCAGACTTTCAGATTTCTATTAATTATAACATGTTGTTGCTTTTTATTTTATACGGTTTTATGTTTTGAACTCTTGGGGAAAACTATATTTTGATGCAGTAAATAAAAAGTTTTTTTTTTGTCATTCATGTAAATTACTTCTTAAACAAAGGGTCGAAATACAACTATTAATGCACAATAGATTGAGTTAATCACATGTTCTTAAATCCAAATACTATATCAGTTCCTTTGTACAATAGATCCAATAAGCTAAAAGCAATGAGCCTGAAATACTGCGTTACTTCTTTGCTTTTTTACAAGACACAGAATAGTTGTTATGAATTTAAAGGATATTTGAAAAATAATGAACTTAAAATATTTTGACGATATTCATTACTTTAACTTAGTGATTGCTAGTGTACATTAAATACTTTATTACTGATTGCAGTAACTGAAGATCTATCTTCCCAAAGAGACTAAGTGCCAAAAACAAATTTCTGAGATAATGATGAAAAACAGTGCCAAATGCATGTTGAGATTCCTCTAATACCATCTTTCGGCACACAAATGAGTCATTTACAGTTAAGCTATGACAGAACCCATTTAGAAGGATATTCTCGTATAGATGTAACACTCTTATAGAGTGAATAAAATGAAATTAGAAAAATTGGCACTTAGACTTTTTGCACAGACATGTCTTCAATTGTTCTTGTATCATTAGTTCAAAGAGGCATCTGGTACATGTAACTATTGTAAGTAGTCATAATGTGGTCCACAGATGCCAAATATATGCAGCCAAGTGATGAAGTGCTATGCTCTGACAGTAGTGACATTTATTCTTCTCTTGCCGATAAAAATAATTTCTGTACATTGCATGTCACTTTACCTATAACAGAAAAAAAAAAATTGCTACAGATAAATATTATTTTGACTGAAAAAAAGCGAATATTTTAATTACCATGAAATTTGTAGAACATAATTTGAAACTGTGTAGTATAAAGAACACAGTAAGATTTTTATGGGATTCTTTCCCCCTGCTGTCCCATACCATGGTCTAAGGCATGCTGCCTAGGACTCGCGTTACGGAATGCGCGCTGGTTCGATTCCTCATGGGGGAAGAATATAAATGTAGCTCCACATCCACACAACGCACAGTTGATAATATTTGTTATTATTATTTCTCAACATAATCTCAAACAACATTGCAACACTTAACCAAAACCTGCAGCATAAATGCCTTTAGTCTCATATCTCAGCCACATTTGCACCTCACATTCAATCTGTCTACCATCCATGAAATGTCTGCTGCATAAATGACTTTTTAGCAGAAAAAAAGGGTGACAATCGCTTGAGATTAAGTCAGAGCTGTAAGGCAGAAGTTTAATATATTCCCAGCCTATCTGTTCAATTCTCTGCTGGGTTAATCGAGCTATATGAGGGCTGGCATTGTCGTGATAGAGCAGTATTCCCTGGTGAGTAGGTCTGGATTTTTTAAATTGTATCCCGAACTATCAACCTATATTCCAAGTTTCAATCGTGAGTCATTCAATAAACATTTTTCGCACACTTGAAATTGAAATATATGTGGAGTGTATACTTTTTTTTTTATAGAGACATTAATTCTTTATTTTATATATTGCATGTTAGTGAATTACTAATAATTGTGTTTCATTTCGTTATACAACTCCAAGTAGCACTGACACCTTACAAAACTACTTGTTGAAATAACATAATTATAATTTACAATAGAAGTATTTCTTACACTAGAAAATGTATTTCTTTCTCTTACTCTTGCCTGCTAATATAATACCCTGGCAGAAGCATATGTAAGACATTGCAACCTCGCAAACATATAGCGCTCTCTCTCTCTCTTTCTCTCTTTGTACAGACATTTCAGTCCACTGAGGCATCTGCTACATGCAAGCTGGCTTGTACTGGCACCTAATAACACCTTCCAGAAACTACTACCAGTAACTACAATTATCAGCCATCTCAAAACTTGTAACCTATTTACTTAGCACTGCACATTATTTTTTATGTTTTGGGAAAACATTTAGTAAAAATACATTAAATGCTTGGACATTCTTTATCTCATTCATTATAACTGAAATATTACTTTTATAATGTTAGGTAGAGTTGAGTGAATATCGAACAATTCACACAAGCCTCGGAAACATATTCTGATAGTGAATGTCTGGTATATACCTCTAGAAATATACAGAAAGTTTCATATAGAAATATAAATCAAGTAACAGGGAAGTTTAACTAGTTGATAAATTTGATAAAATGTTGTTGCTGTAAAATTACAAAAGTACATTAGAATCAATAGAGTAATTAAAAGCAATTAATCTTACCGGAAGAAATGGGTGCGAAACTTAGAATATATGGACAATAGAATTAAAAAATTGACATTCCAGCAGAGACGAGCACCTATTTTAGTGTTAATGTTGAATTTCAACCATACCCCTTTAATTACATTATAATAAGGAGTAAAAAGTAAAAGAAGTTAAGATGATTACTTGTTTAACATAGTAAAAATATACTTACAGATAAAATTCTGAAACCAAACAGGTTTCTTCTTCCACACAACACCAAAATAGAAAGCGGGGAAGCCAGTTACTGTAATGACCAACCCCATAAGGACTTCAAGTGGCCGTTCATAACACAGAACAATCACAAGGAACAGACAGACTACTAAGAAAGCCACTGGTACCCAAAGTGATACCTGAAACAGAGGAAGTACATAGAATTTAGTATTTCTAATATCCTCACAGAATCAAGTACAGGTACATAGTTGTTACTCAAGAGAGTTCTAAATAGTTGGAGGATCAAAGTGAGAAAGAGAAATCATAATCTGCAAACAATCCATGCAGTTTACTCATCACCAGGGAGCAAAACTCCGATGGGAGAGAGGCAAGTGGTTTCAGGTTAACTGTGTTCTATAGTCCCTCTACTATGTACAATAGAAGGCGGCGTGAGTCATCCCCATTGAACTACTGTGCCTTGCTTTGTGTTGCAGCTGATGAGTAACATTTTTAAATTGGTTATTTTACGATGCTTTATCAACTGTGGCGAGTAACATTATGGACTAGAGACCACAGAATTTCATACTAATTTCGAAAAAAAATCGTGATAAAAATATTATATTTTGCATTTTATCGCTAATCAATTGTAAGATAATCGCAATAATTTCGAATAAATTGGAAAGTGATTTTTACGTGAAAAATAACGCTATATTACGTATTAGTCGTAAAAATAATGATAAAAAAGACAATTTATTCTACATATTAAAACTGAACACAACTTCATAACACTCAGAAAAAAAAACATTATTTGTATTACGTAACATCTGTTGTTTCTATTTGTGAAATGAAAGCACAGCAGAAGTGACAATATTATTTTCTTTCATTCTGCGCCTATGGCCACTACCATTTAAATTATACATTGAGAAAAAACGTTTCTGCATCAACAGATGCACAAGGAACCCAGACCATTTCAACACAGCAGATGTAAATTCAGGGTAATTCAACACAGCTTATAATGTCTCAAATCACATCCTCGGTATTACTCTTGGTATTCATCCGCGTTCATAGCATATAACAAAATATAAAAGTAGCTTTTCTTTTACATAGCGTTTTACATGTAAGTGAAGTTATATGTTTCATCGTATTTAAGAACTAGAATTCAATTTTTTATTTTCAAATAATACAAGATTATGGTTTCCAAATACGGAACTATATTTTCCTGCATCGTGTGAGTACTTCAACTGGTAGCCAATCAGAGGTATGACAGCAACATGCTAGAGTTTACAATAGGATTTTTCTTACAGTGAAAACAGTAGAGCAGGCATATTTGACTAGATAGGCTGTACAGTACCAGGAAATAAATATATTGGCAAGGATATAATAATATGTCCGAGAATCATCCTTGTCGGTAAAATTTTAGAGTGATCAGTTACTTATGAAAAAGCACTGTTTACAGTTTCCTTTATTTCACACTTGAATTGTTTTCTGTAAAAAGTTTTCAATATTTATTGTCTAGGAATTTTTTTAACTAAGCTATGTGTTTGTATGCTTGCTTGTAGATGTGTGAATGAATGAACAAGAAGTGACAGTGAGAATACTGATACACAAAAAAACATGTATCAAGTGTACTATTGCAAAGAAAAGAATGTATAAAGTACATTTACGTATAAGATGCACAATATAAGTAAACTGTTCCTCACAAGAACGATACATGGAATAATTAGCATACAGTATTAGCAAAAATGTATAGTGAACAGTGTTCTGCAGGAACCCAACTCACATTTTTTTCCCCGCAGGATCATTTGTTCTGCAATCACATAGTTTTCTAAGTGCCTAACTAATAGTATGAATAGCATAGAAAAACATAGGAAAAGCACACGTCTGAAAAGAGTAAAATAGTAGATACTGAAATTATAAAGTTATGCGTAACCCATATACAGTCATGTGGTGGCGAACCATAGCCAATAGGTGTGATGAATAAATATAAATATGACTAAGTACCTAACCTCTGCAAATAACGATCATTCATGCATTCATTCATAGTGTTCTCCCCAAGGGCAGGTCTTTCACTGCAAGCCCAGCATTCTCTAGTCTTTCCTATTTTCTGCCTTTCTCTTTGTCTCCACATATGATCCATATATCTTAATGTCGTCTATCACCTGATATCTTCTTCTGCCCTGAACTCTTCTCCTGTTCACAATTCCTTCCAGTACATTCTTCAGTAGGCAGTTTCTTCTCAACCATGACTCAGTTTCAGCGTCATTCTTTCTTCATCCACTCTTTCCAACACAGCTTCGTTTTTTACTCTGTCCATTTCACACACTCCATCCTTCTCCATATCCACATTTCAAATGCTTATATTCGCTTCTCTTCACTTTGTCATAATGCCCATGTTTCTGTTCCATACAATGCTACACTTCACAAAAAGGACTTCACTAATCTCTTTCTTAGTTCTTTTTCCAGAGATCTGATGAAGATGCTCCTTTTTCTATTAAAAGCTTCCTTTGCCATTACTATCCTCCATTTGACATCCTGCCAGCAGCTCATATATATATATATATATATATATATATATATATATATATATATATAGCTTATATAAGAGTACACCCCAAGTATTTGAAGCTGTCCACTTGCTCTATTGCCTCATTTAGTATTCGCAAGTTTACCTTCTTTATTTTTCTTCTGACAACCATGGTCGTCTTGTTTGCATTTATCTTCATCCTTTACTGCTCACAACTGTCATTTAGCTTCAGTAGCATGTACCTTAGAGTCATCTCCTCTTGTGCTAACAATGCCTTATGATCGGCAAATCTTATGCACTTTATTCTTCTTCCTTCAACTATCACTCCTCCCATGTTCTGAAAACAGTTCTTCACTAAGTAGATGTTAAAAGGCATCCTTCTCATACTCCTCCTTACTATTTCACTTCCTTTGGACATTTCTTCTTCTCTCCTGACTTTTACTCGTTGTGAAACAAAGAGTAGTATGCAGAAAACTATGGGAAGCTACTGCATTTATCCTTCCCAAGAAAAACTGTAAACATAGTATGATGAGTCTTTCGACGGTAAAAGATTCCGGATGTATATAATATGTTGTATAGTAAATATTACAGCCACAAATTGTAGTGTGAATTATAAATTCACACTACAAATATGAAATAGCACACAGAAATTTCTCACAGAGTATTAAATTTTTTTAAATATTGGTAAATTACATACCTTAATTGGTCTGACCATTTCTGGACGTTTCCACCTTAGCCACAGAATACCAGCGACTGATAGCATGATGAATACTGTTTCAACAATACTGGAGTATGTGATGAGCAAATAGACGTCACTAGTACTCAACATAACTAGAGACAATGCATTCTGTGAACACAAAGAAATAGGTAATTAAAACAAATACAAAATTCTTAATTATATTTTTTCAATTAATGTTAAATTGTAATGCAGCAAAAGAAAATCTGAATACAGAGATTTATAAAGCTTTTGATCATGATCACATTAGAAAGAGTGCAAGATATATGATTTTAATTAGTTGATTACATACAGCAATACTTTTCAAGATATCCTAATGTAGACTTATGATTACAGATTTCACGTTCAATTTCATGGAAAATATATTTAAAGAATTAAAGGCATTGGTTTTGAAAATGCACAATTTACGGCAATTAATAATCAGAGGAGAGCAGTTTTTAAATTTTGAATGAAATAGAAGAAGAAGAAGAAGAAGAAGCAGCAGCAAATATTCCAGTCCTCTTTAACTCACATCTACGAGATTTTCTTCAATCTTATGAGCATTGCTTTACACCAGAGATCTTTCTTTCTCCATACCGCTGACAATTCATTAAGTGCTGCAGTGACTTCTTTTCTGTATTACAATCTTTACAATGTGTATATATAACCATTGCCTTTCTTTTGGAGAAAAACGTGGTGGAATTGTGTGTAGAATATATTATAGCAGATAGAGAGACGATTATGTTAAACATAATTTACTTCTTGGTTCTATGACGAAAAATACAACAAAAAGGTGCAGGAACACCTTTCCAGCACGTTCCAGCAGAAAAGCTCTGCATATAATGAATGCTGTTCTTTAATTAAGTACAGTACTGTTAATGTTTTATTGTATCCAAAATCAAACCAAGATACTGTCATTTGTTTTTTCTGTTTAGTGCAATTTTGAATATTTTACATAAACTTATTTTGTATCAGCTATGCTGTTGCACTGGCTTCCATTTTATTCATAATTTTGATTTGCATTTGGAATGGCTTTCAGAGTAGGTCGGTTCATGTTTTAGATTTTTGTCTTTTGATAATCTGGTAGCAAGTTAGCTGTTTCATTTACAAGGATTCCTATATGCGATAGTATCCAGTGAAATAGAATATTTAACTTACTAATAACCTATGAAGTTGATGCAATACGCTTCCTCCTATTGCATTATAAACATATGCATCATTCTTTGCATTTTGTTGTGTTTCGTATATGACACACTACACTGTGAACTTAACCTGGTCTATGGTAGCAATGACAATAACATGTGAAAAAATGATGGCAAAATAAGTCCGAGGTACAACACCGAAATTCACCCAGCAATTCTGCTTCAATTGGTGAGAGAAAAACTTGGAAAAATCCTAACCAGATAACTTGTCCCAATGAGAATTTGAATCCCATCATGTTTGTTTCACAGTCAGACATGCTAACCATTATACCAAGCTGTGGGCCTCGTTAGACATATACTTCCCATGTGACTGAAAATTCAAGTCAAATCCATTGCATATTTTACACAAAATGCTTTACAGAGAAAATAACGAAAATAAAAATAAAAATGCAATTTACAGAAGAAAAATGTTAAAATGCTATTTTTTTTTTCTTAAAGGGGTTATGCGTATAATTTCTACTTCCTACATTTTTCAAGCTACATTCTTGATTTTATGTACAGTACATTATAACTAGAACTTGGAAAATTCAGGTGGTCCAAATTTTGTTTCTGGATCTGTACACACAGTAACAGTGTGATAGATAATGATGTGGTGAAGTTTCATTTCTGTGAGTTGATTAGTTTCTGAGTTATTAACAAAATTATTTGGAATAAATTTACATATTTCAAATGAAATGTGTCGCTCAGATTTTCAGTAGAATATCTTAAATTTTATTTGCAAGACCAGTGCCATATTTAGAAAAACATCACACATTAGTTTTCCTATATCTTTACTACAAAAGGAGGAAACATTTTTTTATAAGTATACCTAAAAATAAAAATTTTCCATTGCCACTATAAATATTTCATTTTTTATTTAAAAAAGTATTCAGTTAATCATAAAACCCATGCGCTATTTTATTAACCACAATATATAGAACATGCAGTAAAAATGTCATACTTCTAGCATAAAACATGTAAGAGCCTTTGCACTTCGAACCTGACAAAATAATAATAATAATAATAATAATAATAATAATAATAATAATAATAATAATAATAATAATAATAATAATAATAATAATAATAATAATAACAACAATAATAATAATAATGATTTATTTTAGCTGGCAGAGTTAAGGCCGTAAGGCCTTCTCTTCCACTCAACCAGCAAAAAGTATACATACATATGTATCAACTTACAAAGAATTCAACAATTTGATTTAGATAAGAGCTACATGTATACAAGAGTTATTTACGAATTAAACAACAAAATACTATGAACTATTAATTAAACACTGAAATACAAACTATGTAGCAGAATTAAGCTAAAATACATAGAATGTTAATATATTTCAAATAATGTTAGATAATAGAAAGGAATTATTATGAGACAATTTTGAAAATACAGCAGTATCAGGATGCATGTCTAAAGGAAGGAGTAACAATGTAGACAGTGATAGTTTATGTGCTGAAATGTGCTGAAAAAAAAAAGTGTGAGAAAACAACTTGTAAAGTTTGCATGAAACTGAAGTTGAAGGGTGCAGCCATTTATATATCGCGTAATTTTTATGCTTCCAAGCACCGCAGAACATTGAAACTGGCTCAACATATAAATAAGAGATTGCTGATTCATTTTTCACAAGAAAACAAAAATGCGATTTTTGACTGAAAATGATCAACATTTCATCCATCTCCTCCCTTAAAATTCAAAGCAACGTGAATCATGGTTCGGCAGGTAGGAAATGTTCATAAAGACATTTTCTGTAACACCATTTTGCAGTAATATGCCAAATTTAAGTATGCCTAGAACGGAAAAAAATTACGAACTAATTTTACTGCAGGAACATAACATAAAACCAATGTATATCATAACCAGATGTGGTGAATAGTTATTGTACATACCAAAAATACTAATGATGGAGTGGGGGTAAACCTCTTAATGTGGATATGTGAAAGCATAGCTGGAAAATGTCCATATCTTGCACCAACAAAACACATCCTGTAAAAAGAATTAGGTATTAAACAAGTCTAATATTTCTCAAGCACAATCTTGTGCTAGTCTGAAAAATCACATACATTTACATAGGGAAGAAGTACACGAGGAATGAAGTACAGTAAAAGCCCTTGTAACTGGCACCAAAACAACGGCACTTTTGGCTGGGGGAGGGGGAAGTTTAAATCTGCCTAATTGTCACAGTCTGAGTCGTCAGTGTTGCCACATTAGAAAGTTCGCACGAGCTTTAATTTTCAGTGAATATTCTAATCTAGAATTAGTGTATTATTTGTGTTGTGTGATGTGTTTTAATATGGAAAATTCTCACAGCTTTTATGTTAATTCAGTTGTGAGTAAGTGACAGAGAAATAAGCTTCACATGGCTGCAGTTTCAGTATTTGGCACCATGAAATACGAACTTTTTTTTTTGTATATACTGGTATTTATTCAATTATCCGGTAAAATCTTGTATCCGGAACTAGTCTGGTCCATTTGGTGCCGGATAAGAGGGATTCTACTGTATTTCATTCTTGATATAGCATAAGATATTGTAACAGGGTACTGAATCTCATAATTTTATTAAAGAAAAGTAAGGGTTGCAGTTTCTTTCTTTCATTTTTCAAAATTATGTTGAATGTCCTTGAGAAGTTAAACAAATTTTTAAGGTCATAACGTCACTTCATAACCTTCCGAATACTGGGCCCACAACTATATATTTAATGGTTTTGAAAATGTAACACTTTTAAAGCCGACCAGTGCATCAAATTTTGACATTATCTTATTATCAAAGAATGATACCTTGAAAACCAGGCACCCAATTTTCAAAGAATGATAGATTGAAAACCAGTAACCAAAAAAAAAAAAAAAAAAAATCTAAAAACAACTGTTTTCTATACACAATTACATCTTCTAAATGTGGAATATGTCCTGCTAAAATAAAAATACAAGGGTTGAACTGCATTTTTTGTAATGATTTGATATGGAGTTACCTGAAAGCAGAAAATTCAAATAGAGAATAAAATGTTCATTTTGAAAATTTTTGAAACAATCAGATGTCATAAGGAAATTCATATGACACATGTTTAATTATAACTCTGCCAGTAGCTGATAGTTGAGTTTGAAGTGGCTTATCTTGGTCATGGGCATCAGAGTACTAAGAAGCAAAACATAAGATATCGAGTTGCCTTCATTCCAATGCTCTGGTCACTGCTTGCTCAAGTATTGTAAGGTGGGAGTTTAGTCTTAGTCATACTTTTTCTCACAGATAAGTACAAACTTATGCTATCTCTCTTCCCACTCACCATAAACTGTGATGATGCACAGAGGCAGAGAAATGATACGAGATCTGTACTTATTGTGGACAAGATGCTAGCTCTAATTCCGTCTTAGGAAGAAACATATGTAGCTACTTTGGATTTTTCTTAAAAAATATATATATATATATTTCTCGGTCATGTTTGAATCCAGTAACTACTAGAACAAGGACAACTTCAAATCCTGCAATATCTTAAATAAATGAAACTATTCTATTTATTTTTTTACAAATCACACTACTAACATTTACGTGATTTACCTGGAAGATGTCATAATATGAACACTAAGTCCTCCAAAAATAGACAAAGCTACCATTACTGGCATGATCCATGACATTACACCAAGCACACTATCTCCAAATGTCTGAAAGGAAAAGATAAACATATTTCTTCTATATAGTTAAAAACTATTAGGTATTCAAAACATTTATAAAATCAAAAGTTATGACTTCTACCTAAGTGTTTCATGATAATCAATAAAATACGTAACACTCAGTGGCGAAGCTAAGGTTACATACTGGGTAGGCTGAAAAAAATCTTTTTATACAGCAAATTTTTCTCAGCTTTTCTATCAACATTTTTGTGACACAGACCCCACAAGAAGATGATGACACTCATTTTCACCCCCAAACACAATACAGGTATAACAATATAACTCAATTATTGCCTCAGAGCACCCTGTTAGCCAAGAATACTTCTTATACCATGAAAATTGAAATTTTCTATTTTGTCTTCCCTCCAACAGCTATTTTAATATGTAAATGTAGTATCGATCTCCTACCTTTGTAAGCTCATTTGTTTCATAAGCCCAACTTAAAACGATTTCTCTTTTAATTCTGCAAAAAATGACCTCAATGTTCTCTCAGTATGCGCCATTTTACACAAAATTAGTATGTAACAAACACACACATGCACTTTTGATTTAAGTAACACTCAACAATGCAGCACATTTACAGAAGATGAACATAGCATAATGTATTATATCGTTGCTGAGGCTAGCCTCATGTCCTGCTACTGAGTCGTAGTGAATAGATACCCAATCCTCGCTGGCCTTCCCTCAAACTTGCAAGTGCTGCTGCCTGTGAGCAAGGCCATAGTGTGTCACTACAAGGCTTTTGCCACAAACCCCTTGCAGTGGAATGAATGCCAACCAGAGTAATGCATGATAGCCCACTGCTCAGCGCTGCAAGCCCATGCATGCTGGCACCCCAGTCCCTCCAAGACCAACATTAACTGATACAGCCACTTCCTAGCCCATAGCACTGGACTTCGAAGTCTACCATAGCCCATCGCACTGACATCAACCAGTTGGTTGCATTCTACCGATTTTCTGCTTGTGCACATTGGTTATGCTTCCGTTTGGTATGTGGCCAGTGGATCAGAAACCAACTAAACGTACCTACATTTGTGTTTTATTTCCTGTAGGCTTCACCGATTCACGTCTACTGTAATATCCATTGGAAACTCCTGCACTCCTGTTCTTTTATACTCTCTAGCAGCGATTTTCTCCTTCAATACTTTTTCTCTAGAGAGACTGTATTTTAGCATGTAGGCTTTCACGGTTGATGTATGTGATGGAGGTTTTCTGGACTGTATTTTCTTTGGGTTGCACCATTATTTGGACTCATCTTGAAAAACAGAAATCGAAAACTAAAACAAAAACATTTGAAATAGTAGCTGATCATTAATCAAACTGTTCACGCAAGCATAAGCCCGCGCAAACTCAATAAGTAACTGATAGAAGAGGAGACTTGGGCTTGGTGTCTTGATACCAGCCCACAGCACAAAACTGCTTCGCAAGCAGCCCGGCCCGGCCAGTGATGTCACAGGCTTTTTCCGTGAGAGACCGTGAAGCCTAGTGCAGAAGCAGCCCATGGGCTGGACCAATGTCCAGGTCTCTGATGCCAACAGTGAATTTAATATATGGAAGGATCGGAGTGAAACAAAGTGTTGCAATACATTGTTATTACAAACTAGATGTATGCGTAGACTAAGTCTTAAAAGCGCCTCTTAAGATCTTCGCCACTGGTAATACTATTCTCAAAAGAAAATTCAGAATGCCACAACAAATAAATATGCAATGTGGTCACTATTCAACAGTGTTCATGAATTTGAATTCTTAAAATACAATAAGTAATTAAAAACAGTTTTATGAACACATTTCATGAAGACTTCTTTACTTAGACATGTTTCAGGTTACTGCTTCCCTGTCATCAGTAATTAACAGCGATGATCAGATTTTGTCTCTTCGTTAATGACATGATGTGACTGTGACAATCCACATTTTTAATCTATCCCTTCTTGTGTATTGCACTTTGTAATGAAGATACTCTTAATTCATCTCTAATAGTCTCACTTTTTAATCTATCCCTTTTTGTTTTCTGTACTTTGTAATGAAGATAGTATCATTTTTAATTTATCCTTTCTTCTTTTTCTCCCCCAATACTATGCAGAAATTTCATCTCTCCTGTGTGAAGCCTGCTTACATCTGATTTTATTAATGTCCACCATAAGGGAATGTATGTCAGGGTGAAATACAGTGGGGCTTGGACCCTGGCACCTCCAAGGTCAAGGTCTGACACGAACTCTAAAAATGAGTAGCTGAAGAGGCTCCAGTGAAACTGTGACAGGCCCAGCAAACCTGACAGTGGATTATAACATGCTTTCAAGAATGATAAAATGCCTCTGTGGAACAAAATGTTGGTTGGTTACTAATGCTCGACTGGTTGGAGAACTTCCATTTGCCATCATGCATCCAAGTAGCTTGAAGTTATAACTTCATTTGGAAAAGCAATACACTTTAGGAAGTGATTTCCGTCCATCAAAGAATCTGGTTCATTGAAGCGCACACATTTTGGAGAATCATGTATGTTGTGTTGATGCAGATCAGCAGCTAAACAGTCATGTCCTGAAGAGAGTGACAGCATTTGTTCATGAACAATCACAGTTCCACTGTTTGGTTTCACTTTTACTGGATATTTGACTTTGTGAATTTTGGTCAATTGCTTTCCGTATAATTCATTTTGATGCGTGGAATGATAATTTGTTGTGCTTAATTTGCAAGACTGCTATACCTTTTTCGGTATAAAAAATATGAGGGAATCCAATGAAAAGTAATCCTCTTCTGAAGGGTGCATAGATGTTTGATGGCTTGATATACATATTTCAAAAACTCATCTATTTGTTCTGCCAGCAACATAGCAGACTTAGAACCACTCGAAATAACAGCTTTGCAAAAAAAAAAAAAAATTAAAATGGCGAAATAGTTGAAGCCTGGACATAAAAATGGCTGTAAGTGCCAATATCGTTGAGTATTAGTTAAAAAAAAAAAGTCCTATGTCCATGGTTCAATCCACTAAGAAAAATGATAAGGCCCACCGCAATTTTATTTAGGCCCTAGCTTCTCCCATACATGTGCAAACATATATTACATTACTAGTTGCACAAGAAAGCTGTTTTCTACGGTTTGTCTCTTTGGCACTTATAGCTTTTTTATGTCCAGTCTCCAGTCATTGCAATGCAAAATTAATAGCTTTCAGTTCTCTGTCAGATTGAGTTGAGTTTGTGGCAAGAGATAAGTAAAAACAAAATAATTTACTAAAAAAATTCCTGCACCTGCTTTACAGTTATTTTTCTAAAGGATCCATCAATGTAGATGTGAATCCAGTCTGTTTTCGGATCCTTTGTACCAATGGTTTCCAGTGCTATTTGTCTCAATATTGTTTAATTTGTTTCCTGTTTCTTTATTATCTCTGTCAATTCAATATTGAAGTTTATCTTCACCTTATACGGGATAAGATGGAACAAAAGTTGTATAGGCTAATAGTTTAGCATCAATGAAAACATTTATAAAAAAATTTCATCTGGAGTATATTATTAAAGTGGAAGAAGAAGTTGGCAAATTGGATAGCAAGAAAAGAAATCGTTGAGAGGTTTGGGATGTGATCTGATGCAGAATACTAAAAATAAACTGGAGACATAAGTGTAAAATACTGAAGTTTCAGAAAGGTTAAATGAAAACAGAATGAAGAAAAAGACAAAAGAAAAATAAAATTGACTGGTAATACAATCAGACATAATACATTTTCAGTTAATAATACTGGACAGAATAACACTTGGCAAGAAAGTACATCAAAGACATGCTCAGTAGACTGAAGTGCAACAACTATAAAAAAACTTAAGAGAATAGCAGAGGGGAGAGAAACACGGGGAAAGCAATAAGGCGAAGTCCTTAGAATTGATGGTTTAACTTTAAGAGCATGCATTTTCGTCATTTTTGTTGGCAATAGACTGTACCACAACTTAACTTCTACTACCCTTTTCTTTATTATCTACTTCCCTGACATTACTTAAATCAATTGGACAGAATTTTCACATTTTTCTTTCTAAGCTAGCTCTGCCTAACAACCAACTTTCCTGGTGACTCAAAACCGGATTAGTATTATTATTTCACATTATTTTCATGTTTGAGGCTACTTTATAACAAACTAAATTCTGGAAATTTTAATAACAGAAGTAATTGGAACAATATATTAAAGAATGATTTAAATTTGAAGATTTGTTTATATTTTTTATAATTACAGTTAGTAAAACGTAAGATTCTGTGATCAACAGTACCAATAAAACTAAATTACACTACCAAGTATCTTGCTTTGAGCACCAGGAATGTGTAATGCATCCTAACATACAATTCACAGCAGCACTGCATGGATCTTGGTCTCCAAAATTGTTGGTTGCTGCATATTTCAACAATGCAGAAACTATTTCTTACAGCTATAGTGTTTATGTTATAAGTACTTGACACTTTACTTTCCAAATAGCAACTATGTTAGCTCATTTTGTGTCCTTATTAATATAAATTATTTTTCATTTTTCTATATACACAGTATATATAATCAGTGATAAATAATTTCATTAAGAAGTCTCATTATTGAAAGTGCTACTGACCTAACATATATTTATATTTATATTTTCCACGTGTGCCAGCAAACAACAGAAAACCACCTACCACAGCAATGGCGTTTGAGGATATCATGGCTGTTGGTGTAAGAACAGCCAGATACGCCACATTTGCAAAAACGTAGATCAATGTTACAAGTGGCAGTGAGATGTAGATTGCTCGGGGAAGATTCCTGTGGTACACAACAATAGCTCAATTAATGTAACAAGAAAGGATATGCAATCATGAATGGAATATCAACAGTTACTCTAGACTCCTGCACTCAAGAAATATCTTACTCTATGTTCATATGTATACATAAACTACAGTACATTCATTCTGTTTTCTGTACCAAAACTTTAGTTGTACAGTTGACACCTGCATTACATGATCACTGAACAGAGACTTACGCATGGAGGGGGGGGGGGATTCCAGCAGTGTCTGGGTATCACCAATGAGTCTTCGTCAATTAAAAAAATTAATAAATAATGAAAATATACGAAAATATAAAACTTGCTTAAAAATTATAACTTCAAAAAATGTTAAATAAAGCAAATATACCTATTGACAGATGGTATTGTTTCGACAATGGTGTAGTGTCATCATCAGTGTCTCTTGAACTATAGAGGCTCCTGCTCGTCTTGTTTTTTGGTGACTGCTTTCGTCAGTGGAGGGGGTGTACTGTTTTTATGGTGGTGGGGAGTTGTTTGTATGTTGTGTATTATTAGATCAAATAATGTGTGTGTGCTGAATTGTAATTCTGTATTAAGTATATGTTGTGGATATACTATCATGTGCTTGTAGATTTCGTATTGTTCTAATATGTGTGTGTGTAGCTAATGCCTACTCACTTCACTTGCGTGATTCGGGTTCCGCATATTGCAGATAGATGGCAGGACTGTGACCCATTTTCAAGTTGCACACCACTTCAGCAGGCCACGTTATGCATGATGTGTATCTGTGGAGAGTTATGTTGTGTACTGGGTGAGTGTATGTGTAAGTGTAGTGTAGGGAATGGGTGAGGATGACGAAGTTGAAGAAGGGAGAGGGGAAACCTGGTGCTGGTACGTAGCCTACTCCTGTTGAATAGCATCAAGGGAGCCACCAGGCTTAACGTCTCTTTCTAACGGACAAATCACTATCAACAGGGACATATGCCTTCTCTTCATATGCACTTAAGAGAGATTTGGAACTTAACTCAAGCATATTGGTGCACAATCTAGTGATTAGAAGTTGTACATCTCCATCTCTCCTAGTCCTGAGGTAGAAGTTTTACATGAAAATTTCTGACGCTGCCGGGAATCGAACCCGGATCGGCTAGTCTGGAGATAAATGCGCTACTACAAAGCTAACTCAGTAGACATTGTACTAATATGTTTAATTGTAGACTTTTTGGTGTGATGTGCAGTATCTCGATATCTGTTTCTATGTTATTGTAATTATGACTGTTATTAGTACCATGTTCTGCGTAATTTGATAGCTATTACTTTAATGTGTTCATTGTATCTTTTTAGGGATGACCTTTCAGTATGTTGTATGTAGAAATTTTGACAACTCTTCCATTTTAATTTCTAAATCCGTAGTTGAATTGTATTTTTTTTTTTTTTTAGTAGGTTATTTTATGACGGTTTATCAACATCTTAGGTTATTTAATGTCTGAATGAGGTGAAGGTGATAATGTCAGTGAAATGAGTCTGGGGTCTGGCACCGTTACCCAGCATTTACTTTTGATGTGATTGTTTAGATATTTCTGTATTGTATTATTTGTTTTGTATGCTGTCTTGTATTTTAGTTTTTTGAATGGAGGTGCAATTTTGTATCTGTTGGTATTGTGATATGTTAATGTTATGTATTTATTGTCGTGTGTTGTTTGTGTTGGTTTGTTATGTTTTTGTTTTGCCCTTTTTTTTTATTATCGTGTCTATTATATTAGGGTTGTAACCGTTGTCTTGTGGGATATATTTTATTGCGTTTAGTTCTTCAATGTAGTTGTCGTTCATTGGTATGTTAATTAATCTGTGTGTCATTGTACAGAATTATGTTGTATGGGATGGTTTGATGTGTTGTGTATGTGTGTTATGGTTGTAGTGGGTTTCACATACATACAAATTCGTGCTTGTTGTTTGTTTTTATTACTGTGGTCTAAAAAATGTATAAATTGGTTACATTCTATTTCTATTGTGTACTGTAATTTGGGATATATTTTGTTTAGTTGTTAATGTGAGTTTTCTATTTGACTTTTGTTGCCATTGTGTAGGACATATTATATGGACACTGAACAAACTACTGTTGCTTCGTATCTTTTATCTTCTTCAATGATTGTTGTGATTAGTTCGATCTTAATCATAGGAAGGACTAGCATTATTTGATTTTTTTTATTCTTTTACTGGGCTAATGACAAGAAATCACGGAATAAATTTGTGATTAGGATAAGCAGTAAGCAAAGTGAAACAAGACTATGAAAATGCAACAAGTTTAAGTAATGTGTCTTAGGGACCTAGGAGAGACAACTAACGTGCAAATATTTTCAGATAGATATATTCAGTAAGTTTACGTAAAATGTTAAAACCCTCAAATATGCAGTAAAATATCATCAGAGCAATTTTTACATTCCACATATTGCTCTTAATTAATAGTATAAAGAGAAAGTAGCTATAAAAGGACTTCACTGCAAAATATTTATCAATTAGACATGTACTACGACACAAAGGAATTCATGATATGCTGGTTTGGAAGTCACAATTAACAGAATTTTATTAACAACTGCCTTGAAGCACCCCCAAATAAAATGGTCTGCGCAGGTGTGTCAATGAACAATAATTATTAAGACAAACACAACATAAGCAAGCTGCCTTTCGTTAATAGAAGTCCTTGAACTTTTAAGTTTCCATCCAGGGGTTCCCAATCAGTTTCAATACAGTAAAACCTTGATAATCCGAACACACTATCAATTATACGTACAATACTGGAAAGCACAGAAAATGTTTTTTTTCGTTAGACTTTCTTATACTGAAGGTACGTAAGTAAGGCTGTAGTGTTTATATTATTTAATTAAATATATTATTATAACTTATTCTAACTATTCTGTAAGTTTCAACTGTTTGTTTGACTATTGTACTTGATGCATTGATTTCTACAACTTTTTTTTTATATTTATAGTACTGTGCAAATGTTTTTTTTTTTACATAAAGTAAAGTAATTCCGTATGTTCGATAATCCGAACTACCCCAGGTCCCAATTAGTTCGGATTATCGAAGTTCTACTGTGTTAACAGAAAAGTATAACACAAAGCAGACATTCCACACAGGTCACACTCTTTTGTAAAGGATCCTTAAAATTTATTTTGGTTACCAAAAGCTGTATTGAACTAAGCACAATACATTTAATTGTAGACATAACTTATTGCCAAATATTTTCCATAAGATCTTATTTATCAGTTGAATAGCTCATAAAAATGCCTTATATTTACTAAGTACTAATCAGATTTTATAAACAAGTTCCTCGTATTTAACCATGCTGTATGGACTGTGATGTTACTAAGCACAGATGGATGAGATAGGCTGAAGATTCACCATGAAATTATATGACATTCATCTTACAGTTGAGGGGAAAACTCGGAAAAAACCGCAACCAGGTAATAAGTTCAAGTAGAATATGAACCTATAACCGAACACAGCCTCGGATCATAGCATATTAATTAGATGTAGACAGAGATACTAAATTTCAAGTTTTTCAATAAATGAAAGTTTTGATATAATGTGACCATAAGATTCGATCAAAAGAGACAAATATCACTGTGAAAATAGTTTAACATGTTTGAGGAGACCTAATTGGTTTTAACACTCCTAGATGGACTTTATTAATCTGAAAGTGTAAAGAATTCCATACGGCAACAATCACTATCTCTGATGAAATTAAAAATTATTAAATTATGGTTTATTTAACGATGCTCGCAACTGCAGAGGTTATATCAGCATTGGTGGTATGCCAGAATTGTGTCCCGCAAGAGTTCTTTTACATGCCAGTAAATCTACTGACATTAGCCTGTCGCATTTAAACATACTTAAATGCCATCGACCTGGGCTGGGATCGAACTTGCAATCTCGAGCATAGAAGGCCAGCTCTAATAATAAAATGATATCCATGCAAGACTGATATCAAAACAGAATTTTCTTTTATATGCAATGTAGGATGATATTTGAGTTATCATAAAGAATAATTGGGAAATCCTGCCATAGTATTAGCTAGCAACATGTGTTATTCTATTTTTCCTCCTAAAACTACTACATAAACGTGCAAATCTAACACTACTGCAACCTTTCATCTGTATACATAATTTTTTACAGAATACCTATGCTAAATCTCAAACTTTTCCCATTAAAAATTACAGTTTCTATTTTTGAAACCAACAATGACATCTAAAGAAATTCATAAAATGAAAATTAATGTAAGCAGAACTACCAAAGTTATCTATCACACAACAAATATTACAGCTGAAAACAACAGCTCAGATTAACTTACACATAAGGATCTTTGAGCTCTTCCGTCATAAAATTTAAATAGTTCCACCCTGAATATGAGAATATCCCAGAGCAAAAGGAGACAGCTATTTTTCCAGCATCCCTTGTTGTACCATAGAATGGATCACTTAAGTTCTCCGCATTACCTATAATATGTAGGGAGAAAAAAGGTTATCTTGTACTAACATACAAGTTGATAAAACCATTCTAGTTGGTACTACGAGTATACAGAAAAATTGTGCTGGTAATTTTTAACAAAAAATGTTGCATATGAAAATTAATTTTGGAAATGACAATGATGAAATGACAGTTCAAATTAAATTACATATAACTCCAAGACAACCTACCGGTACTGATTTATTTAATGGAATTTTCAAGTAATGATGGGAGAAATTCATGAAATAATTAGCGATTAATGAAGAAAAAATAATTGAAAAGGTTAATTATTGTAAATTTCAAAGTACAATTCCAGTATTTGTCTGGAGAAATAAAAAATTTTGTTGCTGTAACTGTCGTTATTATAAATAAACATAATAAATGCACGCAACTCACATTATTTGATGTCAATTTTAATGAAAATTAGCTATGCTAAAAAGAGAACAGCTAACATGACATTAATAAAACACTTTACATGGACACATGTACATGGTACATAACACAGAACTTTAAAAGTTCACTATAAAAAGTACTTAAGTGCATTACCAATAAATCCTTCACTAATAATTATTGTTAGTTTGGATTTCGACATTAGAACTTATGGTACTGATACACAGTGCTCTCTGGCATGAGAACTGTATCTTTTTAATTCTTGGCCTTTCCCTCACAATTTCACAATTTTCAAAGCATTTCAACAACTTATGACCATATACCAAACGTAACACCCAAGTAGCATTAGTATTCATATTTCATTTAACGATACTTTCAAATGCAGAGATCATTTCACATTGAAATTCAGCTGGGCGAGAAGTGACCATCAAATTTTGCGGGTGGTTGAATTCCTTAAATGGAACATTTTTTTATATTTCAAATTAGTTGTCATCATAGTATGGCCGAAACAAAATCAATAAGTGCGAGATGAGTATGAATGTGCGACAAGTAATACTGAACTTGCAGCAGAATCCAAACAAAAATTCTCTTATTATACAGATAAAGTCTGTGTTGACAGAGGGACGTACTGAGGTATATTAGAAAATACAATATAGGAAACTGCTTTATAGTGCATCATACAAAAGTTAATTAATGGAAGTTGTACTAAATGCCATTATAATTCAATTATGTAAGAAAAGATGAATTCGAGTAAACAGTGTTTGTATGATACAGTAAAATCCCTTGTATCCGGCAATACCAAAACAACGGCACTTTTGGCTAGGATAAAAAAAGAAAAATAGTCATTCATGCGAAAGGGAAGAGTCGGATGAAGATGTGAGTGGTTTTCATGGATTACACATACCGCAAATTGTATTTACTCTTTACATTCTATAAGCATGAAAACACAGACAGAAACCCATTATGTCTCTGGGGTAGATCTGGTAGCGTCGGTAAGTCGCCGTTTTGGTCTTACAAACAATACACAGAGATGATTCTTTAAATTTACCACTTGAACTCACCCGTTTCGAAGGGGTGTTGGATGAGTCTAAATAGGAAAGTGTGAAATTCTCTGTTCCTATAGCGTGTAAAAGTTTCATTCATGCGACAGATAGCATCATGGCTACTGCCGCTAAGCACAAGAGAAATGTCCTCACACTGAAGTAAAATCTTGAATTACTCGAAAAAATAGAAAGAGGAGTTTGTAGATCCAAATTAATGGACGAATATAAAGTTGGAAGTTCAATTTTGTATGATATAAAAAAACAAGCCAGTCAACTTCGGTGATTCATAAGTAACACTGAAACTACGAAAGTTGCGGAAAATCGAAAAACTGCATCAGTCCCACTATGAGAATTGGATCGTGTTATATACGAATGGTTCGCAATTAAAAGATCTGAATGGATGTGCATTTCTGCGACAATGCTACAAGAGAAAGTCAAGGAATTGCACCAGAAAATGAACCTGTAAGGTGAGTGTGGATTTTTCGTTGGGTGGCTAAACAGATTCAAAGAGAGACATGGAATCCGGAAACTAGACTTATCTGGTGAACAAAGGAATGCTGACGAAGTGTCTGCAGATCAATTTATTAATCAGTTCCAGAAAATTGTGTCTGAGAGTAATGTTAGTGTGGAACAAATATATAACGCCAACGAGACTGGTTTATTATGGAGATATCTTCCTACAACAACATTGGCGTGTGGGACGGAAACCTAGCATAAAGGCTTCAAACAAAACAAAGATAGCGTAACTGTTATGGTATGCGGAAATGCTATAGATACGCACAAAGTGACATTGACAGTGGTGGGAAAATGCTGAAATCCAAGGTGCTTCAAAAACTTAAAAATCTCCCTGCCGATTATCAGGCACAAAAGAAAGCATGGATGGATTGCCACAGCCTGGGCCATCAGTGTTACCACATTAGCAAGTTCGCACGAATTTCATGTTCAGTAAATATTCGAACTGAAAATTAGTGTATTGTTGTGTTAAGTGATGTGTTTTAATAAAGAAAATCCACACAGTTTTATGTTATTTAGTTATGATCAAGTGACTGAGAAATAAGCTTCATACGACTGCAGTTTCAACAAGTTGGCATCATAAAATACGAACAGGTAATTTTTTTTAATTCTTATTCAATTATCCGGCAAAATCTCGTATCCAGAACTTGCCTGGTCCCATTGGTGCCAGTTAAGAGGGATTCTACCGTACATAAGTAGGGACTGTATTGGTGAAATAAACTGGGCAATTTCGGTGTGTAGTTCGTGAAATAAATTGTCAATTAATTATACTGTGTTATGTTTCATATAAAACTTTTTGTTACAATTTTTAATTTTTCTTACACATATCACATATCAGCATCATTAAAATATAAACTAAGCATGGTTTCTACATTCTCTGCACGAAGATTTATGTGGCAGTCAGTGAGTATTTTCGTGTACACAGAAAACTCCTCTCACTGTCCACATTAGGTGTAGCAGACCACTCTACTTGTAGACAATTCACACCAAATTAACTGTGGTCCATTACTAGTCCCCTCCAAAATCTTCTCGCATCAAAATACTATAGCCTCTGTTACATAACATACTGCAGCAAAGATTGAAGAATGTTGTATGTTACATGTCGACTACAGAAATCGATCTAACATTGATACTGAATAAAGAAGTAGAAACAAAACTTACCCATAAATAAGTACGCAAATCCAGCAATGATGATCACAACCAGTGCAGTAATTTTAGTGAACATAAATATATTTTGTAACCTTGTTGTGAGTTTCACATCGTAACAATTAATGAAAGTTAGAAAACCTGCAAGAAATACAAATAATTTCAATGTTTTTTCTTTCCTTCCACTCATACATAATAAGTTAATAAACAAAATCATAAAAGTGTACCAAGTGCTTTACATCCATCGAATATAACATATTGTACAAAAGGAAATATGAAATGAAGAGGAAAAATTACACAAGTCAACTGAGCATCTTTGAACAGCAGCATCAGCAAACCGTACATTGCTAATTGGTAAAAACTGCCACTACCACAAACAACAACGACGACGATGATGATGATAATGATTACTCCAAAACCCACTGATTACAATTACATGACCAAATTGAAAACAGCCTTCAGCAATTGGAAGAAAAAAAAAAGTTCATTAGTTAAGACAGCATATGACGAACACAAGACAAGAGAGAAAGTCTATATCCAAATTCACTTGATCTCTAGCCAGAAATGCTATACCACTTGAGTCATCAACTGAGTGAAGAATAACTGATTCTAAATAACAGGAAACATTCACTTTGCACAAGACACATATTTGGCTTTTTATTCAAAGATAATTTTAAACAAAGAGGCTCTTTAGAGTAGAAATGATAATGAATGATGATTATGGCACTGACTCAGAAACAAAATTCAGGTGACCCAAACTTTACGCGAAAAACACTGAATTTTATTCTTCACAATTAGATATGGAATGACCAAGATAAAGGTAGATGACATATTAGCAGGTAACTTACATATCGTTGCTGCTGCAAGTAATCTCACTGAACTGTCTGGAACTTTACAGGTTGGGAAGAAAGGCTGTATCACGTAACTTGCAAATGTCAAACCCATAATGGCATTCGTTGTTGGCCTGTAAAAATCATAAAAACCAAGCACAATTTAAAAACAAGAAGCATGCATGTAAGGAACCAAAGTGATCTACTCATTTTTACAGCTTACAGTATAATGAAATTTTTGTATTGTAATTATCTTTATAACACATTTTCACTAAGTATGTATATGTAAACACTGTAATATTAACACTATAGAACTTGATTATTAGCATTATTTTGAAAATAATCCGGCTGGTTTGGTTTCAGTGGATCTGAAGTTCGTTTGTTAAATTTTAATGTTTTTATTCTGTATTTTTTCTGCACCACTAATACCGAAAAAGTACTTTTAAGCATGCCATCTATCTCTGTACAGTAACTACTGGACATGTTTTGCTCACATTCGATATCTACAGATAAATATTAGCTTTTTATATACGGATTCACTCTACTCAGATAGTTACAAACAGAAAAATTTTCAAGAAAAAATTATGATATACTAACATAATAATATGTATTATACTACATATTATTTGGAAGGACTGCAAGTTGGAGATGACTGGCTTAAGGTATATCACAGAAATGTTGTTTGGTTGGTTGGTCAGGTTTTATTTGGAATGTTTTACCAGTCACTGTATTCAATCTCTATCCTTTAATCAGTCTACATCACAACTTTACAACTTGACAAGTTTTACTGCCAGAGAGTAACTGTGTGTATTAATGTAACTTTCATATAGAAGGTATTTTATATTTTCCACACACTAACCATTAACCATTATCAAACTGATTGCTTCAAAGACGTAACTTACACAAATATCAACATTGCATCCCATAGATACAGAAAGGCTGGTAATGGTCCAAAGGCCTCAAATATGTATGCATAATCACCACCTGATTTAGGAATTGACGTGCCAAGTTCAGCATAACATAATGCTCCTATCATAGACAAAAGACCACAAAGCATCCATACTATAATTGAAAGTCCTGGTGATCCCACTTCTTGTATTACACCCGTTGGTGATACAAAGATTCCTGGTAAAGAAAGAAAAGGAATGTTACTTTAAGTCAAGATGATAGTTCCAAATATTAAGATACAACATGAGAGAGACAGAAAAAAAAAAGAGAGAGAGAGGTGACATGACAAACAATGACTTTCAGTGATAAATATTCTGTAAACTCCAGCATAGGACCGAATCCTCCGGTACTCTAGGTGCCCAAGCAGGTAGCAGCCCCAAATACTCCCACACTGGTTGAGTAGTGAGCAGAAGTGGCCCTTCTCAGTACCTCACTTTAACCTCAGTTTCAGATGGAGTGTTGCACTTTAACCTCAGTTTCAGATGGAGTGTTGCACTTTAACCTCAGTTTCAGATGGAGTGTTGCACCAAGTTTTTTTGTCAGTTATTTACAATTCATGGGCTCGTTAACGGACATTACATTCCTATGGTCTTTTCCCTCTTGAAGGACAAGAAAACTTCATTCATACGAGAATGTCTTTTCAACAGTTTTTGACAAATGTAATAAACTTGGGCTAAAATTCTATCCGTGAACAATTTTTTTCTGACATTGAGGAAAGTATAATGAAAGTTGCAAGTGAAGTATGGACTGAAGCAAAAATCCAAGGATGTAAATTTTATTTAACACAAAACTGATGGCGAAAAATATGAAATTTGGGACTTGCATACGTTACCACTCAGAAATCAAATAGGAAAATTTTTAGCCTACATATTTGGTTTACCAATGTTGGACCCTGATATGGTAGGTGACTGTTTTGTCAAGGACTTCATGTCAATGAAGCCTGATTCAGGAAAACTACAAACTTTTGCGACTATTTAGGCCGAATTGAAAGTACATTGACGAAAATGCACTTCTTCCGTGTGGGTAGAAATAAGTTGCAGTAGGCAGAGAACTACCAACACTTGCGAAAGTTTCCACAGTAAGTACAATAGCCAATTTTATGCATGTAATTCAGGCATATACAGAAAGCTTGAAGTACTGAAGCAAATCCAGCTGGATACCAAAATAGCAATTAATTCTTAAAAAAAGGGGGGGGGCAGAATGGTATATTCATACTATGATTTCATATTATATTACAGCACGTTGAAAACTTCAAAGCTGAAAAAGTTTGAAGAATGAAATATGTAAAACTAGTCTCACATAAACTTAAATGTGGAAGTTCGTGAAAGAGAAGAATAATGACGATGCTAAAGACGGGCATGTAAAAAAAATAATGACGAAGCATTTGAATGTGGAAACTTATGGGGTGTGAGCCAGTTCATCTTCTGACGGTACACCCTGGGTAATGTTGAACTGGGAGAACTAATGAAACTTAGATAGTCGAATTTCATTCATTTTCGTTTGATGTTAACAGAAAATACGTGTGTTGTCAGGAATTACGATATTACCTGCACTGACCCGGAGAATTCAGGGCTATGTCCCTTACGAACCCTTCAGAGTTCGGGAGGATTCAGGACTGTTTTTATGACCGCGGGAGGATTCAGTCCTACACCCGTAAACTCCAAGATACAGATTAAATGTGAAATAACTTTTAACTTTGGGAATAAGTCAAATAAGCTACTTCTAACAAAAGACACAATAATAATAACAAGACAAGAAGAAACAAGTTGCAAGTAATGGAACTCTTAAACAATGTTGTAACTATAATAATCATATTTACTTACACACTTCAAAATATTTTCAGTAAATTACTACAGTAGCCTAATTGTGTGTTAATAACATACCTGAACCAAAAATGATTCCAATTATAATAGCCACTCCTTCTAATAATCCAAGTTGTTTTTTCATACGAACTTTTTCGTGTGTATCTTTATCACTGATAGTGAATACATCATCCATTGTTGTCACCGAAGTCGGTGAATTCAACATAGGTGTTGCAGACATGGTGGGTATTTAAAATGAAATAGCTTTGTATCTGTAAGTAAGAAAATTAAAATTTTTTCATAAACCTGTTATAGAACACAACATAACAAAGAGCAAATTAAATCACACAATCACACATGTAATTAGTTATAGTGCCAAATTAAATAACTCTACATAAAAAACTTAATAATTAAAAATATACAAAAGAAATTTCTTAGGTTTCCCAGTGCTGAGGTAGTTCCATTCGTACTTCGCTTATACACCTTGCATATACGCTCAACTATATGTCCGCAACAAATTCCTTATGAATTCAACGATTTTCACTTCTGAAATCACCGAAACTACCTCAGCGCTAGTTTCTCCGCACATTTATGTCTGCCATATGGTCCAAAAAGCTCAATTTGAAAGCAATTTAATTTAATTAGCAGGCCTATAAGTTTATAGTTTTAAATGCTAGGTCCTTATTGGTATTTGGAAGTAGTTTACCCTTATTATTGTTGGGTAAAATATGAAAACAAAATAAATAAATAAATACCCCGACTTTTAAATTAACAAAAACCTCAATTGATAAATCAATATGAAGGTATTTTATAGTGGAATGGTGGTAAGACTCAAAAGCAATTTACTAACAGATTAGAAATGGGTACAGTCCTATTAATTACGTACAATTACAGTCAATGCCATTGTTTAGTCCCCTGATTCTCGATTTCTACATGTATATTTTAAATGAAAAACAAGATAGTTACGTGCCCATTTCATGTTAGAAAGGCATTTTCGTAAAATGATCACGTATCATGTAACATTGCATCATCACTGAAAAACAATTTTAAGATCACCACAATGCATATAAATTAAGCTAGGCGTAATAAATAAACCAATAAAAAAAGGCATACAAATATGAACAAATAATTATACACCTGTTTTCCATTTCTATCAGAAAACATACCGTATAAAAATCCACGTGGCCTTGTTATGTTAATGTGAAAGATAAAATTGGTCTCAGATGCCTTAACGAAGTTATGTAAGGCAGTTACAGATCACAAACGTATTTATGTACCTAAACTACCTGTTATCCAATACACTACTCGTTCTGTAAAATAATCAATGTCTTATTTAACCTCAATATTAAATACAATCCCAACACAAACAACTCACACAACCATACCGCCAACAACGTCAGAAAACGGATACGCGACACGAGAGCAGTGTTGCCAACTAAAATGTACGAAAAGTCGTCGAACTGTAGTTCAAAAGTATTTAGTTTCCTAGTTATCAATAGAGAAAGAGTTATTTCTGTCGCTACAGGATATTGAAAAAGTGCCTAAATCCCTATCTGAAGAACACAAAAGTTAAAAGAATTTGTAGTTGAAATATATTTAAAAATCGCCAAATTTAGCGACAAAATCACTATATTGGCAACACTGTACGCGAGAGGCCTGTGTAGCCAACTCGATTCTTAAAAACGCGCTATGAAACAATGTAAAAGTCGCTAAATTACTATATCCTCATTGTAAAATCCTAGATACCTACGTAGATCATAGATACTTGTATGATCTAGGGTAAATTGTTATTTTGCCGCTGAGAGTGCTAAAAATACCCGCTAAATCACTATATCAGCAATAAAAAAACTTAATAAAATTTACCCACTAAATTTCTCTATAGTCAATGTAAAATGATATTATTTTCACTGATTAACGTTATAACATCTTTACTGTGTTAACATTAGCAAATTACCTGGCTGGCTAGTTTCGAAATGATATTCTTCAGAAGATAGCGCGGGACCTTCACTAGGTTTCGGACAATGGTGAACATCACTTCGAAACTAGTCAGCCAGGTAATTTTCTAATATTAACACAGTAAAGAAGTTATAAAGTTAATCAGTGATTATATGTGTTAATTTATATATTATTTTGCCACTGTCAGTGCTAAAAATATACACTAAACCCCTATATCAGCAACAACAAGCTACCTTCCCATACCTATTTTTTTTAGCATTGATACGTTTCGTCCTAGCCCATATATGTAACAGATATGTCGGGGTTATAGGCTTTGAGGTTAACAACTTTTCTCAGGTTTACTACGCTGCCATCTAGTTGTTACATAAGGAGTCACGTCATAATACCCATTTGAATTGCATTAGCGACTGTGCTGTCATCTCGTGTTCGTTTACGGCGGACGGGTGGCGATCCTGGCGGTTGTTCTCTTCAAAGTGCTGCCGATTTTAACGTAGCGAGGAGTTATCTGTTACATATATGATCTAGGGTTTCGTCTTTCATTCTTTGTCGATTTTTGTATTGTTTTTTTTATCATCGCGTAAATTGTCAATGAATGTTTTAACGTCAGCCATCTAATCCCATCAGCTGACAGCGTGGTAGTCCACATTGGCAAAATAGAGCTGTGTAGTTTCAAGCTCGGCCGCTTAATTGTCATGTCCCATCTTAAAAAAAAAAACAGGTATAAAAAATATAGCTCGTTGATCGGCAATAACTAACACTGAAAAACGCCCTATCCACAGATATATAGTGGCCCTATCTAGCAAGAAAACCGTTGAATTGGCAACACTGGAGAGGCCGCGATCATCACTGTACAGTGTACATGTTAACCAACACAATTAATTTCTTTAACTTACTACCATCAGCACAACCAACATAACTTTTATTTCTTCCTCAATTTGATCTACAGATCATATTATCTAAGATCTATTTTTGCCTAATTTGTGCATGAGATAGAGAGAAGTTAAATATATAGCTGTCGACACATGTTACCTGAGATATATATAGTTTTAACTGTAATACAAATTGCATATGCTAGACGATGCCATGTTGCCATGTGTGCTGCTATCTCTTGAAAATCAGTTAGTTTTTTTTCCCCCCAGAAGAGAGTGTTCTGGGCACAAAATCTCGGTCGACATCCATTATTCACATTGCTCGGTATTGTTGTTTAGTCAACTATACGAAGACAGGTTTGAACCTCATAAGTGATATCAACAAGGCATCACTGATGAGGCAACTAAGCCAGGAGATACTGGGTTGGATGGTCAGTTCCTTTCCTCCTCTATTGTATAGGCTACATCACTGACTAGTGACATATTACAGTTATTACACTAATCAGACTTCAGATGTATACAAAAGTCCACACCTGTGGAGTAACGGTCAGCGAGTCTGACCACGAAACCAGGTGGCCCGGGTTCGAATCCCGGTCGGGGCAAGTTACCTGGTTGAGGTTTTTTCCGGGGTTTTGCCTCAACCCAATATAAGCAAATGCTGGGTAACTATCAGTGCTGGACCCCGGACTCATTTCACTGGCATTATCACCTTCATATCATTCAGATGCTAAATAACCTGAGATGTTGATACAGCGTCGTAAAATAACCCAATAAAATAAAAAAAATAAAATAAAAAATGTATACAAAATTGTTCTTCGCCTGACATATATATCGTCAAGTGAGATGTACTGCTTGATAATAAATGAAGCTGCAGACTCAGAAAATTCAGGTGATCCATATTTTGTTTCTGGGTCTGTACACATCAGTTAGAACCTCAGTCAGCAGTATTTGTACAGTATATGCTTTTAAAAAGTTTTTGGCAGAAAGATTAAACTTACTTTGTGTGTTTTTCGTTAATTTACTGTATATTTTTTGGTTTGTTTCAGTCTGATCCTTTTATGTATTTTCTCCGCAGAATATTAATTAATTCATTAATTTGTCGGCAGTGTTGAATTCAGAGGAGTTTTATACTATACCAGGGAAGAGGAGAAGGAGGGAGGTGGAACTGACACCAGCAATGGCCATGCAACAAGAAACTTAAAAAAAACATTGCACACAACAATGGACATATTCATTAATAATGTTAAGCCTTTTTTTTTTCAATGTTCAGGAATTTCGACATTGTAAGTGAATTAAGATTGTCTGTATTAGGGATCCCATTTTTCCTATTTTACCCGAACAGTACCTTTTTTTTTACAAGAAGTTCTACCGTCTCAAAACAGTTCACAGGATTCTACGCAATATGTGCTTGCAAACTTCAGCTCCTTCATCAACTGAAACCAGATGATTGTCGCAAGAGAGCTAATTTCTGTGATGAGATGATTTGGCGTATCGATGAAAATCCCAGGTATGTTGATTTGTTGCTATTCAGTGATAAAGCAACATTTCACATTTGCGAGAAGGTTAATTGTCATAATTGCCGCATATGGGGTTCTCAGAATCCCTACAGAGTGATTGAACATGAAAGGGACTCGCCAAAAGTCAATGTCTGGTTGGGAATGCACAAAAATGGAGTAATTGGCCCATTCTTTTTTATGGAGTCTACAAGTGACGGGAGTCACGTACCTTGATATGCTGGAGAACTTTGCTATTCCACAATTTCCGCCAGGTTTAACATTTCAGCAGGATGGTGCTCCATCACATTTCCATTGAAATGTTAAAACGTTTTTGGATGTAACCTTCCCAAAAAATTGGGTTGGTAGGGGTAGGCCAACTTCCTGGCCTCTATATCACGGGATTTAACTCCTTTGAATGTTTTTTTTTGTATGGGGATTTATAAAAAAAATATGTGTAGGCCTACAGCAGAAAAGTTCTTAATTTGATTGATTTGAGACAGCATATCATTCAAGCAGTTGGGTTTATAACATCTGATATATTAGTGAACACCTGGCGAGAGGTAGAGTATCGTTTTGGTACCTGTCGAGCTATAAATGAATTGGGGAATACTAAAACGTTCTAAGTCATCCAACCTTGTTTTTCGGAAAACTAAGAAAAAAAACTGTTTTTTTACTTTCAGGTTTTGTTTAAAAATATGGAAAAATTACATTTTAATATATGACTAAACCTGAGTTAAATCATGACAAAAATCATTTTTTTCTTCTATTAAAAAAAAAAATTCAAATTAGGGTGTCTGACTTAGAACCTTTTA
The DNA here is from genome assembly GCF_040183065.1 of Periplaneta americana. Taxonomy (NCBI): domain Eukaryota; kingdom Metazoa; phylum Arthropoda; class Insecta; order Blattodea; family Blattidae; genus Periplaneta; species Periplaneta americana. Next base: position 128,719,039 of record NC_091118.1, on the reverse strand, counting down.
GTTTACTTTCAGGAAAATTAATAAGAAATTGAAAAATTGTTAATGGAATATTTATTTTGTATAAACTATTTTGTGTACAAACAAAAGTGTCAACTAAAACTCATACTTTAACGAAATGTACCAAAAAAAATTTAAAATTAAGATGTCTGACTTAGAACCTTTTAGTTTACTTTTAGGAAAATTAATAAGAAATTGAAAAATTGTTAATGAAATATTTATTTTATATAAACTATTTCGTGTACAAACAATAGAGTCAACTAAAACTCACATTTTAACAAAATGTACTAGATAGAAATGTACAGTAGAACCTCTATTATCCGTGGTAATGAAGGAGATGGACTGAACGGTTGATCGAAAAAATCGGATAATCCATACCATGAAAGATTTTGTAATTTCCTTCATGGTCTTGTATTTAACTCGCTAGGTAGCAGATCAGAATTTCACTAATTTAAGTCTTGTTGTCAACCCTTTGTAATGACTGTCTCAGGAAAGATAGGAATAAAGGAGGTCTCATGTTGTAGATTTACATACTTTTTTTACACTTTACCCATGTTTTTTTTTATTAAATCGCGCAGTTGTAACTTCAATCTCGTATTCTGATGCGAAATGAGCCACAGTTTCTCTTTCTCAAACCATTCAATTATTTCCATTTTTTATACTTAGCACAACACATTTTCTGTTAATACCCGTGGAAGACATTTTATATAGGAGTTACATTATAGAACGGCAATTTCTAATAGTAGACAATACTGTGTAACGGTAAAGGCTTGTAATAACACTCTCTAGCAAAAATACATATAGAACCTACTAATATGATGTACAAAACAGTATTTCATATAAGTTATTTATTTCTGAAGAAAAAAAGAGCGAGAAATAGACAGTCGGATAATCCGCCAATCAGTTAATAGGGTGACGGATAATCGAGGTTCTACTGTATTTTATTTCACTTTTTATTATTTTAATCAACTTCTTGTTCCTCCGCATTGCTACCCATGCCTCCAGTGGGCCAGTTTAACAACTCTTCATAAAAGTCCATGTACTCTGGAAGTACATATGGCAACAATGATCTAATGTCTTGTAATTTTTGTGGTTTTATATGTAATTTACCTGTCTTGTACGCTAATCACACTGGAAAAGATGGTCGAGGGTCATTGTTGTGCGATAGCTTGTACGTGTTTACCAGTAACCCATCAATGTGGCTTCTTGTGACTATGGTACCTTTAATAGCTGTGTCACCACCATAAGTACAATGCATTACAGAGCTTAAGGCCTATACCAAATTGCACTGTACCTGTTGCCCTCTTGTTTCCTCGGATACACATGTCTTCTTGTAAAACTCTTGCCACCAGACTTTAAAATTTTTAATGTCACATATTTCAACTTTTACCACTGTAAACTTTCTAGATACACTTGCAGTTATTATAATTTCGGTCAGCTGATGCATGCTGTAAAGTCTTCATGTTTTCTCATGGTCCTTTTGACAGTTGCGAAATCCCTATCGCAGGGCAAAAAAGAATGCCCTCTGATAGGATAGAATTGTTCAATTTTCTCAAATCTCCCCGAATGTGTGAAGGCCAAAAATACACTATTAAGAGCGTGGTTTTTATTCTGGCATCCACAGTTGTCAGAGTAAACATGAATTTCTTTTATATCATTTGGGATAGAATTAAGGTATTCGAAAACGAAGGAACACACCTCACTAAGGCCTTTTTTTGCGATGCCTTCATGGTAAATGTACAAAGTTGCATGGTTTTTCTTGACATTATAAATGCAGAATGAGTTGACATTTAGCTATCTCAGATAAAAAGTACCTTGTACAGGGATAACTGGCAATGACATGTTCTGCATATAATCGAATGCAATGGCAAGAACATGTTGATCTTTAGATTTGTCAGGACATACCTCAGACTGAAGCCGTAAATAAAACTTTTTTGATTAATTCTCCTTCTACTTTCTTCATCCATTTTCAATCTCTTACTAACACTGAAATCTTAAAACCAAACTCAGCTGTCACCTTTTCAATTTACTGGGAGAACAGTCTAGCCAATACAAACGAAAAGGTTCTGAGTCAGTCTGGCCAATGGAAACAAAATGGTTCTGTATCACTGACTCAGAACGTTTTTGTTTTCACTACGCAATACAGAACTCTTATATCACCATAAAGAGACTTGACTTAGAATGTTTTTGGATATATAGTTGTACCGGTACTTACCTTCAAAGCAGTGGCGGTGCATCAATAAGAGCACAAGAGCACGTGAACACCTTGTTTCCATTAATGCACGACTAGTTTTATTATTTAATATAGTATCGGCGTAGTGAGGATGTATAATATCAGGATCGAGTATTTTAAACTTCCCGCATCTTGCATAAACTTCTTATGTAAACTTGGCAACATCCGTTCACATACAAGCCGTGCTCTTTTCAAGAAGGTTACAGAAATTTCATGCATGCGCGGGAGAAAATTGTCTTTTGCTGGCCGCTTATGACTTGTCAAGAGCACAAAGCATTAAGTGAACAGTGAATCTATCCTACAGATGTCAAGTGCATCGATGCTTATCATTTACATGCTATATCTCGAGGAGAAAATTTAATAAGTCTGTATTTTAGCCTGCAGGTGTCAGCATCTCACTGTCGGAACGTTTACTTTATGTGGTTGTGTGTACAGTGCTGCTACGAGAGTGTAGTTTGTGAATTACTATACTTCAGTGTCGGCTTTCAAACACGTGCCGGCTGAATGTAATAGTGGTATGAATTTAAATATCTGTATGGTGGTGTATATTATTTAAGAATAATATTTACTGGCATGTATTTATAGTAATCAATCTATGTGAATGGGATTACAGTACTGGTATAGGCTATAGTGTATCAGTGTGTTGTGAATCAAAATACAGTATATTACTGAACACGCTTTTGTAAATTGTTTTGTGTATTAATTTTTAACAGACGTAAACAATGAATTCTGTTCAAGTAATTTTGAAGAGTAAAGAACTGGGTAAACTGGCTTTCCAGGAAAAATTGGAAATAAAAAGACTAGGTTTCATTATTATTATTATTATTATTATTATTATTATTATTATTATTATTATTATTATTATATGTTGTTTTGAATTTATATACGGTTTTTTCGACAGTGAAACATTGGAATCATGACATATCATATTAGGCTAAAAACGTACAATTTCAAATTCTCTTCGATTTTGGAACACAAAATTGTGAACACACATAATATTTTATCATGAGCCGCCACTGCTTCAAAGAATGATTTCCCGGCATTAAATCATTTTCATAAAAATAGTGACATGGAACGTTTTAGTATTCCCCGATTCAAATGGTACTCATGTTGAAGTGTATTAGTGGAAATAAAAAACTTTTTCAGTTACTCTATACAATGCAGAAGAAATTTATTTAATAAACCTTATCCAAGTTATGATATAGGCTGTTATTTCTGTATACCGCACTTTTAGTGTGGACACAATGTATAATGAGATGTGATTGATACAAGTTCATTATTGTCAAAATCTCTTTCCCCACCTTTAAACTCGCAAAAAGAAGCTTCTCTCTTTTCAGGTAAAGTCTTGCAACGTCTTTTTAAATGACATTGTGTCACCTGTGCAGTTATCTAGCATTAATGAAAGTGGTGCTAGTGAGATGATGGTTTGACGAGATTAGTCCCGAGTTTTCTCAATAGAATTGCTTGACATTAACCTTGTAGTTGGGAAACCTCAGCAAAAACCCAACCTGGTAACCAGACAAGCAAGATTCGAATCCACATCTGAGCGCAAAGTTGGAGCACGAGTCCTGTGCTTCTTACTTCTTAAACCACGCAGGTGGCTGTGAAACGTCTTGCGTGTTGTAGTTATTGCTTATAGAAGGTGGAGTTGAAAGTTCGCTTAAACTTGAAAATTGACATAGGCCCATATACTAACTGCTTTACAATTTAATTTATTTTCCATGTTGAATCTTTCGTACACTTCTTTAAACACTTGAATATAAATAATTGATTAAATGGCGATCTTACTCGTGTTAATTGTGTAAGCATGTGGGGCTTACAGCTGTTTCGGTGCTTCTTCACACCATCCTCAGAGCCTACTAGATCTCGGCGTCATCTCGAACTTCGCTGCCTAGACATCACCATAACAAAAGTTGACAACAAACACACCTTCAAAATATACAGAAAACCAACCACCACCACCACCACCACCACACATACACAACACATCTAATCACCCCACACAACACAAACATGCTGGATTCAGGACAATGGTACACAGATTACTCAACATACCCATGAGCCAACAACACTATAATGAAGAAGTGAACACAAATACATAGCACAAGAAAATGGTTACAACCCAAACATAATAGACAACATCATAAGGAAGACAAAACAAAAAAATCAACAAACACAAAAACACACAAAACACAACACAAACACAAGAACACAAAGAAATACATCATACTAACACATGGAACCAAAAACACACGCAAGATCGCATCCTCATTAAAAAAACAGAAATACAATATAGCATACAGAACAGAAAACACACTACAAAGATATCTCAACACACAAACAACACAAACAAATAAATACAACCACACAGGCGTATACAAACTCACATGCAATAGTTGCGACAGTTTCTACATTGGACAGACAGGCAGATCATTCCAAACTCGATACAAAGAACACATTAAAGCAGTGGCGTGCGCAACCTATTGCATTAGGGTAGGCTCTTCATGTTTGCATGCTACATAGGTATACAACTTACAATATCTCGAACATATTGATAATTTGATATAATTTTAGTGAGTTCTGACATCAAACCAGAGCAGCAGCCAGAAGGAGGGTAAGAAAACAGAAACTTCCGGAAACTAATGATAAAATAAATTGGTAATTAAATAAATCATACCTTATTTACTTAAAGGTGAACTCCATTCTGCGTTCCTTTTTAGAAAACTCCTCAATAACATCGCTGTGGAATGTAGGGGATTTTCAGATTTCTTTCAGCTTTTTCTTCTCAATGGACATCAAGGCTAAACTGCTTAATCTTTCTTGCCCTTGAGTTGATCTTTGAAGTGATTTAATCCGCTTAAGGGCAGAAAATGACCTCTCAGCAGATGCAGATGTGCTTGGTATGGTCAAAACCAGTAGGGTCAATTTGTACAATTCGACAAATTCTATGTGGAGTTGTTTTGATTTTAAATGTGTCACCAGTTCATGAGGGTATTTTCCACGAAACTCTCCCATTGAATATAGGACTGTCAATTCATTTTTTAGACGAACTATATCAAACACTGCACTGTGCTTTACATTCAGCGCATCCAGGGCGGAATTAGGAAAATTTAATTTATAAGACTGAAATTTGTTTGGATCAAGCAATGAAATAAATTCCAACTGAGGGAGATTTCCAAACCTATTTGTAATATGGTTTGTCACATTGTCTATTTTTTCAAAAAATATTCTCCTGTATTTTATGACATCATTTTCCAGGCATTTTCTTTTTCGCGGCACTTCTTCACATTCGACTTCATTACAAACATCACTCCATAATGCATCAAATCTGTATCTCTCATGTAGAACAATACGTTTTGTTTCATTAACCTTTTCTACACAATACAGAATATCCAAATGCTTCGTTTGAAGAATGTTGTACAGAATGTCAATGTATGCATAGATCTTTGATAACACATTTAGAAGAAATTTGGTCTCAAACTCTGAAAGGAAAGACAAATATCCACGCGCAAGAGCAACAGTTTCACTTTCCCAGTCTGATGAGTTGTTGAGTATATTTTTAAAAAAGTCCACCAGCAATTTACGGTTCTCCTTTACAATATTGACTATTCTGGAAGAGAAATTTCATCTTGTGGGTGCATTTCTTGGAATTATTCTGTTGGAATATTCAGTAAGAGCATGCGCGCGTTTTGTAGACTTGGAGAAGAAGCTACTTAGTCCATTCAATGTCTGAAAAAAGATCCGGCACTCCTTAATACTCATAGCTGACTGAGATAAGACTAGATTTAGGACATGACTGAAACAATGAACAAATAGAGCTCTAGGTTAAATGTCTTGAACTGTGGTTTTAAGTCCATTTATTTCTCCAGCCATCTCTGCCGCACCGTCATATGTTTGACCAACTAATTTGTCTCTAATATCATAAGATCCCACTATGTCCATTACATGATTAAATAAACCATTACAGGATCTATCTGCACTCACATCAACGAAGGAAATAAACGTTTTTTGAACCTGTGCTGTCTGGTCATGGACATACCTGACAGTGGTGGAAAGTTGTGATTTGTTGCTTACATCGGATGTTTCATCTAAAATAACTGCAACATGCTGGGCCATGGAAATGTCATTCTTAATAGATTCCATCAACACGCCACTGATAGCAGCTATCAGGTCATTTTGAATTCTGTTGATGTGCCCTTAAATGTTGTAGACGACTCTACATGTTCTCGAAGAGTAGTGTCGTAGCTGCTCAACAAATGTAAACATTCTATATAGTTGCCTTTGTTAAGTGAATCTTTACTTTCGCCATGCCCTCTGAACGGCAGTACTTGCATGGCTAAGAAGCACGTTGTGTCGATTAGGCTTTTCATTATTTCTCTGTTCTTCTTCACCATTTCATTGTGACGCGCCACATCCGATTTCAATTGTTGATCAAGTTGGGTGTCAATACGAACACTTCCAAAACAAGAAAGCTGAACAACCGAACGCAAATGACATTGCGATCGTTCGTGTTTGACAATGGCATTGTTGAGATTATTTAAATTATTATAACCCTCTTTGTTCCACACACTTTGTTCGTTACAAATTAACGGTTAGCACGTCTAGCCGCGAAACCAGGTGGCCCGGGTTCGATTCCCGGTCGGGGCAAGTTACCTGGTTGAGGTTTTTTCCGGGGTTTTCCCTCAACCCAATATGAGCAAATGCTGGGTAACTTTCGGTGTTGGACCCCGGACTCATTTCACCGGCATTATCACCTTCATCTCATTCAGACGCTAAATAACCTAAGCTGTTGATAAAGCGTCGTAAAATAACCTACTAAAAAAATCGTTACAAATTAATAAGCATGGCCAGCAAAATAATGACTGCATCCTGTTAGCTAATTAGTTTTCACATATTGGTTCACATTGAAATAACGTAAATATTCTCTACTCTTTTCTTTATGTAAAAACTTAAAGTTCGGAAGCGCCGGCACTGGTCTTCCCCCCACAGTTACAATTTCAACTTTTTCGTTCAATGATCTACAACCGAAAGTCCTTTTAAAAATCTGTTCAATTATACAGTGATCTTCTGCCATATTACAACAATATCGCACTAGTTTTACCTCACTTTGTTTAAATAAACTCTATAACATACTCACTTTACCAATAGAAGTTCAAATAAACACTATAATACAGTAATTTCATCACCAAAAGCGCTTTCATTAGCGCCTACCAGCCTAACGTACTACGGCAATGGGCAAGACACGTAAATCAGGGCGCATGTGCCAGCTGTTCTAATGTACTGATTATGAAGGGAAACGCTACACTCACTGCAGGGCCAGGGAGGCTCAGCAAGCCGAGCTGCCCAACTCTCCAGTGACGAAAGATGACGCGAGAGCGAGCACACAGCGGACAATAATTGAAATGCGACGTACAGTACCAACCAAAAGGAAATGAAAATAGGATGCCAAGCCAAAATTTGCTGAAATTAGTTAAGGACTCTGCAGACTTTCTTAAATTAACAGTATTACTTTTAAATACAAATTTAATACATTTCTTCCTGTCTGTCTGGGTAGGCGCAGCAGACCTAGCCTACCCAGAATGCACGCCACTGCATTAAAGCAATAATCAGAGGACACAAGACATTTACATATGCCGAACATATAACTAATGCTAACCACACATACAATAACATAAATACAGACATGGAAATCCTACACATACAACCCAAAAACCAAAAACTCAACACACTAGAACAATATGAAATATACAGACACACTAAAACACACCCTGATCAAATTCTCAACACACAGATCAATTTCAGAACACAAACACTATTTGACACCACATTTCAACACTTTTCAACAATCGAACGCACCCACACAACAGGCAGCGAAGTTCGAGATGACGGCAAGATCTAGTATGCTCTGAGAATGGTGTGAAGAAGCACCGAAACAGCTGTAAGCCGTACATGCTTACACAATTAACACGAGTAAGATCACCATTTAATCAGTTATTTAATTTATTTATAGAAGAATGCGGAAATTTAAACATGAGCTTTTAATTCTCTTGAGATCCATTCTTTCGTGACCTCTGCACTAGAATAAGGTTGTGTGGTCCACATCATGATTACCTCTTATCCCTAGAAAAGACATGTTACTGAAACCCCTCCAAACTGAAAATATTTTGTTAGTAGACTCAACCTGATATGACGAGAAGGTTGCTGATTGGTTTTTGAATTCCAATTTTGTTGTTCACACTTCATTATTGCTGTTGAAGGAGGATGATATGAAGATCCACATTCTTTAGGTAAGATTAGATATTTTAAATGATAGAAATAACGGAACATTTTGCATGATAATACTGGTCAAAAGTGATTTCATTAAACGTAAAATTTTTCTATCAGTCTCCACGAAATAGTTAATAAGAATCGACCATTCCCTCTCTTTTAACAGACAAAACCCCTCATGTAATTATTAAAAAAATCCTGGATTATGGCAACATTTTGTAAACGGATTTTAAATTAGCACGAAAATGTCAATAAGAACTAACCATTCTTTCTCCTTTAACAGACAAAAAGTTTAATTTTGTTGACCATGTAATTTACTCTTCTCTATTTACATTCCTTTTTTTTTTTAATTCTGTATAGACTATGCATTACATTGCGGCTTCGTGGAACAAAATATTGTACTGGCTTACTCTCTCCTCTTACCCTGCAGGGACCATACTCCCCTCGCAGGGATCCTCTCGTGAAATTTGGACAGTAGTGCTGCAAGTATTTGCGTCAGTGGTCGGTATTCTGTTTCAAATACAAGCCATGAATAAACCATGTCATGTCCGTAAAATCGGTCGATTGGCGTGCATAAACAGTAGCATGATCCGCTGTACCTCAGTAACATGAGGTTGAGCCAATTTAATATTTTTTCACCTGAAAATCAGTACCGGTATCAGTAAAACTGCAAACATACGAAATTATTCTTCCGAGCGTAGTGAAGGCCATTGTTTCAGTGATCTGTCAGCAAATATATGGTAAGTGAAGTAGTTTTTGTAAATTATGGCTACATGTAAAATTTGATAAAAAAAATAGGTTGGTGTTTTTCATGTAGGCCTATGTTACTGTATACAGTGCTGGAATTAAAGTATACTGTACTGTGATTGTATTTTTTTGTTTTAACTGTATTTAATTATTTTATTTTATTGTACAGATAATTATTTAATATTTGCTACGCAACTTAACAAGTAATAATCAATTTTGCAGCTTAAATTCGACTTTTGAATCTGAAAAAGTTCTAAAGAATAAGACATCTACAAATGATTTTGTGTCCGGACTTTGTCCTGCTTTTTGAACCAGTTTGTCCTGTTTTTCACTAATGAGTATCTGGTAACCCTACTCCTGCCGCAGTAGCAGCAGCAGTTCAAGTCAAGTAGGTAGTCAGTTTCAACACGAAAATGAAAGAAATCGCCAGTAAGACTTTTAAAGATCTTCCAAATCTTCTCTTTCCTCCAGGTTGGTAATTAAGAATTTGTAGAGAGATCCTGTTGTCATCCATTCTTAGTAATGTTGTATACAATTTTGCATATACTTTCTGATTCTTTCAAAAATAGATAAATTCAAGACATAATCATTTCCAATATGATATTTATATTTATGAAAATCTGTATTTAAATGTGATAGAAACATTGTAAAACATTGGTTTATGGTGAGATTCTTTTTTTCTTGTAATAAATACCTAGGCCTATATAACAGCAATAGGTTCTGTAAAACCAGATCAATGAAGAGGAAATTATTATTAGAACTATTTGCTTTTATGGACATTTGTTTAGTCACAACAAAAATGGATCAGAACTAGTGACTGCTAATCCTTTATTGTCCTGCTACCTTTGTTACCTGGCTGTTGCATAGTTTTTTGTGATGATTCTTCTGTGCTGAAGCTGGAGGCGGTCGAAACTTTTAAGAGTAATTTTGTCGACTGCTAAAGTGGAAGTGAAAGCCTTCTCCGTTTACTGTTCACCCAAATCACCTTCCTGGCATGGTCAACTCTGATGGGTGTTGATATACTTTCTAGATTCAAAAGTTTTCAATAGGAGATAGTATCATATAGATAATAATTTTCCCTGCTATTTCATTTATCACATTATCTTATGTAAGAAACAACATTTTGAAAAAAAATAATCGTTAACAGTTTAATTGGAGTAAATCACCATTATATGTTACTTGTTGAAATAAAGAATCATTACATTTTTATTAAAAATAGAGTTGAATACTCGATATTTTCGATACTTGGAAGTATTGAGTGTGATCGATACTAGTGCTTTTAGGAAAATAACTCTATACATTTTCGACTCTTTTTAGTTGTTAGGAGGTCCTCCTTTTTCTTTATTTTTGTCTTTCATTTTTCTACTGTTTCAGCGATGGGTTCGATTTACATATATACCCAGTATCGAAGTTTACGGGATCATATAGTATATCCATTTCTGTGCCATGTTTTACAGAAATATGTTGTCTCTCTTACTACTAAAAAATATTTTATAGCAGTAGATTGTAAAATGATCCTTACCCATCATAAACTAAAAATTTCAGCAGCCCCAATCATGAGGATGAAAAATTCCCCAATAGTGATGAGTAAGAAGAATTCCTAGGTAAACAGACATATGGTATTGTAAACAGTGGCGTATACTAGTTAAAGGGTTTGGGCTACCACTGACCCTATTATTACACAAAATATATTTTTAAAACCCTATAATAAAATTCCTTACATATTTATGTGAATTCCAGACGTCTTGATTGGGACGAAAATACGTTGATGACTTCGTCCTTGAAATTACAGTTAGGCCACTTGCAAAGTTTCTGTAGAAATGACTTTTCAATGGATATTAGTGCCAAGCCGGATAAACGTTCTTGTGTATGAGTTGATCTACAGTAGGATTTTATTCTCTTCAACGCAGAAAATGTTCTTTCTACCGATGCTGACATAGCTGGTATTGTCACAATTAATGTTGCCAATTTAAGGACTTCAGGAATAACTTGGTTCAGCTGGTTTTCATATATAGCAGATAATATTTCATGGATAGGTTTGTTCGAAAAATCAAAGACTTCTGCTGAATATATTACACTTAATTCATTTTTCAAACGTACTTGATCAAAGTGACTGTTATAGGACTGAAATAATTTGTTCAGTGCCTCATTCGGGAAGTTTTCTCTATAAGCAGAAAATTTTTGAGAATCTAGGAGATGTGTGAACTGAAGCTTTCCATAATCAGAAAATCTGTCAGTAATTTCCATGTGCATACGATCTAGTATGCTGTAGTACAGCTGCCTGTATTTCAATTCATCATCTCCTTTTCTTCGCTTTAATGGTGGTTCCATTGTATTGACTGAAGAATTTTCATTTTCCATATCACTCCATATGGACGGAAACCCCTATGTCTGAACTCGGATATACTGTAGTATTTTTTTTTAACTTTGATACCTCTTGCAAGTAGTATGCTATGTCTACACTATTTGTCTGAAGAATATTGTAGAGCACATCTGTATGTGCGAACACTCTAGCATAGACTTCAAGAAGAAACATATTCTGAAACTGTGTGAAAAAATTCAAATATCCTTGAGCCTGCACATTTACAGCATCATCCCAGTTTTCTTCAGAGTCATTACAAATGATATTTTTAAAGAAAGCAGTCCGTTTTTCTCTGTATTCCTTTACTGTATTTACAAGCCGAGATGTAAAATTCAATCTAGTTGGTGCTACTTTTGGGAGTTTCTTGTTCATAAATTCCTTGAGTTTTCTGATCTTTTAGGAGATGATGAGAGAAATGCAGCTAAACCCGACAGTGTTTTGAAAAAAATGCGGCATTCTGGAATGGCTGAAGTAGTTTGTTGCAAAACTAAATTGAGAACATGGCTGTAACAATAGACAAATAGTGCTTGAGGATACTTTTCTTGAACTTTTGTTTTTAAGCCATTAATATTTCCCGCCATAACTGAAGCACCATCGTATGTCTGTGCAATTAACTTATTGCCGACATTGTATTCTGCTATAACACCTTCCACATGCTGAAACAAAGCAGCAGCAGTTTTGTCCGAACTGACATTTGTGAATCCTATAAACCGTTCTTGAACATTGGCAGTACTGTCGACGTATCTTAAAACAGTGGACAATTGACTCTGATTAGAGCAGTAACATGTTTCATCAACAACAATGGCCACAAAAGGTTTTATGTTCTTTATCATAACCCCACTTATAGCAAATATTAAGTCATTCTGAATTGCGAGAGAAGTACCACGAAATACTGTTGAACTCTCAAGATGATTGGCCAGTAAATGGTCAAATTCACTTAAGGAACTTAAATATTCAATATAATTTCCTATATTGTCTGATTCCACACTCTCGTTATGACCCCGAAAAGCCAATTCTTGTTTTCCTAGAAAGCAGACTGTGTTAATAAGACGCAGTAAAATCTCCCGATTTTTTTTTCACAAGAGCATTGTGTTGGTTGATGTGTAGAGCTTTTTGCTTATCTAGCTGTAAATCAATTCTTGTCTTCCCAAAATTTGCAAAGTTCATGCTACTACAAATATGAGCTTTTGATTTGTCGTATTCTAGGACTGCCGTTCGAAGGGAGTTCATATTAGAAAATCCCTCTTTTGACCACGCATTAGTTTCGCGGCTAAATAACAAACATGGCCAGCAAAATAGTTTAGACAGTTTAGAAGTACCACACAACCAATTCCACTTACCATAATTATGATGTTGAAATGAAATGGCGTGTGTACTCTCGCTGTTTTTCTTTTACGTCCATGGACAAATTTAACTCAGGAGTTGGTCTTTCCATTTTCACAATTTCAACTTTCTCGTTGTTATGTACGACGGTTAAAAGGCACTTTTAATAAACCTTCTATTACACAGTCATTTTCAACACAAACCTCTCCAGAAACTTGTTCTGCCATATTTTTCACAATATCACTTAATTGAGAAATTAAAAACTTAATAATGCACAATTAATATAACTCTTAGACACTCGAACAAATCACAGATTTAAAATAATGCACTGCAAGAACACAATCACATTCATGAGCAGCGTACTAAGCGTATTGCTGCTTCGAGCCTGCGAAGAAACCGATCACGAGAGCAGCAACTCGCCCGTCCTACATTGCACGATGGAAACAGAAGGGAGAGGAGGGGACGGGCAGTTGTGCGACAGGACAGCGTGCACGGTACGGTCACAGGCTACCTCACGTAGCAAGCGGTTTCTCCAGCGATGCCGCCTTGACAACTTGTTTCTTTTCGAGAGTGGAGAGCGCATATAAATCTAACAATTACTTTAATTTTAATTACTATGGTAAAACTAATAATACAAAATTATTACATTATGTTATATTATAAACTTTTTCTTTTGTAATTTCCTTGGGCTACCGCCGGTAGCCCCGGTAGTCCGCAAAATACGCCCCTGATTGTAAAAGGCTTAGTATTGCTACTGTGCGTGGAATAGTTTCCTATCAGGTATAAAACATGTGAATGTATTCCAAATACTGTACGTAACTAAAATTGACAAGATATAATATTCCCCAGAAAAATAATTTATTTAACCTAGGAATTCCTTACCTTGTTGTTTATTAAGACAATGAGGAGTGGAATATATTAGTGAAGTGTAATAAAGTCCAATGCTCTTCGAAGTGCCGGTGTTTAATTTTTTTCTGTTGCTTTCAGTTTCCAGTTAGGTATCAGAATTTCGAGGATTAACACTCTAAAACAGGTATTGGTATCGAGTATCGAGAAATTGGGATACTGACACATCTATAATGAAAAGTAAATATTGTATTTCATATTTATCATTCCTGATTACCTAGATTCGCAGATAATGAAGAAGAACATAATTCCTCCAGCAGTTTAGGAGAACATGCTGTGCACAGACAGACAGCACACAGCATGCTAAAACTAATTTTTGGGCTGGTGAAACGTGCTTTTCCATGAAAATCTCTAAATTTATTTTTTGCAGCATCACAGTACTTTTTCTTTATGCTTCATATAATGAGAAAGTAAACAGAGCACGCACGCAGTTTGGTTATTTTACGACGCTATGGTTATCTAGCATCTGAGTGAGATGAAGGTATTAATGCTGACGAAATGAGTCAAAGGAACAGCACTGAAAGTTACTCTTAATGGGTTGAGAGAAAACTGGAAAAAAAACCTCAACCAGGTAACTTGTTCCAACCAGGATTTGAACTCAGGTCCGCTCCTTTCAGAGTCAGGCATGCTAACCGTTACTCCACAGTGGTAGTCGAAGTAAATAGCCGAGAAAGAAAAAAATCAAAAGAAATGAAATAAAGATATTTAGAAAGAATGAGAATAAAAATAGTAAAAGTAATGAAATAAAAAGGAAATAAAAAAGAATGAGGAAAAGAAGAATGGAAGAAAGCGATGAAAATAAGAGAAGTTACTGCAGGGAGGAAGTAAAAAAAAAAAGAGATAGAGAAAAATGATAAGAATGCGAGTAAAAGAATAAGGAAGAAAGTAGGAAAGAATAAAACAGAGAAAATAATACACAAGGGAAAATATGTAAGTTTTAATGTGTTTGAAATTTTCCATAATTTTCATTTTACTGTAATACAAATGCTTCACAAAATCCATGGAATTCTACATTCCTGTATCGTCAATTTTTTTTACACAGTTGTTGATGTTTAAATTCTAATTTAAGGGCGAAGGGGGGGGGGCATACGGAAAAGTACAAAGAAACAAATACCAGTATACAAAAGCATGGTCCAGAGTGTAATAACATATAGGGCAGAAGTATGGGGCATAAAGCAGAGACTTAGGATGAAACTTTTGACTACTGAAATGAATTTTTTAAGATGATGTTGTAGAAGAACAGGAATGGATAAAGTACCAAACGCAAGGATAAGAGAAATTAAGGAAGTGGAAGATTCTAGAATGGATACTACCAGGGAGAAAGATTACGTGGACGAACAAATCATGGCTGGAAGAATGATATTCAGGAAGCCAAGAAGGAAAAGGGATAAGAAGAAAATAATTGCTTAAATAAAGTAAAATGGATATTTGGTGCAGAGAAGGAATGCCAGTTGTATCAATCTGCACAATAGATAGAAACAGGTACGTGTTGCTTGCATACTGGAGGTTCGATGTTATGGACGTAAAGTTCTTGCACTATGTTGTATATTTACCGTGACTGATGTGGAAATAATATTAAAATTTATAAACGAATATCTTTTAAAACCAAATCTTATGACGATTAAATTTTATTAATTTAACTAATCTTTTTTCACGTGAACTTATTATTAATTGACAGTGACACATTCAAACGACAGAAATATCTAAATAAATATGAGCAAACTTTCTTAGTCATTTAATTTATGTATTGCCACATGAAGTGCAAATTTTTAAAACATTCCGGTTTTCTTGATACTTCAACATATAAAGTGAATGCAGGTTATATGTAAAAATGTTAATGTTATACTGTAGAATCGGTGCATGACAGTCATTTCATAAATGCATAAAAATGTTCGTGATAGTCCAGAGCAGGCGGATTGCACGTCGTAACAGTTTATAAGAGAACACTCAAAGAGTTCCTTCTCAAATCACACTTTGGGTCATCATTCTCACACAATCCACATGTTCATCTTTTCTGCACTAAGACTTCTGCTGGCAGTGAGTCCAAACACCACAAGTCTTTCAGGGTCGCAGTCCTCTCTCTCTCAGATGTGGAAGGGACGTACATGATTATGTGTGTATTTTGATTTTGGGGGCACTAGAAGTGCTTCAACGAGTGTTTACTTCCTCCCTCTCATTTCACTAAAACGTCAGGATGCATACACCACATGAATTGATGATATGAGCGCAAGAATGGTATTCAATGGTGATGTCAGTAGTGAACCTGTAACAAACAAAAAATACGTAGTTAAATGCAAAAAACTACTATTCACTAATGATGATCAAGTGAAACTAATAACCACAAAATATGCTTTACAAAGAAGTGAACATAAATTGGTTCGAAGTTTTTGGATTTTACATTGTGTCACAGCTCCAGAAACATCCAACAGTATAAAGACTACTATTCACTAATGATGATCAAGTGAAATTAATAACCACAAAATATGCTTTACAAAGAAGTGAACATAAATTGGTTCGAAGTTTTTGGATTTTACATTGTGTCACAGCTCCAGAAACATCCAACAGTATAAATCTCTGAGACACTCTGTTGTATTTGTGTCGATTGGAGTTATGATTTATTATTTGTTGTTTAGTCAACTGTCCGACAACAGGTCTGAACCTCACAAGTGATACCAAGATGGCACCACTTATGAGGCAACTAGGCCAGGAGATAATGGAGTAGGTTAGTTCCTTTCCCCCCTCCATTGCATACATCACCGAGTAGCTACATATTACACTTATCAGACTTCAGAGAGTTACGATTATCACTCCCAAAGTTAAATGCTAAGACATTTATTCTATTATAGTCACATCCACCTTCAGTGTAACTGGTGATAACAAACAAGTACAGTAGGTACCCATTTCCTTGCCTTCCTTATGATACAGCCATCATATTATGGTCAACATAACATGTTTCTATATTTATGACATGGTAAAGAGCTATAAACCTCGCAATAATTTGGAAATAATTTCTACTCCTGGAAATAGTATCACATACTACATACTTGCCTAATATAAACCTGTTAACTACAAACTAAGGGGAATCGTCACTTCTTCAAGTTAACACAGAGCAGTGTTTCTCAAACTTTTTCCACAGTGAAACCATGTGATTAGTGTAATATGTACCTAGCTTATCGGTGATATATGCAATGGAGGGGGGAAGGAACTGGCTACCCTACCCCAATATCTCATGTCCTAGTTGTCTCGTAAGTGGTACCATGTTGGTATCACTTGTGAGGTTCAGACCTGTTGTCGGACAGTTGACTAAACAACAACAATATGCTCAAAAATATTATGCTTTAGATGTTGCATTGTGCGTCATTTTTAACGAAATTTTAACATGGAATGTTTTTAAAAGATATGTACTTAGGTGGAAATAAAAATACACATGTTAGTTTATTAGACTCATAGATTTAAATTTTCCGTTTTTAGATGGTTAATAATAATAATAATAATAATAATAATAATAATAATAATAATAATAATAATGTTAAAACCATTGTATCAAGAAATTTAAATTTTGTATGGTATTCTTTATCATTTAGATAGTCTTCTATGGCAGAAAGAATGTACAATTTATTTTTATGTTAAATATAAAATACAATTTATAAACCATTTAGGATTTGCTCGTGGAACCTTGAGATTCCGCGGAGGTTTCACTGGGCTAAAACCTCCCAATGAGAAATATCAGAAACAAGAAACTTATATTTTATCCTGGTAATTCAGTAGAAATAGCAGGAAGAATATTGTCACTAGATATGGGAATGGTGCTCCTGTTAGGGGCCGAATATTAAAGACCTCCATTCACAATAGATTTTATTCTTCTTCATCTCTTTTTTTTCCTCTTCTTCTGCTCCTTTTTCTGCCTCTTCTTCTGTAAGATATAGGATTAGATAGTTATAGCTTTGCTTCCAGATTGCAAGAAATTGTTTTCTTCATCTTTGCTGAGACATCCCACACTTTGATGTTACTACGCCCATTTGTAACTTCGGAGATTCTATCGTCTGATATTTGCTGATACTTTTTCACCCCCACTGCCACCATCCCCGCTGCCGCCACTGCCGCCGTCACCGGTACTGCCACCACCACTGCCACCGCTACAGCCACCGCCACCACTGCTTTCCAGCCTTTTCTGCTCCAGAAATACGTTTTGACTTCATTTCAATCTATTACCATCTTTCTTCCAGATATTCCTCCAGGCTATCCAGCCATCTTACTGGTAGGTAGTCCAGTCCTTTCGTGTTATTTATTATACTGAACATAAGCTTCTACAATGATGACGTTCATTTCTCAATATAGGTTTCCTAACTGTTTTGTTTCACTTACTTCAATTTGTCTTACTATCTGGTCCCTTAAATACTTGGTTTATTACGCTGTTTAGGCATATACATATTTATCTATGGAATGAAATAGAATGGGATTTACGGGAGGGGGCCACTATTGCTCAGCACTGCGACCTGTAACGATCTATTGCGCTAATTCTTAAGATAATCGCATTTCCAAACCTAAGCAGCTGACTACACTAAGGTTCACTGCATACCTAGATTTCGAACAGGCAACCCACCTCGTCTCTAGCCCAGCCTCCTCCTTGCGTCGCCAACCAGCAATCGGGGAATACTATGGAACGATAACGAACTGAAGAAATGGTGACGGAATGATGTGGATGCATAATATGAGGAAAAACGGGAGAATCTCGAGAAGAACCCCAACTGCGACCTTGTCCGCCACAAGTGTCACTATGGATTTTTCAATGAAAAATTCCAGACCTGACTGGAACTCGAACCCGGCCATCTGTGTGACAGGCCGGAGGTCTGATCACTCAGCCACCACAAGGGTAGATATTTATCTGAATTACTCTCATCTTCAAAATCGAAATTTTATATCATATAATATAAATATAATTATTTGAATATATCATTGGATAAAACAGAAGTCAGAGCTTTCTGTAGAAAAGTCAGACAATATTACAGTAATCCGTGGGAGTTATGGTGAGGAACAGTGGCATGCAGTGGAATTTTATGTGAGAGAAACAGCAATACAAATGTTTATATGTATAGTATAAAACTGATAGCAACCAACTCACCTAAATATATTTGAAGACCAAAGCAATAATTCTCCTCTCTAGTAGCTTAATCATCGATGACCTGGGCATAGAAGTTCTCATTACTGCGAATGATTTCCAGTGATTTCTTCTCTATAGAGAGTAATGATAATCTGGATAGTCTATCTTCCGCTTGAGAATTTCTGATGTAGGTTTTTATTGTTTTTAGTGTAGAAAGAACGTTCAATCGAAGCACTACTTGCAGGAATTGTAACAATCAGTTCACATAATTTTGTAAGTTGAAATAGCGCACTGTCAATCTTCATTGCTTTTAAGCAACACAAAAGTTGTGTACCGGTAATCAAGATGTACAAAAGTTCACTCGCATTTTTATTCTTCAAGTTTTCATTACAATAACACACACACAACTCACTTCATAAACGAGGAAAATCGAACTGATTTCAATGATCAAAATGCAATTTTCAGGGAGTTCTTTGTCATGATTAGGTTTTATTAATTCTATAAATTTTAATTTATCTAGGTTCTGAAACCTTACATCAATTTGATTGACAAAATTATCCAGAATTAAAAAATATACTCTTTTTTAAGAATCTTTCTACGTCTCCTACATTTTTCAGCTGTGGCCGTTTGCTCTGTGGTTCAGTTGTTTGCTCATGAGAAGAAGTTTCGGAAAATATTTTCTCGAACTCCCCTCTTCTGCTGGCTATATTTTCTTTAACTTCGACCACTTTATAAATATAATAAGAGTTGTCGTTTGATTTTGTTTGTAACATTTAAAAAAAGGACAATAATTAATTACTGAAAACAAATTTTTAAATGCAGTAGTTAAGTAGAAAATTGTTGGGAAAGTATTGTCGTGCCTTTAAAATATCGATGTACAGCTCTGTGGTGCGGTGGTCATGTGAGTGAAATTAACGGGCTACAAGCTAAAGTCAGAGACAAGTTTCCAGATGGCACATTCCTTCATTGTATGTCTCAAACAATTCGTAAAATTAGAATATATAGAAAACTATGTAATTCGCTCAGATTCACACCTAGATATATTACATAAACTCACCTGCTGTGTTCTTGTACCTCTCCTGAGCCAGCTTGTTGGAGGTAAGGGCCCTCGCAAGGGTGGGGAACACAGACTTGTGGCGGTTCACACCCCCTACAGTAGACGTGCAGCGGATCTCCATCTTGGGGGAGAGGCCTCCCCCATTGCTGGTGAAGTGGGTGTTCTGGATCTGGAAGTGAAGCCCTACCGTCTTGGTATGCAGGCCTTGAGAATCTGTCTCGTCGGCACCATCACGGTACTCCCACACCCGCGCATCATCCTAGAACAATATTAAGAACATAACGAGTAGCGTACCTTATTTATCATCTGGCTGAACACTGTGTACAGTAATTTCTCTTAAACTGCTATACTGAATTTTTAATACAATTCAATTTACTATCAGCGAGTGTATTTGATATAAAATAATTAAAAACGGATGAGTCTTTATATTATTTATTTTAAACCATTAACACTTACTTACAAATGGCTTTTAAGGAACCCGCAGGTTCATTGCCGCCCTCACATAAGCCCGTCATTGGTCCCTATCCTCTAGCATCATATCCTACCTTCCTCAAATCCATTTTAATATTATTCTCCCATCTACGTCTCGGCCTCCCCAAAGGTCTTTTTCCCTCTGGTCTCCCAACTAACACTCTATATGTATTTCTGGATTCGCCCATACGTGCTACATGCCCTGCCCATCTCAAACGTCAGGATTTAATGTTCCTAATTATGTCAGGTGAACCATAACACACAGAGACAAAGACTATTTACTCTAAATCAAAGCAGACGGTTTCTTGGCTAGTTTTTGTATTCTTCTTCTTCTTCTTCTTCTACAATGACATCACGGCCCAAAATCGGGCCTTAGCCTCCTTTATCCTCTTCCTTCATCCTTCTCTATCCAAAGCCATCCTCCTCCATGCTGTATTACCGAACAATTCTTTGGAGTCATTCGTCACAGCATCTGTCCATCTGTTCTTTGGTTTTTCAACTGGTCTCCTACCAAATAATTTCTCTTCCATAATTCTCCTTGGTATTCTATGATCCCCCATCCTATATACATGGCCAGCCCACTCCAATCTTCTCAATTTAATGTAGGTGATCACATCCATATTCTTGTATTTCTCATACAACTCCTTATTATATCGGATTCTCCAAACCGACTTATCCATCACAGCTCCAAAAATCCTTCTAAGCACTTTTCTCTCAAATACTCCAAGCATCATCTCAATTTTCTTTGACAAAGTCCAAATTTCACTTCCATAGGTAAGACTGCTCCTTATTATGATTTAGTATATCTTTATTTTGGTTTTGTTATGTACACTATTAGACTTCATAATCCCTGTGAGCGAAAAAGAGGCTTTATTAGCCACCGTAATACAGCTTTGTATTTCAATTGTCTCGTCATTATGCTTGGTTATCATGCTACCACAGTCACGAAGCTTGAGTTGTGAGGGTACTAGGAACAATAGACGGTACTATTTCGCATTTCTGTAATGAGGTGATAGTAGCGATCCTAGTGGTTAGCAACTATCTATGGATGCATATTCCCTCCGTATTGAGCTTCGTGACTGTATATACTAGACATTGGTGCTACCTAGATAGTTTTTGTATTACATATAAAAAAACTGACAACTTGAATGGTGCGGGTATAATTTGCAGCGATACAAATTTTCTCAGAGTCGTTAATTATTGTCTACAAAATTATTGATTTCAATTTTCGACCATGTTCACTTTTGCATCTACTGTTTCCCAGATACGAGAATCAACAGGAAATATCATTCTAAGTGGACAGATCAACACTCTTTTATTATGTGAACAAAAAAGGGGCGATTTTAAACTTCTCCTGAGTTGAGTTAGGTTGTGAACATATTTGTTGTGCTTAGGAATGTATACCATTTAATCGGTAACAAAGAATGTGTTGGCATAGCAACAACGTAATATAAACAAACTTCGGTATTTTAAAGTTTGTTATCAACGTTATTTTTAATCAGAGTAAAGACAGGGAAAATTGGAGTGGTATGCAACGTGCGTTTGCCATAAAAACTTATTACAAAAGTGGTGATAGTTTCGTCGCTGTACGGCGCTTGTTTCGGCAGCATTATAATATCTGTCGTAATGATCTAATACCATCTGCGCATGCAATCAAAACGTGGCTGAAACATTTCGAAGAGACAAGTTCTGCTTTAAAGAAGAAGCCTACAGGGAAAGTAAGACGTGTGTGAATACCAGAGAACATCGCTACTGTAAGAATCGCAAAGAATCTGAGCGAAACCCTAAACGTTCTGTTCGACCTCACTCTGTTTCTCTTGGGATATCGCGTTCTAGTGCAGAATACTGCATAAAGTTTCATCCATACAAAACTCAAATGGTTCAAGCATTACAGGAAGGTGACACAGTAGTCGTATGAACTTTTGCCAGGGATCCCTACAACTCATGAATGATAATGAGGACATCGTCCATAACCTGATAATGAGAGATGAAGCAAATTTTCATCTATCAGAATATGTTAACAAACAAAATTTTGAATACTGGCCCGGAAATAACCCCTGTGAATTACACCAGGAACCATTACATAGTACCAAGGTCCATATGGTGTGCCATGTCGTCGTTTGGAATCATTGGGCCTTTCTTTCTTTCATGAGGATGATAATGGCAATTTTATTACAGTAACCGCGCAGCGTTATGCCGCAATGATCGACAAGTTTTTGATAACTCAGATTTTCGAGCACCCAGAGATCAACAGGGACACATGGTTTCAGCAAGATGGAGCTACCAACCATATTGCTGAAGAATCAACGAGACACCTGAGACACTTGTTCCCGAATCACATCATTTCAAGATATGGAGATATCCCATGGCCGACAAGGTTACCAGACCTAACAAGATGCGATTTTTTCTTGTGAGGGTATTTGAAAATGAAAGTCTTCAGTCGTCCTCCACCACAAGATATCGAATAACTGAAAGAAAGAATTCGTCTTCTAATATCTTGAATACCTGCGCGAATGTTGCGCAGTGCAATGGGCTCTCTATGATTGAGAATGGAAGAATATTTAGAGCTAAATGGAGGCCATCGTAGGAACGTGGTATTCAAAACTTTAGAATTTCTTTACAGAGCAAATGGTATGTTAAGTACTTAATATTAATTGTAAGTAGCACTTGCTCAGACATATCAGTAATAAATATCAAAGATTTAAAATCGCTTCTTTATTTTATTTTTGGTCCACCTGGTATTATTGTTCTTGTGAATTAGGCTAACACTCATTAACATAATGAGTACTGGGAAAGGACAAGTAATATGATGATAATTAACATTATTTTTGACAATGTTCTCAAGGACAAAATGCACACTTCAGGACTCCATTGGAAATATTCGAATAGTTAAGAAACGTAGGCCTATGTGCATTACATAATAATATTATATCAGTACGAATGACTCCATTTCGGACTTCTTCAATCATCTTTACTATCTTTTCTTTCTCTGAAACAACAGAGAACATTTTTATGTGTTTGAAATCGAAATAAAAACGACTTTTTGCTGTTGCACGTCAACTAATCAATGAAATATTAATTTAATATTCGTTGAAGAGGATTAAAATAACAATTTTTCATACATATTTATGTTATCCTAAAATGTCTCACACTTTACGTCTTTGTCCAAGTTTAGACAGAGTGTAGGCTTACATAGGTACTTTACAGACGAATGCCTGATATATTTGACTTTTCCTCATATTTTAACATGTGAAATTTCCAACAATTTTTACGTAAGTAGAGTAATGATATCAAGCTTCTATGCAAGAAAAATTTTCAGCGAATATGTTATTAAGGAAAGTCGAGGTAGGTTCTATTGGAGAGACAGCCGCAAGTTTTATGCGTGAATAGGTCACTGATAGAATTGCTGTTAAGGTAAACGTCAGTAATGAAAATCAACATCTCTTCTTTCCAGATATCCTGAAAATTCGGTACATCTTTGCTGTGCTGGTACTCCTAGGAGTAGCCATTTCGTATGCATTGAAAGTAAACATATCGGTTGCTAGGGAGTACCTAACCATCCTGCACTATTGTTTGCTTCCTGTTGATTATATGCCCACTCCTACTGCGCTGCAAATGCCTCGACACTGTGAATTTTCTCCCTTTACTCAAATTTTCTTGTGAATTTTTACAATTTAACTTGTCGACTGCTGATTGTTACTCAATTTGGATTGTAGCCTGGTTCGTTACGAATCTTTGATACCACTGCGAACGTTTTATCGCTTAGAATTCTCGAGTTACACTGCTTCGGCTGCCGTGTATTGTTTCCACTCTCTTTCCTAAAAATTTATTGTGAATTTTTACAATTTAACTTGTCGACTGCTGATTGTTACTCAATTTGGATTGTAGTCTGGTTCGTTATGAATCGTTTGATACCACTGCGAACGTTTTTTCGCTTCGCATTCTCGAGTTACACTGCTTCGGCTGCCGCGTGTTGTTCCCACTCTCTTTACTCACATTTTCTTGTGAATTTTTACAATTTAGGTTGTCGACTGCTGATTGTTACTCAATTGGGATTGTAGCCTGGTTCGTTACGAATCGTTTGATACCACTGCGAACGGTTTATCGCTTCGCATTCTCGAGTTACACTGCTTCGGCTGCCGCGTGATCTGCCAATTCGTGCCTTAACTTCTCCCCTCCCACGTATCGC
This sequence comes from Periplaneta americana, assembly GCF_040183065.1. NCBI lineage: Eukaryota > Metazoa > Arthropoda > Insecta > Blattodea > Blattidae > Periplaneta > Periplaneta americana. The sequence continues at coordinate 128,694,386 of NC_091118.1, read as the reverse complement.
TAAATGATGACACCCGCTTCATTCAAGGTCACGTTAGATACATTGATCCTTTGTCTGTTTATCGCCATTTACTTAATTGGAGTATGTCGTGTAGTTTAGAAATTATAGGCGCGACGAAACTCGCCTGAAAATATGTCACTTGATTTTCTGGGATGGTACCCTAGTACTGAACAGAACTTAATCAAGTATTCATATCAAAATCATAGACAATAGGCAAATACCCATAAGTTTACATAAACATTTAACGTATTACATTATTTCTCTGAATTCAGTAGAAATGGCGAAGAGTCTGATAAAGATTATAGTGATCACTTAGAATACAACAACTTCAATTTGAAGTCAAATCTGTATCAGTTTAGGGTCACTGATGATTTTACAATGCGCAATAGGATTAGGTACGAAGTGCATACCTGTATACCGTTGATTTGCCAGGTGAGGACAGCTGGAGGGTTGGATTTGCCAGATGTGCAGTTTGCAGTGACGTAATCTCCGATCATATATGTTGACAATATACCTTCAATCATTGGGTCTTCTGACGGGAAAGCTGCAACAAGAAGGCATTTTATGAAAACAACAACAACAACAACAACAACAACAACAACAACAACAGCAGCAGCAACAACAACAACAACAACGACGATTTTTTTGATAGAGTTCTTTTACGACGCTTTGTCAACTGCGATTATTATCTAGCGTTTGAATGGAACAAAGGTGATAATGCCAACGAAATGGTCCAGGGTCCAGCGCCGAAAGTTACTCAACTTTTGCTGTTAATTAGTTGAGTAAAAAAACCGGAAAAAACCTCAACCAGGTAACTTGTCCCAACCAGGTTTTGAACCTGTGCCCACTCCTTTCACGGTCAGACACGCTAACAGTTACTCCACAGCGGTTGACAACGATTATGATGCTAATAATAATAATGATAATGATGATGATAATAATAATAATAATAATAATAATAATAATAATAATACGAGGGAGAGTAAAAAAAAACTTAATTGTTTTATTAATTGAATATGTACAATAAGACTACAAACACTTAATCACTTTTAACATAGTATGATAGGAACACTTGCATTGAACGTAGTTGGCACTAGGTTGAAAAGTGATAAAGTGTTTGTAGTCTTACTGTACATATTCAATTAACCCAAATAAGACTGACGTCCTATATATAGGACGGAACGTTTTATTTTTTAACATTGCTGTGTAAGATTTTCATAGTCGGCAATCATGATACCATAATCCTTATGTATTATAAATTGCCTCCAATTTTTTTTTCTTATATTTAGTCTGTCATAGTCATTGTTATTAACATATTTGTGTGAAAGTCCGGTGTCCTATATATAGGACGTCAGTCTTATCTGGGTTAATAAAACAATTATTAAGGTTACTTTTTGGCTCTCCCTCATAATAAATATGCTCAGTGGCTTATTACGGCTTCATAGTTGGCCCTTTCTTCGTTTTTTCGGTTTTCCAATGTTTCGTGTCCTTTTGCTTAACAGTGAAATCTTGCATAGGCCTATTATAATGCAATAATTGTCCCAAGTCCGACGAGTGGCCTGGATGGAAATCGTGAATTCGATGCTGATAGGCAGGCCATCCTGACTCAGTCCGAACAGGTCCCATCCGCGAGTACCCGATAAAGTCATGGGTCCGTAGCCCAGCCTTAAATCCTATATCAGCATCGAATATACGTACTATCTCCAAAGTCTTCACCACAGCCTTTGATTAACTACAATTGAAGATTAAAGAAGAAATAGGAGAGAAGTGGAAAGTGTTGGTGGAATGTGAGGAGAGAACGGGAGGGCCCCAAGAAAACCCCTCTGCAACTGGTATGTACACCACAAATTTCATCACAACCTGGCTCCATTGTCAAAGAATGAAAGGAAAGAGAAACATCTGTTGGATGGAGAATAGCTCTTGGTAACTCATCAAACTCATCCTGATGATCGAGCAGATACGTAACTACAACGCTCATGGTGCAAAAACCAAAGAATCTCATATCACAATTAAAAAGAAATAACAAATTTCTTCTATCTATATAACGTTTTATAAAATACCTCACAAATTAAGAAATAATAAAGTTACACAAATTTCTGACGTATTTTTAAACACATTATTTAATAACGCTGTATCAACTACGCTGTCACCTTATGTCAGTAAGAGTGGTGACACTTAAATGATATTCGGCAATACAAGTCCGAGGATTCTCCATGGGATTACCTGACATTCGTCTTATAGTTGAGAAAAACTTTGAAAAATGCTCAACCAGATAATCGGCCCGAGTGGAATTGGAACCCAAGACCTAGAACAAACTCGGATCAAGAGTCATTCTCGTTATTTCGAGATTACGCGGTGACCCATATTTATTTTTACCCGCCATGGTTACTACAACAAATAAAAATAAAAAAGAGAAACAAGAAAGAAGGACAAGCCAGTTGAACATTTTTATTTGAATTTTTGCTGTTAAATGAGATGGAAGGGAGGCAATGGATACTCCATTTTCATATGCAAATTAAATTACATTCCCGCGACGAAATTTACAGTCTCTGGCGAACGAAATTACGAGCATCTTAAATTTTATAATGGCGCTTTATTCTCTGGTCTCATTGAGGACGAACAACTAACAACTACACGACTTCAGAACAGACATGATGTTGCATAACTATGCTATGCTTCAGTATTATTCATCTGAACCAAGATTATATGTATGATGAAGTTAAGACCAAAAGGAATATTACATTACATACCTGAAAAGAATAAATGTGTTTCATCGTCATCATCAAAGGTTACTGGTATAAATTGCTCCAATAGTTCCACGTGGAGCGTCTGAAGTTCCATACTGCCTTAGAGAACGGAAATTAGGCGAAGGGACAAAATACGAATCAAATATTTTAGCTAACCATTTTGTAATTTATTATAAATTAAACAATTTATAATGTAACTATAACATCTTATATTCGATAAATATGGCCTATTACTAGTCAGCATGGATTACCAATGTTGATCTATTACTATGTAGTACGTATCGAATCCGCGTCTGTGGCTCAGCTTTACCTCTCTAACCTTCCATCCAGGCAGCCAGAATTCGACTCTCGAGCTGGTCGTGACTGAATCTGTGGTGGACAAAACAGACGTTGCAGTGTTTTTCTCGGGATACTCCCGTTTATCTCCTTTATTTCACTATCTCTCCCTATCTCCCTCTCATTTCTTTTATAATCTAAAATAGTTAAAACTAGGCTGGGTTGAAGACCTGGTGGGTAGTACGTAGGCTATATTCGATGCAGATGTAGGATTTAAGCACTCGAAGCTTTGTGCCTTGAGGTTTATCAGGTGCTCATCTAGGAATGAGACATGACTTTGTCAGGACTGAAGCAGGATGGCCCGCCCGTCAGCATCGAATACACGAGTGTCACCCATACCACATGTCGAATTGGAACAATAATATTATATAGGGCGCACAATGGGCCAATAAGTCTAATTACATAGATCCGTCCCGGGTCCTTCCCTTGAAAAGCTATTTTTACTTTGAATGCGTTAAATTATGTATTACTAGACACTGTATTGTCAGATTACTGAATAACGTTCATTGTATGAAAGTACAGGCGATATAATAAAAAAAGGTCTTATTAGATTTATAAACCTAATATGAAAGGAATCTTAGATATTACTAGGGAACGAAGTCTGGACACCAACCATTGCCTAGAGGAGGCTACAGAGTTAAGGAACACTGGCTATAGGATGACGTTAGTCGTTTACTTTACTGATGTATCTTCAGGTTCGTACGCAAAATGAAAGACGTCGAGTGAAGGGAGCTCTGTTCTCTACACCGTGTCCTTAAATAATTATCGGGAGTTTTAGGTGGTTGGCATTGCTTTACAAAAAAAAGTGGAAGTGTGTTTCTTTCGTGTAATGAAAGAACAACTGTGAATGTTTCATATCCTGAGCGCAGCGTTTTTGTTTCTCGTCTTTATTGCATCACAGCGTTAAATTTATAAAATGATGAGTCCTGTGCATAAGTCATTTTGTGTGTTGCAGTTTGCAAGTTCAGTTCCGTCGTTACTGTGCAGCGAAAAAACAGTGCCAGGCATTTCATACCTAATTATGCTGAAGTATTATGTTTTCCTTCAGCTGAATGAGTTCGAACCTCAAGACTTCATTTGGCAATAAGACGGTGCTCTCATTTTCTTCTTAATGCGCGGGGTTGGTTGAACGATGCTGTTCCCCAACTATGGGTAGGACGTGCCGGTCCGAATGACATGGTTTTCTCCCGATGGCCACCACGATATCCCGATCTCATACTATGTGATTTCTTTCTGTGGGGTATGTGAAGGACAGTGTAGGTATACGTACCACCGCTACCTGACGACCTGCCAGATTTGAGAAGAAGGATTGTTGCTGCTGTTGAGTCTCACTCCTGATATGCTAACGAATTCGACTATCGACTAGATGTGTGCCGTGTGACGAATGGTGCTCACATTGAACACTTATAAAGTACAGTATGAAAACTCGGAGAGTTCCTCTTTAAACTCATGTAAGGTTTGTTTTTATATACATATCGCAATTAAGAGAAATGAAACAACTATGAAACGCAGATAATCATTTAGGGACAACCTGTAAGTTTAAAGGGTACGAGTTTTGTATTGTTTACTGCATTCTAATAAGTTGTTTCGACACGGCATGCCTATGTTATGTTAAAAAGTAAACCTTTGGAAGGAGTTCAGTTGTGATCTAATGAAGGTACTGTGAAAATGTATTAAAATGCCGCTAATAAAATCTGCGACTTTGCCAGTGCTTGTAACAGAGTTCGGAGGTGACTATTTTTCAGTCAAGGACGAAAATAAATATTACCGTGTAAATTGTGTAAGTTAGACATAAAGTTAATAAGCGTCATGAATTCATGATTTATAAAAACATTGTGACTCTAAAATACACATGAAAATCTGAAATTGTTTAGTGATTAGATTTCGGATCAGTGCACTTTTTATTAAGAGAAAATGCCATGTATTGCTCCTATGGTCATAATTAACGTTTCTATGCTCCAATACCAATAACTGTTTACTTTATTTAGGCGAGTTCAATTAAGAAACTGTTACTGTTTGAATTTATTCGATAGTGTTCTATAAAATATACAAAAAACAACCATATTTTTTATGATAGTTTATATTTTTATTTCACACTTTAAGTACCAACCAGCAGTGACTCGTGTACTACCAGTGGTTACGCGTACCATAGGTTGAGAACCGCTGCACTAGATCACAGAGGGCAACTACTAGGAGCAGCACACTATGTTCCCTAGCTGTTAGCCTTACGTGTCACGAATAGATACAGTTACATAATATTTCTACATAAAGCAACAAAACAAGAAGATAATAGTTTATGATTATGTTGCATTTTTTAATGTTTAAATTTATTTACAATAACGTTTAAGTGCGTTGCATTATGAAGGACCAATTTCTGTACCACGTATCGAAACCTATGAAGCAGAACATTTTCACTCCGTAGCCGAAATCGCTAAAACTGCAGACATCGATTAGAGGTTCGCGACTTTCATCTGATGAATTAGGGCGTAATCAACACATCAGCGAGTAATTCGCCTGTGGTGTCTCCCATCCTGGAGAAATACGAAGGAGAATCATAAAAAATGGTGGAAGATAAAAAGCATAAAAATTTGTTCCACTGATAAAGTGATACAAATGATGATGAGAAGAGGGAAGAAGAGGCATTAGTGAGTGGGAATGAAGGAGTGGAAGAGGAAAGAGGAGCCGGAATGAGAAGAACGCGAGAACAAGATGGTGCAGAGGAAGGAAACATATCATCCATCAATGTAACTGATCGAGTGAGTCTCTCAACTGCTCCAGGGAGGAGGAGAAATGAGCAGTTACGGTCGTGTAGGGGAAGATGGGACAATTTGGCACGTAGGCAAAGGTCTTACTTACAAGCAAGAGAAGCAAAATATATTATCTGAAAATAACTTCCGTTGTATTCCTGAAATTCGAAATACAGGTCTAATATTTAAGTTCTGCACGACATACTAATTTATATGTTGTAACTATTTACTTTCCAAATTTTTCAGGCGTAAGTTAATGAAAATAGGATGATTTCAGCACTAAATCTGACAGTTCTTTAAACTATTCGATAAAAAACACTGAAGCACAACATTTGACATAAAATACAAAATTACTAGGGGTTAAAATTTTACCTGGACTTCATTATATTTTGTTTGGATTAAAATAATATTTACTTTCAATAATTCTAGGTACTCTTATTCTGCAGGGTGATCCATTTGGGAAGATATAAAATAAAACGATGTAACATGAGAGCGGTTAAATATTTACGATTATAAGAAAAAACTCAAATTACACAAAAAATAATATTCTTTATTTTTCAGTAATCTGTAAATGCATTCAAGAGGGATGGAAATTTTGACCATATTAGACCCCAAAGTATCAACCACCATTATGTACACAACACAATTCACACCCGAGACAAATATATTCCATGTAAAATTCTTCAGTTTCTCCAGTATCACTTTTGATTATAGTTCATCTTCCACATGTTCATAGCTACTTTGTGTGATAGTTACATGATTTGTATTGTAGGTTTATTTAGAGAATTTCAAAATTTAAAGTATTTACAAATTTCTGGAAAAGTTTTGTGTAGGTACTTATTTGCTAGGTCAGAATCAGTTATAGGCCAGTTTCCTCCTGCTATCCTTATGTTAACCCTAAGTACTTGTCTTTGTTTTGTAAACAGTTCGCTTTCTCAAAGTACTCGAATATTATTGACTGCCTGCGGTCTAATTTTACAGGGACATATTGGATCGTGTATGACCTTAAAACTATGAAAATACATTCTCAGTTTGTCGTGACCTGTTATAATGGTTGATAAGTTTGAACTCATTCTAAGTTTTATAGTAACTCTTTTATACATGAAGTTTGAACTCATTCTAAGTTCTTTAGTAACTCTTTTATATATGGAAAAAAAAAAAAAATGTTTTTGTTACTTCTACTTTCGTTAATGCATCCAACATACTTTGGCACTTTTGTACACCTCGTTCATTTAACGCACTAATCACTGCATTTTTTTTTTTCGAAGTTTGTTGTAGCGAATGTCCACTGAGCTGCTGTAGGCCGCTTCCTTCGCTAGATGGTCAGCAAGCTCGTTTTCGTCTTTACCAGCATGCATGAGCTTTAACCCGATGTGAAGTGGACGGTCCAGTTGTCGTCTTCTAATCTTCTGACCTCCGTTCTTATCATTTCTGCCAGGTTTCGGTGATTGTTGGGGTTCACTATCGTTACTCTGCTATCGGTGTGAATAGCTAAGAGACATGTATGTGTGTTTGTGTGTGTAGGTATGAGTGTATCATATCATAAGCACGTTTTATACACTAAAATAACTTGTTTTCTGGGCTGACTGACGTCTAACCTGAGTTTTTCATACAGAAAAAAGAAAAAAAAAAGTAGGCCTAATGATTATTGTTAAAAAATCGTCTCCCGTGTACTGAAGAGCCTCGTCCTCCCCTAAGGGTGGAATATAATGTTCTTATATGCTTCGTGTTACATGCTCTCCTCATTGAGATTTTAAAGACGACTGTGTTCAAATATAACTTCAAAGTACACCGAGGTAATTGAACTAATATAACAATAATAACAAATGGAGCAATGAAATAATGAGAGATCCACACACAGCGGATGATATTGCAAGTAGAATCACCTCTAGTAACAGTACATTTATTTTAAAGATATACTTTATGCTACATAATTTAATATAATTATCGAGCATGACAAAATACAGCATTACGCTCCATAGTTTATACACCTTACCACAATTTTCCATTATCTTATCGAGTTGTTCCAGGCTGGTGATCATCTGTTCACATAACGATCTGTTATTTTAATTAGTGAGAAGTTATTTATTTAAGGACTGTATTTATTTAGGTACTGCATCAAACGTCATGTGCAGCATCCATGAGAACAAGCATATTGCTGCAATTACGGAATGTGAATGGCAACACTCATGTCACCAAACTCTTAACGGGAAAGAGAATATTACTATGGTCATGGTGAAGTGAGAAAATTTACCGTTACATTTTAAATCATCTATTTTTAACTTTAAAGATAGCATTAGTATAAGGTAAAGTACCCAAATAAGAGACACTTTTTTTAACTGCTTATAAATGAGGATGGGAATAGATATTTTTAATCTGAATGAGTGGAATACATACAGCATTTCGTCTATTTTTAGAATTGACAATACAAATTTTAGTCAGTTTAAATTATTATTTTAAATTATAAAAAAAAGTAAAAGTGGGAAACACTGATGTTTTGAAAAGGGTTCCAAATAAGATATACGTGTGTCATTTAAGTTTATTTTTGAACATGGACAAAAATTATCATCATTTGGCTGAAAATTGAAGCAATATATAGCATTGTGAAGTCATGTAGATACTTTAATAAATTCAGGAACATTTTAAAATGGAAGAGGTCAGTTCAACAGTGACCTAACTCCTCACAACAGAAATTCTGTTGTTTATTTGGCATTTTCCCAAGTTAAATTAGGATGGTTTACGAAAAGAACACAAAGTGGATCAAATCGGACATGAATGTACTAATCTCATTTAGGCTACTATTGCTAACGTTAATATTTTGGTAGAGAAAGAAAAATGATAGAATATTAAATTTCGATCTCCATATTTTAATTTTAAGTTGATTGCACTTATTTTGCCGACCCCTTTAATTGACAAAATTCTTATTTCGCTGTATTGAGCAAGTTGGACAAACGAAAGGTTCATCTTCAGTGCTGCAGTCTTCGTGTGCCCAACGACGACATTTTGAACACTGAATCTATTTCTCCCCCCTGAGCCCTGGTGTCCTCTGAAAAAAATCAAGTGCAAAATAAGCACTCTCCATCATCATAATTTTCTCCACATTCCGAGTCACTAGAGTTAATTAATTCCATTTCCACATCGGATTCTTCATCGCTGGACGAACTCAAGCAGTACTTCTTGGACTGAGTTTTTTTTTGTGATTTTTGTTGTTTTTCGAACAACTTCTTGCGAGCTCCGTCTTTTCTTTGATTTTCCTTATCTAAACACTCGTTTTTTTCTGATCAGAACTGATATTATGATAGCTCCTTTTCCTGCCCTGGATGACTTTACGTGCGACTATCCATTGGTTGAATCTTACGGCTCTTGAGGTGGTGGTTGTTGCTGCTGCTGCTGTTGCTGCTGCTTCTGTAGGCCTAACTGTGGTATAACCAAAGTCACCGTTTCTGGCGCGTGAAATAAGTAATGGGAACGTTGAGAGCGAGTAACTTATCTTTGCCATAGTCTGTGGGCATTAAAGCTTACAAATGTGATTCGCAGATTGCTTACGTCACATCTGTTTAGGAGGTGGTACCACTCTCAGCCGAAGTGACAACAGATGCCACTGACTGGTCAGTGTACTCAAGGACACATCTCAGAAACGCAAAATGCGAGTGTCTTGCCTTTGACGCAGTCAGTGGGCAACAAGACTGACAACTGTGATTGGCAGATTGCTTACGTGACGTGTTGGGTGTTACCGTTCTCAGCTACACTGGCAACAAGTGCTCACTGACTGGCGTTTTGCTCAAGAACACGCACCACAAACGCTGGCACTGGCTGTAGTGGCGATATTTACACAGGTCCAACGAAATTTTCGAAATCAGGAATCACAATTAAATTTAATAGTTTTAATAATTACACAATATTTTTATTTTAAATGTACTGTATAGAGAATATTTTACGAATTAAGCACTTATGTTTTGATATTTAAGTAAGGTAAATATTGTCGGACTAGCTGATTTTAACTGACTTTAGCTATTGATATTATTGTCATCTCAATGAATAATTAATTTTAGCCATTAATAATGATAACTTCATCATTTCAATTAGTAATTTTTGTAATGAATAATTGAGGACAATGAATAATTAATTATTGACCTAATTCATAATTAATTTTAATTAATAGTTCTTATTAATCTTTCATAATTTCATTACGTTGATGGCAGACCAACTGACACGACTAGAAGCATTAACGCTTTTCGTAAACTCTCAAAGGTGAGCATCATAATAATACCAAATAAGGGTTCTAAATAAGAGATACTATCTCTTTATAGGACCCCCAGGTATCTCTTATTAGGAAACGGAGTAAATAAAAATGAAATAGCTACCCAAGGTCATAAATTATTATCTTCCTTATTAGCAATCTACCTATTATATGCAACATTTTGCTAGCAATTTAATAAAATGAATAATAAATTTGTTGTAGCTGACATTACCTGCTGTTCTCTTCCTCAACAAAAACCAGTAAAAAATTCAAAGTGTGAAAAATTACTTTTCTTGCTCTCAGCTTCGTTGCTTACTTTCAACTGAGGTTAGACAAAGAACACGATGCCTTAGAAGCACAAACATTGATTTACCATAGTTGTCGAGAGATGGCAAATTATACCGGAGAAGTTAACAAGGTATCTCTTATTAGGGCACTGTCTCTTATTTGGGTACTTTACCTTACTATATAAATATGAAATGTGTTGTACCAATGTGATGTAACTAGTTGAATTAGAGTAAGGATACAGCGTTAAAGAACCTCAGTGGTTTTCGGGAGAAATGGAGCTTTATCATATTCTGGTTGTTGTCTTGGCTTGGTTTTCGAAGAAGATGGTTCATATTTCACAATAGAATTCTCAATGTCTCTTATGACTTGACTGGATAGAGATATTTTATTTGATAAAAATGCTTGCTAGATGAAATATGTAACTTCAGAGAAAATAGGGAAGTGGAAGGAAACAAATGCTACTCTTTATTCAAAACGGAGTGATACCTTTAAGTTTTATTTGAGAAGATGATTCCGTATGCACAACTCCAGAAGTTGATTGAACTAACTTTGTGTCTTCCTGCAAGTAATGCTTAAGTGGAGGAAGTTTTTTCTTCGGTGAACATGTGTGAAAAGTCAAGAAGTCCAGAATGAGTTTAGAAACTGTTAGAGTCATACTTGCTATATTAACCAGCTTCAACATGACCTATCAGGAATTTGCTGCAAATATTCACTCTTGTGAAAAATACAGGTAGTATGAGCAGGCGGTAAGTGGAATGAATAAGTTTAGTGTTTAAATAGAATAAGTATTTTAATTCTTTAAGGCGTGTAAAAACAATATGAGTGAAATGCAACTAATACAAATGCTAAAAGTAGTTTTTTCTACGATAGTAGGCCTATGTAAAATTGCATTTTACTCACTGTTATCAGTGCCCAAAGTGAGTCTTTAAAACACCAGTGCCTAAAAGTATGTAATCACTTTAGGTACTGCTATTCATTTTACGCACTGTCAAAGAAAATGTTATATTCAATGTAATATTCATTCAGCAAGAAATTAATGCATTACGTCGATCTTTCATTACTTAAATATTACAAATAAGTAACAAATTTAACATTTATAATTACATTTTAGCACTTATTATTCTGAAGTTGCATGTAGCATCAGGGGGATGAAACTGAGAGAGGAGTTTCCTGTAGCAAGACTGTGCAGACCGTTGTTTTGTTGCCCGATCACCGGAAGCGCTAAACGTTTCAATGGAATTTTTTGATCGGATGCTTGTGGAAAACACCGTTGTACACGAGATATATCTCGTAGGTAACAGAAAGCCACACAGAACAAAAAATAGTCGCCATATTTCTTTTGAGATGAGAGCCTGATGACTGTTTTATGAGTCGTTTGTATGTTTATGTTATTTAATTAAGGGAATAAGTGAAAATTTCATCAGAACAACTAATATTTTATTTATAATTGTTCTGTTTGAAACGTTTACTTATTATCTTCATTAAATAAAATAAACACACTAAAATAATAACATTCATCTTTAACAATCTTTATAATTTGGTCAACAAAACCACTAATATCGCGCTCAAATTTTCAAATGTTAAGCTTCACTGCCAGACCACCAGGAGCGCACCATTTGTTCTCTGCTTCCTTGTCGCAACATGCGCCGTGTACTTCTATTATTTTGTTGTTCTGTGTGTAGTATTCATTGTAACAAGATTTATCATTCAACTGTTTCTAACCGCTTTGTTGATTATGTGGCCGGTTTAGACGGCCACGAAATCTTGAACATGAATAAAACAGGCTGCTATTCCATGGATACTTACTTCTTAATGATTCTTGATTTAGATGGTCATGACATTGTGATCTTATAACCTCTCCACCTTGAAATATTTATTTAATGTAAATTTGTGCTATCGTAGAAAAACATTGTATAACACACATTCGTAAAGTCATCTTTTTGGCCTTCGACTTCGCCTCGTTTCAGAAACCTTACAGTGGCGCCAAAAGGAGAACCTTTACGAACTTGTCTCATAAATAGCTATTTTCATATATCGATATCTGTCTTATAAATTGTGACAAAGATATGGTAACCTTAATATAGGCCTATATAGTCTTACAATGGGTGAATGTAAGCCTAAGTGCAAGCATCCGTTCCGGAAAAGTCAAGTGAAGCCAAAATAACAGAAACACAAACCATGACTATAGCCTATACATCGTAATAAGGAACCTGTCAATAATATAAATTCCAGCCGTGGTTAGTGTCTCAAATATACATTTTATCAAAGAACTTGTTAACAATATAAATAGGTAGCTTACAAGCACTAACTTAATATCATAAACGCACATCGTGTTTTATAGGTATTTACGACGGTTATCTAGCACTGATGGAATTGGTGAAAGTAAGATAGTATTTTGAAGAGATAAGTCTAGTGTTCGCTATGAAATTTTCTGAAATTCATATACTCTTAGGAAATACCTTGTAAGATATCAATTCTGGTAATAATTGGAGAAAAGTAATAAAAAACTCAAGCAGTTAATCAATCCAAAACCGTTTCGAACCCACGCCGAGTTCAGCTTCGAAGCACGGGTCCTATTCGGTATTTATACATCGCGCTGGTGCCATCACATCATGTCTAAGAACTTATCAATAACAAATTCATGGGATAACTAATTCCACAAACGAACACCGAATCAACTTTTGAAGCATATCCACTGTCTAGTTATTGCGAGAATCTCTCAATTCCAGTACGATTTTTGTGTATACGCCAATGGAACATTTTCACACAAATTTCTAATTATCACAGTAGAGGATCACTAATTAAGTCGCCAACTGAAGCCTAAAATGTAAATCATATCTGTACCCGACCAATTCCCCAATCACATCACTCCAATAAAACTGCGACTAGTAAAACCACGCGGCTCCAACACAAACAAATATATTTTCGTTTTTGAACTTGATTCCTTTTAACATGCTTGTGTGAGAATAATGAGTTCTGCAGAATATTTTAGATCGGCTATTTATTTAAATTTGTGAATAAATTGCCTTTTATAAGTAATGCTATCCGAATTAACTTGCATGACCGAGTATAATTTAGTGGAGTAGAGACTTAAGTTAGAAGAGCACTAAAAAAAAAGACATAAGGATGTACACAGAACTGAAATTTTATTATGATATGACAATATTCCACTTTATATCTTAGTGAAACATGAGTAAATAAAAAAAATCGGTTTTATGAAGATGACAGATTCTTTCTCATAGTGCGTTTCATACGAATCTTAACAATTTAGTTTTTCTTTGTGGTACAAAAGTTATTTCTGTTTATAGTTTATTTCACTGAATCACAAAAATACAGAAATGAAAGCATATACTAAACATCTAAATAAGAAAACAACGCTTTCATACTCTATATTGCGCACGAAGACGCAAATTTATAGCGGAATTCTAACAAATTGTGCTACGTATTTTGAAGCACTTAAGAGCACCGGTAGGACAAAAAAACAAGACGTTTAAGTGAAAGTTATTTATACATAATCCTTATCGAATACAAAAGTTATGTTTATAACTAACTTTGAACAATATGTAAACCTTTATTACAAACAGAGACTCATTGTGGTCAACCGTTTTTCCTCTATTTAGTCTATTTTAAATTATTCGAGGCAAAGAAAGAATACATTTTGCAACTCAAAGTTTCATATTACTTAAACTCCAGGTTTATTCTTATGTAATTTGAATATTATTATTCGCTCTATTTCCATAATGATATAGCTACCTTAAGCCCTTGTTAAGTTTGAGGTAGACCTTACAGTCATATAGCTGTAAATAAATTTCCTTATAGGAAACGAAAGCGTTCTTTGTTCAAATTCCGTAATGGTTAGGGTTACATTAATAATCGATGAACATTATTTTCACAGCAATTCGTAGATTCTATGGACAGATATTTGTAAGTTTTATTCTTGTTTGTAGAAGTTTTCGAAGTTAACTTATGCGAAGCATAGGAATGTGGAGACATGTTGTATATTACACTCCATTGCATTTGTTATTTTATCTTAAGTGAAAAACGATTTTAAAGAAAAGTTGCATTAAATTTCAAATAAACGGAACTGCAATTTTGTGTTACTTTTGTAAGTGAAGACATATAAATGGCTGTATTTCTTGTGCATCATTCTCGGTTGCACTAGCGTGTAGATAATAAATATAAACAAGATCAAGAAACCGTTTTGCGTGACTGACATATAGCATGCTAGAAAAGACTTCGTCGGTACCAGAGACGCTGAAAACGTGTGTTTAGAAAAAAATTGGAAATGTATTTCTTTCTTTATCAAACACATCTTTTTATATTACATACAGCGACAGTAAAAGTTATTCTCACGAATGTGACTCATCATTTCTCATAAGTTTTACCTGTTTCTCAATTCAGTGATTTTATCATGTTACAAATGATATTACAGTTTATAAGTTATTATCCTGAACTACTATTATTCAAAAGGTATAAGATAAAGGTAAAGGCAACCTTATGACAGGCCAGGACGGCTCAGAGGGTGAGGTGAGAAGTTAAGGCTCCCACCAAGAAGGCTATATACAATGTAGAAAATTACGAACAAACTGGCATAATGCCATTAAGTGTTAAACTTTAAAAAAATATGTGCATTCAATGCCTTCAATGTTATTACAAGGCTTACCATATTGTAATCACTTATTTGAAACATCAGTATTTATTTCTATAAGACAATACGAATACAACATTGCAGACTCCGATTTCTACTGGGGATGATTCGAAATTATTTTCTTCATAACATAATAATAACTCTAATGATATATCTAGAAATTTCAGAAAATTAAATAAACTGACTTTAAATATGTTTTTATGAAATAATCTCTGATTTCCAATAGACTTAAGTATACACTAAGGTTGGATAAAAAGTAATGGCAACAGTTCGATATTTCTGACATGACTTTATTCACAGGGGTAAAACATTTACGTACCTTCAATGCAGTCGCCCTCCCCTTATTTATCACCTTTTGCGAAATGTTTGGAAGGCGTCGTACACCATCAGCGCGTCCATCTTTGTTGATGATCCGTATTGACCGCCATATAGCACGAAAAGTTCATCACTGGTATTGTACTGGGTCCCTCGCAGTGGTTCTTTCACTTTGGTGAAAAGATCGTAATCGCATGGACTCATATTGGGTGAGTACGGTGGATGTTCCAGAATCTCCCATTGCCAGCGGCGCAAGAGGTCCTTGCCAGCGGCGCAAGAGTTCCTTGACAGCAGCAGAGGTGTGACTCCTTGCATTATCATGAAGAATGATGGGATTCTGGGTACCACCAAGTGTCGTCGTTTTCTCCTGAGGGCTGGACGAAGATGGTGCTGCAGGGACCTGCAGTAGTAGTCCGCGTTTGCCGTCTGCCTTGGAGGTACAGCGTGGTGCAGTATTACTCCATCAATGTCATACGCCACAATGAACATCACCTTTACAGCATTTGTGTAGGGCGCACTTTCTTCGGACGAGAAGAATGCTTCCATTCATTTGATTGACGTTTCAAGTTTGGTTGGTTCGTATGAGCGAGCCCAGGTTTCGTCCATAGCGACGATTCGTCCAAGAAAGTCGTCATCTTTCCTTTGGTAGGTACCGGTCCAACAAGGCCTGTGCGACTGCATAGCGGTGCCTTTGTTAAACCTCGGAAATTTCATGGGGTATCCAACGCCCTGTAATTTTGCGGTAACCCAGAATGTCTTGCAAAATGTGGAGCACAGTTCTGTGACATACTCCGACTTCCGCTGCTAACTCACGCGCAGTCCATCGGCGATCAGCATCCAATAGGGAAGCAAGGAGTTGAACTGTGTTGTCCTCCACGCGGAGTCGTCCTGTACGGAGGTTGTCCTGAACGGCATCCCTGCCTTCCCGTAACGCTTTAACCCATCATGCCACTGTGCGATATGGCAACGCTGCATCGCCACATGCTTCACGCAGTTCCTGAAAACATTCTTGTGCACTACGACCTCGTATCATTTCAATTTTGATCCAGGAACGTTGCTCTAGTTTTGTGAATATGGTCTTAGGGCGCTCGCACTATCCTTATGAAAGTCAACGTTCTACACACTGCAGTAGATTGACAGAATACTGTCGCCTCAGGCTGCACTAACTCATCTAACGGTCCTTATTCATGTCCACACAGCTGGCAGCTCTTGAATGCACCATCGTCACGTGACAGCAGTGTTGCCATAACTTTTTATCCAACCTATATACTTAGGGCCTATATAATTTGTTTGTATAACACTTTCCTGTGATGCTAATAGTGAGTTTAGGATCATGAAATCTTTTCTGCATTGGAATTAAAAAGTAGAAGTTAGTTATAACAAAATATCTTGTATGTTTATGAAAAAAATATTGTTACCTAAATAAATTTAATGCATTCTAACCACAACAAATTTAGTTGGTTATGTTTAATTGATTTCATATTTCACAGCCCTTTTTCTCCTTCACTCCCTGGCATATCACGTTCTGATAATGCTGATGGTGTTGGCTCAAGATTTTTATTCCAACAACAAAAAATCAAAATTTTAATAGGGATGGTTACATTTCAAACATTGATATAAATAGTAATATAATGAAGAGGTGCGGAAAATTTGTAAATAATTAACGGAGAAGTCTTTTGTAAATAATAAAAATACTATAGAGGGGAGGTGAAGAGAAGTCTTTTGAAATTCCCGCACCTTTTTGCGCTTGTAGCACAGTACAGTAGCATTACCAAAACTACTGTTCGTGGACCTGCAGTGGTCATTTACTTCCTTTATACGGAGGCGTGGCCTGAGCAGCTTTGAATGGGCTTACTTTGCACTTTACCACTCCTTTAGTTAGGAATGTTTTTGAGGTCCGAACGGCCGCTTTCTTTGTAGATATTGTGACTCAGTTGTGTGGTGTCATCTGTCGATGCAGTCATGTAAGCATAAGAGTCCGATGAAGTCCCATTGGAGAGCCCTTTCACCCCGGCCTCCTTAGCTAAATGCCATCTGTAGGCTAGTCAAAATACTACATTACGCAGCACCATTTTGGGTGAATACCATAAAAATGATGATTACGAATAGTGAAATAGAGAGTCACGGTGGAATGATGGAGGAAAACGGGAGAACCTCGAAAAAATCCTCAGGAACTTGGACTATGTCCACTACAAATACACTCCGGCATCATCGGGATTTAAACATGGGTCCGAGTCATTGTGAGTGAGTGCTTTGTGAACTGAGCTACCAAGGCTTCAGTGTTCTTAAAAAAATTAGTTTTAGCTTAGTGATGTGCAATGAAAGATTTATTTTAATAAAGAGACGAATAGTAATTTCAGAAATGCATTGTAACTCTTCAAATGATTAAATTAGGTGAAGTATCACAGTCCGTAGGTTGGTAACCGCTGTCGCAAGACGGATATATTTACAAGCTTAGATCCATTTGTTTGGAAATATTCTCTCTTAAGGTCGAATTTTATAACATAGTTTGTAGCAAAAAAAAAAAAAAAAAAAAAAAAAAATTACTCAGCAGATGTCAAAAAGTTTCGCAGTAGATAATATGTTGTTACGTTTGTTAAGAATCCGGTGTTCTGTAAACTTCTGGCAAGCTACGGGACTGGAAATATGTCTATACTACTCGTGTTTATTGAAATAAAAGATAGTTGTATTGTTATTCATATCATTATTCCTAATGCTAGATATACTGTAATAATAATAAGGATTATGTCTAAAAGTTGTTCATAATAATAATAATAATAATAATAATAATAATAATAATAATAAAATTATTAAAATTATTATTATTATTATTATTATTATTATTATTATTATCATTATTCCTAATGCTAGATATACTGTAATAACTGGATCTAAAAATTGTGACAGAATCCTACACAAAAAAACTACAGTGAAATATGGAGTAAATGATGTGAGGTCTACATAATTAAAAAAGTAATTTTACGTAATATCTTTCGAAATACAATTTTTCTAAAATTCATAAAACTTGAGAAGAGTTAACATACGGCAAAACAAATATAAAAATGTTGAACAACAAAATGTCATTTCTCCATAACCATCATCTTATAGTATTGCACCATTATCTTCAATATGGTTGCGTCAGTGAGCATTTTTACTTTCATCAAGTGTCACTCGTGACAGTCATATTGGAACATTCAGCAGCTGTTTCAAAGTTGGGTGTGTCTACTGGCATTCCGCGTTCGTAATATTGTCACTTACCTATGTATGACTGCCATGCTGTTCTGAGCAACTGGGACAAAGTTAGTCGCTTCTGCAGAATTTCGCGTGTATAATTTATTATAATCACTTACCCATGACCGTCATATTGGAGCTCTGAGCAACAGTTTCGAAGTTGGGCGCCTCTGTAGACACTTCGCATTTATAATTTCCGCTTGTGTTGAAGTGAAGATTGATCAACGTCACTTTATTCTTGTCGGACTTTTGCAACTGGAACAGAGAGAGAAAGGATAGTGCAGTCAAATTGTTTAGGCCTATGAGTTGTTTCCTTAGTTTTTTCAAATATTACACGGAGTAGTAGGCCTACAGGACGAGTCAAACCTAAGTTATCGGCATCCTTACCCAGCCAGCCACGAGGTTATATAGCTATAAAACGATATGATACTTATTATATAGAAAGGCAGAAGACTGGACGAGTCAATGTTGTGCTTAGAAAGGTTCTTCATTGACTTCGAGCCTTGCGATAGTCCATGCGGGAGGGAGCTCTCACAGCATGTCCTCACTAGAGATGAACAAAACTAACTGCCGCTCTCGCTCGCTGTGTTCGTTGCATTTGTCTTTCGAGTCTCATCTCGTCATTCTCGTGCGCTTCGAGTCTCGCTCATCATTCTCGAAATAGCATTTGGTCAGCGTGGAAAAATTTCGTAACTTTGAATAACTTTATAAATGTTTAAATGAGACAAAAAGACCAAACAGCACAGTACGAGTATCTCAGTTATCAAAGTGTTCTGATTCTATTATATATTACCTATGGTTATATAAAAAGAAAAAAAAAAATTCTCAAATAAATTTGCATTTCTAAGAAACGTAAAACATAACGTTAATATCTTTTTACTAGAGATTGCACACTTGATCTCAAACATATGAAAAGAAAATTCCTAGCCTTTTAATAAGGGCCTAGTAATTAATAAAGACTAGGGAACGGATTATTATACACTGAAAGGTGGAGATGATGTTTCAAATAAGCTACTTGATTGTTTATACATATATAATAGTTATATAGATAAAAGTTCAGTCGGGTATAAACGAACGTGGCGATTCAAGGCTGCTTGACGTTGGGGAGTTCGGGAGTGATCAATCCTGGCGCAACGTCTCGAAACACTCACAAGCAGTTTTTACGTCAACGACGCGATGTATAGAACATTGTCGTGAGGGTTTTCGGCTTTGCGGGCGCTGTTGGTCTTGCTTTCTCGATCGTTGTTCATCTCTAACCCTCACCTATCACCCCTCTAGCGCATAAACAGTGACTGGTTGTTTCATTTCCACTGTACTGTAAATTTTCGACGAGCAGCCCGTTAGTTTTTTTTAGTGTTATAGTTGTTTCCTCTGTGTCCGGCGCATACTTATTTCTTAATATACAGTAGTTCAAATAACCCATTAAAGTAGACTGACGATGTAAAGTGCCAGTAAAATTGTGTCGCCAGTTTAGTGCAAAAAATTAATATGGAAAAACCGCACATTGTGTCCTGGCATGGGCTTAGAGCAGTGGTTCCCAAACTTTTTGAAGAAGCGATCCACTTTTGTGCGATACTTCAGTTTGCGGACCCCCCCCCCCCCCACTACCGCACCGGTTCTTGACTTCATTCCAAAAATATAAATCAATGTAAAATTGTAAACAACTATAATTTTACTCAAAACTAGTGGATTCCGTCCGAATACGATATTAAACAACAGCTTTTGAGTATTTTCCGGAAGAAAGTCAAAGCAATTATGACAGTCACAGACTGATACCGAATCCGTTGCGTTCAACTGGCTGAAATTCCAAAAATATATCAAAGAAAAACTAATTGAAATATGTACCTACTTATGGATATTTTTTTTCGCAGAGTGTTGATCAGTTTTGCATAAAAAAACCTCGAGTTTGCAAAAGAAGCTCTTAAATTTTTATAACATTTGCAATCTCATATTCATGTAAAATAAGTTTCTCGTCTGTGATTAGCTGATTACCATCAAAACAAAAGCGAGAAACCTCGAGTTTGAAAATTATGTTACTGTAGGCCTATATCGAGTACCTACTTAGTTCAGATATGAGAGGCTACGTTCTGGAAAACAGGTACACTTATGACATTAATTATTTTTTGCTTTATAACTGATGAAAATTTGTTCAACATTGGTTGTTTCTAAGTGAAAAATCAATTTATGTAATAAAGCGTTTTTGTTTTATTTTATAAATCTTATCGCTCCCCCGTCAGATCTTTAGACGACCACCACTTTGGAAACCATTGGCTTAAAGAAATGACTAATCGAGAAAACCCAATGCGCTGCCCGTCAAAAAGCAACATTATTGCTAGGTAAGAATACCGGTAACTTAGGTCTAACTCGCTCTGGACATCACTATTACCATAATCACCAGTATCATTAATTTCACCAATTTACTCATGATACAAGCCTTAGTAGATGGATCCACGTATGAACGGGTGCATTACAGGCGAATATGTGCAATCAGATATTTAATACATGCCCATACTGCTGCTTTCAAAATTGAACTTTCTTAAGGCGTGAAATGACTGGAAATTCTGCGAAGAGTCCTCTCATTCAGGAGAAGGATTGTATAAGCTATAAAAAATTAAATTTCTTTGTACGAAGGATAACCCGACGTTTGCACTGCAGCCTGAGGCTTATTGTGCTTACCACTACTATTCTGTGAATGATTGGATAGCCGAAAGGCCGCGCTCTTGTACAAGTACACCACGCCGCACCGTGCATTTAACCTGGGCTATTGTATGGATTATTATGATGATGATATGTGAGTTAATAATGGAGAAATGAGTCCGAGGTCCAACGCCGTAAGTTACCCAGCAATTCTGCTTCAATTGGTTGACGAAAAACCCCGAAAAAACCTCCAACCAGGATTTGAACCCGGGCCCGCTCGTTTCATGGACAGACGCGCTAACCGTTACTCCACAGCGGTGGATTGTGTAAGCTTTGCTCCATCTCCGAAAGAAGCTATGCTTGCGATTGTTATAATTTCTAGAAATTCATCGCCCTCGGTCGGTTTCAAACCCGCGAAAATCGGATGGCAAGCATTGATATTGCTGTTGGTAATATAGAGCAGGGAAGGAAGCATCTTCAGCCACTTCATTCGTTATGGAATGAGTATCGTGCCGATTGTGATGTCCGGCTGAACTGACTCTATCGTCCGCAGCACCGAGAATTCCTTATTCAGCTATAAAGTCCGAATAAAACAGCCTCTGATGGTGGTCTATAATACTGCATAGTCCCCTTCAGGTGTGAGATTTGTCCAGAACAGTGGACGGCCGATTTGGCGCCTCACAAACTCAAGTGGTGTCCTGTTTTTCGAAACGGAGATAGTAATAAAGGAAGAATAATTATGGAGTATGTTGGTGGAATGAAGAGGGAAAAAAAACGAAAGAACCCCGAGAAAAACCGTCACAACGTTGGCTTTGACCATCATGAATACTCCGTCATCACCGAAAGTTGAGCTCGGGTCTGCGGTCGTCGTAAGCTAGCGCTCTGCTGAGCTACCAAGGTGGCTCAACGATAAGAATTGTAACCACTAAGACCACAAGCCGGCATCATGAAATGTATCCGTCTAGCAAATCCTTAATATCTATGAGATTGTATGCCACTCTAGTAGCTCAGTGTTAGACGGGGACTGATCATTCTACGAATTCGAATTCGATTTCCAGTATCAACCAGAATAGATAAACCGCAAGTAATGTCATTAATTGAATGGATTATTCTTTGAGACATTTCAAACAAAATAGTTTAATACAATTTTGCTCGTTTTTACTTCATTTTCGAGAAAGAAAATTATACGAAATTTTGATAGCGTATGTAGAGAAAGCTATTCAATTAATTCCCAACCTGCTCAGTGAATTTAAGAGAGCAGTGTATTATGATAACAAATGATTGAAAGAATTTTAGTTTTGTCCTTTAAATGTATAGAAATTTGATCGGAACAAATGTAATTTTTTGTTCTCCAAAGGGATTTTAAAAAGTAATGCGCTCTGGAAACTCTAAAGGTTCAAAATATAGCAAAATGGTATTTGACTTTTTTTATTGCTCTTTATTAAAGGAATCATCCATCAGAATTAATGACATTACTTACGGTTCACTCTGTATGTGTTGGGAAGAATCGAAGGGTAAGAGTTTTTTCCGGGCTCCTCTCGTTTTACTCAACATTACAAATTTTATTTCTCCAGCACTCTCCTTTCCATCTCACACTTATTTCATGTATTTTCTTTCATGTTGATTTGTATTTTGGTTTGATTTTTCGAGAGCCTTAGCCTTACCTTGGCCCATTTTGCGACATATATATGTGATGAACTGATGACTGTCCAAGTGCGAAAGGTGGCTCGAGTGGCATTCGTGAATCAGATGCTGACAGTCCTGACATGTGATTACCTTACAGTTGGGAAAACCTCGGAAAAAATCAACCAGTTAATTAGCTGAAGCTGAAGTATTGAACCCACACATAGTGCAAACCTGGACCAGCAGACAAACATACCTACTGCCTGAACTATGCCAGTGGATCGTAAAACATGTGATAAAAATGAAAATAATGATTATACATTAGCCTTCGAACCAAGGTGCATGCGAAATGCATCCTTACGGAACAGTTACAGAGAAAGGGATTCTAGTGTGTAATAAAAACCTTAGGTGATACTAATAAAAATAGATCCATGTTTTAAATTTAGAACACGCGAAGAAGAGAAAACAACACACCACTTTTGAGTTCGGAAAAATTTCATGTTGTACAGTGTTATCCCTGTTGTTTAGAAATGTGACTATTTCATATCATTTTATTATATAAATTATGTCGGGAAGTGAATATAGTATATTACGAAGAATGCATGTTTCATCATTAAGTGTGGAAAAATCTCAATTTTATTAAAGTTACATAGTTATTGCAACATCATATTTCATCCATTAAACCTCTGAATATCATCTGAACTTCTTAAAAAGGATAAATACATCAAATAAATAATAGGGCAAACTAGGGTCTGTTGGACAGTCGGGCATGTTGGACACTCCGTACTTTAACGTGTTACCACGCCACTTGTGGGCACCACATTCTAGCAGAATGTAGTGCCCACAAGTGGCGTGGTAACACGTTAAAGTACAGAGTGTCCAACATGCCCACTGTCCAACAGACCCTAGTTTACCCTAACTGTAAAAATGAGGCGCCCATTTCTAAACGGCTCCTTGTCTAGGCCATACAAATCGTGGGGGGGGGGGACAGCTGGAATGTTAAATCTTCTTTGCAGATGTATGACTTTTGTCAGTATTATTTATTATATCACTAGAATTATTGTATTGAGTGTTTGAACATGGGAACCATAACAGTTTTAGCTTTATTAATACATTTAATTTGGACAAGGGTCGTATTAGAACAGGAATGTGGACAACATGCGTTTTGAACATGTAGACAGCTACCTTGCCATGGAGAAGATGCTGTTTGGAGCTATATTAAATAATAACAATCAGTCAATAAAGACAAATCAACTCAATTTTTTATGGAATAAAAATCTGAAACATAGTAACGTGATAACAAACTGTTGTACAAAGTTAAACAGAGAAGTAAATGCATGTACATAGGTGGCATTTGGCGAAAACGGCGCTAAACGATGCAATATAACTGCCGCGATTTGTTATGTTGAGCCTGAGCTATTGTGAAATGTACCTGCTAACACGGTTTAAATACATGTTACTGTTAGTGCACTAGCTTTATCTACGGTGTGGTAGCTCCTTTACTTGTCTGTGTCTTGTGCATGCGCAGAGTCACATCATTGGACTTTGAAAAATTTATTGCAGGACACTAGGTGCAGTTTCTCCGAATAAGTAAATACTTCGATATGAGGAACTACTTAAGTCAATATTCCTTAGCATTGACATAATATTCTTTTGGAGATGTAAAATATAAAAACATAACTCTCAATTTTCAAAGTTCTTTGCATATTATGGCGAAACACAAATAATTTTCGTCTTGAAGAATATGTCAAGTGCAAAGTGTGAAGTGGAAAATTTCAAAGTTTACTGGTGAACAAGGGCTAAGTGTTGCATCATGGGTTGCGTATGCTACTGGAATGCTTACATCAAGAGCGACGCCCGGCGTATGAAAAGCTTGGCTCTGAGGGTCGTAGTCGGGCATGAACCTGAAGAACTCGCTGTCATCCTTATACCATTTAACGGAGTACAGGTTAACGCCTTCCAGGTCGTACTTGCAGCTCAGCGTCACCGGGTAGAAGATGTCGGCCGTGGACGGCACATTCAGACTCAACAGCTTCAAGCCTCGGGTTCCTGTAATAAACAATTACACAGATCAGCCACTGGATGTGGGACGTCGACTTTAGACACAAACTTCCGTGTTTCTAAAATCATCATGTACACAGGTACAGAGGGAGGTCACTTATAAAGAAGGAAAATGTCGGCCTTGGACGGTACAGTGTTTACTTACGTTATCTTACGTCAATTCTGTTAATTATGTAAGAATTAAAAATAAATACGGCACCATTTCTTATTGATCAGTACAGACTAACTTGGCGAGAATCAGTAGGCCTATATGTGTACAAAGAACACTTAATTAGACAGTTCGTGAAGAATTATTTTTACCAAGATGTAGAGCTTTGAGACGACTCCCAAAACTACGGTAGGAGATTGTAACAGGACTTCAGGTAGGCCTATAAGTACGTGTAAAAATTGATGCTGTTCTTGGACTTCAAAACTTTGCTGTGACTCGAGTGGTAGCGTAATGCGACTTCAAATCCAAATCTGACAGAAAAGTGGAGATTTATTTCCTTTCTCTCGTATTATGTTTTTCATGTTCTTTTTCTTTATTTGGTTATTTAACAACGCTGTATCAAGTACTTGGTTATTTAGTGTTGACGGAATTGGTGATAGGGAGATGGTATTCGGCGAGATGAGGCTGAGGATTCGCCATATAGATTACCTGAAGCTGTCACATTATGTCTCACAATTGCCTTTTAAGGTTTTGATACCGGGTACTAAAATCATATAAACCTGCAGAAAAATGTATTTTAATATCCATGTGCTAAAACGGATAAATGTTTATCTTCACTGTTGTTTAAAAAAGTCCTTTGTGGAGACACTTGTATTGCCCTAATTTGACTATACCGACATTTTACTGACTGACCTTTCCAGCGACAACAAAACGAAACTGCAACATACTCATAAATTGTGTGTATGTTTTGTAAACAATGTTCGCAAATGTCATCATATTACTCCATCCCTGGAAGCAATAGATTGTCTTAAACTAGACAAAAGTAGAGATTTACATTCACTTCTCCTTCTCTTCGAAATCTTGAACTCTTCTATTCCTTCGTACCTGTCGTCTCGCTTCATTTACCTTTCACCATAATCTGAACATACGCTCTCGCCACGAAACAATACTACTAACAATATCATTCCGTCGCACTTCCTCATGCTCATCCTCTTTCACAATAACCCTGCCAAGACTCTGGAATTCACAACCTGCTAGCGTCAGGGACTGTCGAAATAAAATTGAATTCAAACGCAAACTTACTAGGCACTCGGTCAGTAATTGATACTCGTTCAGATATGGTTTATTGTAAATAGTTATTTTATTCTAGCAAAAAATATTTCAATATCCAGTAATTTCATCATTATATAATTTTGTTATTCTAGGTTTAATTTGTACTTCAGTAAAAAAAAAATTCTTTGTTCTTAACTTCCACAATAAATTGTCCAGCCTTTATTAATTATGTAATCTTTTGTACTATGGTTTTTATTGTAGGCTAATGGTAATTGTAAATTTAATATTAATTGTAATTATAATTGTATTTTACATATGTAGTTGTAATTGCCTGGTAGAGGGAAAGAGAAGGCCTGATGGCCGCCGCCACCACCACCACCACCACCACCACCACCACCACCACCACCACCACCACCACCACCACCACCTCTACTATAAAAGTTACTTTGTCATTTTCCTTCATATTTTCGTAATCTTGTTTGCAAGTTTTCGGTTCAAAAATATTATCTATAGGCATTCATAATAATTCTGATCAGTGATAATTCTGTGTTTCAAGGGAGGTTTTCATTACAAAATGTTCAATAAAATATTATAAAAATGAGAACTTTTGCAAAATTCTAAAATGCAATAACATGCTTTTCTTTTTCACAAATTATAGTTTTAAAAAATTGTCCCTAATTAACATGGGCACGGTTATCGCTGCCGTTTTCCATTGTTTTTCCGTTTCAATCCTAATTTTACAATAAAAAGTCCCTGAGGAGTATATATTTCAAAATATTTTAAAATTAGGCCTACAGTGTATGAAAACTATGTAATATGCAGACCTAAGTGAATTCTTGAATATATGCTTTCAGAGCAATTTTATTCTCCGCAATTCAGTAGCGACGTCAAAGTCGATGCATTATACTCTAACTAACCTAATTAAGGGTCACATAAAATTGATTGTAATACATTGATGAGAACTGTCCGATTTCGTTAGCATTATACGTATTATATTTTCGTTCCCACTATGATTACCTATTTTCTGTTTAATTCGTAAATGACAAGGATAGACATTATTAGGACTGAAATGTATAAATTTATTATAAGAGATAATTATTATTGGCGTGCAAAACATTAATTATCAGTAAATTTGGATTTTAATCCCGCAGGACACATTGTAACAACAATAAATAGTTTTAGACGCAATATTATATGAAATTATAGAACTACCTTTATGTAAAATGGTAATTGAAAGTGAACGCAGAATTAGGCGTTCTTACTGATGTTTGCATATTTGACTAGAGTTTCTTAGCATTAGTACTGGATCGACAAGCGGAATATGTTGAATATCTACTCACTTTCCATTTAGACTTCCAAGAGTAAAGGTCATATTGCAGGCTTAGGTTCTAGAATATGGCGAAAGTATGAGAACGAATACTTTAAACATAACATTGGCAACAGTGTACAGTCCGCGTCACCGTTTTTGGCGTGTGAAATAAGTAGTGGGAACGTTAAGTGCGAGTGTTTTACATTTGTCGCAGTCAGTCTGACAACTGTGTTTGACAAATGGCTGATGTGACGTATATAGGAAATGGTATCATTCTCAGCTGCACTAGCAACATGCTCACAAACGGGCATTATATATCTACGACAGACGCCAAAAACACTGACGCCAGATATACTTCATATTTGCATAGTGTGATTCTTCTGTTAACCAGGATGCTAACAAAAATACTCGGAGGTCCATTACACAGAGTGGTCACAAACTGGCGGATAAACACATCAATTAACTAGATCGACATTATATTTAATATTTGATTTAAGTTTAATTTCGGGAAAGGGACACTACGACTCAGCGCTGCGACCTAGAAGGTCTATTGTGCTAATCCTCGAGCTAGGCGCATTCCCAACCCACACCGGCTGACTACACTAAAGTTCGCTGAGTATCCATGTTTCGAGCAGGCAACCCCACTTGTCCCTATACTATATCAGTTCCCTCCGTGCGTCGTCACTCGGGTTTTGGGTAATGACGGAATGAAGGTAGGACGGAATGATATAAGATGCCTAATATGGGGGAACGGCAGGACCCCGAGAAAAACTCAAACTGCGATCTCGTACGTCACAATTCTCACTATAGGTTTCACAGGTGAACAATCCCAGGCCAGATCGGGAATCGAACTCTGAACGCCTACGTTACAGGCCGAAGATCTATATTTAGGATAGGATCTCGAAATTTTCCCTACCGGTGAAACTGGGCATTGAAAGACATGAGTGCAAAATGTTATTAGATCTTGTATTCATTTTATCCTACCCAACAGTAAAAGAAGAAATTATTATTATTATTATTATTATTATTATTATTATTATTATTATTATTATTATTATTATTATTATTATTATTAATTGTGAGCGGAGTCATAAAAAACCCAGCGCTACTACCTAGTAGATATACTATACTTCCGCTATATCTAGGTGCATTCCCACACTAACTACACTAAGGTTTATTAATTATCAGGTTCCGAGCAGATAATTTCATTCGTTCCTAGACATGCGCTCTCTGTGCATCGCCAGCCGGCATTCAATTAATTATAACGAAATGGAGATCGGACGGAATGATGTTGATGTCAGAGGTGGAGAAACGGGAGAACCCCGAGAAAAACCTCAACTGCGACCTTGTTTGCCACAAGTGTCGCCATGGATTTTTCAGATGTAAAGCATCAGGCCTGACGGATCTCGAACATGGACCGTCTCCGCCGATTTTCCGTTATAACAGGCAAGGGACGCTCTCGAGGTATGACTGGATGCCTTATCCATGTGCAGGGAAAGGATTTATATGTAAATACATATTTACTTATAAAGCTAATATAATTTATATTTTGCATTATCTTTATGTTTCACAATGTGTAGGGTTGAAAAATCCTACTTTTATTTTCCATATTTTTCCATATTTTAGAGTTTAGTACATATTTTCGTTAATTTCCATATATTTTCCATATTTCATATAAAACAGTCCATATTATATTAGGTTTAACAATAAAACAAAACAAAATTCCATTAACTTTTAAAAATACATTTCAACAATAGAGATTTAAACACATGTTCAGTAATCCCTTTAACATCAGAGTTATTTGAAAATTAGCAGTCCTATCAACAATGGGAAAGTAAGTTACAAAACTGTATTAATTTAATTTAAAATTTTTAACAGACTTCAGTTGTGCAGCTCAACAGTTAAATGCCAGTCAGAGTACACATAGGTTCAGTTTTGTAAATCATACTATAAAGACGGTAAATATGCCAAAAGTACGTCATTCAGTCAATTTAAAATCAAAACTAACAAGTTACATTTCAGAATTTAAAGAAGATGGTTTATCAACTGACAATAAAATATTATTTTGTAATTTGTGTCAGTGTGCAGTATCATCTACACAAAAGTTCCTGGTGCAACAACACATTACAACTAGTAAACATCAGGCCAACAAACAACTAAATTCCAAGCAGAGACAATTGTTTTTAACACAACCAACAACATCGAATGTAAGATCTGAGTTTAACATCGACCTGTGCCGTTCTCTCATCTCTGCTGATATTCCTCTCTACAAACTAAAGAATAAGGTCTTCAGGGAATTCCTTGAAAAATATACTCAACATACAATCCCGGATGAGTCAACACTTAGGAAGACGTATGCTCCATCCATCTACGATGAGACAATACAGAAGATAAGAGATGAAATTAAAGATAGTTCAATTTGGGTTTCCATTGATGAGACTCCCGACAAAGAAGGTAGACTTGTTGGTAATGTAGTTATCGGTTTGTTAAGTGAACAATATTCTGAACGAATTCTTTTACATTGTGATGTTCTAGAAAAGTGCAATAACAAAACTATAGTTAAACTGTTCAACGAAGCTATGGGTATCCTGTGGCCAAAGGGTATTATGTACGATAATGTGTTATTCTTTATTAGCGATGCTGCCCCTTATATGGTCAAAGCTGGACAAGCATTATCTGTTGTATATCCTAAATTGACTCATTTTACTTGTGTGGCGCATGCATTTCATCGTGTGGCAGAAGTGGTCAGAGACAATTTCCCTAAAGTAGATTTGTTGATTTCATCAGTGAAAAAAGTATTTCTCAAAGCTCCCAGTAGAGTTAACGTGTTGAAAGAAATGTACCCTGAAATTCCATTGCCACCAAAGCCAATTTTAACTAGATGGGGTACATGGCTAGAAGCAGTTGAATATTATGCCGAACATATAGACTCTATTAACAATGTTCTCCTTGCATTGGACTCTGAAGATGCAGTCTCAATTGATACTGCGAAAACAGTTACCTGTGACATAAGTGTGAAGAATGACTTAGCTCACATTCAGCATACATTTTCATGCATCATAAAAACGCTCAAAAGTCTCCAAAATAGGCACCTTTCACTATCTGAAAGTTTTGAAATTATAAATAGTACTGTGGAACAACTGAATCGTGGTAGAGGTAAAGTTGCAGATGCAGTAAGAGCTAAGGTGGACACTGTACTTTCAAAAAACCCTGGATATGAAGAACTACAAAAGGTTGTTGCTGTGATGAGTGGTGAATCAACAGTGAAGATTAACTTGGACTTATCCCCAGCAGACATTGTGAAATTGAATTATGTACCAGTTACTTCTTGTGACGTCGAACGCTCTTTTAGTCAGTATAAATCTATCCTCAGAGACAATAGAAGAAGATTCACTTTTCAGCACTTGAAAGAAATGTTTGTAACCTATTGTTATGGTAACAGACAATAAAAATTGTGTTTTGTTGAAACTACATTGGAAGATAAGGTACGTCCATTATATTTTTTGTTTAGTTTGATTAAAATGTACCAATATTTAACGTACATAGTCATTTTTTTATAATTTTAAGTCCATATTTAATTCCATATTTTGGTAAAAATCCATATTTAATTCCATATTTTGGTAAAAATAACTACATATATATTTACATATTTCATATATTTTTAGTCCATATAAATCCGTTCCCTGTCCATGTGGATCCAAACATTTGGGGCCTCTTACCATACAATCGAGGAATCTCTTCATGGAAAATAATTGGGTCCATGACATTCTCTTGGAAGTAGGCTGAATTTTTCTTTATCTGTGAATCTTGAGTTGCTCTCGAGCGCAATAATCTACAACCACCATGAACCCCTTGGAAAACTTTTCTTTGTTTTCCCGGATGAAGTTGGAGCGCCTCTTTCGGCCCACTAGATGTAGTAAGTTTCGCGGGGTTTGTTTGTATTATCTAGATAAGACCATGCCTCATCCAGAGAAGCCACACTTTGCCACTTTTCACCTGCCAGGTGGTGTTCGTACAGTTTTATAGCGTTGGGGAAGCGTTCTCTGAGATGGTGCTTTTTCAACACATGTCCGCGTGCTTTATGCCGCCGCTCTAGACCTAAATTTTCATGAATTATGCGATAAACTGTGCCTTTAGATGTTTCAATGCGAATGGCGATGCTTCTTTGTGTTGGTGGATTTTTCTTGTGTCACTGCTGTCCTCTCCTTGGCCACTACTGCTGTTCTTAGTGTGGGTTTTGTCCTCTGTCTCGTTAATTTTTTTCCCTGATTGCTCTTCACGTGGGAATCCATTTTTGTGTAGCAGTGTTATACGGTCCACACACGACTTACTTATGATAAGAATTTTCACTTTACGTTGTTTTACGATCACTGAAAGGCTGCAACTGGCGTCGGAAAGTCCAATAATGTACCCCTGCCACAAGTCCTCAATTGTTGAAGCCATTACTGACTAAATATAGCATCCGACTTTACAAGAAGTATCTCCAGATGCACACTGACACAGTGACGCGATTGCAGATGTTAGCTGTAAAAAAACGATTGTTGGGGGAGGGAATCAAATTCGTCCACCTTTAACTGGGGCAACCATACAGTATTCGTGGACAAGTTCCTGCACAAAACCGGTCCTTCTCTCGCTCAGTAAAACTGTGACAACCTCTCAAACATAATACGAGTATCACTATATTACTCGTAACACAGTATTACCAACCTTTACCCTAAATGAAGATCATACAGTAACATATATTATTTTAAACCAATTATCTTCAGTATTTTAACTAGTAAAAGTTTATATTTAATGTAAACAATGCTGAAATATAGCACCCATATTTTACATAGGCCTAATTCGTTGAATTAAGAACACATTTTTAACAGTAGCGAATTTTTATGTGACGAGGTGTTTATTTTTGTAGTGTAACAATAAATTGATGATTTATTAAATTTGCTTTTCGAGCGTTGAGCTGGATTAGCTATTATTCAGTAGACTGTTGAATATTTTATACAATAAACGTTGCTGAGGAAGTAATCTACAACTGGCAAGAGACATTAAATTAAATTCAGTAATTAGAATGTTATACGAAATTTTATGGAAGGCCAAATATAATGATTTAAAAAAATATCTTGAAAATAGCTTTTTTTTTTTTAAATTCCATTACTAAATAATGGGCTATACAAGTGGAAGACCAGATTACCGACGCATATTGTAATTTAGCGTGTACGTAACAATTAACAGTAGTGTCAAAATCGAAATGTTTTGTAAATGTTTTGAGTTCTTAATAATGAATCCTAGATTTTTTAAAGCATCATTTGTTATATTGAATTATGTGATTATGAAAAGTCAAATGAAAATTCTAAATCACAAACAATTCCTATTCATTTAAAATCTTTAGACAAAGTAAACATTTTGAATATGTAATTGCTTTAGGCAAAACATTAGTATATTTTAAAAATAACAGTGGGTCAAGATTTGAACCTTGAGGTACTCCGGAATTAACAATGTAAATAGGCCTATATGACTTACATTGATGATTTTTAACGTATTGCTGTCTATTTCTTAAATATGAACCTATTAATTTTAACATTTGTTTTGAAAATCCGTAATTATTTAATTTTGACAAAAGTAAAAGTACATTGTGATTAGGGGAGAGTTGGGTAGTATTGGACAGTGAGTTTCTTTCATCTACCACCAGATGATAGTACCTGAACGACATGGTTACGTTTCTGTGATGTCGCATACAGAAACGTAACCATGTTATTCAGGTACTACCATCTGGTGGTAGATGAAAGAAACGCACTGTCCGATATTACCCGATGTCCAACACTACCCAACTCTCCTCTAAACCCAATGCTTTAGACATGCTTGTATAAATAGTGTCAATTTGAAATTTACTATCTAAATTATTTATATATAGTGTACAACATTGTTTAAAATTGTTACAGTATATTTACCTGTAATGAAAATATGTTGATATTTAGATAACGTTTGACATGATTATAAATTCTGGTGTGCAATGTTTGTTCAAACATTTTAACAGGTGCAGAATTTATTGAAATTGGTCTGTAATTTTTAATTTTAATATTGCTGCACGATTTATAAACTGGTCATAATTTGCTGGTTATTTTTCATTTTTAAAGGAAATTTTACAGTTTTCAAACTAAGATTGTATAATAAATACAGAGTATAGGATAATACTTCGTAACAACCTTTCAAAATGAAGCTTGATATCCCATGAGGACCATTACATGTTTTAGACTTCAAATTTTTAATAGCTATTTTAGTCTCTTCATAACTAATAATGTTATAAATGAACAATGAAAGTGATATATCCAAATAATGGCAATCAGATATTGCATACAAGTTGGTACATTGTTAATGTATACAGAATTAAAATATATAGCAAAACTATCGGCAATATCTTAATCTTCGGGTAATGAATTACTTTCTAATGTCATAACATGAGATGTACGGACCATTTATGATTTATTTTATCCTATTTCTTACTTTTAATAAAATTAAAAATAATGCTTAGGATTGTTCGTAATATTTCTTTCAGAATTTTCTACGTAATTTAAATAAGCATTAATGATCATAATTTTAGTTGCCCTTTTAAATTCTTTACATTTTTATTCATAATTTGGGAAATGTTTAATCATTTTCCGATAATATTCTACCTACTTTTTAAAATTTTGTACGATATCTTTCGTAAACTAACATGTATAGGAGTTTTTCCCATTAATGACTTTGAACATTTCTATCAAATACATTGTTTTAAATTTTCATAAGAATACCGTAACCTAAGCAAAATTCTTCTTCCCTATCACATTCTATTTTAATCCTGCTCTAGTCTACCTTAATTTAAAGCAACTTTTTATGTCAGGTCCTATAAGATCGATGAGTGCATACTTATAGACAGTTCTGAAGAAGTCTCTAACAGTTAAAGAAGTCGCTAATAGAGGGCACTACATGCGACTTGCTGATAGTCATTGCCGAAGTGCTGCGCTGAGGTATCAGAATATCATGGCGGGGGACAACGAAGCTGGTCGATCCGGTGTTGTAAACCATAGACAGTTCTTCAAGTAAAAGTTTCAAACATTCTGCATTGTAAGCACCCGCTTGTGATTTTTTGGTAATAGGTATCACAGTAGCCTCCTTCTTTATATTTCGTATGAGAATATAAGAATGAATATTATAGACATAATGTGATTACGTCCACCCTCAGGTCGAGGCCATTTGTGTGAGGCAGGGACTTACTAACCGCATGTTCTGTAAACAGAATCCAATTGTAATGCAACAAGACCCAAGCCACAGAGTTAATTAGTTGATTTCTTTAGTTACAAGTTGCATACGCAATCTTAACCAACCTCACCATTTGCAGAGAAAGCGAAATGGGAGAAACGTCAGATTAAGATTTCCATTATAATTCGAACACTGAGCACAGCAACTTATGTCAGAGAAAATATGATAAGGCTGGACACGGAAATTAAGCGAAATACCAAATGGCTAAATTGAATTGCAACCTTGGTAAATCAGTTGGAAGAGTACTGCCTTACGATGAAGTGTCGAATCCCGTTGATGGCGGAATTATATTTATAATAGGCAAAACCAAGATTCTTGGAGTTTCTTTCTCGGGTTGTCACGTTTCAGTCCATCAATCTACCATCACACCAATTTTCAATGTTCATTAGGGGAGAGTCGGGTAGTATCGGACATCGGGTAGTATCGGACATCGGGTAGTATCGGACAGTGCGTTTCTTTCCTCTACCACCATATGGTAGTACCTGAATGACATGGCTATGTTTCTCTGTGCGACATCACAGAAACGTAACCATATCAATCAGGTACTATCATCGTGTGGTAGATGAAAGAAACTCACTGTCCGATACTTCCCGACTCTCCCCTATCGTTAATACAATAGTATTATCAAAAAACGGTGCCGATGTGATGCAGTGTGATGATTGATGCACAGATGGCATCAATATGAGGAGACGTAATACGGTTTCGGGAGGTAGGGGTGGAGGGTACTACAGTGGGACGTACAAACTTAATCTGCAGATGCTGACATTGACGATATGTACTAGAGCGCGACCGTTCGGACTTCAACATCATTCCTATGAAAGGAGAGGCAAGACAATAAGCCTATTAGAGGCTGCAGCCTCCGAGCCCCTCGACCACAAAACGCTTAATATACTAATGATGCCATCATATTTCAATAACTTGTAAAGCGTTTTAACACATATTTGGAAAACTAATTTAAATAATTAATTACACTCTACAGAAAACTCTTCTATGGACAAAACAGTTCTAAATAATTAAAAAAAAATATCAGAAAAGTTATGGATTTTAGTTACTCCTTAGTCGGTTATTTAAACTTTGGAATTGGCGATAACGAGATGGTGTATGGTGATATGAGACAGAGGTTTCACCATGTGATTACCTGACATTCGCTTTTATTTGGGGAAAACATTAAACAGAAAAGAAACCCAACCGGATAATCAACCCAAGCGGGAATCGAATCCATTTCCCAAGCTCAGCTCCGGATTAGCAGAGAAACTCTCCCAATACCTGAGATAAATTGGTAGATATTATAAAGGTTCAGCTTTTCTTTTTCTTCTGTCTGTTTTAAAAATTTTGACCACCAGGTAACAAATTATTTAGAATAGGAGAAGCGACAGAGATGAAGTTTCTAAGAGCTGTCGCTCTATGTAGATTAGCAGAAGAATCCACTAAGTACACACTTCACTTTCTCCTCTTTAGAAACAATAATTGCTTATAAGAATGACTGAAACGATCGTAACTACAGAATACATTACTGATATCACCATTAATGCACAAACTCATAATCTTAATTTAATTAAACCTAAAGGAATGATATCAGAACCAAATAAATAGCTACAATTAAAATTGAAAGAAAATAATAAAGTTATACTCGTAGATGCCAAAAAAAGACAATTTAAACGACTGACCACATAAGTACAATCTGTAAATTACAATTTGTAGCCATCATAGAATTATAATACTAATCCAAGAGTGATGAGATTGAGAAAAATATTGATAATGGTAATAATAATAATAATAATAATAATAATAATAATAATAATAATAATAATAATAATAATAATAATAACGGCCGTCATCCACTCTTATGAACCCTGGACTCATATCGCTCGAATTATTACCTTCATCTCAGTCAGGCGCTAATAATCATCGTAGTTGATAAAGTGTCGTGGAATGAACCAACTAAAATGAATTGCTTCGGAGATATAGACTGTAAAGAACTATCCAATGTTCTAGCAGAGTAGATGAAATTTTGGCTCTATGATGCTCTTTACCTGTAACAAACTTCGATTATATTATAGATAAATGCGTACTTTCGAAATGAATTACATCGTAGAAGTAGATTATAAAGAAGTGTATAATATTTACAGGATTAGACTGTACACACAAGAAAAGACGAGCATATAAGAGACACAGACGATATGTAAAAATTCACTTTTCAGATTAATGAAAATGCTGAAGGCGTGTACTTCCGTAACAATTTCAAAACAAAATCTTTTTTGCAGTTTCACAGTGAAAAAGTAAAAGGAAACGTAGATCATTACTGCCAAGAAGGAACTACGACCTTTCGATTCCGAAAGCGCCGCGGTGCATTGTGCAATACATGAATCATAACACATGGGGTTGTGCATTAATAACAGACTTGGCTACTTCCTCTCGGTTGCGAGGGGATGATCTTCCTCCAATGCCGGCCACACCTTGGTTATCACCCTCCTTGCCTCATAGACACTAAATCATCATTATAATGTAGCTGAACCCTCCCTTGGCAACCGATCCTGCTAGATCAAGGAGCTCCAGTCGCCTGCCCATGTAGAATGTGCAGAGAAGCAGCAGTTGCTCCGGTTACGGGGAAGCGAGGTCAATTAATTTTGAGATAATCTAATGTATTGAAATTAGCGCCGTGCATTGCAGTCGTTGTGTTCGGTTCAAGTTTGTCGAGTATGGCGAAGGTCGATATTCGCCAATGATCGCTCTGCGGAAGGAGGTCTGTTGTGTGTTCCGCCTTATTAGGCATTATTAGTTGTCCTACGCTTCCACTCGTTCATGTTTTAACCGCTTAAGGATTTTAGCACAGATCTTGCGATTATTTTTTATGTGAAATAAGACGAAGTTTTTAATATCTTGGTTGCTCTCTCATGTTCGAACATTGCAAGACACTAATTGAAATGCCACAATGCGTTCCGTCAGATTTCTTCCAATTTATAATTACATTGATAATATTTGAGATATATGTAAACTTTGCAGTTAGATTCGTAGTTAAGCATTAGTAATACATTAATTATACAAGCAGAAAAAATAGGTGGTACTACCAATACCACCATCACTACCACCACCACTTGTTGAAATATTATCCAATACCACCATCATTACCACCACCACTTGTTGAAATATTATCCATTTATGATTTTTCTTCTTCCTCCCAAACTGGGTGTTTAAAAATATACTGAAATACTGCAATGAACAATTCTGGTGATATTATGTCGCCTTGTTCACACTCTTTCCTGTCTTGAATTTTTGTATATCTTGATTAGTGTCGTGCATTACAGGGGCTATGTTCGGTTCAATTTTGTCGAGTATGGTGAAGTTCGATACTCATCGATGTTCACTCTGAACAAGGAGACTTGTCATATTTGTCCCACCTTCTTATGAAAATATTCAACTCTCACTTGTTCATGTTTTAACCGCTAAGGCCGGCAGCTTACTGCACCGGACATTTGGTCTTCGACAGGACGGTTTTGTCTCGGACTGTCCGATGTGACGGTGATTACACGCATTCTTGTGAGGCTGCAGAATGTCCGATGCAATATGCTGCCGGCTTTAAGGATTTTAGCACAGATCTTGCAATTACTTTTTCATATGAAATAAGACGAAGTCTGTAATGCCTTGGTTGCAACTCTCATATTACAACATTGCAGGACGCTAATCTTTATGATATACAGGGTGATTCACGAGGATTTACCGCCACTTACGGAGCTTATTTCCGAGGACATTCTTAGAAAAATATGTCACATAAACATTATGTCCTATTCTCAGTATTTTCAGAGTTACACTAATTTGAAGCTATTAATAAAATACCTGTTTTCTTTGATTTTAAGAGTAAAAGAATATTATAGATAGAGAATGAACTATTCAGAAGTATCATTTCTTTAATTGATTAGAGTTCTGAAGCTAAAATTGTGTTGTTAATTGCTTCGTACAGATTTTGTTTTTCAATTTTTAACTACAAATTACATCACTCTTACGGACTTATCACAAAAATCGTTACAAATCATACGACTTTAGGAATCTGATTCTTTAGTTTAATTATACATTCTAATGTACACTCTTGAAGAATTTACAAGAGTGGCGTGATTTGTAACAATTGTTGTGATAAATGCATAAGAAAAATGTAATTTTGTAGTTAAAAATCGAAAGAAAAACTCTGTACGAAGCAACTATGGAATCCATAACACATTTTTAGCTTCAGAATACTAATTAAAGCAATGATACTCCTGAATAGTTCATTCTTTATCTGTAGTATTATTTTATTCTTAAAACTAAAGAAAGATGGTATTTTACATAAAACTTCAAATTAGTGTAACTCTGAAAATATTGAGATTAGGACACATATTCATATGAGAGTTTTTGTTCAGAATGTCTTCGGCAATAAGCTCCGTAAGTGGCGGTAAATCCTCGTGAATCACTCTGTACAGTTATACTGGGTGGTGACTTGGAACACGTACCATAGGGATTTCAATGCTAAAATTTATATTTTGTTATAGTAGCTCCCCTTATATTATGATGCATAGACGCCTTACTGAAGTAATGTTACCCCAAATCAAGAACGAGCAGTTCGGCTTCCACTCTGGTCATTCCACTGCACTCCAGGCACTCCGCATGACGGAGGACATTACCTGGGGAATGAGCACAAAGCGTATTGTAGCTGCAGCTCACCTGGACATCGAGCGAGCATTCGACAAGGTTTGGTACGAGAAGCTCCTGGTTAAGTTACTGGGCATGGGAGCCCTAGATGGAATGGTAAGCCTCATTTCAGTTTACTTCCGCGGCCGTACATTCAAGACCCGAGTAGGCAGTAATTCTCCACTCCTCGTGAAATTCGAGCAGGAGTCCCTCAGAGATCCATTATCGGTTCCATACTTTTCAATATCTTCATTAATGATCTCCCGTTTCGCTACATCCACGGTAGAAGTAGTCATATGTACTGCACTACCAAAGTTAGGTGGCTTTTACCTAGAAAATCGAGTGCTAGTGCAGCTTATCATTTACCAGCTGGGGCGTGAGAGTGCCAAGCTACTTGGAACTGGAGTGCGATTCTCATGATTGCGTCAGTTTCTGTGTTGCCATGTCTGATGAAATAATCATCATGACTATTGTGAAAACTATGTTATGTCGACCAATAATCCAAAGTACGTGATAGCACTGGAGACACCGGAGTGAAATTCAACAAGCTGATAAAGACGAGTTGGGACTTAGCGGCTCGGTGAAAGGTCGGCCAGATGATGTCAGTCTATATACAGTAGTAGTTCGCATATTTTCCGCGTCGCCAGAAGTTTTGACGCATCAGTATATATGCAGACGACACTGCCCACTTGGCGGTGGGCACCACCTACAGGTTAGAATCCCGTAGGTTACAGTCGATCTTAGATCACCTGCAGCCATAGTTGCATGACTGGAGAATCAAGGTCAACGTAGATAAATGTCAGGCCACACTCTTTTCACTAAGAGCGAGGCTCGAGGACATACCACCACTTACACTTTTCGGCCAAGCAATTCCATGGATGAACCAAATTAAATACTTAGGAGTCATCACGGACTTTCATCTCAATTTCCGAGATCATATTCAATCCCTTCTTCGTAAGTCCAGTGGACTGATAGTTCGACACTATCCATTCTGGCAGCCTTAACTCCTGACAATCTGGGGGTAGGACTTACTATGTATAAGGTCCTAATTCACTCTGTCAACCTATTCCACACCCGAATGGAAGTTCGCGGCAGTGACCCATCTCTGCAAACTCAAAATTATCCAGAAACAGGTGAATCATTACACATCTCCTCCGAGTCACCTCGCGAGAGAAGTTCCATGGTGAGCTAAATTTGCTAACCATCGACAAGTTCATTGCTCGACTCGCTAGGAACCTGTACACAGCAGCTCGTGCCAATCCCAACCCGCTCATATTTCGCCTCGGCGGAGACACCAGAGGATCCAGCCATACTCCTGAGACAGGGAGGCCGGCGTCATACCCAGATTTAGGCAAATGAACATTCATCTCCTGTTAAAATCCTAGAATAATGCAACGGCTTTGAAATGACCTTGTCCTAACCGGGTTATAACAGAATCACTTCAAAAATAGTATCCTCTCGCAGATCGATAGAACCTCCATAAAGCCAATTGATTAGTCTCCTAAACTGAGACAACTCATCCATCCATCGAGTCATAATAGAGTCACCTCACCTAAAAGCCTAATGGCTAGTCTCTTAAATCGAGACAACTCATCCTGCCTAAGGTTTTCCATGGTTTACTAAGGCGCTAAGACAAATGTTGGGATTAGCCCTATAATAGAATCACCTCCCAACTAGTATTACAGAGCCAATTGGCTAGTACCCTAAATTGAAACAATCCATTCTGCTTTTCTAGACATAATCCGATGATCCCCTCACCAAAGAATAATGGTTAGTCTCTTAAATTGAGAAAACTCATCCTGCCTAAGGTTTTTCTGTGGTTTTCCTAAGGCGATAAGACAAGTGTCGGGATGAGCCCTAAAAGAAATGAGCCACGAAATTTTTTCTTAATTTCCATAAAGTTTCAGGTATTTTTCAAACATGATTTTTCGAAAAAGATGCCCTGACTCAACTTTCATACAATACATACATTACCCCATTACATGAGCGAGGTTACTCGACTCTACTCGTACTGCGAAAGGTCACTACTTTCAATGTGCGGACTTACAACTCCCGTTGCTTCTTTCGGATCTTGCCTTGTTAGCCATCGAATATCTCATCTGTTACACGAGCGAGTTTATTCTAACCGGACTGCGAAAGGACAAAGTATTTCTCAATGTGCAAACTTACACCTTTCGGCGCTTCTTCTTCCGATCCTGCAGTCAGCTCGTTGTACGCTTCCCCCCTACCCCGTATGTGGTATCTAATAGGTTACGTCTATTTTCGGGTTTCTCTTTTCAATATTTTTAGAACTCCTTCTGTGGAGCAGTGAAACCCGGAGTGAGACAAGTGGCCAACAGGCTTGGAATTCACATATTCAGTTTTTCTCAGCCCCTAACTCCCTTGCAAGGTCGCGTTCACGCGTACCTTTTAAAGTTTCACCTCCCATATCCCTCACTTTCAATTAAATTCCCTGTACACAGAAAGACAGAATTTTTCATTATTAAGAGTGGTGAAATACTGTATATAGGCTACTTCAGCGAAAATATCGAAATAGGCACTTCATCTTTGTACTGCGTATACTTATCTTCATAAAGGGCAAATAAAAATAAAGACACAGTCTATGACATACATTACCGAAATGGGAGCAAAGCTAACTATACGTCTGTGTTACGTGCTGAAGATATGTAGATTACATAACATAAAATAATGTATATGGACTGACCAATGAAGAATACTGGCTGAATACAAAATGGGGCAATTTAAATAATGAGAAACCGCGGAGAAACAAGATAAAAGAGAAACACGGAGGTGGAAAAATGACTTTCACAGCAACGTGTAATCTCACAGTTGTCAGAGTTCACAAAATCTAGCTCAACAAAAGCCTCTAAGCCTTTTTACTTACCAAATTGTCATTCTGTGTAGCAGAATTTCAAGATAATGAACCTCGTCGAATTATTTATATATGAAATTGTTTTTTTAAGTGAATATTACAATTCTATAGAGTGATTTATGATTTGCAGATTTGCTTAAAATTTAATACGCCACACTTGTAATCTATAATATTAGAAGATTAGATATTTTTACACCAAATAAATCATTAAATATTTATTTATCTGATATTAATAAAGACATTTACTAATAAGAATATTTTATTTAGAATATTTAAATGATATAAAATACAGTATTGAAGTGCAGATATCGGGTCTCATTTTTAAGTGAAATCTCTTATAAGCGTAACCCACAGAACGTTGTCTTTTTGACGAATATGGGAAAATAATGAATGACTCAAATGAAAGTGTGGTCTGCTGTGTACAGTTGTCAAAAGAAAAAGTGGCCGCTCTCTTGAAACAAAATTT
The DNA here is from genome assembly GCF_040183065.1 of Periplaneta americana. Taxonomy (NCBI): domain Eukaryota; kingdom Metazoa; phylum Arthropoda; class Insecta; order Blattodea; family Blattidae; genus Periplaneta; species Periplaneta americana. The sequence continues at coordinate 128,651,713 of NC_091118.1, read as the reverse complement.
CCTTCGGGTATCTTCGCTACAATTCGGAGACAGGCGATGTTACATGTTGTTGGACCACGTTGCCTGATATCTACAGTTATAATTGAAGTATTTTGTGTCTTATTCGATAGCGTAACGGTAGCGTTCCGCCCTCTTATTCGTGAGGTCCTGCGTTCGAATACAACCTCGTGCTTTTTATGTTCTTTTTTGTTCTGTTTTTAAGAGAGAGAGACAAAACATACATAATTGCTCCTTTCTCTTTTACGATTATTTTAGTAATTAACATTAGGTTCATGACTTTATCATTATGATATTGTGGCTGCAAATGGAAAGAAAAAAGATTTTGTTCTCAATACAAATATATTTCGTGGCATAAAAAAAACAAATGTACTGGCGTCGGCCTTAGAACGTTCAAACAATTAAGCGTTCAAAAACACAACAAAAAGCCACAATTCAATATTTAGTCTATCTTCCTCTTATCTCGATCACATCTTGCAATCGAGTGGGCATGGAATCGACTAGTCTTTGCAAATAGCGACTGTTCTCAGATACGATATTCCAGGCATTCTGAACATACATACATAAGTGTTCTGCCCATGGGCAGATCTTTCATTGCAAACACAGCATTCTCCAATCTTTCCTATTTTTGCCTTCCTCTTAGTCTCCGCATATCCTAATGTCGTCTATTATCATTTTCAACCAGAGACCCAATCAATTCCTTTTTCTCTTTCTAATCAGTTTCAGCATTATTCTTTCTTCACCCACTTTTTCTAACACAACTTTATTTCTGATTCTGTCTGTCCACTTCACACGCACCGTTCTTCTCCACATCCACATTTCAAATGCTTCAATTCGTTTCTCTTCATTTCGTCGTAATGTCCATGTTCCTTCCCCATACAATGCCACACTCCACACAAAGCACTTCACTAGTCTCTTCCTTAGTTCTTTTTCCAGAGGTCCACAGAAGATCCTTCTTTTTCTATTAAAAGATTCCTTTTTCATGTTTGCAGTTATTCTTGGTAAGGATAAATGCGGTACTTCCCGTTGCTTTCCGCACACCACTATCTCTTTCGCGTCGTATTAGATTCCAGGGAGCCCAAGCGTGAAGATGAGGAGCGTCGATTTGACTAATTGGCCCCTCCGGACTTCACCGAAAGTCACCGCAAGGGTTAAATATTAGTTATATCAGGATGTTTGACCCGATCAGAGACCGGGAAATCCCAATTAGCCTTTGCCCCCCGCAACCTGGACTAGCTTCTACGAATCATCAGAAAATCTTAGAGTGTGATTGGACCAATTTTTCCGAAAATGTTTCCACACTTTTGCCCTCGTAGCTCAGCGGAAGAACGTCGGAATTTAGATGTCAACGTCTCAAGTTCAATTCCTCGTCACTCCTTTTCATTTTATTGTGGTTCAAGATAGTATAATGTAATAATACAAAAAGAAAAACTAATACCAGTATTATGTAACTTATTGTTCCAAACCTAATATTAAATTTATGTTATTTATATCGCTAAAGAACGATGACTTAATATAAATTATCTTGAATATTATTTATGTCGCTAAAGAACGATTACAATATAAATAACTTGAATATTATTTATACAGTATCACTAAAGAAGGATAACATAATATAAATGATAAATATCGGTTTGTTTAATTATTATGAGATATTATATAATACGTATTTAGTTATCTAAATAAAATAACCTATTTTACAAAGAAAAATGATTATTTGTGTTATAATAATTACTTACATAAAATACAGATTATTTATATCGCGAAAGAACAATAACAATATAAATAACTTGAATATTATTTTATAATGCTAATGAAGGAAAGCAGAATATAAATGATAACTTGAATATTATTTATATCGCTAAAGAACGGTAACAGAATATAAAAAAACGTGAATATTATTCATATCGTTATAAAACGATAACAGAATACAAATGATGACTTGAATTTTATTCATATCTCTAAACAACGATAACAAAATATAAATAACTTGATATCGATAAAGAACGATAACAAAATATAAATAACTTGATATCAATAAAGAACGATAACAGAATATAAATGATAATTTGAATATTATTTGCATCGCTAAAGAACGATTAAAAAATAAAATGAAAACTTGAAGAAGGCCCGAACCCACAACCGGCGAATCATTAAGCTGGTCTACGAGGCGCAGATATGGAACACTTTCATAGTTCCGGAACTGCTTGTACAAGCACATGCATCGTGTAACATCGCCGCGATCCGAAGTGGACTTAGAAAATATTCGCTGTTCACGAGTGCGGCCACTTTTCTTTTTTTTTTTTTTTTTGACAACTGTACATGCAAAAAATAAGGAAGCAAAACATTTTACTTTTTCTGTACGAACTTCATGAATGAAATTTAATGGAGCTTCAATTTTACTCACCGATAGGGTTTGATTTTATGGTGATTATTTTACCCTGATTTCGATTATTTAAATGGTTTAATTTTTTTAAATATTTCTTAAAAACAAGGAATTTCGTGCATATTTCGCACCCCAAATAAACTTAAAAATAGTGAACTAGCATTTCTTTAAATTATTATTGCAATAAAACATTTGAACCTAACAGAAAATTGTTTGCATCATTAATTAAATTCATAATTCAATATCATTCGACTGTGAGGGGCTGACGGCACTGCCTTCTTGATCTCACGAAGGCAACTGTTGCGGGAAAGCGAAAAAACCGTTGTCTGCTTGCGCTACTCCCTGGAAGTAGTCCCAAACACTATGCGTACATCGTTGCCAGATGTCACACGCATGTATTGCTGAATGATGAAATATGTAGAAAAAATGTACATGTATAATTTTATTAATGAAAAAAGTTTTCACGATTTATTTGGAGTAATTTTTCTTGCGAATTCTCCATAAAACTTGATTTTTGTTGGAAATATCGTCATTATGAAGCAATTTCGTGGAATTCTATCAATTTCGCGAAAATTCGAGGATAAATTTCACTTAATTTTAGACTTTCACTAAGGGATTTGCATTTTCCATGCATAAAATTATTTTTAACACGTTTCGGGTATATCGTTAATACCACAAAATCACATCTCTAATCATAAATCACTAATTTAAAATCTTAAATGACTAATCACTTTCAGATTTAAATCATATGCCCAATCAGCTGGCACTTATTTCACTGGTAATGTATTTCATACTTAGAGAAATAAGTAAGAATGAACAAGAATCACTAGCGTAACTCGGGGACTAAAGACTTGGATTCGTTCTTTGAGAAAATCGGCTCGAATGACACTTAGGTTGATTACTTGGTTGGATTTATTCCTCGAGATATTTCCCGACTTTAAGGCAAGTTTCAGATAATCCCATGATGCTTCCTCGAACTCATTTGGCCAAGTTACACCTTGCTACTAATTACACCGACGCTAGATAATCGCGAAAATTATATGGCGTTGTGAAATAATCGATAATGAAGGAAGGTATATTATTATTGAAATTAGTTTAGTCTTTTGTCCTTTGAAACCGAAGCTTCCTAGGTTCTTCCTTTCTACTAACGGGGACATGATGGCTCAAAGTAGATCTACGAGGTATGGTAGAACACCACCAGATATACGAGTAGTATGATATGCGGCAGTCATGTCAGCATCAGCTCGCCATGAGTACGGTGCCCGCCGCGTAAACAGACCTGGTGGCGGGCACCTGTACTCTTCCCCTCTTTCGCAGGGATGAATAAGTACGCCGGTAATACAAACCATACGATTACTTGCTTTACAGTACTTACTGAAAGCAACACGATGGTGTGTATAATTTAATTTGTTTGGGTGATGGGAAGGAATATTTAACTCTTTTTATGTTTATTTAAGGGAAGATTATCCATTTTTGTTCATTATAAGATTAAATTACGTTAGGGATATCAGTGTAATTATGAAGGCTATTAAATGACAATCAAATCGTACTACTTGTTCCAGAATCAGTAGTAGGTATTATTCAAGCTTAGCATGAGGATTGATTATTTATTCAAGCTTTTAAGCCGCAATCACGATTGAGAGGCTCAATGTATGCTATGTAAAATAACATTATCTGTAATCTATAAGAACTAATGCACAGCGACATTACGATGTATATAATTCCCACGAATACAAGAAAGTCGCGGAAGATGATAGGATGAAAACGATTGATTATAAAAAAAAAAAATTAAACTATACGTAGGTAGTCTACAATTTTACTAAATTTAACTAGAAGTTGTATCATTGTGTTTTTAACAATTTTAAATACTTTACTGTGGTCATTACTTATTTGCTTAATTCCTCTCGCTCGCAAGTTTGCAACGACAATAATGTCAATATTTGGCAGCACTTAGAGGATTCTCAACAAAACTAGGCGAAGGTCACGTTGAACAGATTCTCAAATAGAGTTCATTATCAGGATAGTTTTCAGAAAACTGACTTTGGAAGAATTACGTATTTCTAGAGAGCATCATAAAAATTTAGAAGATTGAAACTTTTACGAATAAGGACAAACTCGTATAAGTGTGTAAAAACAAAAGAGATTTCAGTTATTCTAGTTTTATTTTGAAAAATTTGCCAGTATATAACAATTTTTAAAAGATGTCAGGATATAGACTACTGCGCATTTATTCATGAATGGGTAGTGTCAGTCACAATATTATTTCTTACTGTTTGTGTTGAAATAATTTTTATTAAGAATTATTATGGAATATATCTCCAAAGGGATATTATTTAACATGTTTGTCGATCAAAAAATTCCTAAATAAATGATCCTCGTTGGGATATGTATAGCCTAGTATTCATTTTACATTACTGTAATAAATTATTCCCTGTACAACGTACACTCCTGACAGAGTTTCTCTTACATGCCGCGACGCTTTCTCAAACCAGAACACTCGTAAAGTGCAGCCTGATAGACCAGTGGTCGTCAGCACTCGCTGAAATGGATAAAGGGTAAGCGAAGCAACGTGATATGCCCCGTCGTACTATATCAATATAGTAGCCCAATAGTTTGGTAGAAATAGCTGTATAATCAGTCTGGGTAGCTTAATCGGTACAGTGATGGCCTTCTGTGCTCGCGGTTGCAGGTTCGATCTCGGCCCAGGTCGATGGCATATAAGTGTGTTTAAATGTGCGACAGGCTTATGTCAGTAGATTTACTGGCATGTAAAAGAACTACTGCGGGACAAAATTCCACCACATCGGCGACACTGATATAACCTCTGCAGTTGCGAGCGTCGTTAAATAAACAATAATTTAATTTAATAGCTGTATATAAGACTGACAGAAGGGCAGAGAGCTGGTACGCCAAAAACAGCCTTTTCGGTATTAGGATGCTGAAAATATTATTTTACGTGAAAATCTCAATAAAAACATTTTACAATATCACACTAATTTCTCTCAGCCACCGGCGTGGCTCAGTCGGTTAAGGCGCTTGCCTGCCGATCTGAAGTTGCGTTCGGGCGCGGGTTCGATACCCGCTTGGGCTGATTACCTGGTTGGGCTTTTTCCGAGGTTTTCCCCAACCGTAATGTGAATGCAAGATAATCTATGGCGAATCCTCGACCTCATCTCATCAAATATCATGTCGCTATCACCAATTTCATCGACGCTAAATAACCTAGTAGTTGATACAGCGTCGTTAAATAACCAACTAAAATAAAAATTTCTGTCTATACTCATGTAATGGGAAATTTGAAATTGTAAAAATTTAATAATATTTTCTTGTTGTCGGAGTTGGCCTCTGCAATTACATGCGCAGAAACTCTCTGCAAGCTGAACGTTGGTTTCAATCAGTGACAAAATTTAAACAATGCATATAATAATGAACTTACTTCTCATCCCTTCTGTATGGGTCACGATAATGTCGAGCTCCATTAAATTCCATGAACTACCCTCCGGTATTTTCCCATTTCCCCGGCATCATCAGTGTTCACCCCCGGTAACAGGAAGGGCGAGGTTTATGTTTGGGGTGGAGGGGTGGTCCCGCAACATGGCACAAGCGCACAGCTCTAGTTAGTCTTAAATCAAGATTCAGACGAACTCTTCAGTTATTAGCAGTTAAGGACGCAGCTTTCCATGCTTTCTTGGACGGTGTTACGTATTAGAGGAGACGATACGGGCACCATGACAGCAATGAGTTTATCTCGGCTAATGAGCGTTCAATATTAGATTGTCATTTTGAGGAAACCACGGTTTGTTATCGTTCTTATCATGGGTCGCGTCTGTGGCTGCAGTACTAGCGCGCTGGCCTTTCATCCAGGCGGCCCGGGTTCGATCTTCGGCCAGGTCTGGGTGAAATTTGTGATGGTCGAAACATACGTTGCAGAGGGGTTTTTCCGAGGAGTACTCCACTTTCCTCTTTCATTCCACCAACGCTCTCCACTTCCCCTCATTTCATCTATTATCTGTAATGGTAAAAATTGGCTAGGGTGATGTCTGATGGTAGTACGGGTTTCCGATGCTGCTCTAGATTCTAAGGGTTCGAGTTCGCCAGTGGCCGATGGGACTTTACCTGCAGGACCCATGAAGCATGGCTCGCCTGTTCCACGTATGACTTAAACTAGTGGTCGTGAGCACTCTCTGAAATCGTGAAGGGTAAGCGGTGCAACATAATATGCCCGTCGTGCAGCAGAAAGAAAGAGAGAGAGAGAGCGAGAGAGAGCATACCCGCCAGCAGCTACGGATGCATCATAGTGCAGTCTCTTATCCGCGGGTAAGAGACGCTAGTCCGAGGGTCACTGTGCTGATGACCGCTGACTTAAACAATCGTCGCATATATTGCATGCAACCGACCGACCGACCGACCACTAGAGCGGAAATTATAAGCAATAAACTGTTGTGAAAACTGAAAAATGTTAGTATGGTAGACCGAAAAACAGAAATGTGAAGATCTGCCATGAATAAAAGTGTAACGTTGGCTGACAATAAATACTCACTCACTCACTCACTCACTCACTCACTCACTCACTCACTCACTCACTCACTCACTCACTCACTCACTCAATGAGTAGCGGCAGAGGACTCAGAACTAAAGCCCTGTTTACACGTTTTTGCAATTTTCACAAATTAGTTTGAATATGTGGTGGATCCAAAGTTCTTCTTCTTTAATTTAGGCTAGCGGGCTGTTCTCTTCAATTACGGAATCACTCTATCTCTTCCCGGGTCTTCCTGGGTCTTTTTCCATTTGCTATACCATCTCTGTTTTTACGATCCTGTCCTCTGTTATGCGTGAGAATGAGCATCCATTCGTCTCTCCTTCTAGTGGCCCACTCTGCTATTGATTGTACATAATGTACACTGCAGGTTGCTCTGAATTCACAGTTCTTTATCCTATTTTCCGTAGGTTGTCATTTCTACATTTTAAAGCATTTTGTGTTTAACATTAAAATAAACATGTCTGAACCGTAAAATTAATCATAGACATCCATAGTCGGGGGTGTTTATGGATTGCTGTGGAAAAGCCATACAGTGATATACACGCGACAGAAAGGAAAGCAATATTATCGGGATATTTCTTCAGTTATTCGCACAGAGTATGGAGCTAGTCACTCTCTGCTCATGAAAAGGAAGGATTCGATATTAGTTTTATCTTCTTGTAGAGCAGTGGTCGTCAGCACTCGCTGAAATGGGTAACAAGTAAGCAGTGTATCGTAATATGCCCCGTCGCGTCGCGCAACAGGAGGACGGAGAGAGCATACCAGCCAGCAGCCACGGATGCACCATAGTGCAGTCTCTTATCCGCGGATAAGGTACGCTAGCTCGAGGGTGCACTGTGCTAATAATCGCTGTTTTAGGGCTTCACAAATGCACATAATTTTTTTAGGGCCTAAGCAGAAATCAATTTCAACTGAATGTGTGTCTAGTGAGGTGGTAACCAGTCCCTAATTGAAATCACGTAACGTAATTTATGCCACTCAACTTGAGTTTAATGCGGCGCTGGCCTAGTGATATTCATCACACAGTGAACACTTGGAGCAAGCGAGTTGGGAATTGATATGCATTCAAGGAACCTAATGAAACCCTAATAAAGACTTATTTTTGGGGGGAAAAAAAAAAAAAAAAAAAAAAAAAAAAACTGCTGAAGTCTACACCTATATCCTAGATGTTCTGGAATAATCTCTTTAAGCCCTGAAATTTGGTGTAGGTTTAATAAAAACGTTGCATTTCCGCGACCTTCCTTTGTTGGATGGAAATGCAACTGGCTAACGTCTCGGTTCTTGAAAGATGACGAAGTTATGTGTTGGAGCCATTTCGGTACAACAATGATACCTATCCTAGAACGACAGCCTGCGTACCTAAGGGATTACCGAGTTTCAACAAAGACTTGGGAGAATTACTTCTCAGTTCGCATTCGAGCAGCGAGTCCTCGACTTTGACAGAACTATGATTTATTTCATATGGAATTGCACTTTTCATTCGATCATAAATCTCGGCTATAAGAGCGAAACACATATACTACCCGATTGTTCATATTACTCGAGAGTGAAATATTACGGTCTACGTACGCAATAAATTTCTTTCATAAGTAGTTCGTCCATTTATCAATGTGTCCTTTTCATATCGGAGAGATTTAATAAACTTCAAGTTTATGAACGTGGTGACCAATTCAATTATTTAGTTATTCATGACAAGTTCCATTTTTGAGTAATGTATTTTAACATATTGCAAAGCGACTATTTTTCAGCTTGACGAACTCAGCGTTATGCTATGACGACAGTGCTCACTCTCTTACCCGTTATAATGAAAGTCTAGTTGTGCGCTGCATTTTTTCTCACTTGACATGCTTTGATGAGAGTACGTTTGAGAGTCAGTATGACCTACCACTGCGACTTACTAAAGGACATCATATTATTTTTACTAACATTTCTAAAATTAACTTGGCTATACCTTTGGATTAAGGATTGAGAACCGGAAACACAGTTCGCTACCCCCTTCCACGACTGAAGTTCGATGATACTGGCATAAAATACAAACAAATTACTTTACTAGGTGTAGGAGGGAAGAAAAGTAGTTCATTCATTTAAGTAAAGTAGGAAATATCGCAATTTTGAGTCTGATAATTTTCATTAGGTTTTTCTTTAATCAAAATACAGTACTGTATTAACAATAAGTGTTTTCACTCACGAAATGAGCTATACATTCGGATGTATTCATTATGCAGTGTACATTATACTCTACAGCACACTGGCATACAATATAGAGAATGAAGTTAAATTGAAAATTCACAATATGGATAATTAAACACAATTTTGAAAATGGTGGCCGTTCATTTCGATACAGGCTTCAGTTTTTTTTTTTTTTTGCATATTATCGCACTATAGGCTATTGTACCTAATTCAAATTACCTGTTTCTTCCTTGGTACTAGTAACTCATGTTGAAATAATTCTGTACCTACTCTATAAGAGAGTACCTTACGTACTGTAAATTCAATCTTCATTTCTGCCCGATCCGAAAAGATAAAATTATTCAGACATCCTATGTACTGTCCGTCCAAGTGGTTTTGTCGCAGGGTCGTAGGAAGGAGGGAAATCAGGTGACAGTTAATTAATTAACGAGGTCATTTTATTTAAGTTCTTTTAAATAGTTGTATAATATTACGCAGACGTCCAATTCCTAACAGAAATTAATGTTTTCAGAAAAGAGCTAAGACAGCCCAGCCACTAGCCTTTACAGAGGGGCGAGCAGAAGCGAGTGGGGGAAACCGAGATGCGACGTAGGCAATTGGACGACAGTACCTGTGCGAGAATATGATTCAATATTGAAAGCTCTTTCGTCACTGGGAAGCGCGAATATATTTCTGGAATGTACTATACTCACTAACTCAGTACTGTTTGTTTACTATGACCGTAAGGCGACTTTGACTGCATACGCTTGGTTCTGTACGGAGAACGGTTGGAAGTTTACTAGTAGAGGGGGTGGGAATGAAGTACATTCAAAAACTCAGGTACAATAAAAATTGAAGTAAAAATAAAGTGATGTCCCTGTACATCTATTGCACTTACTAGACGCACTCCAACCCACACCAGCTGACTACATTAAGGTTCGCTGAGATAAAGGTTTTCAGGAGGAACCGCACTGCTCCCTAGTCCTGCTCTCTCTGTGCATTGCCAGGTGGCAGTCAGGGAATGCTATGGTATGATAATGGAATGGGGACACGGGAAAACTCCGAGAAAAACACTAACTGCTAAATTGGCTGCCAATAGTGTTACTATGATTTTTTTCAGGCCTGATCGGGACTCGAACCCGGACCACCTATATAACAGGCCGAAGACATTGCAAGAACTGGAAGTATGTTCACTGAAATATTTATAGACACGAAAAGAATTACGAACGTGTTCAAACACTCGTGCCGATATAATGCAACTTGTTATTCTTGTTCAGATTTGATCAAATATTCTAAAGAAGTTACAACAATTTTCAATTGTAAAATAGGGAGTTCCACGTATAAGTTGTATGTATACACATGCATAATAATTTTCTTATTCTACTTGCACACATCGCGCCGGTTTGACTGGCTTCAAAGATTACGTCTGGAGGTTACTCACCTGAAAAAAATAAAATGGTAATATTATAGACATTTCTGTTTTCAGCAACTGCAGTTTGTCAATCATGCATTTAATTAAGGCTTCTTGCATTTCTTTTGTTAGTTGGATTGTGTTTACACATTTCATAAGATAGTTTGAAAGTTCATCCTGGCTAGACACTGCATCAATCTGCATGCTGTAACTTATTTTGTCACTTATATAATATTTCGTAGTTCCGCTGATCTCATTCTTTGTTTTGTTATCTATTATTAAGTTATCAATACTTCTTAGGAATTTAATTGCTTTCCTTAATAATTATTTATTTTTCATTTTTGTACAGAAAGTTCGCCTACGGGTGAGGCCAGGAAAGCGGCCTGCCTGCCTGCCTTGTTATAGGCGTTGTTGGAAGTGATGTCCATCTGAATTCACACATTTCTGGCATTTCTTAATAAAAGTAGCATTCACACGAATAAATTCTTCATCGGTCGTATTGCCTCTCTTCTGAAATGCAATTCAAGTAGCGATCTTGTGTTAGTGAGGACGGAACTTGCCAGTTCTTGAAGATAAATTAATGTTGCACGTGGTAATGATAATGCATTTGTAAGTAATTTAATACCTCGTCTGTAGTTATTCAGTTTTCCGGTATAGCGGCCTATGTTGAAATTACTCTTAAATTTTTCTTAACTACCTTCGGTTACATCTCATAGTTTTAACATTGGATTTAAATGGAGAGAAGGAATCCAAACGAGAGCTATTATTGAAGACACAACGTATGCTTCCAGCGAGAGAATGATATACTGTATATACAGAATGGAAGTGAAATAGTCCTGCAGATTGAAAGGGACGATGAAGTACATTTAATAAATAGAAAATCTATATTACGTTTTGTAATTAAATGCACAACTAATTAGAAAATTAAGTTGGAAATTTCAGTCTGGTAACATCGCCGCTACCATACTGCTATTAAATCTCGTAATACAGATGTAGGAGGTCAAGAAACTCAGATCTGTTTACCTATGTGGATTAACTCCACCTCCCTCTTTAACTGCAATATTACAAGCTGGTCGCATCGTTCAGTGGCTTGAAATTAGTAGTTTTAAAATTATATTTACACGAAAACCGTCAATGCTATTGAAATACGACAGAATGATAAATGATTCTTGATTATTTATTAATTTTCTATCCATATGGACAAAAATTACGATCCTACTCGCAATAATTACCGACTAAGGATTTTTTTTTTTTGTGAAAAGAAATCTGAAATTTCCACCAATATGGTATTACAATTGTTTGTTACATACAATATGAGCTATTCGCTATGAAAATCTGCAGAATTGTTTCACTTCCACCCTATATAATATAGGTATATATAAAATATTTAAAATTACTCATTCTTCAAGTACCTAATTCTCTCGCTGGAAGAGTGTGTGTGTGCGCTTGGACGTGTGTGTATAAAATAAGCGGTATTCCCTCAATAGCGTATTCCTAAAATATACTGAATATTTATTCTCTGTTTTGAAATAAAATAGCACACGAATTCTATAACAAATACAAAGCATGCAACAACACAGCACTATTGATCCAGATACTTTGGAACACGTCTGAGTGCTGTTGCTCGATTTATTTTAAAACTCACGTCTTGCGCAGTTTCAAATAATGGATTATAGTCTGTTCTCTACTGGCAGTTTATTGAATTTATGTTTCTCTTTCTGTGAGTTTAAAGTGAATTAGTAAAACTTCATCGTGGTCAAGTTAATAAAAATAACCAATGGTCGAAATGCAGATGATTCATTCCAGAGGAAGCCAGTGTTTAAACAGCTATCTACATTAAAATGTTCTTTCGCTACAAGAACGCAATTTGTGAGAAAGATAAAGAGGATCTAAGAATGCTTATTTTTCACGATTTTTTTCTTAGATCAGTAACTAATGTTTTCAAATATTGTTAGACGTTTGACAAGAGACTTCATACTGCTAATTATTGGGACTATTACACTTTTACTACGTCATACTATTTTCGACCAATAAAACGGTACAAAAGGACGTCTTTCAACCAATAATGGCTGCTTATCGCACAATTTTATCCCTTCCCTGGCATTTGTTTAATTTTATCGCTTCCCTAGTATTTGTTTGTTTTATCACTACCCTAGCATTTGTTTCTTTGTTCGCCAACATTTCAAACGGCAAATTCTTTACGATACTATAAAACATGCTTTGCGATCGTAATTTGTTTCCCGCATAGATATTCGACTGAAAATGGCAGCTCCGTTCAAACATTTTGGTGAAGGTAACATTAGTGAAATAGAATTTTAGTAAGTCAATTCATATCTATTTTAGTGTATTAGAGTACTTTATTTTTTCTAATCCTTATATACTTTCTCCTGTTTTTGTCACCTTCCTACAATTTGTTTCTTTGAAATAACCACTGAAGCTTTCCTGGCGACGTGATAATTCGAAATTTTCTCGGGCTTCCAGCCAGGTCATAAGTAGGTGATCCACCGACGTTTCGAGGATGTTCATCTTTCTCATCTTCAGGGTTAAGTGATATCTGAGGGTCGAAAAATGTTGAAAAATCGAAAGAGAATTGGGAGGACAAATTTAAAAGGTACGCTAAACGCGTCCTTGCAAGGGGTTGGGGGCTGTACAAAACTAAATAGTCCACGCCTGTGGAGTAACGGTTAGCACGTCTAGCCGCGAAACCAGGTGGCCCGGGTTCGATTCCCGGTCGGGGCAAGTTAACTGGTTGAGGTTTTTTCCGGGGGTTTTCCCTCAACCCAATACGAGCAAATGCTGGGTAACTTACGGTGTTGGACCCCGGACTCATTTCACCGGCATTATCACCTTCATCTCATTCAGACGCTAAATAACCAAAGCTGTTGATAAAGCGTCGTAAAATAACTTAATAAAATAAATAAAAAAAACTAAATATGTGAGCTCCAAGCCTGTTGGCCACTAGTCTCACTCCGGGTTACGCTGCTCCACTGAAGGTGCTCTAGAAAATTTTGAAGGGGAAGCCGAAATTGGACGTAACCTCTTAGGCACCACATACGCGAGGGGGACTGAGATTTGATCAAGTGATCACGCAACGGGGCGAGGAGGAGATGGCTGGTGTTTGCCGTTAGGATGGCGAGACGCTGTCATCTGTTGTTCGATGACAAAGCATGTGAAGGCCGTCGGAAGAAGCGCCGTGAAATCTAAATCTGCAATTTGAGAGGTCCCTGTCCTTTCAAATTGCGACTAATTGAGTGACCGCGTATATTTAATAGACAATTTATAGGTTCTGAACTAGGGCATACGTCGTTTATATTAAAGGGGAATATATCTGAGGGTACCTAGCTCCTTAATTTATAGTGCCAGAGGGAGTCAGCCGAGGAGCTGTGCGCCGATTGGCTGTTATTAGTGTGGACCGCGGCGAGAACGTTGCTTGCTTTGTGCTTTCCAGCTCACATACTTAGTTTTCTACAGCCCCCAACCCCTCAACGCGAAGCACGCTAGCTGGAACTGTCAACGCCCCAATCGGCAGGGCGATAGGCTTTTTCTATATTCTACAGGAAACGGATACGTCGTGATGGCCCCTGTGGGTTGGCCCCTAGGGAACCCACACACGTACCGGATGCTGCAAATCAACTCCCTGACATTTTGGACATCGCTCTGGTGAAAGGTCTCACAACTAGAGCGAGACTAACAACCCTGGATGATCTTCCGTCCGACCACCTACCGGTGATAATGGAGATCATGCACCCAGTCGAACTCTCCCCAACCGCTGAGAAATTCTACTACAAGGCGGCAGACTGGGTGTTCTTCCAAGACCAGGTAGCCGCTACGCTTCCACCACTCCCCCCTGAAGTCACTCCGGCAGGGATAGATAGGTCAGTTAGCGACCTGACGGAGTGCATACAGAAGGCAATGGTTGCTGCAATACCGTAACGGTCTTCACAACCCGGACGGATGCAGCTCCCAGCCTATATTAGAGACCTAAAGATCGCCCGCAATAGAGCAAGAACATTGTGGAAGCGTACTAGGTTAGATGAACATAGAATAGAAATGAACCGCTTGCGCAGGCGGATCAGTGAGTCGGTCCACGAAACGGTCGTGGATGCTTGGAAATCCAAGGTTGAGACGATGGACAGCAGAAACATGTCAGATGTCTGGCGTGTATCTCGAGCTCTGTCCAATACGTCTCAATCTATTCACCCATTAGTAGTCGGTCCAGATGTCACGGCCTTTACTCCTGAGGAGAAGGCTACCGCACTGGCAGACGTTCTAGAGACCACTTTTCAACCCGTGGAACAAAATTTAAACTTGCCCCATATCAGATCTGTTGAGGAATCGGTTCGAGACCTCCTTAGCAGGGAACCGGAAAATGGGATACGACCTACGAACACCCACGAGGTCGCCCATTTCATTCATCGCCTCGGCCCTCATAAGGCCGCAGGAGCCGACGGTATCCAAGGAATTATATTGCAGCATCTCCCAAGGTCATCTATGAAGTGCATAGCAGAGATAATTAATAACATCTTGGCTTCCGGTCACTATCCCATTCCCTGGAAAGAGGCTCACGTAGTTCTCTTTCCAAAGCCAGGAAAGGATAAGACGAATCCAAGCAACTATAGGCCTATTAGTCTCCTCAGTTGTCTCAGCAAACTGGCGGAGCGGGTCATACATAGACGCCTCACTGAAGTAGTGTTGCCCCAAATCAGGAACGAGCTGTTCGGTTTCCACCCTGGTCGTTCCAGGCACTCCGCATGACGGAGAACATTACCTGGGCTATGAGCACGAAGCGTGTAGTAGCTGCAGCTTACCTGGACATCGAGCGAGCATTCGACAAGGTTTGGCATGAGGGACTCCTCGTTAAGTTACTGGGCATGGGAGTCCCAGATGGAATGATACGCCTCATTTCTAACTACCTCCGAGGCCGTACATTCAAAACCCGTGTAGGCACTAGTTTCTCCACCCCCGTGAAATTCACTAAGGAGTCCCACAGGGTTCCATTATTGGGTCCATACTTTTCAATATATTCATTAATGACCTCCCGTTTCGCTATATCCACGGCAGAAGTAGTCATCTGTATATCTATGCAAACGACACTGCCATCTTGGCGATGGGCAAAACCTATAGATTAGCGTCCCGTAGATTGCAGTCGATCTTAGATCACCTCCAGCCGTGGTTCCACGACTGGAGAATCAAGGTTAATGTAGAGAAATGTCAGGCCATACTCTTTTCACTAAGAGCGAGGCTCGAAGACATACCACCACCACCACCCACACTTTTCGGACGAGAAATGCCGTGGATGAACCAAATTAAATATTTAGGGATCATTATGGACTCTCATCTCACCTTCCGAGATCACATCCAATCCCTTCTTCGTAAGGCCAACGGGCTGATAGTTAGACACTATCCCATCCTGGCGGCCTTAACTCCTGACAATCTGAGGGTAGGACTTACCATGTATAAGGCCCTCATTCGCTCTGTCATTACCTATGCCGCACCCGCATGGTTTGCGGCAGTGTCCCATCTCCGTAAACTCCAAGTTATCCAAAACCAGGTGATTCGACTCATTACCCATCTCCCCCGAGTCGCCTCGAGAAGAAAGTTCCATGAAGAACTAGAGTTGCCAACCATAGACGAGTTCATTGCTCGACTGGCTAGGAACCTGTATGCGGAATCTCGTGCTAACCCCAACCCGCTCATATCTGGCCTCGGCCAGTATGATCCTAGGTTACGGCGTAGACACCAGACAGGTTCATTAGCTATGCTATTGAGACAGGAGGACAGGGTGGCTGGCGTTACTCCCAGGTTTTGGTAGCCACGACTCAACTCCATGAGACTTCTTGGATAGTGCAACCGCATTAAAATGACCTTGTCTTAACTGGGCTAAACAAAATCCCTCCCTAACAATATCTACTTTTGTTGATCGATGGAACTATCATAGAGCCAATTGGCTAGTATATATCCATCGATTCATAGAGTCATTCAACCTAAGAGCCAACTGGCTAGTCTCTGATATTGAGACAACTCATCCTGCCTAAGGTTTTCCGTGGTTTTCCTAAGGCGCAAAGGCAATGTCGGGATGAGCCCTAAAAGAAATGGGCCACGGACCTGCACTCATATCCCCATGAATCTGCCTAATTCCTCTAAATTAATTAGCTATTACATCTCTCCCCCGCTCTTCGTAATTGAGCCATCATATATTGAGACGATTCAACAAGGCTCATGACAACAATCACCTCCTACATAATAGCCAAATTGGCTAGTCTCTTATATATGAGACACCTCATCCTGCTTAAGGTATTCCGTGGTTTTCCTAAGGCGTAAGACAAATGTCGGGATGAGCCCTATGAGAAATGGGCCACGGACCTATATGCCCTTCCCCATATATTCTCCTTTATTATAAACGACGTATGCCCTAGTTCAGAACCTATAAATTGTCTATTAAATATACGAGGTCACTCAATTAGTCGCAATTTGAAAGGACAGGGACCTCTCAATTTGCAGATTTAGATTTCACGGCGCTTCTTCCGACGGCCTTCACATGCTTTGTCATCGAACAACAGATGACAGCGTCTCGCCATCCTAACGGCAAACACCAGCCATCTCCTCCTCGCCCCGTTCCGTGATGACTTGATCAAATCCCAGTCCCCCTCGCGTATGTGGTACCTAAGAGGTTACGTCCAATTTCGGCTTCCCCTTCAAAATTTTCTAGAGCTCCTTCAGTGGACCAGCGTAACCCGGAGTGAGACTAGTGGCCAACAGGCTTGGAGCTCACATATCTAGTTTTGTACAGCCCCCAACCCCTTGCAAGGACACGTTTTGCGTACCTTTTAAATTTGTCCTCCCAATTCTCTTTCGATTTTATTTTCGATTTTTTTTCCCTCTGATGGGAACTAACATAGAGCCAATTGGCTAGTATATATCCATCGATTCATAGAGTCATTCAACCTAAGAGCCAACTGGCTAGTCTCTGATATTGAGACAACTCATCCTGCCTAAGGTTTTCCGTGGTTTTCCTAAGGCGCTAAGACAAATGTCGGGATGAGCCCTAAAAGAAATGGGCCACGGACCTGCACTCATATCCCCATGAATCTGCCTAATTCCTCTAAATTAATTAGCTATTACATCTCTCCCCCGCTCTTCGTAATTGAGCCATCATATATTGAGACGATTCAACAAGGCTCATGACAACAATCACCTCCTACATAATAGCCAAATTGGCTAGTTTCTTATATATGAGACAACTCATCCTGCCTAAGGTATTCCGTGGTTTTCCTAAGGTGTAAGACAAATGTCGGGATGAGCCCTATGAGAAATGGGCCACGGACCTATATGCCCTTCCCCATATATATTCCCCTTCAATATAAACGACGTATGCCCTAGTTCAGAACCTATAAATTGTATTTTAAATATACGCGGTCACTCAATTAGTCGCAATTTGAAAGGACAGGGACCTCTCAAATTGCAGATTTAGATTTCACGGCGCTTCTTCCGACGGCCTTCACATGCTTTGTCATCGAACAACAGATGACAGCGTCTCGCCATCCTAACGGGAAAAACCAGCCATCTCTTCCTCTCCCCGTTGCGTGATGACTTGATCAAATCTCAGTCCCCCTCGCGTATGTGGTACCTAAGAGGTTACGTCCAATTTCGGCTTCCCCTTCAAAATTTTCTAGAGCTCCTTCAGTGGAGCAGCGTAACCCGGAGTGAGACTAGTGGCCAACAGGCTTGGAGCTCACATACTTAGTTTTGTACAGCCCCCAACCCCTTGCAAGGACGCGTTTTGCGTACCTTTTAAATTTGTCCTCCCAGTTCTCTTTCGATTTTTCGATTTTTTTTCGATTTTCCCTCAGATATCACTTAACCCTGAAGATGAGGAAGATGAACATCCTCGAAACGTCGGTGGATCACCAACTTATGACCTGGCTGGAAGCCCGAGAAAATTTCGAATTAATTTGTTTCTTTGTTTGTCAACATTTCAAAGTGAAAATTCTTTACGGTACTATAAAACATACTTGTGATCGTCATTTGTTTTCAGCATAGACAGTCGACTGAAAATGGCGGCTCCGTTCAAACGTTTTGGTGAAACTAATATTAGTAAAATAGAATTTCAGTAAGTCAATTAATATTTTATTGTATTAGAGTACTTTATTTCTTCTAATCTTTATATATTTTCTTCTAATCGTGTAATAGTCAATTAAATCCCACTCGAGTTTTGATTTTCTCTAGATAAATCAAAACTTTTAGTGAGATTGCTGTTGACAATATTTCTTCTGCACATAGAAAATTCTGATATTTCGTCGGAATCCATCCTATATTACTGACTTCGACATTCCTGAAGCTTTACGCAGCAGGTTACATTTTACGGAGGTATAGATGATGGTGATTGTGATGATGATGATGATGATGATGATGATGGTCGTTATGGTGATGATAGATGTTGGTGATTGTAGATATAATTATAGTGATAATGGTGATGGTACAGTATAATGATAGTGATGATCATAATTATTGTGGTAGTTAAGATAAAAATCGAATTGCTGAAACTTATGCTAGTGATGATGATGATAGAGGTGGTGGCAATGGTGGTGATTATAATTATGGTGATAATGATGATGGTAGCAATTATGCTGATTGACGTAATGAGTGTGATAATAATTTTGGTAGCCTAGTGGTAATGTTAATGATGGCGATTATTTCTTAGTTAAATTTTTAGAAAGTTTTGTTACTGGTAATTGAAAAAATTATTGCGTATCTGTAATACCTAATTTATTCTTTACATTTTATGCAGTCCAGAGTTTCTGGACTTAGCCGTACGCATCCATCAAGAGGGTCACTGTTCATGCTGACCAGCCAATGGGCAAATGGCACTTATTCGAGTGGACAGCAGGGATGGGGAACTGAAGTGGATCAAGCTGCACACACTTCGTCAGGAAATTGCTCCCCTCCGCTGCTGCATAGTCGCGCATCCAACATAATGAACACATTTTACGTGGATACACATCATTTCATCGAGTCTTCCAATTGCGCTCTTTTCTTTCACAACTCACACAAACTCACTGCTGATCCAATAAAAATCCAGATTTAACTGCGCTCTAGATAGGAACTTGAAATGTTGTGTGATTACACTGACTGAATATTCGGGAAATGGTTAACATCCAAAAGTATTTCAGGAATATTGACTGGAAAATTATGGGACTTTATATCAGTCTATTTTGATGAAGTTCAAATTTAGAAATTGAGATGTCTCCTAGAAACGACGATGGCTGGTCTGTTCTTCTAACTGTAGAATGAAAAATTAAATATGTAGAACATTACAATTCTTCTAAATGTTCGCTATAGTTCTAACTCTATCCAAGAAGAGATAGCTACAATTTTCACTTTATAGTTACTGACAATGAACACTTCGAAAACGTGTCTTTTAGGGTTTTGCTTTCAAGCTCTTTACACGGAAAATCGCTCTAAAGAAAATTTTGATTTTAAAAAATATGATAAGGAATCCCGTATGTTAAAATAATGGTTTGCAAGGCTTTTTAACTTAACTTTAGACCAAAATAGCGTTTATCTGACATTTAAAAACTTAGAACACAAATGTAAGAATAATAAAGAAGAAGCTGTAGCTGTAATAAATTCCATTGAGAAGTTGTGCAGTATCAGGGTATGGATGAAGCAAAATTAGTTAAAGTTGAAATAATCCGAGATATGTGCAGTAAGTTGGCTGTAAATATCTATGAAAACATGTCATGATGGGGGGTTTAGTCATCACACAAAACATAGCCTTCATATCTAACTATAATTTTAATTTACAAATTCATGTTTTTTTGATACCTAGTTAGGTATATTATAATTATCCATTACGTTCTTTAATATATCATTTTGCTTCTAGTAAATTATTTTATCATGAAGTTCTTCAATAGAATAAATATAGTATTTTCTGAGAAAAATGTACCTAACGTTTAAAAAATGTAGAAATATATTTTAAAGAAACAATTCACGTTACGGATCGTTACGCACGCCTACTTTGAAGTCCACAACTGTGGAGTAAAGGTTAGCGCGTTTGGCCGCGAAACCAGGTGGCCCGGGTTCGATTCCCGGTTGGGACAAGTTATCTGGTTGAGTTTTTTCCGGGGTTTTCCCTCAACCCAATATGAGCAAATGCTGGGTAACTTTCGGTGTTGGACCCCGGACTCATTTCATCAGCATTGTCACCTTCATCTCATTCAGACGCTAAATAACCAAAGATGTTGATAAAGCGTCGTAAAATAACCTACTAAAAACCTACTTTGAAAAGCAAAAAAATCTTAAAAATAACGGTGCAATATGTACACTTAGCGGCAAAAAGAATGGGCCGACTCTTGGTCGATAGAAATGCTAAGTTCTATCGCGCGGTTCACTCGTGTAAACGTAACCCAGTGCAAGGCATTGCTGTGGTGTCTCTTCATTGAAAGTCGTCCGTCTATAATGTAATAACCCTTACGAGCAGTGTGTGGCCCAGTGGTAAGAAGTGTGACATCCGTGGCAGAGGTTGTGAGTTCGCCTCCTGGTACGGTAAAATTATTATTTTTTTATTTTAACTTTTACTTTATTTATTAGTTTAAATGTGAAATGGCATTTGTTAACAAACTTCGTTATGCCTGCCTTGTAAAAATATTATTGCCCATCACCTATGGGCTATTAATAGGTGAGACCTGGTCTGTATAAACAAAAATACTTGTTTCACATCCTAAAAAAACGGACGCATATCAAACAGAAATAAATAATTAAATTAACAAAAACAAATAATTTGTTAATATATTAACAAAACAAGGCTGTGGTGGGGACTAGCATCTCGTCCACAAACCATCTGCGTCAACATCTGCCCTCATTCTGCGCGGCATGGAGTCCACAAGATTATGGAACAGGTCTAAATTCTTGGCCATCTTCTCCCTTGCATCTATAACTCTGTCCCATAATTCCTCAGGTGTCCGAACGGGTGGTTGTTCTGCCCAATTAGAGCGTAGGATCCTTTTGACTGCAGCCCACAAATTTTGAAACGGATTCATATCTGGTGAATTTGGAGGCCAGTCGACTGGGTCGACATCACGCCTCCTCGTAAACCATAATTTGAATCCTGTTGGCGGTGTGTATCGGATGATTATCCTGCTGGAAGAAAAGTGTTCCTCTGGATATCGTTTTCTGGCGGAAGGGATCATTACATTTGCCAAAATGTGTTCGTAGACTTCTGCTGTAAACAGACCGTGGATGCGTTCCAGAAGTCCTGCCCCATCGTATGACATCCACCCCCAACAACCGACCCTCACGCGAAGCGTATCGGTGGTCATTCATACAATAAACTAGGACAGTACTATCATTGCTATTGGAGACAATTACCTCGTCGGAGAAAATGACATTTCTCCAATCAAAGTCCTGTCGGAGAGTAGCATACACAGAATGTTACTGGAGACAATTACCTGGTCGGAGAAAATGACATTTCTCCAATCGAAGTCCTGTCGAAGAGTAGCATACGCAGAATAACCTATGCGAACCAGGGCAATGAGTTATTGTTTCTGTGCCATCTTCAAGCGTAATGACGAGACAGAACGTTATATTAACAGATAGCAGTATTGCTTGAAAGAGAGAGGGAGGTTTATTATTATTAGAGTTTGGGCATATTCTAAGATATATCGCCACATAATTATAGCCTTGCGAGACACATATGATGGCAAATTTGTAATAAAAAAAAAAGAATAAGATTGGGGGAAATTCGAACCTTGAGCTACTACTACTAACTTGTTCAATATAACAATGCCGTAACAACTTACGCTACTGCAGCTATTTGTATCAGTTCGGCATAATACATTATTTTCCTGTTCATATTCGCTCCGGTCGATTTTGTATTTATCAATTTTATTACTATTTCACTCTTCAAGGGCCCTGATGTATCTAGAATCAACCCTCAATTCGATTTTATGCCATATTTTAGCCTCTTAAAAAAAATACAGCAAATTTTAATGGTTTAATTATGTGTTACCTAGTGAACTATGGCGTTGACGAGACGAGCATGCGCAATGTATGTCTCTGGAACTTAGAAATTGTCGGCCGGCCCATTCTTTTTGCCGCTAAGTGTACAATCAATATGTCAACCAGCACAGAATCGAATTGTTCATGTAAAATGAAAATATTACAGACGTTTTTGAACTATATGACTGATATCCATATTTCTTTTTTCACAGATAACTTCAATGTTTTCTCTTGCAAAATCTTCAAAATTCGATGTAATATAAGACGTTTGAAAATGTTTGTATCAGGCTCACTTTGTCATGGAATTACCCAGAAGCACTATATAACATAAACTCTTGACTTTTCCTTGTGTTGAAACCCTGCCAAGCGCAATGGATTTTAAACGCGATAAAATTCTTAGCATAGCTCCCTCTTAGGGAAGTAAAGCTGTTGGTTCCATGTCGTAGATTTACGGCAAGTAAAAGAACCCTGTCCTTGCCAGAGAACTCCAGGCAAAATTCGTCGACCATTTCTCGCCTAAGTTGAATTTCGACACTGAATAACCTCTCCAGCTGAAAGCGTAGTTAAATAAAGTTATACTGCTACTTTCCCTCGTCTTATACTTCTGAATGAACTGTAAGCATTGAGAGCTCAGGCAGTGTGAGGGTGCGAGTACAAAGCTATGAGGGGAATGTACACAATTTTCCACCCCATCTTCCCAATGGCTTCACGTGTTCTCTTGCAGTATGGGAAGTTGTACTGGCATGCAAAAGTTTGGCACTATAAGGAAGCATTCCTATACGTTTTAGACGACTGGATTCTCTAAAGTCTTGTAGGATTTCATTATCAGTGGTTCCTTGTGAATTTATGTTGGTGATTTTTGCTTTACGTTCAAAAACCAAATTACAAAACACACCCCTTCATTGCGTGAAATTTCAATCAGAACCACATAGTAACGTGACTGACATCAGCTCAGAACGTGTAGCAGTATGAAACAAATAGGCCCTACTAACAAAAAGAAAAAAAAAACATCCTAGTTGAGTGTTGGTTGTACGTGAACAATACAGTAGTCATGGTGCATCTCTTGAAAACTATAATCACATGAGACATAATTTATTATAGAAATAGCGACAATATATTTTATTCGAACATTTGTTCACGATTCATGCAATAAGTCGGACAATAAAATATGCTTGAATATTCTTTCAATTTTTGCAGGAAATAGCGTAAATTGAGATATTCTATTTCCAATAAGATCTTCTTGAACTTCATTTATCTGAAAAGTAATAGCAAAATCTGAAATTAATATTGATGCGCTTAAGGTACCCACGAAGTATAAATAATCAGATTGGTATCCGCAGTTCGCGTTTTTAATGAACATTAATTAATCGAATCTTTGTGAGCAAGAATATAGATCTGTATATCGGGTGAATAAAATGCATATACAAACATTTTAGGACGTGGCAGAGGGGGTTCACAACGAATATTTTTAGATAACATGGAGTAGGCGTCGCGCCGTTGCTGCGATTGGAGAAGGTTTCCATAGGAATAAAGCAACACATGTGGTTTCAATATGATAATTGGTCAGCAGATTTCACTCGCCTCGATCGTGAGATCCTGCGCAACATCCTGGATAGCTGGATTGACCGTGGCGAGCCTGTTTGCTCAACAAGATTACGAAATCTTTCCATATTTTGGACTTTTTCCTATGAAGTTACTTGGAGAAGTTAGTGTACGCCACGCCAATAACTGACGAGGAGCTATTGAGAAACATATTCGTTTTAAAAATCATGGTTCATTTAACGACGCTCGCAACTACAGAGGTTATATCAGCGTGCCGGAATTTTTGTCCCGCAGGAGTTCTTTTACATGCCAGTAAATCTACTGACATGAGCCTGTCGCATTTAAACACACTTAAATGCCATCGACCTCGGCCGGGATCGAACCCGCAACCTCGAGCATAGAAGGCCAGCGCTATACCAACTGCGCTACCGAAGGCGACCATATTCGTTTTACTGCTGGAATCTTTGCGAGAGTGTGACAATCAATGAGCTCTGTTTAGAGTCAATGGTGGATACTTTGAGAACTGCCTTACAGAGAATTCCTATGCAGACCAGTCCCAGGTAATACGTAGTTCCTTCGCATCGGCTTAATAACGATAGTGTCTGGCTCAAGGAAGCTAAACGGTAAGGAGTGGAGTGAGACCGGTCTGCGTAGGGAAGCGTAGACGGACCGGCGTTCAACTGCTCGCCGCCTGACAACAGATTTTGTTAGATAGAGGTTGGAGTGGTACCGGTCTGCATAGGAATACTCTGTACTGCGTGCCGAGTGGATGGGAAGCCGCTGATATGTTGTGTTCAGTACGGCTCTCCCGACTTTCGAGTCACCTACCGGGCTAACGACGAGATGCGAACGAAATTTTTTACAATTCAGAGATGACTATATGTTTGAAATGTAAAATTGTAATTATTGTTGTTGTTGTTTAATCAACTGTCCGAAGAAAGGCCTGAACCTCACAAGTGATACCAACAAGGCACCGCTTATGAGGCAACTAGGCCAGGAGATAATGGACTAGGGTGGCTGGTTCATTTCCCCCTCCATTGTAATTAAGAGACCAATATTTTGAGTATCAGAGATATGTTTACTGTGACATTTTAGAAAAGAAATTGTTAATATTATCCTCAAGCACAGACAGGAATATGCTTCCCGCATCGTAGCTGCTTGATCTAAGTCATTATTCCTTTGTTTAGAGATACGGAATGAGCGCTAGTCCGAGTCCTCATCAGGGGATAAAGTTTCTCATGAAATAAGGACTAGTTTATAGAACTGATGCTGCCTACTAACCACTGTAATGAATTTAGGAATCTACAGTTAGCAGCGAAATCAGGTTTCGTAAGCAAACTATAACGACTGAGGAGGGACCATCTTGCTGATAACATGTTATCCCAGTAGTGGTTGGCTGATCATTCATTTCTGTTAAGACATATGGCGTGAGGCCAGTAGTCGGCTGGTTGACCTTGGTCCTCCATGGGCTGTCGCACTAAGGATTAATTTTTTTTTACAAAGGAATATAATTAAGACAATTCTTTTTACTTAATCAGAAGTAGTAAGAATGCGGGGATTGGAGAGAAAAAATCTGACATTTATACCATTTGTACTTTATAAAACTGTTTTAAAACCATATTGAATATTATCAATTTAAGAATTAATAGAAAAGAGCGGTGTAATATTTGTCAAGTATCAAGACAAGAGTATTTTACTTTCTGTTAAAATGCGAAGCAAATAAATTCAGTAACGTTAAAGAAAGTAACAATTAATCTTCCCAATATATGGCCACTAATTATTTAGTATCACAACTTTAATTTACAAAATTGAAACTGCATTACTCTTCAAGAGATGGAAGGATTTACTACTACAATAGTCGTAACAAGTCCACGGAAGCTAATTGCTGAAACGAAAAAGAATAAGAAAGTGTTAAAGTGTCGCGAGATTTGAACATTTAAATTAAATTCACTTAAGTGAAAGCGTAGAATTGCTTTTAATTCTCATTACATTCTTTTAAAACAAGAATTAAGCGGCAAGGAAATTATCTCGAACTTCAAATAGTCTCTGAGATTGGATAATGTCTGCAGAACAAGCAGTTACAGTCTGTAAGAACAAAAAGTACAATTAAATATTTTCCTCATTTTGTTTTCATTCAAAACGACTGCTCGAGTGACAGTAAATGACCTCGCGAAGAAGAATGTGAATTCATTTCGTACAAAATAATCGCTTTATATCTATGCTTAAAAAGTACCAAAATACAAATCTGAGTTCCGCAGTGATTCATGAGAAGCTTAAGAACGAATATTTTATGCACAATAATGGCAAATTTTCTTTATCCAATGGCGTGGTCTTGACTTTGCGTCATTCCCCCTCGTCTTCCTCTATGAGAGACGCGCCGAAACTGTTGTTCTTGTTCTCACAAGTGCACAATGAGAGGCGAACTACCGTATATACAGGAGTACAGAGAGAGGCAGCGAAAAGTTACCGCACTATGCAGGGGACGTCGGGGAACAGATTGCCCGCAATCCATTGCTCGACTCACCGGTAAGCTGTAGCAGCGCGTGCGGGCGTTCAGTTTCATTACTGTAGATCTAAATTATTAGTTAAGGGTTGCCTAATGAATGAATGAATGAATGAATGAATGAACAAATGAATGAATGAATGACTGAAGTTTAAAACTGACGTAGATCTTACTTTTCATCAAAGCAGCTGTTGAAAATGATTTCCAGCGTTCTCGATACAAACGTTGCATCTTGTTAAAAAAATTCCGTAACACTCGTATCTCCGCCTATGAAATTTCAGATATCACTCGTCTGATTTCATTCTCCAGGGCTTCAAGAGTATGTGGATTGCTCTTGTACACTTTCTGTTTTAAAGTTCCACACAAAAATCACAGGCACTTAAATCGGAGGAACGAGGGGGCCAAAGTCCACGACTAATTATTCGCTCAACGAACACCTGTATGCATTGAATGCTGAGCTGTATGAGCAGTGGCATTATTCTGTTGCAAGTAGGCATATTGCTTTTCTTCCTCAGTCAACATTTCAAAAAATAGCTGCAGTATGTTTTGCACATATCGTTCAGAGTTAACGGTATCATAAAACAAATAGGGCCAATTATTCTGCGTGCAGTAATGCTACACCAAACATCGGCTTTCTGATTATGAAGAGGAGTTTCATTATACATAAAGTAAAATGCTTAAAATTCTGACGATAAAACATGACTGAAAAGAAAATTTAGTTTACAATGGGCTACTACATTTATCTTAATAAAGAGAAAAACATTTTGTTCAAATAAATGGGCCGTATTGACTTTAATAGGCTATTCGTCATTGCCAAAAGGCGGGTTTGTTTATAAATTTAATTCATGAAACAGTCGCCCTTATATGTAGTACATTTGAAAACAACTAACGTAAAGCTAAACAACTCTTATAAACAAGAACAGCAAATAAGTTTCGCAGAACGTACACATTTGTTTATTATTCTATTTGCCGCATGATCCACAATCCACGGCTTTTGCTCTTATGGCGGCCGCTATTTGACGAGTGCGAAAAAAAAGTTTGTATTGAGAGAAGAGTGAACTTCTGTGTTAGAATACAATATTATAGGCCTACGAGTAATTACAATTTATAATGTTACAAACACGTAATATTTTGATATTTTGTTTACGAGTTTTTGCTTACGTTCGTATCATCATCATCATCATCATCATCATCATCATCATCATCATCATCATCATCACCGTCTTCACAGTGATAATCTGTACGTAGATGGATTTAAAATTTTGATCTTTCTTTCTAGTACTGTCTTCACATGTTTTAGTCTTTCAATGTTCTATTTCCTTTTTGGTTATACTGATAAGTTGTGATAGTATAAGATTAGAGTGCCAGTTGATTGTCTAATTAGTAGTTAGTGGAAACCTGCTGAGGGTGGAACTGGGCGAGGGGAAGGGGGCCGAGGAAATAAGCGGAAGAGTTATTTATTAGTGTTTCACTGGGTAGTGCTGTCACTGAATGCAAATAAGATACATTAAGTAATTATGTTTTTTGTATTTTTTTGTGTTTTTTTTTTCTAATTTGTTTTCATTGCGTGTGCGTGTTTCTTTATATCTTACATTTATATTTATTATTTGGATTGTACGTATATTGAAATTTTGATAAGAAATTGAATTTAATTTTGTTTTTATATATGTTTCACTGTGTATTTTTAATATCTCACATTTATTTTATATTCATTATTTGCATTATTTTTTTAATTTGGTATGCAATTGAATTAGTTATAATTGTGACAATGACAATTATGGTAATGATAATTGATAATAGTAATAATAACAACAATAATATTATTTTTAT
Source organism: Periplaneta americana (assembly GCF_040183065.1). Taxonomy (NCBI): domain Eukaryota; kingdom Metazoa; phylum Arthropoda; class Insecta; order Blattodea; family Blattidae; genus Periplaneta; species Periplaneta americana. The sequence continues at coordinate 128,623,338 of NC_091118.1, read as the reverse complement.
TATTGTTGTTTTATTATTTTATTATTATTAATATTCTCTCTTTCTTTAAAGATTCAAATTGTGCATAGTTATATCACGAAGGGTCATGCAGGCTCGTGCGAAGGGTAATGTGTACATATGTTTGTATCTATTATGCATAGATAAATGCCATTAATTAATTAATTAATTAATTAATTAACACCAGTTCTACTCATCTTACCTGTATTGAGAAGACATACTGCAGAAAAAAAAAACATGTGCCACTAACAATATGTTGTTGTTTAGTCAACTGTTCGAAGACAGGTCTGAACCTCACAAGTGATACCAACAAGACACCACTTATGAGGCAACTAGGCCAGAAGATCAAGTAATTTGCGATTTTCTTTTGTTTATCATCAGATAACGCTACGGACAGAAAGACGAAATCTTTAAGAAATCAAGCACATAGCGATGACGGTAAAATTATTAGCTACATCTTAATCTTAGTCTCATTTTTGTAAAAATTGGTATAATTCATCAGCATTAAAATTAATTCAAGTACAGCAATATCTATTGTAGATCAATAATTAATTGTGCAATGTAGGAGATATGGAAGAATATGAATGAATTCGCTTATTTGACAGGCTTATGAAACATTGATCGTCTTCCTGCTCCCATCTTGCACTTTTGTAGTTTTTGCAGACTTTTATCGACAATCGTAATCCCCTTCTTCCAGCCGTCATACCTAGCATTCCTCGCATCCAAGTGCCTTTAGTTCTTCCCCTCTTAGGTTTCCTATTTCTTTCATTCGTCCATTCGTATCCACCCATTTGTCACCCTTTTGATATGGCTATGTGTGTATAGCAGTCGTAAGATGCACATGGGATTTAGACATTCCTTTTTGTTTATCACAATATTTTTGATTATGTCTTTCATAGAGATCCTTGCCCATTGTTGCCAAAATTATAATTTTATAGGGTAGCTTTGATCCTGACTTACTCTTCAAATGCCATATTTCTGTCTTGATTTTGTATACAATATTTCTGCAGTCTACTCTTTTGTCATTTTAGGTGTTATATTTCATTTTCATAAAATATTATTTAACTTTGATATTAATAATCTTGAGTTAATTGTTTCTAATTTGTTTCTATCCAATAACTTGTATCTTCTTTTACCTTAACTTTCAAAGGCATGATTTAATTGCATTATTTCTTTTCCTGTATTGTTTTAAAAATTTAAGCCGCGTGTGATCTTTCCAACTGCTATATACTATGTTTATAAATAGTATGTATGCTTTTTATAATTTCCCGTTTACTTTATTGTTTTGTACTCTCAATAACTGTAATTCTCTGCAATTATCAACTGATCATCCTCAAAATAGTAATGAATAAAGTTACCGACATGTCATTTCTCATCACGAAATCCACATCCGAATATTTCTTCTCCCATTTATTTACAGTTTTCTGAAGACACATTTCAAATGGTTCAGTAAAGAAAAACATCCTAGATGAAAACTATTCGTTACCCAAAAGTCCAAATGAAGTTTTTCCACCTTTTTAAATAGAAGATATTTCTGTCAGTCACCACGAAAGCGCATGGAAGTGGAGCTTCATTCATTCATGATCTCGACACTAGAATTAGGCGGTGGTTAGTACCATATCCCGACCGCGTTTCATTCAGGGAAGGATCTGGTAGGCCTACCCAAGTAGGCCCCAGGACTGTTCTGGAAGTTTGGAAACGAAAAAAACATCGCCTCCACCCGAGGTTGAACCCGGGACTTTCCAGTCCGTAGTCAGTTGTACCAACAGATCTACCCAACAGTCTTTCTAATACATAATAAAAAATTATCACGTAGCTTATTTTATCGTCTAATTAGCTTACTACAAAAATATTAGGCCTATCTACGTAAATTAGTATACGACACCGTCGAGATCCGAGATGTAGGAAAAAGACAACGAAAAAGATGGAACAATTTGCTACGAATTCGGAACAAGCGATTATTTTGTCTAATCCATGAGACGCAGAAGAAGATAGTCTTGCTAATACTCTTCTTATTCTAACTTCTTCCATAGTCTGGTCAAAGGTAAACTGTCGAAAAACTTTTCTAAGATTACAGAAGATGAATGAAAGGTTCTTCTAAAATAGTTTTTCTGAGAGAAAATATGTTATTGATAATTGATTGGAATGCTCTAAAACCTACTGCATACATGACGTTATAGTGTAAGTATTCTTGTAGGCCTCTATTCTTCCGTACAAACCATATGCAACTTTTTCATGTATGAGAAACATGCTTTCTATTTTCCAAACATTTGCAATCTATTAAGTATATCTGAAATAATTATTTTAATATAAAAAAAATAAAGTGGACATCTTCATTAATTCGTTGGTGTTTCTCAAACGCTTCCGTATATTTCTTTTATTCTTGAAACAGAATATAATTTTGAAAAACAAATTCGAAAGAATATTTGATTGCTGGGTAACTGGTGTCAATTGTGTTGTGTTTAAACAATCATTTTCCTGATGATGTCTGAAACCATGCCCATTATTTGGATTACCACTGGCTTGATGGACACAGAACCAGCTTCACACAATTGTTTCATTTTGTTTGTTAATTTATTGTATTTGCCGATTGTGATTGGATACGTGTATTGTAAACTCCTGTTTAGTCGCAATGCCACATCTATTACACAGAAATGGCTGCTTTATTTGTTGTACTATACTGCTTCTAGTCTGTTTCCCTGAATTTTTATATTGGTTCGAAGCTCTCTACTCCAATGTAAATTAAACTGATCATTTCTATACCTATGCGACTTTAAATAAAGCAATTGTATTTACATAAGTGTATGCTAATATTTGTAATCCGCTTTGGTTCAAGTGGTAAGTTAACGTTTCTAGATACAATTACTGCTGAGTTCATTTCCATTTATTGCAGACAAGTGAACATTAATCCCTTTCCTAGCAATTGAGTTTTGTCTCTTGGCTTCTGTTTGTTTTGTGTTGTCTTATGCTGTATTTTAGCGCTATGCTGTAGCTACACATGGTTATTAAGTTTCCCTACTTATGAATGATTAACTTTAGTTCATAGTTGATATTAGAGGAGAAAAATTCGCTCCGGTATCGGGGATCGAACCCCGGTCCTTGGTTCTACGTATCAAGCGCTCTAACCATTGCGCTACGCGGAACTTCCATCCATAACACCGGATCGAATCCCCCTCCTACATTGTTTTTCCCTTTGTGGCCTGACTCCAATTTCGACATGTATGTTGACATTTTTTATATCAAGTCAACTGTCATTATAGCCTACAAGAAGCGCACTCAATTGAGTGAATTGGTGGCCGGGATTCCACAGTAATATGCACTGTTGGGCGAAGAATCTCCTCTAATATCAATTGTAACCATAACAGATTTATTCTGTAGGACCAAAAATTAATCTTTATGTAGATTTAGTTCATAATACTGACATGAACGGAAAGGAAAAGTTCAAATGTCCCAATCCTTGAAAGAAGATGTGTCGATACTGAATATAATTACAAAGTTGAAGACAAGTTGATAAAAATCCCAAAACGTGAGTGTCTTCCGTTTATTATTTCCCCATCCCGTGTTGTACCTCTAGCGGTCTAGCTGGTGCAGATCGCGATACCGTTCTTCCGTTTCAAAATATCGGGATCCAATAACCTTGTAAGCGACATGCTACGTGGAATTGCGCGCTTCATCAGCCGGAAAATTATTTATTCGCTTCGTTACCGGCATCTAGCCCTGATCGTACAATTTGCTTTCTCCACTCCCCCCATCGTGCAAACCGACCACGATGCAACACCGCAATCCTGATGGCATGCCACCCCCTGTCGGTCAAGTCATGCCAAATGTACCAGAAAATTGAACAATTTGGAAATGCTCGCTGCCCGCCAGCTACACATGCAAACTCAATTGTCTTCATCTTCATGCGTTAGAGAGTGATGTGGGCAGTGAAGTTAGTGAAACACGGCCTTGTTACAAAGAAGAAAAATCTTAGCCTGAAATCGCTACTATACAGATCATTATAGATTATGACATTGCTGTATGCGAATGTAAGACCAGGGAAATTTCTTGTGCACTATTAGCTACAGTATTTAGCTACAAGCTCATGGTCTCGAATTTCGAAGATCTATTGAGACATACATTCTTTACTGTTAAAAAATGCAGTCGTTAATAAATTGTCGGTCTAAATAAGTTCCAAGTCTTGCGAGAATCATGCGCGCTAGTTCATAACTTGCTCTCACAGCATCAACACTATAGTATTATTGCGATGTACCAATACATATGGTATTTCCGTGCAAGAATTCTGCGTTATCATATGATGGAGGATCGATGGAGCGGAGAAAAATTCTCTCCGGCACAGGGATTCGAACCCGGGTTTTCAGCTCTAAGTACTGACGCTCTGTCCACTAAGCCACACCGGATTCCAATTACGATGCCGGATTGAATCCTCTCAGTTTAAGCTCCACCTCTTAGTTCCCCTTTAGTGGCCAACCCTCTGCACCTCTGCACATTAGTATGTTGGACATTGTGCCACGGTCACACATCTGTGACGCGGTGCATGAGGGTTGGCCACTAAAGGGAAACTAAGAGGTGGAGCTTAAACTGAGAGGATTCAATCCGGTATCGGAAATGGAATCCGGCGTTGCTTAGTGGATAGAGCGTCAGCAAGTAGAGCTGAAAATCCGGGTCCGAATTTTTCTCCGCTCCACTGGTTCTCCTTCAACGCTATAGGCCTACACCTCCATGTTCTACGGGGGGGAGGAAATATATATATATATATATATATATATATATATATATATAAAGAACACTTTAAGAACAGTGGGCTAACTGACAGGTTATTTTCTCATCTTTCACAGAATCCATGAAGCTTTCATCTATTCACAAAGTTAGAATCGGCGTATAAGACGCACTATGCTTTTCAAAGAAAAAAGTGCATCGCCCCGGAAAATACGTAGGTACATAGCGGGGAATGTATAATAAACATTAATAGAATACATAAATAATTATAATAAAAATGTGTACCTTGGAATAATTATTAATGTTTATTTACATCATTCTCTTTAAATTTGTGGTCATTTCCTTCAAACACTACTATAAATTTAATGATCAGTTTTATATTTCCTTAGGTCATCGAAATGCAGGTCCCGATCATTAATATTATCTATTACAGGTAGGTTACGACTTTTTTTTACATATTTACTATGATTCTATGAAACAGATTTTTAGTTTCCTCTAGAATTGTACAGCAGTAAATAGGCCTACATGTACTATCAGTAAATTCTATAAGCTTTACATTTGTGTAACTACAGTAAATGGCATTTAACTTGATAGACAAATAATTGTAATATCTCACAGTGTCAGCGAACTACTTGCATCACATTCACCCACTTTTAGACATTTTAGAACAACTCGTTCTTCTCCAACAAATCCTTCATAGTCCGCTTGTAGTTTTAACTCGTAATGTCTTTTTATATTCTACTTTCTTATAAAGAAGTACTGTTTGCATATTAAGCATTGTATATGACTTGCTACAACCCTACGTAAAAAACAGATTCTCCCATTCCACATATATTAAAAACTGTACGCAAAGTATGGGATTCAGCGCGGATCTTATCTATGAATTTAGACACAATTTTTCTTACGCCTCCGCCTGTCAAAGCACTGTGCTAGCAGCTCGGGCCACGAGGTGCCCTAGCCCCGAGCTCGTAGCAAACCTGTGGCAGCTTCCACCAGCGGCCGAGCTTCACATGACTGTCCTAGACGATCGTAGGGGCTTACATAGTATATGAACCTGCAATCAGGGTTGAGAAGTTACGCGTAGAAGAATTATTTTCCACACGCAGCGTAAGGTACGCGTAAAAATACGTAATTCATGTCATAAATGTAAAATGTAATAAATTCAAAACTTCCTGTAATACATAAAACAAAGTGTTAAATTGTACCGGAGTGCTCAGGCTATAAGCGTGTATTTCTTGGTATAATTCATTCGATCTCTTCTTACTAACTTTTCATTTCTTCTATACTTTGAAACAATACGCCGACACCATACAGTTTTCCGCGTGTTACTTAGTTACTAGCTACTAGGCCTACTACTCATCTAAGAATTCCTACGGTTTTCATTATATACGTTTTGTCATTATGTTTCCCACGGTTCCCACCGGCATCTTTTGTCTTTATTTTATTTTCTTTTTCGCCGAATTTCTTATATCGCTGAGGTAATGTATAGTATCTTTGTACGTAATGCCGACTTCGTTTGTTTTCTTTTATCCACCTATTGCAGCAGTCACAAAAGACAATATTAAAAGAGAAAACACGAAATTTATTGTTCTTTTGAGAACTCTTGTGTTTGAGAAAAGGAAGGAAGTATGGTATATTCGAATTGATGAAAGAATTGAACATGTATCCAGACCATTTCCAGAATTATTATAGAATGTCCCACCAATACCATATTACAAAACCTCTTCACAAAATCGAATATTAAGTTAAAAATCGTAGCGTATTTTCTTTTACAATCACACACCACGTGTCGTTTTGAAGAGTCACTCGCGACTGAAAAGAGACTCAGCGGAGTGGTGTGCCCCTATATTAATGTATGCATTAATACATTTGTTTACATGGGAGAGACTCGAAAAGCCATAATACCTCCGCCTGATGTCCGAGCCACGTCTTCTCTGTGTGAATTACTCCTTAGAGAGCATTGGATACAAAGTGTGGCCTCGGCTGAATGCCTTCCAATGTCAACGTTGAACAAGCGAATTCCGATAGCCTACGTGATATTCGTGTCACTACCAAACTGTGTGTCAAATGTTCGTGCGTCCAACGTTGGAGGGTATCGGACACATAGTGTGGTTCCGGTTTTTAAATGTGTGCACCGACATCTTTACACGCCCAATTAGTGGAAACTTCATTAGAAAAACTAAAAAGGACTAAGAGTGCCGAAATGAGACATTTAAGATACCTAGAAGTGTATATGCTGTTACATGGATTTCAGAAAGAGATGGCAGAACAATTTTTGACTGGAGTTGGAACAGACAGAAAGGCTTAAACCATGTAGATTACGATTATGAGAAATTAATTCGAAGAATACAATGACTTTTTATTCTAGTAATTCCATCATACAATCACCCCGGGCTAAATTTGACACCCTCTCCTTTATGCACTGAAACGAGTGGGATGATAATAGGCAGGAAATTGCTTATTTAAGTGACAAGAAATATTGAATATTCTTCTTGCGGGCACGGGGAGGATTTTTATAGTAAAAATCTCGTGTCACCGCGCTCGTTCGGTCGTTGTGTACAGTAGAAGCAATCTTCTGCCGTTGAGGGGAGTTCGTCCCCGAGGCTTCGATACACATCGGTTGAAAGAAAGGGAGAGCGCTGGGGTGTGCAATACAACCTGTCGCGTCTTGTTATTAAAAGCGTCATTTAATATCAACCTGTAATAGAACAGTGATATCAAATGACAATAATTACGAACTTGCTGATTGAAAAAGATTAAGGGTTAATGAGCCACTTATGAATGATAGACATTTTCGAGTGTTTTTTATTTTCCTGTATCCTTATTTTATCGATTTTATACGTTGGTAGCACTAATTTATTTAGTGATTCGTTCCTCAATCCATTCATTAATTTCACTCAAATATTCATTAAATTATTCACTCACATATATTCATTTAATTCTTTCATCGCCAGTGGCGGCTGATTGTCTGAGGCAAGTGATGCCGGGCCTCAGTCAATTTGCTCCCTTAAACTTTAAATTTTAGTGTGTTTTAATCATATATAACATATTATATCAGTTATTTCAATGAAGCGTATAGAGATATAGAACTAGGAAACTTTGTCATCTCTGTCTTGCAATAAATTTGTTCCTGAGGTCCGAAATGTTGTGACCGGGTCTGGCTTCTGCATTTCGTGTATTTCCAAGGGTTTTAAGGTTGCACTCGGAAAGCTGAAACTGAGGCACATTTCTTGCGGCCTCGTGATCTAGCAGGTAGTGCTGCGTATGATTAGGTTGTATTCGGAGCAGTTTTTTACGTGCTTTCATTCGGATGCCTCCAAATTACCTCCGATGAATGCCGCGCAGCGCAGGTTGTATATGTGCATGGCAATTTGTGCTTGGTTTTCCTCGCCAAGTTATTACAAGTTCCATGATTTCGACATTGTTATACAATGTGTTGTACTTTAGAATGTGTTTTATGCACTACTTTAACTCTTTTCCTATACAAATAGTTCTTCAGAGCCAGGCGAACAATAACTTTCTTTAAATCGGAACTGAGCTCCTTATAATGCTCCATTGTATACAATTCTGAATGACAGACCAACAGCAAGTGACCTCCACTGAAAGACAACCCTGTAAGCACTGCATGCTTGTTTACTATGAATCTAAACGTAACTACCCACTGTCCGTGGGGTAAGTGTACGAACAAACAGTGTTACATGAATTTCACGGAATGTGTAGTTTTAAATTTTTATGCTCGACCATGCCAAAATGAGTAATTATATACCTGGTAGCAGTCTTTAATGCATGTCATTAAAGTACACCTACTCATTAAAGTACAGGTGTTCAGCCAATGACAAGTCAGCTTTGTACCGTTATAAAACCTCAGCCAATGACAAGTCAGCTTTATACCGTTATAAAACCCCAAGTATCGATTATTTTCGGATATGCAATCGAAAGAGAATTAGCGAAAAGTCACGGAGGCTGGAAATCCAATACTGTCGCAGAAGGTTATGTTTTGTTACTATAATAATTAGAGTTGATTGTAAATAATATTCAAATAAATTCAATTTGTCATCTCGTTTTTCAATTTCAAAGGTCAGTTTAATAATATATGAGGTGTACAAACAACATTGTTATATACTGTATGTGGTGCCGTCTGTTGATTCAGTAGCCTCAATAGTCCGATGAAGTCCTTTCGTCCTCCTCCGAAAATGTAAACATACTGCGACAATCACAATGCTACATCACGCCGCACTATTCTAGGCAAATACTATTGAAATGATGATGATGATGATGATGATGATGATAATGATGACTATTGAAATAGAGAGTGATGGGAGAAACCTGAGAATAATCCGCAGAAACTTACCTTTGTCCACCATTCTGCCATCACCGGGATTAGACTGTTGACCAGTAAACTTTTTTATTTTGGTATTGGAGGGACCATATGATCCTGCTCTAGTGTACGATTTTCCCAGCTAGGCGCATTTCCAAGTCACACCAATTTTAATTTCTGCGATAAGGTTCGCTCTGTACTCTAGCAAGAGACAGCCAACCCTATTTCTCCCCAAACAGATAACCAGATTTTACCACTCTTCGCCAACCGGAGATTGGAAATAATAATGCTATATGATTATCTTGACGAACTAAAGTAGTAGTCTAACATAAGGAAACAGGAAAAGTCCGATACCTTGTTCGTCGTAAGTGCCACTATCAATTTTTCAATAAAAACCCCCATGCCTGCTCATGAACTTGATCAGTTAACTATTTGTGTCTTATAGATAAGATCAAATTTATTTCAATGTTCACATCTAAATTTATATCAACCATTAAAATTATTAAAATGCATAAACAACAGTTGTCTGACGATATTCAGTTAAAATACTGTTAAATCTTAAGTTCTTATAAATTTTTCGAGGCAATTACCATCTCGTCTTCAGTAGCAATTAGTAACTCTAATAGAATTACCTTGTGTTTCTACATTTCACAATAAACTTACGGGAATATTCTTACGTAACAAAGAAATTAGAATGGTGTAAATTACTGGATCAATTTCAAATTTAATTTAATTCACAATCCTTTTTATCAAACTGTTAGTAGAGAAATATTTATGCTTTGAAAGTAATTGAATAAAATTGAAATTAATCTTAAAAAAATTACATTAAACAATATTGTGCAATTTATAGAATTAAAAAAAACTGTTGAATCAAAAGTTAAGTATATAGGTCTAACAAAGGAACGTTTAACACTGGAAGGATGAATAAAACTTCAAATTTTGTGCACTGAAAGGTCGCATTTGTAACTGATACTGCCTTTTTGTGGTATTATATTCTAGCATCTATTATGTATTCTTCTTTATTTCGTTTGTGTTGCTTGTTTTGTTTTTTTCACTATTATATATTTTGTATATAAAGTGTATCAATGTAAGCCACTTATAATTGGAAGCTTGCTTCTGTTGGTGGTAAAGTTTAAATAAATAAATAGATAAGTAAGTAAATGAATAAATAAATAAAATAAATGAATAAATAAATAAATAAATGAGTGAATAAATAAATAAATAATTACATTAATGGGACTCGAGATGTATACAAACAATTTGTTCTTCCTCTGACATATATCGTCAAGTGAGATGTACTGCCTGATAATAGATGTACAGTAGTGGCAAAAAAAAAAAAACGGACCGACACTTGTAGCTGATTTCAGATCCTTGTTCACTCCAGAGCATGATAGACTGGTAACTAAGACTTTCGTGGTTCGAATCCTGCCTGGGAAGGAAACTTTTTTTTTTTTGTTCCTTATTAAAATTTATTCCCAATACTTTTCGATTGCAGTGATATTTTACTACTTAATTAACTTATTATTCTCAGAACATTAATTTTACCAGCACTCGAAAAGTATTGGGAATAAATTTGAATAAGGAACAAAAAAAAGTTTCCTTCCCAGGCAGGATTCGAACCACGAAAGTCTTAGTTACCAGTCTATCGTGCTCTGGAGTGAACAAGGCTCTGAAATCAGCTACAAGCGTCGGTCTGGTTTTTTTGCCACTACTGTACATCAACCAGAACCTCAATTAGAGGTAAATCAGATATTATTATTATTATTATTATTATTATTATTATTATTATTATTATTATTTGTAGTAGTAGTAGTACTGTCGTTAATAACACCCTTCGACTAGACTTTCAGTTACTTCCATGAAGACGCTACAAGTATAATAATCACATGACATTCACAGTTACGATACTATATGAATATGGGGCAATGTCACAGTTTAGTACAACATGGAATAAACAAAATTGAGTAGGACCTATATCTGAACTTGTAGGGAAGAATATAAATTTGTCGCATAAAATCCATCCTGACTTCTATAACTACGCACAATAAAAACAGAGACGGAAAAATTCATAAAATAAACTCACGCTGACTTGCACGTTACAGGCCCCACTGTCAATCAAGAGGAAGTATCGAACAAGCAATCACATTGCGTGTTTTCCTTCATCTCTGGCATGAAGAAAAATGGCTTTATAATTCTCAAACACATTATTAGTGACTGCAAGTTCCCTCAGTATTACAAACGTATAAAGGAGATCAATCTTTCATGAACACGATGTTTTCCTGGTTTTGACACTCAGAATAATTCCTTCATTTAATAATCATAAATAATAGCTGTTTAGAACACATCAATTAGCATGTTTAACTCTTTGGAATGAAATTTATTATAGTCTGGTCCACAATAAATAAAAAATGTAACTTAATAACTTACAGGCTTTATGTAGCGGCCTGTTAGCTCAATAGGTGAGAAAATGACAAATGACTACTGACTGGAAAGTCCCGGATTTTGTCCCGGGTTGTGGTGGTTAGTAGTGGAATGTGATAGCGTTTTGCCGTCACAGCTCCTAACTGTGATAGTTACGGAAAAATGGCTGTGAGAGATAATTGCGATTTTGTCACAGAGTGATTTTTATGTTCTGCTGATTCTTGACAATTGGGAATGTTATTGAGTCATCCCGAATATAACCCTATATGACGAAACATGGCTTCCCACCACGAGACGACAGATGATAATCGCTATTCAATGAAATGGCATACCGGAGTCATAAATATTTCGTCAACAAAGAAGTGTTATTATGTAATTAATGCACGACAGTATTCTCATAGTAAATTTGTAGATCCTAGTTGGCTTGTCATTCATCTTCTGACTTGAAGTTGTCTGGAGCTGTCACACATCGTCACACAATATACAAAAGGTTGGCTAAAAAGTAATGGCAACAGTTCGATAATTCTGACATGGCTTTATTCACAGGGGTACAACATTTACGTACCTTCAATATAGTCACTCCCCTTATTTATCACCTTTTGCAAATGTTTGGAAGGCGCTGCACACCATTAGCGCGTTCATCTTTGTTGATATTCCGTACTGACTGCTCTATAGCACAGATAAGTTCATCTGTGGTATTGCACCGGGTCCCTCACAGTGATTCTTTCACTTTGGCGAAGAGATCGTAATCGCATGTACTCAAATCGGGTGACTACGGTGGATGTTCAGCGGCGCAAGAGGTCCTTGACAGCAGCAGTGGTATAACTTCTTGCATTGTCATGAAGAATGATGGCGTTCTGTACCATCAAGTATCGTCGTTTTCTCCTGAGCGCTGGACGAAGGTGGTGGTGCTTCACGCAGACCCTGAAAACATTCTTGTGCACTACGACCTCGTGCCACATCAATTTTGATGCAGGAACGTTGCTCTAGTTTTGTAAAATGGCCTTAGGGCACTCGCACTTTCCCTATGAAAGTCAACACTCTACACACTGCAGTAGACAGACAGAGTACTGTCGCTCATCTAACAGTCCTTGTTCATGTCCGCACAGCTGGCAGCTCTCGAACGCACCATCGTCATGTAACAGCAGTGTTGCCATAACTTTTCATCCAATTGTAATTACAGTCGTCATCTGTCACCATCGTTGCTGGAAGATGGGCGGAGATGGCGAGGTGTGATTTTCGGACTCCAATACAGTGTCAGTCGTAACCAGCGACAAACCTATCACATGATTTTTGTCGTTGCCAATACTTCTCGAACGGTCCCAGAGTCCATTCAGCTTCCTACCAAATTGAAGTACCGGTTTTTCCCTTGGATACTCGTACAAGCCGGTCGGAATGTGGTGTCGACCACGCCATGCCATTCTAGTGCCGAGGTCATGGAAGCATACAGCTCTACCTTCATGTCGCCCCTTTGCCTTTATGGCTTTAAATGAGATAAATATGCATTTATCATTATTTAATACTACTAAAAAGTAAGGATGTGACTGTTTTGAAGTACTACAAAAGAATGGTAGTGCCAATATAGTTATTACATGATTCAGAAATGAATCGTGAATTCCAGAAATCCCACAAGTCATATTTTTTCTCAAATTCAGTTTTTCATATGGTTGTAATATTATATTCTGTCTGCAGTAATACAATACGACAAAGAAATTCAAAGACAGAATATTTAATTTGGTTTACAGATCTAGATGATGAGAAGTCAATGATTATGGAGAGCCGTGTCAAGCACGTGTGCTTATAAAAATTAACTATATAACTATTGAAATGTAGGTTTTACGCTTGATTGTGTCTTATAATTCGAAATGGCAGGCGTATTTTGCATTTAAGTTTCCGTATACAGTTCTTACTAGCGCGCATATTTTAAGGGCTTTAACGTAATAAAGTCTATACCTGTGGAGTAACAGTTAGTGCGTCTGACCGCAAAACCAGATGGCCCGGTCGGAACAAGTTACCTGGTTTAAGTTTTTTCCGGGTTTTCCCTCAACCCATTAAGAACAAATGTTAGGTAACTATCGGTACTGGACTCCGGACTCTTTTCACTGGTATTATCACCTTCATTTCATTCAGACGCTTAATAATCTGAGATGTTGATACAACGTCATTAAATAACCCACTAAAAGAAACATAATTTTGAAGGTTGACTTGTAAGTTTTGTTGTTATTCATAAGAATCATTTCTTCGTTAATCGATTGACTTAAAATATTCTTTAGATTGGATCCCTATTCTTAAGTGTGATACACCAATATCGTAGAATTCGAACTTAATAGTGACCTGCGGATCTTGCGGGAAAAAGATATCCAGGAGTGTCAAACGATTAAGGTAAACACTATACTAGCACACTAAAATCAATTTGTATTGAAAATATTAAAATTACATATCACTAGTATTAGATTTGTATTACATGTAATTGAATTGAAAATATTTAAAATATTTATATGAAATATTAAGATTTAAAATATCCAAATTGAATAGCAGTCCTAATATAAAATTGAACAGCATTAAAATATGTATTAAAGCTGAACAGTGAAATTTGTATGATACAGACGTCACGAAATCTAGAACATATAATTTTCTATCATTGAGTGCTGCATTTTTCATATATATAGGCCTACATATTATATAAATAAATATATATATATATATATTTTTTTTTCAGAAAACCAAATCGGTGTCTATTGAAGACCCATATAGATAATTTGTCTTTGCTCTGCTCTAAAGCGTTTAACTTTTGTGATATTCCTGCAACGCCATTCACATTATATATATATATATATATATATATATATATATATATATATATATATATATATATATATTCACTTCATGATATCTATTAATTTTGATATACACTTCAGTTTATATTTCCTTCAACATAGTTATTAAAATAAATTGGGATGATGATGATGATGATGATGATGATGATGATATAGAGTAACATTGAGTTTAACTTTGAGTGGAAGTCTCGCTAATATTTTAAACTATTTGTAGTTCTTATTGTATTTTAGGAAAACTTTACCAAAACTGGAGGAGGAAAATCACAATCAGCACAAATATAATTTGTGAACACATAATCTATGAAAGCCTGGACTCGAGGTTCTTGGGGTAGAATGGACATTAAAATATCGGTGAAAACATCGTCAACATGGCTGGGTTCAAGAAATGGCAAACCAAGAAAACATCTTTACGAAGATGCTAATCTCAGAATATTTTTCCTTGTATTCTACACTTAACCCAGACTTGCAATTTCTTAAACCAATTCTGACCTAAGTGAAATCTGCAACATTTTAATGTGACGTTTGGCCAAACTTGCAAAATTATATTTTGAATAGACTTTTCGAGATCTGCATAATTTCTAAGAGGACACAACGTCACTCCCAGTTTTGACACATATTTATATATCATAGCCTAGAATGTTTTAGAGTGCCCTAGGTAGGCATTATGGTCAATGTGGTGTTTGTGCAACCCTTGGGACCAGTTAGTATATGCCTTGGATTCACTCGATATGTTTTCATTTTACCCCAGTAAAATTCAATCATTTTTCGGGCCCCAGTGGCCATGATGGAATTTGTGACGAACAAAGCCGACATTGCACAGGGATTTTCTAAACGTACTCTCTTTTCCCTATCTCATTTCGTCAAAATTATTTACTTTATCTTCGTTTCATATATCATATATAATAGTTAAAAGAGGCGAGGGTGAAGTGTTAAAGGTAGCACTGGTATCCGGTTCTGATAGAGGTTTTAAAGCTTGGAGCTCGAGGTCTTGGAGACCTACTCGTCTGAGGATGTTTCCTGGCTCTGTTAGGGCTGAGAAAGGATGACCCACCTATCAATGTCGGAATCATAAATGCCATCCAGGTCACCTGACAGACTGGAATAATCAACGCATATAAGCGCACAATGGGTCAATGATGAGCCAGCTAGCCAGTCTGGATCAATAGATCTGTTTCAATTTCACACATTAAAGTTGTGGTCTCTTTGGTTCCACTCACTGAGCATATTTCAGCCAATTTTATACAGTCAGCTAGTGTTGAATTTAAACTTCTGATATTAAAATGTCAGGGAAGTATGTTTAAATGTTGGTACATCCGGACTTTCCGTGCACTCTATGTCCTAACCATAGGTCTACATGCAAACTAGTGAGGGAATTTAAATATGTGAAGGCTGCACTTTCAATTGTACGCAAATGCCTTTAGGGAAATTTCCCATAACATCAACGTTATAAACTCTAGACAGGAATGACGACTCATATGATGGTGCTGGCACTTGATGAGACAATCTTGCATCCTCAGTATGGAGGGAATGTCATGCCAAGGAAGAGGGATGATTTTCACTACGTCATATTTCTCTATTGCTTCAGGGGGATGTGGAGTTTCTATTGGGGTTTAGACTGTTGCACTGAACATTAGGGTAAGATGAAAAAAATACCCCCCACTGTTCTAGTTACTCCTGGGCTTACCTCCTGCTGTGAATAAAATAGAAGCCAAGGGGCGAGTGTTTCGGTTGCAGAAGGGGACGTAATTGTTCAGATCAGGGACTCTGACCGGTTGCTAAGGTGTGACACATATTTTTGTCATTCAATTTATTTGTATGATGCAGGAAATCACACTGATTATACAAATAATACAATTTTGCTGCCTATTTTAGAGTAAATGTATATTCGTTATTATTTAAAATATTAACTGTAGATGTTGCTATTAGTAATTAAATTTCACTCTCTATCTTCGGTAAAAATTGTATTTTATGTAGCATAAAATAATAGCAGTCATAATTAATTTTTGATCAACTGTCTGTGATGAAAATTGTGAATTTAATTAAGACCTTTATATTACTGGAAAATCAGTTATTCATAGAATAATAATAATTACGTTACCAGTCTCCATTACCGATTAAAATTTCACTTATCTAGTATAAAAGACTAAACTTTATAAGTTGCTACATTTCTAAAGTTATCAATTTCAGCAGTTTTATGATAAAATTCCTGGCAATACTAATTTATTATTTCATTCTTTATTATTTTAACAGTTTCATACCTGTTCATATTTTGTTTCTTATAAATGCAATTCGAAATAGGCCTAATATCTAAATTAATTTCATATTTTTCAAGATAGATCTTCAATTTATACATTGCACAAAGCCATTATTTTTATAAACGGAAAAGTAACTAATCTTATTAGTCTGTAACATGGTAATTGAAACGCACGGTATTCTTGGGTTTTAAGCTTATTGTTGTGCGTAAATGGATCGAATTTTCGGATATTTCTTTTAGAAAAAAAAACAAGCTGATTACTTTAGAAATTGACCATTATAAACAGACAGGATCAGTAATAGTACTAGAAAATTAATGGATTGTGATAACACATTTGACACTACAAATATAATCCAAAGAAAGTAATTCTAATGGTTCGGTCATACACAATGGAATACTAAAAATATGTCCAAATAATCATGAATAGAATATTTCAATAAAAGAGACGAAATAATTTTCCAATAGAAATTGACAAGAGGGGATATATGAGGCAATCAACAAAAGACAACAGAAATTCACAGATTTGGAAACAAGGAGTTAAAAAAGCGATAACAATTGTAAGGAACCGTGCATTATTATTAAACAGGAATTTTTAGATAGATTACAATATATCATGAACCTCAAAAGATAATGAATAGATATGTTGATGGGTTATCGAAAACAATAATACTTTCACTGATCATGTCTACGACAATATTTTACTTCTTCTTTGTCTTATTGTCGTCCTTTAGACATACTTCAAACCCAATGCTGTGTAGGAGAGGATGTCTTTGGACCAATTTTGTTATGCTAGACTCACAATGCAGGCTTCTCTGAGCAACAAGACGCAAAGCCACCGTAGAGACGTTGCTACGATCGCAATATTTTACAGATGGCATTTAAAAATAACATAATGATTATTATGATTTTGACGTAGAACTACGTCTTACTTCTCACTAGATGTAGGCAGAGGTAACTTGGAAATTGATTGTGATATAAAAATGAAACTCTGTTTAGCCGCTACTGCTCGCAAATGAAAATACACAAAGAGATGATGTACAGGGTGGCCTACTTAACTCTTTCACCTCCGATAGTGTGTCAAGTATTTCACATATACACAAACCGACAATTACAAGTTAAATTACATCAAAAGGGACATCTGATACACGTAATGTATTGTTTGCACAGGAAATACTTTTCAAGATATTAGGATCAACTTTTTTTTTAATGACAACCAACTAAGTTTTGTCTTGTAAATGTTGCGTTAGCTCTGTCTAATAACGACTACTTTACTGACTGTTTGAATTTCAGCTGTAAGAGTAAACATAAACAATGTCTGACCAAGGATCGAACAGAGGAAGGACAATTCTGGTTAGAATTGTGCGTCAATTAAATCACAATCACAATGTACTGTACATTTTAATACTATGGAAATGCTGGACATGGTGAAGTGAGACATAAAAGTAGTGTACAATAAAAAATAAACAATTATTCTCAAAAAAACAAAACATAAAATCTCGATGTGAAATCAGAATCAATGTGTGCAATCAAATGCCTAGAAATGATTGACAGGTTAAATTGATTTCACGTTTAAAACATTCATACCAATTAATTGTACAATACTCTAGTAAAATGTAGCACACACGTAAACCTTCTAGACACTTCACCGATGTCTAATCGTTCAATTGTCTGATACAGAACTTAAGAAACTGAGTAGTGTACGGTATTATGGGTGTGTTCGATCCTCAATTACGTCAACATTATGAACTAGACATAAGGAAGGGTGCCTCAGACATTGTTTATGTATTCTCTTACCGGTGACATTCAAACAAACAGTCAGTTGTTATTAGACAAAGCTAACTTAACATTTGGAATACAAAACATAGTTGGTTCTCATTTAAAAAAAAGAAAGTTGACTCTAATATCTTGAAAGTTATTTCATGTAGAAAAAATACATTACGTGTATCAGATGTCCCCTTCGATGTAATTTAACTTGTAATTGTCGGTTTGTGTATATCTGAAATATTTCACACTCTATCGGAGGTGAAAGAATTAAGCGGGTCACTCTGTCTATAACTTTGGATAGAGGAAAAAACACCGCATCAAACCAGATATGAACGGTCGCTGCTAGCTGACTGTGAACTTGAGAGAGCAGACAACCTAGCGAAAGATGTAGCATATTAAACCTATGCACTTGTCGACCGGTGATAGAACCCACACGTAGTTATACGTAAAGATACGCAGCAGAGTAAAGCTATGCACCTGTTAATTTTTTTTAAATATATTTATGTTTATAACGAAGAAGCAATGGAACACAGTATTTAACTTTTGTCCTCTGTGCAATATAACATTTCTGAAATCGGCGATGGAAATCTGACTTGAAGTCCGGCAGACCTGAGTTCAATTTTCGATAAGAAGAAGAGATTTGGCAAAGCAACTGGCGTACATTTCTTCTCTTGCAATTTTCCTTGTGGAATTATAACATGACCAAGAAATTTAGTCTTGCTACTTGTCAATGACACTGATTGGATCAAAATTTCTACAGGGACATCATTTTATTTTTACTAACATTTCTAATATTAACCTGGCTATACCTTTGGATTAACGGTTCAGAACCGGAAACACCGTTTCCTACCCCTTTTCATGACTGGAGTTAGATGATACTGGCTTCAAATACAAACAAATCACTTTACCAGGTATAGGAGGGAAGAAAAGTAGTTCATTCATTTACATAAACTAAGAAATATCGCGATTTTGAGTTTGTTAATTTTCATTAGGTTTTTATTTTAAATAAGTGTTTTTATTCACGAACTGAGCTATCCATTTGGACGTATTCATTATGCAGTGTATATTATACTGTCTACAGCACATTAGCGTACAATATGGAGAATGAAGTTAAATTGAAAAATAATCATGATATGGATATTTAAACACATTTTTGAAAATAGTGGCCGTTCATTTCGATACAGGCTTCAGTTCTTTTTTGCATATTATCGCACTATAGACTATTCTACCTAATTCCAATTAGGAGTTTCGTTCTTCGTACTAGTAACTTATATTGAAATAATTCTGTACCTACTCTATGAAAAAGTACCTTTCGTATTGTAAATTCAATCTTCACTTCTGCCCGATCCGAAAAGATAAAATTACTCAGACATACTATCTACTGTCCGTCCAAGTAGTTTTGTCGCAGGGTCGTAGAAGAGGGGAAATCACGTGACAATTACTTAACGGGGCCCTTTTATTTAAGTTATTTTAAACAGTTGTATAATATTACGTAGATGTCCAATTCCTAACAGAAATTAATGCTTTCAGAAAAGAGCTAAGACAGCCCAGTCACTAGCCTTTACAGAGGGGCGAGCAGAAGCGGGTGGGGGAAACCGGGATGCGACGTAGGCAAACGGACGACAGTACCTGTGCGAAAATACGATTCAATATTGAAAGCTCTTTTGTCACTGGAAAACGCGAATATATTTTTGAAAAGTACTACACTCACTAACTCAGTACTGTTTATTATGACCGCAAGGCAACTTTGACTGCATACACGGCCTTGGTTCTGTGTGGGAGGACGATTGGAAGTTTACTAGTAGAGGGGGTGGGAGTGAAGTACATTCAAAAACTCAGGTACAATAAAAATTGAAGTAAAAATAAAATGATGTCCCTGTACAAATTTTGGCCACTCGACCGCAATTACCGAGGACCGTAAAAAATAAGTTCGCCAGGGGCCGTTAACAGAAAGAAACAATTTCATTGGAAAAAATTATTGGAACAGACGGCTGTGAAACGCTGGTTCTGATCCCAGGCGGCCGATTTCTACGACACAAGGATACAAAAATGATATCATGGTATGACAAATGTCTCAATTCCCTTGGGGAAATGTTGACAAATAGCGCAACAATTACTGTATCTGTTTCAATAAATCTTTCCATGCAATTTTTTTTGTTTCTAATGTTAAAAAGCTGAGTTTGTGAAATATTTAGCACTAGTACGAGTATATGACCGTAAAAGCCTTCTTCGCTTATCTCAGTGTAAATGTGGCTGTTTGGGAATATTGGTGCTTTGAAGATATCTCCGCAGTGCAATTCTCGCTAGTGTTCTCGTAGTTTTGAAATTGCCGAGTGTATCAAGGGGCTTTTATGAAAGCAGAGTCGACTTTAAACTGTCGAGGATGAGGATGAGGGTTGGGTAAGTTTCTTCCCTCAGGTAACTAAACTTTTTCTTTCGCTACGCGCTCTCCGCAGCGCGTTGTTATTACATAACATGTGCCCACTCTCTTCATCACTTTGCGCCGTGGCAACTCGCAGAAGGTTTTCGCTGTAGCAGATGCATCATAATTAAGTTACGCGCTGCGGACCGGTCTGCCGCGGGCCTTATGCCTTTCACCCAAAATATATGTTCATACAAGACGCTCAACATAATTTACGCTTTCATAAGATAAAAACATTCCCCACGCTGTCTAATAGTTGTAACATTTCACTCTTGGTACGCAGTAGACGACCTTCGGTCTGTACAGTATGTCATAGGTGCTACATTAAGCAAAATGGTACAGCCTTTTCTAACATAATATTTAATGATTGTGCTTTAGTGATATAGCGCACCGTCAGTCGAGCGACACAGCTAGAGCTTCGGATCTCTATGCCGTACAGCCGAATTCTGAAGGAAAAAAAAACAGTGTTGCGTAGGTTTTACCGAGACAGTCCCTTTTTCATCTCATAAATACACTACTTATCCACGAATTATCATTGTTCTTCTTCTCATTTCTTTCAGTTATCACAAATATACTGGGATTTCGCCTTCCTCATGATCTATACCAAAACGTTTTTGGACCACCGTCCCCTTGACTCCATAAACTTATCCTCAATGCTCTCCTACCTTACTCGAGCCAACCCTAAATTCAGAAAAGCACTTCATACAATCCACAAGAAACGGTGATAACTTAGGGCTCGGAAGTTGAGGAAAAATACTTTTTTTTTTTCGAGTGTCCGAAGACGAGACCCAACATAATATAGGTTCATTTTGGGTCATTGTAGGTCAGAAAATGGAGGGTTTTATTTGTCCTTTTTTTGCCTTTTTCGGCATTTTTCGGCTTATTGGTCCTTTTTAGCCTCTTTTTTTTTTAGGTCTTAATGACTTTTTTTTTGCAACTTCAGCTTCTTTCGACTACATTTTTACTGTTATTTTTACAATTCACCACGAGATCTCACTTGCTTCAAGTAGGCTATGCACGAATGACATCCGTTGATGTGGAGAGAAGTTTCTCGATGTTTCGAAACGTGCTGTCAGAAAACCGACGATCCTTTACACCTAAGAACCTGGAGATTATTATTACGATATACTGCAATGCTAACTAAGGTAAAGTTTCCGAAGTCCAATTTCTGCAACCCTAGTGTGGTTAAGCCAGATATTCTAGTTATACTAATTTCGATTTCTTTCTCCAGGATGTCCATTGCGGGTTCGCTGAATTCATTCTAGGTGGCAAAAATCGTTCATTCTAAATTCTCCAAGTACTTTTTTTTTAACAAACACAGAATTAATTTTTCAAATTATGTTAATATATATATATATATATATATATATATATATATATTGTCTGAAAGAAGAAGCATTTCATTCATATAGTGTTTTTCGCACTGTATGTTGCATACCACCAGAATTTTGTACTTTTGAAACATTATACTCATTAAATATGTAATTGTAACTGAAATTATTAATTAATTTGCATCAGCTATTTTACGTCCCTTTTTCCAGTCTTTAGGTCCTTTTTAGGATATCTTTAGGTCTTTTTAAAGGTCTTTTTAAGCAATTTATAGGTCTTCAACTTCCGAAGTCTTAGTGATAACAAATTTAACTTTAACAGTTGTTGTAGATGTTCCTAAGTAGGGACTGTACTTTGTTACAGGAGGCTAGAAGATTAAGTATTATTGGAGTTTTTAAGCGAACGATGTCAGTGCATCTGGCAAGCGAAGTACTTGACTGACGGCTTACGCTACTCTTGTTTCGTCAAGTGGGGCAGATCAAAACGTTGACCACTTTAACAATTACACTAATATTTACAATTTAAATTATGTGGTGTACGCTAGAATACGCTATTTTTATTATTAACACTATGAAAAAAAAATTTAGGCCTACATTGATCAAACATTTATTTACACTATTAAGCTTTTGTACAGTAAGGTCCGAAAGTCTTGTAACCCTCCCCCCACTTCTGTTTGTATGTTGATGTGCATCCATTTTGAACATGTCATAGCACATGTGTGATAATGGTTGATACTCTACGTTTCAGTATGGGCACCATCATTGTCGCGGCACAAAATGATACGGCGTCATGTCCTGTGTGAAATTTTCCGCAGCAAAGGCGGTGTGATTTCCCTGAATGCCTCCCTAACAGCTTGCTTCAAATCTTCAATTGTCTGGTATCGATGTTTCGAGACATGCTGCTTAATTATTCCCCACAGGGAAATCACACCGTCTTTGCTGCGGAAAATTTCACACAGGACATGACGCCGCATCATTTTGTGCCGCGACAATGATGGTCCCATACTGATGTTCTGGATCACTAAACAAGCTGGAAAGTAAAGTATCAAGCAATATCACACATCTGCTATGACATGTTCAATCAAAATGGGTGCACATCAACATACAAACAAGGGGAGGGTGACAAGACTTTCGGACCTTACTATACACTGTTGTGTATTGTAATGCAAGGTATTTTATTTCATAATACACAGCCTACTTATTTTGTAAGTTGTGTGCAATAGAGTAAATAATGTTTGATTATGTAATTCTTCATTCTTTATGATAGTGCAATAGTGGAAAGAGCGTATTTGAGTGCAAATAGTGTAAAGGGGTTTCAAACATTTACTGCTTTCAAAAGCTGATTGGAATATGATCTTCAAATATTACTTTTTAGAATATTTATTTTTAATACACCAATTTTCCTTAATTTTGTTAATCATTCCTTCAATCCAAATTGTCTCATTTAACACTAAATTGTCTACTTGTTTAACTCTTTAGAATTACATGCAACTAAACACATCCAAGTTAAATAATTTAAGTTGGATTCCAGTATAATAAGTAGTGTAAGAAGTGGACTGAATAAACAAAATACATTTAAATTGAATTCCAGTGTACAAGTAGTGTGATAAGTGGACTGAGTAAACAAAACTAATTTTTAACTTGGATTCTAGTAGTAATAGTATGACAAGTGGACTGAGTAAACAAAACTAATTTTTAACTTGGATTCTAGTAGTAATAGTATGACAAGTGGACTGAGTAAACAAAACTAATTTAAGTTGAATTCCAGGTTAACAAGAAGTGTGAGAAGTGGACAAAACTAATCTAAGATGGACTCAGGTGCAAGACGTAGCGAAAGAAACTATTAAAAGAGAATAATGTGTGAGAAGAATATTGGTCTGAATAAAGGAAACTACAGTATTTCAGATGGACTCAAAAGCAACACGTAGCGTGAGGAAGGAACTGAAGAACATCGGTAAGTCTAAAATGTGAAACGTAAGATGAGAAATGGATTAAGAAAACGTAATTCGTTCTGTTAAGAATGAGTTTATATGTTGATATTTATTCACCCTTCACATGTTACTGAACCGTATTATGTTCACACATTAATGTAATTGGCCGTTGCGTGAAATAAAGCGAGGCCGAAGCTCTCAACTGTGACTAACTGCATAACACGCAAATGCGTGCTGCCAATGTGAACGTGTTAACTTTGACACAGGGCTCCAATGTAACTGTAACACTTAAGGAGAATCTACAGTAAATTAAATTTCCCCTTTCCGTCCTGTGATACATACGGAAGCACTTTTAATAAGAGTGTAAAGTACATTACATAAACATCACGCAACAGAACTCCAGTAATAGGAGTACCAACTAATAGATGTTCCATATCCTCAACTCCTTCTGATGGCATTCAGAAGGGGACTGTAATTGGAAACGAGGCAATTTAATAAAATATATGCGAAACTGTAGAGTTTAGAGCAGATTTCGCAACATACAGTTTATTGAGTAGCTTAATATCAAAGACGGACATCTGACCTCAATCGAAATTTAGATAGATGTGGTTTTTATACAATTTTTCATGCCAATACCAGTTATAGTGAAACCATATGCAAACGCTAACACTATATTTATAAAATAAATTGTGTTAAATATTACAAAGAACACTGTGAATTAAAAAACTGTCTCTAGATCAAAACTATGGAGACGACAGATGTCCGTCTTTGATATTAATGAATATATATTCATTGTATTAACCTTCAAAGAAAAACATAATTTCTATGAAAGTGCCTTCAGAACAGATAAATTGCAACTTGTTAACCAATTGCTTTCATAGTGAAATGGTTGTCGCCAGAGACTGGTACTCTAGTATCATAGTTTTGGAACTTTCCTTCTTACTGCTGTTAATGCAAAAATACAAGGTGTTTCATCCAAACCTCCCTGATTTCAATTAATCATTGCTAACAAGGTATGCGGATTTATGAAATGAGACTGGTACTAAAAGAAAGAGAAACTCAAAGAATTTGTATTTCATTTGTTTGAAGGTTGTTGTTTTGTCACTACGTTGCGTAACAATCAGAACATTCGCAAAAGCAAAAATGGCAACTCCACAGCAACGCGGGCAAATGATGATGTGGTATGCGGAGACGAAACCCGTAACTTCAACGCAACGAAATTACAGAGTTGTCGGAGGCACATTGAGTTGCCTTGATGCCTGGCGAATGGATTTACTCGGGCTTCTCTGAAATCCCGCTCGAATTTCTTCCACCTTTCCTTCTGTCACGGAACGCCGAGCTCCACCAGATTGTTTTAGGACACTGCCAGTCGTAAGCAACTTATTGAACCAGAGCGTAATTGATTTTGCATCAGATGCAACTCCTCCGTACATTCGTCTGTAATTTCTTTGCGTTGAAATCACGGATTTCGTTTCCGCATACCACACCACCGCTTGCCCGCGTTGCTATGGAGTCGCCATTTTTGCTTTTGCGATTGTTGAGCAACGTAGTGACAAAACAATCAACTTTAAACAAATGAAATACAAATTCTTTGAGTTTCTCTTTCTTTTAATACTAGTCTCATTTAATAAATTCTCATACCTTGTCAGCGATGAATTGATTAATTCAAACAGGGAGGTTTGAATGGAACACCGTGTATTATTCTGGAATAGTTTCAGAGCTTCAAGTATTCTTGCTATCACGCCAGTACCTATGACGTCCCTTTTCCAGTGTTTCATTTCTGGTATTTCGACGTGTCTGCAGAATACATTTCAGTGTTTCCTTGAAAGTAATAGTAAACATTGTTTACTGGAGCGCAAGGCAACGTCGCCGTTAAGGAGTTGTGCTACAAGCCGGAACGTTGCTAGTTCGATTCCCAATAGCATCATACAGTATATTTCCATTATTATTGATCTAATCCTTTCGCCCGCACCGTGATCCTGGGGTTTACTCAGCCTCTAACAGAAATGAGCCAAGAGTTATTTCCTGGGAATAAAGGCGGCAAGCACGTAAGACTGACATCCCTACTGCCATTAAAGCCAATTTTCTAGAAAAAGCGGGACACTTAACCTCGACTACCTTGTGGGCTTCATGGTTCATAATAGAGGGTGCCTTTACCTTTACATTGTTCATTCAAAGCCTTGTGTAGCCCGTCTTTTAGTTTGACTGTCCTTAGGCTTTAGCCCATGCAGGAACATAAAGCGTATTCCGAATCTCAGCGCTGCGCAATCTGATGGCATCACGGTATTTCGAATTTCAACGATGACGTCACTGATGCTCCACCGGTGTCGCACCGGTTCCATCAGCTTGCAGAGGTGGTGGCAATATCCTTCAGCCACCATCAGTGAATATCATTGGTTCTTGTATAGGGCGGGAATTAGCAGACAAATGACATCGTGCACTGTTGTGTCATAGTGGTGTGTTCTGCTGCATTGTTTGTAATGAGCATAAGGTAAAAAATTATGTTAATGGCTTATGAACGAACATGTCAACGGACCAATTATTATTACTGGTTCAAGAAATAAATAGTTTATGCTCTCTTTTCTTTGGACGAGATGACAGTATAGAAATTTCGCAAAGTCTTGCTAGCGTAACACATACAACAACTCGTACAGCCGCCATGATGGCCATTGAACCTTCCAGCAGTTTTGTTTCTATTTCGCTGCAGCGTGACGTCATTGATGTCCACCGGTCCGGTGAGATTTGGAATACGCTGATAGGTAGGCCTACTGTATACTGGAGATAAAAAACTCCGATTCATACAAAACTAGTGCTGAGTGAATCTGGGAGGTCACACCGTCTACTGACAGCAGAAATTTGTGTCTTAAGCTCTTCTGTATAAAAATTCTAGAGGTAATTAGCATAATTTTATACAGAATATACGAGTATAAACTTCTCCAATAGTACAACTCAGTATGTTCTTTCAGTAATACAAAGTGCTTAAAGCGTTTGAACAATTCGGGAAGAGGAACAGAAAGTTCGTCTAAACACACATTATTACTTGGAAAAAAAAACCGTAGACCCAGCACGGCAGTCTGAATGTTGCACAGAAACAATTTGTTTCATCATCCAAACTTTCTTTTTGTTCTTGAATTTCATAGGGGAAAGGAGAGAGAATGTTTTTGCTGCTACTGGCCACATCACGTTGATTAAAACTAGGAGTCCCAGCGGACTTATCGTAAAAAGGATTATAAATCTCAAAATAATTAAATAAGCAGCCTTAATGTGCGTGAGGACACAGGCGAAAGAGCCATGAAAAGTAATGTTGTAATACCAAACTACCACAACGTCATGTTGCCATGGAAGGCAATTCTGATTAACGAATGCACAGAGTCATAACTACGGCCTATGTTTTAATTTGTCACGACCCCCAGAGAAAACAAAAGAAATACGTTCACACTCGTGACAAATGCTGATCAATAAAAGGGGAAAGAACAAAGGACGTTTGCCATTATAGATGCTTATCGTGATCTTGATTGTAAAGCAGAGGGAGAGAGTCCATGCGGTTGTGAAATGCCAACCTTACTGAACAAATACTGAAGACTAAGGGTAGAGTGAAAATTACGAGTGAACAAGAGCGAACAGTACCTATTCTATGCACATTCCCTAAACTTGTATACAGTATATTAATTCATGCTAATAGACATAAAACAATTCATCATCATCATCATCATCATCATCATCATCATCATCATCATCATCATCACCATCACCATCACCATCGTGTTACCACCGGCGTAGCTCAGACGTTAGCACGCTTTTCTACTAATTAGAGTCTGCACTCGGACGTGGGTTCGAATCCATGTAAGCTAATTATCTGGTTGGTGGTTTTCCGAAGTTTTTCCAACTGTAAGACGAATGTCAGATAATGCCAGGGCGAATTCTCGGGTTCATTTTGTCAAATATTTTCTCGTTATCATCAATTCCATCCATGTTAATCTCGCAGTTGATTCAGCGTTAGAAGTCGTCTTGTATTGTGGACGTTCCTTTGCCGGATATTCAGAACTCGAGGCGCCATCTGGTATCAGCCTGATCTGATATAGTCTATATCATTCCATGTGGAATTTATTGGAATCAATATAAATTTTCACAGGTTCGCTCCCCGGCGTGGGCAATATAAGAAAATATTTATCTTCCGTACACCTGACTGGGTGTTTGTCCGTTGTCTTGTGATTGTCCTGTGATATCTCAGCGGTGACCTGCGTCATACCGAACCCATGACCAGGAAGACCCACATTTGTGAGATGTCTAGTGCAGCCTACGATCAAATGGATCTCCCTTCTCTATTCGTGGTGGCATGTAAGTCAGATGAAAGGGGAAGTTAAGCAGAATAAGAAAGAAAGAAATACAGTATCCATTTTTCAACACTTCTTTCACTTCTTATTAATAAGCTTAGTTCTAACACTGTATGATTGACTTTCACAGACTACAGTTTTCAGCTTTTGTTTTATTAATGTTATGAGGTGATTGTAGGTAATCTTCTTATATTTAAAAGTCTATGTGGCTATGTATGTATGTACTCTATACAAATCTACACGCTTTGACTGATATTTGTCAAAATTTGCATATTTATCCTTCATAACCAGGAGAAGAACATAGGCTACATGCAAATTGGACAGATGGACATTAAATTATTGAAAACAATAAGAACAGAAAGAAATACGATCAAGCATGCATGTATAATATAGGTTGGACCCCCATCCAATCACGAATCAGAAACGCGGTGACGCGCATCTTTTGTTATAACTCTTCCTCCGTTGTAAATGCGGCCATATTGCTACTGAAATATTAAATAAAATAACATTGAATTAAAATTATGAGGAGACGAGAAGGAGAAGGCGAAAAGGAGAATAAGGGGAAGAGAAGGATAAGGAGAAAAGGATGAAAACAAGGGTAAGAGAAGGAGAAGAAAAAAGAAAAATATGGGGAAGAGATGGAGAAAAAAGAGAACAAGGGGAAGAGAAGTAGGAAAAGAGGAGACGAGAAGGAGAAGGAAAAAGAAGGAGAACAAGAGGAAGAAAAGGAAATGAAGAAAAGAAGAACAAGAGGAAGAGAAGGAGAAGGAGAAAAGAAGGAAAACGAGTGGAAGAGAAGGAGAAGAAGGGAAAAGTAGGAGAACAAGGGGAACAGAAGGAGAAGGAGAAAAGAAGGAAAATAAGAGGAAGAGAAAGAGAAGGAGAAGATGACAGCAAGGGGAGAAGGAGAAAAGGAGAATAAGAGGAAAAGAATGAGAAAAGGAGAACAAGGGGAAGAGAAGGAGAAAAGAAGGAGAACAAGGGAAACAGAAGGAGAAGAAGAAAAAAAAGAACAAGGAGAAAAGATGGAGAAGAAGGAGAAAAAGGGGAAGCGAAGGAGAAGAAGGAAAAAAGGAGGACAAGGACAAGAGAAGAACAAGGGGAATATGTGCAATAGCGGAGAATGTGGAGTGCATTTTTAAGTGACGGTAGTTTGCCAAGTTATCCCGACAAAAGAGACTGTGTCTGAGCAGTTTCAAAATTTGCGAACTTCATTTAACGGGTCATAAATATTTAGCCTAGTCTTTTTCTTCTTCTTACAATATGAAATGTTAAATGTTATGTTTTATTTAACGACGCTCGCAACTCCAGAGGTTATATCAGCGTCGCCGGATGTGCCGGAATTTTGTCCCGCAGGAGTTCTTTTACATGCCAGTAAATCTACTGACATGAGCCTGTCGCATTTAAGCACACTTAAATGCCATCGACCTGGCCCGGGATCGAACCCGCAACCTTGGACATAGAAGGCCAGCGCTATACCAACTTGCCAACCAGGTCGACTACAATATGAATTGAGTCAACATTATGTTCCATGTGCCTCAAGGCATTAAAATTGTAATGTCTTTCAGAAGAGTCGTAGCTTGGCCATTTTTTCAATTGCAGGTGATGAATATAAGAATCTCTCAACGTTTCGTAAATAGGCTGTACTTTGTCTATAAGTGAATAAAGGCCGGGGGCCTGACGATCTGGGTATCCCACTCGCTGGGGTCGTTAAAAATGTCTAAATTCGTGTGAATTGACCCCAACAAACAGATCACCTTCCTCGTCCCTCCCCTTTTGTTCAACTAAAGAAGAAGGTACAACCAAACTTCGAAACGTTACATTCATCAATCATCGCCAGCAACGGAAGAAGTTCAAACTATCTCTCTTCTGAATAACCCATCATTGCTTTATCCATCTTCTAGGACATTGCCATTAAGTGTGCAAAGAAAAAAGAAGCTGAAGTAGACCAAAATTAACAAGAACACTAATTGCGAACAAGCAAGAAATATAAGCAGATACTTCTATGAGACCTTATTCTATAATAAACTGTCTTTCTTGCAACCAATAGAGAATCTGTAGTTAGGAACATGTTCTTCCCTTTAACGAAAGATTCCTATACCAACGTGCAGTCTTCTGGCGACTGGTTTGTTGCTGTCTGTGTACCCCGGCTGTCCTGCACAGCTGCTTCTTAATTGATGCTATTAAGACTGTAATGCGGCCGCAGACAGAGTCGTAATTTACAATTTCACCAACTTCTTAAATTTCCTTCCTTGGCGACAGATGGAACTATTGAATATAGGCAACTATGTGTGCGCAGTGAAGTAATGTATTGTACGATTTATTTTCAAATGATAAATACATTAAAACATGCTATACTTATTATTTTAACATCTGAGTCGTTATTCGGTGATAGTAATATAACACTGAAGCAATTACGAGTATCATAATGAACATAAGTACAAAGAGAGACTAAACAGAAGCTCATTTTGCTCCTAAATTATTTATTATTCAGACAATAAAACAATAAAATTGGATATCCCTGCTATTCAATACAGGCATATTGAGATTTAAAAAGTAATCTAGGCAAAATATTATAAATCAATATTATACCACTCCTTTCAAAATTTTTATTGCAGTATGACTATTTGACACGGAACTTCGTTTGATTTTTCACTTTCTCACTATACGATATATAAAGAAAAAATAATATGATGTTACAAGATAATAATTCAAGATTTTTATGGAAATCACTTGTAGCATCCCTGACATCGAAAAAGTGTCTGCGTGCATAAAAGTGCATTTTCCAAACTTTTGGACACATTTTTTTTTGTTAAATTCAGATATTTGAATCAATTAATCATTTATTTGCCAAAAAATATAAAATAACTATTTGCTCGATATCGGCTTCAACTATTTTTTAAAGGTTTCATTTGTCTACGAAAGGTCATGTGATAGTCAACTTTCCGAAGACACGCCTGAACTTCACCAGTGTACCAATAAGGGACTACTTATGAGGCAACAGGCCAGGAGATAATGGGGTAGGGTGGCTAGTTCCTTTCCCTCTCCATTACATACATCGCCGACTAAAATATTACACTAATCAGACTTCAAATATATACAAACAATATTGAACTCGCTCTGACACATAGGCTACCGTCAAGTGAGATGTACTGCCTGATAAAAGAGGTATAAACAGTTGGTACCAAGATTGTTCTGTGAGAGAAATGAATTATTAGTGATACACTCTATCTTACGCTTTCAATAAAAAAAGCCCTTCTCGCAAAACTTCTATGGCTTAACATACCATAGCATAGCTGTGGACGTTAAAGTAATAGAATAAAATAAATTTATACATTTTCGTGTGAAGTATTTACTTTTTTTGCAGATGTAGTTGAAATGAATAACACTAAACAAGAGTGAATTTTTTTGCATGAAATAAGGTTCAGATTTTAACGCTGAATTTAATAATACAATTCATCTTTCTCTGACACCCTTAGTTTATTTTTAAAGTCTGGTTTCGTTTTTTGGGTGGACTATAATAATGCTAATATTTATTTGATACTAAAAGATACAATAATGAAAAGCTAATAGTGGTAATTCAAATAATTAATTTTATTAATTTACTGCTTTAGTGGACAAGGACAGTGATGTGATGATATCAGTGATGTGATGATATTTTTTCCCTACATAACTTTATTTCCTATCACAGCCTCTTAAAATTCAGTAAAGATAACATTTCCATAGGGTCTAGTTTGTTTCTTTTTCCAGCCCCTCAAATTTCTGTTATGATACAAAACTCCCTCCTAAGTAGTACCCTTTAACTTTATGTACCTTCACTCCTTATCTTGTTTATTGCACCAGTTTGAAGGTCTAGACCATCCCAGAGAAATTTCTTCAGCCCCTTGCTAGCAGACTCAGTCACAAGTTTTACTGCTGTAAATAATTGTGTGGTTGACATACAGTTATCATTTAGCTTTGTGTGTAATGTAGTGCATATATTATGTTTGTGTTTATATTGATCTATTAAAGTACTAGAATACAGAGTTAAATAGGTATGTCGCGCAAGTGTATTAGTGATACTGACAATTTATGCTATGTATATGGTGAATATACAGTTACATCTAATAGACAGAGAATAATAATAATAGAAAAGGCTTACGAATTATATTTTGGTTGTAAAGTAGGCGATGGAAATAGGAGATAGGCTCCTCATGTGTGTTGTGGTAATTGTGCTAGCCGTCTAGGGGATGGTTAAAGAACAAACGAAAAGTTTCTATGCCTTTCGGAATTCCGATGGTATGGAGGGAACCAACCAACCATATTGATGACTGTTATTTTTGTATTACTAAAGGGGTCTTAAAGGAAAAGATGGAAAGAAAATTGAATAGCCAAATATTACATCCGCTATTATACCTGTTAGTCACAGTGATGAGTTACCAATTCCTATTCCTCCTGACTCTTGAATACTAGAAGACGAGACTGAAAGAAGTGATAACTCAGAACAATTCCATCAAGCTCTGGTTCAGAATTTGAGGGCACAGATCCGAATGTGCGTCATCAGGTAACTCAGGGAGAGTTAAATGGTCTGGTCCGAGATTTAAATCTTTCAAAAACACAAGCAAAACTTTTAAGTTCTAAACCAGTGGTCGTCAGCACTCGCTGAAATGGGTAAAGGGTAAGTGGAGCAGCGTGATATGCCCCGTCGTGCAGCAGGAAGAGGTACAGAGCATACCCGTCAGCAGCCACGGATGGACCATAGTAGCTTCAAGTGCATCTCCATAAACAGCTTACAGCATCTTAAGAAAACTGGCATGTTTTTCGATCTCCTGGAAAACAATATAATCAGTCAAAAGCAAACTCTGTGTTGCCGTATTTCGTGACAAGTAGACCCGCGGGTAAGAGAAGCAAGGCCGAGGGTACCGTGTGCTGATGACCGCTGTTCTAGAATAAAAGAATGGAATTTCTTACACAGAGATACAAGCATATCTGTATTTCGAAAACGAGAGGATAAGCTGGTTAAATACTTCAATGGAGGATTCCCCGTGTTACAGTTGTGATGAATGTACTACATAATGGTAACTTACTCAATTTTATTTTTTGCTCTCAATAAATAATAATAATAATAATAATAATAATAATAATAATAATAATAATAATAATAATAATGTGAAATATTGTTATTGAAACTTATCTAAGTTACCAGTGAATCTGAATACATTAGAAATGTAAAGATAAAATTACTTAGGACTATCATTTATGAAATAAAAATACATTTATTTGGATTTTTAAATGTAATCATTGTTTGACATATGAAGAGAAAATCAATTCATTAAATTAGTCTGAAAAAACCTCAAATGATTAATAATTAAAAATGTGACATACTAAAAAAACTTATAGTGTTTCATAAAAACTAAGGGCATATTTGAACCTAGCGCAACAAAATACATAATAAATGACATAATTACATATATTGTGCAAAATTTTTTTTTCAAGGTCAATTTTGTTGTTCAGTGTAATTTCTTACCAGGTAGGATAGGAGAAATGTTCGTGATTGCTTTTCTAAAAGGATTAGTCATAATTCTAAATACCTCTATACGTCTATGAGTTATCGATAGCCCCGTACATAGGATATGATGCTATAATTTTCTTTCCAACGGTCTGCTTTCTATTTAGTTGACAAGTAAGTAATAATCTATAATTATAGATTTAATTCATTACATATTATTGATGCATTTTAATATTCTCATAATGTTTGAGTATCGATTTTCGTAAATAGACAAATCGTATTAACATTATGATACAAGTTATAACCAATATGTATGAATTGGTATAAAATTAAACTTCGTAGTCTACTTAAAACATAACAATCACCATCATCATCCTGACAAGTGTTAGGCCGAGTGGCTCGTTACGGTCTTGTTTTCTGTCCATCTCTTTTAAGGTCTGCCATTGGATCTTTTCCCCTCGGTCGATAATTTGAAATTACCTTTGGAAATCTATTGTTGTTCATTCTGTGGACGTGATTTTTCCAGTTTTCTTGATATCGCCAAATGTATTCCATTACTATAACAATTAATAAAAGGGTAATTATGTAGAAGACGCCAGCATTTCACATAGCCAACACCGGCTTTTTCACCTACCTCGTATCTCGATTAATATTTTGATAATATCTGTTGAAAAAAGGAAATAGATACGTCTCAATATATGTTTACTTTGATTGCTTATTTACTGGCTTTTAAGAAACCCGGAGATTCATTGCCGCCCTCACATAAGCCCGCCATTCGTCCCTATCCTGAGCTAGATTAATCCAGTCTCTATCATCATATCCTACTTCCCTCAAATCCATTTTAATATTATCTTCCCATCTACGTCTCGGCCTCCCCAAAGGTCTTTTTCCCTCCGGCCTCCAAACTAACACTTTATACGCATTTTTGGATTCGCCCATACGTGCTACATGCCCTGCCCATCTCAAACATCTGGATTTAATGTTCCTAATTATGTCAGGTGAAGAATATAATGCGTGTAGTTCTGTGTTGTGTAACTTTCTCCATTCTCCTGTAACTTCATCCCTTTTAGCCGCAAATATTTTCCTAAGCACCTTATTCTCAAACACCCTTAACCTATGTTCCTCTCTCAAAGTGAGAGTCCAAGTTTCACAACCATAAAGAACAACCGGTAATATAACTGTTTTATAAATTCTAACTTCTAGATTTTTTGACAGCAGACTGGATGATAAAAGCTTCTCAACCGAATAATAACAGGCATTTCCCATGTTTATTCTGTGTTTAATTTCCTCCCGAGTATCATATATATTTGTTACTATTGCTCCCAGGTATTTGAATGTTTCCATCTCTTCAAAGAATACATTTCTAATTTTTACTTTGTTTACTTTAATTATTTTCAATAATTTTAAATGTTAGTTGGAAGAATCTTCCAATATTATAACAATGATTAAGGAATGCAACAACGTTATTTTCAGCATCTGAAAGGCACAATTTTACAATTTCCACCTACACTAACAAAGTATTTTTTTTTTTCGAGCCATGAATCTTTTGACAGATGGATGCAGAAAAATAGTTTAACATTTTATGAAGGAATTAGGAAAATCGGTTTAAAATTTGTAACTTTTATTAACGATTTTATTAATTAGATTTATTATTAAAAGCTGAATGATAAAATCATTAGGCTATTGTCACAATCTTTGTTCAAAAAGAATCCAATCAATATTATCGAATTTATAAGGCAATGAAAAATTGTTGCATTCAGCGTTTGTAACGACAATGTCTTCCATTTGCACTGACTAGGTAATGCGGGTGCACACAGAATCAGACGCGGCGCGGCGCGACGCGACATTTTGTCTCGTGGTACTTGTCTCCCATTGATTTCTTATGATGTGGTGCACACAGAATCAGACGCGGCGCGACGGTCGCGAGCAGACACAAGGAGACACGAAGAGACAACATCGAATTACTGCTAGAAGTTCGTCGCGAGGAGACTGTCTGATAGCTGCAGTGTACTGCGCATGCGTTAGTAGTGGCTATGATTGCACGCTTTCATTATCTACAAAAAATACTATTGTTGTGCAGTGCACATTATTCATAATGGAGCTTGATGCGGATAAATTAGTTGATTTAGTACAGGAAAGATACATTTTGTACAATCTTTGAAACAATATCACGAGAATAATGTGGTTTCTGAAAATATGTGAAAAATTGCAAATGAGATGAAAGCACCAGGTGAATAATAATTTATAATAATAACACTGCGTAACAAATGTTAACATGCTAGGCATGTGATATATGTTTTCTATATAATTTGAGCCTCCCTTTATACGAATATGACAATAAAAACAGTTGTTGGTTACGGTTTTTGAGAAATTTTGGAATTTACATCTATTCAAAATATTGTTTTATATAATAACAATAAGGCTAAATATTCACTGTTCAGAAGATTACAGCTTTCTTTTTCTGCATTTTCTTTTACACTGGGCATCAGCTACATCAAGAGCTAAAGTCCAACAATAGTCTGCTAGCATATTGGTACTCCACTGTCCTTGGTATCTTTTTTCCATAGTTGAAATTTCTTGAAGGAAGCGCTCATCATGCTCATCACTGAAATCGCACAATTCTCGGGAAAAAATAGTCAAGATGTGAATGAAGGAAGTGAATTTTCGGGGAAATTTTACAACCCCTAGTTTAATACGCCAACAGTAAATTTTTCACTAGTTCTTCATAGTTCTCACTTCTACAGTTATCCAGAAAATTAATTCAACCTCCTTGAATGCAATCCAGACGGCTGTCTCTTTTCCTTCCAGCAAAGATTCGAAGTGATTGTCTTTCATTATTTCTCTAATTTGTGGTCCATTGAGAACTCCCTCTGTTATTTTTGAATCACTAATAGCAGGAAATGTTAAGGAATGCGCACTGGTCCGAGTCCTCATGGGGGAAGAAATTTTCTCATGAAATTTCGGCCAGTGTATGGGACCGTGCCCACCTAGCATCGTGATGCACTTGGGGAGCTACGATAGGTAGCGAAAGTAGGTTGCGAAAGCCAGATATAATGACTGGGGGGATCATCGTGCTAACCACACGATACCTCCATTCTAGTTGGATGATCGTCCACCTCTGTTTTGGCATGTGGACGTGAGGCCAGTAGCCGGCTGGTCGGTCTGGGCTCTTCACGGGGTGTAGCGCCACGGATTATTAATAGCAGGAAATTTTTCCTGGATATTTTTAAATGCTTCAGTTTTATAATTTATCCCTTTAACAAAATTCTTCATTAACCCTAACTTATTGTGTAAAAGGGGTAAAATTACTTCGCTTTCAGGTACAAGAGGTTGATGTATAATATTTTTCTTCCTTGGCTCTAGTGATTTTCGTTTTATTTCATAATGCTTATCTCGAGCGCGAGTGTGGAGTAACGGTCAGCGCGTCTGGCCGCGAAACCAGGTGGCCCGGGTTCGAATCCCGGTCGGGGCAAGTTACCTGATTGAGGTTTTTCCGGGATTTTCCCTCAACTCAATATGAGCAAATGCTGGGTAACTTTCGGTGCTGGACCCCGGACTCATTTCACCGCCATTATCACCTTCATTTCATTCAGACTCTAAATAACCTAGATGTTCACACAGCGTCGTAAAATAACCCAATAAAATAAAATAAAAATAAAATATCTCGAGTGCGACTGTCCAATTCGTACAGAAAGCAGCAAAATTTTGTGTAGCCTAATTGCACTCCAAAAAGCAATGCTACAACCTTCAAATCCGCACATATAAACCATTCGTACTTTGAATGTTATCATTAAAGCACATTTTAAAGAAATACACGTCTCACACAGAATACTAACGCCACAGAAATATCCTGGTAAACTGAAGCGTTTTCATACGGCGAACCTGTTTCTTCCCCTCCAAATGGAAACGAAAAGGGCAATAAAACAATTTCCGCTTCTAGAAGTGGTTTTGACATGGTGATATATTGCAAAATATAAACTACAGTAGGCCCTAATGTAATTAAAGCTCACCGTGAAAGAAATGCACATCTCAAGTAAAATCAGGTAAACTCAAGTGAATTTATACCGCGAATCTGTTTCACTCCCTCGAAATAGACTCGTAGACGGGTAATAAAATAATTTCCCTTTCTACAAGTGCTTCTAACATGGTGCCCTACTTATACTAATACTGTTTTCACATAATGGGTCTTCACATTTGTAAAACAAAATAGTTACACACGAAATACGGTGATTTTTTTAAATAAAATGCATAGAAAATTAATTATATTGTGCATCTCGAAAACCCGAAGTGATGGTACATTTTGCTTGTTATTTTTTAATTCAGGAGGCCGAAATTAGTAAGAATTTGTTAGGTTTATGTCTGGCGCAAAATGACTGTTGACCAGTGTAATTTGTGGTAAGCCTAATTCTCTGCTCTATACTATCACTCATTATTGATTTAATATACTATTTTTCTTTATCGTGAGTCGTGAAGTAGTCATAAACATAAAAAATGACGTTTGTGCAGTACATTTTAATTTTAAGACTCTTTCAATCGTATAGATTTTTAGGAGCTTGCGTCCTTAGGAAATAATAAGCAAATACAATAGAATTTTCATATAGACAGTCCTCTATTATTGACGCCATTTTCTAGCCTAGGCCAGTTTTCCACTCCCACAGCCAGCAAATCAGTTGTCGCGAGCAGACAGTTTTAAGCTGTCGCGAGGCGTTGTAAAGCAAAACGTAGCGTCGCGTCGCGTCTGATTCTGTGTGCACCCGGCCTAGTTTATTCGTGCCATCACTCATACAGTTTTTTTTGTAATTCTGATGTATACTTTCGGATTTGAATTGGTTTTCTCAGATTAATTTTAATTTACGTGATTTATGTTAGATTTCCTTTTCTCAGGCTAGTTTTAGCTTGTTTGCGTGAATTTTGACTTAGGTTAGACTTGATGTTCTTAAACTAGTTTTAATTTCCTTAATGTAGTTTCGGTTTGTATACAGTTACCGACAGGAAGAAAGGAAGAAAAATAAAAAAAGAAGATAAGAAAATCGAGAAAGAGAGAAAAAACAAAAAAAGAAGATTAGAAAGGAGATAATAACAAAGCAAAAATTTTACTTTGTTCCTCGCCGAAGTCCTATACAAGACACCGAGGACCAAAATACTGAAGTATATGAAAAAGTGGCATATGTGATAAGCGAACATAATCTATACCAATAAAAGTATTAAGACATCTTATTTTTTACATTTCAAAAAAAGCTTTTTGTGTAATGCGGAAAACTAAAATATTTCTTCCTATTTGGGTGAAAGCTAATGATTTCATTCGTGTGTCTTTTTTGAACAGTAGTTAAAAATAAACTATAAAAGGAAATATCGTTCACAACATGAAACATGTTGAACTGTTGCGAAATGAGTAAAAAAACTTAATGAGAAAGTGTCGCCTTCATGATAGTTTTTTTATTTGGCTTCCCGCTTTCGCAAAGGAAAACTGCGGTACGCTAATCGAGTGTCGGAAATGAACTCGGAATAACACGAATTGAAATCTACGTTATAACATTTGCTTACTGTTTCGGCAAATTCTATACTTTTCAATTAACTTTCCGTTTTCATTTGCTTCAATGTTGTTGAACTTTGGCCAACTACATATATAACACACTGCAAAAATTGGTTTCC
Source organism: Periplaneta americana (assembly GCF_040183065.1). NCBI lineage: Eukaryota > Metazoa > Arthropoda > Insecta > Blattodea > Blattidae > Periplaneta > Periplaneta americana. Next base: position 128,583,873 of record NC_091118.1, on the reverse strand, counting down.
AATAATAGCAGATGTTAAGTCTATTTTGGTTTCATTTAGGCCTAATGAAACAGTAAAAAGAATAGTTCAGAATGCTAACAATCTAACTCTACGCGTTAACAGTGTCTGTTAATAAGGACGAAACACGAGAACTGAAAGAAAGAGACTACTTTTATGTCATTATTAAGTAATCGTGTATACAGTATATAAGTACATTATATAACGTGAATTAACATTAAAAGGGAAAAATTCCAGCTGAATATTTAAACATAATGCATAACTGTATCATTTGTCCAATAAATAAGTTTGAAGAAATCAGCTTAGGGACTACATTTAGTAATATTAAAAAAATTGAACCTACTATTGCCATAAAAATTAAAATCCAAATTAGAGAAACTTGTCTCATCACCATTATTACATTGCAATCAGAAAATTACTCTTTTGTATTCGTCTATCACTCTTAGTTTAATAGGGTCAAAGTTGGTAATATTGTGATATGAGTAATATTGTGATAGTTCTTTTTGAGAATGTATTACAATTTTACTGAGCGAGAGGAAGACCGGTTTTTGTGTCAACGTAGCCTATTAAGGGAGTGTTCGTGAACAAGTTTCTGCAAAAAAACTGGTCCTTCTCTCACTCAGTAAAATTGTAATAAATTCTCAAAAAGAACTATCACAATATTACTCGTATCACAACATTACTCATATCACAATATTACCAACCTTAACCCTATAGGTCAAAAACGGATAGAAAAGCCAACGTATTATGAAAGGAACGATCATGATTTCAAAATCAAATGTAGGAAACAGAAAACAGATGTAGGTAAATTATCATTTTTAAATCGAACTATAAATGACTGGAATGACCCACCTGCAGCGGTCTTTGAGGACTGCCCTTCTTTAAGGAGATTAAAAAATAACTTAAGAAGTTGTGCATAAAGTGTAAATGTTACAAAAGATACGTTACATTACTTAAGGTTACATGTATTTACTTAGTATGACAAGTTACTCCTTTGGTTTGAATTGTAAATTAGTCTAAAATAGTTTGTAAGAGGGTCTTAGACTAGCAATTTTTAGGTTAATATATAGTTTATAAGTATGATTCTACGGAACGATAAGGATGTAACGGTTTGTCTTATTAGAAATGTTGTATCAGTGAAGCGTGGTGAGTCAGTGAAGTTATGGTTTACAGTGACAGTGAATAGTTTCAATCAGTGGTAATTTATAGTGTCAGTGAAAGGTGTTCTATAATGTTAGTGAAATGTGTCATGAGAGTAAAGTGAAAGTAGTGGAAGAGTATCAGTACCAATGTGAAATTTATGTAGGGCCTATATGTATAGTTTGTAATGGGAAATTAGGTTCACTTATTAATTGGGTTATTTTAACTTACTTACTTATGGACTTATGGCTTTTAAGGACTCGCAGGTTCACTGCCGCCCTCACATAATGAAGGATAGGAGAAAAATTCTCTCCGGTACCTGGACCCGAACCCTGGTTTTCAGCTCTACGTGCTGATGCTTTATCCACACCAGATTCCAGTTACGAAGCCGGATTGAATCCTCTCAGTTTAAGTTCCACCCTTTAGTGGCCAACCCTCATGCACTGTGTCACAAATGTGTGACAGTGGCACAATGTCCAACACAATATGTGCAGAGGTGCACTCATTATGAGTGACTAAGTGGCCGGGATCCGACGGAATGAGCGTCGTCTTAAATCACTATGTGATTAGTTACGCATATCACATAAACCCACCATCGGTCCCTATCCTGTGCAAGATTAATCCAGTCTCTATTATCATATCCTACTTCCCTCAAATCCATTTTAATATTATCCTCCCATCTACGTCTCGGCCTCCCCAAAGGTATTTTTCCCTCCGGCCTCCCAACTAACATTCTATATGCATTTCTGGGTTCGCCCATACGTGCTACATGCCCTACCCATCTCTAACGTCTGAATTTAATGTTCGTAATTATGTCAGGTGAAGAATACAATGCGTGCAGTTCTGCGTTGTGTAACTTTCTCCATTATCTTGTAACTTCATCCCTCTTAGACTCAAATGTTTTCCTAAGAACCTTATTCTCAAACACCCTTAATCTCTGTTCCTCAAAGTGAGGGTCCAACTGCTTTATCAACTGTCGTGGTTACCTAGCATCTGAGTGAAATGAAGGTGATAATGCCAGCGAAATAAATCCAGGGTCCAGTGCCGAAAGTTACCCAGCATTTGCTGTTAGTGGGTTGAGGGAGAACTGCGGAGAAAGCCTTACCAGGTAACTAGTCCCAACCAGGATTTGAATCTGGGTCCATTTGGTTTATGGTCAGACATGCTAACCGTTATTCCACAGCGGTGCACGGTTATATTTTTATTCCAAATTGTTTCGTGTAAGATTTTAGTAGGGGAGAGTCGGGTAGTATCGGACAGTGCGTTTCTTTCATCTACCACCATATGGTAGTACCTGAATGACATTGTTACGTTTCTCTATGCGACATCACAGAAACGTAACCATGTCAATCAGGTACTATTATCGTGTGGTAGATGAAAGAAACTCACTGTCCGATATTACCTGATGTCCGATACTACCCGACTCTCCCCTATATATTTCTCTTTTATATACAGTGGAAGCTCTTAAGTTCGATAGAAAACAAGTTCCCATAGTTCGACTGCTTACGTAGGAGAATTAGACACGCCCTTATACGGGCACTAAGAAATAGGTTTGCCATTTGAATGGGAATTGGTTCTGTATCTTGTAGTGATATTTTTGTTAAAGGAAAACAGAATATTTTCTTTTATTAGGACATCCATATTTAATCACTGATTTTAAATTAATGAACTCTTCTTCTTGTGACCTGGTAGAGTGTAAGAGAAGGTCCTATGGCCTTAACTCTGCCAGTATAAACAAAGAATTATTATTATTATTATTATTATTATTATTATTATTATTATTATTATTATTATTATTATTATTATTATTCTATTTGAGAATTGTGCCGTTTGTGAGACGGAACTGTCGAAACCCACTGTGGTACTAGAAGCGCATACACAAGTCTCGGGGCGGGCAGGAAATGCAAGTACAGTACTGTATTCGTTGATGGATAATCAATAAGAATTTGTATTAATTTCACCTTCACACCCACTACCCTTATTGAACTGAACTTTTAATTCTGTTCAGTCGAACTTAGGCGAATCACTGTATTCATGAATTTGAGATAATTGATCCTTGATATCCGAAATAATCGCATTTTCTATTTTTTTATGTTTCAATTAGGAGGCCATTCACATACTTTTCTATACACATACGTTCAGTTTTTGTAGATTTATATTTAAATCTTGTTTCCTATATTATTCTGTAAGTTTGTTTATGGTATAGACCTAAGCCATATCATATTTATCTTCTGCAAATAATACCTGATCGTCAGTATTAAGGCCAGAAACCGTGTTACTCTTATTTCTAAGTCATATCCAAATTTTTACCATATTACAATTCAGTAAACCTCCGTTAACCGAAACTCTACCAACCGAAAACCGGTTTAACCAAAACGTGTAAGTCATGTGACTAATAGTGTACCTATGCATTTTAATACACGTGATACTTTCATGTATACAACTTATGAGTCAGTATATAGTTTATTATTCGAAACTTTTCTTATCCGAAATGAAGTCAGCCTTCTTTATTTTGGTTAACAGAGGTTTTATTGTATTTTTTTCCTACGTTTCGCACACTGAGAAAGCAAGAAAGAAAGAGTGTCGTAAAAATAAATTCCGAGAGAATTATCTTGACAAATACATATATATATATATATATATATACATATATATGTATAGTATATTTTAGGATACACTTAAAAATAAAGAGAAGTCAAGGTTACGTGAACATTAAAATTTCGTGTTTTTTTTTTTGTTCTGAGTCCTACCCGCAATTAGTTTTACATGTTATGATACACCCTATATTATCTGGTATACATACGATTTTTTAATGAAGTTTACAATGATCCACAAAAACTGACGAATATAATATAATACACCGTTATCAGAAGCCTTTCTTCGATTGGATGTGGAATTTACAGATCTCATCAGCAACACATTAAGATTAAAGGATTAATTTCCCGAGCACTTTAAAATATCTCACATACTTTGCGATTATACGTGCAGACTGTAGTATGAAAATTAATCGGAGAGGAGATTTCCTTGTACATGAGCAAGAAATTAGATAGATTTGAAATTATATTCAATCCCAAGAATTGCTAGAAAGAGAACAGAGAAGAGGGCCAACTCTTACGTATCTTAGAATCAGACGAATAATCCCGGTAATTCCAGACAATCCCCAGAAGATTTGCCTATAACGTCGCAGTCTTCAATCTTCGCTAAGAAAATGGAAGTTGTTCAATTACTACATAACCCTGAAAACACGGAAGACCTCAGTTAAGTTGATAGGTTGCGAGCTTATGGTGTATAATTATCATATTAAGAAATCAATGAACAAAATCCTGAGAGTTTAATCGGCACGCAGATATAGTGAGATAAAGATATTGAGGATATTGTTCGAACACAGGCAGAATAATAAAGTGTTTTAGTAAAATTGTATTAACTGAATGTAGGCTGTTATACATTTATTATTCCAGTAATGGTTTTCTCTCTTCTTGAAGATTTGAACGACTGTCTTCCAGCCTCCTAATCCTGATATTTTCATAGACTTTCGCCAGTCTCACACGTTATCTGTGCTCTATCGCTGTATGGAAGTGCACTATGATGGTGTCCTGTCAGCACAACAGTATTCAAGCAGTTGTTGATGTCGTAATGTTATACTAATGTTCACAACATTTATACCGTGATCACGCAGTAAGGCACATGAAATGATAAATTGTTGATGCAATACTATATACTGTACGTAATTGACGTCTCGATGATACAGTACTGTCCACGTGACTGATATTCCGATGATTCAGTAGTGTCCACGTAATTGATGCCCGATGATCTCCGTGTGATTGATATTCTGATGATGCAGTAGTGTGTGTCTGTGTGATTTAACCCTGAAGATGCAGTAGTGTTCGCGTGTTATGATGATGCAATGGTGTCTATGTGGTTGATGTCCTGATTATGCAGGAGTGTCCACGTGATTGAACCCTGAAGATGCAGTAGTCTTCGCGTGATTGATGTTCTGATGATGCAATGGTGTCTATGTGACTGATGTCCTGATTGTGCAGGAGTGCCCACGTGATTGAACCCTGAAGATGCAGTAGTGTTCGCGTGATTGATGTTCTGATGATGCAATGGTGTCTACTGTATGTGACTGATGTCTTGATTATGCAGGAGTGTCCACGTGATTTAAGCCTGAAGAGGCAGTAGTGTTTGTGTGATTGATGTTCTGATTATGCAGGGGTGTTCACGTGATTGAACCCTGATGATGCAGTAGTGTTCGCGTGATCGATGTTCTGATGATGCAATGGTGTCTATGTGATTGATGTCCTAATTATGCAGGAGTGTCCACGTGATTGAACCCTGAAAATGCAGTAGTGTTCGCGTGATCGATGTTCTGATGATGCAATGGTGTCTATATGATTAATGTCCTGATTATGCAGGAGTGTCCACGTGATTGAACACTGAAGATGCAGTAGTGTTCGCGTGATCGGTGTTCTGATGATGCAATGGTGTCTATGTGATTGATGTCCTGATTATGTAGGAGTGTCCACGTGATTGAACCCTGGAGATGCAGTAGTGTTCGCGTGATCGGTGTTCTGATGATGCAATGGTGTCTATGTGATTGATGTCCTGATTATGCAGGAGTGTCCCCATGATTGAACCCTGAAGATGCAGTAGTGTTCGCGTGATCGATGTTCTGATGATGCAATGGTGTCTATGTGATTGATGTCCTGATTATGTAGGAGTGTCCACGTGATTGAACCCTGGAGATGCAGTAGTGTTCGCGTGATCGGTGTTCTGATGATGCAATGGTGTCTATGTGATTGATGTCCTGATTATGCAGGAGTGTTCACGTGACGCGTGAACGCAAATTTCCACAAGATACAATTTAAATTTGATTATTCGAAATATACACTGATGGATCTATCGGTGATGATCATTGTCGTAGAATGTAATCAGGAAATATATGCCCCGATTCAATGAAAAGCTGTAATGAAATACGCGACATGAGAACATGGACCACATTAAATGACATATGGTTATCATTATACCTGGTACGTATAAATTAAAATAACCATTGCATTAAGTAAAGATTTGTTATGTTTTCTAGCCTCCGTTTATTTTTTGTAGTAAAATCTCCTTGTTTCATAGTGCTGTAAATGACGTGCTCTTACTCATCTTTATTCCAGATTAAAGAGATGTTACACGTGTCTAAAAAAACTCTCATACTCGGCCAGAGGCGAACACGGAATTCTCTAGACTACCGAGGAGGACATGGTCTCTTACAACGGTCTGGGGGATATTTTTATATTAGTACGACTTCAAGTGCCATACGTACTGTAGATATTACTTTTGAATTGTATTGTATCGTCTGACATTGTATTGTCCTGAACCAGTTTAATCGTTTCATTAATTCTTTACACTTTAAAATTTCATATCAATCCAATTTCTGTTTAACTACACCCTTCTTGCTCTAAGCTATGATACTCGGAATAACTTTATTGTTGTATCCTACCGTGTAAGTCCGCTTCTTAAATTAAATCTTCAAACAGAAGTTAACCTTTAAAGCAAGACTATTTTCATCGCAGAACCCCCACACGCCACTTGTAACAAATGAAAGTCTTGTATAAAAGGCGCAAGCATCAATAAAGCAGCAAAGAGGATTTGTTAACAGTACTCTACGAGGATTTTCTTTGAATGTTTCTTACTTATTTGCCTGTTCAGTAAAAGTTACTTTTAAAGAAGAGATTTTGGTGTTCCTCCTGTTTTTCTTCTGTACAAAGCCCTATTTATTCATGGAAATAATCTTATTTCCCTTATTCTGTTTTACATCAAAACAAACAAAATCCTGCGCTATAGCTACAGTAATCGACCTCATTCAATTGCAATCTCGTTAGCTACTGTTCAATCACGAACAACAATTGAAATTTCAATGGAAAATAGGACGATTAAACGACAATTGAAAACAAGGAGATTGTAGATAAATGCTATCATACCGATAAACAATAAGAAATAGACGTGAAATCAGACAATACGTATAGACAAAACACAAAACAAATTATTTACTGTAGTGAAGACTAAGTGCATGGATATGGAATGGAATTGATATCATTCGAAATTCTTCGTCTTTATAATCTACTGTCAAGGATATACTTCCTTCAGTCCGTTCCGTCCTCGCTCTTATGAGAGTTACGATTTCAACCACTACCAGGCACGAACAGGGTAGGATTCTGGTCACGGGTCTGCATGGTGCAAAGCTACAAATTAGAACGACAAGGAAAACAGAAGATATTGGTAACAATTATTATTAGAAGAGAAAAACTCGGTCCGGCGCCGGGGATCGAACCCGGGTCCTTGGTTCTACCTATCAAGTGCTCTAACCATTGAGCTACGCCGAAGTTCAATCCACCGTGTCAGATTGAATCTCTCTCCTCTAGTGTTTTTCCCTTTGTGGCCCGACTCCAAGTTCGACATTATATTAAGTCAACTGCCATTATACAAGGAGCGCACTTAATTGAGTGATTTGGTGGCCGAGATTCTCCTCTAATAATCATTGTTACCATAACAGATATATTCTGTAGGATCAAAATTTAATCTTCATATAGATTCTTCAACCAGTGCATATTACTGTGGAATCCCGGCCACCAAGCTACTCAATTGAATGCGCTTCTTGTATAATGGCAGTCAACATATATGTTGAACTTGGAATCAGACCACAAAGGGAAAAGCACTAGAGAAAATGGATTCTATCCTGTGCGGTGGGTTGAACTTCGGCGTAGCTCAGTGGTTAGAGCACTTGGTACGTAGAACCAAGGACCCGGGTTCGATCCCCGGCGCCGGACCGAGTTTTTCTTCCCTAATAATCATTGTTACCATTACAGATATATTCTGTAGGACCAAAAATTAATCTTTACATAGAAGATATGGGCTTACTCCAGGACCATTTCATAGGCAGAAAAATCTCAATTTTCTTGCTGGAAATCGAATCGATGCCGAGGATTTGTAATTATAAGCTCTACAGTAAGTAGCGTAATCCAATTTCTTAAGCCAGCCATAATAATTGAAAGGATCACCGTGCTGACCATACGTTACTCCTGTATTGAATGGATAATTTATTGTCTCTGCTGAAGCACGTTGATCTGAGGCTAGCAGTCGGCTTAGATATTGTGAGCTACCATGTAGACTGTAGACCTACTATCGTGCCACGGATTTAACTTTTAAATTTTAACGTTCAAATACCAGCGAAACAAATTCGAAATTATAACTTTAATCGTCTTCAAATATGACCATCATAATAATGTTCACCATCATCACCATCACTACTATGATCCTCCGCTGAAGCGTAAGTTATGCATGTAGTCTAGATTTTTTGTATGAAAGAAAATGTTGGTCATACTCACTTTCTTGGTAGAAAACCTTTTTATTGACATCACTAGAGCCCAAATTTTTATGTAATGTAATTACATATTCTGTTCTTATATATGTAGCTATAAGAAAACCTAAAATGTCGGCGAATCACACCAAAGGGATCAATATTCCGAAATTTTAAATTACATATTTTTACATATTCTGGTGCATAATAAAATATTTTGGCATATATTACATATTTTGAAGGATATTATATATTTTGAAAGAATACAAATTTTTTTTCATCAAATTTACCTCAACTTAATTCATAAGTTATAGACTATGTCTGAAAATTGTTTATAAAGCTTGTCTCTTCGTCCCTAATGTATAAAAATAATTTAATAATTTAAAAGAATAGCATATTCTGTCAAGAAATGGACATCTCTTTTGCCATGCTAACAGTTTGTGTGTCCCTTAAGAAGTAACGGTAAAGTAGGCACAAATACTAATGCGAAGGCTGGGTCATTGTACTGCTACCACGGTGAAGGACAGAGTAAAAATTACCCTGTGAGTATGACTGCTTGGCACAAACACCCCCAAGCAGTTGCTCTTTCAGTTTTATTAAGAAGTTTATTCTGACATCAGGTGATACAGCGCCAGTCGCATCCAAGTTAGCATTCAAGTTAAAAGTTTGGATTTCAATTGACGATGCCTTTACTAGTGACGGTAAAATCGTGCTGTGCAAAGTGTGTGAAAAACGCATTGGGTGCTCCATGAAATCACAATTAGAACAACATTTAAAAATTGAACTTCACGTGAGAAATGAAAAACGTGCTCCTCGAAAAAACTTCTTCCTACACAAGTGCGTTGGAACCTTCTTCGTCTCCTACCAGTGAATTTAATAAAGATTTGTGCGTGGCAATGGTTGCTGAAAACATACCATGGTATAAACTTGGAGTGCCAAAGTTTCAAGCATTCCTACGCAAATATTGCAATTCAGTATTCCAGATGTACCAAAACTGCGGAAAAATTATTCGAACTCCTGCTGCACTGACACAAGGAAATGATTAGAGCTGAACTTGGTGATTCCTACGTATTAGTTGTCATCGAGGAAACAATCGATGACCGAAGAAAGTATGGAAAAATATTTAATTATTAATTGCGCCTCCAAACAATAATTAAATGAGGCTGAATCATAATATGATATTATGTGCGCCAGTAATTTTTTATCAGTGTGCAAAGATACATCTAATAAAGCTTAGATTTCAAGTCACATATTCTTTATTTATTATATATCTACATATGCCATTTTTAGCTACATATTTATGTACATTTTTTTATTTTGATAAAACATAGAATCCGGACTCTAGTCATCACTTGAAGTCGTGAAGACAACATAATCTGTAGAATGGAGCGCAGTAGCCTATAGTTGTATTTTAATTAACAACACTTTTAATTTCAGGGATTATTCGGCCTCGATATCGAACGCGATCGAGACATGGCCAAACAATTTTGTCTGGAGCCCTGTTCAGCTCTACTTCTGTCCCGGAGGAAGACATGCGAAGGATTTCGTCGTCCTTTAAAATCCCATCGCGCTTGGCAGGGTTGTACACGCGAACCTCGAATCCAATGGGCAGCAAAGTATTGTTGTGTTTTGATAGCTTGGCCGGATGTTATGCACGAATATTTGAGTAGGGGTGATGTGGAGTGAGTCAGTTTCTCAGCATATTCAGTTGGGAAAAGGGAGAAAGAAGAGAACTGCATGCATGCTGACGTAAGTTATAGCTATGTTGAAAAACATTGGTCATGTATCTGAACTTCATGGGCAATCACAGTTTTTCCACTCACTGCTATCCAGACACTCGTACTTAACACAATGAAGTCTTCTGTTTTCACTCTTCCACTAACATTAAAATAAACTACAATGTCTTTATTGGTTCCATTATGATACTAATGTTTTTGCAATAATTAGTATACTACGCACTTGCACGCCTAAAAGAAGTGAACTCTACAGGAACTGCACAGCGGCTAACCCATACACCCCTTTTTTCATTGTCAGTATCAAATAAACTTGCCTGGTTTGCTGCACATTATATTATGACTGGCTAAGCTACCTAAACACAATGGTAACTGCGAGATCACCGAGGACGAGAGTAGCTTTTATGGTCCCAAGAGAGTTGTGTTCAAAGCATATGAATAACTTAAATTATCTTTTTCTATATTCCATTCTGACTTGAATACCATAATAAAATTATGACTTTTTTATTTTAGTGGGTTATTTTACGACGCTTTATCAACATCTTAGGTTATTTAGCGTCTGAATGAGATGAAGGTGATAATACCGGTGAAATGAGTCCGGGGTCTAGCACCGAAAGTTACCCAGCATTTGCTCATATTGGGTTGAGGGAAAACCCCGGAAAAAACCTCAACCAGGTAACTTGCCCCGACCGGGAATCGAACCCGGACCACCTGGTTTCGCGGCCAGACGCACTAGCCGTTATTCCACAGGCGTGGACATTATGAGTTTAAAATCAATAGCAGCGTAATGCAAATGTTAGTGAAGTATAAGCATAACAAGAATAGTGAGCATCATGAATTACCTAACATCTTACAGTTGAGACAAATCCTGGAAAAACTCTAACCAGTTAATCAACAAAAGCAGGATTCGAACCTACTCCCGATCTCAGCCTAGGGTGAGGAGGCCAGCTCCATATCCCTGAGCTTTTTGTACTAAGTAATAGTCGAGGGTACCTCGTTTGACATTATTTTGGTCGACGAATAGTTTATTAGGACTTTTAATTTATTGTATGTTAAGCATTAGCATTTTTTAAATTAATTTATCTGGTCAAAGTAAAATTATTCTGTCTGATTATGTATACTGATGAAAATCGTTATTTCATTGATAGTAATTTTGTGTTGTCATATTAAATTGTAATTTTATCTATGATCTGTCAATGGAAAGTCGACTTCGTCTTGATTTACGTTTTCCTTCGACCGACTGAACGCTTAACCTTGATATTAATTACTCCTAGTTCAAGTCATTTAATAAAAATTCTCCAACAGTATTTCACATTGTTTTTGATCATAATTAGAAAATAAAGCAACTAGAACACCAGCTGAGGTGCTTGATATATTGAACAATTCATTTGATCAATAGACAACCTGAGGTTAATCTTGAAATTAAACCAATATCTAATCTTCAGCATTCCGTGTCTTACATCCCGTAGCTTACAAATAGCGTGACTGCAATTCTTTTCTTGTCAGATGTAAGAAAGAGCGTGAACATAACCTTTAACATGCAAACCGGAAACTACGTTTGAAATCTTACAAGTTGGGATACAACCAAATGTTTGTTAAAAGCAGACATAAAATCGAACAAAGCTCATGCTATTAACTGTTAATCACTGAATGTTACTTTTCAACTAAGAGCGACTGAAAGAGAGAATATGAGGTAATAATATGGCTACATTCGACAAATTATGGAATAAAATCCAAAAACGACGCTAGAGCAAGAGAAAGTGAATAAAGCCTGGATTATACATATTTTGCTCACCAACATAACGCGGGGTAACGAGCTGGAGTCGTGATCGCGAACTGCACCCGAAAGTGGGTTCGAATTCGACTTAGACTGATTATCCGGTTGCGTTTTTCACTAGTTTTCTCCAATTGCAAGTTAATTTCATGGCTGAACCTGGTCCCATTTCACCAAAGTACTGTCTTGCTATCACGAATTCCACCTAAGCTAGATAACCTCGTAATTGATATAGCTCCCTCGAGCTGGCATCACTCAGGAAGCACATGGATCCTATTCTTTGTTGAGTCTGCTACATCTGAATAATTCAAATAATAATATTATTAGCAGTTTCCTTCCTCAATGTCGTCTTAACTGTAATTTAGAAGAAACGCGTACTCTCCTAGTAGTTTGAGTTAGTGACGTTAGTCAAACATAATAGACAAAACAGTATAGGCGAAGCCCTTAAAATAAAACCTCTAATGACCTCGTCGTTTGCCAAGTAAAATTAACCTGAAAAGTAAGTTCATAAAATATGGGTAGTTTACATCAGCAATTCTCAAACTTCTCTGTAAACTTATCCATTTAACTTCTAATCTTTATTAGATACCCCGTAGCAAATGTCATAATTATAAGTAAGTTAATTTTAATGTATAACAACCATTATGAAAGTTATTATTACACAATCATTAATGTATTCATGTTATTCGTGTAGTAATGCAGGGCTTAACGCGATGAATACCAATATACGAAGAGTGAAACTGACAAAGTGATTTAATTTAATAAAATCATAGGAAAAGTGATTCTGCTATTTTAATACTACATAAATTTCTCAAACACTGCACTATATTACTATCCATGTAAGCCACCTATAATTGGAAGCTTGCTTCTGTTGGTGGTGGATTTAAAATAGAATAAAATTAAATTACAGTTAAGGGTCGTTATGAAAAAAGTTTACCTAATGGGAAACCTGAGCCTCTTTTTGTGAAATGTGATTCTTTCTTGGGTCAGTTGTTCTGTACTTACAGCTACAATTAATATTCATCGTGTCCTGAGTTTAAACGGTTTCGTACCTTGTCACTTCAATTAGACAAGGAAAACAGCACTTTCACAAATATGTAGAGTCAAAGGGAAGAAGTTTCATCAAAGCGCTGGACTGGTAACACAAAGTCTTAATCTCTAAAAATGTATAGCAATATCATGAACAAAAAAATTGTACCCCTTCAGTCCTCTACAACTACTTCAGTGGACTCGTATAACTAGTTGAGAAACATTGGCTTGATTTACAGTTAATAAAAAATCTAGTGCTATTCGTAATAGTTGTTCTTAGTGACGTACTTTATTACACAAGTGTAAACGATATCAACTGCCAAATAATACTGGTGGTAGAGCATAAATGATTGAAGAAGAAAGTCTAATAATATTATTCTGTAACTATAAAAAATTTCCCACAAAAAGTGTCTTGTGAGTCTATTTTTTTAAAATGAGAATAGACAATTATTATTTAGTTTGCCTGAAACCTACGCTGAATCAGTCTCTGTTACTCTTTTGTGTCTCTGTTGTATAGGGGTATGTGTGGGGTGCAAGGTCGTTGGAAATTACATTCATGTTCAGTCGAAATGTGAGCAAATATTTGATTACTATCAATCTTAAAAACATGACATTTTACGAATTAAAATACTGTTATAAGAAATAATATTAAACTTCACGAGAACGATATGTACTGTCTGTATAATTTGGCAGTTTATATCGTTTACAGCCTGTATACTACCCTCTCTGTGATTAAAGTGGTAATGTTTCTAGTTACAAATCCAATGGATCCTGGATCGATTTCCAGCAGGGAAATGAGTGGACAATCTCTTGTGATTGCCATTGGCTTCACACCATTCCAAATTATAATTGCGAAAGTCTAATATTGGTTCATAATTCTCACAAGGATGTGAATTCAACGGAATAAAAGGATCAATCACTGAAACATATATATTTTATTTTATGTTATTAAGTCACATTATGAATACTTATATTTTTACATAACTTCAAACATTCTGTATTGCTAAGAGAAATATGTTTATTATGTAATAAACATATTTATTACATAATAATATTATCTAATAATAATAATAATAATGATAATAATAATAATAATATATAATAAATATGTGGTGTGAATTGCACATAGAAATCACTTCGGAGTCGGACTCAGGGCGTAATGGTAATACAAATGTTCATACTGTATATACATATGTCCGAAATGGCTTTGTTTCCAAGATACAATACATACTTTTTAGTAACAGTATGCTTATCGTTAAACTAAATGCTCAAAATGAGCTCCTCTCTTCTCGTTACAAGCCCTACATCTTTATCAAACACCTCCTCACCTGTAGTGAGGAGTCTTAAGATGTTGCGGCAAGTCATGCTTAGAACATTATGCACCCCTCATCAAAATTATCATAAATGTGCTCTATAGTAGCTTTAAAAACACTAAGTGAAACAGGAATGGGATAATTGCTCTCAAATTAAATTAGTGAACTACTGTAATACTGAATCAGCAACAAAAGTTTATTTCAAATGGAAAAAAGAAAAGCAAAATTAAGTTAAACTTTTTTGGTAACTTGTATGCATAACATCACATTTTTATTTCGTCACATTTTTTGTACTTGTTAGTAAGTTAAAATAAATTTCAATCATAATAATACCAACAATTAAACAATATTAAATCTTATTAGATTTTGGAAAAATTATCCTAAAATTATCCTGCTTATAACAAGCATTTTGAACTTGACTTACACATTCAGTAAACTTATAGACATATTATATGCACGTAATAACAAAATAATAGGAATATAATTATGTGTTCGTGGAATACATTAAATCAACCATGACATGGATACAGAATAAATAGACAGACAGACAGACAGACAGACAGACAGACAGACAGACAGACAGACAGACAGACAGACAGACAGACAGATAGATAGATAGATAGATAGATAGATAGATAGATAGATAGATAGATAGATAGATAGATAGATAGATAGATAGATAGATAGATAGATGTTCAACATTATATCAGCTACAATGAGTTTGTAAGATTTAACACGTCATGTGCTCATAACAATTTGACTATAGTAGAACAGAAAAACTGAGAATAAGTGGAACAGAAGCTATGCTGTGGAAAGACAATTTCATAACTTTGCCTTGTTGTATAAATATGCAATTGAAACAAAACACTAGCTCCACTGGAATAGATAGAATTCTGTACTTCTATGTCATGAATCGAACTCGTAGGCGGAGACGCTACCACTTGATCTAGGATGTTATGATGCTCGTTAGGAACAGAGCCAGGTCTGGTGACACATGCACTGTGTTCAAGTACAAACACGCAATTAACGTACAGTACATACACGCCACTAACACTGCTATATGCTCGCAACCAATTTTCTTCCACCCGAGAGACATCACGAAAGGAAGTCTCACATCAAAGGAATGCGTTTCAGCCAAGCGTTGCAAATTACACTAGTCGCCGCTTTAAGGAAGTTGACGTTTATGTCCTATTTTCTGACCACACAAGTCATGTTTAGACCCTAATTTCTTGAAATTTGAAACACACAAATTAAAGAGATAGACGTGCCTAGTCTTTCCATTTCCTCACCTCAAATACAAGACAGAGGGCGATGAAAACTAAGCAATGCAAGGTTTTAACCAGAAGTCTCAGGGTAATATCGCGCACAACGTTAACAGATTTCCCGATATTTGGTTTCCAAGCAGAGACCAGTAATACATTTGTGTAGAATCCAAAGCCAAATTCATTGAGAGGAAAACTTGGGTTCCCTAGTTTCACTACACAGGTTGAACCGTAAGTAATGCAATTAATTCTGGTGAGTGATTCCTTTAGTAAAGAGCAACAAAAAAGTCAAATACCAATTTGCTATATTTTGAATAGTTTTCGAGAAGAACATGCATTTTGAAATGTATTAATTATGCGATCTTGCAACGCTGTAATCAGTAGGGAGTGCACATCAGGTTGTGTTGCTTTCAACAACCCCTTCACCTGGCTTGTTCTGAATAGGGGAGTGGAAGGTCATTGCCATTGTTTTAAACTCGTAAGAAAAAAGTATAGATGATATACCGTTTAATTTTTGTGTTTAAACCATGTTAGACAACGAAGAATGAACAATGCTCATTTCACGTTAAACAATATCTTGGACATTAAAAATAAATTCTACAATCAAATTTTAATTAAATGTTCAGAGAACGCAGACAATAAGATACGCTTATTTCAAACTAAATTGAACAGATTACGAAATATATCTACGTTCTTACTTCAATTGAATATTCTGGAGACAGAAAACTATAATGATGCTTATTTTACGTTATAAACACAAAATTTTCGAAAAACAATACGATATCCTTATTTTACGTCAGCCGTGGCAAAAATGTGATCGTGCGCCGAGCCACTGTGTAACCTGCAACGTGCATAGCACCTATGGAGGGAGGCGGACACCCGAAGGGGAAGTGAAGCAACTATCTGACTTATTAACGGATTTTAATTTTCCTTACGTCAAGCACTTAAATATAATTTTATACAGTACAAGGTTACAAACTAATGTTTAGTACGTACAACGAAGAAAGAAATGAAAAAGAAAACATAGGACACATTATTACAACCTATATTAATTGTCTTCAGAATGTCTCTGCGACAGAGTTTCAAAATCAGGAATTATGCCACTTACTGCCAGTCGTAGTTGATCACGAAGATATTTGTCTGTCAGTCGTGATCTAAGTTTGGTTTTTACTATTTTCATTGTTGAAAATTTTTCACAAACGTAAGTTGTAGCGAACATGGCTTCAACAGAGCAAGCGAAAGGACGAAGCTTCGGATATTTATTTTTTGGCAAAGACTTGAAAAGTTCAACATTTGTCAAGTCCTTACATCTAGCTTTCATTTAACATCACATTGTAAATATGTGAGTTTAAATTGAAGATCTAATCGCATTATTCGTACATCTGCTGAAAAAGAATCGACGTGCAGAGATAATAATAATAATAATAATAATAATAATAATAATAATAATAAAAATAATACTTAAACTTTTAATGTTTCATGAGTGATATGTTGTATAATGCCGTTTTATGTTATATAACCGTTTTCCTCGTAATGCTTGTGAACAAATCGTACATTTAATATTCTCATCATATTGGCAGCAAAAAAATGCGTCCTCCCATCCTACTTGAAACTTTCGTTTTTATAGAGGTACATGTTTTCGAGAGAGACATTGCGACGATACGTCACTCGCAGGTGAGAGACAAATACAAATGGAACGGAGTTTGACTCCAGTGAGTGAGAGGGTGGGGGTTGTGCAAGGTAGGAAGCAAGAGAAATATATAGGTATCATTGCAAGCCACAATGTGCTCGCAAGTCACATTTTCGTCACAGCTGTTTTACGTTAAAAAAAACAAAATTAAAAATATTTTTTCGAAATTCTTTCGATCTAATTTTAATTAAATATTTGGTGAACAGAGGCAATAAGAAAAGCTTATTTTACGTATACAATTAATCTACTTAATGAATTAAAAAAACTCCGTTTGTCGTACTGCAAGCATTTTCTTCAGGTAATTAGAAATAGTCCTCTCCCACTTCAATTTTTAAAATGGTAACCGTTAAACCTGTACACAAGAAAACAAATTTCCTGAGCCGTTTTTAAAAGCAATTGTGTGTGTTACGTTTACATTTCTCGTTTTCTCATCCGTCGTCTCGAACATGCCAGCTGTTCAGGATGCCAGGGCCTACGTATATCTGCCTCCCTCAAGACAATAAACTTTACAATGCAGTCAGAGTGCATTACGTTTTAAAATTTCTTTGCAGAACGAGGAATTAAATTTGTTCGGATCAAATTTCTGTACATTTGAAGGACAAAACTAAAATTCTTTCAATCATTTATTATCATAATACACTACTCTCTTAAACTGACTGAACATATTGGAAACTATTTCAATAGCTTTCCCCAAAAAAAACGCTATGAAATATTTTATATAAAATAATTTTTTTCTCGAAAAGGAAGCAAAAACGAGCAAAATTATATTAATTTTTTTTGTTTGAAATATCTCAAAGAATAACAACTTGAAATTAATGACATTATTTACGGTTTATTCTGTATAGTTGTCGCCATGTTATAAATATGTTCAAACTATGTACTTCTATTCACGTTGAGGCTTGCAGATAGTACAAACAAAATATTGTATGCGATAAACAAGCCACACTCACATTTAGTAATTTACAATTCATTTTTGATAATCAGATAAGCCGACCTTATCGTTACATACATCAATATGTTAATGCTTTTATTTTCAATCTTTATGGCTTAAGCTTGAAAACTGAACACTGACAACCTATGTCATTCTATTGTTTTCATCATATACCCATTAAATAGGACATTTATTAATCTTTCATGAGTGTTATTTACATCAAATATTAACAAATATGCAACATTTAGTATTATTTAGCAGCAATGTCTATCTTTGTGACGTAAAGTATATTAAACATTAATTAATGCATTTTCTTGATATCGTACATAGCATACAGGATACAGCCATTCAGGAATGTTAATAATGCATCTGTATCATATGTTTTAATATGCATTTGTTCAAGTCCATTTTAACATGCTCATGTGTGCACACTATAATATGAGATTTTCTTCATACGTTATTGTTCCTGAAAAACAGTCTTGCATATTTTTATATATTTGATTTTAGATACAAGATATTTTAATATTGTTTTACTTGATGATGCTCCTTGGGAGGGTGAAGACATTCGTACAAATGTAAATATACAAAACAGTGATATGTAACTTGGTTTTGTTTAATGTGTTAAGCCATAAAGATTGAAAATGAAAGCATTAATATATTTATATATGTAACAAGCCACACTCAGCTTACCTCTTCAAAGACGAGTTGTAAGTGTGGAAAGATAAAATGTATGCACTGCATTAATTTGTCTTATTGCTTCATTTTTTCTTTATATTCTTCTTTATAGGCTACATAATTCCCTTTCCTTCCTCTTTTTTTCTCCTCTTTCTTAATTCTTCCTACATTTATTTTTCATTTAAAATTTTTCTTTCCTTTAAATTGATCAATTTTCCTCTTTACTTTCCTTCTTAATTTTCATTTCTTTCGTTCCTTATTCCTGAAATTTACATTTCAACTACAAATGAGAAACACAGACTTCTCTTCCGTTAATTTTCGTATGAGAAATATTTCATTAAATAATGTCACCTGAATCTGATGCGAGCTTTCTTGTTCACTAGTTACGCAAACTTTAGTGACTTATGGCGGGCGATGGGAGATATGACTGAATTATGGTAAAGATAGGAATAGCAGAAATACCCCCAAGAAACCTTGTTCTCTCAAGCACAAATTTTACCTTACATTCGCCCTTATCTGGAACTGCAACGTACAGTGCATTTAGCTTTCGAAAACTGGACAACTGAAATTCGTTGAGTTGTCAAGTATTTTCTTACAAGTTGATATTGGCAGTGGGAAAAGGGAGATTCCGTAGTGAACGCCGTTCAGGTCTGATACAGTCAAACCTTCGATGTAACGAGGTGACAGCAAGCAAGAGACGTAGAATGCAAGAAGGATAGAAATGCTGCAGAGACAGACTGATTCTGCAGTTATACAGGGTCTTAAAGGGTCCAGTTGCTAAGCAACATTTATCGGTCTGGTGTACAGTAGTCTCATAACGTTACAACGAAATATACGCATAGTGAAAGCGTTAAAACTCTCACTCCTAATAACAATAATCAATTTTACTAGTATTTCCCCTATAATGGTAAAATATGAGTGAAACTTTGTAGCTTGAAGAAGTTTAAAGGATTTTGAAGAATAGCTGTAGATTAGAAGAAATGTGAGAAGAAGAAATAAGAGATCAGAACGATGATCTAGAAATTAATTTTACATCAACATCGGAAAGCTTCTAGACTCTAGAGCAGCGTGACCAAAGGGTGTGTCGTGATTATATCGTGTAATCATAGAAATTCAAACTAGTACGAGAAGTTTCCTGCATATTGCTGTGTGTTTGATTCACGTACTGAAGGCAAGCAGTGGCGGTATCATGGCGCTCTACAAACTCTATCTCTACAAGCAGTAAGAGGTGGTTTCGTAAAGAATGAGAAGGGGAACTTTTTTGTTATTTTGTTGCACAAAACGTAATATGTTTACTTTGCTTAACGGTTCATTTAGGAGTAGGGTAAATTAGTGTCTGTTGGACAGTCGGGTATGTTGGACACTTTGTACTTTAACGTGTTACCTCGCCACTTGGGGGCACCACATTCTGCTAGAAGTCACTGACGGAAGTAGCCCCACACGTGGCTACTTCCGTCATTGACTTCTAGCAGAATGTGGTGCCCACAAGTGGCAAGGTCCAACATATCCGACTGTCCAACAGACCCTAATTTACCCTATATAGAAACACTTGCCACGTTGAATAATGTATTATTATTATTATTATTATTATTATTATTATTATTATTATTATTATTAATACTGACTATTATGTATGTGTTTCCATAATTCTTCTGCTCTAAAGCCTTTTAATAGAACAGAATTTCTCAAAAGAGTAATGATTAAAATAGTTTAAATAACTTGTCCATAAGAAGTTTTTAATTTTGAAAAACTACAAATTTCTCGACCAAGTATCTAGAGAAGAATTAGAAAATTCCTGATAATATTCAAGAGGAAGGTTAAAAAAAGAAGCAAGAATAATCGTATATTATTCTCTGGTTTTTGATGATAGCAGTGACATTACTGATACAGCAAAACTTGAGATTTTTATCCGCGGGATTGATCAAGATGTTAGTACAGGAACCACCACTGGTTGTAGTTTTCATTCCAAGTACCTTTCCTCCATCTCCTTACTTCATAGGCTGCCTGTCGCATGTAATCACTGCTGCTCGAGTTTTGGTCACCGCTGCCCTAGAGTCTAAATGCTGGTGTTATGGTAGAGTACGAATAGCCTAATACCACTTATATGTTGCTATTTTTTGCAAATATGAAATAATAAAATTAGTACTTTATTGTGATAATAGCGATATATAGTTAAATATTTACAGATTATAAAACTCAAATTTGCAAAGCAGCACTGAAAAAAAAACCGGTATTTATTTTATTTTATTTTATAATTTATTTAATAATTTCTTTATTTATACTGGCAGAGTTAAGGCCATAGGGTCTTCTCTTACACTCTACATTCTATTGTGAATATAATGCACTGTATTACAAGGTTATATCCAGGACAAAGTGAAAGGTAACGGATAACGAGAAAACCCTATGGGCCCTTTTCAAATGGAGTAATCACGGAGCTTCAGTACCTATAATTTACAGTGCACTTACACTTACATTGATTGGCTCATTGTACTGATTGGCTGTGTACTGTATATTTTTAGTAGAGCCATCAATGTAGCTCAGTCGGCAGATTCGCTGGCCTGCTGATCCGGAGCTGCGCTCGGGCTTGGGTTGGATCCTCCGTTTGGTCTCATTGATTTCTTTCTTCCGAGGTTTTTCCCAGCCGTGGGACTGATGGCGGATGGTCTATGGCGAATCCTCGGCCTCACTTCACTTCATCCCCGTTTGGTCTGACTACCTGCTTGGGTTTTTTCCGAGGTTTTTCCCAACCGTAAGGCAAATGCCAGGTAATCTTTTGGCGAATCCTCGGTCTCACCTCATCTCACTACATTTCGCCAAAAAATTGTAAAAAAATTGAAGAAAATTGCAAAATTGTAGAAATTGTAAAAAAATGTAGAAATTGTAAAAAAAATGTAGAAATTGTAAAAAAAATTTGTAAAATTGTAATTGTAAACTTGTAAAATTTTGACTTGTTCCACATCTTAAAGCTTCATTGCTAATGTACGATCTATAGAATATAATAAATTAAATGAAATGAAAAAAAGAAAAGAAAAATAATATTACTGTTCCAGTCCGATAGGTGGCCTGGGTGGCTTTCATAATTCCGTTTCTGACAAGTGGGCCATCCTGCCTCAGGCCTGAAAGAGACAGGTTCCATCCCAGCCTTATGGTCCAGAGTTCCAAGCTCTTCCTACAACAGCATCGGAAACCTATATTACTCCAAACACTTAATTCCAGCATATTTGAAACAGTGCAGATGATAGATAAAATGAGAAGAAGTGTGGTAAAATGGCTGGGAAAGAAAATACCTAAAGAAAATAATCTGCAACGTCTGTTTTATCCACCAGAAATTCCATCACAGTCTGGCCGAGGATTGAAACCGATTCGTCTGGATGGAAAACCAGTGCGCTAGCGCTTGAGTCACAGACGTGGCTAATTAACAAGTGACAGCAAAAATTAGTTTGTAATACAGTGACTATGTCTAAAAGAGAGATATTAATAGTTACTGAGTGGTATCTATAACTTGAAAGGACGTCTCCCTTATCTGACATAGTTCATTCTGCTTAAGGCAAAGTACCTATACATACAAGATACACTGAAATGCTAGTGTGACATATTAGCCTATTATTGTGACGAAAAGTTCTAGCAACAGATATATTTCTTGGACGAAAAGGTATTGGAGGTTACAGCCTAATGCAACAATACATAACACAACACAAAATGTTACAAAATGAAACTTTCCGATTTTATTATTGTAACTAAAATATTGCAGACCAGGCGTTCTCAACTTGGTGCTCGCGAGCACTACTGTGCTCCTTTAATTATATTTGGTACACTTGTCATGAGAGTGAAAATGTGCTCGCGATCACGAACGTTCCTAAGGTCCTTTTTCCAATTCAAACTTTATTGTACGAGGCGAAACAAATAGTGTGCCTATCCATCCAGTATACTACTTTAGTAACCTAACAGGTTTTCTTGTGTTTCATACTGTTTAATCCCTTTCAATTTTGAATCAGAAACTTCAAGATTATTCAAGACAATGGTATGGTTGCTCGTAAGGAACTTCAATTGATAGATCTCTAGTCCTCCTGAGCGCTGAAATATTTATTTTTAAAAGGAAACCTTTAGGAAGCAGAAGATACAAGAAGGTCCCAAATACTACGAAGTGTTTCTCACAAATGTGTAGCTATGTTCGGGACTACCTACCTATGCGAAAGAAAAGAAAAAAAAACTTTCTCACTTATGAAATACTTCCATAACAAAGCGAGATCGCGATTAATTTATTGATTCATATATAAGCGGCTTATCCTTGGACATCACTGAAATTTTGAATAACATGCAAGTTCAAGGATCTCATTACTACGGTCATTGTTTTTAAAATCCGTATCTTATGTTATTTAATTTCATTATGTATTCGCCAGAATAAATATTATTATTATTATTATTATTATTATTATTATTATTATTATTATTATTATTATTATTATATAATAAACCTGTTCGACTTCAAAGTGCTCGCTCATTTAGTATTACATATGGGCGATGCTCACTATCTTAAAAAGGTTGAGAACCCCCGTTGTAGACTATAGACTTTCAAATTTTTTTTCACTTTCAGGTAATAATGACTTGTACAATATATGGACTCCTGTTTATCGCAACAGGAGAAAGGAATTCTATATCCTGAGCAGCTGCAACACGTGGTTCACACTTCATTTTACGGACTTCGTTCACCTCAGTGGGAGCGAGAGATTTCGTATCAGGAGCAGGAGCAGTTGTGTAGGAGAAGTGAAATGCTTTTGTTATTGGAGTTTGGCAGTGAAACATTTATTGTTCGTGACGATAATAATCTTACACAAATTCAGAATGTCTTGCTTTTGTACACTTGTCATTGAACGTAAGCACATTATCACAGTTTCGTTGTTTTAAGCCACCGGTATCTGTCAAGAGTTTGTTTATGAAACTGAACGGAAAGTAACAGTTTAATTGTTGGTAAACTTATCGGCTTCAATGTATAAGAAAAACAAACGCGGAAGCAATGCAATACTCTGAAAAATGAATTCGATTTTATGGATGTACCCTATATGTTGAGATTCCTTATTACCAGAAATGCGATTTCTTTATGTCCAAGAGATTTCTCTTGTAATATCGTGTAACATGTTACTTAACGACGATTTATCAATTATGTGGTTATCTACCGTCTGTGAAATTGGCGATAACGAAATTATATTTGGCGAGATGAGTCTGAAGTCTCGCCGTGGGATTATCTAACATTCGCCTTAGAGTTAAAGAAAACCTCAGAAAATCCAAATGGGTAATTCACCCAAACGGGATTCGAAGCGACACCCTAGCACTGCCTTAGATTAGGAATCGAGCAGACTAATCCCTAAAGCCGGGTCCACATTACTCGTACTCGCATGACTTGCAAGCCCTAGGTGGCTTGTCAGACGTCGGGTAGAACTCGTCTTGTGTTCGTCCATACTGAGGTCTTAGTTCGAAAGGATCCGACGATAAATCGTAACGAAATTATAGCAGCAAGCGCGAGGTTTCTAGCGATAAGTTTGTCGTCAGTTGAGCTCGCAAAAAAAAAATATATGGGGATTATCAACCATTTCCTGCAGTCGAGAAATTTATAAGTAGTGGAAGTAACCTTTTGGAGAACATCAAATCATTTTATCGCATGACAACCCTTCAGACTTTGATCTTGTAGAATGAAATAGTCACTGAACTACTTTTTCCAGTTGCAAGTTTTGGAAGCACTTTTCTGTATTTTCCTAAAATTCTGGTCATCTTCTTATTAAGCTTTGCGACGTATATCCCGAGTTCTTGGGAAATGGCTTTCCACGTTTCACACTTTTCTTATAGTACTTTATACAAATTCTGAGCACAAAATTTGGTATTTTTCATGTACGTTAGTAAAGTTCACGATTCAATTGTTCGACTATTCCATCAATGAACGAGTGCTACAAGTCAACTGAAGATGAGAACTACAGGCTCGTCCCCGCCCACATGACTTGCGCAACTTGTCGCAAGCCTCTTTGATGTTTCAACACCGATTGGGTCCCCACAAGCCACAGGCCTTTGTTGCTCGCCTGGCTTGTCTCGTGAATCGGCTCCCCGTTCACATTACTCAGGAGTCACTGATTGATAGTAATTGATAGATTTATTGATATTAGTTCACAAAAGTACAAAACTTAATAATTTAACAAAAAGATCTATAGCCTATATAAAAGTAGTTATACATAATAAATATACAATTTCCTAAACTAATTAATTTATCGCAAATCTCAGTAATTTATTGGTTCAAACTTGCACTTACGTCTGGTTTTAGTACATGTTTAAACCAATCGTAATAACCATTAAGACTTTAAACCTTATTTACTCGTATCTGCTCCTTTTCACAATTTACTACCATAAATATTTTTAATACTTTTTTTTTAAATTTTAACTCTACTCGTACAATAAACAAGTGTAAATCAATTTTTCCTGTTGTTCTATTTATCCAGTATTTATGTTTAATTTTTAGGTCTTATTTTACATAATAACTTATTATTTCAAATAGGTGAGCAGATGTCGACATATTGTAAGTCATGATACTGAAATAGCTGAATCGGTACATTCCATATGTAGGTTAATCTTTATTTCTTGCAATATTTTATTGTCAGCAGAAACGTTTGCGTAACTTCTATGAAGACAACCGCATACCTGTTTAAACACAAACTTGACAAGTTGCTTACATAATCAACCTCAATTTAGTTTCATCATTGTATCACATGCACTCATTTTCGATTCATTGCTATTATGATGACTAAGAAATTTATTATAAATGCATTCTTATTGAATTTAAAATATAGTAGTTAACCAATTTATAAAATCAAATTATCTTCTGAACCTTTACTAATTAATATAGCTATCGGAATGCATTAATTACTTCATTAATTCTCTATTTTCAATTTTTTTATTATTTTAAAACCTTGACGTTATTCTATCTTATTTTCAAAACCTCTCATATCTTATTTAGTTAATAATTAGTTTTTATAATTTTAGGAAAATTTAATCTTTGTTGATGCCTATCTCTTAGTAGGTAGTTTCGTTCAGTATCTATATCCTCGATTGAATTTACTTTATTTCTGTTACTGTTTCTATTTGTCATTTTACCTCTTATTAACTGTTCGTCACCTGCTTCTACTTCATCGGTCGGTATCGCACAGCTCCTCCATATTGTAGCACTTCCTCTCGAGCACCCCGGACTACCAAAGGCCTGTGGCATTTTTATTAAGTGATCTTCACTTGCGCTAACGTTGCCGGTTGATTCAGGAGTCACTAGAGTACGAGTAGGAGTAGTGTGGGTGTGCCTTAAGACATTCCTGTAGACTTTAGCAATGGTCGGCAAAGATGACGTCATATAAAATACAACCCACGAAACAAAGCAAATGGGAAGGTAGGAGGAGGGAGATATATGAGGAAAAGGTGAGGAACTTATTCACTATTACACTTGAACATTGCGTAACTTAAAGTGAATAAATGATGGCTCAGGGGAGGGAGATCATGCCTTATCATGCTTATAGGCTACGTGAGGGAATTGACTCGCGAGTCATGAAATGCTGGCCATTACAATTTAGAGTATTGGACTGATTATTCATGCTAGGTATCTCAGTCAATTAATTCGCAAATTAGTAGGCCTACATTAAATATAATATTTTGCTTAAAATGATGGGAGTTTATTAAATATAAAAAATGATTATTTTCTCAAAAGCAGCTACCAATAAATACATTAAAATATGTTTGGCTCTGCAAGCATTACCTATTTAGTAAGCATATTTCTTTAATGCTTAAATTACTATTGAGATGATAAGACATATATAGGCCTAAGATAATGGAATAAGTGGTGTTGTGAGGTATCACAATAGTCCAATTATTTCTTGTTTAATTGTTGATAAGGCGAATCCAGAAATGCATATAGAGTGTTAGCTGGAAAGTCAGAGGGAAAAAGACCTTTGGGGAGGCCGAGACGTAGGTGGGAGGGTAATATTAAAGTGGATTTGAGGGAGGTGGGATATATTTGTAGAGACTGGATTAATTTTGCTCAGGATAGGGACCGATAGCGGGCTTATGTGAGGGCGGCAATGAACCTGCGGATTCCTTAAAAGAAGTAAGTATGTAAGTAAGTACGTAAGTAAGTAGATATTAACTGAAAATAGTCAAATACAATTTTCGTCCATTACAACTCCGTTAGAAAACAATGAAAGAAACAAAGATAGAATATGTCCGCTAGAGTTGTGACCTTGTAGAATATTGTTCCGACGCTTTTGCTAGAATAGGAAAATCGGTTAGGTATTCTACGGCAGAAATGGTCGTAGAATTGATAATATTAGTCGGAAAAG
This sequence comes from Periplaneta americana, assembly GCF_040183065.1. Classification (NCBI taxonomy): domain Eukaryota; kingdom Metazoa; phylum Arthropoda; class Insecta; order Blattodea; family Blattidae; genus Periplaneta; species Periplaneta americana. The sequence continues at coordinate 128,556,621 of NC_091118.1, read as the reverse complement.
AAAATAGAATGGATGTATAGGAATAAACGTATTTTCTTTTTAAAATGAGAATTACATAATCATAACCCATGTGGGGTTGCTAGTCCCCTATCGGTCGTCTCCCCAGGTGACGGATAGAGGAATGCTCACCATATTTGGGGGGTACTGGGAAATCAAAATACCCAGGACGGACGAAAACTAGACTGGCTCTCCAGGTTGGGGTTTGTGGCAGTGGACTAGCTCCCCACTACGTTGAAAAAAAATATCGACCACGACTCCTAATCAACAGTCTCGGAACAAACAGGTAAATCAAAGACGACATAAGCTCAGGAAGAGGACAATGTTTTTTGGTACATGGAATAATCAAGGAAAATTTTGGAAGCCTTGAATTTAATTCAGGTATGGAAATGGATTATTTACGAAGGAGTGTAGGAGTATTTCGGATGCAAAAAATCAGGAATGAAGAAATAAAAAGACGGATGTAGGCAGAAGAGACAGTTCTAGAAAGAACTGAAAGAAGAACACTACGATGGTTTGGAAATCTAAGGGGGTTGGATCAACAACGCTAGCCTAAAGAATATTTGATTGGTCACCAAATGGTAGAGGAGTGCGGGGTAGGCCAAGAAAAACAACATGGTATAACACCAAAGAGGCCATCGGTGCTATTGGACTTCAAGAAGAAGATGTCTTGGACCGAACGAGGTGGCGATTAGGAGTGGGAAGGCGGGACTAGCTGCATAATCCCGGACACTACTACTACTACTACTACTACTACTACTACTACTACATAATCATAATATAACCAACGAAATGTCTTTGTGGGATTGGTGTGAATGGTATGTGAATGATATCAAGTCGGTATTTTGTTAGAAGTTTCAAACTTGTGGAAAGGATTTGTACTACTTCTCTTAACCAATCACAGACATTTTTATATATTAGTATTCCCTTATTAGATATGTATTTATTTATTTCTGAAATACGATGTTTCTGGAATTCCTAAAGCCCCAGAAGTTACCCGATTGATTGTACACTATCTACCAAAAAGTAATTGGGCACTGTTTTTGTCCCTTTAGAACCTCGTGGTACCAGCTCTTGTTGCTATAACAGCAGCCACCCTGTCAGGCATGCTCTCCATTAGTTTGTGTAGAATATCCACTAGAATGCGTCGTCTTTCCTCTTGCAACATGGCACTCAGTAGGACAATGGAAGTTGGCCTCATCTCCCGATACCTCAATCGGCTGTCCAATTCGTCCCAAAGGTGCTCAATGGGATTGAGATCAGAACTCTGTGCAGGCCAGTCCAACCGATGAACATTACTGTCTGCATACCACTGCATAGTAGCCGCCGAAACATGGGGCCAACTTTCATTGTCCAACTGCGTGCCATGTTGCAAGAGGAATGGCGACGCATTCCAGTAGATATTCTACACAAAGTAGTGGAGAGCATGCCTGACAGGGTGGCTGCTGTTATAGCAATAAGAGGTGGTACCACGAGGTTCTAAAGGGGCAAAAACAGTGCCAAATTACTTTTTGGTAGATAGTGATTACAAGTTCTATAGAAAAAGCACATTATAGCTTAAATTATACGAATTAATCTTTTAATCAACGTCAAAGATTTAAATTGTTTGAAATTATGCTTTGGATCATCACAAAATTGTCGATTATTAATTTTGACTGTCAGAGACGGTTTTTATTTTCTTTTCAATCTCAGCTATATAATATGATTCAATGTTCAAATTATATTTTTATAATTTTGAATTTACAATCAAGCTGATTTAGGCCTACTTACATTTTTAAAATAATAAATTCCTGAAGCTAAGAAGCGTACAGTTGCTACTGCATTGTGGTGAATCGATATACAATATTTGCATTTGGCTCCCTTCTTATTTATATTTTTTGTATCGTACAGTTACCATACTTCAGACCTACAAATCATCCTGAGAACCTATACTTGATCACTGAAGTGCTCATACCTACAGAAATTCTTAATATACATTCACTTAGCTTCTACGAGTGAAAGCATTAAATAGTCTCTTTAAGAAAAAATAACCTATGCTCAGGACGACAATCGAAAGCGGGATATCATGATTTGTAGTCGCGAATTCTGACCGCTAGACCACGAAGCCGCAAGTTATAAAATTTTCTTATATCGTTATTTTTGACAACATTGATAGATAATATCGCCTGTTGTTCATGCAAATACCAGAGTCTTGTATCTTAGGTCGTATTAAATTCTATGAATTCTACAAGAAAAATTGCCACATTCTACTCTGTCATTTGATATTCTATTATAGTCTAGTGCAGCTTTACAACTCAAATCCCCACAACGCCATACACACTGACGACCACACTGCATTCTTTTCATCAAAATGACTTCATTTATATCACATCAGCGTGTGCATCGAATTATAACTTAATAAGAGTTAAAATTTTAAATGTTAATGATTTCAAGGCTCTAGAACAGCTATCATGTTCTACTTAGTAAAGAAGCAATGAATTACGTTTCTGTAAGATAATTTCATTGCATGACTATTTTACGATTATTCACACAATCACACGTCTACATCCAAATATTTGAGCCATCTTAAAAAGATTTCCGCATACTTACATATAACAAGGTACTGGAATAAGACACTTACCTGAAATAGAATAGAGAACAATATATTAGAATTAAGTAAGGCATACTTACATGTTGTTGGAAAAGGGAACAAAATTGGTAAAAGTTTAGGTGTATTTGTGATTAATGCATATGCCGAATACAGATATACAGATAATACTCGCTAACTTGGACTTCAATAATTCGGAATTCACGATAATTCGACCACCTCTTTTATTTTACACAATATACTTGGAGATTAATATTTCACACATTGAAGGTAGAAGTGAAGGCAAAGAGTGAATGAAGAATGTGATCATAAATTCAAATTATTCAATGCCTATAATATAAGTATTTCAAACAGAGCTATTTGATACAGCTTTAATTAAAAATGTCATGTAGCCTATCCTCTTCGCAGACTCCCCTTGTTAGTGTACATTGGGAGCACTCCAATTTAGTTAAATGCTGTGGTACGTTAGATACACTTAACAACTTGATGAACGAAATTACGGTTTTTATTTCATAGACTTGTTTGTTTCTTTCAACGTCATTACTTTTATTTTCGCGAGTTCATTGAGACGATCAATTCGCTCACTCATTTTTATCGACAATGTTGCTCTGAAGCAATTTCATCCTAGTACAGTGTTTGTTCCGTTGGTCTAACGATTAGTTTGTTGGTATTCCAAATTTTTAACCAAAACTTAAACCTCGGCGAGGAAAAGACGGTGTTGAGATGTAGTTCTTGGAGTACAGCTGTTGCACTAACATAGTTTCATTATCTCTCCATAATGAATAACCATTCTTATCACCAGAGCTAGGAAGTTGGAACCAAAACTGTTGTGTGAGCTTGGACTATATCTCTACCGAATGAAAAGTAATAGCGCATCTCTCAATGTTAGCGAATCAGAAAAACAAACATGTACAGCTGTGTGGTAATCAAACATGTGCTCCAATTGTCCACAGCCATAGAACAAGAAAATAATAATCTTAAAAAATAATAATTTATAATTATAAACTTAGTAACTCCCTAACTAAAATAGTTTACATACTTATAAAAATAACATACAAAGTATAAAATTATGATTCTAGCCTCATTGTAACAAATAACAATTAATATTTTCATTTTATCAAAAGAAATACTCCTTTTATGTTCAGAAAAAAAAAACAATATTTGTACTGTGAAAATATTCGTTCTACGTCACAAGACGTTCCTGGAACAAATCTGAAATATGTTACAGTATCTCTTACCACCATCACGTGAACAACTACTTTGTGAATTAATAGTGTAGGGTAAGGTGGTACATTATGGATCACTAAAGACAGATTTTATTGTTCCAACCAACATACACGTCTGTGCATTATTATTTTATGTTTATATAATCTTTGGACATTTTCTGATATGATACAAGTGTTTAAACAAAATTACTTCACTTAAGTTAAGCACTGAAAAATAAATTACATTTAACAAAAAATGATCCATAATGTACCTCAGTTGGTACAATTCGGATCGCTACATAGTACGTATAGAATCACTGGCATTTGCCACAAATAAACTTTTTTTACCTTTTCCACCTACACAGATTTCATGATACCACATTTGGCACCCTTGACAACAAATCCAGTCTCCTTTCCTTATGGATTGCTGACAGTAATAATTCAGAAAACAGAATCCACACACATCTTTTCTTTTTGGTGATTCCTTGATAACACCAACACACTTCCTTTTAGCACTGTTGGGCTTCTCACCATTGATTTTGGTTTTATTTGTGGTTTCATTGCCACATATCTTAATACGAATGGTGTCAATGTTTTGTGGGGAAGGAAGGTGGCCAGAGGTCTGCAGTTTCCGTTTTCGGCACGACTCCTTTTTAGGTAGAAAAGGCAACACATTTTTTATTGTATCCTCTGGTGACGAAAAACAACTTTTATGACTTGAGAAGTTGCCACTAGTTTTGGTGGATGATCTAGTTTATGAAAATATAGGCTTGGTCGCATTTGTGTGTCTGCTTGAGTGCTCTCTAGAGGTTTAGGGCCTACTAGTGCTAGCGGTTGCATGACCAGCTTTATTTTCGGCATCATTATTTGATTATATAGACGTGACTGCACGTTCAAATTTTTTCTCCGGAACAATGTCATCGTTGAATGGGAATATCCCAGTACATTGAAAACTTTTTAACAGTTGCACCTACGGAATCCGTGTGTTCAAAGCCATGTTGAATATGGGACAGAATCTTTCCTTCGACAGATTTTCATTTGGATGAATCCATTCAATTGCATTCTTATGGTATTTGGTCTTCAGTGACTTAAACAATGTTCTGTCTAATGGTTGTAAGACATGAGTGCTATGTGGTGGTAACCCTAAAAATTCATCTCATTCATCTGAAAATATTCCAAGGCTTTCAAACTCACATGGCTTGAATGATTGTCCAGAACTATCAAGACTCTGCCTGGGGTTTTGTATATATTGAAGTGATTCAACCATGCCAAGAAGAGATTTTCATTTATGTACCCTGACTCGCTCATTGCCACTATCGAGCCTGGAGGCAAGCTGTCCTGAAATTCTGGGTGTTTCCTAACACTTTCAAAAATGACTATTGGAGGGATGAATCCACCGGATGTGTTACAACATGCAACGATGGTTACATTTTCCTCTCTTTCTGCGTTGTTAATAGCAACAACTTTTCATTTCCCCTTTTGATATTCTATTTTAGAAGGCCTGTTATTAAGTGGAAAACCACACTCATCCATAAAGGACACATTATAAGGCTTGTCACACAATTCAAATTGGTCCGTAACTTCTTTCAAGTTGCCGAAAAAATGCGCAACTGATTGCCTATTTAATCCTTGAGCCTCGTTAGAAATGCGAGAAACCAATCAATCCGTGCAACTGTGTTCTCCGTATTCCATGGGTGTTTCACCCGACTTCCTTCTGCAAAGTTAAATGCGGCTTGCCTCACCTGAAGAGGTGTTAAACCAAGACTATTGCGTCTCCTAAACGAAGCTTTCACCCAGTAGCTCTCTGCTCTTCAAGCTTCAGTTTTCTATGGAGTGCAGTAAAAGTAACTCGAAAGCCTCACGTATAAACAAATACCCTTCCTTGACGCTCTTAATTGCAGTGTTCATCACCGATGGCTTCCACTTTCGCCTGCATTTAGGTTCTGTTTTTACCCTTGACATCTACCCATGAACATGTAAGAAAAAATATTAAAATCAACAACAAAACGAAAAAAAATTGTAATATATAAAATATACGCGTAGGATTATATATAAAAATAATTACAACAAAAAATAATCGTCTAACTTCTCCCGATCCCATTTGTACTACTAGGCTATATCCATATTGTAGCTAGACCACTGATCCATATTGTACCTAGACTACTGATCCATATTGTACTTTAGTAATGTTAAATGTATGGGGATCATTCATTGTTGCAATGCAACAATAGGTGACAGCACTTGCACCTACAGTCGTCTATTTCATGGCATCATAAGACTGTATAAAAAGGAAAATGATACTGCCATGTTTGAAGCTACACCAGGAACTTAAATACTGTGCAGTTTTATAAATTGGATATCTTCCATGTGCAAGTATTCACCTTCCTATGCAAAATAAATTGTAGAGCTTCAATGAAAGGCACAGCTGTACTGAAACTCACACGATAAACACAGCAAGGATCCTCCTCCTTGACGCACTGCTCAAAACAGGTCTACCAACAATAGTCTTGTAGAAAATTACGCTAATCTTAGCTTGATCCGTATTGTACCTATATCCATAATGTACCACCTTACCCTATCTCGTATGTGGTACATAATATTAAACCAATATATATATATATATATACTTATATATTGTGTGGTCGGCCTCGGTAGCGTAGTCGATATACCGCTGGCCTTCTGTGCTCGAGGTTGCAGATTCGATCCCTGCCCCGGTCGATGGCATTTAAGTGTGCTTAAATGCGATACGCTCATGTCGGTAGATTTACTGGCATATAAAAGGACTCCTGCGGGACAAAATTCCGGCACACCGGCGAGGATGATATAACATCTGTTTTGCGAGCGTCGTTAAATAAACCATAATTTTTTTTATATTGTGTGTATGAATGAATTACCCTTCTATGATCCATTAAGGGCTCATGAGTACTAACAAGGGAAAGCTCGTTTTAGATTCTGATATGATGAGATAAACCACCTGAGTTATATTCTTATAGGCCTATTTGTTTTGTATAGGTACAGTAAAAATTATATAGCGAATGGAGCAACAGTGGAATACAAAAACAGATGTAAATACGAACCAAATGGCACACAAAATTGGTACCACACAGGTTATCTCAAAGTACTACCCTGTGTTGAGATCTATTTAATTTCCAATAGAAATATATTGTTACCAGAGGTTTCATACCTCCCTCATTTTCTCCTAGCATCACTAAAACAATGAATCCGCCCGGGTGCCTTCTAAGTTTTAAGCAAACGTGATAACCACTACACCACGAAAGCCACATAGCCTACAAAGTAATCCTTTCAATTGCAAGTAGCTAAAATATTATTATGGCTGCTGCCTGTAATGTAATGGACAGAACCGCTAATAAAGGCATATTTACGCCATTCTACATATTAATGATCTCGAAGACAACAATTTGTGTATATATATGGTGAAATATATAGTTAATGAAGCAACAGTGGAAAGAGAAAATAGATTTAAAAATATCTATTGGCATTACATACCAGCTGTCTCAATTAATTATGGTTCCTGTGACATGAGTAAAATGTATTTTACTTCTAATAGGAATAAGAATATATTTTCAGATTATGTTTACTATCTCTCTAAATTTCTGGCATTACCAAAACGATGATTCCGCCCGGGATCGAACCGGGGACCTTCTGCGTGTAAAGCAGACGTGATAACCGCTACACCACGGAATCCATATGCGTAACAGTTCTCTCATTTGCAAGCACCTGAGATGCTATTGTGGCTGCTGCCTGTAAGCCAATGGACAGAATCGCTAATAAAGGTATACTTCACACCAGTGATGCATATTCAAGCCTGTACGGGCAAGCCACGGGCAAAGGTTATCCATGCACAAGTCAGGTAGAGCAGGAAATTTGTCTCTAGAGTTGTAGCTGGAAATAATAGGTTTTTCACATATTACATTATTGAAATGGACTTATAATGACTACTTTCTTAGCTTTACATTTCCTTAAATTCTGAACTTTATTCGAAGATTCTTAAATTTGCAACGAAAATTATAGTATTGTGATTTTCAGCAGTAAGCATACAGGCAGGTGAACCCTATAGGCTATAATATATAATATTGATGAGCCTAACAAAGTCAAGAATAAGAGCAAAGCTGTTCGATGATGGTAAGCGCTCTATGCTTAGATTTGCTTCCTCAAATAATATTTTAGACGTAAAGGCTAGTGTGAGACAGAAATCGAAGAAGCTATTCTGGCCAAATTACATCTTAAAAAGTATATTATTTATTTTGCATAAAAATATCGCTATTATAATGGTAATGATGTTATATTCCAGCAATTTGATCACGGAATATACCTACCTACCTACTTACCTACCTATATATCTACTCCTGCTTTCATTTGCAATTAACTGAAAAGCTACTGTGACTGCTGCCTGTAATACAATGGACAGAAACGCCAACAAAGGTATACCTTACCGATATTGTATTTAACATCTGTAACAGTTGTAAAAATAACTACAGTACTACCAACAAGCACTGTAAGTAACAAATGACAATGAATTTCTGTAATAGGATTTATTTCACTTATAATGAGAATGTATTGTCAGCAGAGGTTCGAGGTTCAATGCCTCTCTCATTTTCTGGCATTACTAAAACAATGCTTTTGCCCTGGATCGAACCGGGGATCTTCTGTATATAAAGCAGAATGATAACCCCTACACCAACCCCTACACCAGGAACCAATCTGCGTGAAAATATTCTCATTTGCAAGTAGTTAAAATGCTATTGTGTTTGCTGCCTTTAATCCAATGGATAGAAACGCCAATGAAAGCATACCTTACCGATATTGTATTTAACATCCGTAACAGATGTAAAAATACTACCAACAGGCACTGTATGCAACCTATGATAATGAATTTAAGTTCCTGTAACAAGATCTATTTCATTTATAATAAGATTGTATTGCCAGCAGAGGTCCGTAGTTCAATACCTCTCTCATTTTCCGGCATTATAAAACAATGATACCGCCCGGGATCGAACCGAGGACCATCTGCATGTAAAGGAGACGTGATAACCACTACACCACGAAACCCGCCTATGTAAAAAGCTTTCTCATTTGCAAGTAGTTAAAATGCTATTGTGTTTGCTGCCTGTAATACAATGGACAGGAAACGCCAACGAAGGCATACCTTACCAATATTGTATTTAACATCCGTAACAGTTGTAAAAATAACTACCGGTACTACCAACAGGCACTGTAAGTAACCTATGATAATGAATTTCTGTAAGAGGATTTATTTCTCTTATAATGAGAATGTATTGTCAGCAGAGGTTCGAGGTTCAACACCTCTCTCATTTTTCGGTATTACTAAAATAATGCTTTCGCCCGGGATCGAATCAGGGATCTTCTGCGTATAAAGCAGATTGATAACCACTACATCACGGGACCCATCTGCGTAAAAATATTCTCATTTGCAAGTAGTTGAAATGCTATTGTGTTTGCTGTCTGTAATCCAATGGAAAGAAATACCAATGAAAGCATATCTTACTTATATTGTATTTAACATCCGTAACAGATGTAAAAATACTACTAGCAAGCAATGTATGGAACCTATGAAAATAAATTTAAGTTCCTGTAACATGATCTATTTAATTTATAATACGATCGTATTGTCAGCAGGGGTTCGTGGTTCAACATCTCCCTCATTTTCTGACATTATAAAACAGTGATTCCGCTCGGGATCGAACCGGGGACCTTCTGCGTGTAAAGCAGATGTGATAACCACTACACCACGGAACCCGTTTAAGTGGGGATCGTCTCATTAGGAAGTAGTTAAAAATGCTATTGTGTTTGCTGCCTGTAATCCAATGGACAGAAACGCCAATGATGACATACTCCACAGATATTGTATTTAACATCCGTAAAAGATGTAAAAATAACTACTACCAACAAGCACTGCTCACTTAGGCTGATTATCTGGTTGGGTTTTTCCGAGGTTTTCCCCAATCGTAAGGCAAATATCAGGTAATCTATGGTGAATCATCGGCCTCATCTCGTCAAATATCATCTCACTATCACCAATTCCATCGACGTTAAATATCCTCGTAGTTGATACAGCGTCGTTAAATAACCAAGTAAATAAATAAATAAATAAATAAATAAATAAATAAATAAATAAATAAATAAATAAATAACAAGCACTGTATGCAATATATTGGGAATTAATTTCATTTTCGGTAAGAGGATCTATTTCATTTATAATCTTAATATATCAAATTGAATGTGGGTATGTATGTATGTATGTGGGTGTGTATGTTCCCTACACAAATCTACACTCTTTGACCGATATGTGCCAAAGTTTGCACATTTAACCTTCATAACCAGGAGAAGAACATAGGCTACATTAAAATTGTGCAAATGGAAGTTAAATTAATTAAAATTATAAAAAATAAAAATAAATAGATCAAATCTTCATGCATAATATTAAAATACAAAATCTTCTACAGTCAATTGTTTTTTATTATTGTCTGTTGTATTCAACATCGACTTTCACGAGGCCTTGGAAATTTTAACACGAAATTAAATTACATTGTTGTTACAGATCATGAAGGCTAAAACTAGATAATTCATGCAATAAGTATCTTTACGCATTCCAGGACCGTATTATGAATTCCTCGATGCAGTTTTGTAGATAGTGAGCAAACTGTTTTATGCAACTGAATTCTAGAATTCTTTGAAATTACAAGGATTGCTACCACATAATTTACTTAATATTGAATAACCAATAGTACTATTGCGAAATATTGACCCACCAAAATTATGCACGAATAAGAATTGGTGTGAAAAACTCATACGAAACGTAATAGAATTGATAATATTAACTGCAAAAATAAAAGGAAATGTTTTTATTCCACGTATTTCTAGGATACTCATTAAATTTTAACCAACTGCAATTTCAATGCCACTAGCATTTGTAATGGCCATATTAAAATGAAGCTCAAGGACAGTCGCTCAAAGTTGCAGACATTAACTAAAAAACTGCGTGTTTTGCACATCCTCAACTATATTTTATACAAAGAAGTGAAAAAAAAATTTACACATATCAATAATCAATTCAATGATACTTTTGTCATGTTACTAATGTAGTATGTGAATGTACATAATAATAATAATAATAATAATAATAATAATAATAATAATAATAATAATAATAATAATAATAACAGTTTTATTTTCCCTGGCAGAGTTAAGGCCATCAGGCCTTTTCTTCCACTCAACCAGGATCAAATCACATACAGAAAAAATACATACCGGTATACAAATATGAACTTAAAAATAATAATAAACATAATTAAGTAGAAAAGAGAGATTGAATACATATACACAATCAGTATTAACTTTGAAATAAGCCCACTGAAAATAACATTGTATTATTCTCAAAATATTGTTGTTCACGTTGCAAATTTAATATGTTAAGCGTTGTGGAAATAAAAATCTCTTAATTTCTAAAATACCGGTAGGCCTATACGTTTCTCAGAATATTAGTATTTATGTTAAAGAATGACTTATTGCGAGTTAATATTGTATCTGTATTCTGTGTGTAAAATTAGAATTAATATAATATGTTCTGAATTTATGAGATATAGTTTCAAGTTATATTAAAAAAAACTGGATATGATATAAGTGGGTGTACAGCGGTCAAGAGGTAAAAAAATCTTCCAATATAAATTAAATTATATATGTATAATATTGATTCGATGATGAAACTGATCAGAAAGAGGAGAAGGAATTATATTTTCGTTGGGTCTTACTTCATAGTTTGATTTTTCTATTACTTTATTTGTATTTCTGGCGGTGTGGAAAAGAAGGCCTAATGGCCTTAACTTCACCAGAATAAATAAATAAAATAAATAAATAAATAAAAATAAATAAATAAATAAATAAATAAATTTAAAACAACAGTTTAACGTCAGGCACATGATGAAATGTTTTCTTTTCGGTGGCTGATTTACAACTGTTTTAAATTGAGTTAACCCTGGCAGGCATTTGGCTGAGCTCATTAATTCATGTAAGTGACGTTAAGTAAAGATTCATCTTTATGGGCGAGGAAAGCTTAGTGAAGGCAATTCGTTTTGGTTGTGTATAGTTAGGTTTCCGAGATTTCCGAAAATTTAATAACCACTTTAATTAAAAATAGAAGCAGAAAGGAAAACCCGGGCAACGCCGGGTACTTTCAGCTAGTAACAATATATTTTCAGAAGAGGTTCGAAGTTCTCTCATTACCTGGCATTACTAAAAAATGATTCCTCCCGAGATCCTCCTGCGGGTAAAGCAGACGTGATAACCTTCACACCACGGAACCCATCTACGTAGCAGTCTTCTCATTTACAAGTAGTTAAAATCATATTGCAGCTGCTGCCTGTGACCCAATGGACAGAACCGCAAAGAAGGTGTTCCTTACCTATAACCTAATTAACATTTACTATTATCTCAGGAACAGGTCACAAACGAATACAGTGATATTAGAATTTTATATTTAACTCCAATTCCTGATTCATGTTTCAAAAGGATTTTACTTTGCCCCTTTCCATCGATGTATTTCATCTATTTAATTTCCCCAATTTAACCATTCCTGATTATTCAAAATGCGAACCGCTGGTCTTAATGAACATATAGTTCGTAAAGGCTATATTATTAGTCACTGATCTGCAAAATGCACGCACGAATTCAGAAAAGAATTAAATATAAGCAGTAAAGTGCAAACAGAAGGCTGACCAATTTCTTTAACACTCATCTAGTTATTTTTCTTAACGCTTTCGGAGAAGCAAGGAAAACTACAACATAAAAGGTTGACTCAATTCAATGAAAATTACGTTTGTCGTACTTCGTGTTCAGAAATTCAAATGATATGGTGCATAAATTGTTAAAGCATTAGAGTCTATATTACAGTACATATTATAATAAACCAAACAACAAGCTGCTTAGTTCCTGTGTGAAATGGTCAGGATGATCTCTTGGTAACCGCGCACTCTGAAGCTCATATTTCAAACTTGGTATTTAATAAATTTCACCCCTTTGTTACAATACAAATGAGAAAGATTTGTAACGGTATACTGCTGAATTTTAAGAATATATAAATTATATTTTTTTATTTTAAATGTTGTATGTAGTTACAGAGATTCCTGTCGCTCCTTCTAGAAAATCATTTCGGTGAGGAGTGCAATGCATTTGTCGTAGTGGTGGACTGAAACCATTTTGACTTCGTGAATAATTTAAACTAGAGCTTACATTAGACACTAGCGAACAATTCACTGATGGTCCGTATACCTGCTTTCTACTTCGAAAATCTGACATGTTCGCATTACAAGCCTGACTGACAGGAACGCTATTGGGTAAGAGGTCAGAATTGCGACATTTATGCATAATTAACTATCTTCAAAAGTAGTAGCTTCTTATACTGAAATTGACAATTTAGAATCTCGTAGAACTTGTAAATTTACAATTACCATTCTATTTCAGACCAATGAAGGTAACTGGGTCATATTTTAACGTGGTGGTTTAATTAAATATTGAATTATACATTTTATGTCTGTTAATAAGTTAGGTTAGGGTATATGTTATAATTTGTTTTGTATGTATCATTTGCATATTAATCTGTACGGTATGTTTTATGGAGAGTGGTTGGAGTTTCATTGTAGGCCTAGGTGCGGAAAGTGCAACCTATTACGTAAGACCTGCTTTGCTAAGCACGTACGGTCAAAAGACCCACTGGATTTAAGGGTAAATTCTGTAAGTGTAATACTTTTGTATGTATAACTATTGGATATCGATCCGGAGTTGCGCTCGGGCGCGGGTTCGATTCCCACTTGGGCTAATTACCTGGTTGGGTTTTTTCCGAGGTTTTCCCCAACCGTAAGGCGAATGTCAGAATATATGTGGCGAATCCTCGACCTCATCTCTCCAAATACCATCTCGCTATCACCACTCTTATCGACGCTAAATAACTTAGTAGTGGATACAGCGTCGTTAAACAACCAAATTACAAAAACTACTAAATCCACATCTATCTATATAACTAATGGTGGATACTCCACTACTGTTTGTCATTCACCATTTGATTAAAGTATTAAGTAACATATATAAGTAAATCAAAATACATAAAGAAAATAGAAATCCATTTAACTTTTTATCTGCTATTACAAGACTAAAACTCATATAGTGAGGCAAATAGCACTGAAAATAAATTAAATAAATTTCAATAACTAGTAGGTATAATAAGGAGAACTTTAATAAGGAAAGTACGACCAGACACGATAATAAAATTTTAGAAATCTTGACCATTCGAACACTGACAAGTGGACCAGAAATCTGGACTCTCAAATATCAACAGCTAGAGAGGATAGACGCTGCAAAAATGATATTATTACGATCTCTGGCAAGATATAATCTGCAGTAGAGGAGGCAAGACCTGCCTTGTGATGTTATGGAGAGGGAAGATAAGTTTCAGTGTGAGATGAACTTCCGTGTCAGTAGATTCGTATAATATTAACCATCATAAAAAACTCTCTTTTTGATAGCTCATTCTTTCCCTTCTCGCACAGTTCACATGCCAGGTTTCGTCTCCTCATCTATACTAGATCTTAAACGCAGTGAAGACATAAGTAAAGAACTTGATATCCAAAATATAACTGAAACAATCAAAGATTTCAGAGAAAGATGGTAAGAACATTTATTGCGTATGGAAAAACACAAACGATTTAGACGACTATACAATTACAGAGCGAAAGGAAAAATAAGAATTGGAAGACGAAGGAAACTGTAGTTTCTTGTACATGCTTGCGCAACTCATCCGAGTGAGGGGAACACCTTAAATCCCCCGCCAAATCCACGGCAGTGACGTAATGAAACATCTCGTTTTAATTTACCCTCACTCAAGTGAGTTGCGCAAGCGTGCTGTAGTCAGTAGTCGAAAGTAGAATATCCCCCTCTCGGCCTGCCCTCACTGTACTCATATTACGCCACTTCAACGTCATACTAATGTTATGGACGACAGTAATGAGAGACATTATGTCACCGCTCAGTGGCACGAATAACTTTCGCGCATCCGTGTTCTTGTTTTTCGATACGCTCACCGCATATTTAGAAATTTCCATTACTTGAGAATGTTGAATGTTTGAAACTCTAACAAAAATGGGAACGGGCCAAAGGACCCGATCTTTGAAGGATGATAATACTGGTGTTGCGGCCTTACTTCATGTTTTGTTGTTGAAATGTGAATTAACACACTGACGATTTTGATACTGTTTTGCTTTCAATATGTTATTGCCTTTCGTTATGTGAGTTTGGAGTCTTCCTCGTGGCTTCCATGAATAACTTCCCAACATTTATGTACTTCAACAATCTCTCCTACTTCGGGTAACTTTAATCGGCGCACGGAGAGATAATTATCCGCAATGACATCCACGAGATCATCTCTTCGCAATTCTAGGGACCACAGAGGTAGGCAGCCAATTTAATCTACTTGGCGATTAGCAGTGCTTGCTAAACTCTGCGGTTTTGTAGCGCGGCTCTCTCGCACAAATTAAGAAGCGTCTACTACTCAAGCCCAAAACAACCGCAGATTTGCATGAATTTAAGTAGGGACGAGACCGATGCATGCAATTACTTATTTATTCACGCACATAAACTAATTTGCTCATTAATCAATCCGCTCGTTAGTCTAATTGTTCATTAAAATTGTTTAAGTGTAATAATATATTGGTTATTTTTAATAACTTTTGAAATTAATTTATTCATTCGTTCTTTCACAATCTAGAAATTTTTCTATTCTACATCAGGGACTCATCACTCATCACTCTCTGGCTCGTTATACCAAAGACAAGACAAACACAGGCAATCAGTTCCTATCGGAGAAAAATAAATCTCTACTGTACTGATGCGAATGACTTTTAGTCTACTGTATTTAAATCCTCATTCAAATTAGTTATTTAATTCATTTGAATAATTTATTCCTACAACGTTCTTTATTATTAACCGATTCGCCCAATGATATATTAATTTATTACTTTTTTAATTATTTCATTTATTCATTCCATAATTATTTATAATAAATTTATTTGAAAATTATTTCGTGCACTCATTTGTACTTTCGATCATTCTTCCATTTTTATTACTAATTCATTTATTTACACATTCGTTTATATAACTTTCTATTTAGACATTCGTTAATATATTTTTACATTTGTTCACTCATCCATTTTTACAATGATCTATTAATTTAAACAATAGTTCATTCTTTTGTACACATGTACTTATCATTCGTCATTTATTAATTTATAAGATGCTTATTCATTTATTTGCATATTCATTAATACATTTGTGTATTAACTTCATTTGTGCACTCGTGTATTGATTAATAATTACACTACTCAACAAATTCGAACTTTTTTTTTCCATAACATTAATAAAATAGGCTGATCTTAACTAATTTGCATGCGCTGAACACGAATATGACAATGAAAAGTTCGTAACACGTCACGTTTTTGTGTTATAGATACTTACTTGATACATTGAAAAATCAGGATTTTTTACCTATTAAAAATTATTTTGTTCTCATTTTTTGTGTGAAAATTTCCAAAGGAAGCTTAGATATGATAAAACTGATACATCAATAACTGATCAGGTATTAAGACTTATAAAAGCCACTCTTCGTGCAATAAAATAGAGAAAGATAAAAAATATCTTCGTTTTTTCTCTTATGAGAACTGAAATCTTCCCTTTTTAAAAACTGGCAATAATTTCCCATCATCGCTGGATCCCATAGGTATTCCTTGATACCGTTGCTCCATTTTAGCAATGTCTTGGTGAAATCGCTGTCCCTGTTCATCACTTATAGTCCCCAAGTTCTCAGGAAAGATGTCCAAATGTGAATGTAAGAAGTGGATCTTCAGTTTCATATTGCATGCCATTTATTTTTTGTAGTTTGTTAGTAACGTCTCTATTAATTGGCGATAATTTTCTGCCTTGTGATTCCCTAAAAACCCTTTAATGCAATAGACTTCCATGCTGGTAATTTTTTCTCAAAAATGCTGTCCGTAAAAAGTTTTCTAATTTGTGGACCGACAAATATGCATTCTTTTAATTTAGCATCACTGAGTTTAGGAAGCAGAGTCTTTAAGTTTTGAAAGGCTTCTCCACTCTTATCTACAGCTTTTACAAAATTTTTCATTAGCCTTAGTTTTATATGCAGTGGAGGAAGAAGTACTTTTTCACGTTGAACTAGCCGAGGATATTTAATATTATGCTCACCAGGAATATAACCATAGGCCAGTTCTTCACCACACAATGTTGTGCTGTTGCTCGACTGTCCCACAAACAAAAAACAACATAACTTAGTAAACCCTCCTTGTAATTCAAGCAACAAAGCTATTATTTTCAAATTCCCACAAACTGCCCAGTGATGTTCATTATAATTTACTGCATTCAATATTAGTGATATGTTTTCATAAGTTTCTTTCATATCGATTGAATGAGCCACTGAAATGGAAGGGTTTATATTGCCATTGTACAAAAATACTGCATTTAGGCTTAGTTTTGATGAATCGATGAACTGTCTCCATTCTTCTGGATTATATTCAATATATAATTCGTCCATCAGTCCGTTCACATTTTTGCAGGAATAAACAGAATTTTCCATTGCAAAATAACTAGCCAGCTTATCATTTCATTTTCTGAACACTGAAATCTTGGTATCTTTTGCTAATAAGTTCCATTCTTGTAATCTAGAACCTAATAATTCAGCGTGTTGCTTGGAAAGACCTGAATCCCTAACTAGGTCATTAAGTTCTGCCTGTCGTATCAGATGTGGTGTTCTATGATGTTCGGGAATGTAGGTGGGATCAGCGGAAGTTGAAGGGTAGTCTGAGGATTCTGACAGTTCGTGTTCCTTGGAATGACATAATTTTCCCCACTGGGCGGAGGGAGAGGGATAGGAAGTTCAGGAGAATGTGACATGGGTGTTATGGCTGATGGGAAATTAGGATACACAATTTTATCTTTAGTTTTCCATGAAAATCCCTGTGGTTTGATAATGCAGACGTAACAATCTTCCAGAAGACTGGTGGGCTGTCGCCAAATCATTGGAACAGCAAAAGACACTTTGTTATTTTTCCCCCGCAACCACTCTATTAACTTCACGTAACATGTTACACAACACACGTGTGGTGCCCAATTTTTGTCTTGTTCACCCACTTTATACGAAATACAAGTAATATGACTTTTTTTTACATTTTCTGTTATTTATCGACGTTGTGATTTCAAAGTTAATTCCCACAAACATAGCAGAAACTATTTGGAAAATTTTTACAGGAACGACAATTGCTATCTATTTCACACTATTACGGAATAACTAGTACCGCTCACAACACTTCCACAATCAGAACTAATCGCTGAATTGTTCATTTCTTGTCTAATGATACAACAGCGACCGTATTTCCTCCTTTCCCTTAGTCAGTTATAGCCAGATGTGACCTACCCTCCGTGCAGCTGCATAATAAGGGTAATAAAACAATAAACCATCGCTAAGGGTAACACTCATTCAACCCACAAAAGTGAAAGTATGTTTCAAATGGTACCTTAAAAGAACTGAAATGCGATATAATTATGTAAAAGATCTACGTTAAAGAAAAACACCTCTTTCAAAGTGGCTAGATTTTGATACATTTTTATACGATTCGCTAACTAAAAAATATAAGTTTCTGAAAGAATGTGACGTGTAGGCACTTTTTCAATGCCATATTCGTAATCAGGACATACAAATTAAATAAAAATAGTTATTCTTGTCCATGTTATGAAAACCTTGTTAGTAGTGTTATTTTGCACATTCCTTCGTTTTTCATACCTTTGCATATACCCTAAGTAATTTTTCTACATATTCGCACATTCATTTGTACATTAACTTCAATTTGTACACTGGTTTATCCAGTCATTATTTTGCATATTCTTTCATTTATGCATTCATTTTAACATTTTATAACTCATTTATTTGCATAATAATTCATTCGTGTATTCATTCATTCATTCATTCATTCATTCATTTATTCATTCATTCATTCATTCCTCTGTAAATTCGTTTATTCTTTCATCAGCGATTCCTTCATTTAATAGTTAAATCACCGACTGGTTCATATATTAATTGTTCCATTCATTCGTTGAGTAATAGATTAGTTAATTTTTCATTCATACAGTCGTTCACTGATTATTTCATTAATTTGCTCATCCAATAATTTTATACCTATGCGTTAATTCAAACATTTATGTATTAAGTTATTACTTATTCTGTAATTAATCAGATTATTATAATTAATTAATTAATTAATTATTGCTTTCATTCACCCATTGATTATTTAATATCCAAATCAGATTAATTATTTAATTGTTTAAGCTAATTGAGTTAAAAATTGATACTCTAATATCCATGTACTTTTGTATCTTCTATTTGTATATAGACCCTATTATTACATGCTGTATACATTTTACCATTTATTAATGTTATTGTACTCAATGAACTTTCTGCCTAATGTAGCTCAAGTATGAATGAATGAATGAATGGATGAATGAATAAATGAATAAATAAATAAATAGACAGACAGACAGACAGACAGACAGACAGACAGACAGACAGACAGACAGACAGACAGACAGACAGATAGATAGATAGATAGATAGATAGATAGATAGATAGATAGATAGATAGATAGATAGATAGATAGATAGATAGATAGATAGATAGATAGAAATAAATAAATAAATAAATAAATAAAATAATACATACATTGGCTCGTTCGTTATTAGTTCATTCATCCCTAGAGTGTATTTTTATAATAATATATATTTTTTCAAATACATGTAGGCCTATATGAATTGTTGATAAGGAAAATACCATGTCAATTTGAACTACATCTAATATAATGCAGTAACATTTTTGTGTCAATGTAATACTAGAGGATGACCATTGTGACGGCACTGTTTTCCCTACCACTATTGTGTTGTAGGATTTTTCGCACCGAAAACTAGATAAAATATCGTTGAAAATAACTAGAATTTTCTGTAACAAAATTATTACCACATTTTCTTCCTTTCGTTTGCCACTCCTCCGTTATTTCTCAGTAATTATGAATTGTTTTAACAATGGTTCCGAAATGGGTAGAAACTACTGCATCACATTAACTTCATAATAAAATTTACCTCCATTTGAAATTACTCATCTGTTATCAGATTATTCTTTTTAGGAGCGTCAGTACTCAAAACAGAAGGAATGGTGACTGTACTGAAAGATTTTCGCTCGCGTCCTATCGAGATTCAGGTGAGATGTCTCGTTCCGGGAATGCCACTTCTAACGGAATGTTCACAATACACAATGAGTTAAGCTGTTAATTCCTTTGTTCTTTTACAATGGCAATATGATGCAAATAGGAATATTCCGGGAAATGTTCTACATCTTACGCTGCAATAAGAATCATGTCCACAACTGTGGAGTAGCGGTTAGCGCGTCTGGCCGCGAAACCAGGTGGCCCGGGTTCGATTCCCGGTCGGGGCAAGTTATCTGGTTGAGGTTTTTTCCGGGGTTTTCCCTCAACCCGATATGAGCAAATGCTGGGTAACTTTCGGTGTTGGACCTAGGACTCATTTAATCAGCATATCATTTAGACGCTAAATAACTTAAGATGTTGATAAAGCGTCTTAAAATAATGTACTAAAATATATAAAAAAAGAATCATTATTCATTTAACCAGCAATGCGCTCTGGTGATGTTTAATTGCAATTAGAAAATTAGAAACTGTCATAGAAGCTTTTACAGTCGTAAAAGTTTGCTACTTTTCATTCCGAATCTCAGCGCTGAGCAATCTGATGGCATCACAGTGTTCCGAATTTCAACGATGACGTCACTGATGCTCCACCGGTGTCGCTCCGGTTCCATCAGCTTGCAGAGGTGGTGGCAGTCTCCATCAACCGCCATCAGTGAATCTGGTTGGTTCTTGTATAGGACGGGAATTAGCAGGCGAATGGCATGGTGCACTGTTGTGTCATGGCGGTGTGTTCTGCTTTGGTTCTGCTGTATTGTTTATAATAAGCACAACGAAAAAACAATATGTTAATGGCTTATGAGTGAACATGTCAACGGACCAGTTATTACTACCATTTCTAGAAATAAATTGTTTATGCTCTCTTTTCTTTGAACGAGACGACAGTATGGAAATTTCGCAAAATCTTGCTAGCATAGCATAGACAACAACTTGTACAGCCGCCATGACAGCCATCGAACCTTCTAGCAGTTTTGTTCCTATTTCGCTGCAGCATGACGTCATTGTTGTCCACTGATCCGGTGAGATTCGTAATACGCTGACAGTAAACGAACATGTGGTAAAGACTTCTCTTAAGTCTTCATTGTGAGAGGTCAGTATGCAGCAAGAGTAGAATGCGAAAAGACTTATATAGACTGTCAAGAATTACAGGCATTGAAGTAAGCACTACAGAATTTACCACTTTAAAACACATTTTGACATGATTGAACACTAGAGAAATATCATATTCATATATTCAATTTCTTAAATTTGGGAAGGCCGAGACGTAGATGTTAACTTGATACGAAAATACAGTAAAATGAGTATCAAATGAATTAAAATGAAGTACTCAAGTGAACGCCGTCACTGACATGCTGAGTGGCAAAATGTAATGTTTTCGGAAGATTCCGACTTAAACTTGTCCTACAATGATGGCCGCATACGTGTTAGACGCTACCATGGTGAACACAATCTGAGAGTCTGCATTGTTGAACGGTATAACGGACAAACGCCTAGTGTGATGGTTTGGATACAATATGTGATCTCGCCTCCTACATATTCAAGGCAATCTGAACAGCAACCGCTGCATTAGGGAGATTTAGAGCCGAGATACTACCCCTTTCAGGCAACTCCACATACCATATTTGAGTAGGACAATGCCCGGGCACATATGGCGAGGATTGTGCAAGCCTTCTTCGAAGAACGACGGGTATCTTTACTTCTCTGGCCTGCATGTTCGCCAGATATGTCGCCCATCGAACATGTCTGGGATATGGTTGGTCGACTTGTTCGTCATGGTCCTCCAGCACCCACTCTTGACGCTTTGTGGATTCGCATACAAACTGCGTGGAGGGAGATTCCCCAGGAACATATCTTTGATTCCATGTCACGACGCCTAGAGCTCTGATTGCAGCGCATGGAGGCTTCACACCATAGTGAAATCTCACGGTCACAGATCATGTACAATTCTGTTATTCTAATCATTTGTGTATTGCCATGTACTTAATCTGTGGTATAAATTTCATTTCAGTCACATGTATCGTTTGTATCGTTCTCGGTGTTGCAATTACCACAAACATTAGTGTGTATGTATATACATATATGTACATACGTACCCGCACGGAACTACAATGGCTATTGACAGAAGCAATGGAAGGATAAAGAAATATAAATAGGTTTTTTTTTTAAACAATGACTGACAATCTACACTCATAACTTAGAAATAACTTTTCAAATCATAAAAATTGGTACAGGTATAAGTAAAATATCGTGTTTCCAGATCACTCCCTCTTCTGTAAGACACGTTACCGACACATGCATTACATCCGATGTGTCCAGACAGTGACCTAGTTTCATCATGTCACTGAAATGTATTTCCAGATGGTGTTAGCCATCGCTTTCTGGCGCAAAGCACGAAGCACTGAGAACACCGTATTACCGGTTCAGGAATTATTTATGCTCTTTGGTTGGCGGGGATTTGAAGCTTACCTCGTGCTGCCAGCTCATAAACTACTGCAAGACGCAGGCGAGTCATGTTATCACAGACAGCATTGTTTCCATTTTAAAAATCCAGACAAAATTAATGAGTCCGAAAGACGTTCTTGACGATTTTAAACGCGTAGTTATTTTACTCATAATGCAGTAACATATACGTTTCCAATTATAATTAAATTTTCGAGAAAATAATACAAAATAGAACTTGCTGCGGTAACTTCTGGTGAGACCGTCCAAAATCGTTAAGTCGCAACTCTATTTGAAAACCTTATAGGTACTACAAAGCAAACGTTATACTGTATACAAAAAAGCAGCTGCCAGTATGAATTTTAATGCACAATAGCTTGAAAATTGAATTTGAGTTACTGTCTCAGGTCGATTTATAATCAGAGCTCGGTGCAATAGGCACTAAAAAGTTGAAATAGGCAGGCAAATATACACTAAACCAAGTTCAAAATAGAACTTATATAGACTATCGAAAATTACAGACATTGAAGTAGACACTAAAGCATTTACCACATTTTGACATGATTGAACAATTTAGAAATATTCATACATTCAATTTATTAAATTTGGGGAGGCCAAGACGTAGATGGGAGGATAATATTAAAATAGATGAGAGATGTGGGATTTTATGGTAGAGACTCGATTAACTAATCTTGCTCAGGATAGGGACAGATAGTGGGCTTATGTGAGAGCGGCAATGAACCTAAACGGTTCTCTAAAAGCCATTTGTAAGTAATAACAATAATAATAATAATAATAATAATAATAATAATAATAATAATAGTAGTAGTAGTAGTACACAAAATTAAAGGTACCGATAATGTTGTAAACAATTTTAATAATAATCCCCTTGACAAAAATCTTTCCAATTTAAACTCAATGAAAGAATTTCCATGTGTCGGATACGCGTTTCAGTGTCATTTTATTCCACTGACAACTACCGATAGTCTCGTCGTTCGTTCGGCCTACCGGTCGTCCTTAAGAATTCCGTCTTTCGATTGTCGCTTGCCTCCAGAGCTCCGCATCCCTCCGTATACTCCTCTACCACATAAGGCAGTACCGGGGATCACAGTAGGAGAGCTTTATTCGTAATATCCGATTCCTCCGTGTCAGTAGTATTCGTCCGCTGAGCAGCACTAGCCGGATAATAATTTATCGACTGTCTGTAGAGTGAACTCAATGAAGATGGTAATTTCTGCATGGCAGAGATTTACACTTTACTCCAAACAGCAAGAAAGCAATTGAACTAACAATAATTAAAAAGTAACGTTACAAAATAAAACCATAAAAATTTATTTACAATTGTCATAAAAAATGCAAAACCGTATATAATTCATATAAATTAAATTCTAAGAAATTTTGGCGTACTGTAAAAGAAGCTACTAACGATAATAGAAATGATGTTGTTAAAACAGATGATATTTTATAATTTACAGTGATGGCATAATTATTAATGAGAAAAAAATTAATTGCAACAGAATCTAACAATTACTTTTCAAAAATAGAGAATAAAATCGCGTCTACCTTTCACAACAAAGAATCAGTATCTGATAAAAATATAAATACAGCATCATCAATGTTCCTCTTTCCTATTACCGAAATCGAATTAATGTCTATTGCAAATAATTTAAAGAACGCCATTTCAACAAGTTTTGATAGAATTACATCTAAATCATTAAAAACTAACATGCAACCAATCACTGAACCTCTTTCTCATATATTTAATCTGTGCTTATTGAAAGGAATAGTTCCTAAGAAATTCAAACTATTGTTATACAATAGTTAAGTTAAAGGCGGAGACAGAAAAATTTAAAACAATAATTATACACCAATATCTCTTATGCTCGTTATTTCCAAAATGTTTGAAAAATGTATCAAGAAAAGATTAACACATTATTTAGAAAAATATGAACTAATATCATCAAAACAGTTTGGTTTTCGTAACAATTTTAGTACCGAGGATTCCATATTCAATGTCACTTTAAATTTTACCGACATAATCATCACTCATAATATCTTACTCTCATCGGCGGATGAATTGCGGCTCAAAGAGCCACCATTTACAGAATACATTTTTGGTATTACATAATCACATGAAAACAGACACTATACTTGTGTTATTCAAAACGGATCAGAAATTAAAAATAAATTTTATCTGGATATTAACTACACCAGCTATGTCAAGGTCAAGAGCACGTGGACGGTTCTGCGTGTGATCAAGTGCTCATGCTTGCAATAATCTATCCTGTAGGCAACAGCAGAGAATAAGAAGGGGTGAGCAAAGTGAACTCTATTGGCCTGTCACTGCAAGATGAATTAAACTGTTTTTAAATAATAGATGACGTGTTACATTCATACAAGACAACAAGAAATCAGAACATGTTTTGTAGAGTGTACCTCTCTAACAACTGCAATGAATTATAAAATAATAGGCTACAATAAATGAAGAGTCCACTGCAAGAATGATGGATGTCATTTGGAATACATTTTGCAGGAGAAGCAATTGAAAGTTTGAAATGCTTAGCGCTCAAAGCTTAATTGTGATTTTCCGATCATTACTGGACAATGACTATCAGTGTTAATGCCATATAACTCTCTATGTACATTCTATATGTCTTAAGCTATGCATTGACAGTCTTGGTTCATTTTCGACAAGAAAGTGACATCCATCATTCTTGCAGTGGACTCTTCAAATAATAAACATAGATTCTTCTTAACTTATATAGTTTCAGATAATAGCTAGAATATAATTAATTTTTATATAATTATCTGATAATCCAACTAGTATAAAAACGCTGTTTTCCTGTTTTAAACTTACCAATACAAAAGTGAAAGAAATTACAGGACATTGTGTATTCGAAAAAATGAAATAATAGGATTGCAACAATAAACATAGTATATTTTTTATCTTAGAGGGTTTAGATAATGAGGCCTACTTAATTAATTGCTATGTAACTGTTACGCACTTAATAATGTACTTATTTTTCGAACAGCACATTTCTATAAACACATTTAAATTCCTGACTTTTCGTCTAATACAGAAGTGTTTTTTCTTGTTTTTCCCGACACCAACCTTCTTATATCAGGCGAAATTATGTTTCCTGCAGCATGACGTACCATTGCACGCTTATTATCTTCTGATAATCTTGGTATTAGTCTTGGTTTTGTGAGGTTCGTAAGTGAGGAAAATTGCTCACATACGTGCTTACTGTCAAATATAGAAATAATTTTCGCCGCAAATATTCGTACCCTGGATATATTACCCGGCAAAGCGAACTTCCACCTTGACTCTGTTCATGCAATTCAAAGAACCTGGAGAGAATGTTTCCTCGGTATTGCCAAAGGACATCACAATGGTAAGGACTGAAAATCTATGGACGACATATCTTTACAATTTTTTTTTAGATAGAATTCATAAGGAGTCTACGCTATTAGCATCCATACTTTTTGTCTTTATTCTGTAAAGTTAAATGCAATGCAGCGAGGAAGAACGTCTACAGTACATCTAAACATATATTTACTACTATTTAATGTCAATAAAACAACAACATTTCAATACATATTTATGTACATCAGGTAATAATTTCAGGCGTTTCACATTGCTCCTCTTCGTAACTAAATGCTATCCATATATCAAAGAACATTTTCGCCTCTTTCATTCACAAGAAGTCAGGAGTACAGTCAGCCTAAAACTTACTGAACGACTTCTTCCTCAATGTGTAATGTACAACCCTTGAGTTCATCAGTAACTTGTACCTGCGTATCGTACGTGCTCTGAACAGCGCATACGGGCGATAAGGCACGCTTGCGCTCTCGTTGACATCACTGAACTACATGAAACAGTCCTCTCAGTCATAGACCACATCCGATACAACGCATAACTAGTAGGTATATGTAACTGAGCTGTAAATACGAGGCGCATCCAGAAAGTAAGTTTCCCTATTTAAAAAAAAAGAACACACACTTTCAGGAAAACATTTATTGGCAACAGGTACAGCAATTTTTCAACATAGCCACCATCAGAATTGAGACACTTGTCGTATCGTGGGATCAACTTTTGTATCCCTCTGTCGTAGAACTCTGCCACCTGTGAATGGAACCAGCGTGTGACAGAAGTCTTCAGCTCTTCGTCGTTACCAAAACACTCAACGGAGGACAGGAATTTCTTGAGGTGCAAAAAAACGTGAAAATCGCTGGGAGCAAGATCAGGACTGTAGGGTGGATGATCAAACAACTCCCAGCCAAATTCCGTCAAAACAGCTGCTGTGCGCCGAGCCGTATGTGGACGAGCATTGTCATGGAGGAGCACAACACCTGCAGTAAACATTCCACGTCTCTTGTTTTGAATGGCACGTCGCAATTTTCGCATTGTTTCACAGTAACGGTCAGCGTTCACTGTTTCACCTCTTGGAAGGAAGTCAATGAGCACAATGCCCTTCCTGTCCCAGAACACCGTGCACATCACTTTCCGTACCGACAGCGTCTGTTTGAATTTCGTCCTGACCCGAGATCCACTATGCCGCCAATGCATTGACTGCTGCTTGGTTTCCGGGGTGAAGTGCGAAATCCAAGTCTCAACGTCCGTGACGATCCTGTCGAGGAACTCGTCGCCGTCATCGTGATACCGTTGTAGAAATGTCAGTGCTGCTCCTAAACGTTGCATTTTGTGTTCGGTTGTCAGGTTTTTCGGCACCCACCTGGCACACACTTTTTTGAACAGCAGGTGCTTAGTGACAATCTCATGCAACAAGGATCGCGATATCTGCGGAAAATGGCTGCTCAGCTCCGTAATCGTGAAACGACGGTTCTCCATGATTCACTGCCGCATCAGCTCAACCCAATCATCACTTATGAGGGACAGTCGCTCACTGCGCTCTTCATCATGGACACTTTGACGACCTTCGGAAAACTGCCTACACCAGCGACGCACCATCTGCTTACTCATGATGTTCGGCCCATAGACCTGACAGAGCTGCCGATGAATTTCAATTGGCGCAATGCTTTGTGCATTAAAGAACTTTATCACCGACCGAACCTCGCAGGCGGCGGGAGAAGGAATAAGGGCTTCCATTTCGGACTACTGCTGCTACACTACTGGCACCAGGCGGGATCTGTCCGGCTGGCATATGATTGATACGTCATAGATCTGTTACGCATGCGCAATTGACACGGCTAATTACGTTTACTTTCAAGGGGAAAAAGTCGGGAAACTTACTTTCTGTATGCGCATCGTACATTGCAAAAGTAGAGTAGAGAGTTCACAAATACAACGGTGAGAAAATAGACAGACAGACAGACAGACGTATAGATAGATAGATAGATAGATAGATAGATAGATAGATAGATAGATAGATAGATAGATAGATAGATAGATAGATAGATAGATAGATAGATAGATAGATAACTTAATTAGTTGTATTATTGAAATCTTTGGGATCCTAGCATGCAGCAAATATCAGTACACTAGCGATTTTCCAAATTCTAAGAGTCATGAGCAATTCTTTTATTTTAAGTCATGAGCAATTCTTTTACGGAAGCGCTCCTTTATCAACTGAGATTACATGAAGGCAATTTTATTTTAAAGGGTCTATTTCCCAATCAAAAATATGTTTCATAGATTGAAGCGTAATGAATTTGTTCCAACAGCATAAATAGTTCATCAGACCTATAAATAGGCAAGAAATTTTACCTGAACCGTGAAACGCCAATGGTGCAAATAGACTAATCTGTTTGAGTCAAGCACTTGTCATGACAAATTGATAATAGAAATGGAAGTTGGCTTGGCTTTCCCAGGACTGGGCCTGAGACGGATCCTTGCACTTAGGCTTGCTTTGTCCCACTGTATTCTCTATACATTATATGTGATGATTTTGAAAATCTGACAGGTAATAGTCTTGGATCCGATGTTGACACGTGGGCCACTCTATCTCAGCTCTGACAGAACCAAGTTCCATCTTCAGACGAGTACCTGTTAAACATCAGTACACGGAGTCCCAAGCCTTCCTATACCAATATCGGAAACTCGTACCATAATATGGTTCCTTTCCCTGTTTTAGAGCCCTTCAAACTGTCACGTGACTTTTATATTATATTGTAATAGAGAAAAGAGAATCTGCAAAAAGTTACAAAATGCTTCCTGTGGCTATACAGACGAATACAAAACTTTAATCGTTCTAAGTTATCATTCCATATAAATAAATGTGGCCAAATATACTTTGCGTGAGTGAGTTGCGAGAAATGTTTTTTTAATGCTGCTTCCTGGACTTTAAAATTTTAAGCAGTTTCTTGACTAAAAAAACTCCTTGCACAACGGTTATTGACAGATTGGCCTGAAAGTCCTCACAGAGGTTAATTAAATGTTGATAAATAAAATTTAATTAACATTTTTATGAAATATTAAGTTCCTTCGAGACATATTCATATTACACTTAGATTTAAATATGCTGTAATGGTAAATTCATGAAATTAAATAATTTATTATGAGCTTTTGAGCAGATATGGACAAAACATTTTGAAAACTTTGTCGCAAGGTTCCTTTTCAGTTACGTCAACATAAAATATATTTGGAAAATATAATTTCAAAACTATTAGCCCTAGTGGCACCAAATTATGTACAGATGATTGTACTGTAGGTGTGTTTATGTAGTTTAAAATTCACACATTTGGATGAAAATTTTAGAAGTTTTAAAAATTACATAAGCGTTCCCTTAAGGGACACAAGGTCGGAAAAATTTAAATCTTTACGTAAATAGGCTACATGATATTGAATATAATAAGATTGGTGTAATTGCAATTATATATTTAACTTCTAATTTTCTTCTGCGAACCTAACTTCTCAGTATTTAAAATGTTTTTAGGATTATTTTAGCTTCTATAAACAATCTAAGAAGTGACATCATTTACAATCGGTAATCAAAATTTGGTTCACAAATACCTGATTTACAATTTCAGATTTATAACTATACGACAACTCTCCTGGCCATTACAATAGCCTGCAGTTATTTCTGTGGACAATCAATGCAGTGTGTTGCATTTTGTTTCAGAATGAACAAAGTTATGATTCTAAGTATAATATCATCACCCACGGGGCTAATTGATTAATTAATCAAGTGCAAGTATGGAGGAGTAGGAGTACATACTTCCAATTATAAAATATAAAATGGAAATGCATTGCAGTAATGCAGATGTACCATGATTGGATGTAACGATTACATTAGCGTACATAATGCAATGGCATTCGATTGTCGTTACATATTTGAGGCCAGAAACAAAGAGTCGATGGGAAAATAGAACACGGTACACTGCACTCTCTGGTACTATTGCTGTTTGTAAATAACTGCCCTAAATTAACTTTCATAATCGCAGGAACGAACGTACAATAGAATGTGACGAATGCTTTGATGTTGGCACTGACATAATTCAACAATAAACGTTATTATAATGAATGGCATAACAAAATGAAGTGCATGCAGTTTAAACTCTGTTTCGGTATGCCAACCACAATGCTGAAAACGCATGTCTGATTTATTTTCCATCTGTGCAATTGCGAATATAATGTTTGGCTCGGATATTCAAATAAGATATAGTGCATTTTCTTCATTGCTCAAAATCCAGATTATTATTCTGGCGAGATTAATCTGCAGAGGCGCGGATTGGAGGATGGACAGCGGCAAGTAACTGCTGAAAAAATGAAGCCTTTAAAATTTAAAACTAGATATATGTGACTTTCCGACGATGACGTCAAGTCAACTTTTTTCGACTTCACTGCCTCGCAAAACAGATCCTTGAATCTATACACCCTAAATGAAAGTCAGTAACTTTATCGCTACAAATTCCTAACCACATTATCAACAACTATAACGCAGCAGAAACAACTACAAGACAAACAATAAGCACAACAGCAGCCGCAAGAACAATAACGGGAAGAACAACTACACCTGCAAAGTAATGACAACAGCAACAAGAATGACTGCAGTCAGAACAACCACAACAACAACAACTACTACTACTACTACAATAGCAAAAACCACAGCCACAATATCAACAACCACAACGACAGCAGTAACAATCACAAAAGCAGTAATAACAAGAACGGAAAGAATAACGACACCTGTAAAGTAATCACAACAGCAACAACAACCACAATAGCAACTAGAAAGAAGAATCACAACAGCAACAACCCTAAACACAATAGCAAAAATCACAGCCACAATATCAACAACCACATCAGTATCAATCACAAAAAAAAACAACTCAAAAGCAGCAATAACAATAACGGAAAGAATAACCACACCTACAAAGTAATCACAACAGCAACAAGAGCAACAATAGCAGCCAGATGTAACAATCATAATAGCAACAACCCTAACCACAATAGCAAAAACCACAGCCACCATATCAATATCCATATCAGCAACAAACATAAAAGCAGCAGTAACAATAACGGAAAGAATAACCACACCTACAAAGTAATCACAACAGCAACAAGAACCACAATAGCAGCCAGACAGAACAACCACAATAGCAACAACTCCAACCACACTGTAGCATTCCCGAGCAGAAGACTTCGACCGAGGATACCTAACCACTGAAGATGTCTGCCGCAGTAGTAGACGAAACGTCTGGTAACATCTGCACCAATAGATCACGGCATCTTAGCCCGAAAGCTCCGTTTTAACTGCTTAGTTAGTGTTCTTAGATGCTTGTTCTTGTTTGAGAATCAAAAGTCAAAAGTTTGTGCATTTTTTAAAGTCCACTTATTAGTTAGGTCTACGTCGTTGGCTGATTGAAGTTCATTGCAGAGGTAAAATGCCTTCGATAAGATGCTGAAGCGTGTAATATTACAGGACATAGTTGAGATTATTACTGAACTAATATTTTCAACAACATTACATACAAATTGTGTAAAACAAACGTAAAAGTGACAAAAATAATACACTGAAAAACACTGTAATACCAAAAGGCATAAAAAGTGTGTTGACCGTAATCCAAAAGAACCAGTACCATCAAAATCTGAAAATTATGAACATATTAACTCGACGTTTAGCATGGATTTGTGTAGCCTACCATGATACTCAGTGCCAACATTCCAATTAATAAATTAAAGAATGTACGTTTTTAGGAATTTCTGGAAAAGTACATAGAAAATTAGTGGGTTTTCAGTGATGCAAGATCCTAATGAAACACGAAACACGAAAAAATATCAGACAATAGGAATATCTTGTACTACATCATGCACCAATAACGTTATGTGCTATTAAAGAATTTCTTGCAGTATAAAATCATTTCAAGTGACATCCGCATATGTTCAAGTTCCGTAACTTACGAACTTCTGAATAATTTTAATTTTACAACGATACTGAGCGCCTAGCGGCGTAGGCAGTATGCAAAGTTCTTCATCACGAGGACTGCCGACCGAAGGCTCGAATTTTTTCGCTCTCTTTGTGGGAGGACGGCTGTGGCTTTTGGATATAAAAGACAGATCACGTCATTGAGCCATCCAGATATTACAATTACCTATCTTCAAGATCAACAACTTATAGCGTAGAACTACGTCCAACTATAAGCAACTTTTATTAGTAAAATTCTAAAAGTTTAAAATATAAATGGTACTTATGAAGTTACTGCAAGTTCAAAATAATAAAGAAAATATATTATGTGCTATAGTGTCGAATCAACTGTAGGTGTACTTGCAAACACTTTTTTAAAAATAAGAAAGATAACGTAAATTTCCTTCAATTGTTACTCCGGTTGTGTACTCGAAAAAATATCAATTTCATGTATGATTAAGTGCGCCTGGTGTTCTGACTAGTCTGCAATACATCAGGCGTAATCGGCCGACAATCGAATATTCTGTCTGATGTTCAACGTAGCCGGTTGTAGCTCCGACTGGTCGAATCCAAACGAGTTGTATGCAGCTCTCTGGCTGGAATACAGAGCCTAGCTATAACCGTATATTTTCATGGAAAAAATATAAAGTCTATAAATACAACTGGAGGAAAAACGTGGAAGGAGTTTCAGAAAAATACCTAAACTAATGATAACAGTATCAACAGGCAGACGGTAGAGAGACAAACAGACTCAGAAGAAAATGTTTATAGCCAGGAAAAGTTGTGGGGTCTAAATAATGAAGCGCAACATATGTTTGAAGTACAGAACTCGAAATGATAAGAACCGTTGACTTGCAAAGTGGCATCCATCAAAACATACATGCCTCCTATTCCTCCACACGGATTATTTTCATTATTAGAACTCCCGACCAGCTGAACAAAGCCGTCACAGCAGACACAGCTTATACGCTGAAGAGAGCAACCAGGGAACTCCGTCTAATTAGCTTATATCTGTGCGGTTTAATTACACTGCTAGGTGGTGATGACATCTAATAGGATTATCCTCAGCCTTCGCGAGGAATTCTTTCTGTTACAAAGGAAAGCAGTCGACTCGTGAGATTCTCATCCGCACGATAAAATCCCTCTTTGTTGGAACAGGGCTGGGTATTAAAACACAAGACTCACTAGTGTCTCCGGCCAGCCTGCTCTGTTTGCAGGTTTGTCGTGTAGTAGACTATAGCTGAGACTTACAGTGTTCATTAGAGTCGGGCAAACAGCCTCTTACTCCCGCTCGTCTCGTAGGCGAGACTGGCTGGCCGATAACGCCAGTTCCGAGAATCGTAATCTCGAGATTGGCTCTCTCGGGAACGAGGAATACCGGGTCCCGGCCTGTTATCGCACGGCCGACTTATCGTTACGAAATGCGTACACTGACTGCCGGCTTAATTGCCGCTCATCACTGAAATTCGTGACTCTTTCTGAAATATTAATGTTCATAAAGTAATTTAAGAAGGCACAGCAGTGTGGTATGCAATAATACAGCACATTATGATTGTCGACATTCTTACAGAAGTCACACTATTTTAATGAACTACTTATTGCCTTTCTGGAGAAGCAAAATAATGCAGCACTTTCAGTCGTTACCTAATCCTAAGCTAGTCTAAAACAATAACACGTTATGGTTGGAGCTATGATATACTTTCTCGCTATCAGCATTTCGTTGACATTGCATATTTAATCATTCGATAGTGTTTTGTATACGCTATAGTAATGGATAACACACGACTGTATTATTATATTGCGCGTTCACATCTGGATGTTTCGTTGTTATGCAACGGCATCTTCATCAGCATGGGTAATTATTGTGCTGTGTAAGGACGAAATAAAATAATTAATACTTATTTATATTATAAAGGACCAAAGACTCTGACAAAAGATATTTTTGTTTCCCAACTGATAAAATGCTGCATGTGAAATGGAAACACTTTTGCAAGAGGAAGGACAGAATTACGAAATAGAGTAGATCCTTTCACAAATTGATCATAATTACTTACAAATGCATTTTAAGGAACCCGGAGGTTCATTGCCGCTCTCACATAAGCCCCCCATCGGTCTCTAACCTGAGCAAGATTAATTCAGTCTCTACCATCATATCCACTTTTATATTATCTTCCCATCTACGTCTCTGCCTCTCCAAACGTCCTTTCCCTCCGGCCATCCAACTAACACTCTATATCCATTTCTGGATTCGCCCATACATGCTAGATGTTCTGCCCATTTCAAACCTCTGAATTTAATATTCCTAATTATGTCAGGTGTAGTACAATGCGTGCAGTTCTACGTTGTGCAACTTCCTCCATTCTCCATCCCTCTTAGCCCCAAATATCTTCCTAAAAATCTTATTCTCGAACACCCTTAACCTCTGTTCCTCAAAGTGAGAGTCCAAATTTCACCACCATACAGAACAACCGGTAATGTAACTGTTTTATAAATTCTAACTTTCAAGTTTTTTGAGAGCAGGCTGGGTGACAAAAGCTTCTCAACCGAATAATAACAGGCATTTCCCCCCATATTTATTCTGCGTTTCCTCCTGAGTGTAATTTATATTTGCTTTATCATAACAACAGAGAATAAATGAGGGTTATTATTATTAGTATTATTATTATTATTATTATTATTATTATTAAATTAGTTACTTTACGACGCTTTATCAACTGCTATAGCTATCTAGCGTCTGAATGAGATGATAATGCCAGCGAAATGAGTCCAGGGTCCAGTGCCGAAAGTTACCCAGAATTTGCTCTCAATGGGTTGAGGCGAGGAACCTCAGCCAGGTAAAGACTGGTGCACAATAAACCGGGAACGGAAACGACAACGAGAAATAATCTATACTAATAATAAATCTGTAAGCGAAATTTTTCTGGTAATTTTCACTTTTCCAAAAATAATTGGTCCTAACATATATAATTAATTAATTATCCTGAAACCGAAAATCGCTTTTTTGAAATTTTTGTTTGTATGTCTGTCTGTCTGTCTGGATGTTTGTTACCTTTTCACGCGATAATGGCTGAACGGATTTCGATGAAAATTGGAACATAAATTAAGTTCGTTGTAACTTAGATTTTAGGCTATATGGCATTCAAAATACTTTATTTAAAAGGGGGGTTATAAGGGGGCCTGAAGTAAATAAACCGAAATATCTCGCTTATTATTGATTTTTGTGAAAAATGTTACATAACAAAAATTTCTTTAAAAATGATTTCCGATAAGTTTTATTCCAGGCAAAATTTTGATAGGACTGATATTTAAGTCTGTCTGTCTGGATGTTAGTTACCTTTTCAGGCGATAATGGCTGAACGGATTTCAGTGAAAATTTGAATATAAATTAAGTTCGTTGTAACTTAGATTTTAGGCTATGTAGCATTCAAAATACTTTATTTAAAAGGGCGGTTGTAAGGGGGCCTGAATTAAATAAACCAAAATATCTCGCTTATTATTGATTTTTGTGAAAAATGTTACATAACAGAAGGTTCTTCAAAAATGATTTTCGATAAGTTTTATTCCAGGCAAAATTTTGATAGCTCTGATATTTAAGGATATAAGAGTTTTAAAATAACAATACATTTCCACCGCCGCCTCAGATTGTAGCGTCGTTGTTCCGTAACTGCTATGTGCAAACTATTAAATTTTTTAGTAGGAAGAAAAACAAATTTATTCGTTCTATGGCAGTAGTAGAAGATCGTGAATTTTTACATTTTTACACAATCAACTCTATTAATTTGGAGTGATTTATTAAAGGATGCATTAAAGACTAATTTAGAAAAATGTTAAACGAGTTATATTTGCACCAAATGAGTGGTCTCTGGATCAAAATGATAGCATTTTAATTATTTAAATACAATTTAAATTAAGTAACATATTAAACGATTTATTCTTCTATCAAACACGAATGTTCCCTGGACCCAATGTTCTATTTTAATTATGTAATTAATTTATATTTATTTCTAATAAGTGCAGCGGAGCGCACGGGTACAGCTAGTGTTAAAATAAATGTATTTAAATGTGAACATTCACAATTAACGAGAAGATTAACGGGAACGTGAAAGTTAATTGTGAATGCTCACATTCAAATGTATTTATTTTAACAATATTTCCGTTATCGTTGTCGTTTCCGTTCTCGGTTTATTGTGAACCAGTCTTAACTTGTCCCAACCAAGATTCGAACCGGAAGCCGATCGTTTCACAGTCAGGTGTGCTAACCGTTTACTCTACAGCGATTATTATTATTATTATTATTATTATTCTTATTCTTATTATTATTATCATTATATCATTATTATTAGTAGTATTACCGTTATCATCATTATCGTAATCATTAGGATGATTAAGATTATGATTATCAGGATTATTATGATGGTTATTATTTATTACTGTCTTGTAAGTTATCATTAGGTACAAGTATTAGAAATCTGATTAATTCTTAATTTGTTATTCTCGTTCCTATAACATAGGATAATTATTGTAAATCATATAGGCCTATATAATTTTATATTGTAACATGGCTAGAATACGATAATGATTGTTCTGTAACAATAATTTATAACGTGCACACCAATAGAAAGTGCAGTTTTCTATAATATAGGCTGGTTCAGAATAAACCGGGAACGGAAACGAGAACGGAAATAATGTTAAAATAAATGTACAGTATTAAATGTGAGCATTCAGAATAGTTAATTGTGAATGCTTACCTTTAAATACATTTATTTTAAAAATATTTCCGTTCTAGTTCTCGTTGCCGTTTCCGTTCTCGGTTTATTGTGAACCAGCTTTTAATATTTTCATGTTTCATATCATTGTGTTACAAACAATTTTTTTATTTAGTTGCTATAAAAGATAGCCTAATTACTATAAAGTGTAAACCATCTTGGACTATATAGCCTCATTTTCAACTATCTTTATTAAAATATCAATTAATACTATCCGTCCAATAACGAGTTTTCATGCGTTGAAAGGTTCCGTACAAATTTTACGGAACAAACGTTTGAGTCATGAGTCCTGCGCTAACAGGTTAACTCGCAGTTATTCGAGAACCAGTAAAAATTTTGAGTGGCCATCACTTTTAAAAGTAATTTCCATCCTTTCTCAACATTTCTCTCGCTTTGACCCCCATCTAACGTGAAAAACAAAAAAGTTTTCAAAGGTGAAAGGTGAAGTTGCAAATGTCTATTCTGAACACATCAATCTCCATCGAAGTTAATATTTTTTTTCTCACTTTCCAAAAAATATTTTCAGTTCGATTTTTTTCCTATGTTTTCCTTAGACATTGAGCTATCAATCCAAAAAATTACAGCGCGATTGATTAAGTATTATAGGAGCTACGACATGATATATATTTAAAGAACCGGGAAATGCATAAGCCAATGCTTCCTATATAAGAGCACGGCCCGAGCGATATTGCTTGCTTATCAGTACAACAGTCCCGCATAGACGTCCGAGACTGTCGGGAGTGATCTAGTATCGGTAATCTCGGGAGCAAGAGAATCTCGTGTTCTCTATCAATGAGTCATTTGGCTACGTTAGGTACTCGCGCACTGGGCGAGACTGCGGTGATTACGCAACCGAGAACGGGCGATAATATGAGGCAGTCTGCCCGACTCTAGTGTTCATACTAAGAGGATTTTTTTCTTCAAATTTTACATATGCCTATTCATCTGTATGGAAACTTGAATGATATATCCACCTACAGTGGATGGCAAGAAGGGAATTTGACATCCTAACAAAGTATCTTATATCTTAAAAGTTTCTATCGATATTTCAGAAGAAAACAATATAAACGAATAATTAATCTAAGCACAAAGAAAATAAAAGGCAAGGAAGACAGTGGAGAAAGAGAACAAAAATAAAGAAAAAGCGAAGAAAGGAAAGGAAAAATAATAAACAGACAGGATAAAATGAAAGATAAGTATGAAAAAGAAAAACAATATAAATAAAGAAAGACAGAGAAACAGATAAAAAAGAGAAAGACAAAAAATTTGAAAGAGAAAAAATGAACGAAGAACAGAATGAAAGTAGAGAGAAGAATGGAAGAAAATATAAATTAAAGAAAAAAGAAGAAAAATGTAGTAACAGTAGTAATGTCCACCGCTGTGAAGTTCACACGTCTGACCGAAAAACGAGGTGGTCCGGGTTCAAATCCTGGTTGGAACAAGTTACCTGATTGAGGTTTTCCCTCATTCAATTCGGTGTTGGACCTTGGATTAATTTCGTCATCATAACTACACTCCCCCTATTTCATCATCTCTGTCTTTTCCTTTCTTGGAACCCGTGGATGTAGTCATTCGTTGTTGGTCGTAGTGTTATGTACTGTGAGCTCTCCATTGGGCTCATGGTAACTGTGAAATCGGGACGAGAGTCCGCGGTGAGGCCTACGCGGAGAGGTAAAGGGATCATGTAGGGTCTATAGGAGTTCGGGGGAGGCGCGTCGGGGGATCTGTGGCGCCGGGGTTTACGGCATGCACATCATTGCATCCCGGGTATTACAATGGGTCCACCCGAGCGGCCTACATAATAAATCATTTGGTGCATTCCTGTTTGTTATGCAGCGTTGTCAAGTTGTTCTTTTTAAATAGAACAGTAGTTGTCTCTCGCAAGCGTCTTTTCAGCCTTTACGTCTTCACATTACTGCACATCGGACACGGGACAGCATTATACAGGGACATCATTTTATTTTTACTTCAATTTTTATTGTACCTGAGTTTTTGAATGTACTTCATCCCACCCCCTCTACTAGTAAACTTCCAACCGTTCTCCACACAGAACCAAGCGTATACAGTCAAATTCGCCTTACGGTCATAGTAAACACGAACAGTTCTAAGTTACTGAGTATAGTACGTTTCAGAAATATGTTAGCGTTTTCCAGTGACCAAAAAGTTTTCAATATTGAATCACATTTTCGCACAGGTACTGTTGTCCGTTTGCCTACGTCGCACCCCTGTTTCCCCCACTCGCTTCTGCTCGCCCGTCTATAAAGGCTAGTGGCTACGCTGTCTTAGCTCTTTTCTGAAAACATTAATTTCTGTTAGGAATTGGACGTCTGCGTAATATTATACAACTGTTTAAAATAACTTAAATAAATTACCTGACATAATTATGAACATTAAATCCAGACGTTTGAGATGGGCAGGGCATGTAGCACGTTATGGGCGAATCCAGAAATGCATATATAGAGTGTTAGTTGGGAGGCCGGAGGGAAAAAGACCTTTGGGGAGGCCGAGACGTAGATGGGAAGGTAATATTAAAATCGATTTGAGGGAGGTGGGATATGATGGTAGAGACTGGATTAATCTTCCTCAGGATATGGACCAATGGCGGGCTTATGTGAGGGCGGCAATGAACCTCCGAGTTCCTTAAAAGCTAGTAAGTAAAAAGGGCCTCGTTAATTCATTGTCACGTTATTTCCCTCCTTTCTATGACCCTGCTACAAAACCACTTGACGGACAGTAGATAGCATGTCTGAGTGATTTTATCTTTTCGGATCCGGCAGAAGTGAAGATGAATTTACAGTATGTAAGGTACTCTTTTATAGAGTAGGTACAGAATTATTTCAACATGAGTTACCAGTACGAAGGACGAAACTGGTAAATGGAATTAGGTACAATAGTCTATAGTTCGATAATATGCAAAAAAGAACTGAAGTCAGTATCGAAATGAACGGCTACCATTTTCAAAAATGTGTTTAAATATCCATATTATTATTATTTTTCAATTTAACTTCATTTTGTATTTTGTACGATAATGTGCTGTAGACGGTATGAAGTACACTGCATAGTGAATATGTCCGAATGGATAGCTCAGTTCGTGAGTAAAAACAGTTATTGTTAATGCAGTACTGTATTTTGGTTAAGGGAAAATC
Source organism: Periplaneta americana (assembly GCF_040183065.1). Classification (NCBI taxonomy): domain Eukaryota; kingdom Metazoa; phylum Arthropoda; class Insecta; order Blattodea; family Blattidae; genus Periplaneta; species Periplaneta americana. The sequence goes on along the minus strand of NC_091118.1, from coordinate 128,516,770 downwards.
TAATGAAAATGATCAAACTCAAAATCGCGATATTTCCTACATTACGTAAATGGATGAACTACTTTTCTCCCCTCCTATACATTGTAAAGTGATTTATTTGTATTTTACGCCAGTAGTCTATCATCGAACTCCAGTCGTGGAAAGGGGTAGCAAATGGTAATTCCGGTTCTCAACCGTTAAATGTATAGCCAGGTTAATATTAGAAATGTTAGTAAAAATAAAATGATGTCCCTGTACAAGAGAATTGTGGCAACATCATATTTAAAATTCCAGAGCCATTAATACCGTATACGGCAATCCGCACAAACATATACATTTGCGTCAAGGTAAGGTGACTTCTCAACTCGGGTTGAGTTTGGCGAGAATGGTAGTGGTAGTGATAGTGGTATTGGTAGTGGTGGTGGTGGTGGTGGTGATAGTAATGGTAGTAGTAGTAGCAGTAGTAGTAGTAGTAGCAGTAGCAGCAGTAGGAGCAGTAGGAACAGCAGCAGCAGCAGCAGCAGCAGTAGTAGTAATGATAATACAATGGAATCTTTTAAGTTCGAAATCTTAAGGTAAATAAAAAAAATCGGGATACCCAAAATTCGAATTTACTAGAAACTTATTATTTTAGGAAATTCATATCAATGAAAGAAAGTGGTAGGTAATGCATATAGCTACACGCTGCCATATTTTATCCATATTGACACAAAAATCAAGACTACCAATATTATTATTAAAGAAATTAGAGACTCATTCAGATATGGCTTCTTGTAAATACTTCAGTTCTCTCTTCTAGCTTAAAATATTCAGTCTCCAGTACTTTCATCTTTACGTTTACAGTAATCTGTATTTCAGTAAACCAATTCTTTCTTTATTCATAAGTTCATAACTTCAGTCTGTATTATTAGTCACGTAAGTGTTTGATTCCATTGTGTGTGCATTCAATGCCTACCCATTTCACTTACATGATTCGGGTTCCGCGTATTGCGGATAGAAGGCAGGACTGTGACCCATTTTCAAGTTGCACACCACTACTACTACAATAATTACTACTAATAACTACTACAACTACTACTACTACTACTACTACTACTACTACTACTACAACAATAACCACCACCACCACCACCACCACCACAACTTCAAATTTCTTTGCTAGAGTTAAATTTGTGTGATTCATACTTCGCCATTGTGAACGCAGAAGAACCAGTAACACACTAACTCCTGCATACAGCTACACTATTTATAATGAAGATTTTCACAAATTTATTCTATCCAAAGTAAATGACTGGTGGGAAAGAGGGAGAGGGACATACACATTGCTCTTACGTGTGATCAGTCACTGGATGGTGGTAGAAAGTCTATAAACAGTAGCAACGACCTTTATTTGTTCCAGTAGGCCTACTGTAGATCGCTATGAAGTTTAAGAACGGAATTTGAATTGTTGGAATCATTCATAACCAGGTTTCAATGAAACCCTTTCCGGCTTTGTCTAAAATTTTAGATTGGACACCATTTTCGTTGAAATCAATTAAGTTCTGGCTTCGAATAATCCAATGTAAACTTCAAAAATTCTAATTAAATGTGAATTTTTAATACTACTTTAAATAAAAATTACAAGGGGAAAAGTATTTATTCGAATTATCCAATGGCGAATTAACCGATCTCCAACTGTAGTAGTAATAGTAATATCAGTAGTAGTTTATTTAAGAAATTTCAACGACAGAGGTAAAAATGTCAAAATTCTACATTTAACGTGGGCGTGAGATGGTCGAAAAATGTGGCTGACGGACGGGGTGCATTTATATGTCTACGCTGGATAGTTTTACTTCCTTTTCTTAGGAATTATTGGTTTATTTTATAACGGTTTATCAATTGTGTTGGTTATAATATAGCGTCTGAGTGAGACGAAGGTGATAATACCAGCGAAATGAGTCCAGGGTCCAGCGTCGAAAGTAACCCAGCATTTGCTCTTAATGGGTTGAGGGAAAATCCTGGAAAAACCTCAACCAAGTAACTTGTTACAACCAGCATTTGAACCCGGGTCGTTCATTTCACGGTCAGATAGAAGCCAAGCCAAAGAAAGGATGTAAAGAAATAAAAGAAGGAAGAATATAAAATGAAGTAAAATGATAAAAAGGAAAGGACAAGCTTATGAAGGAGCAAAGAACGTAATATGAAACATTAGGGAAAGTTCTGAAAAACAATAAAGAATAAAGAGACGAGGAAAAAGTAAAAAATAATATAGGTACTACAGAAAAGTAGAAAGACTGAAAGAGGAAACGAAATAAATGCTAGGATAAAGAGCATTAATAAAAAAAGAAGTAAATGGCGAAAAAGAAAGAAGGAAAAATTAACTAATTAATAAAACGGAAATAAGAAAGAATGAAAAGAAAATGAAATAAAAGAAAAACGAGAGAAAGAAAGAAAGAAAGAAAGAAAGAAAGAAAGAATGGGTGGCGCAAAGAAAGAGTTAATGAAATATAGGTTACACGGAGAAACGAAACAACATGGAAAGGAGATAGAGATAATGAAAAGAGGGACAGAATTTAAAAAAGATGGAAGTGAATGGAACGAAGAAAGAAATGGAAAGAAAAGAAGAGAATTGAAGAAACTAAAGGAGGCAGATATAGAAATACAAAGAAAAAGATGAGAAATAAATACATAACGGATGGAGATAGGTAAATAAAAGCCTAAAATGATAATGTAGTGGAAAAAAAGAATTGAACTATAGAAGAGAAAAGTTTAATTTCATGTTATACACTAAATATTTGCGGCATGAATAGAGAATGATGTAGACCATGCCTGGGCAATAATAACTCAACGAGTCACTGCAGATTTCCCCGTAACTCTCCTTCCACCTTCCCCGGCTGAGACGAATAACCAGAAAAGTAAGCATTGCTCAGTGACGAATTGTATAAAGCAGACTTCATAGCTTTTCAGAACTTTCGGCTCTCGCTTGTCCCCTGAAATCCATCACTGATGCACAGTGCGTACTGTGCGATTGTTTATAAGAAAGTGAAAACGAAAAGGACATGGGCGGGGATTTCTGAGTTCCGTTTCACTTCCCCGTTACGCCTAGGGCTGATATAGACTTTAAATGATTTCTCCATTTCTCTCCAGTATGGTAAATCGATCTCAAAATATATTCACGTTATTAGGTACAACAAAAGTGTTTGTAATAATAAACAAAAGCAATTAGAAACATCATAATTTTCATAAATAATGCAAAAATTTTAAAAGTAACCTGACATTCGCCTTACGGTTGGAGAAAACCTCGGAAAAACCCAACCAACTAATCAGCCCAATCGAGAATCGAACGCACGCCCGAGCGCAACCCCAGATGAGTAGGCAAACGCTCTACGATCTGAGCTACGCTGATGGCTAGCTACTCATCCTAAACAATTCATTTCGCTGGTTTATATTTTACGTTTATCACGGCATTTCAACGCCCAATTTCACACTCGTATGTCAGCGTTTGTAAAGTTAGTGTTTTATAAAACGGGTTTCCGTTTAACTTACACCTACTTGTACAAACTTTAGTAGCAAAAAAGCCACACGCGCGTTGAAGCGTGTGTTTAATATCTGGTAAGAGAGGCATCAGGCAACCGCCTCACTTCACTGGCGATCTAAACAGCGTCTTCCGCAAAATAATGTGCACTGTTGTATATCAGATATCGAACGTATTTCATTAAACACGTCAAGTCTGACGGATGGAACCTTGATCGTGCAAGCCTTGAATAGTTTTACAATGATATATTAATGTGACTTCTACATAAAAATTACCGATAACAAATTACCAAGTGTCTGCAATGAAATGTCCAAATTTTATCGTATTCTCGAAAGAGACAAATATTGGTATGAAAACTTTATATGTACACACCAATTCTGTAATACATGAAATTTTACTATTCTTTATTTTAGTTGGTTATTTAGCTACGCTGTATCAAATAATAGATTATTTAGCGCTGATGGAACTGGTGATAGTGAGATGAGGCCGAGAATTCGACATGTTATTACCTGAGTTAGGAAAATTCTCGGAAAAAACCTGACTAGATAATCATTCCAAGTTGGAATCGAACTCGGCCCGAGCCCAGCTCCGGAGCAGTAGGCAAACGCGCCTTCTCTTTAAGCTACTCCGTTGACAAAATTTTGCTATAAAAGTCAATAGACTTCCTGTTTGCATATTTGATGCTAATGGATGTTTTACCGTGACGATACAGTTTCCCAATTTGCTTGCTAAACACTATCACTACAAGTCGAACACACTGAACTGGTCTCTATGTTCTCCAGATGTTTCACAGTTGGGAAAATTTTATATATTCGATGTGAAAATTTCAAAAGCTCTTTCTACAGACCGTGATCTATAACGGTATGTTCACTGGAAGTTTTTCAGAGACATTGAATGGAAATCGAGCACAGTCTAGTTACTCTGCATGTTACAAAACGAGAGCACATACGGAACTCTATGCAATATGTTACTGAATGTCATCGTATCATATTAAGTTCGGGTTGAGTTGCATGTGTTGTGCGACCGTCACTTAGGTCGAATGACTTGCTAAACGGATGACTACAGCGTTCGTCTCCTGCTCACACTTATCAGGATTTCTGACACCACCATTATATTCAATAACGGAAAAGAAACGATTTTACTGGAATAGCTGGGGCTCTCAGGATATTATAGGAAAACTACATGGTTACTGAACTTAGGTTGTAGACTGAATCAGTCGTGAATAAAACTCTACTTGATTTATTAAATATTTCCACAATATATACACAAGTTACTTACAATGGTATATCTCTTGTCTCTGCTGATACCATTACGGCTTGGTCCTCGATTCCTGCCCGACCGTGTCACCATCCGACTGTTCACTGTCTACCGTCAATCTTCTTACCATCACTTTTTATGTTCTCTTATCGGTCTCCGGACCGGGGTACCACCCACGCTATCCAACAGGTGAGTTGGGCTTTAAACCCTTTTTGATTATATGTGCTTTAAGGTGTCTTAAACATCTGTTACAATTAATTCGATTGAGTGCAATACAGTTATACGTCGCTTTAATGAGACTACGCGTAAGAAAAGAGTTCGAACAATGCGTGATTTAATTTAACCAATTAAAATGCATGCTTTGTTCCACTGGACCAATGCGATTAGTCCAGCGATGATCCGTGGCGTAAGAATACTTTTATCGTAGGCAGTGATTTACCGTACGCGGGAAAAAAATCTGTAAAGCCGGCTAAGCATCTATTTACTTCACAAGCTGGGATTGCATTGCGCGTCTTAAGACCATGTATTTCGATGACACTGTTCCTGGACTGTTCAAATTTGACACTCCACAGAAAATCATGCTACAGAGCGTTCTTAAGCCCTGGGGCATAATGCATGTAAACGCAAGTCATACTGAGATCATACTAAGAAAGACTATGCATGCTCACCAAGTTTTAATAAATATAGATAACGTTTGGTAAAATTTTGGAGCTTCATACTTCGCTGCTTGATAATATGGAATATGCATACTGTGAAAATGTAATCATTACTACTGAGTGTTCATTTCAAAGTGTGTCATGACGTCACTGTTGTGAGTCAGCGATTTGAAGCGAGTTTCAGCTTTTATGTCAGAGAAGTTGCCTATTAATCAAGGCGTTCAATCTGAACTTGAGAACGTGTACGGTATACTGTAACTTGAACGTCGTAGCAACAGATGGCGGTTTGTGCGGTCTGTGTGCTACCATAACCTCTTTCGAACTGTGTTTTGCGCGGCCAAGTCGTCGCAGGGTATTTGCTATCATCGATTGCGTACGGCAACATTCCACAGTACAAATCAAATGCTCCGTGTCCATGTTGACCGTCGAAGTTAATGTCAACAAATACGTAAGTAATCGTCTTAACCCTCTCCCCATATCCCGACAGTAAGAAAAAAACTCACCTCAGTACACGTTTCCAAAGAGTTCACATTCCTGCCACTACCGTCGTTACCGTACATATCGGTAAGTACTCTTCAGAATGAACGCCGTACTTGCTAGACAACTTCTCTGGCATATAGGTAATACGCCTCTGCGGAAGTGTAGGGAGATTTGATTTTCTAGGCTCATCGGCTAGCCACAAGACGGCATACAGTGACCCATGGCACATTTTGAACTGAACACCAAGTATAGATCATAACGGAATAAATCGATTTTGCTGACATAACCAATATTATTTAGGCCTACATCGATTTTCCTTGGCGGATTCAATACTACAAGTAAAAGGGGATTGTATTCAGTACGGTAAGGCCACAGTTTAAAAATATAGACTGTGGTAAGACCCTTTGCCTATCAGGAAAACCAATGCGACGCGATATATCCCTGGCGACTATCATGATAAATTCCAGCTTTTCGTTCACAGAGGAAGTTTAATTTAGATTGTTCGATGGGTTCATCCAGATTTAGAAAATATAAGATATGAAAGTAGTGCGAAATTGCAAACGAATTCATGGACCCTATTAAGTTTAAACAAGAGTATAATAATTACAGCATCTAGACAGCGATTCTTCTCAGTCTTCAGAATAAAGTTCAGAGTTTCGGCTTATTTCTTTTTTTGATTACCATCCTTGGCATAGTCAGCAAAATATGAAAACTTGCATAAAAACTTGTAAATATACCGTGTATACTCTTCCACAAGTGCACGCTGTGGCGACTAACACGCAACTGATTGCCTGGCGACCAAATCGTTCGGCTTTTAATTATTTATCGCGTTACTCTTAAGTTGTCGTCGCCTGGGTGGACAAGCCAAGTATTGTTTAAATGGAGAAGTTGCTTGAGTGATATCGCTTGGTCATAGGCGTTAGTAGTATGCTTTTACGTAAAGATTAATTTTTAGTCCTACAAAATTTATCTGTTATGATAACAATGGTTATCACAGGAGAAAAATATTCGCTCCGACGCCAGGGATCGAACCCAAGTCCTTGGTTTTACGTACCAAGCGCTGTAACCACTGAACTACGCCGAAGTTCAATCCACAACACCGGATCGAATCCCCCTCCTCTAATGTTTTTCCCTTTGTGGCCTTACTCCTTGTTCGACATACATGTTGGACTATATTAAGTCAACTGCCATTATACAAGGAGCGCACTCAATTGAATGACTTGGTGGCCGGAATTCCACAGTATATATGCACTGTTGGGCGAAGGATTCGATCCGGTGCTGTGAATTGAACTTCGGCGTAGCTCAGTGGTGATAGCGCTTGGTACGTAGAATCAAGGACCCGGGTTCCATCCCTGGCGCCGGAGCGAATTTTTCTCCTCTAATTACCATTGTTAGTAGTATGATTTGTTCACTTTGGTAGACGAACGGCCTAAGTATAGGCTACTCAAATCGATTTGAATCCCAATGTAAACATAGTAGGCCTAATTGACTTGTTTTGGAATTGGTACAGCACAAAAGTTTCCCGAGTATCCTGGGAAGGTCATAAAAAAACTGTCCACAAAAAAATTCTGGTTTCGCAGGAATCAAACTACGATCTCATTATGTAGAAAAGTGACTCTTTGTCAGATCCACTGATGAATTTTCCAAGTTTAATTTTGAATTTTTTTTAGAATTATACCATTGCGTGATGAACTACTCGTATTATTTTATTTTCATTGTAAATAATATGTAGATTAAAGGAGAGTATGAACATGTCATTCTATTCACGAAAGTTTTCGGTTAAACGCTTCCTTTCCTCTAAAGGCTGTATTAACTTTGTAACAACAGACTAGTGCCTACTGGACCAATGAGATGGTTATTTTGTGTAACAAGAGGTGTGCGGCAGGTGAGGCGATACCGTAACTCCGATTTAACCTGACCGGAACCACATCGCACTGCGACGAACTTTCAGAGTTGGAAATCCTCTGAGGTTTGGGTTACATAACTCAAGAGAGGAGCCCATGTATACACACGATCGTGGCCGGAAAGAGATCGGACGGGGCACTAAAAGCTCTGCTTGATTCAGATCACGGATTATCACCGAGTTTAATCATGGACAGAGTCTGTAGAATTTGTTGGGAGTAAAACACATATGGAACAGATTTTCTTTGAGTATTTCAATTTTCAATGCTATTTCTATTTCATTATTTCTCCATTTATGTAATGTTCATTCATGACCTCTGAAGTTTTACTATAGAGTTTCGGAAAATGTCGTTAAAGAATAGTAATGTAGGATAGAGGACATACTACCCAATAATAAAATTTATTGAAAGAAACTAACACTCCAGGATCACTCGTTACTAAGATACCGTGGTTACTGTCAATCAGAAGCAGCACTTTGTCGAAACACGTGAAAAAAATGACGCGGTATTTGACGAAATCTGTATAACTGCGTGTAACTCTAGCTACTAGAATTACGGTAATGGAATTAGGATAAAAATTACAATTTGCTGTAAGATTTAAATGTGTCTAATGAATGGAATGAAATAACTTATGAATTGCAATGATGATGGTGATCTCAAATGAAAATATATTTACGTGAAATTGAGCGTGAATGGAATTCCGACTTCATTATAATGACTTCTATTCTGAGTTGGGTACCTCTGTCCAGTCCCCACCCAGGATTCCTCTTTATCATGTTTTCACCCAGTGTAGTCTACATAAATTAGACTGCCGGTACGTTACCATTATTAAGAATACGTAGGGTGTAGGGTACGACATGAATCATCCTTGAGTGTAAAATATACTCCACGAACTAGCCCTAAATTGCGGCCTGTTTATCCGCTGGGAATGAGACACGTGTGTAACGCAGGCTCAGTATATATTCTAATTAAAATTTTAATTCTGTCGGAAAAAAGGTGTCAGTAAACTGTACACACATCTCATGATAAATTCTGCTATTACCATATGCAGTGGACAGTCACAGACGGGACTGAAAAAAATAAGAGTTCAAGTCCAGGATAAGGGCGAGAAATTTGTAATCTCATCGTAACTTCAGTAACGGATTGGACTCCAATTAGCATCCCATAAAACTGACTATTGAGTCTTTCCCAGGAGTGCATGTAGGGCGGAGAGTAATGTACAGTAGTGGCAAAAAAACCGGACAGATCCTTGTAGCTGATTTCAGAGCCTTGTTCTCTCCAGGGCACGATAGACTGGTGACTAAGACTTTCGTGGTTCGAATCCTGCCTGGGGAGGAAACTTTTTTTTGTTCCTTATTCAAATTTATTCCCAATAGGCCTACTTTTCCATTGCAGCGATATTTTACTACTTAATTAACTTATTATTCCCAGAACATGAATTTTACCAGCAATCGAAAACTATTGGGAAGAAATGTGAATAAGGAACAAAAACAAGTTTCCTTCCCAGGCAAGATTCGAACCACGAAAGTCTTAGTTACCAGTCTATCGTGCTCTGGAGTGAACAAGGCTCTGAAATCAGCTACAAGGGTCGGTCCGGTTTTTTTTGCCACTACTGTATATCAAATCATCTCATTCTCGTACTATACCGAGTTACGAGAGCATGGGTATTCTACCAGTTCTTCTCCTATGTATCTCAATGACGTGTTCAACGGACAGCTCTCGGAAACCAGTTGTTACGGTTGGAGAAATCATTATGCTGACCACACGTTACCCTCGTATTGGTTGGATGATCCTTCATTTCTGGTGAGGCATGTGGATGTAAGGCTAACAGTCGGCATGGTCGATCTTGGCCTTTCAAGAGCTGTCGCGTCACGAATTACTGAGCCACAATTGTCAGCTTTAATGAGAGAAAGTAATAAATATATCTGTAGCATCAAACTCTCAGCACGATATTGCTACATCACCAAGAACGACTGGTAGTGGTAGTAGTACTAATAGTAGAAGTAGTACTAGCAGTAGTAGTAGCAGCACTGCATTAGTAGTAGCAGTAGTAGTAGTAGTAGTAGTAGTAGTAGTAGTAGTAGTAGTAGTAGTAGTAGTAGTAGTAATGATACTGTATAGATTTATTAGCGATCGCAAATCTACTTTCATTAAGTGACAAAATATTTTGCATACGTTCAATGTCTTTAAAATTATTGATATTCCTGTTAAGAAGTTCCAACATCAAAGAGACTTTCCCAAGAAAGGAATCTTCACAGTATGCAGAGACCCAAAAAGCTGACAAAAGTAGCGGAAGTGCTACCACATGAATTGATGGTTATGTTTAAAAATGCTCTTTCACATCCTATACCTATCTGCGATTAGACTGCATCCGGTCTCCTGAATTTTGATTGATAATGTTTTCTATTGCATAATTTTGTTACTAATTGCTGGATATAGCATTTTGAACGTACACATTGTCCACTAAAAGTATTTTTTACGAGGAACATATACAGTAGTTCAATTACGTGTGTGTATGTATGTATGTATGTATGTATGTATGTATGTATGTATGTATGTATGTATGTATGTATGTATGTATGTATGTATGTATGTATGTATGCTTGCCTGCATGTATGTACATTACCGGTCAAAAGTTTTCGATCAGCTATGAAAACAAGTATATACTTGTAATAAGTTTCAATTGGACCATCTATGCTTATCTTATGATGGTCCAATTGAAACTTATTACATTATAGTTAGCTTATCGGAAAATCAAAACAAGATGAAAGTATATACTTTATTTCAATGTACAAACACATCGGAAAAACTATATAGACCAACAAAATAAATATTTTCTCTCTCTAGCATTATGATATGATAGAATAAACGAAACGAAATCCCTGTTTCAACCACAAATCTATAGTTGTGATGGCTGATCGAAAACTTTTGACCGGCAGTGTGTGTGTGTGTGTGTGTGTGTGTGTGTATGTATGTATGTATGTATGTATGTATGTATGTATGTATGTATGTATGTATTTTTTAATTTAGTACACATAATTGACATGCTCCGTTACTCGTGGGTAACACTACATGCCTATCTAAACATTTAACTAAACATCATTATTAAATACTTAGTCTAGCCTAACGTGTCCTTTCGTTATCTATACATGATTTAGTTTCTCAAAGTCTATTGAATTTACAAATTGTATGAAAGTGTTTCTATAGTTATTTATTAATCTATTTTTCGAAACTGGTCAGTTTTCCCGTTTTAGAACACTATTCACTAGTTTCTCTCTTTTACTCGATATCACTTGGCATTCGTAGAGGATGTGGTCCAATGTCTGGTTCCCTCTGTTGCAGGGGCATATTGGAGAATTTCCTATCTTGAAGCGGTGGAGATATGATCTTGTTTTGCCGTGTCCTGTGACTATTGCAGTGAAGTTTGGTGTGTATGTATGTATGTATATATGTATGTATGTATGTATGTATGTATGTATGTATGTATGTATGTATGTATGTATGTATGTATGTATGTATGTATGTATGTATGTATGTATGTATGTATGTATGTATGTATGCATGCATGCATGCATGCATGTATGTATGTTATGTAAGAATTATATTATACGTTTCGTGTGTATATATCGTGCAAAAACAACCTGTCAATATTTTAAGCATGGGCGATTAATTGTAATAGTAAGAGTCCAAATCAGTAGGAACTGCAGGAGATCTATTTTGAAAAGTTTAAGATATATGTCTGTACTGTACGTGTGAAATGGACATATGGAATTAGAAATGAAGCCGTGTTGGAAAGAGTGAACTGATCAGGAAGAGGAAAAGGAATTTGTTGAGTCACTGGCTGAGAAGAAACTGCCTACAGAAGGATGCACTGGAAGGAATGGTAAACGGGAGAAGAGTTCGGAGCAGAAGAAGATAGACGACATTGAGATACATAGATCATATGCGGAGGAAGGCAGAAAATAGGAAAGATGAGGGAAAGCTGGGTTTGCAGTGAAAGATCCGCCTTTGGGCAGAACACCATGAATGAAATGAATTTTTCATACCAAACTAAAACTTGAAATTCTGGGGCCTTCAGCAAGCAATAACATTCAAATATGATAGCTAATTTATTTTATTTGTTATGAACAGCTTCCGAAATGAAAACAGATTACAAGATCCACGTCTCAAACTACATGGGTCATTTAAAATTAGTGTTTAATTAAGTCCAATAAACTTCTTTATTCACAATATTGACATAATTACAGTTCTTAAAAGTGGATGCTACATATTATAATCACTTTTAGGAATTACCATTTACAGCCAGCAATGCGCAGGAAGCGTCAAAATCTCTTGAATGACCTATCTCATTGTGCTTCATGATGGTGCTTATTGTCACGTGGCTGTCCAAGTGGTTAATTTACTTAACATGTAGACCAGGGAAATTCTAGAGCATCCTCCATAGAGACCATTATAACAGTTATAACCAGACATCGGATTCTAGGGCAAATGCCTATTTTGTTTCTTTAGGAGAAAAGTAAAAATAATTATTAATATTTGTGTTTCATGGAAATTGAAAGGTATTCAAAGAGTTTTATGGTGCCCTAAAATGCCCTAAAACGGTTATTAGAGCCTAATTTGTTAATATTCGCCTAAAAATGCCTAACTCACTGTAAAGTTTCGCATTTTTACTCTTACTTTTTATAATTTATACATGCATTCACTGCGAAATTTAAGGCATTTAAAAAGTGGAAAGTTTGCTTCACACCGGCCATGAAACCATTGATAAAGGAAACAAAATGTTTTGAATCTCACGACACTCGCAATAGATTTCACCGAATTTAACATGTTTGGAGGCATAAATGCCGACAAAGAACCAACCTTAGTTTTGAAGCAGGCAACAATCACAACATGTGCTGCTACCGATTCAGAGATATACTATACTATAAAAATGACTGTTTTCGGTCTGAAACCGATTAGCTTTACTGCCCTTCAAAGTGTCATAAAATCACAATTTTTGGAGAAAGAGTGTTTTTGAAATATTTATGAAAAGTCGTAAAACTGCGAATTAGTAGGGTAAACCGTTACAAAATATTTAAAAGAATGGCCCTCCTAGTGTTAACACTACCAGGAAATGCAACAATATGTGGAACTTTGTATTTTTGTCCAATTGAATCTCAATAACAACGGTTCATTTGAATGCTCGTTAACAGTTGCTCTTTCCCTCACCTTATTTGTGTTGAGAAGTTTTGAGCGGTAGGACGTTTTCCTGTGAAGTTTAACGCGATAATGCCGAAAAATATAAGTGCAAAATCTACATTGATCCGGCAATGGCTAACAGAATATTCAGAATTCACTTATGATGGAAAAATAATATTCTGCAAGATTTATAGCAAACAGGTATGTAACAATAGTTGAAATATATAAATTCTATTAATTTTAATGAGTAGGCCTATAATATTTATACATTGACTGAGCTATACTGAGGTATAATTCTTTTTAAGACCACTATACTTTAACCTTTTAAATTCCGATAGTTAAAGTATTTGCAGGTCATTAAAATTTTTATTGTTCGAACCCACTAACTTTGTGATAGAAATACGGCAATACAACAATTAGGATTTTATTTTAATTCAGTTTACTTTATATTTTTAGATTTCGCAAGAAAAGAAGTGCCACCTAAAGCAGCATGTGCAAGGAGCGGCTCATAAGGCTAAAGCTCAGCAGAAAAATCAACTGCAACAAACTTTACTAACACAGCCTACTTCTTCCAATCTCAGCAGCAATTTCTATGCTGATTTAACCAGAGCGTTTGTTGCTGCTAACATTCCCTGGAATGCAATTGAAAATCCGGTTTTAAGACAGTTTTTACAAAAATACTGCAAACAAAATATCCCCTCTGGGTCGACCCTAAGAAAAAATTACTTAGACAGAATATACAATGAAACTTTAGCTTCCATTCGGGAGGATATAGGTGATTCTTACATATGGGTCTCTGTGGATGAAACCTCAGATCCTATGAATAGGTATATAGCAAATATGGTAGTAGGAAAACTTAGTCCTGATGGACCTTCGATTCCACACCTCGTATGTGTTAAGGAACTTTCGAAAGTGAATAGCCAAGCCATTGCTTATTTTGTAAATAAAGGCCTACAGTCTTTATACTCAGGTAATATAGACGATTCTAAAGTTCTGTTGTTTTGTACTGATGCTGCCTCATACATGGTTGCTGCAGCTCCACTTCTTAAAACATTTTATCCTAACCTCACGCATGTAACCTAACTAGCACATGGCCTTCACAGGGTTTCTGAAACAATCCGGAATGAATTTCCTCTTGTAAATTCGTTTATTTCTAACACAAAAAAATGTTTTTGTAAAGCCCCATCCAGGATTTCAATATTCAGAGAGAACTTTCCAGATATCCCACTCCCACCTCAGCCGGTTGTTACACGATGGGGAACCTGGATTCAGTTAGTGGTGTATTATTCTAAGTATTTTAAAGAAGTGGTCACAGTTATTGATAAATTACCTGAAACTGATAGTGCACCGTGTGTGAAAGCAGTGAAAGATTGTCTGAATGACTCACGAGTGAAAAACGATATTGCCTACATAACATCAAACTTTTCTTTCATACCTGCAAGCATTGAACAATTAGAACGTGAAAAACAATCTCTTTGTAGCCAAATAGCAATAGTAAAGGGAGCTCAAGTGAACATACATTCTGCTTTGGGCGAAACTGGGAAAAAAGTTAAAAATAAGTGGGACAACGTATTAAATAAGAATGTAGGCTTTTCATTGTTGGAAAAAGTATCAAGAGTGATATCGGGGGAAAGTGTAAATGTTCCAGTAAGTATTGATGTTTCTATTGTACCTAATTTAAAATTTGCGCCTCTCACATCAGTTTCGGTTGAAAGAAGTTTTTCTGCTTTCAAAATGATTCTCGGTGACAAAAGGCAAAGGTTAACTGTGGAGAATTTAGAAAAAATTCTGGTGGTGTACTGTGCAGATAATTATAATAAAGTAATGAGTAATCTTGATACCAATAATCATTATTTCATTAGTTTCAGTATATTAAATTTGTGAAGCTCTGTTTATAAATATAATATAGTATTCTTTTTTAATGTTTAAACATACTTTTTTGTGCGTATTTTAGTGTATAACTAAAAATTTCAGTGAAAGAAATAAGTATGATACCTTGATGTGCCTAAAATGCCTATTTTCATTAAAATAGAGCCTAATTTTACAAATTTTGAGCTTATTTTAGGCGCCTAAAACTGCAATTTTTAGTGCCTAAAAATCCGATGTCTAGTTATAACAGTCAATTAAGCTTATAGAGATGCTGTGGATCACATCCGTCGCCAAAAGTGTGGTTACCACAACCACCACTACCACCACCACCACAACCACCACCACCACCACCACCACTACTACTACTGAAGCCTTTTATAATTCTAAGTCTTCTCAAGGTCTTAGAAAACTTTCTATTATATTCAAAGTAAACTAAAGGAGAACAAATCGCGTCTGCAGATACCAACATCAGTTATTTTGAGGAATTTATTTCTGAAATGAAATAACAAACGCAATAATTTACCCAACAATAAATTACTTAACTTCCATTTGTTCAATTTCAAAATAAAAGTTGCCAAAGAAACCGAAATGAAGTAAGTATCGCAACCTTGACACTTGTTCCTTCGTGAATAAAATTATATTTTATTTTAATTCAAAGTATATTTTTAATAAAGAGCAGCCACAGTGGTCCAGTAGCTAGGGCTCTGGGCTTATATTCCTATGGACCCGGATTCGATTCTCGGCGTGCTCCCGATTTATGACGTGTTGGGCAAGGCCAGGTAACATAGGGGTTTTCTCCGAAAGCTACGGTTCCCGTGTGGCATTCTAACAAATATTCATTATCAGCTTATCTCATCGCGAGTGTAGCGTAGATCAGCTTCCAATGGAAACGACTCTGTCATGTAAATTGCTCTACACAACTGGCTTCACGTGAGTGAATGACAAAATGTCAAGTACCCACCATTAGTAATATATATATATATTTTTTTTTAAACAAATTTTCAGTAATTTCAAAAGTGTTCCGACTTTTGAAAAGCCTTGTACGCGTTACGATCTGTGTTCATATCTTCACACTTTTTTTTGTTCTCCAATTTTGTAATACGAAAGCACAGAAGCGTAAACCCAACGATCTGTTTATCGTCATCTTCATAAAATATTTGCAGGATGTGGAAGTGTACGTTATGCAAGAAGTTTTAGCGCTCAGTGTTGATATAAGGGAAAGAAATAATTTGAGAGACGTGTAAGCGCAGCAGCAGAAACACATAATGGTGGCTGGAATCAAGAGATTACAAGAAATGGAAGGATAAAAAGTGAAAATAGAAAACTAAAGGGATGAAGGAGAAGCGACAGGACAGAGGCAAACTAGACAAGCGCGATAACTGGGGGAAGGGAAGGAAAAACAGGACAAGAGGCAAAAAATGAAACAGCCAAAAGTATTTGATGTCTCTCGCTTCCTTCTCCGGAATCTGTTCCTGTAAGAAAGTTCTCTAACGGTCGCGAAATAAAACTAAGGTCTGTAGTCCACCCAACGTGTCCGCTGATCATTGCTCACATTGATTTTGTTCTTTGATTTTTATCATCGGACTTCATATAGGCCTACCTCAATTTCTTTAAGAATGTTTATCTTAGAAGTCGTCGTAGACGGTTACCACTTTGCCAATGGAACCGAGATTCGAGGGTTCATACCCAGCAAAGGTCGATGGGTTATTAATAGCGGCAGCAATCGGAGGGAAAGTAACGCTGGAGTAGTGATGCGAAAAGGAACATTTTCTAAAATGAAAAATTGCTCCCTATATCTTTGCGGAAAATATACCGCCTGAAAAAACTCTTGCCTCTGCACATATATTCCTCAATCAGCATTCTCACTAGCGGCAAACTTATTTCGTCGTCCGACGTTTAATGGCTGAGTCAATACTGTCTCCAAAACAAGCACCATTGCCACATTTGTTTTACGAAACATTGAGACTGATTAAGAAATAAGCGCCGATGAATATCATTTTCTGAGTACTTCAGCGATTTAATCTAAATCGTCACAACAACATTTGCTCCACTTGCAGCTAATGAATTTTAAAATAATTAGTTATTGCTGGCTGTTGTGTGTGGTTCGTCTACATTGGATTATATGTGATCTATGATTATCTGAAAACTGTGTTTAATGTAATTAATTTAAGATAAAATTTATTTTTAGTCCCGATCCATTTTGAATTGAGCGTGTAAAGTTTTCGTGTGATCATGTAATGCGAAATATATGTATTGTGTAAATGGTGGTTGTTTGAGCAGCAAGTAGTTCATCTACCGATTAAGGTAAGAGATAATTGCTATCAGTATAGGCCATTTGGTATCTCGTGAAACCTAACTGCGCGCAAAGAGAAGAAGACTGAGAAGCTTCCCTCTCTGGATATCCTTCCGCTTGCAGCTAGCTAGCAAATTACGCAGATTTACGACGTAAAAGAACTCTGTCTCTAAGATAAATTTGTCTGCCATTTTTCGCTAACAAAATTTGAAGATAGCACAATGGATCCATAACAATGGCCCATGTATGCGTGCACTAATCTCGTCGTCCACCCGTAAATCTACCATACTGGATTCCTATTGGTAGAAAGAATTGGAAATTTCTCAAAAGCGTTCAACAGAGGCACATTATTCAGTTCATAGTACACGTTAAGTTGAGTATATAATACAGAGTGATTTATATAGAACTGACACATTTATTTCATTAATTGTTTCAAAACGAATTGTGCTGGCGACAACTTATTATACCTAAAATGTAGAGGAATTTTGGGAGATTATTTACCTCTGTAGCAAATGTTGAAAATGTCCTCCATCCTCCATAAGGCACAACTCAACACGTCGTTCCATGTTACTGGCGACTCGTTGGAGGACTCTGTTGTTAGCTTGAATCTCCTGTGTGATGTTGTGCTTCAGATCGTCCAATGTCTGGGGACGTGTGGCGTAAACTCTGTCTTTTAAGTAACCCCATAGAAAGAAGTCCGACGTTGTCAAATCCGGAGATCTCGGTGGCCACAGGTTCCTGGAAATTATTCGGTCGTCACATAACCGGATAAATGGAACCATGCTTCATCTGTGAACCATGTGATGGACAGTATGGCAGGATTTTGCACAATGAACGTCTGAAATCAACGACAATAATTCAATCCTTTATCCTTATCTGGTTCCTGTAGCTGATGAACAACCGTAACCCTATATGGCTTTAGGCTCTCTGACACATTGAGTAGGTGTACCCTGTCTCCTGCGACAAACGTCTTAATGATTTTTGGGTGACTGCTCCAGTCGTGCTCTTACGTCAACAATAACCGTGGGAAGCCTAGATGAACGATGCTTGCCCTTTTCACTCACCAGTGATCCAGTTGTTTCCAATTTGTTTACCAGTCCCAGTATTGTGTTTCTTTTGGGAGGTTGTTTCTCTGGTGGGGGGGGATTACGAACACCAAATTCTCTCTGGTATGCCCTTTGAGTAGCTGTAATTGAATTCGTAATCCAGTATTACTTCACAAGGAAGAGTCGTTGATTTAATGTGTACTGCATTTTCACGTTGACACAAAATGTCGAAAACAGCTGCCAACAATAGGAATAAAACATAAACATCTCCGCATCTAGTGCTGCCAACAATAGGAATAAAACATAAACATCTGCGCATCTAGTGCTGCCAACAATAGGAATAAAACAAACATCTGCGCATCTAGTGACAAGGAATCGAAACTCCAGAACATTCTGCTTAATTTGGTGCTAAAATTGGGTCAGTGTTGCCAACAATAGGAATAAAACATAAACATCTGCGCATCTAGTGACAAGGAATCGAAAGTCCAGAACATTCTGCTTAATTTGGTACTAAAATTGGGTCATTGAATTAATTTCCAACGGAATAATTAAAGAAAGAAATGTGTCAGTTCTATATAAATCACTGTGTATAATAAAAGGTGTACAAACAACCTATAGCGACAAAAATAGAAAGGTTACTCAAGTATCAGCAGAACAGACAGTTTTATGATATATTTCAAATTAATATTTTCTATCTTCTAATTTGTATTGATATCTACATTGTTCAGTCATTTTTTCTTTCAAATTTTACCAGGTCTGACGTTGTGGTAGGTTACCTCGTAAGAATTTTTCTAATTTTAGTGAAAATATCATCATTCGCTGGTTACGAAAACTGAAAGAGTTCAAGTTTTACATTACAAATATGTGTGTCGATTAAAACACTCTTAATCTACAATAAACTATACCATTAAAAGATGAAAAGCTGAACTTAATAGGATTATTGGTGGCCATAAACGCATTTTATACGGTCATATTATCAGAAAATTGGAACTCGTGTCAGAATAGTTATAGGCTAAGTAATGCTATCTGCGGGATCATTTTATTTTATTGAGATATGAGTTAAAGTTTTTATTGTAATCCTCCCTGTTATTACATTTATAAATGATTATATATCGACGATATGCCTCTCTTTCTATAGTCGTTTCGAAGTCAATGTGAGAGTAATAGATCTCGTTACAAAAACAGAAAACGCACTATTGAATGAGAATGAAAGAAAACCATTCATTGCAAATTTTTACATGATACTTCAACAAAAACGTTTTTAAATTTCATCTGCACGGATAATTTTTAATGAGATTTAGGAGAGACTATTTCAGGATTATTGTACGTTCACCTACTAAATTAGATAAATTCAAATGATAATGAGGCTCAGAAAAAGCTTCAAAACTAATTTAAAGTCTTCATTTTAGGAGTATTTTTTCAGGCTGTTGGAAAACAAGCATTTGTCACAACTTCTTAATTGTTTCGAATCCATTGTTTGTCTCTTGTAATATATGGAACCTTCACTAAGAAGGTTCCCTGAAGATTCTTTTTCCTAGCCTCTACTTCAAGAACGTGACATCATACAACTCCGGGTAACATCCGGAAGCTCGGCAGTCCTCAACCCGTCATGAATTAGCAAAAACCTCCCTACCACATTTAGTTGTGACACTATGACTAGCCTTGGAATCTTATTAAATACAAATAGCAGCTGTATAACGGTATATTTAACAGAGCTGCAAGCTAGAAGCTAGATATTTCTCAGGAATGTCAGGAATTTTATGTACAAGCTGAGTTAAGGGTACAGATGGCTGGCACTGCATTGTTCTACTAATCCGCGACCATTTGTAATGTTTGAGAGCCGACAGTGTTAACGAAAATAACGTGCGAACATGTTAAAGTGCATACTTAATATTCAGCAAAGAACAAAATTCAATATTCTTGCCATACTACGAGTTTCAAGCTAAAGTGACAGAATATGCGCGAAAGCATGACAACAAAGCAGCTGGGCGAAAGTTCACATTTCCGGAATTCAATGTTGGCCTACCTTACAGAAGGAATCAGAAACAGGCTCTTGCTCAGATAAATACAAGGAGGAGAGTATTTCGAGCCCCATGAAGTATACAATTTTCAGAATTTAAAGGTGAGTTACTAGAACAATATGTTAGGGACTTGTGATGTAGAGAAGAAAATAGGGTTGACGAAATTGATTCTGAAGTGGACTATAGTTCCGAGCAGGAAGAACTATGGATAGTGGGTCACTGTCAGTTAAATTTGTAGCAAAACAAATAGTAACTTATACGAAGATAAAAGGAATTGCTTATTATTGTTTATACTTTTATAAATCATATCATGTTTCCCTCGCTTAAATCATGCACCCTTCGTTTAGACTACAAAATTGATAAAAATTACGCCAAAAATTACAGTACTCACACGATGGGAAACGGAGAGAGTCAAAAGGAAACTAAACTGAAGGTAACATAGGATAATTAAAGTGTGATGATAGACTAGACATGGCTGGAAACAAGCAGAACTTGTTGGATGTGTGCAACTGTATAGCGAAGGCTCTGAGTTTAATTCGCAGACTATATCAGCGCTGTAAATCAGCGGGCGGGCACGCTGTGAGATCAGATAGAAGAACAGAATCAGAACGAATCCAAGGAATCGCTGCCAGGACAAAGGAGGAAATGAACGGAGAAGGGCATCTGAAAGTTGGAAGCAAAGAAGAGTGTTTATAAATATAAAAGAACATGTACAGCAATTATTCTCATAGACATCATCTTCTGAATCTGAATATTAAGAACTAATATTCAGTGTTAATAAACATGAAAATTTCCTGCTTATAACACAAGGCTTTAGACCATGGATGTCCAAACGCCTATAGAACCAGGAGATATTGCACGTCATGCATGCTCTGCTAAGGTCAATAACTTTCCATATAAAATAGGAAAAACGACCTTAAACAGTATGCGCTGCGGGTTGTTTACGCCAGAGGTTACCTTTTACGATTTAGAATTGGACACCTATGCACGTTGCCAGCTGACGATTTGGGGATGCTAAGAAGTGATAATGAACTGGAGATCAAAGGAAACGATGTACTGTAGATGCCTGACAGGGAAACGGCAGAAAAACCCAACTACGATCTTGTTCACCACAAATGTTACTATGGAGATTTCAATGAAAAATCCTACGTCTATCTGGGATTCCAATCCGGACCGCCATAATAAGCTAACTGCCTAGAGCTCTAGACCAGTGATGGACAGATTTCTGCACTGTGCAAGACTGAAACGGCGCGCGGCGTACTTACAGTAGCCTACTTCACGCACGAAGAAGCGATTCTCATCCGAAGCGATACTATAACACGTCTTGAGGATGGATTAAGGATGAGCGAGTTGTTTCGATGGTGCAAACAAAGTGAAATAAGTCACGCAAATATATCATAACGATCATTCAGAAGGGCTTCACAATAAAATTCTACAATATTGAATAATATTTTGTTTTATAATGACGCTCTAAATGGAATTTTTTTAAGAGTAGTAATCATTTTCCCACAAACTAAACACCGTATCCATTTTTTACCTACAAAAATACATAACCATATTCTTACAGAGGATTAAATTAAGATCCTGAGGTTTGTTTAATATTCTTCATACTAGCCATACTGTAACTAAAAAATATAAAAACTGTTTGTATAGAAGATTGATCGATTCTGTATTTTAGTGCGCATTTTAATCAATAGCCTGGGTGTTTGTCGATCACTGATTTTAGCCAGATAAAAAGTCATAAGTGCCTTGAAGCTATGCTATTTTCAGAACAATGTACACGAGTGAAAGTACTGAAATTATGCGATGAAAATGCACACGAAAGCTCATCTCAGGCTAGATATGCAACTTAATGTTATCGGCATAAGTTAAGTACTAATAAATGGTAATACATCTATGAACAGTATCCACGATGCCTTTTCCCTGCATACATTACAGTGAAAATAATAGGGGAATGCCAAAAATATAAATTGTGCTAACATTCAAGCATATCACTAAACGTTTCAGTGTATGATAAACTTATGCGAGCGGTATAATGTCATATGAACATATGGAGAAATTTGGGAGTACATAACTTATTATTTGTCCTTTTTATGCCGTGGCTTTTCTCTATGTTTCTAGAAGCTTGTAAAATCGATTTCATGTTAAGAAAGTCACAGAAGACGATTGCACATGCTCTCAAGGAACATGGTAGGCGATCCTTCCAGATCAAGGAGATGCGATCCTGTAAGTGGTTCCGAAACGTCAGAGAAATTAAATCTCATACTGTTGCCAAGTTCAATATCTTCTCCAAAACCAGGAAGACATGCACATCAGGTTCATGCATCGCTGAGCACAGAAGTTTAACTTAATATATGTAGGTCAACTTAGTGTTCAGTGCAAAGGGTTACAACATGCACTCTGGAGTTCAAGCAATCCAAGTTGGAACTAAGCTTTGTGACGTCACTAACAGATCTCAAGTACAGTCGCATCCGATAGCGGCATGCTTAACGATTTCCTGTCAGTGACTTGACAGAAAAAGCGTATTGCGTGTATTTCAGGAAACTGCTTGGAACTGGAAAGTATTACGATGAGGTCAACGGAAAGAACTGGGTGAACCTTATATGAAAATCAACATCAAGAAGAAACATGTAATTTACCAAGACAAGCAGTCAATGATACCCGGCTTGGCACAGTTCGTGCGTATGTAACTCGTGTACTTACACCTACAATCGTGATGAATTTTTCTTTACGGAGTTATTTACGTTCATGCTTTAGTTTATTCTTTTAAGGGTTTGACAAATACATATAAATATTTTTATTATTATCAGGAACCAATTCAGGATCGCAAATTTCTTGTAGTTTAATTTTGATCTTTCTTACTTATGACTTTTACAGAACACGGAGGATCACTGCCGCCCTCACATAAGCCCGCCATCGGTCCCTGTCCTAAGCAAGATTAATCCAGTCTGTACCATCATGTAAACTAAACTTTGATAATATAAAAACCACAATTATCAGAAAGTACAGGCATTTTCACTCTTGATTTTCACTTAAGTTGCATCGCCGAAATCAGCATTTTCTCTCACATTTTCAGTATACATGTCTAGTTCAGACATAATATGCGGAAACATTACCTGTATTTTATTACACGATTTGGTGTTTTTACTTAATTTGACTACTTTAACAATTAAAATATTGTTGGTACTTTCTAGATTCATACCTACCAATGCAGAAGAATAGAAGAAAATAGCACAAGACTTTGAAAAGTTATGGGATGTCCCGCATTGCTTCGGTTACTTAGATGGGTAGCCTGTAACGACGAAGTCTTCAATTAATATTGTAAGTATATATGAAAAGAAAAATGAATTGACGGACTAAAGAGAAGCATGCACAATCATGAGATTCAGAGGTAGATACGGCAGTCAGAGAGAACTAAAATTACGTTGGGGTGAAGGAAAACCATTAGGGTAAACATTGGTAATTTCGTGGCAGTGGTTGATTCGTGATACTTTTTCTTTGCTCTTTTGTGAACTAACCAATGGTGTTACGAGATCCAAATTTCCGCCAAGGGATTGCATATGTTGTCCAGTTTCCAGAAACATACAGCTAAGCTTTGTGTGACTATTGTAGTTACTTCAGTGAGCTTTTATGTTTGGAGAGAGCAAGTTGCGCGACATCTCAGGCGTACAAATTTTGTGGATGTTTTTAATTACATTACAGGCTTATTACTAAAGGTAAGCATATGATATTTGGTACAAAGATTTATTGTATCTTCATCAAATTTTAGGAAATGTTTTAGGAATTGTAGTCGCCATATAGGCTTAGTTTTACTGATAGAAATCTTAGCTGTTTGAGGCGAAATTTTGTTGAGCATTAAGCGTTACAATTTTTAAAATAGTATAAAATGTATTACAATAGGAATTTTAGAAATCTGAAGACAAGATGTGATAACAAAAAAGAAAACGGAGACGGAATGGGTTCAGTGTAGCTTCTGTTTGATTTGTTATCATGCTAAGTGTCAATGATAAGTGCTAGATGACTTAGCCTACTTGCAAGAATTGTGACAGAAGATGGAACATGGCTCCACCATTTTGGACCGGAGACAGAGGCAGACAATGGAGTGGCATCATGCAAATTCACCAAAGAAATAGAAATTCAAAAGTACACCTTCGGCAGGAAACGTTATGGCTACTGTGTTTTTCAATTCAGAAGGACTCTTGCTTGTGGACATCATGCCACACGGAACCACCATTAATTCTGACGGGTATGTTGCAACTCTTAAGAAACTTCAAGTTCGACTGAGTCGTGTTCGACGACATCGGGAGAAGCAGGATGTTCTGCTATTGCACGACAACGCACAGCCATATGTCAGTCACAAGATCACAGACCAGATCAGAAAATTCGGATAGACAACACTGAAACACCCGCCTTACAGTCCTGAACTGGCACCGTGCGATTATCATCTCTTTGGTAAACTGAAGGATCCCTTCGCGGAACGAGGTTAGAAGGTGGCTCCCTTGTGCACGCTGCTAAAGAGTGGCTCAGACGTGTTGGTCCAGACTTTTACAGTGCTGGTGTACAGGCCCTCGTTCCTAAGTTACGTAAGACAGTTGAAAGGGACGGGGATTATGTGGAAAAGTGACATTTTGTTCCTTAAGGATGCATCTACATTCTGTGAAAATAACAAAGCTGTAGGATAAAAATATAATTTTTAAATAAACGTTATGCATTACTTTTGGAGTTGCCCTAGTAATATAGGCTATAGTAAAGTCCGTAATAAAAGTGTTCACCTTTCAGGGCAAAGAAGATCCCTTTTCAATTTCAATTTTTACTTTTATATAATTCTTATTATGTGTTGATATGTATTTCTATGTTTTCTTGCTATGAATATTAGACGGAATTACTATGTTTGAAGTCTTGTAACAATAAATGAGAATTTCATTTGACTTTAATGAATTTTTCCACAATTCTTCTACCTCTCACGAAATTATCAATGCAATATCACGAGAAAGGTTATCACGAAATAACCAACCTTTCAGCTTAAGTTGTAAAAGGTGGTTTTTGGCACATATTCAAGAACATATCCAATCTTTTATGTCTCCAGATTTGTACAGCAAGTTATCGTCTTTTAGATGAAAAAATCGGAATAAGGATATATTTACACATTTACATTTTAAATTAGTTTTCATGAAATTATCACGAAATTACCAATGTTTACCCTATTATGGAAAATTCTTGTTAAAAATATGAATTATATTAATAATGAGTATCAATTATACAATTATAAGAATTATTTCAGCAAAATATTAAGACGTCAACTACAGTTTAATTTTTGTTGATTTTGGGTGTCAAGGCAGACTAATACTAAAATGTTCAGGAAATTAAAAAAAAAAAATACATCCATGTGAACCATTAAAAAGAAAGACTAAAGTATTCATCTGCTCAATGTATTCGTTAGCGATAATGCATTTGGTTTAAGCAGTTACATTCACTAAACAGCAGCAAACTGAGAATTTCCAATTATGGCTTATCACGTGCTTGTTCTATCAAAAATGTCTAACGGCTTCTGTGTCCCGTGTGTTACGAACGCGTAAGTTTCTTCAACCAGTAAAGCTTTTATTCTTTGCAGTGATTTATGTTGTTCTGAATAATTTTTAAGAAAGAACTGTAACATCATTTTCATGGTGTTTGCCACAAGAAACCATTGATGGTGAAGAAGAAAACAAAACATTACAAGACTCCAAGATTAGTGCAAATTTAATCGCATCTATCACTGCTGCATAAACTCTCTAGAAATCCAAGTAATGAGACACAAAAAATTATAAATAAATTTCCGAATATTGTATCAAGCATAAAAAATTAGCACAGCAGGAAAAATATTTAAGAATAAAGTAAACAGATCCTTACACAAGAAGTAATAGAATAATCTTGATATAAATAATTATAGATAGAATAATAAATTTTGTTAACGGCTTAGCTCTACAATTATGTGTCCATGGTTAGTATATTCCTTTTAATTTTACTATTTTTACGTATGCTTATCAATTCTGCTAGTAATGCTACTGTATTTATGAATATTTTAACCCTTAAATAATTGGCAATGTATCCTATAGGATACAAAAGGTTAATAGGCAATATGATATAATTTTAATGAACAACAGAAAAAAAATTGGTAAGAAAATTAAAATTTCACATAATAATATAATAATTCAATCTTCCTCAACTTGGTGAGGTTGCCAAAGACAAAGAATGTTAAACAGTAACATTTAAAATGACATTAAAATGTCTTACAAGAAATTTGTTTACAAGAAACTAAAATGTGCAGTAGATATTTCACATAATGAAAATTTATAAAAAAAATACAGATAAAAAATAAACTGAGAAAATTCAACTACAATTTGAATTGAAATACAAATGACGCCGTAAAATCTGCAGAGAACCCTTCAAAGCTATAATAGAAATTTCCTTAATTGTTGCTGTTGGGACTCCAAATTTATGACAGAATGACACAAATTGTTTTGTTATGGTCCCTCTAGCGTCCACCATTAATCCGATGACTTCTATATTCCTGAGTTTATAATATGTTTTGTAATATATAATAATGCACAACATATAAAATATGGACATTGCCATAGTTGTTTTCTTTACAGTCCGACACGGTTTAATAAACTAGTGTGAGAAATGAAGTTTTGCCAATTTAAGGGTTAAGATCATTAATTAGTAATTTGCTCTTAATTGTTATCGAATTTGTTTCCAAGCATCTTGGGACATTACGCGACTCTCAGAAATAAGATGCGTTTGTGAATGGGAACTTGGATGTGGGACTTTTATAGGTATCAAGCTGACGGAAAACAATCGGGATTTTCCGAGAATAGAGAACATTCGTCGTCATTTACCCACTTACAACACTAGATATTTGCCTAATGACAAACAATCGTTACTTGAAATTCGGTGAATACCGCATGTGTGAAATCGGTTTAACACTTCACTGTGCTTGAGGTCATGGAGGAGCTGATAAGTGCAAAATTCCGAGTAAAGAGAGAAAACTCAGCCGGATACACATTTACATGTGTGCAGTGGCGAGGTCCAGGATTCATCTTGCATTAGCAGCGACATAAACTCCAGCTGATGCACCATGATCACGTGCGTGCCCAGTGCGACCTTTGTGCCTCTATTAACTACCATACATTAATTGTTGCCTGTTGGAAATGATTACCATTGTTCCCACAAGAATGATACATAGTGCATTCCTCGTAATGCGGCCATGTTAATTACGCACGATGTTAATGCCAGGTATGCGAAGGCCAGATTGTTGAATTTGTATCACACCACGGTCCTCCGGGCCAAATACGTTACATAGGCTATAATACAGTGCATATAATTTATTATGTGCTTAGAGGTTTCAGTTGTCCTTTGGGGACGTTTTCTTGCACCAAATGATATAAATTACATTGGCATTAATGGAACGGTGGATGTGTACAAGTACTGTGACTGGAGTCCAATAAATTGAAGAAAAGTGGGATCACTGGCACCGAACACATACCGTTAGGAGTATGTAACTGTCCCTTCATCTGCATCATCATCATCATCATCACCACCACCACCACCACCACCACCACCACCAACGTCATCACCACCACCACCACCATCGTGAATCTCCGTGACTTGTTAGAACTTCATACCAGTATATATCAGCATAAATTACGCGACCCGAGGAACTAGGTTGCGTTTGTGCGTCATTTATTATTAAAGATTCAAAAATTCCTTATTAATCTTATTTATACTGGCTTACTTTCCATTTCTTGTGGATTACAGTCTGAATCTTTCATTCGTAGGAGTACGGATATTCTTGATCACTTTGTTTAGATAACAAGTTTCTTTATCTAATTTATGTATTGCATATTGTCTGGTTGACAAGTGATGTAGATTCGTGAACGGTATGAACAGTGAGTATTTTGTTTGAATTAAAAATAGATTTAAAATAAAAGTTATCCTTCTTATTCTCACATGTCTTTGTTTTCGACATTTGAGATGACGTCATCAATTATTTTCAAAGTTCCAACTATTTTTTGTAATTTTTTTCTGTTAAAACAGGTGACAAATTAGTACTACATAGTTCAGGACAGTGATGTTAATTTGTAAAAGTAGGCCTACCGTAAGGCACCTACTATTGTTTAGTCAATTGTCCGAAGACAGGTCTGAACCTCATAAATAATACCAACAAGGCACCACTTATGAGGTAACTAAGCCAGAAGATAATGGGGTATGGCGGCCAGTTCCTTTTCCCCTCCATTGCATACATCGCCGACTAGTTACATATTACACTAGATTTCAGATAGTCACCTATTATAATTTCGGAATATGTATTATATATCTTTCGCGTGTTAAATATTACAGTACCTGGTTAACTAGTTTCAGCCGTTATTGTCCATCTTCAGAACTGGTTGGTGCTGGTCTTGGCGCCTTTTGTTTGTGTTTCCTGTGGGGGTATGTTTGTGTAGCCAAGACCAGCACCAACCAGTTCTGAAGATGGACAATAACAGGCTGAAACTAGTTAACCAGGTACTGTAATATTTAACACGCGAAAGATATATAATACATATTCCGAAGGGATATAGTGTTAAAAGTTGTGTAATCAATATGTATATGTATATATACAGTATATATTATAATTTATTAAAAAATAGAACAATATTGAGATATGAGTTTCCAAATAACATTCACGAAGCAAAATTCTTCAAATAAATTATCTAATTTTTAAGAAATTAAAAATAAAGAAATAAAAAAATTCAATAATTTTATTATCTCTGAGTTTTTTTTTTTAAATTTTTCTTTTATCACTGTGACTTCCAAAAGGAAAGAAAAATACCGTTCTCAATAATTTTAAATATTCCGGCTCTCTTTTGTCAAAAATTAAGGTACCGGGTATACAAAAGATTAAACACAGAATGTTAATGACATGAACTAAGGCTCTTAAACTTTTGAGTGATACTGTAGAACAGGACATTGCTGTCAGAACAGGGCATTGCTGTCAAAGTTATTTCCCTGCGGTAGGCGAGAATATATCAGATAAATGACGCACAATGAATAATATTGCAGTGAAAAGGAGTGACAGCAACATTTTTGCACTGCAGATTCGTTCATTCCCGGACCGACAGTGACAGCGAAAATACTGATGTAACAAGAGTTGTCGACGAAAGCCTTTCAAGTGAAGTGCACTTGAGAATATACTCATAAATTCTACTATACAGAGTTTAGAACATGCAAACCTGCTAGGAATCGAAATATCCAGGGTTTGAACAATGGATTTATTCCTGGAAAGCCAAAATATATATAGGCATTCAAAATCTGGTTTGTGTTTGTATGTGTGTTTGTATATTTGTTTACAAAGGGCGCGGACGAAAGTTCTTCTGCGTGTAGATCGTTTAAATAAGCCCTTTACACTATAGTATACATGGAATTCCCTCTCTATGACGAAGAGTTGAGTTGAGTGAGAAATTCTGCGAAGATTTTTCACGTCCGGAAGTACTATAGGCATATCTCAGGTTAGTAAGGCCTATCTAGTGGTCAGAACTATTAGTGTCGTGCATTTCAAGCTCTATGTTCGGTTCAGGTTTGTCGAGAGTGACAAGAACCGAAGTCTGCTTTGAAGAAGCGGTTCTCTCATAGTATGACATGTGTCCGTGAAGTTCGCTGGCCTCTCCTACTCTCTCTATCTTTCCCTCTCATACCTTTATGCTTTCAGCTGAATAAGGATTTTAGAACACATCTTGTGAAGTTTTATTTAGCTGCAAGGACAAGTAATTTTTATTAAAAATATTAAACATCGACAAAATTATACGTGTATATACGTACCTATATCATATTACATTCTAAAAATACATGACAGTTCTTACCATACCAATTATCGACAGAAAATAGACTAGTTATAATTACATTCTTCACATAATATTCAATTAAACACAGTTGCTCGGTAACAATAGATGTGTGATTATACGGACGATGAAAGTATTGACGACATGCATTACGGGCACTATGTTCGGGTCAAGTTAGTCGAGTATGACGAAGGTCGATATTCGTCTATGTTCGCTCTGCAGAAGGAGACCTGTCGTGTTTGTTCCACCTTGTTATAAAAATATTCGCTGTTCTCCATTCAAACCATTTCATGTTTTAGAACAAACTTTGCGATTAGTTTGGTTGCCTCTCATATTCGACTATTTCAGGACACTAGTTTAAATAGCTTAAGGAGTTGAGCCCTTATCTTGCGATTAGATTTTTATATGGAATAAGACGAAGTTTGTAATGTCTTGGTTTCCTCTCTCATGTTCGAACATTGTACAATACTAGTAAGCACTATGAACATATGCGTTTTTAATATATTTTGTTTGATTTATTTATACCTATATATTTGTGAATGTTTAGTCATATTAATAACAAGAAAAATTACCTTTACTAATTACTGTGCGTAGCTTCGCAAGATATATGACTGACATCCTTATGCAGCTAAAGTATAAAGGCGCAGGGAGAGGAGGAAGTAAGAAGAAAGACACCGAACATATTTAAGGAAGGGGAAAGATTGAACAAACGCAAAGGAGCTTCGGTTCTACAGAGACTTGGCAAACATGAACCGAACATAAGACCGCTTACCGGTTTTCAAAGGACTCGGTTATTTTAGTGTACATGCTTCATTTCCACTTACTGTTGGGACGCCTATGAAGTAGGAGAAGTTTGTAATATCTTGATATCTCCTCTCATGTTCGAACATTGCACGACACTACTAATTATAACAGATCGTTCTGGAACATCAGCTCTGACCGATACAACCATCCCTTGGGTACATGCGAATCTCCTCGCAAGATATCCGTTCAGTATAGAGAACATACAACCATATTGCAGCAAGTTTTGCCCATTGAGAACCTTTGTCTCGCATCAGTGCACAGTCGTAAACTTACTTACAAAGCAGCAATCTGACTGGTCAACTTCGTTCGGCATCACCGAGCCTCGTACATCTTACCCTGCCATTATATATTTGAACTTGAAATTATATAAAATAAAGAATGTAGGATCACCTATTTACAAGTCCCCTACGCCAGTATTATGACTAATGAAGACTCGGAGGAAAGGAAGCAGGTTCCGCGAGTGGAAACCAGTAGATTAGACCTACAGTGTATGAACAGAAAATTCATTAAATAATTTCAAATAAAGCTTGAAATGAGAGTCTGAAATACCATCCATCACATTTCAAAGAAAATTGACATATTTTGAGTAAGTTCTGGGACAATTTTTAAAGTTTAGACGATGTAATCCTAGCTATCGTAGACAGAATATTATCTTTCAATTCTTCTATTGTTTTGGGATAATTTTCACATAATTTCACCTACAATGTTCCCCACACATAAAAATAGTACTGATTAAATCAGGCAAGCTCTAAGATCACAATACGCTGCTAATTATGTTATCACAGAATACATTTCTTATTGCATTTATTGAACTTTCGCAGCATGAAGCACTGCACTGATTTTTTATGTGGCACTAGATGTTAGTGAAACTTCCTTTCGAACATAGTTTTAAATATTTACATAAGAGGCTTACATAAAATAATATAGGATGTTCTAAATTGTAGCGAACAATACTCCATCGTACCATAATGCATAATTACAGAGAGTGATGATTTCCAACAGGTCTCACTGAAGACAAGTTCATAATGTCATACACCCGTATGTATGATTCAACCCTTATATTGCTCTCAAAGACAGAGATATCGAGGCGACTTACAAATAGGGCACTCTGTAGTATGAAATGGAGAATGTTGGTGAAATTATAATGTTGAAGAGGAACGAGGGAAGCTCGAAGAATAACGCTATCCTCTGATAATGTCCACCACGAGTAGCACTATAGCCAGAACCGGGGATGGACTCCGAGCATGCGGAATTGTAAGCTCTCTCGCACTGAGTTACTAAAGAGGAACATTAGGGATAAAAAATTGTATGTCACTCAGTTTTATTGTACTGAGCTTGTGATGAAAGTAGATATAGACAAGTAATGAGAGGTTAATGTTACATTCTAGAATGTCATAGCATAGAAGGGAGAAAAACGAACAACTTTATTAAAGTATTAAGAAAATGTTTATTAGCTTTCTTAAATTACTTTATCTCTCCATCAAGGCATCAACCTATTCACCTATCAAATACTTCATTCACATCCGTATAACTATTCATCTATCCATGTTCACTCATCCATTCATCTATTCATCCACTCACCCATCCATCCATCTATCCCTTCGTCCACCCACCCACCAATCCACCTACCCATCCATCCATCCATCCATGAATTTTCTCCACCCTAGCATCTAATCATTTAGTCGCCTATTAGGACATTCGTCTCACCTTCGTAGATTTTGTCACCTCCCTTATAAATATTTATCTTTATTACTTACTAGCAATCTCAGAAGCTGGTTTACAAAGTTTAATCCATAATTTATAATTAGTACCAGATAAATGGTGTAAGAAAGCATCCACGGAAGAAATAATAGCATTCTGTGGGAAGCAAAATTTGTTCAGATTACAAAATTTCAGGAAACGTAACTGAATGAAAACATCTTGGTTTCAAACTATCAACTATCATCTTTAGAGACTTAGAAAAAAAAGAGGTTTTCTAAATGCATGAGCATCATAAACAGGGAAAAGGAAACTTATCTTGTCTAAGACACAATCGCACCTCTTTATACGAGACTTTAGCATGACCTGTCTTTTGTTATTAAAGCGAAGAACGGACATTACAGGAAAGTGATGAAAGCAGAATAATTACTAGTGAGATAAAGTTCATGCAACGAAGAGCTAAGTTCACTAAGTGGGGTTGCAGAATATTTTATTTTTTATTTCAGTTGGTTATTTAACGACGCTGTATCAATTATGAGATTGTTTATCGTCGATGAGATTGGTGATAGCGAGATGGTATTTGGCGAGATGAGGCCGAGAATTCGCCATAGATTACCTGGCATTCACCTTACGATTGGGGAAAACCTCGGAAAAAACCCAACCAGGTAATCAGCCCAAGCGGGGATCGAACCCGTGCCCGAGCGCAACTTCAGACCTGCAGTCAAGCGCCTTAACCGACTGAGCTACGCCGGTGGCTGTTACAGAAGAAATGAAGACTTTTACATAAACTTGAAATAGAATCAATAGTGGAATATGCTGGGTAACTTTCGGTGCTGGACCCCGGACTCATTTCACCGGCATTATCACCTTCATATCATTCAGACGCTAAATAACCTAGATGTTGATACAGCGTCGTAAAATAACCAATAAAATAAAAAAATAGTGGAATATATACTGCACATAGATAAAAGTATCAAAACAACTGGCTTCAAAAGAATACCTAGGGCAATCGTTGGGACGCTCAGTGAAGAGATAGCACGGACACTTTTGAAGATTGTAAGAATTATTCTCTTAGGACAAGCAGGACACTATGTTCCCGGACGGGCACTGTACACACCACTTCTTCATTTCTCCTTCCACATAAAATATTCTACCTGTCTGCGTGTGCATACAGTAAGCAGAGTTTGAACTCAGTACCATAGCGTTCTAATCAGGAGTGTGTAAAGTAGTGGAATATGGCGAATAAATTGTTGGTTTCGTTTTAATTTCCAAGAAACATGCGAACAAGACTATTTTATTACTATGAATAAAGGTAAAGTTCAATGTCTCAACCATACAGTTGAGATTTATGTAAAACATAATATCAGACGGCACTTTGATCTTGAACATAAGAAGGAGTTTGGCAAACATATACTTATAGAGAAGAGTTTAAAATAGGATTGTTAAAAATGGTTTTATTTAATAAAATAGTTGTTAAATGCGATAAAGTAATGTGTTAATTCAATGTAATTGGTTGTGCAGGTTGAAATAGATAGTTTTCAAGTATGTACAAGAATGATTTGTTAATGGAAAAGCTAACCCACAATCACTACAGTAGTAAATGCAATTCGATCAATTTATCGCATTTCAAACACATAGGCGAGTCATAGAGAACAACGCCTTTTTCAAATGTCAGGTAAAACCGACAAGGAATTGTATTATTATTTAATGACAAGTCTCCTAACTTACTTAATTTCGCAGCTAAGATGCTGACAATATTTGAACTCATGTATGTCTGCGAATATATTTTTTAATGAACCTGATGAAGAATATTGCGCGTACATGTCTATAAGCCTATCATCTCGCAATTGCTTTACGCTTGTGTATATATACTTCTTTCCATAATGTCTGAGATGTAAACAGTGCCAGCAGAGAGAGGTAAAAGGATAATTGCTATTCAACTAATGACAGAGGTCCCATTCAACGACTGTCTTGAGGTTGGGAGGAGGTAGAACGCTTCGGATCGCCAAACTTCAAGATAAGCGTGGAATGAGACAACTGTCATTGATTCAATAGCAATTATACCTCTCTCTCTCTACAGGCAGTATTTACGTCGCCTGTCAGACATTATGGAACTAAGCATAGTAATAGTATTCATCCTAATGTAGACAGATTCGTCCTCACCAAACAATATAGGCGATGTGGAGTTTATAAATGATTGTTTATAATGAGTGCTAAGCCATAGGGACCATATGAATGCCTATATTACGTATTTGACTTGATTTGAAATGTTTAATGTAATGGAATGCCATACTAGTTTTGTACATCCTTAAGCGGAAGAGAAGCCAAGTTTATGTGATGTAAACACGTCCGAAATATTGTGGAAGGAGTGAATTGGATAATTTTATCTCCCCTCCGTTATGCCCATGGCTGTCTTAGGATAATAAATTGCGAGGTACTGATGACGATGATGATGATGATGATGACTTTCATTTGTTCCTTTCTCTTACCAGTGAAGGAACACAATCCAAACTTCCCACCTACTGTACGTATACCCAGAATAACACGACATTGCTCAGTGACATTCGCACTCACGCCGTGTCAAAGGAAAGCATACAAATTACTTAATTAAATTTGAATTAAATATCCCCGGAAAAAAAAAAACATTTAGGAAACAGTTTAATATGTCAATGCTTAATTTCTTTTCGTGCGGAATGGCACTCGCGTCCTACTAATTGGCATGCAGTAGCTCTGCAGACTAAGCTAAGTCAGATCCCGGCCTGCTTTTTATTGACTAACGTAATACGCAGACAGTGAATTTCAATTTCCTTCCATTACCCTAATTTGCTGTTCTCCTCGCAAACGAGAAGTGAAAGCGCACATCAGTTATCTTTCCAAATGGCCTCTGGGCGCGTGGATGATGATGTATAGGTGGGCCGGCGAGCTGTCACGTTTTGAAACTCGAGGCGTCGCGTCTCCTGGGTGCCACACATCATCGCACTCTCGATCCATTCATTACGCGGGGTCCACGCCCTGCGATGTGTTTATCTTACTCCCAACTCCTCAGATTTGTTGATAAAAGAGACGTGACTTTGTGCTGTAGCATGCGAAGCACTTCTTTCTAATGGACTGAAAGACTTAAAAACACATCAGCAAATACTGGGAACAGAAAATTACAAAAAATGTCCTAAATGAATTTTTTGAGACTAATGTTTTATTTTTTACGAGGGTCTATCAGGAATTTATCAATGCATAATACGAGGGAGGATCGAACAGTAACGCACAACAATTTCTTTACGGAATACTATTTCGGTTAGTGAAGAGCAGTGACGTGTAGTCCGTTTTTGTGGGTAAAACGAAGAAGTCCGAGTGGAATCCACAGGGAAATGTTGGAGGTGTATGGTGCTGATTGTCTGGACCGTAGCAACATCTCCAGGTGGTGCAGGTCCTTCGAAGAGGGCCACCGACGAAGCACGTTCCTGCCGAACAGCGACCGCTGCAACATCACCCAATGTCAAAGGCATTAAGGCTGTAATCATCCACCCTACAGTCCAGATTTCGCACCGTCTAACTTTCACGTCTTCGGACCAATAAAGGAATTCCTAGGAGGCCAACGCTTCGGTTCGGATGAAGAATTGAAATCAGTCGTGCGCAGGTGGCTATAGCCTACTCCCAGAAAACGGAGTTTTATGAACGAGGTGTTCTGAATCTGGTGTCACGATTGGAGAAATGTATCGAGAGACAGTGTTCTTATGTTGAAAAATAGGTAAAACGTCTAGCTTTCTTGTGCATTATTTCGTTTCGCTTAGCTATTGAATACGTTGCCACAAAAATTGTGCGTTACTTTTTGATCCTCCTATGTATTAACTTGATATGACGGCTATCATATTTGTTGTTTTGTCTGTTATAGACCATTGTAGTCTAAGAGGCATCTTGAGGTGGAGTAGGCCTATGACAGCGTTTTGCCGTCGGAGATCCGAATTATGACAACTCAGGAAAAATCACTGTGACTGATAACAGCGATTCTGTCACAGTGTGATTTTTATATCCGGATTATTCTTGGTGCTTGTGAATATTTATGTTCACTGCTATAATTTTACTGATTATAATACAAATTATATACAAAATTTAGTTTATAGAAATGGAATGTTATCTTACGCAAAAGCTAGAATATTTTTCGGTGTTTTAATTTATTTTTTCTGAAGTTACCAAAAGAGTGGCAACAAGAGCCAATAAATTTAACACTTGAATACGAACGCATCTTCTTCAACAAATACTTCTTGCATTTGTTCTGCATGTGGAGAAAATTTTTATACTGGGCAAATTGGAGAAAAGTGAGTACAATTTGAAGGATTATTCGCTTTTTGTAACAATGAAGAATGTGTTTAGATGCAATGTGATTCATTGTTCTGTGATGACTGGACGAAATAAATTTAGAACATTATTTTGGCTTCTTTTGCTTTTGTTCTTAGTCTTTTAGAGATTTATACCATATAAAATAACATTTGTCACTACTTAAAGTATTTTTCATGGTCTTTCTTCCTCATTGAATGTGTTAAATCAATTTTTAATGTAGTCGCAGTGTTCACTTAAATATTAGATTTAGTTTTCATTTGCTCAGTGTTCTGTTACTTCACCAATAACTTTATTCTATAAATGGTTAGTGTAAGAAGCATTAAATAAATACATGTATTTTGTATTAAATATATACTTGAAAAATTTTAAATGCATTTAATTCCTATACTGCCCATATTACCAACATATGTTTCCATATTATACTTACATGCAGATAATAAGGGCACTTGTAAGTTTATAGTAAAAAGCATATACTGTATATGCGACATTAAAGAATAATTTTAACATTTGAATGGGTTATATCTTTTAGAATAGATATACTCTAAAATGTTTCAGATTTGTAAGCTTTATCATTACTCAAGTACAAGATATAAAGTAAAATGCCTTATGGTGCCCATATTTGCCTGACTTCCCCTATTCGTATAATGAGAGAGTAAATAGAAAATTAAAAAAAAGAAAAAGAACAAGCACCTAGAGTCGACTTACAATTCATTTTTGATTTTTCAGATAAATCAGTTCAAGATTATAAATTTATTTTAAAGTTCCTCAGTCATGATTTGTCATTTGTTGCATAAAAGTTTGGTGTTAATTTGTCCTTTAATCACTTTTGATTAAACCAAATGTTTGCGTTCGTAGTATGTAACTTGATTTTCAAGTTTAGACGTCGTTTGTATATTATTGTCTGACTGACATTAAGTATCTTACAATTCATTTTTGATTCTTCAGATACATCAGTTCAAGATTATAAATTTATTTTAAAGTTTCTCAATTATATGATTTATCATTTGTTGTAACAAATAAATTTTATAACCTAGAGTCAAACTTGGACTCGTATTAAACAATGTCAAACAGCTCAGCACCGTTGGTTTCATATTCCATATAAAAGCGCTCATTTTCTCTATCTCGAATGAGCGTCTTAATCTTATACATGATCCAGCAAGTCACAGCTGTCTGTGGATAGAAGATTTACTAAATAAATGAGGTAGGTCGTATATCGTGAAGACAGTTTCAGAACCCGTACACTAGAGGGCAGGCGCAGCACGACTAACGAGGTCCTGAGGGACCGGGACTTGGGTCTGACCTGAAGTATAGGGTGAAACACAATCATTAACGAAACACAGGATAAGTGTCCAAAATTTTGACAAAAGCGTAGGCCTATATACATTCTACCTGACAACTAGTATTCGGAATTTTCACTAAACTCTCCACTTCTTACAGTGGAATTTCCAACCCCAACTCTCGCTCGGTACAAGCTGGAGGTCAAAATATTTAAAGAAAGAGAGTAGAAGGAGCATGCTTGCAAACTCCAATTAAGTATACTTTTGTGCTGAATTGTGAAGTGTTGCTTTCTATAGCTCCTGTTAGAACTGCAAGAAGAGATCTTGTGTCAAAATGGATTGAGGGGAAAAATTTTCTAAAAACAGACGGTGATGTAGTTGTTTGTGATTATTTTAATAAAGACGTAAGTACTTGTGTATTTTGAGGCGTGCGATAGCGTCGCGGTCCAGGTGTAATGCTGCAAAGCCGGAAGGTCGCGGGTTCGATTCCAGATGGGGTAATGGTCACGCTGAAATGCAAAATACTTACAATTCGACCTCACTTTGTCCAAAATTTCTTTACTTAAGTATGCATCTGTCACTTCTGATGTAGAAAAATCATTTTCTATGTTCAAGAACGTGCTTCAGATAAATACACGACCTTAAGTGAAGAACATTTTGAGAAATTAGTTATAATACGTTGTTTCAAAATAAAATAAAAATGTAACATAATGTAGAATTCAATTTTGATAATGCACATTTTTACTGTTCTTTGGCGTCATCGTGCATGTTTTGTCACATGATAGTGCATGAATGCATAAGCCACAGGCGCGGCGCAGCTCAGCCGGTTGAGACGCTTGCCAGAGTTGCGCTCGAGCGCGGGTTCGATTCCCGCTTGCGTTGATTACCTGGTTGGGTTTTTCCGAGGTTTTCTTTAATCGTAAGGAAAATGTCAGGTAATCTATAACGAATCCTCCGCCTCATCTCGCCAAATATTATCTCGCTATCACCAATTCCATCGACGCTAAATAACCTCGTAGTTGATACAGCGTCGTTAAATAACCTATTAAAAATGAATACATATATTTTAAAGATTTGGTAGTGCACGGAAATACAACTGTAGTTATAAGAAGGTGCGTTCATATAGAATTAAACTATACATTTTTACATTTCTTTTCTACGTTAACAGTAGAATGCTCCAATTTTCTACCAATGAAGTATGGCATTATAGCAAAATATAGAGAATTTTGTCGCATCTGTCAGAGTTCATGAATTTTTTCGTACTTGTGCCCCTTTCTTGCCAAGATTTGATGTATTTAACTTCACTGCAGGTAAATATGAATGATACAGAAATAGGAGTGTCTTCTTTGGTGTGAAATACGACAGTAGGAGAGAAAGTCTAGCTGTAAGAAGAAGCATTACCATTCTCAGAATGACGTATCAGTTACATTACTTAAGGGGAATGATTACAATAAGGCAAGCGAAACATTATACTAGCAAAATCACCCCACGACCTTTTCACGCAACTCACAATAGATCCCTTCTTGTCAACGCCAAGTAGACGGGACACAAAGATAGTGCCCGGGCAGCTCACCTGTCGACGTGTCAAATGAGTATGGCTGCGTCCATTTCATTTTGTGTAAAAGCGTAGGAGGCACAGGAGCGTTAATGCAAACAGTCAAGCACTTGAATGCAGAGACCAGCACCATTAGGCTAACGACTGCAACACCACACGAAACTGCGTCCTCTCAGTTTTGGTACAGTTTGTTGTATTGCAGATGTCTTCCAGTTAAAACAACCTCCATAGAGATCTACTAACGTTCGAATTAGTGGTATACTCTTACTGCCATTCTGCATACAAGAGAGGTCACTTTGGGGGATAGTTATGTTAATAATAAGAGACTGGAGAAATAGGACAGCGCTTACGTCACCAATATTATTATTCAATGCCAAAACACAAGAGTTTTTAAAGCTGGTTTACAAAGAAACTTGATTTCTGGTCAATATCATTTGACAAAAATACAGTATATTTGATTCATTCCAGCTCATGGAAAATTTCGCTACTGTGCTTTTGCTGACATGCAACCAAGTTTCCACAGTTTAACAGTTTTAATCAACAACTTTTTGAGTACATTCCGGAAGAAAATCGAAACAATTACGACTATTACAAAGATAATGAATCCGTTTTTAGGCAGTAGCGTTCAACTGGTTGAAATTCCAGGAACTAAGAAGGAAAATTTTATTTAAATATGTACCTAGAAATGGAATGTTTAAAGTATACTTTTTTCGCAGAGCGTAGACTAATTTTTAGGTCAAAAGAATGCAAAAATACCTCGAGCTTGCAAAAATGCGCAATTCTTAATTTTTTTAATATTTTCAACCTTGCATTTATGCAAAATAAGTTCACCATCAAAACAAAAGTGAGGAATTTCCTTGACCTTTAAAATGATATCACTGTGTGTGTATGGAATGCTGAGTTCAGATTTGAGAAGCTACTGTCTGAAAACAGGCACACTAATCGCATTAATTATTCTTTACTTTATAACTACTGAAACATTTTTTATTCTTATGTTTAATACTGTTTATGTTTATAAATACAAAATAAATTTTAATAAGTAACTTTTGACTTATTTTGTAAATCATCTCACGACCCCTCTCAACCCCTTACACAATCCCCGTGAGGGTCGCGATCCACATTTTGGGAACCGCTGGACTAGACTAACGTTTTCGACCTTACATAGGTCATCTTCAGGTCAAGATAAGGTACATATAGATGACTGAACACAAATCGTATACATAGATCTTTGCCATGTTATAATGGGACCTTACATTTATGTTAAAGTTAAAATTTATGGTTGAATTAAAATATTAAAATTATTGTATAATTATATACAGTATAATATGATTAAAACGTCATTTTATAATATGGATTGATTTGATATGAAGTTACAAAATGTAGTTCTGTTTGAATTAGGTGAACAACTTGTATTTGCTATTATTTACTTACTTATGTCTTTTAAGGAACCCGGAGGTTCATTGCCGCCCTCACATAAGCCCGCCATCGGTCCCTATCCTGAGCGAGATTAATCCAGTCCCTACCATCATATCTAACCTCCCTCTAATCTGTTGTAATAAAATTTGATAGATCCAACTACAATCGTGAATGCAAGCAGAAGAGGTAATTTTGCAACATAGAACAATGTAATGATCCCGGCAACGTTATTCTCTTTCACTAGCCTATATAATGTCCAGAGTAATGAGAAAATAATTATGTAAGGATCAGCCTTTCTTTATGTTGATTTCTTCTGCTTAATGCATGATTCAATACTCCACTATTTCCGTGGTTATACCAAACACAAAAGAACTATAAACATGCATTTATCGAATAACCTTTTCTCTATGTGGTAGTTGTTAGGATAAGTCCACTTTCCTTTTTTTTCATCATATTTTCTTTAAGTTATTTCAATGGATAGGTAGTAAACGAGGTGAGGTAAGTGGCCTACCGTTTGGAACTCATGTAGCTTCTTTTCCATAGCCCTATATCCCCTTGCAAGGATGTGCTTTTGTGCACCTTTTAGTTTTTTTTCCTCCTCTTCTCCTCCATTGTCTAATCGATTAGTATTGAGCGTTGTCGCCGATAGATGCACAAGAACGAAAGCGATGAAAGGCGACGTATCTCTGACTGGTAGATGAATGGATAGATGGACGGACATATGGGGGTGAATCAACGGATCGACGATAGAATAACAGGCAGACAAGCAGATGGATGGATGGATGAATGGGTGGGTAGGTAGGTAGATATAAACGATAGATAAGTAGGTAAACGGACAGACAGATAGAGAGAGAGATAGGCAGGCAGAGAGAGACAGAGAGGGAGAATGACGAACAGGGAGAGAGAGTGAGAGAGACAGGCAGACAGGTAGACATCTAGGTGGGTACTAGATAGACAAACAGACAGACGGATGATAGACTAACATGCAGGCAGGAAGATCGATGGATGGATGAATGGGAATGTAGATAGATAGGTACATAGATAGATAGATAGATAGATAGATAGATAAATAGATAGATAGATAGATAGATAGATAGATAGATAGATAGATAGATAGATAGATAGATAGATAGATAGATAGATAGATAGATAGATAGATAGATAGATAGATAGATAGATAGATAGATAGATAGATAGATAGATAGATAGATAGATAGATAGATAGATAGATAGATAGATAGATAGATAGATAGATAGATAGATAGATAGATAGATAGATAGATAGATAGATAGATAGATAGATAGATAGATAGATAGATAGATAGATAGATAGATAGATAGATAGATAGATAGATAGATAGATAGATAGATAGATAGATAGATAGATGTGTAGATGGTATGCAATAACAAGAAATGACAACTTATTTGATATGTCTTCATGATATGAAAGTTACAATGAGGTGTGTATAGGAGTCGCTGAGTTTTTTCGTAAATTATTTTTATTTTGTCCTCTATTCCTGAGCCTAT
Organism: Periplaneta americana; assembly: GCF_040183065.1. Classification (NCBI taxonomy): domain Eukaryota; kingdom Metazoa; phylum Arthropoda; class Insecta; order Blattodea; family Blattidae; genus Periplaneta; species Periplaneta americana. The sequence goes on along the minus strand of NC_091118.1, from coordinate 128,474,107 downwards.
ACAATGCAACACAAACGTGTCTTGTCTGACGCAGTTATTGTATCCAATTATCGCAATATTTCCTAGAAACATTCAACTACTTCTAACCTTCTTTCTGGCCCCTGTTCTTTTTAAAAATCAACGTAACCCAATAATTTCTTTGACATTGGCAAGGAGGGTCACAGAATTGCAAACACATCTAATAAGACCGAGACCTCCTACTAGTCCGGAGTGATTATCGCGCAAATGCGCGCACTCAGTTGCTAATGGATATAATGGACTATTCCATATTTATTTGCTTTATTATCTGTTTCGTTCCGCGAACCACTATGTTTACTGCATTTCACTACTCGATGTGGTTACTCTGTGAATCATTATTCACAATTTTACAGTTCCCAGCACCAGTTCCACCGCCACAATAATTTGAATCTCTTTTATGATTATGCATATTACTCTAGTAGTGGTAGCAGTATTTTATTAATAGAAGAGGATATTCAGCTCGAATGATTATTATGATGACAGTGATTGTGACGATAATCATTACGGAGAATGGTTGCCAATAAATCTGAACTTTTTTACTTCTCATTAGCGAAGTTATTGTGAAGCTGCAAAAATATTTCGAGAATTTTGCAGAAATACGAGCATTAAGCATTCCTGATATCGGAAAAGTTGCTTTAGATAAACTGTCTCTCTGTTTTCCTAAATTGCTTGACGGATTTTGGTCATATTCAATATCTACGAGTCAATTTATGGATGAATGATGCACCTGAAATGTAATAATTTAATAAAAAATAATAGGGGATTCATCTATTCCCTATACTTATTTGCGTGAAATGTTCATACTGTTTGTAATTATTACTGGGATTTGAAATAAAATTTTGATATTGCTTTTCAAGTCTGTCTTTATACTCCCTGCATTTAAATTTAACAATGCGGAGTCTTCTCGTTAACTACTTAGGGCCGTATTCATAGACATTCTTACGCGGGCTTCCGGTGTATGATCAGCGAACTAACGTTTTTCGTATTCATAAGCCAGTGTTAGCAATATCATATGATATGAGTCCTATACAAGTAACTAGTCGATAGTCGGGGCTAGGTTAGCACGCTCGTAGCGCGGGCTAGCGAAATGTCTATGAATAGCACTATAAAATACGTAAAAACTGCACTTCTCATAATTGACCAGACAAACAACTCAAACACAGCAACATACAATGGTGGTAAACCAGTTATAGCTGACATGTGATATTAGCATTGTTAAATACGTGCTAATAGAGGATCCAATCACTGTTGTCATCTAGCAGATATCGCATATACTTTTAGCACAAGAAGGAGTGGGCCTTGTTTGATACACCTACTTATAATTATGTCTTTCAAGAACAGCACGACATAAGCTCAAACTCATTGTCTACTACTGTAGTTTGAAACATACGCGTATTTCAATAGAAATCCTAAATTTGCGTTCATTTCTTGATATTTTGGTTCCTATGTTTGTGCAGCTGATTAGAATGTGGTATCTAGTGTGATACCTGCTGATTAAGTCACGTGTCTCATAAAGTGAATCATCTTCTGTGCGCATCGCCATTGTCTGGTTCACAAACGTATTCCGAATACTTGTTTAATATTTCAGCATTTTTAGAGATGAGACATTTTTGAGGACTAAAAGTGATAGCTTGAACAAGAATATTAAATAAGAAATATGATGATACGTGCTTACATACATAAATAAAGTAGTCTCACATCTGCTTACAACTTTGAACATCTCAAGAGACATCATTAGCAAATGATGATGATGATGATGATGATGATAATAATAATAATAATAATAATAATAATAACAAATATTATTATCTTGCTTAAATTTTATTTTTATGTAGAAAGGTCCTGGTTTACAAATCTGTGAAAATTATCATACGAACTACAAGTCAAATAGTTTTCATGTTTTTATTTTTAAATATTTAACAGGTACTATCAACTCCGTCCTTTTGGTTAGATCAGAGAGATCTTCAATGGCGGAAAATATTGACAAGAATTTAGTAAAATACAACTTTAAATACTGGAGGAAAAATCATCAACGTACAAAATTATTTCAGCAAAAAGCTAAAGAGAAATAAAACATCTGTTAATATAATATCTATGTAAAGAATATAGTCAATCATATCATTGACATGCTTCATACAAAGGCATGTGTCTTTATCCGTCAATCTACAGTATACGAACTATGGTTAGTGCTTAATTTCGTTTGACTATTTCGTTTATATGACGTCATTCCATTTTCGACCAATGAAGTGTAATGGAATTTTAAATTCCAACCAATCACAGTCACACTTTGCGATAATTTTTGCAGCTAGATTTATCGCTATCAATTTATTGCATGGTCGTTCTTTTGTTTAGTCGTTGTCGCCAACTGTTTCCCCGTAAATTGATGATCATGAATACATTAAGATGCAACTATACGGTTAAACATTTCTTTCAACTTTAAAGCAATGAATGCAAGATTGATATTAATATCAATTAATATATTTACGCAGTGAAGACGACGTTCAAAACGGCGCTCCATGTAGACATAAAATCTTCATGCATCTTAATTGAACGTACGTTTTAAACTTGATTCTTTCAATATTCTTCCCAGATTGCATGCATACGCGATTGGAATATTGAACTGTGTAGATGCAGCCTTAGTTCCGTTACACACTACAGCGAGAATGCGTTTGTCGACCTATAAAAAATGCTTTCCTGTAGCACGTAGTAACGGTCGAAATAAGGCACAGCTGACACTGGTCCTGCTCACACAGGTAATCTAACCTATAACTGTAGCCTATAAAATACATCTTCATCTTCCAATTCCATGTTCATTGTAGGCTACCGGTTATCTGAAAAAAATTACATTCCTTCATTCAGATTAGATACCTGCGTTGTCAACAATGTCTTCATTTAATTAATGTATTAATCAGGTTACTGTAATTATATTATACAATTTTAAATTAAATCATAATTTCAGCAGATAATGAAAATGTATTTATATTATAATAATAAGAGAAAAGTGCAGTACATGTAATTAACATTGTTAAACCTGTATTTTGCTTTTCTCAATTGGCATTACTGAATAATAACATCGAATTTCTTTATTGCAGTAATCGATATTCATCTATTTCAACTTCACAATGTCTGAATAGGTTAAGTATTAGTAAATATACAATTATTAATATTTTGTGATCGAATTTTAGGGATATATTATTTATATTTTTATTTTATTCACGACATAGTCCTAATAAATGTCACTCGAGGTCTGAGATTTCCCAGATAAATCCACGAGCGAAGCGAGTGGATTTATCGACAGATCTCAGACCTCTCGTGGCATTACTACAGATAAAAGTAATATTTTAATTCAGAAAACAAATAACTAAAACAAATACTTGTTTTATGTCATCTCCGACCAAAATTCACAACTCCGTCACATTTAGTATGTGGGACGGAGTTGATACGAGACGGAGTTGAGTTTCAGTAGGAAAACTTCGTTTTCCTGTAAAGGTGCGTACACACTTAGCGAACGAACAACGAACGAACGACAAACGATTGTATTCGTTGATTGAAATCGGTACATGTGTACGTCGCAGCAAAGGCAAACCGATCGTTTGGTTTGCCTTCAGAAGTGATCCGTCGCTTGTCGGTACATCAAAGGAAGTTGGTATTCGTTGTGGACGGGATTTGCCACTAGCTTGTAGTTCGTAGCAGAACGCAGCGCATAGTTCAATTTCACTAACAGGATGTCGAAACTGGAGTGGACGGAAGACGCTGTTATAAATCTTATTAATGCATATAGGGAGCAGGAAACTTCATGGAATCCCAAGTGTCCTACTTACCACAATAAAGTAAGAAAACATGATGTTTGGGAAGTTATTGGAAAGATGTTCAGCTGCAAGATAGGCGAGTCAAACACGTGCAAAATTTGAAAATTATTTTTGTTTATTTATTTTCAGTGGATACATGTTTTTTATTTATTGTAAGGAGCAGAAGTCAAAAAGAAAATTGAAAATTGAATCCCTACTGACATCATTCCGGAGGGAAAGACAGAAGTCCACAAAAAGATCTGGAATGGGAAGTGATGAAGTGTACGATTCAACTTGGTTCGCGTATAAACATATGTTTTGGACAAATTCACGCCCAGAAAAAACAAAGTTCCAACCTTGTGCACTCAAAATAAATTATTGGCACTGAAAAGTGTATTTTCGTAAGCATGATGCGCATACGACAAACACAGACAAATCTCTCTTTTTAGTATTTTAAGATAATTATTGTCAGTGAGGTATCCGTGTACTGAAACTTTCCCCTGGGGCCTATTTCATAAAAGTAATAATTTAATACCATTACTAAAAAGGTAATAACATTAAGTAATATTATTACTGTTCTGTTTCATAAAAGTAATAGTTAATAATATTATTTATTACTGTAAACGCTCATATTATTACTAAAATAAATAATAATATTACTAAAGTGTTTCATAAAGCAGCAAAGATAATTAAATTTATTAACAATATTGACGTTAGTTCCATGACTGTATTTTAAGTAATAGTTTAATAATTTGTAAAAAGTAAATGCCAATATAGGGTTAGATATTGAAGATGAAACCAAGAAAACATTTGAAATGGATAATTCTGACTCAAATAGTGATGAAGAGGAAGTGTTTGTCCGACGTCCAAGAAATTTTAGACAACGAATATCCTACAGCCATATGCAAGAAAGTTACGAATATAATGAAATAGTTGACCTTTCAATTCGAGAACTTTTCGCAAAAAACTCTGTTTCTTCAAGTTATTGTCACGTCTTTTCCCCGTTTTAAAAAGCATCAGAGACAAAATGAATTACTAACAAAGTCCCTCTCCATACTTACAAATACTTACAAACTGTCATAGGCGCCAATGTAGGTGGACCAGGCTGAAATTGAAAACTATCTTATCTAATTGTAAAAGAGGAACAATTGGAAAGGATGAAACCTAAATTAAATTCAATTACAGTATAGAACTGTTAGAAAGTAATTACTGTATATTTTACATTATTTTATGTTATTTGAATGATTGAACTTAACGTTTTTTCCCTCCTTTCTCGTCATTTTTAAAATTATAATAATTGTTCAGAAATATATGCCTATGGGACATTTACATCACAAAATACAGTAATATTAATATTTTCTGTGCCTATTGAAATGTTTTTTCAATATATACTTGTGACAACCTGAATCTATATACTCTTCACTAATTAACATTGTGAAGATCTTGGTGAGCCAAAATCTTTTGCAGACATATTATATCAACAAGTAGATCTATTACAAAATATATGGACTATTTTAAACCACCCCTATTGAGGGCATAAACTAAAATTAATTTTACGAGATTTATAGGTACCGTATCTACAATTCCACATCACAATCTCTAATTAGAACATATTTGCATTTTGTATAGTCAGGTAACTTCTTGAAAATACTACTTCAACATAATCAGTAATAAAAACCCATTAAGACAATTTCAATATTTTTATTAATTTCGTCATAACATTAATCTTCTACAACATCCACACCTTCAAACTCAAACACGATATTTTCTAGGAACGACTTCACCGCGTAAGTACTTATGTCGTTATTGCATTACTTATTTATTTTTGGTAAAAGAGTAATTTTTATGTGTATTTATTTACGCTTGCACCAATAATTTTTAAGCCTTTTTATATAAGTACTTGCGCAGTATTCCGAATTATAACGGAACTTGAAATATCTTACATAAGACGCTTTGCAGGGTCCACTAACCCTGTCGTTAACACTGTACTTAAGGCTGCTACAATATTGTCATCAAAAGTTTTCACTGCTTAACATTTTCATATGGTACTTCTTTAGATAACGAGGTGCATGTTTTACACACACGCGCGCGCACACACACGCTTCTGTCACTGATACACGGTTTTTGGAATTGCAAACTTTACAACAGCAGAGACGTGAACAATTAGGAATGATAAATATCTGTTCACAATATTTTAGATTTATCATATTGTTTATTTTACTCGTAAATCAACTGAATCAAATAACAGAAACAATAACTTCCAGTTGCAGTGATTTACAATCTTATCTGAAATAAATTGTCTCCCAAACCTTTACACATATTACGATTTACTCTGTTGTTGCTATTAAAGATAGTACTTCAAAACTTATTTCATTCAACAACTGTTAACAGAGAGAATAATATAAATAGCTCTAGAGTGCAGACCAACTTGGTTATGTTTGTCAGCCTTAACCTCAAATCATCTGGCTACTGTACGTATTTTATGACTTGTGCAAAACGTTTATGAAACAGAATTTAGTCGGTTAATAAAATTGTTTTCATGACTGTAATGCTATTACTTAATATTATTACTGTGTTTATGAAACAGGCCTGCACTTGCTATAATTATATTTTCGTCTGCCTTTATAGCGGACAATCAGCGAATGTGAATGTTTTCTGACAATTTGCTGATGATTTGTACGTCGCTTCAAACAGTGAACGAACAACGAAGTTTTGCTTCATCATTCGTTCGTTGTTCGTTCGCTAAGTGTGTATGCACCTTAATGGTATCACTGACCCCCGAATAAAGCATGAGGCATAATAAAGCTATGCGTTCAGGATAGCAAAGGTCACAGATTTTTTCAATGACATAACAATTAACTGTAACAACAGACGGAGTTGATAACAATAATTATACGCATTCAAAATAAAATATTAAAATATAATTTCTCTTTGGGTATGAAATTTAATTTACAAAATAAGACGTGAAGCATCAGTACTCTCCTGGACACATCAAACAACAGCATGCCGACTGACAGTGCTTCATTGTGTGGCGGAGACACACAGACAAAAATAGTGAGACGGAGTTCAGTATTCCGCTGTACAAATCATGTTAAAACTTGCACTAACGTACTTCATATACTGTAACTGTTGTTAATAAAATGAAATGAAAAAGTACATTTAATATGTAGTTATAACCTAATTCTTTCAACTCATATATTATAAAATGTATTTTTTCCACGGGCCTTGCAATTCCATAAGGGTTACAACGTGACTTCTTTTGCAGTCATTAGATGGCAGCATAGTGATATTGATAAAGTTGCTGTCTTGAAAGTCCACATTAGGCTGTTCAATCTGTTATAAGTGATGAGGGCTAGCTTGCATCTGTAGAAAGCAAGAATGAAAGGTTCTCATATAATAAAGCCACTTTGGGTAAATGCTTGTACCCTCTTTACCTTTGAAACCTACCACACTCTCACGTCTGATAGGTCTCATGGTTTTGTTTTATGGATACCTGATCATTGGTTTGCAACATGATTGAGAAGCCGGTCTTCAATGTAAGCTATTTTAATAGTACGGTAACATGTCTTTCACGATTTGAAAATCCTTTTTTTACACTAACCGGTATCCTCAAGACGTTCATCTACAGGGTTGTTTCCGATCTCTGATAACGAATTTGAATGACATCATGTACGTCATGAGTCACACGACAGCTGAAATGTGGCGCGAGGTGACAGACCAGTAGTGAGTGATCTCATAGTCAGAGTGCATGGCGACTCACAACAGAAATTCCCAAGATAATCGGACTTTTTTTGGGAGGAGTACATAACAACCCTTTCCGATGCCAAGTACAGTTAAGTGAAAATAAAAGAAGCCTGCAATAAACAAAGGCATCTTCTGTGTACTTAATAAGATTGGTAAAGCTCGAATGGAATTAATTTGTATCATCTCGTGGGGTGAGGCGACTTGTGACGGGGGGGGGGTGGATTTGCTTGCTTTTTCCATTCTGGAATTAATCCCATGAGAGCTTTGCTTTTTTTTTGGAAATAACGAAACGTTTTTTGCAGGCTCCCATGATTTTCACGAAACTGTACTTGGCATCAGAAAGAGTTGTTATGTACCCCTCCCAAAAAAGGCTCGATTTTCTTGTGCATTGCTATTGTGATACACCGTGCACTCTGATTATGAAATCACTCACTACTGGTCTGTCACCTCTCGCCGCAATTCAGCTGTCGGTGTGATTCCTGACGCACATGACGTCATTCAAATTCGTTATCAGAGATAGGAAACAACCCTGTATTCTTTGAAAGATCTTCAGGTTTGGCAGACGTCTACATAGACGTGTCTTGTTTCAGCGGTATTGCATTGAGCACAGTAGTACATAAGACACGCGTCTATCATTTCTCGATTTGAATACGCTTCCACACCACGAAGTTCTGCAATGATCTGCATTAATACGTATTGGTGCTTTGTCAAGAGAACTAATTGAAATAGTTCATGCTATATAACGTGATTACAACACGACTCAGGTCGTGTCTAGGTATCATCCAGAGCTATTTACTGCCGGTTGAATTGAGCCATAGACGTCAACTCTGATCACTGGAGAGATACCTAGCTGGAGTACAAAACAACTGCACTTGAGAATTAAAGCGATTTCAGGCATAAGTTATACAGGGTGTTTAAAAAATACGGGGCATAATTTCAGGTATGTATTTCCCACATGTAGAGTTATGGCCTTCACAACATTGAAATTCACCGGAACGTTTTTCTTTCCGCAGGTCGTTGTCATTACAGAAGATGTTCAAAATGTCCACCTCCTGCTTGAATACAGACCTCACATCGATGTCTCACTGACCTGCGAACACGATCCCAAACTCCAGGAGTATTGCGTATGTCCTCAGAACATGCCACAATTCGATTCTGAAGGGATTCAAAATCAGGCACCGGAGACGAATAAACCAATGATTTTAAATGGCCCCACAAGTAGAAAACGAGAGGGTTCAGATCAGGTGAGCGTGGAGGCCAAGCAATTGGGCCACCTCTACCTATCCATCGATCAGGAAACCTTCGATCCAAGTACCGGCGAGCCGTACGACTGAAGTGTGCAGAAGCGCCATCATGCAAGAAGTGAATGTGTTGACGATTGATCAGTGGAGTGTCTTCTAAAACATGAAGTATGGTGTTTTCCAGGAAGTTTGTGCACGCCTGCCCCGTAAGTCTGTTTACAAGTACATGGGGTCCAACTAATCGATCACCAATGATACCGGCCCACATGTTGATGGAGAACCGCACCTGGTGATGAGATGGAACAGTTGCACGTGGGTTTTCATACGCCCAGACATGCTGATTGTGGAAATTTGTTATGCCATCTCGTGTGAACTGTGCTTCATCTGTAAATAATACTAAGGCAGGAAAGTTCGGATTTACACCACACTGCTGCAAGAACCACTGACAGAACTAACTCGTGCAGGGTAATCTGCTGGTGACAAGGCCTGTACACGTTGCAAATGATAAGGATACAATTGATACTCTTTCAACAGTCTCCAGACAGTCGTATGAGGAACATTGACTTGCAACGCTACCCTTCGTGTGCTGATAGAAAGAGTCATGTTCACAGCCTCCAGAATCTCCTCCTGTACTTCTGGAGTTGTAGATCTTGGTCGTCCCCTTCCCAAACCAGGATAGTTAAATTTTCCATACTCGCACAGACGGTAATGGAGACGTACAAATGTCTTCCGATCTGGACATTGTCGCTGTGTGTACCTCTCCTGGTACAAACGACGAGCCAGCGCAGCATTGCCGTCCGCCTTACCGTACATGAAGTGTATCTCTGCCAGCTCTTGATTTGAATACATGTCGCACAATCTAACGCCTACACAACACTGAATGTAACCATTTTGATTGTCTACATGTGGGAAATACATATCTGAAATTATGCCCCGTATTTTTTAAACACTCTATGTATTATGAGCTACATAATTTTACTAGAGGTATCAGAATTTATACTGATTATGGCATAAGTGAAAAGAAGGCTTCAGTCAATAGAGACTTAGACAAGGGTGCGAGCTTTCACGTATCTTATTAAATTTATACATAGATGAAGCTGTAATGGGCTGGAAATTACACATGCCAGAAAGAGGAGAATAAATTAATATGTCGATAATGTACTCTTTGCTGATGATCAGACTTTATTGACAGATAATGAAGATGATTTACAGAAGTCAGTGTTTGAGTTAAACAAAATAGGCCTAATCAAATATAATATAATATAAATATCGGGGGGGGGGGAAGGCTATGACTTTTCAAGGGAAACATCTAATACGAGCTAAAATATTATTAAATGACAAAGCTATTCAACAGAAAAGCTAATTTTAACTGTTTAGGATGTGATATCATCTTCAAAGGTGACAAGGATTTAGACAATTTTTTTTATTTGGTTATTTAACGACGCTGTATCAACTACTAGGTTATTTAGCGTCGATGAGATTGGTGATAGCGAGATGGTATTTGGCGGGATTTGACCGAGGATTCGCCATAGATTACCTGGCATTCACCTTAAGGTTGGGGAAATCCTCGGAAAACCCCAACCAAGTAATCAGCCCAAGCGGGGATCGAATCCGCGCTTGAGCACAACTTCAGACCTGCAGACAAGTGCCTTAACCGACTGAGCCACGCCGGTGGCTGACATTATTAAGTAGACTTCAATATACAGGTATGTGGTACAATGATAAGAGCAATGAAAATTAAAACTTAATCAACTTAAATGAAAGAATTACAAACAGTTGATTTCATGAAAACAATATGTAGACAGAATATCATCAGGATTACCCAAACTTATTGTAAATTATAAGCTTAGACTAAGAGGATAGGGAGATGGAGGAAAACCAGAAGGAGATATGGGAAGACCAGTTTATTCTTGAGGCCGGAAAGGACCAGTAGGCCCAACCAGTGATAGGCAGAAGAAGAAGAAGAAGAAGAAGAAGAAGAAGAAAAAGAAGAAGAAGATAATTTTATTAGTCTTAGGGCCGAATTCATAGTGAAAGCTTATAAATGAGTGGAATGCTTAAGTTATAACTAAATCACTCATATCTGTGTCTATTTCATAATCAACACTTATAGAAGATGAACACTCATATAATGGGTGGCACTAATAGCAGTATTATATGATAGCTTTGCATTGTGTGATGTCAAGGCTTTTTAGATCAGGTTTTTATATGTTACTGGACAAGCAGAGTATGGATCAATTATTAGTGTAGGCTAGTGCTGAGATCATCTTTGAAAATAATATTATTACGCCATACTGCTTTATCGGAAATTGCAATGAATCGGGAAATAGGGGTGAACAGGGACATTACAATAATAGTAGGCCTAATGCGTAGTATAAGGCAGTAAAATTAGATTTCGTGCGCGATTAAAAAGTTTAGTGCCCAAGGCGAAGTCAAGGGTGATAATTTAAACGAGGTCATAATATCTGTTTATTCTGGTGTGCTATAAATGAATGAATGAATGAATGAATGAATGAATAAATAAACACATAAATAAATAAATAAATAAATAAATAAATAAATGAATAAATAAATATATAATCCGTGGCGCCACAGCCCTTGAAGGACCCAGACCGACCAGCCGGCTGCTGGACTCATGTTCACATGTTGAAGCAGAGATGGACGATTATCCAACCAGAATGGAGGTATCGTGTAGTTAGCACGATGATCTCTCCCAGCCGTTGCAGCTGGCTTTGGCAACCAGATTTTGCTGTCTGTCGTAGCTCCCCAAGTGCATCAGGATGCTGAATGGGCATCGGTCCCATACACTGGCCGAAATTTCATGAGAAAATATCTTCCCCCATGAGGACGGGAACCAGCACGCATTCCATTACGCGAGTTCTAGGCAGGATGCCTTAGACCACGACGCCACGGCGCGGGTGGTATCTAAATGTCGTTATTGGTATCTAAATTCAATTTTAAATAAGACCTTTTACTTGTAACTAGCTGAAAGCACTCGGCGTTGCACGAGTTTTCCTTTCTGCTTCTATTTTTAATTAAACTGGTTATTACATTTTTGGAAATATCGGAAACCTAACTATAGATAACCAAAACGAATTGTCTTTACTAAGCTAAGATGAATCTTTACTTAACGACACTTACATGAATTGATGAACTCCTTAGCGAAATGTCTGCCAGCGTTAACTCAATTTAAAACAGTTGTAAGTCAGGCACCGAAAAGAAAACATGTCATCATGTGCCTGACGTTCAACGGTTTTTTTAAATTTATATATTTATTTGTTTTTATTTATTTATTTATTTATTTATTTATTTATTTATTTATTTATTTATTCACTCTGGTGTAGTTAAGGCCATTAAGCCTTCTCTTCCATACCGCCAGAAATACAAATAAGATCTTAGAAAAATCAAACTATAAATAAAGTAAACTCCAACGAAAATATGATTTCTTTTCCTCTTTCTGATCCGTTTCAGCATAGAATCAATAGTACATATATAATTTAATTTATATTGGACGATTTTTTACACGTTGACTTCTGTACACCCACTTATATCATATCCAGTTTTTTAATATGACTTGGAAAACTATATTTCACAAATTTAGAACATATTATATTAATTCTTATTTTATACACAGAATACAGATACAATATAAACTTACAATAAGTCATTATATAACAAAGACTAATATTCTGAGAGACGTATAAGCTTAACGGTATTTTAGAAATTAAGAGATTGTTATTTCCACAACGCATAACATACTACATTTGCAATGTGATTATACATATAGAATTTCGCAGTAACATATTTTCGGACGTGAACAACAATATTTTGAGAGGCGTATAATTTAGAATTAATACAGTGTTATTTTCAGTCGCCTTACGTACATTCACATACTACATTAGCAACATGAAAGAAATATCACTGAATTGCTTTTTGATATGTGTAAAATATTTTTATTTTCCACTGCTTTGTATAAAATATAGTCGAGAATATGAAAAACACGCAGTTTTTAAATCAATGTCTGCAACTTCGAGCTACTGTCCTTGAGCTTCATTTTAATATGGCCATTACAAATGTTAGTCGCACTGACATTGCAGTTGCTTAAAATCGAATGGGTATCATAGCAATACGTGAGATAAAAACATCTCCTTTCGTTTTTCCATTGAATATTGCAATTTCTATTACGTTTCGTTCGAGTTCTTCACACCAATTCTTGTTGGTGCATAATTTTGTTGGGTCAATATTTCGCAATAATATCTACTTCTGGTTATTCAATATTAAGTATATTATGTGGTAGCAATCCCTATAGTTTGAAAGAATTCTAGAATTGAGTTGGATAAAACACAGTCTGCTCACTATCTACAACTGCATCAAGAAATTCATGATACGGTCCTAGACTGCGTAAAGGTACTTATTTGCACTAATTATCTAGTTTTAGCCTTCATGATATGTATCAACAATGTGTTATTTAATTTCATATTATAATTTCCATGGCCTCGTGAAAGCCGATGTTGAATACAACAGACAATAATAAAAAACAATTGACTATAGAAGATTGCTTGTTAGTATTACACTTGAATGTTTGATCGTATTTATTTCTATTTTTTATTTTTAATTAATTTAACGTCCATTGGACAATTTTAATATAGCCTATGTTTTTCTCCTGGTTATGGAGGTAAAATGTGCAAACTTGGCACATATCGGTCAAAGTGTGTAGATTTGTATAGAGAACATACATACATACCCACATTCACTTTTATATACTTTATTAGACAAGAAGCTGATGTAACCCGTTCAATTCTAAACCCTGTCTGTTATCCTAAGCTTTCCCAATGGTATATTCCAGAGCGAAGTTAAAAAGGAAAAGGTGATAGTGCATCTCCTTGCTTTAGACCGCAGTGGATTAGAAAAGCATCAGATAGAAACTGGTCTATACGGACTCTGCTATAAGAGGCCTAATATAGTAATAAATAATAATAATAATAATAATAATAATAATTTAATTATTGCGGTGATTTTAGTGCCGAACTGTCCAGTAATAAAAATTGCTTAATAACTCTGGTACGTGGTGTTCCCAAGCGTTCACCAATCCAAGTACTGACCAGGCCCAATGTTACTTGACCTTTGTGATAGGACGCGGTATTTTCATCTTGATATGGCCGTTGCTGTTATTGTCAAAGTTATTTGCGAATACTCATACATGTTACACTTTCTCACTAGCTCTAGCTATAGCTCTAGCAAGCTGGTTCACTTATCTGTGTCTCATCGTTTGACTTGGGGCACAAAGCGCAGTTTCTCCCACCAAATGTATTTCGTTAGATCATAGTTAACTCAATTAAAATCAGTCTAATTTGACAGAGAAAAATATAACTATGTAACCATATGAAAGAAATATACTGTATATATAAAACAAATTGTTGTGTGTTAAATTTCTGGCAGAGTGGTCTCGTACGTGTGATAGTACACCACTGTAAATGAACTGGGGAGGAGAGCTATATCATAGTACTGGGCTATGGCTTCGAACTTAGTGGTTTAAACATCTACTATAAATGAACCGGGGAGGAGAGCTGTAGTACTGGGCTATGATGGCTTCGAACTTGGTCGGTGGCTGGAACTCTACGTGAGATCTGGCGCCAGCTCTGCTTTTTGTTGCTTTGTTTATGATGAAAGATTGGCAGGACGAAAACAGAGAGAATTGTAAAGAAATAGAGGATCTAAGAAAAGTAAGATATGATTGATTTAACGTACCGTGAAGTAAAATATTTGGACTTCACAAATTAAGTAAAGCAAATCCATGTGTTTGATAGAGGACGAAATAGGAAATGAAATAACAGACAGACCAGGAATACTGAACAGATGGACGAAATAATTATGTAGAAGAGTTATATGAGATAGGGAATCGTCCAAATGATGTGGCTATAGAAGACGAAACAGCCTATCAGAAGACGAAAAAGGATTTTCTGTTTTAAGGGAAGAAGTTGAACTAGTGCTTAGGGAAAGTAAGAATGGGAAAGCAACAGGAGCTGATGGAATTCCCAATGAATTAGTGAAATGCTTGAGTGAAGACAAGAAGAAAATTCTATCATTATTCAACGAAATACCAATATATGAGAAAGCCACCTGAAGATTTTACGAATACAGTGTTGCTTCCAGTACCAAAGGAAAATCATGTCGAGAAATGTAGGCTAACGAGTTCAGGACAATCAGCTTGCTATCACATTCGGCGAAGATACTCCTGCGAATAGGGAATCGACGTTTATATTCTAAAGTGGAAGAACAGTTGGAAAAAGAGCCCTTTAGCTTCAGGAAGGAAAAATGTACGAGAGATGCAACTGAACTGCTACGAACAAAAGGCGAAAGATACCTAGAGAAGAATAAAGAAGTGTATATAGTATTTGTGGACCTGAAAAGGTGTTTGACGGAGTAGATTGGAATAAACTGATAGGGATCCTGAAGAAAATTGGTGTGGATTGAAAAGAGAGGAGGCTGTTCAGTAACTTTTGTATGAAACAACGAGTGAAAGTCAGGATAGGAGAAGATATGTCAGAAGGAAGTGAAATAGGGAGAGGAGTACGACAAGGATGTCCTTTGTCACCTACTCTGTTCAACATCTACTTGAAGGATTTAGTGAAGAACTGTTTTCAGAACATAACAGGAGTGATAGTAGGTGGAAGAAGAATAACATGTATAACATTTGCTAATGATATGGCGTTATTAGCAGAAGAAGAGATGATACTAAGGGATATGCTACTGAAGCTATATCACAGCTATGAGCAGTATGGGATGAACATAAATGCCAACAAGACGAAGACCATGGTCAACAGGGAGAAAAATAAAGAAGGTAAACTTGCGAATTCTAAATGAGTCAGTAGAGTAAGTGGACAGCTTCAAATACTTGGGGTGTACTATAAGCAGTAACATGAGCTGCTACCAAGAAGTCAAAAGGAGGATAGCAATGACAAAGAAAGCTTTTAATAGAAAATTTAAATTATGGTATATTTAACGACGGTCGCGACTGCAGAGGTTATATCAGCGTCGCCGGTGTGCCGGAAGTTTGTCCCGCAGGAGTTCTTTTACATGCCAGTAAATTTACTGACATGAGTCTGTCGCATTTAAATACACTTAAATGCCATCGACCTTGAGCACACAAGGCCAGCGCTATACCGACTACGCTACCCAGGCCAAACTTTTAGTAGAAAAAGGAGAATCTTCTACGGATCTCTGGAGAAAGAACTAAGGAAGAGACTAGTGAAATGCTTTGTGTGGAGTTTAGCATTGCGTAAGGCAGAAACATGAACATTACGATGAAGTGAAGAGAAGCGACTAGAATCATTTCAAATATGGGTATGGATAATTTTTCAATGATTGAATAAATTTATAAGTATAGCTACTCTGTTAAAATTTTATCATAAAAATTGTAATAAGTTTATATTACAGGCACATAATCATGACACACGACGAAGTAATAATTCAACAATAGTAGAACTTGAATGTCTCACATCTGCTGGTCTAAAGTATGGCATTAATTTTGGCCCTCGGTTGTATAATTATATAGCTAAATTACACACAGAACTTCTAACATGTAACCTACTGACATACAAGGAGAAAATTAGAAACGTGTTAATGTCTTCAATTTGATTAAATACATTTATAGCCTATGTGTATGAATTAATCAGCCTATATTATATTTGTATTCTATAATTTCGAAATATATATGTTTATAAATTGTCCCACTTGATTCACGTACGTTATTATTCTTCTCTATGTTAATATTATATTATGTAATTTCATTGTAGCAGTGAGTTTACTTTTAGTTGCTATTTTATTTTATTTATATACTAGCTGAAAGCACCCGGCGTTGCCCGGGTTGTCCTTTTTTCTTCTTTTTATAATTGAACTGGTTGTTAGACTTTTCGGAAAGCTCAGAAACTGAACTATAAACAACTAAAACGAATTGTCTTTATTAAGCTTTCCTCGCCATAAAGATGAATCTTTACATAGCGTCACTTACATGAATTAATGAACTTCTTAGCCAAATGCCTGTAAGGATTAACTCAATTTAAAACAACTGTAGATCAGGCAACGAAAGAAAACATTTCCTCACGTGCCTTATGTTCAAATGTTTTTCAATTTGTGTGTGTATCTGTTTAGTTATTTATTCTGGCATAGTTAAGGCCATCACACCTTCTCTTTCACATCACCAGAAATACAAATAAAATAATAGAAAATCAAACTATGAATAAAATAAAAACCAACGAAAATTTATACAAGGTAGGTGTCCCTGATATGGCCATGCTAAGGTTTGAGACTTTTTCTAGCCGCCATTTTGAAAAAAAAATGTAAACCACTTTTTTCTTACTCGTTCTCAGTCTAATGGACTTTCTTAAAACAATTTCTTTTCCCCATAAAAATAGCTTTAATTGTCCAAAAAGTCCCAAATTCCAAAAGTCTATCTACTGGCCATATCAGGAACACGTGCACATGATATAGCCACCCTTGTTCCATGTTCTACAATTGTGATTGTTTTCAGTTTGGTAGCGCAGTTATGCTAAAATTAAATAATTTTGGTGTAAAATGAATAAACATGACACTTAATAATCTTTTTTATAATTCAAAAGTGTAGTCAAAACAGGTTTTTCCATAAAAAATTAAGTTGTTTTTCTTAAAATACAAAATTTTTGCGTAATCCCAGCTATAATACATGTAAATTTGTCAGGTGAAAAAATAAAAGTGAAATGAACTTGATATGGCCATGGTGCATTTAATATGGCCATATCAGGAGCAGATAAGCTTTCACGAAAATCGTTTGATTATGAACAACTCGTAAAAGATACGCCATCAACGACAACACCAATCAACAGAACATTAAAAACTGAATGGAGTACTATGGTTTTCATGAAACAAGTCTTTGAAAAACATGCATAAAACAAAGGAGACTTACCAGAGAAAAAATAAGAAGAGATCACATGAAAACCGCAAAACAGGCAACTGACGCCATATTGCTCAACCTGCCTGGATGGAAAACGATCAAGTGACTTACCAGGATGCCCTTTCACTGGATGCTGCTGCAATTTAGCAGATTTTTTGGTTAACTAACTCACAATAGCGGGGTGGCCATATCAGGAACATGACCATAACAGAAGCACCCACCTTAGATTACAGTCGTACAAAATTTAAATGATTTAGCATTGTCTTGCAGCAAAACAAAAACACAACTCGGTCCCTATACGTCCACTTAGCATTATCTAAATGTTCTACAGATTTTACATTTTATTTCTGCCGGTCAGTAACTGTTAAATTTCTGAGTCGTGAGAGCCAGCGTATAAAAAAAAAAAACATTACAACCTTTCGGCCGTCTCCTTTTCTTCCCACCGCAAATGGGACGTTGCACAGAGGCAGAGATAAACTAGTTATGAGATCGTACATTGATCTGAACATGTAAATTTTACGTAATTTCATGTCTATGTGTGCTTTCACTTGAATTTCAGAGACAGCTGATGATAAAAAGGGAAATCCTTTGTTCCCAATCTGAACCCGTTGGGATGTCATTATGAGCCAAAATTTATCTCTCTGTCGATAGTACCAAAAAAATCTATATAATATACGTAGGATAATATTTAATTTATACTGTAGGATTTTTTACCTCTTGACCTCTGTACAGTTGTCAAAAAAAAAAGTGGCCGCTCTCTAGACACAAAGTTCCCTTCGGGTATCTTCGCTACAATTCGGAGACAGGCGATGTTACATGTTATTGGACCACGTGGCCTGATATCTACAGCCAGGATGAAAATTTTTGCGTGTTTATCTGTAGCGCAATGGTAGCGTTTCGGGCAAGTGTTCGTAAGGTCGTGTGTTCGAACACAACCTCATGCTTTTTATGTTTTTTTTTTAGGAGAAAGAGAAAATATAATTGCTCCTGTTTCTTTTTTGACTGTTTTAGTAATTAACATCAGGTTCATGAATGTATTATGCCATGACTTTGTCATTATTTATTATGACATGGCTGCAAATGGAAAGAAAGATTATATTCTCAACAAAAATATCTTTTGTGGCATAAACAAAACAAACTTACAGGCGTCTGCCTTAAAAAATTAAAACAATTAAAAGTTAAAAAAACAAAAAGCCACGATTAAATATTTAGTCCATCTTCCTCCCATCTCGATCACATCTTGCAGTCGAGTGGGCATGGAATCGACTAGTGTTTTCAAATACCGACTGTTTTCAGCCATGGCATCCCAAGCATCCTGGACGAGCTTCCACGAATCATCAGGACGTCTTGGAGGGGGATTGGGCCAATTTTTCCTCATATGCTTTCTTACTTGTGCCTACATATTCTCCAAAGGGTTCAAGTCCGGACAGCGACGAGGCCAGTCTATTAATTCGATATTCTGTCTCCTCGCAAACAATTCCCGAATCAATTGAGATGTGTGAACTGGATGATTATCCTGCTGAAATTGAATTCCAGCAGGATATAACAACCTAGCATAAAGAACAATATAGCGTTCCAACAACCGTTGATATTTGTGCTGGTTAAATTTCCCGCGAATACGATGGATTGTGCCCACTCCACAACGAGAAATCCACCCCCAACACGACACAGATACTCTACCACTGCGGACACGCATGACAGTGTATCTGTGGTCGACTCGGGTACCAGGAGGACGATATATAAGATGGGTCCTTCCTTTGTAGTAGAAAAGGTGACTTCATCAGAAAAGATTACCCTTTTCCAATCCAGATCACCATTTCCCACTGCAAAGACTAAACGCTCCTATATATGCTCCTCCTTATGAACTTCCCTAGGAATGACACGTCGAGATCTCAAATTGGCGGCCCTTAAACGATTTCTCACGGTCTGGTCGTGGCCAGGTAAATTAACAACTGCCTTCAAAGTAGCAGCGCTATGAAAGGGATTCCTTTCAAGCTCTGCCACTAATCTGGCGTCCTGTTGTGGTGTTGAAATTTTCCTTCTACCACTCCCAGATTTTCGGCCAAAAATTACTGAGCGTTGATAATTTTGCACCCATCTCCAGGCTGTCCTTTCTGAAACGTTGAAACGCCTACCTGCCTCGGATGCCGAAAAACCAAATGAATCGCTTTCTTTATATTATATACTTTCTTTCGTTCCTGCACTTCTTTGTGGAGCCATGTCAGTCAAAGTCGCAGGCAGAAATGGTGTTGTGGTTTTCTCAGAGTATTAGCCTCTACCTAGGTCTTACACTAACAGTAAAACATTCATTATACTAAATATATATTCTTCAATTAGGAAATAATATAAATACTTGTTTAGAGTCTTATTGATAACTATATCATTTTCAAACATAAAGTCCACAGAGTTAAGAAGAATATAATTATTTTATAATCTCGATCTCAGTGTCGTAATTTGTTTTCGAAAGATCTGTATTGAACTGTATCCACACATTACGTCCTTAATCATTGCTTCTGTTACCACTGCTACTGTTGCAGCTGGTATTACAACTACAAATATTATTGTCATAAACGTAACCTTTTTTATATCATTATTAAATATTCAGAATATAATCTAAATGAATGTTCAGTAGTAATGTTTCTGACAATGCGTTGAATTACATTAATACCAAGTAAATGACATAGCTTAGTCGGAAGAACGTAGGAACGTCGGACGTTGGGAAAGTCGGAATTCAAATGTCAACGTATCAGGCTCAAATCCTCCTGACCCCTTTCCAATTTATTATGTTACAGGATAGTATAATGTAATAATATAACAATATAAGAAGAAAAAAACTAACACTCTTATTAGGCAGCTGTATTGTTCTAAACCTAACATTAAATTTATAACACTTATATCGCTAACGAACGATAACAGAATACAAATGATAATTTGAATATTGTTTATATCGTTAACGAACGATAACAGAATACAAATGATAATTTGAATATTATCTATATCGCTAACGAACGATAACAGAATACAAATGATAACTTGAATATTACTTATATCGCTAACGAACGATAACAGGATACAAATGACAATTTGAATGTTATTTATATCGCTAACGAACGATAACAGAATACAAATGATAATTTGAATATTATTTATATCGCTAACGAAAGATAACAGAATACAAATGATAATTTGAATATTATTTATATCGCTAACGACTGATAACAGAATACAAATGATAATTTGAATATTATTTATATTGCTAACGAAAGATAACAGAATACAAATGATAATTTGGATATTATTTATATCGCTAACGAACGATAACAGAATACAAATGATAATTTGAATATTATTCATGTCGCAAAAGAACGATAACAGAATATAACAAATTATAACTTGAATATTATTTATATCGCTAAAGGAGAAATAAAATATAAATAACTTGGATATTATTCATATCGATAAAGAACGATAACAGAATATAAATGAAAATTTGAATAATAAACTATTTATATCGCTAAAGAACGATTAAAAATCAAATGAAAACTTGAACAAGGCCAGAACTCACAGCCTTCGAATCATTAAACGAGCACTATATCGCTGGTCTACGAGACGCAGATATGGAATGATTCCATAGTTCCGGAACTGCTTCTAAAAGCACATGCATCATGTAACATCGCCGTGACCCGAAGTGGACTTAGAAAATATTCGCTGTTCACCAGTGTGGCCACTTTTTTTTTTTTTTTGATAACTGTACATCCGCTTATATGATACCCAGTTTTTTCTTAATATGACTTGAGAAATTATATCTCACAAATTCAGAACATATTAATTATATTAATTATTATTTTATATAATTACAGAATACAGACACAATATAAACTCTCAATAAGTCATTTTTTTAACATAAAGACTATATTCCGGGGGACGTATACAGGCATTTTAGGAATGAATACATTGTTTTTCCACAACGCGTAACATACTACATTGGCAATGTGATTATACAGCTAGAATTTCGCAATAACACATTTTCGGACATGAACAACAATATTTTGAGAGACATATATTTTAGAATTAATGCAGTGTTATTTTTAGTCGTATTACGTGCACGTACATTCATATAATCTACTACAATAGGAACATGACAAAATTATCATTGAATTGCTTTTTGATATGTGTAATTTTTTTCCCCACTCCTTTGTATAAAATATAGTTGAGAATGTGAAAAACACTCAGTTTTTAAGTTAATGTCTGCTACTTTGAGCGACTGTCCTTGAGATCATTTTAATATGGCCATTACAAATGCTAGTCGCACTGAAATTGCAATTGCTTAAAATCGAAAGGGATGTTAGTGGGTATCATAGCAATATGGGGATAGAAACATCTCCTTTCGTTTTTCCAGTTAATATTGCCACTGCTACTACGTTTCGCTCGAGTTTTTCACACCAATACCTGTTCCATTGCATAATTTTGGTGGGTCAGTATTTCGCAATAGTACGATTGGTGATTCAGTATTAAGTATTAAATTATGTGGTAGCAATTCTTGTAGTCTCAAAGAATTCAGTTGAATAAAACACAGCTTGCTTAGTATCTACAACTGCATCGAGAAATTCATAATACGGTCCTGGACTGCGTAAAGATATTTATTGCATGAATTGTCTAGATTTTAGCCTTCATGATGTATCAATAATACTATTTAATTTCCATGGCCTCGTGAAAGTCGATGTTGAATACAACGGAAAATAATAAAAAAACAACTGACTATAGATGATTGCATTTTAGTATTACACATGAATGTTTGATCGTATTTATTTATATTTATTAATTAATTTATCGTCCATTTGCACAACTTTAATGTAGCCTATGTTTTTTCCCTGGTTATGAAGGTTAAATGTGCAAACTTTGACACATATCGATCAAAGCATATAGATTTGAATAGGGAAAACACACACACACACATACATACATACATACATACATACATACATACATACATACATACATACCCACATTCACTTTTATATATTAGATGTGTTGTTTGTGAAGACGTTATAAATGAATGAATGGACTTAATTGTTGCTAATGTGTTGGTTGTCATGGAAAAAGTTCTTAATTCACAACAATGAATTAAAATAAAGCCTTTGTTTAGGTTGCTAAGGCGATGAAATAAACATCAGTTTAGATATTAGTCATGGATGAAATAAGATTTTGTACATTATTTAAATTTGATACGAGTATATTATAAAAATTTATGTTTAGTATTCTCTGTGATTATTTGGTTAATTTTCTCCTGTTATTTTAATGTAACTATTTCTATTCACCTCATGTCCCAATTTGTCTAAATTTACGATACGCATTTTTCGTATTATTGCATGTAACTTCAGTCCACTTACAGAATAACATACTACAAGTTCAATTTAACAAATTATTACCATTAGGGAGAATAGTGCGTTGCACCATTACTGTTCATAGGATGACTTTAATTTTGCAGCAATGTGTTCACACAATAACACTGACGGAGAGAAAATTTATTGCTTCGATTTTCTGTTACAAAGTCATTGGGATGCAGGTTCTGGGGATTAAAAACTATACGACGTATTCAGTTTTTCTTGTTATCAGGTTATTCAAATTTTGAAATATTGCTTCCTATATGGAAATGAGTTCTGCAGTAGTGGAGTATAAACGAACCTTCACGTCCCAGAGCAATTAAATTCTGCTCTTTCCCGCTGAGTGATCTTCATTCTTTGCACGTTACCAAATTCATGAATATTAAAGGAAATTTATTTCCATTTCTTCATGTAAATATATTCCGATGCTGTTACACAAAATTTGCCTGGTTTTATATAACAAAATTGTTCTCTTATTTGTTTGCAACTGTATTGCTTTATATTGAATCATCGCAGAATCCATCTCATAACTTGATTATTATGTGTGGAGACTCACGGTTAGTCGGTTGAATTGTTCATATGCGAGTTTATTGGAAACAATGAGCCATTTTTAAGAATTTGGTATTCACAAATTAATTAAGTTATATTACGGAAACAGTACCTCAAAGATTAGCTATGTGGAAAAGCGATATTTAAATAAAACCACAGCAAGATGCACAGTTTGAAGAGAAAATTCCAACACATGTAACATACTCGTAAGTTATGGCCGTAAACTACTAACAGTGAAGAAAAATTAAAACAGAACTGCTGTTAGATTTGTCGGTAAAACAATTTTAAGTTTGTACACAGCAACTGGCTAGTTCCTATGTTCGAATCCCTATAGTCGGTTTTCAGTATAATTTATTTTATTAACAATTTATTTCATCATTACATTAATTATTGTTTTAATTGCAGACATTTCAGGTATTTTTACCGACATGTTATATCTCATATGTTGGTATAGACTACTAACGCAAGAAATGTGTATAAATGATTGTGTGAATCTGAATGAAATAGCCTAAGTATCAATATGACAGAAAACTTGTTAAGCTAAAAATACTAAATTAGAAATGACATTTTAAAGAGTTAAATATAGACCTCATGAATAGTATATTGCAGCGCCAGTCTTTTCACTAGCTCGCTGATGGAGTTTAAGGTATAAATGACATGTACAGTGAGGGACATAATTTTATTGTTGAGCGGACGAAAATGTTTCAAGATCTGTAGCGCGGTTCATAAGAGACTATAGTTTTAATTCCTTCCAGCATAGATATGTAATATTTAAACAGAAAAGCGAAGCAAATAACTCGCTAACATACGACCGAAAACTTTCGGCTCGGAGCATGCGCAGTGTGACATCCTTTGACTTCGAAAACATTCGGGTCTCTCAACTATAATGCCCCTCACTGTACCTAAGAAACCCAATGACGGCACATTTTTAAGCTCTGTAAGGATCAGTCCAAGTTTTTACAAAGTTTATATGAAGAACTCAATCAACATTGATTCTGAAAAATCGAAAAATATTCTGTATAACTTACTATCATTGCTGCCCAAATATTATGACATAAGCAAATTAACATTTAGATTTAACGCCCCTTATATTCTGAAGCTGTTTTGTGTTTCTTTTTTAGCTTCCGGTTCCTTGGATAATGTTTTATTCATGAATGCCACGTAAGACAAACAAGTTATTATGGCCAAAATCGGAGACTGTCGCAGTGTTTGTTTGTCTCTCAAATGAAGTGAAGTATTTTTAGCCGCAGATATCGTAACATGCTTCTCCATATGGCAGTCATTTTTTAAAAATACACATGTTTGTTGCTTTATTATACAATAACATTTTATATAATAACAGTAGCGCAAAAGAACATTTATTATGTGTTGAACTGTCCTTTACAGATACGTTCATACGAAACGATTCAATACTGCGAACATTATAATCGTTACATACAGAGGATTTCGTTTGCAGATGTCTTATGTGTTACATCAGTAACTCCTGACAAAATTAAAATCGATTGTTTGAAATGAACAAACGGTTTCTCATTTAACTATAAAATATGAAATTTACAAGAGCTGTCAACAGTCATCCATGTCTTTTACATTACAGAATTACGAGTAAAAGAGTAGAGCCGCCACGGTGGTCTAGTGGTTAGAACGCTGGACTTATACTTTGAACCCGAGTTCGATTCTTGGTGTGTCCTTGTTTTATAACTTGCGTTGGACAAGCCCATAGTCCAGGTAACACAGGGGTTTTCTCCGAGCGCTTTGGATCCTCTGTGGCATCCCATCAACTCAACTCAGCTCAACTCACCACAAGTGTAGCGTAGACCAGCCACCTATGGCGCACTTCGGCAACGACTCTGTCGGTAAATTGGTCTACATGACTTACTTCATATGGGTGAATGACGAACAGTCAAGTACCCGCCATTAGACTATATACATATAAATTCTTTTCGTTTTATAATTTTAAATTTATACAGATACTTTTAGCAACCACCAAATACACTTTCTTTCTACTATGATTTCATAAATTAGCATCTTATACACGTTGGGTTGAGAAAATAGAAATAGGCCTATATGTTACGGTGAAAGTGTTAACTACAGATTTTTGGCGTCGATATTGAAGAGTAGGCTAACAAGAACTAACATGCCAAGAAATGTGAAGTAAAGAGACAGAGTTGGAAATAAGTCAACATAATCGGTATTATAAAGGTTAAATAATAATTCAGGAATTACAGGCAAGTAGGGAAAATAAGAATAAGAGGTCGATGAAAACCAAGAATAATACTGAATGGAATTATTAGTAGACAAGAAATTGTTTAGAAAATGTTGTTTAAAGTGTTCTACTGTTTATTGGTAGTGAAATGACTAACAAGGAGAGGACCGCTCTGTATATCACCGAATGGAATAAGATTGTGTAAGATGAAAGTACAAGACGTACTGTTTAAAGACATACCTGGTATGGGTGGCCAATGACCCCTCGTTTTGAAAATATTGGCTATTGTTTGTGACATACTTCCGTTAGGTGCTTAATAGGGAAGCATTAGACTTTGTAACAGCGTAGCCCATATGGTTGGATGCTGAGTTGTTATCCAGGCAACCTAAGTTCGAATCTTAACTGGTCCTTTTTTTTTCTTTTAATAATGATTAATATTGTGATCACAGTAATCTATTTACATATATCATATTTCTCAATGTATTGAACGCTTCATCATGTTTTAAACAAATTATAATTAGCTAACATTGTATTGTAAAGGATAAACAATGAAATATTGCTCATGTAGGCAGGTAAGATGTGTCACTGGTGTCTGTTTTGTTTCTGTAGCAGCTATTCCACTTCATTGTGTTCCGATTCATTATGATAAATGTCATAAAAACACACAAAACATACATATTTCCTGCACCATGCACAGCAAATGAAAGAAGGTTGTCCACAGTCACACACATTTTTCCGCACTTCTACTGCGAAACAGATATCATTCACATTCACAAACACTTCTTATTCGTTTATTAATTTTGATGTATACTACACATATTTCAACATGGCTTTGAATATAGGAGCTGACAACTGAAAGTGAATAAAAAAAAATAAAAAAAATTAATAATATTAATATCAAGCTTTAAAAAATGAGATGGCACTAGAATTCGAACTCAAGTTGCCTGGATGACAACTCAACATCCAACCATATGAGCTACGCCATTAGACAGTCTAATGTTTTCCTATTAGACACCTAACGGAAGTATGTCACAAACAATAGCCAATATTTTCAAAACGAGGCGTCATTGGCCACCCATACCAGGTATGACTTTAAACAGTACGTCTTATACTTTCATGTCACAAAATCTTATTTAATTCTGTGATATACAGAGCGTGTCCTCTGTTTGTAAGTATTGAAACTGCCTATTTCATTTTATACTAATTTACATTTTAAAATATTTCAAGCTGCAGAAATGCGCTTCATGAGAAAACTGCAGGATATACATTTTGGGATAGAAAGGAAGTGTAGAGCAGGCGTGTCCAAAGAAATAGGTAGCGCCGAATCACTGCTGAATGCAGCCCGTAACACTTCATTCTACGTTTGAGGAGTGAAGATGGCGGGGTAGCTGATATAAATGACAAAGTGTGGCAGTGGTGTATTACTTCATTTAGCTGTTACCAGTGGCTATTTATCGAATTATCAACATAAATAGTATATATTTACACAAAATTATTCTATGAAATATATCCCTACAGTTACTTTTTCAAATATAACACCTCCAACGTTTGTTTGAATATACATTTAATATATGTGAGCCAATGTATAAAGCGTCTTATATTGCATTTGATATACTAATGAAGTCTTATTAACTGCTTATATTAATTACGTCGTTCCCATAAGTCAGTCAAAAATTCACTGTAAAGAACTCGGTTTATATACGGTACAGTAAGTGTATAATAATAACTAATAACTATGTTTAATAATTCTTGTTCGCTAAGATATATGGATCATGTGAGGAGACAAGGAGGAAGGCAGAAAATGAGAAAGATTGGAGAATGCTGGGCTTGCAGTGAAAGACCTGCCCTTTGGCAGAACACTATGAATGAATGAATCTTCTTCCTCGGCTCTAGCAAGAACAACTTCAAAATCTGGTGTTATATCTGATACGGCCACATGTAATTGTAATAAAGTTCTTGTCCAATATATGTATTTTTTTGATTTCATAATGTTCATCTATGAAAAAAATTGCTCACACTTATAGGCTGGCGCGTACATAGATTCTATTGAACAAGCAA
Organism: Periplaneta americana; assembly: GCF_040183065.1. Classification (NCBI taxonomy): domain Eukaryota; kingdom Metazoa; phylum Arthropoda; class Insecta; order Blattodea; family Blattidae; genus Periplaneta; species Periplaneta americana. The sequence continues at coordinate 128,446,193 of NC_091118.1, read as the reverse complement.
TAGAAATCTAATAATAATTGTGATGATAATGATGATAATAGCAACAATGATAAATATAATAATCGTAATAACAATAACAATAATAATAACAATAGCAATAATAATAATAATAATAATAATAATAATAATAATAATAATAACAATAACGCAGGTAGAGCTCATATTTTAAATCAGAATATTAGAAGTGATGCGTAATATAATGGCGTTTTTTTTTTCTTTCATACTCAGAAACTGCAATTTCTCCTCCCATTTCAAATGGAAGTTTCTTTTCTTCACAATCGACACAGAATAACACAATTTTTATACTGACATTGCGAAGGTACAAACGCACTGATATCGTTCCACTCTCATGTAGGAGGTAGTGCAACGGGTTGTGGGAGGAAACATTACGTCTTACAGTGCTCAATGCTCGCAACTCACGTTTGCATCACAACCCACTAAGACTAAATAGACACAACTGGTGTAGAGATATTAAACAATTTGAAAGTTACTTCCATGTTAGAACATATCGTCGTTATTCCTGCAATAATTCCTATGTGACATATTTATCGATTTTCAGATTTTTGCTCTATTAAATAACTTAAATAGTGATACAGCAAATAATAAAATCTCCTATATGTAATTATATATCTTTGTTTCCAAAATGTAAGAATTCACAGTGTTCTATGTACGGCTGCCATAGGATGAATATATGTTTTTTTTTCTTCCTACTAAAAAAATTTTATATTTTGCACGACATTCAAAATTTCAGGACATAATGGATTGAACATATTAATAGAATCTAAAATTTAAGATTATCTGAAAAAAACTGTAACTTGTGAGGCACATCAAAATAGATTGGAAAGATCTATAAAAAGATGAAAATATGAAATGGAACAGGCCATTAGGTCTAATTTACTCGACAGGAAGACGACTACTAATTTTTAATTTAAACAATCTCAATCAGTTGAAAACGTGAAATCTTAAAAATAATTGTCACTAGTTTAATGTTCACTATTCAGTCTACTATTACAAGACACAATGAAACAATTTCTTGAATTATTTAAAGCGACTAAGCCGACATGAAAAGTTGATAGTGTATTCACTGAAACTCTTAAGATGTTTTCAAAAATAAAAGAGTGATCTCAGAAAAGCACTTCATTTGAATCAAGTTTTATGGAAATGACATACTGGAAACATATTTATTAAATGAGTCAGTTCAGGATCCTATCAAAGTAATCGTTATAGTCTTTCAGTTAATAATTTTCACTTTGTACCACTGTGAGTCGCTGTCGTTGATTAAGTGTCACTGAATATACAAACTTGATCTTTCTCTTAGTTTTACATAAACAAAAACCTGCATAACAATTAGGTTGCTTATACATTAGAGGGACTGAGCACAGGTTGGCATGAGACAGCTACTGCTAAATCCTTAGAGGTTAGGAAACTTGATCTATCCCGTAGAAGTCCCATGAGCAGTTCAAACATGAAAGCAAATTTATAGAACAATGCCCGATTTAGGAGTTAATGACGAAACCCCATACACAAACACAAGCGGGAGAGAGGCGGGAGTTATATAACATCAAAACGCTCTTCTCTGAACTAAACTAACAGTACAACAGTTGGCATCTGGGTAGGGAGGGGACCTCATTGTTTTCGTGAAGCAGTAAGCTATCAAAAGAGAATTCTTGACGAAGGAAATTATATAACAAAGTCGAAGGCTTTCTGTATGTTGTGCAGAAGAACGTTTGAAGCATGCGGAGGCTCAGTCTTCCATTAGGTAACTTACTTCTTGCTTGTACGTGTAATTGCTGTTAGCCCTTGTACATTAAAGTAATAATAATAATAATAATAATGATAATAATAATAATAATAATAATAATAATAATAATAATAATAATACGTTTTCTTATTATTTTGCAAATTTTGCATCTTAAATTGCAAAAGTTCTTTCTGGTCTGATGATTTTTTTAAAATTTTATTTTATTTTATTGGGTTATTTTACGACGCTGTATCAACATCTAGGTTATTTAGCGTCTGAATGGAATGAAGTTGAGGGAAAACCCCGGAAAAAAAACTCAATCAGGTAACTTGCCCCGACCGGGTTCGAACCCGGGCCACCTGGTTTCGCGGCCAGACGCGCTGACCGTTACTCCACAGGTGTGGACGGTCTGATGAAACGGTTTCCATTAAATAGATTTAAAAAAAAATTGAGGTTAAACTCTTACCGATGAAAATAAATTTGAAGACCAATAGAATATTAATGGAGATTTCCATAGGAAGAAACGAAGTTGGAAGTTCGCATCATATATTTGCGGTGGGTGTGTAAAACATATTTGTGTCTGAATGGGGCTAAATTTATAAATTTCTCGAAAAATGATGACCCGTCATCGAGTCACATATAATGAATTACCTTTCCAAAAATGAAAATATTCACCTGTTAGACTAGCATACTCAAGAAAGGTCTCAGTCGAATATTATCCATAGGTATAAGCAAAAAATAGACAAACAAGAGTGAGTAAGTAGACAGGCAAACAAGAACGAGTAAGCAGACAGACAACAAGAGCGAACAAGTAAACCGACAAAAGAGAGCGAGCAAGCAAACAGACAAATAAGGGCGAGCATCCAAACAAATAAACATGTGCGAGTAATTAGACAAATAGCAGCTAACAAGGAGAAAGAGAAAAAGAGCGGATAAGCAAGCAGATAAACAACAGTTAGCAAACAGGCAAACGAGAGTCAGCAAGCAAACAGACAAATAAAAGGGAGCAAGCAAACAGATAAATAAGAGGGAGCAAGCAAATAGACAAACAAGAGCGAGCAAGCAGAGAGATATATAAGCGGGAGCAAACAAATAGATAAATAAGAGGGAGCAAGCAAACAAATAATAAGCAAGAGGGAGCAAGCAAACAGATAAATATGAGGGACCAAGCTAACAGACAAATAAAAGGGAGATAGAAAACAGATAATCAGGACCTATCAAGCAAAGAGATAAATTAGAGGGAGTAAGCAAACAGATAAATAAGAGGGAGTAAGCAAACAGGTAAATTAGAGGGAGCAAGCAAACAGATAAATAAGAAGGAGTAAGCAAACAGGTAAATTAGAGGGAGCAAGCAAACAGATAAATAAGAAGGAGTAAGCAAAGAAATAAATTAGAGGGAGCAAGCAAACAGATAAATAAGAGGGAGTAAGCAAACAGACGAACGAAAGCGAGCAAGCAAACAGACAAATAGGAGGAAGCAAGCAAAAAGATAAACATGTGCGAGTAATCAAACAACAGCTAGCAAGCAGGCAGACAAACAAGTGCAAATAAGTAAACAGACAAACAATAGTTATCAAATAGACATACAAGCAAGGAGACAGAAAAACAAGAGTGAGCAAGAAGACTGGCAAAGAAGAATGGGCAAGCAAACTGAAAAGAATAAAGAGAAACAGGCAGACAAACAAGAGCGAGCGAGCAGACAAACAAATAATAGCAGGCAAGCAAACTAAAAAGAGCAAAGAAACAGGCAGACAAACAAGAGCGAGCAAGCAGACAGACAAATAAGAGCGGGCAAGTAGACAGACAAACAGGAGCGGACAAGCAGACAAATAAACAAGTTAGACTATAAAGAGTGTTTCTAAATTAGACCGACAAAGTTTTGGATCGGATAGATAACCTTCTTTCAAACACTTTTCGTTAAGGAACCCATGGGCTCGGACGCTTCGTTTCAGCGCAAGAGGGGTTTAATGCTACTAACCAGTTTGTTTACTCCTTCAGCACAATATCATTCGTCGACCCGGTTTGTTTATTCCTTGAGCTGGTATCATGCAGTAATTCAATTTGATTACTACGTGTGGCTTATGAAACGCCTGTTGACTCTGAAGGAGATCTTGCAACACGCATTGTCTGGGCTTTTGGTGAAATCAGGAAAATGTCTGGCATCTCTGAAAGGGCACGAAAAAGTATGGCACATCGATGCAATGCTTGTCTAGAAGTCAATGGACGTCTGTTCCAGCACTTGTTGTAGTGATGAGACAGTAAAGTAATGAATTCGTCCTTCTAATTTAACACTGAAGTGAGTATTTGTTTTGTTTGTGTTTTTCTGCATGTTTGAATCAATAAATTGTGCCTGTAACATTAATGATTTGTTTATTCACTTTCACGTAACCAATTAATTAAATCTCTTCCTGTATAATCGAACCGTGTAATGACATAAACCCCTCTTGCTCTGAAAGGAAGTGTCGCAGTCCACGGGTTTCTGAAGGAAAACTGTTTGAAAGAAGATTATTTATCCGATCCCAAAGTTTGTCGATCTAATTTAGAAACACCTTGAATTTACAAAAATTTCGAGTAATACTGATTTTGCCGCATGAACCACATTTCTGCCACTTCAACTATTATAAATTGGTCTTTTTGAAGTCATACGTTTCTGAAACACATATGCAAAATTCAGGATGTCACCTTTTATATAACGAGTGTTTCTTTCAGTACCGGTACTTTAGCTATTGGTGTGCACGCTTTACTAATTCTCATGCTTCCTTTAACCTGTAATCAACATGAAAAGTTTACTCCCGTCTGTGGAAGAAGTTTCAAATCGTCAATGATCACTAATGAATTACACTAATATCTTAATATTTTGCTGTAGTAGCAAATGCCGTCGCCTTAATTTTCCTCTGAAAATATTCAAATTTGCATTCTTGGTTTAATCATCAGTTGTTATACACTGGCTTACTATTGCATTAGTTTTTCTATTAGCCTATGTGTATAGTTATCTTGAGCATGCAGCTCTCACCTGTAGCGGACCAACGTACGACAGTTTTAATATTGAAATCAAGAGGTAATATATTACGACATGGAATGTTTACCAATATGTCCTTGCCTGGAAAGGGTGATAAATGATACAAATGAGTTATGACCCTTATGTCGGTATCTCACTTTATTTTCATTCCATGAAATCATTTTGTTCCGCTACATGACACTAATAATACGGATGATAGATGAGACTGACGATAATGAAGTATGGATAGACAGAGGTCACCACATGTGTTGTGGTCTCCAAGCTTTCAGATTAAAAACGAATGATTGTATTCAATTTCGTTCGAGTAGAAATTCATTGGCATATTTTAATATAGTTTACTTTGTTACATCACAATGTTTTATTTAAATATATGAAGAAGATGCTATTTTTAATACGCACCACTACGAAAACAAGAATTGAAGAAAAGAAAAGATATTGAGTTAGCAAAAATCTTAAACAAGATGTTAAAAATGTCTAATATTTCGAGAGGAGGTAGAATTCATTAAGAGAAGAAAGAAAAATCTAATTAACGTGGGTCGTAAAATTAATAACTTTGAAGAAACAAGTACTGTGAAATTTGTATTGTAACAACAGCGTATCTCTGCACGTCAGCCCTTTCCTAATTTTTTATTGCAATGCAGTAAGCAAAAGAGTAAATAAGCTGATATGGCTTACCCCAAAATAAATTAGCAAAGAGATTACATTGTTTCCAAATATGAATGTATTGATTTTACGGCACTGACATATTTATATCGTGTTAGAGGTTCGTTGAACGTATTCTCATTAATTCCTAGAAAATTGCTAAATGACCAATCTTCCAATGCCATCTTTCTGAGTAAGAATAAAAATATTAATAAAGAATTTTCTTTCATGTTCATTTCATTATTTTCAATTATTTATTATGTGTTGAGATGGTAATTCATGTTATGAGGGATCTCAGGATATTCATTTTTTAGGTAATTTATCTTTTCAGATTCCTTTCACTTCTTGTTTCTGATGCACTTCATTTTTTTATTCGTAAACTCTACTTTCTCACCCACGCTTCTTTCTTTTATCTATATGTTCTCTCCTCCAGAGCTATCAGTTCTTGACGCACATCTAAGGCTCTCTAAATACTAGGTATTATCGTTTGCCATTTTGATTTTTCCTTTTAATATATTACTTAAATTTATTTTAATATTTTAATTACATTTATTTTAATGTTTTAATTATATTTATCTCAACATTTTAATTACATTTATTTTAATATTTATTATTACATTTCAAAACTCACGATTAATACAAAAACTTTAAGTGACGGAAATATTTTGTAAGCGAATTTGCAATCACCGTGAAGATTTCTGTAACAGGCAAAAGGTTGTCTTGAGTTTCCGCCAAGCGAAAGCGCTCGTTTATTTAACTCGCCGTAACTCCAAAACCAGTAAAGATTTTGAATAGCGGCAACGTTTAAAAGTAATTTCCATTATTTCTCAACATTCCTCTCGCTTTGAGCCCTCAACTAACGTGAAAAATAAAAAATTTTGCTGCTAACCAACTTTTGAAGGTGCAAATATCTATTTTAAACAGATCACTTCGAAGCTAGTATTTTGTCCCTCATTTTTCAAAAACGATTTTGATATCGAAGTTTTTCTATGCTTTCTCAGACATTGACCTATTAATCATAAAAATAACAGTGCGATTGATTGATTACCATAGGAACTACGACATGATACACGAAATTTTTGTCTCCGCCACCGCTGCTCAGGGCTGATTTAATGTCTACTAAGGGTTAAATATCCTTTGATTGAGGTTCTGGCTGATATGTACAGTACATCTATTATCAGGCTGTACGTCTCATTTGACAATATGTGTCAGAGGAAGAACAATTGTTTGTATATATCTAGAGTCTGATTAGTGTAATATATATAGCTAATTATAATCTCGCAAGGGAATTTGTAGCTCAGGGAACCTTAGGGCTTGCACATTCCGTGTAGTAAAATGAGCCCATCCAAGCGGTCTACGTGCCACCGATCTATACTCCATACATATCTACACTGTTGCGAGTCGCTTGGAGGCTTTAGATAACCAAACGCAGGACTTTAGTTATTAGTCATAAATACTTTGACATAGATTCATATAAAAAGTTAACGTAATTTACTGCAAATTATAACAGTTCTCTTTTTAAACATACGAGTAGAACAGAAGAAATAAAAATACATCCCGAAAACTTAAAGAAATACACCAGCGATTCAGCAATGACATTGAAGGAAGCTTCAGATACCCTCCTCTCCAAAAATTCGATGTATTTTTCACATCAAGAAGTGGGCAATTAGCAGGTAGGCCTAAGTATTTTCTTGAAAATGAAAAGAAGATGTTTGAAAAAAGTAATGTGTGAATTAATGTCTTGCATTTCGTTTCGTTTCGTTATTTGTCCACTTGTCTCTTGAAAATAACTTCATACAAAGAGCAGATAAAAGATGGCTTAAAAATTAAAGCTCTGAGGAAAATGGATGACTACTATTCTAAGACCAAAAAGAGAGGAAGGTGTTTTAGAAAAGTTGAAAGTTAAAAGATACACGTATAATTTACAAGGAATAATTATGCCAATTGGGTAGATCACACAAGTATAATATTTATGTTTGAAGAATCCCAATCCAGAAGTCAGGTGTACAAGGACAAATGTGAAAGCTAAGGAATGGTTTCAAAACAAAGTAGCTAAATCGTACCAAGTCATTCGACTTAATACTTTAGCAATCATAAAGATTACCTTATGGGTACTGTATATAAAAACTGATTATTCCTCTTCAGTATTAAGTAACAAATGTTATTATCATCATACAATTGTTAAAATATTCTAGTAGTCTTCTCGATAGTCCAGTGTTGTCTTGCTTTTCATTGTTACTTCTTCTGGAAAGTACATAGCATATAATTAGTTTAAGATTTGCATTACTAGTCTGTTATTGCCCGTTGTAAGAACATGTTCTTTACTGACTTTAGTTTTATTAACAGAAAATATGCCAAGATCTCTTGCCAACTCTCTCGTTTCTGATTTTCCTAAAATACGTAGTACAACTAGGCTATTAGTCTGAACATTACATTCATCGTATTTCCTAAGAACACAAAACCAGCTCCAAAAACACAATGTGGGTATCGAAAAATTATTATAAAGGTGCATAGCTAATAGTTTATTTTTCAAAGCCTTTAAATAATGACATTCTTCATCTCTGCATCTTCTCATTTATATCACATTGTTCGTATGTCTTAGTTGATTGGCTTTACGAGGGTCGGACCAGAGATTGAATCCATGCACCTAGGCTCACTTTGGCCCACCGCTGTGGACTAACGGTTAACACGTCCGAGCGGGTCCGGGTTTAAATCCTGGTTGGGACAAGTTACAGAGTTGAATTTTTTTTCCGAGATTTTTCCTCAACCAATTCAAGCAGAATTGCTGGGTAGCATTCAGCATTGGACCTCGGACTCATTTCACCATCATAATTACATTTCTCCTCTTTCATCATCATCTCCGTTTCTTTTCTATATTTCAGCGATTGTGTCCGAATAGAATTGGCTGCGGGCCGCCACCGAACTTGGATCTCACAGTATGTGGTTATTAGTTGCTGGTGGTAGTGATATGTACCGTGGGGTCTCCTCTGGGGCTCATGGTAGCTCGTGGGACCGGGAGCGAGGAACCGCGATGATGCCCACATAGAAAGGTAAAAGGGATTTTGCAGGCTGTATAGGAGCTCGGAGGCTATTTGTTTGAGGTCATGAAATCTTTAATAATTTTAAACCAGGATTAGATCCCCTATTATTCTCGCAAGGGAATTTGTAACGTAGGGGACCTTGGGGCGTAGTAAAATGGGCCCATCCAAGCGGTCTACGTGTGAAGGCAGGCTCCATCCCGTGCCCCTCCTCTCAAAGGGGAATAATAAGTAGACAGACAGACAGACATACAAACAGGCTCACTTTGATCCGTTGTGCGTCAGGTGGTCCAGGTGGATTCGTGAATCTGAGCTGACAGGCGGGCACCCTGACTCAGCCCTGACATAGCTTAGTAGGCCTACCTGATAAGCCACAGAACCCCAAACGTCAAATCCTTTCTATATCAGCTTCGGAGTCCCACATTACCCCAAGATTTCACCCCAGTCTATTTTTTACTACTGCAGGTTACAGATTAAATGAGTGTGAGGTAAAGACTATTGGTGTAATGAAAAAGGGAAACGGACTGGATTGAAGCGCGATAGCGCTAAACCACGACCTTACATCACACTCAATATTTGTTGCATAATACCATTATTTTGTCTTTTCTTCCGAAAGGTTTAATATTAAATTTAGTGAATGAGTTTTAATATACGAACTGCATTTTGTAATTTGCTTTCGTCGTGTTTCAGTTATCACCATATTCTTCAATTTGCCGAAATAACTCAAAGTTTGATTATTTGGTGAGCCAGGTAAAGAGAGAACAGTGTACTTATATATAACACTGTGCAAATGTTGCCTAAGTTATGCCTAATTTAAACTGAAATAAGTTATTTGAATTGAGCTGCGTTCTATCTGACTTACAAATGGCCTTTAAGGAACCCGGAGGTTCATTGCCGTCCTCACATAAGCCCGCCATCGGACCCTATCTTGAACAAGATTAATCCAGTCTCTACCATCATATCCCACCTCCCTCAAATCTATTTTTATATTATCCTCCCATCTACGTCGACCTCACCAAATATTTTTTCCCCTCAGGACTACTAACTAACACTCTATATGCATTTCTGGATTCGCCCATACGTGCTACAAACCTACTCATCTCAAACATATGAATTTAATGTTCCTAATTATGTTAGGTGAAGAATACAATGCATGCAGTTTCTGCGTTGTGTAACTTTCTCCGTTCTCCTATAACGTCATCCCTATTAGACCATTTTATTCTTCACCTGACATAATTAGGAACATTAAATCCAGACGTTTGAGATGGGCAGGGCATGTAGCACGTATGGGCGAATCCAGAAATGCATATAGAGTGTTAGTTGGGAGGCCAGAGGGAAAAAGACCTTTAGGGAGGCCGAGACGTAGATGGGAAGATAATATTAAAATGGATTTGAGGGAGGTGGTATATGATGATAGAGAATGGATTAATCTTGCTCAGGATAGGGACCAATGGCTGGCTTATGTGAGGGCGACAATGAACCTCCGGGTTCCTTAAAAGCCAGTAAGTAAGTAAGTAAGTAAGTAAGTAAGTAAGTAAGTAAGTAAGTAAGTAAGTAAGTAAGTAAGTAAGTAAGTAAGTAAGTAAGTAAGTAAGAAAGTAAGTAAGTAAGTAAGTAAGTTAGTAAGTAAGTAAGTAAGTGAGTAAGTAAGTAAGGCAGCCAACCTCACTTAAATTTCGCTCAATATTCGGGACAGTCATCTTTAAAAATAATAAAAAGTAAAAGACATGTAGCGATAATGGTAAATTCTTCTTCATGTTTATTAAATTTTTTTAATTAAATCGACAAAATAAAATATCTATACAGTACCACTGCAAATAAATTGAAATGCTTTCATCTCGTGATTCATTTATATTGCATTAAGATTTCCCGTGCTGTATTTGTGAAGCAACGTTATAAACAAGTTCATTTGTTATTCATGCATGTTGTTATAGCTGTCTCGCTGAAGGCTCTTTCCATTATTTGCATGTTTACCTGCTCAATAAATCTATCATACCTATCTCGTTTAAATACCTGGAGCCATAGAAAAATTACTGCTTTTAGCAAGATACAGTGCGAGGAGACGTGCATGTTAATTGGTGATTAACCCGCGCCGTGCTGATAGATAGCATACCGCGCTCAAATATTTGCAGCCCTTGTTGGCGTTTCGTTATATAATTGGATCATTTAATCTGAAAGTAATTTATTTCGCTAATTACAGATTAGCCGTCCATATGTGACGATAATGAAGCAGATCCTGAAATTGATCTGTGGTCGAACTACACCGCAACATTAAATAAACGTGGCTTGATATTTACGAATGCAATAATGGTTGTTATAAATATCATTCATTTGTAACGAACAGATTTTATATCTTACTAAACTAACACAATTAAAATTGCCATCTAGTTTGTTTTGCAATTAAAGTATCATTTGAATTGACTTCATTACAGTCAAGCTAGGGGAAATAATATTTCACGAACAGCGAAAGAATACCATAACATAGTGTACAACGGTTTTATCAGAAACTGTTTATTTATATGCTGCATAAAATTACAACCCGTCAGACTTGACAATGATTTTAACTGAAGATAATACTTCGGAATATGTATTACATGCCTTTATCGTGTTAAATTTTACTGTACCTGGTTAACAAGTTTCGGCCTGTTATTGGCTTTCTTCAGAACTGGTTTTTGCTGGTCTTGGCGCCTTTTGTTTTGTTTCCTGTGGGGGTGTGTTTGTGTAGTGTAATCTGGAGTCAAGAGTGTGTGTGTTCTGAAATTGAGTTTTGTGTTGAGAATTTCGTTTGAATGTGTTTTTGTGTGTCTGTATATTTCGTATTGTTCTAGTGTGTTTAGTTTTTGGCTTTTTGGTTGGATGTGTAGAATTTCCATGTCTGTGTTGATGTCTCTGTAGGTGTGGTTAGCATTTGTGATGTGTTCTGGATATGTGAAAGTGTTTTGTAATTTTGTTATGGCTGTGATGTGTTCTTTGAAAAGTGTTTGAAATGATCTGCCTGTCTGTCCTATGTAGAAGTTGTTGCAGGTACTGTATTATATTTGAGTATGTATACGCCTGTGTGGTTGTATTTGTTTGTTTGGTTGTTTTTGTGTTGAGATGTTTTTGTAGAGTATTATTTGTTCTGTATGCGATGTTGTAATTTAATTTCTTGAATGAGGTTGCAATCTTCTGTGTGTTTTTGTTTTCGTATGACTACGATCAATTTTTAACTTTTATAATATCTTTAATGTAGACGGATAGTATTATTCGCATAGTCATTCATATCCTGTACCTTACCTCCACGAGCGCCGCTAGCGGCGTCACAAAGAGTAAATCTGACACCCTGCCACCAACTACTTGGAACTGTGAGTGAATAGAAAGCGGTAATGTAAACCTCAAGTGGTCTTCGCATTTGCGTTTGTAATTCATAATTGCGACTCAGACTAGCACAAGTGAAACTGAGTTAAAAAGGAATGCCGCTTATATTGCTGGAAACTTTAAATACGAGTAGAATATTTTATGAAGAGAAGCTAGAAGGAATTTTATTTCTAACATCACAATAAGCTCATAAGCAATACAAATTTAGTACCTCAAGCTAGAGGGGTACAATGATATGGAGAAAAATATTCAGCGATTTTAATAATGAAATATCAATTTAAAGTATTGGTATTAGAGTGCTTCAGAAAAGAGCTTAGAACCGGTTTAAATTCGACCGGTCGAAGAACAACAGGCGAGGTTGAACATCCCATTTTCAAACGATTGCGCCTAATATTTTGCAGGATAGACAAAATAACGGGCGCACTTCACCATGCAAGGACTCTAATGACATTTTCTGACTACACAAATGGAGTAACAATTGAAGGAAATTTACTTTTCGCAATTAAAAAAAGTGTTAGCTTGATATAGACCTATAATTATTGATAACATACTTCGGTACATTTATCTTCCTAACTAATATATAAATCAACTAATAGACACCGATAAAAATAAAGGAAATAAGCGTAATGCATATATAAAATCGGACACGTAAACAAATGCAAGGATAAAATAAATTACAATTATTCGTACTTACAAAATAGAAGAGCAAATAAGTACATACTTACTATTGTAACGTTCATATCTTAAACTCAAAATGCATAGGTTACCTGTAAAAGAGTAATTGTTAATATATCCTATACTATGGATGTATTATTACTTCATTAATAAATCATTTTAAGATAAAAGTAAACAAAAATAAAAACACTCTCAACTTATAATGATTATAGTTTCATGAACTGTTGCTTCTGTCGATACCTAACTGCAATACCTGAATGAATGGGGAGAAAGGAGGAAATATCAATTGAAAGGTACACGATGATAATCGCGTTCTTGTAACGATTCCTGAAACTCCTAGATGGCTCAATGTCGCCTGTCTTTCATGACCCGGAGCCGTCCACCCGAGAAGGACTCGGACATTCGTTAAACCGAACACTGTATCATTCCGCGAAACAGAAGACCTTTGCATACTGTCTATAGCTCCAGGCGTTCTGTAGCAATAGGGGAGAGTCGGGTAGTATCGGACATCGGGTAATATCGGACAGTGAGTTCCTTTCATCTACCACACGATGATAGTACCTAATTGGCATGGTTACGTTTCTGTGATGTCGCATAGAGAAACGTAACCATGTCATTCAGGTACTACCATATGGTGGTAGATTAAAGAAACGCACTGTCCGATACTACCCGACTCTCCCCTATATAATTTCTATTTTTCGTAACCGGTTGTGCATGACTGTAATAGTATTAATATTTTTTGCCACATACAATACAAAATAAATAAATATTGGACGTAGTGCATACCCATTTTTGCAAGTTCGTGTTTATGGACAGTTCCTATAAATAACTATTTCGTACTGAATGGAACTTCACGAAAAATTCTATGAAATTACAAAATTCAATACAATTATTATAAAACAGGGATATTTTCGAAGATAAAAGTAGAGAATCAAGTCATGAACAGAATATAAGTTCGAATGAATAAGTGTACTGAAACTGAGAAAAAGGAAAAAGAAGAAAAGGACGAGAATAAAAAACAATTTGCTTAATGTTGTTCTTCAATTTATTAAAATTAAAATTACGTAGGTCTAGATTTATTATGAATGTGGAGTTGTATAACAAAGAACAGAACATAGATTCCACTCAATAACAACAACAGTAGCTGACTCACGACTGACGACGGACAAATGAATATGCTTATGTAGTGCTGCAAACTTTTGTTACCGAATTAAACCTAAATCTAAGCATGTCTTGTCTCCTAACTAATTACTGCGTAAGGGGAAACTGACTTTTGCGCCACTCTGTACAATACGCAGCAAATTGAGCTCACAGTTCTAAATAAGAGCTCACGTCATAACAAAAATTTGACCGCATGTTTATAACAACATATTACTTACAACGCATTTTATATTGACAAATGGACTAATCGTTCCATCTCCTCACTCTATAATAATTTGTGATATCCTACTTCAAATGATTTTCCAGACAATTCTAAATGTTAAAGAAAATCGTTTTCTAGATTTCCGGAAATGTAAGAAACTGTAACACGCTGCAGCCACGACAAGAAATTAAACGAACCACAAAACTTTTGAAATGTTTTAAAGTTCTCTCTGAAGGCCGTGAGGGAAGTCACAGTCGAGTCAGAAGTTTCTTGACTCGAGCAAAACTTGGCCAACATTTTGGAGATTGTGACCTCTTCGTGACCTCCTTCTCTTGCTATTTTTATCTCATCGGTTCTTCGAGAGGTCTGCCAGAAGAAGGAACAGAAACAAACTCGGAGAAAGGGGAAGCAAACTTATTTCAATTGCTTTAATAAATTAAACACTCGGGAATTGATGTGAGAGAACTGCAACTCTGTGCGAAGGTACCAATTTACTAGGCAAAGAAGGAAGTGATCTCTTCGCCATTTATTTTCACATTTTCCACTGCAGAAAGTTAAATGAACTTCTACTGTCTGAACGAACTAAGTCTGTTTAAGAAGATTAAGTATATTCAAGAACTCGGTTACCGTACGTTCTTTGTCCTTAGTTAGTACGGTGATGTAGTCGAAACACTTATCAGAAGTCCGATTTAATACTACATGACATCACACTGCACGTAAATTAAATATAGCCAAGTAACCTGCATAAATAAGCCTACAACCAAAGAAAGATATAAGATAATCTTTATTCTACAGTTACGATTGAGATTCTTATGTCGTTAACATAATAATACAACAAATCATAAATTGTTGAATAAGCTAGTTCATTATGATTTTCGATTCGCTATCTGGCTAGCTTTTCGAAGGCCGAGTTCAAGAATCATTTAGGCTTACATTGTCGCCTTGACAGCTCAGTTGGTAGAGCACTAGATTACGACGACCGAGAACCAGAGTTCAAATCTCGGGGATGGTGGAATTTGTATTTGTGGTAGAAAAGCCAAGATTGTGTTTTCCCCTGAATTCTTCCGTTTTTTTGGCTCGTCCATAAATCTCCTTTCCTTATCATGTCCGTTTGGAAAAATGGAGCATCTCCTGTGTTCGTGTGGCATCAGAGCCGCCGTCCGCCTCACTAGATGTTTATCATTGTTTGTTCAAAGATTTGTAGATGGCAGTGGTGGTGAGTTCTAAAGACTCGTTTAAGCTCTATGTTCAAGTTTGTTGAGCGTGACAAGAACCGAAGTCTATTTTGAAGAAGCGTATCTATCCAGCTCGCTCGAATCTGACCCTTCAAGCTCGCTGGTCTCTCCTACCCTCCCTTCCAACCCTTCATGCTTTTAACTGCGTAAGGATTTTAGAACAAATCTTGTGAAGTTTTATTTAGATGTAAATACAGGCAATTTTTGTTACAAAATTATCATTAAACATCGACAAAATATACATACATATAGGTAAATCACATTATGTTTTAAAAATACACGACAATTTTATTATACCAATTACCGACAGAAAGTAGCTGCAGTTATAAAATTACATTCTTAACTTAATATTCAAATAAATTACAGTTGCTCGGTAACAATAAATATGTGTGTATGCAATGCCTACCCACTTCACTTCCGTGATTCGAGTTCCGCATATTGTGGATAGATGGCAGAACTGTGACCCATTTTTCTAGTTGTACACCACTTCGGCGGGTCACGCTTTACATGATGGGTATCTGTGGAGAGTTATGTCGTGTACTAGGGTGAGTGTATGTGTAAGTGTTCGTGTAAGTGTAGTGTCTGGAATGGGTGATGATGATGAAGATGAGGAAGGAAGAAGAGGAAACCCGGTGCCGGCACGTAGCCTACTCCTGTCGAATAACACCCAAAGGACCGCCAGGCTTAACGTCCCCATCCGACGGACGAATCACTATCAACAGTGACATATGCCTTCTCTTCATATGCACTGAGGAGAGATTTGGGATTTAACCCAGGCATATTGGTGCACAATCTAGTGATTAGAAGTTGTACACTGCCATCTCTCCTAGTTCCGAGGTAGAAATTTTACATGACAAATTTCTGACCCCGCCGGGAATCGAACCCGGGCCGACTAGTCTGGAGGCAGACACGCTATCACAGAGCTAACTCGGCGGACTGTAACAATAAATATGTGACTATACGGATAATGTAAGTATTATATAACTTACAACATGAACACATAAAAAATAAATTGTATAAGTCGACACAAAAATGATTTCATTTTCACACTACACATCATTATAAGTTATAATGTCCAACCTGTTAATAAATAAAATATATGATTTCATTTTCGTCCTACACATAATTCGTCGTAGCATGCAATAATCAACTTGAGAATAACATTATTTCATGTTCATATTACGCATAATATATTTACGGTTCCCTACTTGTTAATGAATAGAGAAAAATCATTTTCATATCATACATAATTACAACATATACTATCCACTCTGTCAATAAATAATATCCAACATGTTAATTGCTCTCATTTTCATAATATTAGGCTATACAAAATTATAACATACTATCCAGCCTGTTGAATAAAATAAAATATTTAATTTTCATACTACACATTATCGTCGTGCATGATATACACTATGTCGGTGCATTTTGCCGAGTATGGCGAAGTTCGATATTTGCCGATGTTCGCTTTGGAGGAGGAGGCCTATCATGTTTCTTCGCCAATATTATAAAAATATGGAGCGCTTTAGTCGCGCAGTACATTTGGCACTCATTCCATCATGTGTGCATAAAACAATTCTTTACGCTGCAGTGCTTAGGGACAATCCGGGGTGCCATTCGTGAATCTGGTGCTGACAGATGTATCATTCCTTAGTCCATAAAGAGCCAGATCTTGATCTTAGACAGGTAGGCCTACCTAACAAATAACAGAGCTCCGATTCCCAAGCTTTCAAATCATACATCAGCATCAGAGACCTATAAGTACTCCCCCCAGGACTTCACCCCTATCTATTTTAAACTCTTAGGGATATATACATAGACCTTCTTAGTACGGAATTCCGGTGGATGATCAGCGAACTAACGTTTTTCGTATTCATAAACCAATGTTAGCAATATGATATGACATGAATCCTGTACAAGTAATCAGTCGATAGTCGGGACTAGTTTAGCACGTTTAGCGTGGGCTAGCGAAATGTCTATGTATAGCACCCTTAGGGTGCTATTCATAGACATTTCGCTAGCCCCGCTACGAGCGTGCTAAACTTGCCCCGACTTCCCCAGAGGAGGGACGAATTATTCATATCGCTAACATTGGTTTATGAATATGAACAACGTTAGTTTCGCTGATCATCCACCGGAAGCCCGCGCTAAAAATGTCTATGAATACGGCCCTTTCAGATGATAAGTGAAATGATAGGGAGGTGGAGAGTGTTAGTGGAATCAAACAGGTAAACGGGAGTACACAGAGAAAAAAAAAATCTGCAACGTCTGCTTCGACCACCAAAAATTCCATCATGAGAAGCTCGGACCGCCTATTGGAAGACTAGCACGTCACGGAAGCGGCGTCATTCTCGGTGGTCTAGTGGTTATCTTTGTTTACATTAGATCATATGTTTACTAATTCAAACCCGGCCAAGCGCGATAAAAATCCTGAATATGGCTTCCCGGAAGTAAACTGGGAGGCCGGAATCACATATTTTCGTCGTATAGAAAAGAAGCATGTCGCTGGAAGAGTGTGTACCAGGCAATGTTCACTGACCAAGAATACCACAAAACCAATTGCAACATGATAACACCTGACCAGATGACGCCAAGAAAGTCCGTTGCTCTGAGCCTCCCAGAATGTTTAAATGCAGGAAGAATACAGTAGTTTAGAGTTGGCGAAGGAAAGGTACGTTGAAAGAAAATGCAGTCAGATAATCTTACGTCCAGTTGTCGCTTCTGAATAGTTCTACAATAATTACGCAAATAATAAAATGTTATACTATTCATCTCTAGAAACAAGATCATTGTTTAAATTCTTTGAGCACCGAAAAATCCTGCTGGATCGGTGGTTGACCACAACACTCGCTCCCCCCATGCCCGAGACATATCTTTGTAATTACAAACATCTGTGCATCTAAACTAGTTGTTTACCCGAATGAGTGAAATCTCAATAACTCGCTTTAATTACATTGTTAACTTCACAACGCGCAGTTCTAAAAATAGAACGATACTATTTCTCTTGCTTAAGTTAAATCTTATAGGTATTTCTTGCTGCTAATATGTAATTTTTATTCGTGCTCATTATGATCTGTGTTTCAGATTATTCTGCAACGTCTTTATTTCGTATGTTGTCGGATTTTGTCTTCCTTAGTGTTTTTTTAACACATTAACATAATTGGACTGTAGGACTTGTCGTTCCCTTCTAGTACTTTCCTCATTTCAACTTGGTATAATATAATTGATCTAACCATGAATTTATAAATAGACTACTGCAAGGATGCCTCTTGCTAAAGCTAATCCAACTTTCAGTCTTATTCAGGTCTTCGAGAACAAGTAGGCTACATAGATAAGTTACTATGAACAGAAAAATAGTCAAAGCGATTTATTTCAGAAAACCACTAAAATGAATGAATTATTCTGCATGTGCAGGAAAATAAATATTTTCGAATGATTAATGATTATTTATTGATAACAATGCATCACATTGAACAAAAATCAAGACATATTGAACAGAGTTTTGTTGTTTTTATAACATTCATTAAATTTGTTACATTAGTTTATACTTTCATTAACGAAAATAAACATAATTAATGAAGCCTGCCAAAACTGAGACAATATGGAAATATTTAAAAAAGTTTCTGTGTTGGTTATATTTTTACTTTCAAAACGCGATAAGTATGTATGAGTTTCGCCACAATCCTTGACAGTCCGTTTCTTTCTTTTCTGGCCACCATGTCAACTGCCACGGCGTACTCTACTACAGGCGGGAATACTGGTGGAGGGGAGCGTGACGTCACTAGTCCGTCCGGTCTCGAGACGGCGTGATATAAGTCAATGTTAACGGTGGTCTTTCCATTGTCAAAATGCTGCCAAGGTGCTGTGCAAAAGTAATAATTATACATTGAAAGGTATTTTTAATGAATATATGACGTGTTTTACTATTCCCAAACACAAAACATTACGTAACAAGTCCGTGAGAAATATTCCAAGAAAAGACTGGACTCCTTCAGATACAATGTCTTGTGTATTAAACATTTTGAATCGGACTGCATTGAACGCGAAATTTCATACCTGGATTCGAAAGAATGTTTGTGTATGATAGGCCAAGACTGAAAATTGGCTCTAGTCCTACAATTTTTGGAGGTTTACCAGCATATCTTTCGAAAAAGCCGCGGTAAAAAGAAAGAATCCTGAAGAAAGGACTGCTGAAGAGGACAGAATGACGAACTTCGACGAGTTATAGCGAGAATTTAGAAGAAATTACCTACAACAGAATTAGAAAATAAGGTAATTAATTTTAAAATCTTCAATCATAAACTTGTTCTCTATACCGTTAATTTCGAATCTAGTCAGTAGAATTCTATATAAATGTAGAACAAAATCTAAAAGCCTCTGCTTATTTTAATCATAATTCACTTTGTTACCAAGAACTAAGTGATGTTCTTGGACTGAATTTGTTATTGGAAAAGTGGAGCTGTTTACAGCAGTTAGTTAACAAATTCATTAACACAAATGCTTCGCCGTGTGTAGACAGACTTTCACAGAACGTAAAATCAAATACGACAAATCTAAAAGAAGCCTTAGTAAATGTTAATGACGATAGTTTGGCTGAACAAGTGGACTTATTTTTGAAACAATTCTTCTTGGCTTTAGTATCAAAAAAGATCTATTCGCCGCGCATTATTATGTTAGCTTTCATTATTTACATGCAATCAAAAAATGTTACGAAACACTACGAGCAAATAAAATCTTATCATTGCCCCACCCTAAATATTTGCAGCGGCTTATAACTTCATTAGGAGTTTCTCCAAACCAGAAATTTTAGAACAATTTTCTAAAAGCTGTCGGCGATAAGTTATCAGGACTGGAAAAGTGGGTTATTTTTGCAACTCGATGAAATATATATGTCCATAAAGGAATAGATTACAGATATGGGAACATCACTGGTTTCGCGGAAAATCGCGATCATCTCATTGGGGCTAAAATAGTTTTCACATTCTTAATATCTTCTGCATTCTCTAGCTTCGAATATGTTGTTTCCTTTCATCCTCTAAGAACAATATCGGGTTCTGAAATGGCCGATATAACAAGAAAGATTGTACATATTATTGAAAATAGTGGTTTCAAGGTATTATGTGTCATTTCAGATAACAATATAGTAAATCAGAACATGTTTCCAATATTAAGTAAGAGATCTGAAAATGATTATACTCTGTTCATGTCCGAAATTGACCATGACGTTTATTTTATATACGACACTGACCACTTGTTGAGAAACATAAGGAACAATTGGATAAACACAAAAGATCAGAATAAGACATTCTCTTTTCCTGACTTTGAAGTTACAAGTGAAACCTGCAGTAAAAATTCAATCAAATAAGCGGAATTCAATCATATGAGGACTGCGTATAAGAGTGAGAAAGAGAGCATGGTGAAAAAAGGATACAAATTAAACTAGCCTATAAGACGTTGTACCCTACCAACATCGAAAGACAAGTATCCCTCGCTTTAAATATCTTCCATGAAAGCAAGAGGGCGTCTATGATTGTTCACGGGTATAACGAGACAGCGAATTTTCTTGATATATTATTATATGGAAATGGTGATCCATTGTAAATACGAAGAATCCTGTTTGTGGTGCACGCAGAAATAACGAATTTGGATATCCGTTTTATTACATAGAAGATACAAGATTACAGTTTCTTGAAAATTTTATTATCTGGGTAAAAAGATGGATGGAAGTTGGCGCACATCTTAAAGGAGGATCATTAACAAATGACACGGGCAAAGCTTTAATTCACAGTACAAAATGTCTTATAAATATTATAAAATTCTGTCTCTCTGCTTTAAATGTTAAATATGTGTTATGTGGAAAATTTCAAACAGGTAAGTTAGAGAAAAGATTTAGTATGTACAGGCAATTTAGCGGTGGAAACTACAACATTGGTGTGATTCAAATAATTGACGCAGAGAAAAAAATTAGAACAAAACATGTGTTGGGAATAAAATCAACAAGATATGGCATGCTAACTCTGGACCTTGATATAATTAATGACAGTACTGAAGAAATCAAAGATAACATCACGGATGTAATCCAATACTTCAGAGATCTAACTGTGATACAGTACAAGGGATTGATAAATCAGCCCTTTTATATATTTGTGGTTATGCTGCGTTTAAAATTTGCACAAAAATAAATTGTGAACATTGCACGGAAGTAATTAAAAGGGAAACTGTTTGCGATAAATACTTTGTAACTGTCAACAAAGGAGGATTGTCGGTCCCAACTCAATACGTTATTAGTGTGGGAGAAATTGCATTTAGGCTACTAAGTGTACTTGTATCTGAACGGTATCAACGGGCATTCTTCCAAGAATGCGATAAACAATATGAACTCTTATGTAGACTGACAGTAAAAAAAAGTTATGAAAACGAAGAACTAAATTCAATCTTCATGAAAAAATGTGTCTGTGGAAATGATATGTGTAAAATTACTAACAGAATTGTGAGTGTACTGTGTAACATTTTGCTATCAAACTATAAGAAGAAGCGGAACGATTCATTATCAGTGCAGAAGGCGGACGCAACAAGAAAGTTGAAGACGCTGAAATAAAATTGACAGGGTTAGCGTGCAGACTTTGTAATTTCTATTACTGTAATGCAATATCTACGCTTATTTATTTTAGAATAATGTAGATTAACGCCTGCGTATACTCTAATTAACGATACATGTGTACTTTCACTTGCTTATTTTGTGTCTTATTAACAATATATCGGAAAGGAATGCTGCTAGTAGTAACAATTTAACGCAAAACGGCATGTGGTGAGTTGACTGAGCAAGGACTAGTGACGTCACGCTCTCTGTGAAAAGAGGGGGGAGTATTCCCGCCTGTTATAGAGAACGCCGTGCAACTGCGCTATCACAAAAAATTCATCAAGATTTGTTATGATGCAAAATAAAGTAGGGATATTAACATCACTGATGTAATTGAATTGTATATAATTCATGCAAGTTGAATACTTACTGAACTGAAGGATATGCAGAGAAAGAAACTTACCTGAAATAAAAAAAATATACCAGTTACTAAACTGAAATCGAAAAGAAAAAATACATAACATACACAATACACACTCGTAACTTCATAAAGTTAGATAATCATGTATATGAGATAATGCGCAAGTAAATATACCGTAAGGTAAATCAATACATTTCAAAAATTGTACATCGTAATATCATAATGTGATCCGAATGTATTAAAGTAGTGGTCGTCAGCATGCGCTGAAATAGGTAAAGGGTACGGAGTGTCTCGGAATATGCACTATCGTGCAGAAGGGAAAGAGAGAAAGCATATCTGTCAGCAGCCACGGATGCACGATAGTGCAATGTCATATCCGCGGGTAAGAAATGCTAGCCCGAGGGTGCACTGTGCTGAAGACCGCTGTATTAAGGCATTTTCACCTCTAGTTTTACATATGCTATTGTTTATTCAACTGTCTGAAGACAAGTGATATCAATAAGACACCACTTATGAGGCAACTACGCTAGGAAATAATGGGATAGGATGGCCAGATCATTTTCTCCTCCATTGCATACATCGTCGAATAGCTATATATTACACTAATCAGACTTCAGATTTTACTTATTATGATACAGAGAAATTTGAAAAATAAAAGTATTATTTCAGGGTTTTGAGTGACAAAAAAAGCAGAATTATGTATGTTGCTGTACAGAACATTCGGTTGCCAGTTTCATTATCAAATAATGGAAAAAGTACATCGAACAAACCTGAAGCATACAAAAAAGCTAGTAAAACCACAAATAAATGTACAGTAGGTCTATATCATAATACGAGTATTAAAACATTTTTACCTCTAGTTTTACATATGACAACGGGAAATTTGAAAAATGTTTTATTTGGGGATTTTGAGTGATAAATGAGGCAAGACTAATGTGTTGCTGTGTAGAATATTCGGTTGCCAGTTTCACTATTAAATAATTCAGAAAGCACAGCCAACAAAACTGAAGCGTACAAAAAGCTGCTAAACCACATGTGAAGAATTTTAGGATTGTACAGTAATGGCGAATATTCAATTGGAGGCGAAAAAAACGAATTAAGACGAGGAAGATGTGGAAGGCGATTTTGATGATGGTGTTGGTGAAATATAGTTATGTTAAATACATGATGATTTAAAATAAAACTGTAAATATACCACTAATTAATTGCAATTTGTTAATTTTACTTGCATGTTCACAAGGCACGCAGTTGAAATTATTTTCTAAGATGAAAAAATCAGTTCTTAATGCTCTTACAGGGCGCTGAATCTTGGCCTCTCTGAAATACAAACTGTAGAGATGCGCTTTTATGAGGCCTTTAAAAGGATTATCGAAACAAATAGTTAAAAAATTAAGATATCAGAAGGACAAACGCAGTCGTTGCAATAATATGCAAAATAATTAAATATACGGAAATTACTGAAAATAAAATTTAATGAAGCAGAGAATAGCAAAAAAACAGAATATCAAGACAAATAATAAAATGCTAACAGATCAGTAACCGTTATGAGACTGGAAAATATATCAGGTCGTCTCAGAAGTCCTTGGGTATTTCTTTACTTCTTTACAATTGCGTTACCTCGTTAAGGTACAAATGTTTTATACAGGTTGTTTCAAAAATACGGGGCATAATTTCAGGTATGTATTTCCCATATGTAGACAATCAAAATAGTTCATTACAACATGTGTCCGGAAATGCTTCATTTCCGAGTTATGGCCTTCACAACATTGAAATTCACCGGAACGTTTTTCTTTCCGCAGGTCGTTGTCATTACAGAAGAGGTTCAAAATGTCCACCTCCTGCTTGAATACAGACCTCACATCGATGTCTCATTGACCCGCGAACACGATCCCAAACTCCAGGAGTATTGCCTATGTCCTCAGAACATGCCACAATTCGATCCCGAAGGGATTCCAAATCAGGCACCGGAGACGAATAAACCAATGATTTTAATTGGCCCCACAAGTGGAAATCGAGAGGGTTCAGATCAGGTGAGCGTGGAGGCCAAGCAATTGGGCCACCTCTACCTATCCATCGATCAGGAAACCTTCGATCCAAGTACCGGTGAGCCGTACGACTGAAGTGTGCAGGAGCGCCATCATGCAAGAAGTGAATGTGTTGACGATTGATCAGAGGAGTGTCTTCTAAAACATGAGGTATGATGTTTTCCAGGAAGTTTGTGTACGCCTGCCCCGTAAGTCTGTTTACAAGTACATGGGGTCCAACTAATCGATCACCAATGACACCGGCCCACATGTTGAGGGAGAACCGTACCTGGTGATGAGATGGAACAGTTGCACGTGGGTTTTCATACGCCCATACATGCTGATTGTGGAAATTTGTTATGCCATCTCGTGTGAACTGTGCTTCATACTAAGGAAGGAAAGTTCGGATTTACACCACACTGCTGCAAGAACCACTGACAGAACCTAACTCGTGCAGGGTAATCTGCTGGTGACAAGGCCTGTACACGTTGCAAATGATAAGGATACAATTGATACTCTTTCAACAGTCTCCAGACAGTCGTATGAGGAACATTGACTTGCAACGCTACCCTTCGTGTGCTGATAGAAGGAGTCATGTTCACAGCCTCCAGAATCTCCTCCTGTACTTCTGGAGTTGTAGATCTTGGTCGTCCCCTTCCCAAACCAGGTGAGTTAAATTTTCCATACTCGCATAGACGGTAATGGAGACGTACAAATGTCTTCCGATCTGGACATTGTCGCTGTGGGTACCTCTCCTGGTACAAACGACGAGCCAGCGCAGCATTGCCGTCCGCCTTACCGTACATGAAGTGTATCTCTGCCAGCTCTTGATTTGAATACATGTCGCACAGTCTAACGCCTACACAACACTGAATGTAACCTTCGCCTCGGAATGAACTGTCAGAGTGCCCTCTTAATGTGTCCTTTGACGGCAACGACCTGCGGAAAGAAAAACGTTCCGGTGAATTTCAATGTTGTGAAGGCCATGACTCGGAAATAAGGCATTTCCGGACACATGTTGTAATGAACTATTTTGATTGTCTACATGTGGGAAATACATACCTGAAATTATGCCCCGTATTTTTTAAACACCCTGTATACTTGGCTTTTTCTGGAGTCATTATGTGGTATTAAAAAAAAAAAAGAAAATTGAGTGCCGACACCAATTTTGTACCTAAATAAGGGTGGAAATTTGTTGTTGTGAAAGTGGTGTCCGGCGAAGGATTGCGGTGTAGCTACTTCTATACACATTCAGTGTATGTTTATCTTTCAAATTTTTCTCATAAGTCGGCGTTTTTTAGGGATATAAATGTATTAACTCCAAAAATGGTCTCAAGAAACACATTTGAGCATTTCCCGTTCACACCTTAATTTTATGCTTATCAAGAGGTGCCGAAATTTTGGTTTATCGTTCCTTTTAGTTTGTTATGTTTTTGCACCTTGATGTCGGTAACAGAAATATATTCTGAAACTAAAATTCTGTAAGTGAAAATGAACACTTGTTAGATTATTTATGTTATTTCAATTTAAATTCCTAGTGGGTCTTCTCCGCATATAAGAAGATAATTTACTTAGCTCTAATTACTGGCTTGACTTTTTCAAGGATCAGACTATCAAAGCAGTCAAGCTTCCATTGTGCACCCTATACAGGCCTATGCGACGATTCTCTAATTGCGATAGGAGGCCTTGGTGGTATTCCTGAATCCAATACTGACAGATGGGCCATCTTACTTCAGCTCTAAAAGAGCCAGGTTCCATCGCCAAATAAGTACCTAAACTTCCCAGCCCTTGTGCGTATGGAAACGGAAGTAGACTGAGAAAACCCTCTGTTTTGTTCACTTCAAATTCCATATGCGGGCATCGAATCCGGGCTGGCTGGACAGACCACCACAGACGCGGCTCTTTTCACATGTCGAATAGATCACAGAGTTATTTCGTTATTTGGTGGTGCTGCAGCTTCAGTTTGTATTCAGCAGTAGAGCCGTGTGTTGTTATAATTGAACTCGCACGTCGTTAAACAAAGGGATTTGTTACGGGCTAATTAAGGACTTTCCGCTTCTTATTTCATCGTTTAAGGTACGGATTCCTGTTCTCCCTCACATTCTTCTTCTGTCTCAACTTTTCTTCCCAGTATTTTCTCCAACGTATCTCTTATTTCTCTCCGCGAATTGTTTTCTCCGTACTCTTAGTATTCCGCTCCCTTCCCCACAGGTCTTGATGAGGACAAACCACGTTCGTAACATTTCTTAGGTCTCCAGGATACGGCCTGTAATAAGATAATTTTGATGATGCGCAGAAATTTTGCCGCCTTCCCCCAGGCTTCGTGAACGCAGCTTAATTAGAGAAGACAGCCTGGCTAATTTAATTTAATTTATAAATGAATAAGAAATGAACTCTCTTCATTCCTCCAGCATACAATACCTACAAATGATTAGGCATCGTGCTGTACAGTGTTCGGAATTATGTAATGTATTGGAACATAATTTTTAGCTGAAATAAGGTTGAGTTGCATTTGGTGATAAATAAAGAAATATCATTTTACAGTTATAGTATACATAGAATTAAGACAAAGCTTCTGCTAGAAGAAATTTTAGTAACATATTTTTTTATATTCTAATAGTAGAAATACACTGTAGCATTTGATTAATTAAAATTTTTATTTTGTTGGCGACATCTCAGTCGCGCATGCGTGTTTCTATTCCGAATCTACATGTGTGGAGTTCGCTCCGGATAGACAGGCAGTTGAATAATAGTTCATATCGGAAGTAGTCTCTCCAAAGCTAGTCGGTCATCGACGAGATCAGGTGAAATGAAGGGTTCAGAGCCATAGTGGGCCAAGCGCCATTTATTAAAAACGGAGAAAGCAAGGATTAAAGTTAAGTGAATACCATAGTTTAATGAAGATTGACATAGCATTTAGTTTTAATGTGTATACTTTATATTATTTGCTATATGTTCCCATTGAATTATGATAACTTCATTTTAAGCCTTGTTTTCTATGGTTTTAGTAAATGGCGCTTGGCCCACTAGGTTCTGAGCCCTTCAAATCGTCGTTGTTCCTGCAATAACTCTTATGTGACATATTTATCAATTTTCAGAATTTTTCTCTATTAAATATCTTCAAAAGTGATACAGCAAATAATAAAATCTCCTATAAGTAATTATATTTCTTTGTTTCGAAAATACAAAAATTCACAGTCTCCTATGTATGGCTGCCATAAGATGAATAAATGTGTTTCTTCTTCCTACTGAAAAAATTTTACATTTTGCACATAGGAGTTATTGCAGGAACAACGACGAAATGTTCCTTTAACTTGATTTAGTGTCGGCTCTGTGGAGCGTAATTAGATAGAAAAATACTGGGCCCTTGTTTGTTTAATTTTCCAAAGTTCTAATTTTGATAAAGGTTTCTTTTTCCCTCGATTGTTTGTTTATCAAGGATTTAATTTGTTGAAGTTAAATTGGGCCGATTAGAATTTTATCTTCAGCGATTTGACTCTGCTTAGTAGGCCTCTTGGGGAGTTTGTTCCAGCAGCTTCTTTATTGCATCTGACCCTTTTGTTATTCTTTCGACATTTTTAGGTCATGTCATGGGGAGTATGACAAAAGAGACCAGTGCAGTGTACTGACCATTTTATCAAAGACACTCAGGAATTCTTTTTTTAGCAGCGACGTAAGTGAAACCCAAATTCAATTTTATTTTAAAATAAAGAATAGAAAACTTCTTGATATTCTTTCTCGTATATGTAAATATATTTCAATTGCGGGTAAAAGAATCCAACAAATGTATGAAATCTGTGCATACAATTAATTTTTTTCTCCATAAGGATTCAAAATATAGGGTTTACATTTTTAATGTCTCTTATTCGATGGATGAGTAGATGAAAATCAATTCAATTCGCCGTTGATTAGTATACTTCTTGTATAGGGGGTGTCTTACGTTTATATGACAATGATTAATTTGGTTTAAGATACGGGAGACTCTGTCTCATTCCGTTCTTGTATTATGTTTCTATATATCTCCAAATAGGCCTACTGACATGATACAGCATTTTTTTTTTAATTTAGAGTAGAGACTTCCACTACACTATTGGTGATATGACAACCTTGTAACATTTTTTACTTGGTTATTTAACGATGCTGTATCAAGTATTGAATTATTTAGTGACGATGGAATTGGTGAAAGCGACATGGTATTTGGCGAAATGAGACTCTCCGAAAAAGAATGTTGAAAAATCGTCTCTTTATGTACTGTATATTGGACATTTTGACTTGTGGACATTTCTATACTTATATTGTACATTTTGATTTGTTGACATTTCTATATAGCCTATTGAACATTTTGATTTGTGAACATTTATACATATTGGACATTTGACTACTGGTCTTGTTTGAATGGACGTTTTACTTGTGGATATTTTTGTAACTGACTTTCTGTATATTGGACTTTGTGCTGTGGACAAATTGACCTGAAATACAGTAGTTTGGATCGTATTCAAAACATCTCACTTGATACCGCATATCCGGATGAAATGTATACAAAATAGTGTTTCAGAAAGTATTTATCAAACACACTTCCGTACTATCGCAAACGAAATCTCTCAAGGTATTATTCACAACCCCCTTATGCGTATGTGTCAGTTGGTGACCTTGGTTGAGTTCAGTAAATGAAAGAAGTTTGCGTGTGTGTTACGGCCAGCTAAAAAGTCTGTTACCGTCTGTTTTAGAACGCAATATGGATGTGAACTTCCATTACGGAAAAGAACCCGGTTCTGGGACAACAAACTTTGGACTACGAGAAGTCAGTTTTTTATTCTGGATACCTTTCATCAAGGCGGTAAGCAGAGCAAGTGGACAGCTTCAAATACTTGGTGTACTGTAACCAGTAACATGAGCTGCTGCCAGGAAGTCAAAAGGAGGATAACAATGGCCAAGAAAGTTTTTTTTTCTTGAAAAAAAAATAAAGCAGTATCTTCTGCGGAAAAATAACTAAAAAAGATATTAGTGAAGTGCCTTGTGTGGAGTGTAACATTGCATGGGACAGAAACATGAACATTGCGACGAAGTGAAAGAAACGAATAAAAGCATTTGAAATGTGGATATAAAGAAGAATGGAACGTGTGAAGGGGGCAGATAGAATAAGAAATGAAGCTGTGTTGGAAAGAGTGGATGAAGAAAGAATGATGCTGAAACTAATCAGGAAGAGAAAAAGTAATTGATTGGATCACTGGCTGAGAAGAATTCGGGGCAGAAGAAGATATTAGATGATAGACGACATTAAGATATAGGGTAAATTAGGGTCTGTTGGACAGTCGGGCATGTTGGACACTTTGTACATTAACGTGTTACCCCGCCACTTGTGGGCACCACATTCTGCTAGAAGTCAATGACGAAAGTATGAATTAATAAAGGTCTGATTTATCTATATGTAATTTTTGTCTAGAATCATGAAAGTTAAAACTAAAATAATATTTTAGAATAAAATTAATTTTTGTCTATTTCATGGAGTTTCTTGTCCAAGACCCCTAAGTGAGATTTTATACCTTATCGGCCTACAAGTCCGCAAATATTTTATTAAACTTGTCTAAAATGGAAAATTGCAAGAATAATTATGCTAATTACTTCAAACATTAATTTAGTGCCATATATTTGCATTTTAACTTCATAGTTGCAGTCAGTTTCTGTGGATAATATGTATATACCAGAGATTATTCGTAAAGAAATAGGAAGTGAAGTCTGAAGGGAACGCATTGAAAGTCAGCTACAGTGTCATTAGTATGTAAATAAATAGCGCCGACTTGTGTGGAGCCAAATTCAGCAGCTCGTCGCATAGTTTCTAGTTCCTCTGCAGTAATCGTATTATCGTTGTTAACATGCATTGCTCTGTCTTTTGTTACCACGTCGCTGCTCGACTTCCAATCCTTCAGCAACTGTCTCTAGAAGCTAAACCACATCTTTGTACAACACAGTAAAGAGCGATCATACTTCTGAAATATTTTTCATTCGGTATATGACAATCGCAATTATTGTCGTTATCAATGGTGTTCATAACTGCTACTTCACTTCTTTTCAAGAGAGTAAGAGTTCTATGAGTAATGATCGTTGTTTCATGCCAATTATGGTACATCATTCAGTACCTTGAACTACGCGCTATGAGCTCACAGTGTTTCGAGAGGACAGAACGATCTATTACAATTTCTCGTTACTGGAGTTATACGTCATTTGTATATCTAACGTACTGTACACGACAATCAACTACCCTTTTCCTTTACCTAAGTTATACGTCATTCAAGTATTCAACATAGCCCCCTTCTTCCAATGTCGTACGAATATTCTCTGTCATTTATTATTTGTTTTGGTAATATTTTTTCTGCGCTCTACTCATTGCAGTATTGAAAATATCTAGAAGTCAAAGAAAAAATCATGGCCCTGGACTTGGGAGTCCAATGCAGATAGGGACGAAAACAGTAATTGAAATTGATAGACATATAAAGGCAATCCTTGCTAAATATGCTGAAATTGACGGTCTAGTTATCTGCCTAAGTGCCCTTGCATGGTCTATATTACTAACTTAGAGTAAAAGAAGAAACCAAAAAGTTGATATGACGAAGCCGGTTCAAGATGGCGGACCAAGAGGTACACAATAATAATAATAATAATAATAATAATAATAATAATAATAATAATAATAATAATAATAATAATAATAATGTTTTATATCATATCGGCTAAGTTCTATATTCCCCACTTATATTAAATTTTCCCATTCTTTCTTTTTGCAATAATAGTTGGTAGCCCTTGCTTTTCACGATTATTATTATTATTGTTATTATTATTATTATTATTATTATTATTATTATTATTATTATTGTATTCTTCACCTGACATAATTAGGAACATTAAATCCAGACGTTTGAGATAGGGAGGGCATGTAGCACGTATGGGCGAATCCAGAAATGTATATAGAGTCAGCGTTTTTGGCGTGTGTCCTAGAGTATAATGCCCAGTTTGTGAGCATCTTGCCAGTGCAGCTGAGAATGATATCACTTCCTATGCACGTCAGATCAGCCATTTGCCAAACACTGTTGTCAAACTGAATGTGGCAAAGGTAACACTTGTACTTAACGTTCCCATTGCTTATTTCACACGCCAAAAACGGTGACACGGACTGTAGTTGGGAGACCGAAGGGAAATAGACCTTCGGGGAGGCCAAGACGAAGATGGGAGGATAATATTAAAATGAATTTGAGGGAGGTGGCATATGATGATAGAGAGTGGATTAATCTTGCACAATAGGAACCGATGGCAGGCGGGTTCCTTAAAAGCCATTTGTAAGTAAGTAAGTATTATTATTATTATTATTATTATTATTATTATTAGTATTATTATTATTATCATCATCATCATCATCATCATCATCATCATCAAGTTTAATCGCTTTTCGTAAAAATTATTTTCGTTGCACAAAGAATGCAACAATATCATCATCATCATCATCATCATCATCATCATCATCATCTTCAATCATGGATTAGGTTATTAGACCTATTCCGGCTATTGTCCATCGCTTCCTAGGTTTCTGGTCTCGCCTTCCTTTTGGTTTGTACTACATTATCTACTTAGGATATCTTTTCTCATTCATTATGCCTATGTAATCTTTCCAGTTTTTTATATGTTTCTCTTTGTCTACTATTGCAAATATTTCTAGGTCTTGTCTAATTTCTATGTTTTCAATTTTGCCTTTCCTTGTACAGTGTTTAATAGAATGTAAAAATTTCATTTCTACTGCTGTTACCGTACTCAGATCTTATTTTTTCTGTATCCAAGGTTCAGAACCGTAGAGTAAACCTGGCGCTGCTAATGTTTTATAGAATTTTAATTGCGTCTTTTTTGTTGCTTTGTTATTCAGTGACAGTTTTATCATTCCTCATATTCCTTGAAATTTTACTACATAATTAATAGCCTATACTCTTCCATAATCAAATGAAATGTCACATCTTAGGTAACTAAAATGGTTTACTTATAGGACGATTTTGTTTTCTACTGCTATTTTATATCTAATTTCTTGTTTCAATTATAATTGTATCGCATACTGGATACTGCATACTGATATGTAAATGCACACTTAACAAACATTCTGTAGTATAAATGTAATGATAATATGGCTATTTCATAGATCTTTTAATGTCACAAGTGTATTATTTTCCTTTTCGGTATTGACAACATTGACTATAAGTCGGTGAGATACCATAAAGAGCAACATTAACTAATACCTTCCAATCCAATAACATTTCGGATAAAGTTTTGATAGCTCCTACAATTTTAAGCAGTATAGTTTATGCGATTTACCGATGGATGGAGAATATATAGAGTTAACCGAAAATCTATAGTAAAACTTACAGTGTTCATACAGTATACACTTAATTAAACAGTTTGAGATGGAAAACTACTGTAATAGTCAGTAACCAATTGTTCGTAAGATAACAGAGTTTAATATTTTTCCTTTAAAGCTATTTGCGTTTTATTTACTTACTTTACAGAATTAACACAAACATATTTACTTGCAATAAAGCAAAGTAACACATCTAAAGGGTAAGACCGTCACTGATAACTAGGTTCATAGCTTGTACTGACGTAGGAATACCAAACGTCGAACCAAATGCACACTAATTTGTGTTTCTTTGATTAGTGAAATTACGATTCATGTACATAAAATAAGAATATTGAAACCTTCTTAACTTAAGAACAATTAGTTCATGAACATTAGTTTTCTATCTCAGAATGTTTGGTTAAACTACTCTACAATCTCTGTAAAATTTATTGGTAGACTTTTGGTTCAACCTGTATAACATTTTGAGCAGTTGTCAGTTGGTCGTCATAAAGAAGTGAGTTTACAAACGTTATCTGGCTGTAGCATTTGAAATTTAGCGAAATTAGAACAGATTATATAGGAAATCACACCAGTTCATGGAAAAATATCCGTACACTCAGGTGACTGCTGAGAGCAGCAAGTTTTATTGTGGCTATTGAAATCAGCATGCGAATCTGCAATTAATATAATTGCTTCTTAAAACAATGTAAAACAGAAGACTAAGTATAATTACCGAACCACAAGTGAGATATACTATCCACTTCTCCATCTCACTGTACCATCTCCAATACAGAACAGATACTATACAAGCGCCACAAGCTAACTACAGTTTTGCAGCAGTATTAGTCTCAGTAATAGTAGTTGAAGTAGTAAGAATAAAAGATGTAATAGTAATTTTAGAAACATAGTGGTACAGACAATAGCACTGGTAGAAGCAGACTAGTAGTAATGATAGTAGAACTAAAATGTAGTAGAGGTAACAACTAGAAATAGTAATACCGGTAACATAAATATAAATACAAGTAGTGTTAGTAAAGTTACATGTACCAATAGCAGCAGTGAAAACAAAATTAGTACTAATGGTCATGAAAGTAGCAATACTACCAACGGTAGAAAAAGTAGAAATAATAGAACAGATGTAAAAGTAGGAAGAATATTATCAGTAGGAAAAACAGAAAAAATACTACTTGCATTAATAAACTTAGGAATAAAAGTAGCAGTATTAAAAGTAGAAATAGGCCTATTTTTATAATAATAATAATAATAATAATAATGATTTATTTAACCTGGCAGTTAAATCAGTAAAAGTAGAAATAGAAATAGCCGTAGTAAAATATAAATAGTTCTAGCCATAGTAAAAGTGCAAATAATTCTATTCTTAGTAAAAGTATAAATAGTACTAGCTATAGCAAAAGTATAAATCGTACTTGCGATAGTGAAAGTATAAATAGTACTTGCGGTAGTAAAAGTAGAAATAATACTATTGGTAGCAAAAGTAGGTATAGTACTAGCGGTAGTAAAATACAAATAGTACTAGCCGTAGTAAAAATATAGATAGTACTAGTCGTAGTAAAAGTATAGATAGTACTAGAAGTAGTAAAAGTATGAATATTACTAGCAGTAGTAAAAGTATAAATGGTAGTAGCCGTAGTAAAAGTATAAATAGTACTAGCCGTAATAAAAATATAAATAGTAGTGGTCATAGTAAAAATATATGTAGTAGTAGCCATAATAAAAGTATATCACGTACTAGTCATAGTAAAATATGAATATAAATGAGCCGTTCAGAGCAGAAGTGGTGTAAGTCAAAATGGGTAATGAGGGTTAAAGTAAACATTCTGTAAAATACAGCACAAAGTAGCAATTAATATTCAGTTTATTTAAACTATTAGTAGTCAGTAGATAGCAAGAAGGGCATATTAATTGCGACTTTGCGCTGTATTTTACAGAATTTTTACTTTAAACCTCATTAGCCAATTTTGACTTACACCACTTTTGCTCTCAACGGCTAAAATAATACCAGCTGTAATAAAAATATGAACAGTAGTGGCCGTAGTAAAAATATAAGTAGTAAAAATATAAATAGTTGTAATCGTAGTAAAATTATAAGTAGCACTAGCCGTAGTAAAACTATAAATAGTATTAGGGGAAACCCGGGGAAAGCAGATAAGCTAAGAATAAAAAATGCCACTGGCTGTATTTTGGTGCTCCCGAAATGAAAACTTCCTGACATTGGTTGTGACACATGTTGTCCACATATCTAAAAATCAGCAATTCGTTTCCCATACCTACGGACAGTGATATGATTTGAGAAAGAAAATGTCGTTAATTATTCACTTTGCCCTTGTACCCGGGCAAAGTGAATATTCCTATAATATTTTCACATTCCTATTTAATTTTTATTCACTGATAATAAAATTAAATCAACACATAAACACGATGTTAATGAGTCACATGAGACGATGAGAAATGTATTACAGCCCTTTACAGCACGCTTTGATTAGTAAAAAATACAAATTTGAACAATTCGACGTTTCACTGGCACTGAAGACTTGGATTTCTTCTGCTTTTGCTCCTGCCCATAAGGTACTTCTCTTTCAACGTTTTTAATCGATATAAATGTAAAAGCTTCAGAGCGCTGACATTTTCTTCGTTTACCTCGTATCTTTCGAGCATCCACTTTTGGCACTGGTATAATTCAAAAGAGGTGACTTGGGTTCTCGTGCTGACGATGTTGAGGGTTTTGG
Organism: Periplaneta americana; assembly: GCF_040183065.1. Classification (NCBI taxonomy): domain Eukaryota; kingdom Metazoa; phylum Arthropoda; class Insecta; order Blattodea; family Blattidae; genus Periplaneta; species Periplaneta americana. Next base: position 128,410,977 of record NC_091118.1, on the reverse strand, counting down.
TGTGATCGGAACTGAAAATCTGAGTGTATTGATGTATTCAATATTTCTTCAATCTCTGAAGATGAAGATATCACAGAGTTAGTTGATTCTGAGTGAGCATTAACTGTTTCTTCAGCCGCTGAAGAAGCTGGCACCGCAGAATTTGTTAAATCTGAGCCAGCTGTCTCAAGTGGGCGATCTGAAAGTTGATCTGGAGCAAAATCTTCCTCAACACCACATTATGGTTGTATGGTCAGATAGCAAAACCACTGATTGGAAGATTTTATTTCTTCAAGTGCTTTCTTCATGACTTCTTCAGACCATTTGGCTTGTTCCATCTTCCTCTTGAAAAATTAAACCATCTGAAAATACATTACTACCTTTTTAAGTAAAAATTAAGATCAGTGTTGCTGATTTATAATTTAGTTAGTGTGGCTTAATGCCTCCACTATGTACAATGATCTAAAACGCTTTATTACAATAGACAAATACATACAAAACTACAGCTGACACTTATATATTCAAATAAAGGTGGCAGGGCAAAGCGGATAAGTTATCCATTTTGCCCTATTCACTTTGCCCGCAGACGCCATTTCGCTTTTCATTTAAAATTATACAAACACAGACGTCAATAATCTTCTTCGTAAGTATGGCACTTTAGAAGTAATCGTATCGCCTATATATTACTATCACATAACAAAGAGTTTCCGCAGTATTGTATGTTGTACATATGTTTCCGTTACCTTGAAATATTTTAAGAAAACAGTCAATTTTCTTCAAACGCACGCTGACTTCTTCTCTCACTAGCTAGAATGACAAGTCAGTTCCAGCAGCAAAATCAGGTTGGGATTCTTCCCCAACATGGCATCTGTTGGCGTTCCTAAGAAATAGGCATTATTCTCTTTGCCCGGGTTATTCGTTTTGCCCGGGTCTCCCCTAGCCATAGTAAAAGTATAAATAGTACTAGCCATAGTAAAAGTATAAATAGTACTTGCGGTAGTAAAAGTATAAATACCTAATAATAGTAATAGTAAAAGAAGATATAGTACCAGCAGTAGTAAAAATAGACATACTACAGACAGTAGTAAAAGTAGACACTACAAGTGGCAACAAAAGTAGAAATAATACTTTCGGCACTAAAATCATAAATAGGCCTACTACTATCGCGATAGTAGAAGTAGTACTGTTGGTAGTAAAAGTAGAAATACTACTTGTGGTAGTAAAAATAGAAACAGTACTATCGAAAAAAGTAGAAATAATACTTTCGATAGTAAAATTAGAAACAGCACTAGCGGTAGGGAAAATAGAAATACTACTAGCGGTAGTAAAATTAGAACTAATACCTTTGCTAATGACAAATAATACTAGCGATAGTAAAATTAAACTAATACTTTTACTAATAACATTATAAATAATACTAGTGGTAGTAAAATTAGAAATAGTACTAGCGGCAATAAGTAGATATAATACTTCCGGTAGTAAAATTAAAAATAATATTTTCGGTAGTAAAATTAGTAAAAACCTCTTACACTCCAAGCATATCACTAAGCATTTTTTACAGTGTAATGTCTTAAGATATTCGGATATGGGGCAATAGCAGTGCTATATTATTATTATAAAGTTCTCATTCTTCAAAGAAAAAGCAATACGAATACTAACAGGCTCTCCTTACGATGCACATTGTAGACCTTTCTTCATCAGAGAAAAACATTTTAACTGTTACAAATTTATACATACTTAACTGTTAATTAGGAGATAAGAAAAACCTCAACAATAAAAATCAATACTTAACAGTTAAAGCACGAAATATAATGTAATTTAGCTTAGTTTATCTAAAAGCCATTAAATAATATAAAATTACAATAGGCTTCGCCAAAGTTAAAATTATTTACATAAAAATTATTTAAACCTACATTCAATATATATTCCTGTACTGTGTAAAAATTTTTGCTAAAAAGCAAAAACTATGCTATTATAATATTTATAACATTAAGTGAAATTTTATTGAAAAGTTTCACACTCATAACAAAATGACTACTACAAACCTTGATATATAGGAACAATTCTGTTTTATGTTATGGCTATTTTCTAGTCTCATGACAATGTACCGAATTACCAGAAACATATTCTTGTAAATGTGCATATATGTATATAATATTGGCAAAAATATACAATAAAGAGAGAGTCAGAATTCCAAATTTATTAAATATGGACTTATATGTACTCTTGGGCCACAACCCTTAAGAATACGCACAGTTTTTTTTCTGAAGAAGAAAACATCCTTTGCAGTGGCACTATTACCTCACAATAGAACTCCATAATTCAAATGAGACTGAAAAAATCATGGTAGGCATTAGTAAGGCACTGGCAAGAACCAATTGTTTTAATCTCCTTAATAAGTAAATAATCTTTGACAATTAAACGCACAACGCTTCCTTCCAGTTAAGTTTGCTTGCTTACTTACTTACTTAGAAATGGCTTTTAAAGAACTCGGAGGTTCACTGCCGCCCTCACATAAGCCCGCCATCGGTCCCTATCCTGTGCAAGACTAATCCACTCTCTATCATCATATCCCACCTCCCTAAAATCCATTTTAATATTATACTCCCATCTACGTCTCGACCTCCCCAAAAGTCTTTTTCCCTCCGGCCTCCCAACTAACACTCTATATGCATTTCTGGATTCGCCCATACCTGTTACATTCCCTGCCCATCTCAAAAGTCTGGATTTAATGTTCCTAATTATATCAGGTGAAGAATACAATGCGTGCAGTTCTGCATTGTGTAACTTTTTCCCTTCTCCTGTAACTTCATCCCTCTTAGCCCCAAATATTTTCCTAAGAATCTTATTCTCAGACACCCTTAATCTCTGTTCCTCTCTCAAAGTGAGAGTCCGAGTTTCACAACCATACAGAACAACCAGTAATATAACTGTTTTATAAACTGTAACTTTAAGACTTTTTGACAAAAAGTAAGTAAGTTTGCTATCTAGTTAAAAACCTAAAAGTTTAGCATATTTATCACGACAACATTATTATAAAGACTAAATACAAAACTTTGAGCTTTACTCAAATTAAGACTTAGACCATTAGCACTAAACCATTCAGATAAATTGTGTAATATGCTTGCCATGTATATATCTATGTCAGTAAAAGCTTTCAAAACAGTCGTATGTAATACTGAGCATATATTAAAGAATAGTTTTGTCTCGGTTGCAATTGTCACAACAGGCACAAATTGTATATTATAAAAGATTTATAACCATATTGCAATTTAGACTAATAGAAAACCCTGCAAATTTTTCGACTCTTCTGCAGACTTTAGTATTTTTCAGTAGTGTGTGTTTTATTTTCGTTTCTATTTTATTTTAGATTGTATTTGTTCTATCTTTATTTTTGCATTTTGTATTACTTATCTTCGTTATTATAGTTCATAGCTGTCTATAGCATCACTCTCGATGCTCATGAAATTAAATACAATACAATACAATAGAAGTAGTACTTTCAGTAATAAAATTAGAAATAATACTAGCGGTGGAAGTTGAAGTAGTAGTTGTTGCAGTGAAAGTAGAAATAGTACTAGCGATAGAATTAGAAATAATATTAGCGGTACAAACAGAATTAATGATACTCATAGTAGAAGTATAAATATTATGAGTATATTTGTCCATCGCTGTGGAGTAACGCTTAGCATTCTGGTCGTGAAAGGAGTGGGCCCGGGTTTAAATCCTGGTTGTGACAAGTTATCTGGTTGAGGTTTTTTCGGGGTTTTCCCTCAACCCATTAAGAGCAAATGCTGGGTACTTTCGGCGCTGAATCCTGGCCTCTCTGGCATTATCATCTTCACTTTCATCTTACTCAGATGCTAGATAATCATCACAGTTGATAAAGCGTCGTAAAATAAACCAATTAAAATAGTACCTTAATATAATTAGTAGTAATGATAATACAAGCTGTAGTAGTAATAGTCATACAGGTAGTACTAGTAGAAGTATTTGTTATTATAATATAAGTACTTTTATTTGGTTGAGAAGCTTTTGTCATCCAGTCTGCTCTAAAAAATCTGAAAGTTAGAATTTATAAAACACTTATATTACCGGTTGTTCTGTAGGGTTGTGAAACTTGGAACCTCACTTTGAGAGAGGAACAGAGATCAAGAGTGTTCGAGAATAAGGTACTTAGGAAAATATCTGGAGCTAAGAGGGATGAAGTTACAATACACATCGCAGAACTGCACGCATTGTATTCTTCACCTAACATAATTAGAAACATTAAATCCAAACTTTCTGAGATGGCAGGACATGTAGCACGTATGAGTGAGCCGAGAAATGCATATAGATGTCAATTGGAAGACCTGAGGGAAAAAGACCTTTGGGGAGACCAAAGCGTAGATGAGAGAATAATATTGAAATAGATTTGAGGGAGGTGGGAAGTGATAGTAGGGACTGGATTAATCTTGCTCAGAATAGGGACCGATGGCGGACTTATGTGAGGGCGGCAATGAACCTCCGGGTTTCTTAAGAGCCATTTGCAAGTAATGGCGAAGTAATGACTAGAGCCCGGATGTTAGGCAAAATGATTTTTTTAAATCGATTGTATGTATGAAAGACGTATTAGAGATAAATACGTTTCCACACATTAGGCGACGATAGGCCCAATTTTTATTTTGCCTTTTTTGCCTATTTGAGCTCCCGTTGCCTATTTTAAGGTTAAATGCCTTTTTACTTCGTTTTTGTACAGTTTCTATATTTTTAATGCATTTAAAATAAACCGCATATAAATTATATAAAAAAACAAAAAGGAACTGTTGAACAAATTGAAAATATATATTCACCTCACACAAATATTTGCTGAGAATCTTATTCTCCAGCAATACATGTTTCCAAGAAGTAATAAACTTTTCTCCCCTACCGATTCAATCTTTTATGCCACTTAACAAAGATGTTTTGACAGTAAAACCCTCAGTGCTCAGGTCACTTCGGGGTTTACCAACGAAAGAAAGGGGAAGAGGGAAGTATTAAAAGCAAGTCTCCAGGTCCCTTTACTGTTGTCACTTGCACGCACAAGTCACGCGTCCTTTGAAGTCTCTAATCCCTTCTCACACCCCTCTTTATGAGACAATATACAGTGGGTTTTTCCCGATCTTTGAAAGAAAGTAGAGATAGTCCTTCTGAAATAAGTTGCTTTAAGTTTGCTCCAATCACTTCAGTAGAAGTAGAAAGATCTTTTCGCACCATGAAAAACGTTCTCTCTCACAGGCGGCTCACTATGACAGTTGGCAACTTAAAAAAAGCATCTTGTGAGATGTAACCAAGGAAAATGAGTACCATATGGAATAGTTTATTATGTATTTGTCTATTATTTTTGTCTGTTTCCATGAATAATAAATGCCTATTTCACTGCCTATTTTTACTATTTTAGTGCCTATATGCCTGCCTATTTTAACCAAAATAAATGCCTAAACATCCGGGTTCTAGTAATGACGCTAGAATTACAGATAGTAAAAACAGGCAGGAACCGTAGTAGTATTAGTGGTAGTGGTATGGTAGTAATAATTACTAGTTAGTAACTGCAATCACACGGGTAATAGTAAGTAGTGGAAGTAGTGTAAGCGGAAGTTGTAAGCTGTAGCAATTAAATTAGTAGTCATAGGCTATTAATAGTTGTAGAAATAACACAAAATAGCAGCAGTAGTGTTAAGTGTAACACCAGCGTTGTGCACTATAGAGCATGGTATTCACGTCTCGCATCTCTTGTATGGAAAATCGATCTTATCTTAATATGAAGTGAAGTGCTGCTGGAGGAGGAGATGCATGCAAAATGGCAAAATGAAAATTTGATCTGCGCGCTATACTCGTACTGAATGTTTAATTCAGAGCGTCGCACTTGCATGAGCTGCATAAGCCGACAGTCTGAATGCTTTATACACCTGCCCTATGAGCGCAATTCTACAACAAGGGGAGGCTCACCCCGAATTCAATTTATTAGCCCTGTTTAGGATTCATCTCATGCAAAGCGACACCAATCTCTCTTTATTTTCTACCCCATTCAAAAGCAAGATATTAAGTGCTTTGTGCCATCAAATTTTATTTTACAAAATTTAAAATTGCACTGAAGTATACGTACGTGTATTAACGGGAAAAAAGATGTATGAATATACTTTCCCTAGTTTGCTTAAAATATTGAATAACATGAGATAGGCTAAAAAAATCAGCAACAATATTCAGCAATTCAGATTGCATACATAAAATAATATTAAATATAACAGAACTTCGAATGTAGTCGTCACGATGAGTCACTTTTAGAAGACATCTCCAAGCATTTAAAGTTGCTAAATTAAACGATTTTCGAAATTTTACTAGCCGTTGTTTTTGTATAGTTATGTATATAGTTCAGGATAATAGGCAGGGTTTGGAGTTGAATGGGTTACATCAGCTTCTTGTCTATGCGGATGACGTGAATATGCTAGGAGAAAATCAACAAACGATTAGGGAAAACGCGGAAATTCTAGTTGAAGCAAGTAAAGCGATAGGGTTGGAAGTAAATCCCGAAAAGACAAAATATATGATTATGTCTCGTGACCAGAATATTGTACGGAATGGAAATATAAAAATTGGAAATTTATCTTTTGAAGAGGTGGAGAAGTTCAAATATCTTGGAGCAACAGTAACAAATATAAATGATACTCGGGAGGAAATTAATCACAGAATAAATATGAGAAATTCGTGTTATTATTCGATTGAGAAGCTTTTATCATCCAGTCTGCTGTCAAAAAATCTGAAAGTTAGAATTTATAAAACAGTTATATTACCGGTTGTTCTGTATGGTTGTGAAACTTGGACTCTCACTTTGAGAGAGGAACACAGATTAAGGGTGTTTGAGAATTAGGTTCTTAGGAAAATATTTGGGGCTAAGAGGGATGAAGTTACAGGAGAATGGAGAAGTTACACAACGGAGAGCTGCACGCATTGTATTCTTCACCTAACATAATTTAGAACATAAAATCCAGACGTTTGAGATGGGCAGGACATGTAGCACGTATGAGCGAATCCAGAAATGCATATAGAGTGTTAGTTGGGAGGCCGGAGGGAAAAAGACCTTTGGGGAGGCCGAGACGAAGGTGGGAAGATAATATTAAAATGGATTTGAGGGAGGTGGGATATGATGATAGAGACTGGATTAATCTTGCTCAGGATAGGGACCAATAGCGGGCTTATGTGAGGGCGGCAATGAACCTCCGGGTTCCTTAAAAGCCAGTAAGTAAGTAAGTATGTACCGATACATTTTTACTGATTTTATCAGAAATCTCACGATCTCGATGGTTATATTACGAACCACGTCACGGATCTCAGACTACGGAGCATGACAATTAAATCTTAATTTTTAGAAAAATTAATAATGGTCGTTGAATTTATGCAAGTAGTGGTGTAGTTTCGTTTTATAAAAAAAAATTCCAAAGGATAAAAGTTTTGAGACCTAGAACTGTCATGGATCAAAGTACTTCTGCATCGCGATCTTGAGGTCTATTCTGATTACTGAGGATGAGATGAATGAGTGTGAACGCCTAACGGTGAATTATTACTCAGAATATACGTAACAAAAAGATCGAACAGAAATTTCCAATAATTATTAATAACCAGATCAAAAAAAATTAAACCCGGGTAGAGAAACTGAGTCTTTCTCTAGGTGTCTTCGTGCGCCTATAGGTTTTTTGGCGGTAAAGATGAAAGAGAATGTTATAACTAGCTGATCATCTATATTTGCGACACCCTGTGCCACATTGCAATAATGTAATATATAATGAAGTACGAAACCATCGTAAAGTAACTAAAAATAATACATTTGTCATTTCAAAATAACATTATTTCCCCATTTAGCAAGTGATTTTTGTGCCATACGGTAGTAAATCTAATCTTCATCGCCAGGTCTTAAAAAGCAGCAGGCAATCTGACCGATCACAGAGTGACTTAGGATCTCGAGCATCGAGCGCAATGAAATATCTGAGGTGACCTATAAGTGTTCCAAAGTCTTTTCAAGGAGGAGCAGTCAGCGCTTTCACTTCGACATCTCAACGCTCTTACTCCCACCTGTCCCCCTCGGCACGTTTTCCTAAATGGCATGGACTATAGTAATTTAACAAGATCTCCACTGCCATAAATAGGAGCTTAATTTTATATCCCTTCTAGTTTCTTAGAAGAATAATTTAATCGTAAGTCTGAGAAATAATCATCCTCAGATTTTGTCCACAAGTATCATTGCCGTTAAAGCCGAGGATCGAGTTCGAGCCCATACTCTACCAATGAGCTAAGGGCTGGCCATTAAAGACGATAATGGAAATTATACTATAAATGTGCAGCCATGAATATTCACTTTGTATCCAATAACACAAGAACGTTACTTTGGATACAACTATCTATGCCATGATAAAAGAGCCGAATTTACAGTTCAAATAGCACGTACCTCCAGCAAAACAGTCAATAGCGATAATCCAGTTCATGTCGAGTCCTTGGACCGTGTAGCTCGTTAAAAGTACACGTAGCAAACTCTTTTTATATCCCCTGTCTCATAGCGATTGTGGACACAAAACATTTATAGAGGCAGTTTCGGCCTCCAAAGTTAACTTCTTGCTAAAAAAAGAAAGACCTACTTGTTCATAATTGGGAAATAAACTTAATATTTTACAGCACAATAAACGCCCCGTTTCATTAAAAGAACACAACGCGAAACAGGCTGGAGGAGAAAATACATTTTAATTAACGGATGACAAACTAAGCATGAAATTGCAAACGCTGCGCACATCAAAGTTATTTGCTGGGAACTATATTGTTTTATATTTGCAGTATGAAAATTCAATAAAACAACAGGCTGCTAACTTGTAAACCCTTCATGTAAATTACTCGCTTCGTTTCGTCAAGACTGTCTTTGAAGGTGCCTAACCCCTCTTGTTTACGTAAGTGACATCTTGCAGCTTTCCGTTTCTTGAAATTAAATTTAATTAAACGCAATGATGTAACTCGAGGGTTTTATATTGAAGATAATGCTCAAGACTGAAACGTTCAAACAGTATAGGCCTACGTAGTTCGAATTAGACTTTCATGCTTTAACATATTTGAGGAGATAATTCCAATATTTTGTTGCTTGAATATTACATTTCAAATTATTTTCGAAAGAAATTATTTCGTAATTAAATGCTCAGTGACTGGTCGAAAAGTAATAAGTGGCTAATGCTCTGAGAAATATGCTAAATTTATATTTTTAATCGGTTATTTAATTAAACTTTTCAACTGCTGGGTTAATTAGAGTCGATGAATTTGGTGCTAGCGAGATGAGTCCGAGACTTCACTTTAGGATTCCCTGACATTCATCTTACGGTAGGGTAAAACCTCAGTAACCAGCCCAAGTGGGATTCTAACTCACGCCTGAGCGAAGTTTTGGAGCACTAAATGCATCTTATGTAACGTTGGAAAATTCTATAGGCATATACGTATGTACTCGTATATTGTAATGATTATACATTTTTATTCTATCTATGGAGAGAGGAGCGAGATGAATTCATAAGAGTGGCTTTTTGATTTCAACATTACTAAAGGAATGACTCAGACAGTTTCCATACGGTTAGCTGATATTACCGACTGTCTCGTGTACTAGAGGGTCTCGCCAACTGGGCTTCACTTGGTAGCACCATTATCTTTCCTGTATGCTATCGACTGTCTTCAACTAAGCACCCACGACTGGCACTTTAAAAGACTTGCATATGTGAACTAATTTTATAACTGGGCGTCCCCAACTGGCACCGGAGAATCGTCCTGAACTTTTGCGCATTTTAAGTTGATTCTAGCCTTCGATCTCAATTCGATACAATCTAAAGTAGTACGCCATCTTATATCAATTTAAAAAAGTGCAATTAAACTCTGTAACGTGAAAAGAGAGGTAAGTTGAAGTAGAGAGTAAAATATTAGTGGAAGAAAATTTATGAAGCTGAAGGAAACGAGATGACTCGGAGAAACTTCTATCCTAGGATTTTGTTCACTACAAGTATCATTTCAGCTGCTGACGGGAATGGAACTTGAGTTAAATCGTGACGTTGTGCTCTTGCAGTGAACTACCGCGTGACCGAAATGTTTTCGTGTTCATTGTAGGCCTATATGAATCTAATGTGTGTATAAATGCATGTTTACCTGAAAAATATTGCTGGAGAATCTTTTAAGTGTATTGTAAATATTCATAATTTAAATATGTATGTCACTATTGTATTGATTATGGCTGGTTGAGTGGAAGAGAAGGCCTTATGGCCTTAACTCTGCCAACGAAAATAAAGCATTCTATTGTATTCTATTCTATTCATGCTTTCATGAAATTAATCTAATGTATATTCTGATATTCATGCAATAAAAACAATGTTTACACTATTATTTGCTATTATTAAATTAATCAGACGAATCAGGGGACTGCTGTCTCGTCCTGTACTGCTCAATGAATGAATCACAACTGATGTGAAAGCCGACTACGCAGAACTGATTGTAAACAGAAAATACACGATATCAGGGGACTGCAAAAGTCGCCCTCAGCCGATTTTGTTTGCGTACCGTGAAGCGGGAGATTTTAAATCGAATCGATATTCAAACTTATTTTGCATCGAAACGATACATTTCCAGACATGGGTTCCTAATCAAAACTTTATCTACTTAGTCCTCTCTACAACCCCTAGAAGTTTGTAATAGCAATTCTGAAACACCCTGTATATATAATGATAATCTGAAGAAATTAGACAGAATATTAGTGTTTTACGTGTTCAGTATGAATTATTATGGAAAATTAAAACAAATACATTGATTTTGGTCTTTTAGGAGATTCAACAACAATTGACATGAATGGACAACAACAAACCATCGAGATGGAATAAGGAGTGGTATCAGTTCAGGATATGGAACAAGAAATGACATAAGTTTAAAGTCAATCGTTTAGGAATGAAACAAAAAAAAAATATGTTATAAATTTATAAAAGAAGAATGTGACCTCTTTAGATGCATTTTATTCGATGTAGTTACGTATAAAATAATTTATTTGTTTCACAAACTACAACATAAAAATTGATGTATTTACCATACAATATAACAAAATTCTTAAAATAGCATGGAATGCTTAAGAATTTTAGATCCAACCCACCCTTCACACGTTTTCTATTTAGATTTGTTCGTGCTCTTAGACGGATTAATATGGGGACACAGATTTGTCAATGGCTTTCCATGGAGGAATTAAGGATTGAAATATTGATGAGACCAAGGCGGAGACAATGGTATTGACGCGAGGGGAAATGTGAAGGGAGAATAATGTAAACACGCGCGATACTCGAGTCTTTGGAAGGGTTCCTGGGACAGAGTTGGATAGCCACTGAATGTGAGTTAAAAAGCAGTTGTCCACTAATTCCAATAGGTAAAAGAACTGTTTCTAATTGCGACAAGTGAAGGATGAATGAAACAATCAGTTCAGTCCTGGGTCTTGATGACTCTGAACGATCTCACTAATGACAGATAAGCAAGGCGCGACTGAGGAAGGTGTGTTTCGTGTACTAATAATTAATGATAGCCTGTGTTTGATTATGTATGCTTTTTCTTTCGGTATCGCCTAGAATTTGTTGATGGATTTGTTTATCTAGAGCGAGATTAGTGAACAACAGTCTTGCAGCTCACACAGCCAATCCATCAATCCTGAGAGTATTTTTAAGAATATAAAATAGGGCATAGCATCTTACAAAAAATGGGGAGCCTAGTATCAAAGATGGACAAGAGCCATTTTTATTATTTGTCAGTAGAGCCATATTTTTGTTAACTTCTCGTATAAGGTATGAAAATTTTTGTGTGTCATATTGGTAACTTTATTAATAAAATAATTCAGGTCTCCACTTAAAAATATTAGTTTAAAGCACTTTAAAACATGCTTGAAAATGACATTGTCCACTTATAAAACTAAGACTGACTTTTGTCCGTTTTTGAAACAAACGAAGGTACAAGTGTCCATGTTTGAAACTCACAACCTAGTATCAGGATAATCCTATCGAAGTTATAATCTTATTCTAAAACTAATATTTAACTGGTAAACTTATAAAATTAAATTTAGAATGTTATTTCTATTCAATTACTTAGCTCTTATTTTATTGCAATTTTGCACAGATAACTTGTGGGTCATCTGAAACAAACTAGGTATGGAGGTGTCATATTATGGAAGTAACAACATATTTTAACGTTCACAAAAATATGTAGGTATCGGTTTCTGAATAAACGGACCACAGATTTGGAAAGAGTGCGAAAAATACTACAAGGACCGAGCCTCAACTAAATTTAGATAAAAATTGCGTATGTTCGTCTTTGATACTAGACTCGTCATCCTCATATTTTCCTTCAAATTTATCATGCAGTTATCACTGATGTACGATAATCTTCTAAAGGGTATTGTAGAATTTTGAAAGGAAGAAACCGAAAAGATTATATGGTCTAGTACAATACATGCGAAAATGGAACTATCACTAGGCAAATCGACTGTACACAGGATACAGTTTTCAGAGGAAATTGTTCATTACTGGATTTTACCCACTAACATAATGGTATTCCACGGAACAGTTACATACCCAATTAGGCAGCCGAGATCTAGACCGACCGATTAAGTCACGAAAAGTAGCTTTATTGGGTAAGAATTTGAAATAAGTGAAGTGTGCTTACCTATATATATATATATATATATAGATATTTGCCAGGTTAAATAAATCATATTATTATTATTATTATTATTATTATTATTATTATTATTATTATTATTATGTCATATCTATGTTATTTATAAATTTCGTGGACTATACTTAATGATAGCCTGTGTTTGCTTATGTATGTTTTTCCTTTCAAAATCGCCTAGAATTTGTCGGTGGATTAGTTATCCTGGAGCGAGACAAGTGAACAGTCTTACGACTCTCACAGCCAATTCATGGATATGGATATAAGCGAGACTGGCAATAAATAAGTGAGAGAGTAGAAAAATGATAACAAACCAGAATCAAAGCGATCATTAACCATAAGGTGGATAAATATCCATATATCGAGCACAAGCTTTTACTCCTTCAAATATGAGTATATACGTCATCTATATAATCAGAAGGAAATAAATGATTTATTATTATTATTATTATTATTATTATTATTATTATTATTATTATTATTATTCCGATAAATAAAATAAATTTTCGGGACAGCAAAAAGTATTTACGGCTTTTATTCAGAAAATTTATCAAATTTATGCTGGCTCTTTTATAACTCGGAGCAAATTATTGGCCAACTGCACCTTTAGGTATAGGGGAAGTCGGGGGGAATATGGGCACCTTAGTACTATTTCGGGTGCAATATCTCTCGGTTTTTTCTAATAATCAATTTTACAGCTGGGATATGTTTCTGAACAATATAGTTATATTATATAAGAATCCTGACTGCTTACTCCTAAACGTATGCAAGTAAAACTGCAAAATGCAAGTGAATGTGTTTTGCCCATATTCCCCCGAGTGTGGGGGTAAAATGGGCATTAATGATGTGAATTACAGTCAACTGAAAGAAGAGAAAAAACACTTAAAATACTTGAAAATATAACTGTATTAACTATATTATATTTTGTATATGCAATTTGTGATGGTTATTGCGTAACGCCTTTGCCAGATGATGTGACTCTTTGGCGATGAATGACGTTTGGAGATTCTAAGACATTTGAATCAGTGGAAGCATTGTTTGAATTGTAGGTTAGTCACCTGATGCTGCAGTGCCAATGTAAGCATAATCAGGAATGACATTCATGTGCAGTGGAAAAGGGCCTGAAGCTCGGAAGGCATTTACAGCCAGACATACATTGACACATCTGTTCCATGCTTCTTTGACAATGGAAGCAAACTCGACCTTCGTAAAAGGTCTCCTATGTTGCCTGAAGAAAGCTGTAGCACCACTATTGTAAGCTTTCTTCAGAGGACCAAACAGACCCTTATCTGCTGATTGAAGCCAGGCTGTGGTGTGTGGAGGAAGGCAAAATATGCATAATCAGTTTTCTACTGCAAAATTAAGAGTGTCAGGATTACAACTATGTGAATCACGTCCATCCACCATCAAAATTCCAGGTGCATGCTTACTGATGTTGAAATAAACAACGACGTTCTTGATTATTGAGAAAAATATACGAGGTGTGATCATTAAATTCCGAGATTGTGTCTGCTGTGGGCGAAGGGATCACGTGACTGACACGCGTGCGCAGCAGTGACACTAGACGACCTTGAAGAGATATGAAACAAAGTTTCGAAGCGCTATCTTCATTGAGCCCTGTGTTACACGAGGTTTTGTCGGCACGTGTATCCGCGCATTTGCGAAATCACGATGGACTCTAAACTGGAGCGGAGAGCCAACGTCAAATTCTTTGGGAAATCGGCAACCGTAACCCATGGAATATTGGAGCAAGCCTACGGGAATGAAGCAGTGAGTCAGGCGAGGTGTTTTCAGTGGCATTCGCATTTCAGAAATGGCAGAACATCTCTGAAAGACGACGAGAGTTCAGGTCGACCACACACGTGCAACACTGTCGAAAATATCGAAAAATTTCAACAAATTGTGCATAATGATCCTCACGTCCAATTTGAATATTAACGACCAGAACTCTGGATAAAGAACAAATGGATGCTCCATTACGACACTGCGCCAGCTCACAGAGCTCTCGCAACACTCCAGTTTTGCATCCGTAATAAGATGGTCGTCGTTCCTCACTCCCGTATTCACCAGATTTGGCCACCTGCGATTTCTTTTTGTTTCCGAAGATGAAATTCAAGCTAAAGGGTCACCGTTTTGTCACTGTGGACGAGATCCAACGGGAATCGCAGAAGGTGCTTGACAGACTTCAAGAACGCGACTTCCGGAGGCATTCCAAAAACGGCAGACACATTGGGATCAGTGTATAGCTGTCCAAGTGGACTACCTTGAAGGGGATGGCAACCAAATTTAAATGAGGTAATTTTATTTCCACGTATGGGACAGGTCTCCTAATTTAATGATCACACCTCGTATCTCCGTTAATGTAGGCAGAACTGCTTGTTGACGTACACCTTACTGACAGCAGGCAGCTGTTCTTTCAGTCATTATTATCCTCACTCCTTTTATAATGATACTTGGAGGAAATTAATTCCCTGCTGCATTGAAGCAGGCCACAAGGGTAATGGTTTTTCCCTTTTCTTTAGAGTAAATGTAATGCACCACTTTGTGTTCTTTGGGTTCAATGACATCTTTCGCTCTTGTAATCATTTGTAGGCCATTTTCATCAAGATTGAAGAGTCGTTTTTATGAAGTGTAATGCTGCCCATATTCCCCCGAACATTAGCGCCCATATTACACCGACATGTAGGGTTTCCTTTCAACAGTTGGCACTACCGTAAACTATTCACAAAACAACGTCTGACGCAATAGAACGGCAGTTCAAGATGTGTATTCTGTATGTATACTATTAGATTTAAACTATTTTGTAAAGTTCATGTGTAATCTATTACATATAACATATCCAAAATAAGTATTGTGAAATTTTATTATACTTTGAAGTCAATACTCACGTTTCAGATGGATATTTTAACAACAATACGAGACAATACTGCACAGCGCACTTCCCACAGCAACCATTACGATACTCTCACTTTATACTAACCGTTATTAGCGAAGAAACATAATTCGTTGCAAGAGTTTAGACATGAAAACATAATATTGCCCATATTCCCCATGTGCCCATATTCCCCCGAATTCCCCTATATAAAATTGTGAACAAGTATCCAGCAAGATATATGCTCCGAGATATAATAGGCTACTCGAATTGAATGCACATAAAAGGAAATAGAGAAAAAATGAGTAGGCTAAATATTACAAGTAAAATTTCCCTAAACGACAGCAATTGAAAAATATCCACATACTGTGGTCTTTTGTTCAGCAGAATAAGTAACGGTGAAAACATTACTGTTACTACATCGAGGAAGTATTTGGTCATGCAGGGTGATATAATAATAATAATAATAATAATAATAATAATAATAATAATAATAATAATAATAATAATAATAATACTTTATTTGCCAGAGATCAGTACATAAGAAACTGAAAATAACATCGCCATTTATGTTTTCATTAAAAAGAAGCATCCATCTCACGCTCAATAAATTCATTAATGCTATAGAAAGGTCTTACAATTAGCCATTCCTGTATAACCCGTTTAAAAATTCCGTCTGGCAGATTTCTAACTGATACAGGCAACTTATTAAAAATTAATTCCATTAATAAAACATGTATTGAAACTTGAGTTGAGCCTACAATATGGTATATGGATATTTTAATTATTTATTATATTAATTGTATGTATTTGCGACTTTATTTTATAATAATGTAAATTATTATGAATATAAATTAAAGATGAATATATATATATATATATATATATATATATATATATATATATATATAATACACCGTCATAATTTTAGTTTGAATGAATAAACGTCTACAAGGACATAAACATTTGACGTACCTACATAGGTTGGATAAAAAGTTATAGCAACACTGTTGTCACGTGGCGATGGTGCGTTCAAGAGCTGCCAGCTCTGTGGACATGAACAAGGGCTGTTAGATGAGTTAGTGCAGCCAGCGGCGACAGTACTCTGACAATCTACTGCCGTGTGTGTAACGTTGACTTTCATAGGACTAGTGCGAGCGCCCTAAGACCATGTTTACAAAATTAGAGCAACATTCCTGGATCAAAATTGAAGTGACACGAGGTCGTAGTGCACAAGAATGTTTTCAGGGACTGCGTGAAGCATGTGGCGATGCAGCGTTGCCATATCGCACAGTGGCACGATGGATTAAAGCGTTCCGGGATGCCGTTCAGGACAACCTCCGTACAAGACGACCCCGCGTGGAGGACAACACAGTTCAACTCCTTGCTTCCCTGTTGGATGCCGATCGCCGATGGACTGCGCGTGAGTTAGCAGCGCAAGTCGGAGTATGTCACAAAACTGTGCTCCACATTCTGCACGACATTCTGGGTTACCGCAAAATTGCAGCGCGTTGAATACTCCATGAAATTTCCTAGGTGCAACAATGGCACCGCTATGCAGTCGCACAGGTCTTGTTGGACCGGTACCAAAGGAAAGATGACGACTTTCTTGGACGAAACCTGGGCTCGCTCATACGAACCAACCAAACTTGAAACGTCAATCAATTGAATGGAAGCATTCAGGTTCTTCTCGTCCGAAGAATGTGCGCCCTACACAAAGTGCTGTGAAGGTGACATTCATTGTGGCGTATGACATTGATGGGGTAATGCTGCACCACGCTGTACCTGCAAGGCAGACGACAAACGCGGGTTCCTGCAGCACCATCTTCGTCCAGCCCTCAGGAGAAAACGACGAACTTGGTGCTACAGAACCCCATCATTCTTCATGACAATGCAAGGAGTCACACCGCTGCTGCTGTCCAGGACCTCTTGCGCCGCTGGCAATGGGAGATTCTGGAACATCCACCGTACTCACCCGATATGAGTCCATGCGATTACGATCTTTTCACCAAAGTGAAAGAACCACTGCGAGGGACCCGGTACAATACCAGAGATGAACTTATCCGTGCTATAGGGCGGTCAATACTGAACATTAACAAAGATGGACGCGCTGATGGTGTACGACGCCTTCCAAACATTTGGCAAAAGGTAATAAATAAGGTGGGCGACTATATAGAAGATACATAAATGTTGTACCCCTGTGAATAAAACCATGTCAGAAATATCGAACTGTTGCCATTACTTTTTATCCAGCCCTAGTATATTATAATTCTTGAAGCTTGGGGTGCAGTCTGGTCACGTAGTCAGTTAAAATGAGATTGTTAAGTCGACGAACTGCTTAAGTACAGTTAAAAGCCCAAGTAAACGTCCTCAGACATCCCGAAATTAATATTAAATTTAGCTCATGAGTCGCGGACCAAGAATCACATGATGCACATACCACAAATGCAGTTCGATAAGGAAAATAATTTATTGGAAACAGCGCATAACTGTTTGCGTATATGATCAGTGCCCTGTGGCTCAAGTATAGAATAAGTGGCAACAAATCGACTCATTTGAAATCTATTCCTGGCAGGAAAATGGAGAATTAATCATCTTTAAAAAATAATGTTATTTTTTCTGTCATGTTAAGTGTCAGATTTAATACGTAGTATTGAAAATAAAACAGTAGCATAACACGTGTACTGAACCACATTAGTTCTGATCAAACTCTTTTCATTCGCCAAACTTATGTATAATATGTAAAGTATTATTCAAGCGCACTGACGTGTGAAGTTGCGGAACAAAAATTTTCAAAACCTTTAAGTCATTTTCAGATCGAGAAATAATGTCCCCTTTTGCTGTGTATACCATGCCTCTTTTTAAATTTCGAGCAACTAAAAATTACTAAAACGTGTGGCATAGTAGTATACAACTTTTCATATTACACAGTTGTTTACAGAGAGCAATTAAACGTTTCTTGCGCAACTCGAAGTTGCAATCGATTAAAATTACATTGTGGACAATAAAATTGCCTTAATGCTTTTTGCGAGCACTTGTTTTCGTATTCTGTAAATATGAAATGATCTCTGGTGTTCTATTCAACATAATAATATTAATCAACTTCTTCTAGTGTTTAGAATGTTCTGAATACTTTCACCAATTCAATTAATTTGTGAGCAAAAACGAATTGAATTAACGATATTGCTCATCCGATTTTAGAAGATGTGGACTGTGGCAATATTAAACATAGAACTTAGACTAAAAAATTCTAAAAATGGATAAGTTTTGTGAGATATTATACTATATTATTTTTAATTATTAAAAATCACCAATTAAGGAAATATATAAAGAAATAAATTCACGAAATTTTAAACTCCAAGGAAATCAAGTGCACTTCCAAATAAAATAGATCTAGATGACGTAAGGATCGTACATGGAGCAGATTAGAGAGAAAGGGAAAACCAGAAATCAGACAAGTGACAACTTATTCTCACCCACCATCTCAACATGACCGATAGAGATAAAAATTTATTCTTTGAAAGCTCGGGAGAAAGTGTATAAAGAAATTGTGAAAAACCTGCAAACAGAATGACAAAATCCAAGCTACCCCTGTTTAGATAATTAACTCACGGTTACTCTAGAGTCAACTGTATCGGTATTTTATATGCAAATTTATTATTTTAATTAACACAAAAATTTAGTGGGCCTAGCTGTGAGAATTACATACAAAATCCACACAAACAGTAATTTCATACAACATTTCACACAGGAATAAAATTTCCACACATTATGTGGGATTTCACACAGTTTGACAACACTGATTTATCAGGCAGTACATCTCACTTGATATATGTCAGAGGAAGAACAATTGTTTGTTTACATCTGGCCTGATTAGTGTAATGTGTAGATAGTCAACGATGTATGCAATGGAGGGGAAAAGGAATTGTCAACCCTACCCCTGGCTTAGTTGCCTCATAAGTGGTGCCTTGTTGGTAACACTTGTGAGGTTCGGACCTATCTTCGGACAGTTGACTAAACAACGAATAACAATTTATTGTTCTTCTATTAGGAGTGGATATACATCGTTTTATGTGATTTCTGTTTTGTTTCAAGGGGTGACTTTGAATCATGTTGATCACATTACCAGGCAGTCCCGGTGTTTATAAATGTCTAATGTTTACTTACATACTAATAAAGATTAAACGAACGAAATGGTCCATCTGTTCAAGATATATGATGGTGATGTTTGTATTTTACAATAAGAAATTGTATGTTCGAACCCTTTAACTTACGCTATTTTGTATCCGTACAGTCTGATATAAAATTTACTTTCAAATGTCGGTAACTTATTTTGGCTTACTCTCGTATTTATTCTTGGAAGTTTATGTCCAGTTTATACAGAAATTTGCAATGCTAGTCAGCTAGCTTCTTTTATGAGAATATACCAAGCATAATTTTATTTGAAACTTTAATGGTACTCATCGTACTGCGAGGTTCCTGGGTATTTCCGCCATGTCACAGAAGTAAAGACATTCAACATTTCTGAAGAGCTACTCTTCAGTTCTGGAAAAAGTAGCTCTTGCTAGCGGATCCAACATATAGTTTTCCTCATTTCCTTGCATTTCCTGATTATAGAGCCGATATATAGCTTCGAAACATTTCGTTGGCTTACTTTTAAAACCTCGCAACTGCATTTGAGGAAATTGTACAAGTGAGCAAAATAACTTCGTATTCTTTTTATATCCCAGCTAACAACTGTTACGTATTTGGTATTAATAAAAATATAGAAACATTTCCAAACTTACGAGGTGTTATCATAAAACACATTTTGAAAATATACACAGATGTCGACATTCGATAATAATCGAACTTACAGGGTTTCAGAAGTAAGCCGACGATGTAGGAAACTGCAAAATATTAAGAAATCTCGCATCACCAAAATGCCAACTATATTTACCGATTGTGATCAACACTCACATTGTGCTTGTTATTGTTAATCTTCTATTGATACACAGTCTAGGTGTGAAGATATAGAATGCCATGTTCTACAATCTACCTATTTTTATTTTGTGTTCTTAATTAAAAATTAGGAGACTTGAAAGCACTATAATTGTCCTACTAATCTGTAGAAATGACTTGATAACAAAGGAATTAAACATAATCCCCCTTCACGAACACCTCAACAATTACAGACAGAATTGGCTCCAGAATGTCAACAGGATGAACGGTTCCAGATTGCCTATACAAATACATACCTCGAGGATAAAGATCTTTGGGTAGGCCCTTAGAAAGATGGAAAGAGACAGTAACAGGCCACTAGGCCTACTACTGGAATGACTTATGATAATGATGATGATGATGATGATGATGATGACGACGACGATGACGAAATAAAAATTAACACATAACGAACAGATAAACTGAACTAAGATACATTCTCACTGTAAGATTGCAAAGTTAAAAGACGGTAACTCCAATAAAAAGTAAAAATAATATTTCACTTCATATGATAGACCAAATATTATACTAACAATAATTAGCTTACAACTTCAATTTTATATAGGGGGAAATTTGGGATTAACTAAGAGAAGTGGAAAGACCAAATTGAGCTGTACTGGGTTTCAGAGAACCTAAAACATAATATTAATTATAATTATGTTGATTAGTACACTTTTATTACGTCATACTACTTTTGACCAATAAAACGGTACGAAAGGACGTCTTTCAACCAATCATGGCTGCTTATCGTACAATTTTATCGCTTCCCTAGCATTTCTTTAATTTTATCGCTTCCCTAGCATTTGTTTCTTTGTTTGCCAACATTTCAAATTGCAAATTCTTTACGGTACTACAAAACATGCTTTGCGATCGTCATTTGTTTACAGCATAGACAGTCAACTGAAAATGGCGGCTCCATTCAAACGTTTTGGTAAAGCTAACATTAGTCAAATAGAATTTCAATAACTCAATTAATATTTTATTGTATTAGAGTACTTTATTTCTTCTAATCTTTATATGTTTTCTTCTAATCGTGTCATAGTCAACTAAATCCCATTCGAGTTTTGATTTTCTCTAGATAAATCTGTGAGATTACTGTTGAATAAAAGTTGGTAATAATGACATAATTAGCCGTATAAAAATTGAAGCAATGTGTTGTGGTAATTTACTGGTCATACTTTTCTCAACGGCATCGGCATATAGATGTAAATATACACACGTAACGAAGACTGTAATATCGGGTACTACAAGAGATGAAATGTGTTATGGTTTGAAAGAGCTCATCAAAGTAATTAAAACTCACGCATGTGTTAGGCCACAGTTGTTATGTAACGCATTTCACGCTCTCAATGCCCAGAAAAGAGACGGTGCGAAATCGCCTACGGCTGCCTTTGAAGAGGGATTGTATCTACCCCTTGAACATTAATATAATCCTCACTAACATTGACAGTCATGCACAGATATTCCAATAAATATGAACAAAGGGATAGAGATTATCTCAATGAAGCCTAACATAGAAATCGCATACATTTCCCAATTAAAGTTTTGCGCATCAACTAATAAAACTACTAATATTTTGGTTATTTATCTGCGTACGAGTATGAAAATTAGATTTCTATGACGCTACATCAGAGATACATAGTCCAAGATCTGTTTTCGTCTAGTCAAAACAACTCAACGGAAACTCCAACTCCACGAACCTCATCATTCTTGATGATCTAGTTATAGCTGATATTGAAGTTAGTTGGTTCAGATTGCTACATTTTTTTAATTACTATTCAAACTTTTACAGAAAAATATAGCAACATTTTTAAAATAAACAAATTTTAGTTTGTTATGAAAATTAAACTGCAACAACTTACTTTAAAGCACCGCATTTGAATGCATTTCCAAAAAGCGATGGTTTAAGTTTTACTGATTTCCATAGTAACAATTTATTTTTCATTTTTTATATTGTGAATTTTCACAGTTTCCAATAATGACATTCTTTTGATATTCAGAGATTTTGAGAAAAGCGTTTACCTTTTAATAAAGAATTTTACGCAAATATTAGTATTATTACGTGATCTAATCATTAGATCATACGTCATCTCCACCACGTAACAATACTAATATCTGCGTAAAATGCTTTATTAAAGGACATGAAGTTACATGGGGACATGGGGATAGAGTTCCATGCATCCGTGATCTCGGCACTAGAATAAAATGGAATGATCGACACCACGCTACGACCACCTTTTATTTTCAGCCACTGAATTGGACAGAAGGTTAATTGGACCTCGGGATCGTTGTGGAAGATTTTGGAATATTGAAGAACAATCCATCCACCATCCATAGTTAAACCCATAACCTTATAGTCTGTAGCTAAATAATTCGTTATTATAAAAGGAAAATTAGGTATATAAACACTGCGAAATTACACAGAACATAAATTTCATCATTTTCTTTTCAGATCTTAAAATTTTAATGATCTCTATATGGTGCACTCATATTACATAAAAGTACAAGCTTCTATAAGTACCAGTATCTATCTAAGCGCTTTCGTTCTTTCTATTCTTTCTGCTATGCTAAGATGCAACATACACATTTTAGGCAATAAAAACGCAATAATTCTTATTGTATGCTTCTTTATAGTCTTACTGTATTCAAAGAAGGAAACCCTGAGACGAAATAATTTAATCATCTCTCTCACTACAATAAAAGTTAATATTACGCGAAAGAAAACATGAAATGGCTGTACATCCGCCATCAGTTAAAAGATGTGAAATATGACAAATTATTTTCGTTCTGTTTTTTGCTGAACAGTTTTTTTTTTACAACGGGATGTTTGCACTATTGTTTCTCTTGGTCATACGGTTCTGAAAGGCTCAAATATACAGTAAATGTTAACAATACAGCAAGGCTAACTGATCTTTCTAGTGTAAGAAGTTATCTGTCAAGGGCTCTTCGTTCTTTGTTTCACTTTCAACCTTATAAATTTTTGTCTTCATACATAGGAGCATCCTCTAACTGAGGTTCTGGCTGATATGTACAGGTACATCTATTATCAGGCAGTACATCTCGCTTGATGATATGTGTCAGATGAAGAGCAATTGTTTGTATGCATCTGAAGTCTGAGTAGTGAAATATGTAGCTATTCGACGATGTATGCAATGGAGAGAGGAACTGACCACCCTACCCCATTATCTCCTGGCCTAGTTTCCTCATAAGTGGTGCCTTGTTGGTATCACTTGTGAAGTTCAGACCTATTTTCGGACAGTCGAGTAAACAACAACACATAGGAGGAGAAGTTTATAGAAGAACGCATAAGCAAGCTATAAAGATTGCAAGAACTTGTAGGACGAGAATTATAGGTCTTTCTTCTGCAAATATATCAATTACGATATGAAATAGAAACACACATACATTTAGATTATGAAAGGCACTTATTATTTTTATAGGCAAATCAATAAACACGAATTCATTTAAATATAAATATAAAATACAAGAGGGGATCATTTTAAACTTAAAAATTATAACACTTTATGCAGTTCTATAATAAAGACTTTCAGCAAACGCTTTAAAGACTAAGAATTATATTGGCATAAGTATTTTTAACGCTTGCTATTAGTTATATGCAAGAATAATAGCTAAAAGATTAGTATTAATAATATAAACATTCATGCTCGATATTTAACATGGTTTTATGAAAGGTCGGAAATGTTCTAATTATATTTAATTGTGGAGAAAAAATAATTTAATTTATTTTTATTTTTTATATTCACTGACTACAAGAATATCTTCGACAATGTAAGTAGATTTCTCTTGTGGAACATTATTGAAAGGAGAGATGTACCAAAAACATTTAATAAGAGAAAAGACTTTATATCAATAACTTAATAAAATGAGAAATAAGAACTGTTGTTGGGAAACAGTCGCTAGAGACCAATCAAGAAGTCAGACAAGGCTGCCACTCCACTGTCCCCAGTACTACTTAATTTATAAACCAACGATGTCCTAAAGCAGGGGTCGTCAGCACAGAGCACGCTGGGGCTAGCCTCTCTTACCGGCGGAAAACGCAGTGCACTATAGTGCTCTCGTAGTTGCTAGCGGGTATGCTTTCTATCTCTCCCTGTTGCACGACAGTGCACACGGGACGGCACCGCGTACCCTTTGCACATTTTAGCGAGTGCTGACGACCACTGCCCTAAAGAATGGCAGACCACTTCAAAAAATAGATTAATATTCGACGGAACAGATTTAACAACCTTGAGCTCAGCTTATTAACAAGCGATTACTGGGCGGTCTGAAAATTAAACTGAACATGCAGTTTATTTATATTGAACAATGTAATAACAATATATAACATGACAATGTCCACAGATAAAATAAAATTAATGGCTCTCCTAAGCACAAATTTAATTAGAGCTAAAATATTAATAAAATGGTAAAATTATAGAGTAGACAAAAACTTTCATATACCTAGGTTTTGAAATGGCACTGACCTATAGCTTGGTTGCTGAACAAAACTTAAATAAATTCAGTTTCTCCTGTGGAACACTATAAAATATTTTTAAAACATTCGAAATAAGAAACGTTAATTAAAATATACAAAATAATGGCTCTACTATCACTTTTTCTGTATGCTGCGAATGGTGGATACTTCGGATGAGTGACTCTAGCAGAACTGTAACTTCAGCTATCGAATATCTTAGGAGAGTTGCTCGTTGTATACTAAGGGATAGAAGATGTAACGATGACATTATAAAAAGTAATATAGTGACAATTGGAAGGAACATGCTGGACGTATTGAAGATTCAAGAACAGCTAAACCTGCATTGAACTATAGACTTAAAAGACTAAGCAGAAATAATTAATTTAATTCATGTATGGTATTAATATGTTATATTTATATCTTCCAGTTTATATTATGTTGGTATTAGTGTTAAGGGGAATAAGTCTCAATAAAAGATTACAAGAATAATTCTGAAAAGTCGGGACGAACAATAATGTCCAAACTATATGGACATATGTTGGATGAGGTGTTGGTGATGATGACGATATTAATGATGATGATGGCGTGGCGATGATGATAGTGATGATGAAAGCAAGTTGAGAAATTCAATGTGATTGTGATAGAAATTAATAAAGTATTCTTGTTAACAGATATTCGCTAGAAGAACAAAGATAATTAACGTATCGAAATAGTTTATTTTTTCTCGTGATGTGCTACATCATACAAATGTTTTGCCAACACTAAGACTGTCTCACATAACAGGCCTCCCTTACCGTGTGGTCAGCACGATGCAGGGCCAGTGCAGAAACATCACAGACAAGTACTAGATAAAGAACAAACACTCAGTCCAGTGGAATGGAGATAAATCTCTGCTCATGAAATCTAACCATGGACCGCCCGGTTAAGAAGCGGATGCGCTATCCACTAAGCCATAGCGTCGGACATAGTTAATATTAAAGGTAACAAATTCAAAGTTATAAATGATATAATTTATAAAGTAATTTTTCTTTCACTACAGTCAGTTATGAACCTCGTCTCTTCCATTTGCTCCTCAACCTTCCAAGCTAAATATGCACTTAGCGAGAAATGTGGTAAGCATGGCGAGGAGCGGTTTCCAAGACGACAAAGGACATCACATTAACAATTTACAAATTCCATGTTGTAAGCGGGATTGGAATCCACAGTCGTAGCCTTCCTGCAGCGTTAAAGTCGCATGTTTCAAGAACCAAGATCTGCAAATAAAGTAATTCACACCCACATATTTCCTGTTTACTTATATAAGTTTTAATACGGATGCTCTGTAAGTGCGTTTTTGAAGAGCTATTCTAGTTTCGAAGACAATATTACACTAGGCACAAAGTTGACTTAGATTTTTAAAGCCTCTGAATGCAGCAGAACTACTGGTTTCCGACATTCCTCTAGATTTAAATATTCTGTCTTTACAGTAGCGCCAAGTGGGAGAATAAACCCTTCTAGTTCTCCACAGCTCATGTAGGAGAGACTGTAGTAACGTGTTTCGGAGCTTCCTTGAAACTTCTGCAACCTTCTCTTTCTCAACTAAATCGGAAGATTTTGCTATGTTGGGTGACGCCGGAGGTTGGGGGGGGGGGGAGTGGCAAGACGTCCTATAAAGGGGCAGAAAATCTAGGAAAGGTAAAAACTCCCAAACGCTTCTCTCCACCTCCTAGTCCAAAGACTCACTGAAACACTCCAGAATTCTCTATATTTAATTTCAATTCAATTCTGCTTGTCTTGAATCCAAGTTATTCATTGGGTGATACGAATAAACGTGAGTACATTTATTACTCGAGAAAATGAAGGGGACACTTGCACTGAGATGATTAAACTTTTTTGTTCATAAGTGTTGACTCACAGATGAAAACTGCGCACTCACAGCACTCATCCGCGGTGTAATCACACTATTTCGATATGATTCAAAAATAGTTGTCACTCAGTCAAACGAGAGAACACTCTGGTTTTTCTGAGTTACCTTAGTGGCTGACTCTATTCGGAAGAGTCCAGACAGATAGTGGAATGACGAATTTTATGATGATGGTTGAAGAGAAAAGAAAAGTGTACAAAAAGCGTAGGATTTGTTCCGAGATTGGTTACGATTAAGTTTCAAAAACTCTGTACAGATCCAAACAAGAAAACATGGAGTGACTGGCAGAACATTTTCTCGGACAATACCAACAAAGAAGAAAGAATGAGGGTTTTCTTATGTTATACCGTAGGCCTATAGATGACCCAGGTTTCCAAACTAGAGTGGGTGAAGGCATAGGTATTGATCAGGGTACCGTGTCGGAAACTGTTTCCAGTGTTGTGACAGCAGTCCAGAGAAAAGTAAATATTTGGATTAAATTTCCAAGAAGTGATCATGATATATTGATATGCAAGGTACGCAGAACTATGGTAAGAAAGGTATATTTTCCCTTGTGCTAGTGTAGCTGTGGACTGTACTGTACCTATCCATATGTAATGCAAGGAGGAATTTACCAGTGTCCGTTCACGACTTTCGATTGAATCCTGCAGAGTAGAATTAGGTTACGGAATGGAATTTTCGGGAGGGGGGTACTATGACCCGTCACTGCGACCTTTTACGATCTATTGCACTAAATCTCAAGCTAGGCGCATTCCAAAACTCACACCGGCTGACTATACTAACGTTCGCTGCGTACCCAGGTTTTAAGCAGGCAACCCCACTCGTCCCTAGGTCAACCCCCACCGTGCGTCGCCAGCCGGCGTTCGGGGAATAGTATGGAATGATGACGAAATGTATACATGTTGATGGAATGATATAATACCTAAAATGGAGAAACGGGTGAAGCCCGAGAAAACCCCCAACTGCTACCTTGTCCGCCAGAAGTGTCAGTATGGATTTTTCAATGAAAGATCTCAGGCCTGACCTGGACTGGAACTCGGACTGTTTGCGTGAAGAATTAAGTTAACTATAGATAGAATCCTATCACTCATTTAAGTCTTTCGTCCTTCACCATAATACCAAGCGCCTCCAAGATTAAGATTTCACAGAACCACATCGACGAAGAAACTGAATACCAGGTCGGAGAAAATGATGCCCAGATTATCATCAAAGACAGAGGAAAACACAAAAGAGAAGCAACAGCAAGAGAAATATATGGGTTTCAGCATTAAGTCTGTGTCATTATTATTATTATTATTATTATTATTATTATTATTATTATTATTATTACATATTTTAAGTAATACGTAACACTTCTTCCTATCCCTCATCACAGACACCCATCCACCTACGCACTGTAGAAATACCTCGCCTCTAGAATTCGTTACCTAATGACGTCAGGGACTGCCGGACTTTATCACAATTCAAAATTAAATTGGAAAATTTTGTCTTATTTAATGCTTTTTAGATATTGCTAGAAGTGTTGATTTCTTTTTACTCTAGAGTAAAATTGCAAGTTTCTTTTTTATATTAGTTAATTAGTTAGGATATAATTAATTACGGTACTTAATCACTCATCTAAAGCTGTATGACTGCAACCTGTGTATATTTTTGTGTGGCTTTATTTTGTTTAGAGTGTGATTTTTCTTTTTATTTCTATTATTGTATTTGTATTTCTGGTTGTGTGGAAGAGAAGGCCTAATGGCCTTAACTACGCCAGAATAGATAGATAGATAGATAGATAGATAGATAGATAGATAGATAGATAGATAGATAGATAGATAGATAGATAGACAGACAGACAGACAGACAGACAGACAGACAGACAGACAGACAGACAGACAGACAGACAGACAGACAGACAGACAGACAGACAGACAGACAGACAGATAGATAGATAGATAGATAGATAGATAGATAGATAGATAGATAGATAGATAGAGTAAAAATATCAATGTTATTCTTTTCAAGCTGTAGACATAA
This sequence comes from Periplaneta americana, assembly GCF_040183065.1. Classification (NCBI taxonomy): domain Eukaryota; kingdom Metazoa; phylum Arthropoda; class Insecta; order Blattodea; family Blattidae; genus Periplaneta; species Periplaneta americana. The sequence goes on along the minus strand of NC_091118.1, from coordinate 128,382,024 downwards.
TAATAAAGTAATATTAACAAACACTTTTAATACCATTATAATCTTGCGAGTTTCCAGTTTAAACATAAATATATAGAACTTAACTGCTACTGCTATATAGCTCAGAAACCGAGAAATCACTCCCCAGGATCAGGTAGTTTTGTAATCATACGAAATCTGAGTGGACACTCATGTCGCTTAACCAGACTACATTCGGGAGTGTTGTCTCAGTTTTATTCATATCACTTATTGGACAGACCCCGACTTGAGACTCCGTAGAGAGGGCTCGTTTTACCCTGAACTTGTCTTTTGGCTGCTCTCTTATCTGTTCTAAGCTTCAGAACAAGCCCCATTAATATCAACTTTTTGTCAATGCTTCTTTCTCCTATTTCAGCGAGAAACAAAAAATGTTTCCCGTTTCCTCTTTCCACCAAATGATTCAGTAAAAAATCATCTATATAACAATCATGTAAAAAATGGTAACTACAATTATAACAAAAATAATCAATAAAATCAAATGATTAAATTCGTCTCATCGTCAAGATCCGGACATCTTCTTCGTGATCCTGTTTCCCCCAATTACACTTCATTAAGACTTTTACGAACTAGATAATAATGTGGGAGAGACTGGCTAAATGTAACATTAACCACAATACGTAGGGGAGATGGAGGCAGGTTTGCTACAGAGGCACGTTGGCACACCAGTTTTATTTCGGTAGTTATGAGATGAATTGCAGCACCACGCAGACAATAAAAATGATTCCTGCTTTATAAATCATGCTCCACGGAAGCGTCAGACCTTTGTGGAAAGCGGTAGAAGAAGGAAGTCATAAAGTTGTTTTTGCAGCATAAGTAAATTTTCACCATCTCGTGATTATTTTTTACAGGGTACATATGTAATATTAGGTGAATTTTAAATACATCGTTGGAAAGTACATTTAATTTACTCTGTTTCGTGTTAATTTCATTGATCATTCATTATTCTAATTCGTAATTTTAACCGGAATTAAATATCTAGGCCAGAGGCAAGTTGCCACAGTTGTTAGAGGGCAGATTGGTACGGTGTGTAACCTACCCTGCTGTGTTACTTTAAATGACTATATAAAGTGTACAATACATAATTTACTTATTCGTACAATTTGTTATTACATAAGTTGAATTTAATTGATTGTAAATATAAAAATATATGTTCATTGCAGTGAAAGAGAAATTGAGGACTTATAAAAATGCTGACAGAGCAGCTACTTCTACTGTTAACACGAGTATGATGCTACGAGCTGTCAGTGCTGTAAAGTTAGAAAACAGAAGTGTGGCCAAGACGCCAAGGATTTTAATATCCCATTCTAGACTTCCACTCGGTATTGTAGGTAAGCTACGGTTGAGGACATAAGGGAAAATCGTCTACTGCGGTACTTACTGACTCTCCAGTTAAGAAAGCACTAGAGGAGAGAAAATTAAAAAAGAATAATGAATTATTTGTTCAACAAAAATACAAGAGAAGACTTTAGTAATGAGAAAAGGAATCTTAAGACCAGTCGGAAGACAAAGAATAATTTAAGAAGGAAAAGTAACGAAGAAGAGAGAGACATATTGCCTGTATTGTGTTAAATCTTACTCAGAATGTACATCAGGTGACAGTGCCTGGAGTATAAATTATGGCACATTAAAATTTTTACAGATAGAAACAGAAAGTTAATATACATAAACTCCTTCTCAGATATTTTTAATAAGACAATATGATATATAGTCATTTACAAGTTCAAAATTAATTTTTCTACCTTGTTTTTCTAAGATTCAGTTCTTTTATCTGAGTGTTTAACTCCATTGTTATATATTTATGTGTGTTCATCATATTGAATCATTTGCCTGTGTAAAGAAATAAATTCTAAATTTTAAACAAAATTTAATCTGATATGCAGTTTGCTCTTATTTAACATGTAGCCAATTTACCCCATACCATGTGTCAATCTACCTCCAGGGCGGGGTAAGTTGACTCAATCTGCACGTTTCAAAATAATACAAAATTTCAAATTTAAATCGTGGTGAAATCTAAATTCAAATATCTCTCCACATAGCCAAAGAACTACGTAAGACTACCATCTTTTAGGATTTCATAAAGTGCTATGCAAATTACAGAAAAAAATGAAGCGTACAATTTGAGCCAACCTGCCTCCCTCTCCCCTATATTCTTACAATACAAACCGAATGATATCGATGTTTTGAAGCATAAAAGATCATGACGTTGCCTTTGTCTTGTTCATTATCCGCATAGACCAGGATGCAATTGAAGACCTGAATTGACAAGCATCCCAAGTTAATTGAATACATTTTTCAGAAGAGCAAAGAAACTACATAGGCTTACTAATAACCTATGAGTATTGAAATAAAAAATTGCATAATTAAAAACACAGGCTTATTGTTGGACTTGGAATATTCTCTTTTACAAGATGGTAGCCTATGCGAAACAACAATCTCAGGTAAGAAATCAAATTCGGTAAATTTTGGACTTGAGATGTTTGTTAATTCAGGTCTTACACTTATAAAGGGGATGAAGGTTCCCCCCCGACTGCAAAAATATCCCCCTTTGTTTATACACTGCTTATTTCAGCCAGGATGGCACTCTGGTGGGCATAATTTTCTTCGAAATGAATTTGTGAGTATTTTCAAGTACGAGTATAATTTTATTATTGTCATTTTATCATACTGAATCGTTTTATAGGTCTTATAGAACTACAATTTTCAGTCTTTGTACATGTTACATGTTTTGGTAGTGCAGAGATGTTAGTATTACGCATTGATGACGATGTCGGCATTTTGAATGAAATTTTTAATTAAAGTTCATACATATGTACTGTATCTTGCATTCCATTAATTAATAACACAATACTTAAAGGGTTTTAAATAGATATTTTCGAATATTGGGCATTGAGTAAGGAAGTGAGAGAAACAGAGAGAGATTGCAATCTAGCTCTGGGAAAATAACAAAACCCACACTGGCATAGTAGCCCTAAGTTATAGCCTAGAATAGGGTACTCTGTATTCTGCAGTTCTGTCCTGTCCATCATTCGCATCAATAAACACACAAGAAATTCTGAACTGAGGCCTTCAGGACCATGTACGTTATAGCACTAATTGCCTCTGACCCGTGTGTATGACCTGCATTTGTTGTGTTTATATAACTCAGTGTACTTTCGATATAAACGGAGTTTGTTGCTTTTGACTACCGGACCGTCGCTAATTAATTTTTAAATTCATATGAATAAATTTTGAGATTGTTTATCAACTCTAAATTGATATTCAAAAGTTAGTCAGCTTGCATCGTTTGATGTACTGTTTCAAACTGCAACGAACCGTTAATTCACTCTTTGATGGCACTCTTGTTTTCAGTAGGTATACACAGCCAAGATACCGTACATACCAGAAGAGTTTTATGACGATGATGATGGTAAGTGTAATGAGAGTAATTATTGTTACTGTTATTATAAGAATATACTCATCAGTAATAATGGATATTCGATATATAATTAAGATATTATTACAGTAATATGTTAACTATACGAACATAAATGCAAGAACAAATATATTAACGTACTGTATTTGTAAGACCAACCTAATTTTACTAAATTCCAGATACAACGCATTGCGCATGTGCAGTAAACAAGAGAGTCTAAATGTATGCTCCTTTGGACAGAATTGTGAAGCTTGTTGCCTACATAGAGGAGGACTGCTACCAATACACAGCTCATTCTTTAATTCCGTATCTGTACTTTCGAGCATTATATACAGTACAGAGCCTTCCAAAATTATCAAATCGAGACTCTACTTCAAAGTCATACTGAAAAGAAAAATAAATAGTGTCAATGTGAGAAATTAAGAAATAAAATCATCTTCCAATTATATTTTCAAGATTGTTTTTGAGTATCCTTTACGCTGTTGCATCAATTTGCTTTTTTTGACACAAGTATTTAACTTTCCCTCATTATTGAAGTTTATGAGGAAATATAAACCCTTTTCCTTCCACTTGTTTTATCGTATTGAAGTTATATTAACAGAAAGAAGGGAAATTTAAAAAAAAATATTCAACTTTAGTACAATGAGCAGATTACAGTAGATAGTAATCTATTTAAACCAAGGTCGTCCAAAACGTTTGTATTTGGAGGACCAATAACTACAGGGATAATCGGTCGCGGACCAGATATTATACTAAATGTAACTCCTAATAATACAAATAAATGTATACATATAATAATGCTCAGTAAATATTTCGGAAGGAAAAGCTATTATCATGTAGTTAAATTTACATGTGATACTAGTTACATGTGGAAATTTTGGTAGAAAAGTGCTTACATATCTATCTAATGAAAAAAGAAGTATGGAACTAGCTTTTTGAAAATAATAACTTGTTGATAATTTGTTTCTTTTCAGTGGTGCTTAGGAGCAATACCTCTTAAATTGGGTAATTCCATGCAAAACAGTATGACGCAAAACATTAATATTTTCAAATTTGTTAAAAATTGTACATTCAACTCTTTATGTCATTCATATATATTAATCATGTACAAAATTATGTTTGCGACGGCTACCATTTATATTAATGGACAGCTAAATTACTTTTATTTGAGCACATAGGCCTATTTTCAATTTGTTTTCAGGTCATAAGATAATTAGGTACAAATATTTTTTCTAAGATATCGTTTGATAGTTTACAAAAGAGGTTATTAAGATATTACAATATAATTCAATGCTGCTATGAAAATTGTGTTTAAAGAAATTTAAAAATATATTTTAAAAAGCCATTACATAAAATCGAATACAATTCACATAAAAACTAATGACAATTTACAGCGCATTTTCATTAGGCTGTCAAATTTTCATAATGGACCTTAAAAATAAGGAAGTAAAAAATATTAAAACAAATCACCGCGTAAAGAGTGATCTATGCTGCTGCTCCATGCGCCATCAGTGCTGCTGGTCAATGCGAGAAGCGTCTCCACATTGACGACCGGTGAGCGTCACACGTCTGATTTCAACTAGTTTCGGTACTTCTGATGAAGCAGAATAGGGTTTTATTGCTAACTTTCCATTAACTGGACCCACACAGTGAACGCTTCTTGTTCCGGGAACAATCTTGAGGCCGGCAAATCTTTGAGAATTTAGATTTGTAACTACTTCTTCATGTTCTTCAATGGATGTGAATAACACAATGATCCCCTGTATATTGCATTTTGACCATTCATATAGTTCTTCAGGTGTTGAAATTAGAGCTCCTTACAGGCTGACTTTTGCAGCGAGTCGCTTGATTGTAACCCCTACACCGTCACTGGGCCCTTTACCGTGACTAGTTGCAAAGAAATGCCACACCGCAGGTATTTGAAAATCGTGTTCAGGATTGAGTAGATTAACGAAGTTTTTTTTCTTGTATTGGCTAGCTGCTCCGTCACTAAAATAATATATTTTAGATATTTCGGTATGTGTTTATTTCAGATGTTCTATCACTTTTCTTTGAAAAACATGAACTGTTGCATTATCGTGAACTAAGTATTCCGAAATTACTGAAAAACAAAGGTTCTCTAAATCACCACCAACTGAAAATATTGAAATTTACAATGTGTGATTATGATATTGATATGCATATTCATCAAAAATTTCAACTCACTAGCTAAAAAATCGTGGCTTTTAGAAATTTCATTGTATTAATATAAATTATTATTATTACTATTATTATTATTATTATCATTATTATTATTAATATTATTGCATACCACCTCGGGAATGTAGATTCAGATATACCTATTTCAGGACTCAATAAAGCTAACATATTTGTCTTTAAGGTTAAATTATTGCAAACAACGGTTTTTAGCATGAGTGAACAACATTCTGTGTGTAGAACGGTATGGTGTTCATTAATACAAATGAAAGTTAATTGTTGTGCATGTTGCAGGCTTTGGTTTGGGTTTCAAGTCCAGTATGTCGCTATTATGGCCTCAGCTTGCGGCCTCGTCTCCGAGCCCTGAGTTGGTGACATTTCAATTAAAAAATGACATGTTGCTTATACAGTCCAGTGCACTGTGTGGTCAAAGCAAGAGAACGCGCCTTCAGGATATGTGACATGCCCATATTTTTTTATAAATAAACATTCATTCGTTATGTATCCGGCGACAACTGTGTGGGCTTGGAGGAAAATATTGTGTTAGAATAAACCACATAACAGACTGTACATCAATTTGTGAGGCGTCAGGCTGCGATAATGGTTGGATGACTGTATGAAACTCTTCGTTTACGTATATAATATGTTTTATTTAACGTTCCTCCTCAACTACGAATAGAGGAGGATCTTAAGATGATGCGGCCCTAGGCCAGCCGCCATCCTTGCACGCCCCATTCTCCTACCGAAGAAATCATAACATCAATATTAAGTTCCACGTATCCTTTATCAAAATTAGGCCTGTTTAAATTATGTATCATAACTTTAGAAACACCGAGTGAAAAAGAAATGTTATCTGCTCTCAAATAGAAAATAATAAATTAATACTGAGTCAGCAATAACAATTTGTTTTAAATTAAAAGAGGAAAGGCAAAACTAGGTTAAACGTCCCGTGCTATACTATTTAGTTCGCTGTATTGCTTGATTGATTAAATTTACTGTAGAATCTATTCAAATGGCGCATAAGGAGGAGAAACTTTGGAATATCATTTTAAAACTAGTTATTCAAGCTACAGTAGAACTTCCATATCTCGAAGTGCTTTAGGAAATGGATAATGTTTCGAGTTATCGAAATTTTGAGATATAGAAAATATGCCAAAAAGTCTCAAAACAATAGGTACATAGGTACTGTAATTAACTAATGCTATGTTCTAGTACTACCATTAGTATTACTACACAGAGTGTCTGATTTAAGCCGTTCATTTTTGTTTAGGCAGCCCATATATGAGTCCGGACATGTGGGAGATATTTAATGGTTCCGCAGGCGGAATCAGGAGTATGTATTAGCGTCCATGTGAATGTCTTAGTAAGATAATGTTATGTTAAGCATGTGCTGTCAATCTGTTAATTATTCATTTTCTTTCGAGTTTGCAACGTTTCTTATAGTGGCGTTTATCATTGGATAATGTTTTATTGAGTCATTTGCTCTTCTTATAGTTCCGATATTATTTCTTAATGCCGAAGTTATTCCAGTCCTCAGATTATTTTGTTTTGTTTCATTTGGGATAACGGTGATAATAAAAGTACCTTTAAAGAACAGACAGCGTAGACAGAATTTATTAATTAATTTAAAGATATTTTGAGTATGTCATTCCTAGCGACACTACCGTAACAACGGGCACAACCTGGATAGACCAAGGAAAACGTTGGATTCAGACTATGACAGACCATATGAAACCTATAGATTCAAAATCGCCTATAGCCACTTTCACAGATTGAAGAATTTTAACACTAACTGGTGGGAAATAGAGGGAATTTTCAACCTAACAGTGACTTTTAACTAATGTTTTGCTTCAAATTTCAATCTTTATAAATCATTCGAATTCATTCTTAGCCAGCAATATGTGGGCGTAACTCAATTATGAACAAAATGGTCTTTAGAGGATTTTGAATCTAGAGGATTCATTATGGTCTACAACATATCAGATCGACGACAACCTGCTTGGAGCTGGACCATAGTTCACCAGAATTAGTGGAGAATTTCGTACATTGTATTCTAAGGAAGATCATTAAAGAACATAGATGACATACTTTATATTTCGTTATATTTAAATAAGATAATTGTTTTACAAATATAAACTCATCTAATTAGTGTAAACTTATTTCTTTACACAGATTCAAAATTCTACTTTTATTTTTATAACAATATTCATATTTAATTCATTATATTTATTTGCTATTAATTTCCGGATCCTTAATTAAGGGCGAACGATATATTTTTCTTTAAATCTTTCTCTCTTTCTAGAGTAATATTTTATCTTTACACCAAGATTTAAACCCTATCGCCAATCGTGGTAAGTCAACCTTCAACTACAGGAATATTAAAAGTTTGTTTACTACAGCAATTTAAAGAAAATAATAAGAGCATGATCATTAATTGCAGGACTAGAAGTTTCGATTCGACACACCTGCTCCTTGACATGAAACATTCGTGACATGGGGAAAATTACTGTCTGCTATTATGATTCTTTGTGCATAAGCCACTATTCAAGTTCTTGAGTTCGTATAACAAAATTACTAACAGTTTCCACCACGATTTAGCGAAGCACTTCAACTTGACAATTATCAAAATAACTTTCAAGACAGGAAATACTATTCCTGGCACAAAGTGAGAGATAATGATAGTGACTTGTATTCGACAGGAACACGTGTAGAATATCGTCGCGACTGAGTCAAATGTTACAGTAACAGTTTATATCCTTCTACCGGTGCCACTCCACTATTGAGGTGAAATCTGAATAACAAGTACGAAGTTGGAACTTTCGTGCACTGGTTCTCCAAAACTGTGCTCTTATTCAATGATTACAGCAATTAGTTTCGAGCCAAATACTAAAATCTTTCTTCAAAATTTTCATACAGTCCTCCTCCTTAAAAGATTACAGTATTATGAAAATGCAATCATAGTGGGAGGAAATTAAAGTGTTTCTTTCTTAAGTTGTTGCAAGACATGTAACGCAGACCATTCAGTATGTTTTTTGCAAGTGAAATTAATTCATTACAGGATCACAGAATCCGTATATAGAACTTACCACGATGTTTTATTTCAGAAGATAATTCAATTTATTTTTATTATTTCTAAAAATATAACTTGTTTTATCTAAACTGGCATTTCTATCTTTCTATCTATCTATGTTTCTTCTTATTGATTCTTACTTATACAAAGCGGCCAGATTATCTTTCGGCCGGTGGAGCGTGGGAGCTGACGCAGCGTGGTTGCGCCTGAATCTCGGGATTTTCTCGTCATAACGTTGCGCTCATTTTTACGTATATTATGTAAAGCATGCGAACAGTTATAATTTATTGCGTAATGAGAACTAACCTGTATTATAGGAGTTGCTCAAAGCGGTGACCATATTGATACATACATGTCTGGCCTCTTGTGATGAAACTTGCAATAAAATGCAAAAGTTTCTTTCAGTAATTCTGGTAATTTCTGTTTTTATGTTGTGTTTCAGTTCATCAATAGTGTATGGATTACTTCTATAGACTTTGTTTTCCAGGGATTCCCACAAATAATAGTCGCACACAGTAAGGTCTAGCGAATGTGCGAGCCAAAAACATTCGGAAATAATTCTGTCATTAAACCTTCCCTTATATCGTTCAAAGAATCGTCAGCAGTGTGGACTGAGGCGGAATCTTGTTAATAATATCCTTATTCTCTCTCGTTATCTGACAACAACGGGAAGAAATCTGGGAGTATTTGTGTGCGGTACCTCTCTCTTTATTTATTGTCGTTAAAAAATATGAGTCCTATTATTCTTCTGGCAGTGATAGCACACCATACACCAAATTGTTGTATCTTGTAAGGGAGCTTCGCGAATTCTGTGAGGGTTACAGCGCTCCAGTGTCTGTTGTTTTGTGTACTGACGTAATCGTGTACATAAAACCACGCCTCGTCAGAAAAAAATAATTAACTATGGATCAACCGTACTATCACGAATATTCTGTGGACCCCAATTACAGGAAATTCACGCGATTTACATTGTCACATTGTCACGTGGCTATATTCACCCTGTACGGTTTCAGTTTTTTTCAGTTTAACAGTTTAGTTGCTGCGTGGAATGATTCTCTTGACACGCCTACTTCTTGAGACAAACAGCGACGTAGAAATTTCGTTGGAGAGCGTTCTAAAGATTCCCCAATTTCATCCAGTTTTTCTTCCGTTAAAACCATCCTTTTTCGTTTACGAGTTCTTGCGTTCAGTGAATCAGTTTATCATAATGTAAGAACTAATCGCCTAACTGTATCTCTGTTTGGAATTTGAACGCCAGGTAATTTATGTGAAAATTGTCTACAGACCTCTCGACATGATTCAGTTTTGACATATTTGTCATACATGAGAATTCTTTGTTTTAATTTGAACTTTTCGGCTGCCAATTCAATGGGGTGACAATAAACACATACACACACCGCAATTACATAGAAAAATATACACAAATTGTACATAAATAAAGAGCAGTGGCAATAATGTCTACACACTGAAATTACCCTGAAAAAAACATGCAGAATCAGTACAGAAATCAGGAACACTGACAGTAATTTCTACTCTTTGTGAAACAAACCACGCGATAGCAGGACTCGGACTCACCTGATAGCACGAAGCAGCCACATATCCAGTAAATTGTAAAAATTTGTAAAAATTGTAATTATAATATAGTAAAATTTTGACTTGTTCCACATCTTAGAGCTTCATTGCTCATGTAAGATCTATGGAATATAATAAATGAAATGAAAAGGATATGTTTCAACCAATCATGATTGTATATAGCTACAATTTAACACTTCTCTAGCATTTGTTTATTTTATTATTTCCCTAGCATTTGTTTCTTTTTATCACTTCCCTAGCTTTGCGATTATCATTTGTTTCCTGCATAGATAGTCAACTGAAAATTTCACATGTAGGCCTACATCGTCAATTTCTTGATTCATATAGCTTTTCGTGGCAGAAAAGGCTGGCTAGTATAATACTAAAGTTGAGAATAATAAGAAAAATAAATAATTGACTCTATTGAGGACAAAAATGAACGAAATAAAATGGAATTTCGGGCATTAAATACGGAAAACATTACAGCGTCGGACAGACAACTTAGTTGATAATATTGATCGATAATGTACACATTATATTGTAATAGAACATGTACAATGAAACTCGGATAAACATGGAAAACTTTGGCAGATAAATGGCTAAGGCAATCGCTTTGTCTGAAAGCAGAGCTTCATAATTCGGCAGACTCAGATGTCGACAGCTGAGGGAATTCTTATGTTGACAATCCCGCAACACCAGCGAGCTAATGGGCTCTAGAAAGAACCAAGCAATGGACTAATGGATTCCTCGCAACGCGCAAGACTGTTCTCCAATTTCACACAGCTCGCTGATGCTCGCCCCAATTACGACTAAACCAGGTAAGCTAATGGATGTGGGATGCAGATGTCTGGCTATCAGCTCACTTAGCACTTCGCCCGTTTGCGGTACTTCATTTCAACCCGCAACTTCTGTTCCTCGGGTCACTTAGCAGCAACCGCACCCACGATGCTCGTTCGTAATTCTCGCACGATTGAGAACAGAACGATCCACGGTCCTAGTCATTGATGATGATGATGATGATGATGATGATGATGACGATGACGACGACGATGACGATGATGACGATGATTATGATGATATGCTAAATACGTGCTAAATAGTTTTTCCTATTTCTATATCGAGCTGAATAGAGCTTCAGGTGTAGGCTACTTTTATTCTGATCAATTACTAACGAATAGTAAATGAAAATCTGGAAGATAATTTTTGCACTCATTACATACTTTACTCAATCGAGTACATAGAACTCCGGGTTCAAAAATTAGATTTTTAAAATTTTATTAATACATTAATGTAGTTTAAACTTTCCTTTTCATTACAATGAGTATATACAGGATGAACCGTAAGTAATGTCATTAATTTGAGGGAGGTTATTCCTTGCGATATTTCAAACAAAAAAAGTTTAATATAATTTTGTTCATTTTTCTTCCTTTTCGAGATACAAATTGTTTTGTATGAAACATTTCATAGCGTATTTTTGGGAAGGCCATTGATTTTATTCCTAATATGCTCAGTAAATGTAAGAGAGCAGTGTATTATGATGATAAATGATTGAAAGAATCTTACTTTTGTCCCTTAAATGTGCAGAAATTTAACTAAAAGTTACATTTGTTCAGATTAAATTTATTCACCCTATTTATGTATATATACGAGTATATAAATAAATAAATAAATAAATAAATAAATAAATAAATAAATAAATAAATAAATAAATAAATAAATAAATAAATAAATAAATAAATAAATACGTAAAGAAGCAAGTAAGTATGTAAATAAATAAGCAAGTAAATAAGTAAATAGATAAATATGTACAGTGTTGACAAAGTTTAGGGACACCGTATAATTCTTATAAAATGCTGCTCTGGGCTTAGATTATTAGAGAAACTAACATTGTTTTTAACTGTTGATTAACATATGAGTTACTAATTTTTAGTGCAACTTCGGTATTTATATGATGATTGTTAGTCCTTATAGAGAATTTATAAGTTTTTCAAACAAAATAAAATATGTTACCATTTGCAGTAATTAAAGTTGAAAATGAATGAGTAACTAATTGGGTCACGATTCTCAACTGTTGCTGCATAATGTAAGATATATTAGTCTTTAAATCAGTAAAGATGACATATTTGTAAACAATTTTCTTTCTGAATGTCCTGGCAGTTTCTAAGATTAGAAGTTAAAAAAATGGGGAAATTAAGTTATTGGTCGGTAATTATTAGTATTGTACAACACACTTTTGTCCTCTGCAAAAAAAAAAAAAAAAAAAACGTGATTATGACTAACTTTTGTGTGGCTAATTCAAATATGATTTTAGTTTTTCCCCATCACATACCGTTTATTCAGGATTTAAATTTTATTCTTTATTGTTTATTGTTATGGAAAATAATTGTTATTCATATGTAGTAGACAAAGTTTCTGTTCAATGGATATTTCTGATCCCTTTGTTCCACCATATAGCTTCGGATATCATAACACATTTCATTTCTGACTTGTGTGTTGCCATCTGATGAGGTTTTATGCATTTTCGAGTGACGAATATTGAATCAGACGATATAGTTGCTACTATATTATGTTTCTGTGCAATTTGTAACATTCTTCAGAAACTTCTGTGTAAGCCCTATGAGTTGTATTTTGGCTGCACGATTTAGGACGAAGATAATACTTTTTCTCATCACCTTTGTTGTGCAAGTAGCTCGGGTAAGTACGACGTGAAAAATAAGATCATGTCACTGACTGTTTTTTTTTCGTTTGACAAAGTAAAAGGTATTCTGCAAAATCAAAACATGCTACTCAGTTCCCAAATCTGCCCTGAGCTATGCGACTAATACCTCACGATCGTAGTCCGCCTCCTAAGCCACCAAGTGACTGGACCACTGATGAAGATGAACATGTAGAGATGTTATCCGACAGTGGAAAGAAATCAGCAATCAACACAGTAAGTGCTGATCCATAGTGTTTCCATAGGATACTCAGTTCACAAGAAAGAGACTTATGAAACTATGCGAAATTTGCTTAATTAGACTATAAGTGCAAGTGGACATTGAATGCAGATCTGAAAGTTATAGGACTACTTCTTGGTATGTAATAAGGTTACACGAAGTACTGCTGTTTTCTGTGCGAGTGGGATAGTCGCAACAAGAAAGAACATTGTATTTGTAAAAAGTGGTCTAGCGAATCACCTACATTTCAGGTAAAATGAGTGTGCATTATGAGTCATTATTAAATCCTGAAGATGTATACCTCTCAACCATGCATATTAAAATGGGATTAATAAAAATATTTGTAAAACCCTAGACAGAGGAAGAGAAGCTTTGCATACTTGTGAAAAAAGCTTTCAAAAATCAGCGAGGCAAAGATTAAAGATGACCCCCAGATATGCAAGATAAAAATTTTCTTAACTCATTAAGTGATACTGAAAAATATGCGTGGAATGCTTTCAAGTTAGTGTGTCCTAACCTTTTAGGAAGTCACAAAACTGAAGAGTATAAAGGGATTGTGAATAACAGGGTATGAAGTGTCCTATGTCACCAAAATTACATATACTTAATTGTCATCTAGACGTTTTTCCTCAGAACTTGGGGAAAACAAGTGATGAACATGAACGTTTCCACCAGAACATTCCAGTAATGCGAAAACGGATTGTGCGACGGTGAAACTGCAGCATGTTGGCAGAATATTGTTTGGTCTTAGTTAGGGACATTTCTGAAAGTGAATAAAAAAGAAAAAGAACAAAAAAGTCATTCTAAACTTATCCTTGGGTCAAATGTCTTTTTTCAAGTTTTGAAAATGATTTATTTTCCATAAATGAAATAGAACTCTAGTTTGGGAAAATGGTATGTGATAGAGGATTTTTATTTTCAGATCCTTATTCACCATATACATGGTAACTGAAATCACACAATTTTGTTCAGAGGGTAGAAAAAAAGTTTAAATTTGTTGTACAGTGATCATTCTTAAAAAAATTAGATTCCGAATAGGATTGTGTAGGCAATTGCTTCTTGAATGTATAGAGCCAATTATTGCAATTACTGCAGTAGGAGTTTGAGGATGTAAAATAAAATATCAGTACTGCTACTTGTTACTGAGATATTTGGGGTATTTTCATCTATTATAAATTTAGAGAAATTCAAAGTTCCTGACCCACGTATTGGTTCCATCATTAGAGAAGGTAGAAAAACAAGCAACCAATTTGTTGGATTCATTAGCAAAAGCTACTCAAGCTTCCGGCGCAGCTCAGGCGGCAACGCGTTTGCCTGATGTTTCGGAGCTCCGCTCGGGCGTGGATTCGATTCTCGCTTCGGCTGATTACATATATGAATATTTTCCTATGTTTATCCAACTCTAAATGAATGTCAGGTAATTCGTGGCAATTCTCGGCCTCACCTCTCGAAATACCATCTCACTATCACCAATTCAATCGACGCTGAATACCCTAGTGATTTATACAGCGTTGTTAAATAATCAGCTGCTACTCTGGTCCACTCCTGGAGAGAATCTGTTAGTAAAGGAGCTTTAGGTTGCTCATTTTTCCTTCTCTCCTTGATGATGGAACCATATCTAACTTTAAAAACTTTGATTTGAATTTGTACATCTGTGACTCAGTGCAACTACCCGAAAATCTTATACCAAGCTGACATCTTGAAAGTATTCAATCAAACTTGATTAGTATCTTTCTTACTGTATCATTATAAAAATATGAAAAGTAAAGTCAAACTAAGCCAACATGGATAATACCACGAAACATACTTTCAAAATAGATGCAGCAGGATAAGATATAACGTATTGGTAGTTACTTTTTTCTCGGGTCATAGTTGGATATATAAAATTAGACATGAAAAGAAATACAGAAGCAATCTGGGAAGACCGAAAAAGAGATAGTCTGAACACTATAGAGCCAGAACGTTTTAAGAAGTCCAGAAGAAGAAGAATTGTCTATATGTAAATTCGTATTAACTCGATTTCGACAATCCAAATGTAAGTTCCTTGACTCTCCATTAAGTATCGTAACTACTTATTCTATTCTTCTTTTTAAGTATGATGTCACTACTGCATATACAATATTATATGAATGGTTGGAAAACTTGCAAAGCAAAGCTCAAGGTAATAGTCTTAGATGACACAGAACAAATCCAAGATAGAAAAGGGTGATAGAGGAGTTGAAATTCCTATAATTTCGTGTAACTTCTATACAGGAATTAGAGCAGTAAAATTTGGATACATATAATATTTGCAGTAAGATTTAAGTATTCTAATGAAATGAGCTATGAATAAGAGTCAAACATTTGCCTCCAATAATGATGATAATAATAACCATCATGTAGTGTGGAGATGATGTTGAACCTTCCATCTTGTTATTGGTCAATCTCGATCTCGATGGCCTGTTGATACTTGTATGCCAGCTGTATAATAATTGATTTTCTGTTCATTCTTTGGACATGGGTTTTGCAATTCTGTTGATGAAAGTTTGTCTTCTAGCAGTAGCAGCAGCAGTAGTAGTAGTAGTAGTAGTAGTAGTAGTAGTAGTAGTAGTAGTAGTCGTAGTGGTAGTGGTGGTGGTGGTGGTAGTAGTAGTGGTGGTGGTGGTGGTGGTGGTGGTGGTGGTGGTAGTAGTAGTAGTAGTAGCGGCAGCGGTAGCAGTAGCAGTAATAATAATAATAATAATAATAATAATAATAATAATAATAATAATTAATATTATTATTATTCTTATTATTATTGCATTATTAAAGTATTATCATAAAAATCATCTGAAATATGAAGAAGAACATGTTTATCCTACCATAAGAAATTTGACATGTCCTTTAGCAGAACCTAAATGTTACACAACTACAGGAATAAATCATAGCTAGAGTTACAGGCCAAGGTTATACAACTATATTTTGATAATAACTCCTGACCTAGGTTATCCTGAGTTTAATAAATTAAGCAAATTATTTAGTCCGCTCCCTTTTTCTCCCTTTTTCTTAATTTCAAAATAGTAGGCCTATTTATTTTGTATTTTATGTAGCAATAATAAATACTAAATACTATATATTGTATAAGCACATGTGAATATCCCGTTAAGACAGTCATTGTAATTTATCCTTCTGTATGTGTGTAATGCCAAACTTCTATCAACAATCTATAATTTCACATGTATTGTACACGTGTCTGTTTCGCGTCCATGTCAAAGCACAAATTAATGAATAACATTCCTTTTTAAAATATATTTCATTCCCCCATGCATTATAATAAACTATTTAAAGTAGGTTATGTATATAATATGTGGACTTCCCTTGTGTACTTATAGGAATGGACTTGTTCACATTGTTGTGTTCCCCATATATGACACAAGCATTTTCATGGCAACTGAAGTCGAATTTCTGTACCACAAAATGCTTAAATTTTTTCTATTAATAGATCGTATATAGGTGTTACACGTCAAAATACACGTAGTTCTACTGAAGAAGGCAAATCTTTACTTGCCTACCGCAAAATCGAACACAAGTACTCTGTTTTTTAACTACTCTGTAGAAACAGTGCGACTTTATCCAGAGTGGAGAATAAGCAAACAATATTTGAAACTTAAATATATGGTGTAAAGCATCAACAATTTATTCTAATTTAAGTGAGAGTGGACGGAATGGACAGTTCGGAACATTCAGGATAAGTGAATAGCATCTAATTCTCCATCACTCGTTCCACATGTTTACCCACAGTCGTCCATTCTCTCTGGATTGTGTGCCCAGCTGTCTGATCTCCGTTGACATTCATACGGTCCATTGTGAGCAGTTTATATTCACATCGCTCCACACGCACTTAAAGTTCCCAGCCGCAATCACAGAATAAATGACTTTGTACACGACATTCGTGTTGGTGTCAGCTGCCTTTATTTTCGTTTCTGGTGTTTTACATCCTACATATGTAACTTCAATAGTAGCGAGTGTGTCATCACTGGGGTTCATTACTGACGGCTGTGTCCACCATCTCAGCTGAACTTCGCTTTAATTCCAACTGAGGGAATATTAGTATAGTGATGCATGTATAGCAGAATCAGACGTCGATGTACGCCATGCCGGCAATCTGTGCAAGTTGTTCCTCATCCTAATCTCATGAGAGATTCTTTAACAGCCCTTCTATTCTGTAAATAAATTATCTACCATCTTCAACGTTTGAGTTAAACAATTACAAAATTTTACGCATGATACAGTCATCCTCGGTGGTTTAGTAGTTATGCTAGTCTTTGGATCCGAGGTTCACGAGTTCAAGCCTAGGAAATGGCAGTATATTTTAAAGGAGTAATCAAATCCTGGTCCTGACAAATGGAAAAACATTTCAACACCCAAGGTAAATTTATTGCTAGTTTTATTTTCCAACAACTCTATTGTTATAGAAAACTCACACGACGAACTACAATCAATAGTCAATAAACGAAATAATATAAGTGAAGATTATACTGTATAAACTGAAACAGTCCATATCGTAAACAAAAGTAACTACGAATCACTAAATATGAAAAGGGAATAAGTCCCAGTTTTGGCAAAAAATGAGTTAATACTGTAGTCATACTAATTTAGTATGCTCTTTCATTCTGCATGAAAAGGGAAAAGGTCCCGCATTTCCTTAGTATAGATTTAACACTTCAGTTTTCATGTTTACTTTGAAAAGGAGCTTAGTCCACAACTTATTCCCTTCTCATAGGAAATTCAAGTTTGTTGTTCCTGTCATCTAGAGGAAAAAATGTAACATGAGTAAAATAGCGCCAAACAATGAAATCAGTGCATCTTCAAGTCTTGCAAAACGCAAGAAATGTATTGTAAATTTTATTAGTAACAACAATGTAATTTATTCGTCACAACAGTAATTCCTTTCTACAATTCACCTTAAACGCTCTCGTCAACAATTGGATCCTCACTCAACACAGTATTCGTTATAGCACTCCACCGACGACAATGATAATTTACTTGGACTATTACGCACAACAATGAACTGTTAATCTTAACTAATATTTACAAAGCACTATTTACAAATCAGAACTACCAGTTCTCAGTTCACAGTTCTTCTATCTCAGTCACTCGAGTTCACAGTATCTCGAACCACAGACCTTCAGAGACAGTTCACTGTACTCGAACTCGGGTCCCTCCAACTGCGGCCACTGCACCCGAACTCAGGTCCCTCCAACTGCGGTCCACTGCACTCGAACTCAGGCCTTCGGATGCTGACGCAGATGCGGACGCACACTCGAGTCGAACTCCGGCTGGCTTGCTTGCTCTGGCTTTCTCACTGACTGAATAACTGAAAACTCTGAAACTAGTTCGCTGGCGCCTGCTCTTTTATAGCAAAATCATAGTTGCGAGAACCTTCTACAGGTGTGTAGAGAATTATCTCGATATCTCTACATCGACAGACGTCTGGAATAGTCGAGAAGGTCGTTCCACATTCACTGCGTTAAGTAGCAGCTGCGCGCGCAGACTCGCTCCACTCTCTCGCCGTGTTGGCCCTTTCCCCTCTTCGCCGCGCGCCATTACAAAGTGCTCCGCGCGATCTTCTCTCTTGCGGGACGCTGGTCGTGAGTTCGAATCTCACGTCGCTGTCACATTGCTCCCCCCTTAGGACTGCTCGTCCCGGGCAGTCCCTTGGTAGGCTGCTAATCGGTCCAGATGCACCACCATCATCTTCCCTCGAGGTTGTCGCTGGATGCGGTACACCACGTCGTTGATCCGGGTCACCACGCGGTATGGTCCATCCCAGGCACGCTGCAGCTTTGGTGATTTCCCTTTGGTCCTGGTAGGTCGATACAGCCACACCAGGTCGCCCTCCTGGAATCCTGCAGAGTTGGCTAATCTGTCGTAGCGCACCTTCATCCTGTCGCTGGCCATCTTGAGGTGCTCTCTGGCCAGTTGGTGAACTCCATTCAACTTCTCGGTGAGTTCTGCCACATAGTCAGTTGCTGGCTGGTCGGCGCTGGGTGGCGTGCCAAACAGCAGATCACAGGGCAGGCGCAGCTCTCTCCCGAAGACCATGTTTGCCGGTGTCATCCCTGTTGTATCGTGGACCGAAGCTCTGTAGGCCAAGAGGAACAGTGGGACTCTGGCATCCCAGTCTCGTTGATGGTTGGACACCACCTTCCGCAGATGCTCTTCCAAGGTTTTGATGTAGCGTTCCACCATACCATCGGACTGTGGGTGGAGGGGAGTGGTCCTGGTTTTGTGCACCCCCAGACGCTCGAGCAATTCTCCCATCAGGTTGGATTCGAAGTTGCGCCCCTGATCGCTATGCAATTCCCGGGGCACCCCGAATCGGCAGATGAAGTTGTCAAGCAGCGCGTCGGCCACCGTCGAAGCCTCTTGGTTGGGAATCGCGTACACCTCTGGCCATTTTGTGAAGTAATCCATGGCGACTAGCAGGTAGCGGTTCCCGCGATCCGTGACCGGGAACGGTCCAGCAACATCAATGGCGATCCTCTCAAAAGGAGCTCCCACGTTGTACTGCTGCATGGCTCCCCTGCTGCGGGTCCTTGGTCCGCGACTGGCTGCACAGGTGTCGCATCTTCGGCACCATTGTTCCGTGTCGGTTCTCTGATGCAACCAATAGAACCTCTGCCTTAACTTGTCCAGCGTCCTGTTGGCTCCCAGGTGGCCTCCAGCATGAGTCTCCTCCAGCACTTCATTCACCTTGCTCCTGGGCAGGACAAGTTTTTCTATGCGGGTCCTTCCATCGGCCGACTCCCAAATCCTCTTCAGGATACCGTCCTTGACAGTGAAGGATTCCCACTGGGCCCAGTAGCTCTTGTAAGTGGTGCTACGGTTGGCGATATCGGCCCATACTGGTCTCTGGCCGGACTCCACATCACGTAGTAGCTGTCCAATGTTTGGGTCCTCCAGCTGCTCCCTCCTTATGGCGGCGTTATCCCATCCTGGGCTCGGCTGGGCGGCAATTGCTCGGATTGCGTGGGCGCCATCCCGCTCTTCTACTTTCAGGCAGTGCTTGCAGCCATCCGGGCACGGACGTCGTAATAAGGCATCAGCGTTGGAATGTTTCTTCCCTTGGCGGTGTTCGGAGGTGAAGTTGTACTCATGCAGTCGTTGAACCCAACGGGCGGTCTGCCCCTCCAGGTTCTTGAAGCCCAATAGCCAGGTGAGTGCAGAATGGTCTGTCCTTAGATGTAATTCCTGGCCATACAAATATTTGTGGAAATGCTTCAGGGCTTCCACAATGGCAAGAAGTTCTCTACGCGTCACACAGTAGTTTCTCTCAGCCTTGGACAATGTTCGGCTGAAGTAGGCAATCACCCTCTCTTGTCCGTCCTGTTCCTGAGAGAGTACAGCGCCGATGCCTACGTTGCTAGCGTCCGTGTCAAGTGTGAACTTTCTTCCAGGGATGGGATATCCCAGTACAGGAGCAGTGCAGAGCGCCTCTTTCAGTGACTGGAAGGATGACTCCGCCTCGTCCGTCCACTGGAATTGTCGTTTCTCCTCGGTCAGCTGGGTTAGAGGCTTAGCAATGATGGCGTACCCAGCTACGAACCTTCTGTAATAAGTGCAGAGGCCGAGAAAGCGGCGCAGCTCCTGCTTGTCCCTCGGTCTCGGCCATCCTCTGACGGCTTGTAGCTTCTCCGGGTCCGTGGCCACTCCGTTGGTCCCTACTACGTGTCCCAAGTAGTTGACCTTCTTCTGGAATAGATGACATTTCTTCGGGTTCAACTTCAGTCTGGCTTGTCGCAGTCTCTCGAACACTTTCCTCAGGTTCAACAGCTGTTCGCCGAAAGTCTTGCCCACCACGATGACGTCATCAAGGTACAGCAAACAGGTGTCGTATGTCAGGCCTCTCATTACGGACTCCATTAGTCTCTGGAATGTAGCCGGGGCGTTGCAGAGGCCGAACGGC
This sequence comes from Periplaneta americana, assembly GCF_040183065.1. NCBI lineage: Eukaryota > Metazoa > Arthropoda > Insecta > Blattodea > Blattidae > Periplaneta > Periplaneta americana. The sequence goes on along the minus strand of NC_091118.1, from coordinate 128,360,893 downwards.
ATAACCGTGAACTGCCATAGTCCCTGGCCTGTAGAGAATGCCGTTTTCTCCTTGTCCTCAGGATGTAGCGCCACCTGCCAGTATCCTGACTTGAGATCCAACGTCGAGAACCACTCTGCTCCGGCCAGGGTGTCTAAGGTGTCGTCAATTCGTGGAAGGGGAAAGCAGTCTTTCCTGGTGACGTCATTCAGTCTTCTGTAGTCCACGCAGAAACGCAGGTCCCCATTCTTCTTCTTCACCAGCACTACAGGTGATGACCAAGGGCTGTCTGATTCCTCGATGACCCTCTTGCTTTCATGCCCTCCAGTTTACTGTCAATCTCCCTCTGTTTAACTAGAGGGACGCGTCGAGGAGGTTGTCTGATTGGGCGAGCATTTCCGGTGTCAATGCGGTGATGAACTTTCTCCGTTCTCCCGTAGTCGTTTTCAGACAGACTGAACACGTCCTGAAACTCTGTCAGTAGATCGTGGACTTGTCTTCTTTCTCTTTTGCTTAAGTTCGCCGGCAATTCTCGAGCCAGCTCTTTCAGTGATGGGTCTAGATCTGGACGTGGTCGGTGTCACTCCTCGTTTTCTGCCAGCGACGTCACAGACACCACCGGCTCGACGTTACCTAGTACAGTTCCACTAGGCACCTCCTTGTCCCGATTGGTGACATTCAGGACCCTCACCGGTACCACCTTCTGATTCGGGAGTAGGGATCTGGCCACATAAACCCCATCTATCGGAGTTGTCTGCGAATCGAGGAGCAGGTTTCTCTTAGGCTGTCCGTGCAGTCTTGCCGTCACCACCATCTCGCAGCCTGCCGGGATTGTCACATGATTTTCCAAGGTGAGTCTGCTGGCCATGGGTTGGTCTTCGACGTCCCTCAGGAACACTTCATCCTGACCAAAACGCAGGATACGGCGCCTGACGTCCACCGTTGCATCGAAGATCCGCATGGCGTCGAGTCCCAGGATGACGTCTTCAGTGATGTTGGCGACGAACACCCACATCTCCAGTCTCCTCTTTCCCAATGTCAGATCCAGGAAAACCTCCTTTTGGATGGGCAGGTTCTCGCCTGAGGCAGTACGTAGCTCATACCGGCGCAGCGGCGTCCTCCCAGGTAGGCCACGCACGACTTCCGGTCTGGCGATAGTGAGCGACGCCCCGGTGTCTACCAGTACTCTGCATGGGCGGCCTCTTATCCATCCGTCAGCAATCAGCCCATCGTCGCATCTTCTGTTAACCGTCTTTAAGATCAGCCGAGGGGATGGTGATGACGGCGCCGACGTGCCCCTCATCGCATCGGCCCCTTTTAGTTTTCCTGTTTGTGACCAGATCGGTCACAGTCCCTCCTCAGGTGCCCAGGCTCGCCGCAGGACCAGCAGGTGGGCAATCCTCGTCTTCGTCGCTCGGGTGATTTCGGTTGACGTTCCTCGACGTCGGCCGCCGCGACGCTCCTAATCCGGTGCGATGCCGAGACGTTCGCCGTCAACTTGGCTGCCTCCATCCTGAGGGCCGCCGCCAGAGCTGCATTGATGGTGCGATGCTCTGCCAAGAGTAGCTGTTGCTTTATTTCCGGGTCTCGAACTCCGCTGCCGAAGGTGTAGGCCGCCTCTCCAGCGATGAAGTCATTAGGTAGGCCCCTGAGCGCCTTATGGGCCAGTTGTTCCACCGCCATCGCGAATTCTTGCAGGGACTCGCCTGACTGTTGGACCCTCGTTTTCAGTTGGGTCCTGAACGCTGCCGCAAGTTGGTCACCATAACGTCCCTCCAAGGCCGCCATTATCTCAGCGGCTGTCCCATCTTCTGGAACGCTGTGAAGAATCTCCGACGCCTGTCCCTGAAGCGCGGCCAGCAGCTGAGTAGTTTTCTCTGCTGGCGTCCACTCATTGTGCTCTGCGATGGCCTCGAACTGGCGACGGAATATCGCCCAAGACGTCGTACCGTCGAACTTCGGCGTCTTGACGTTGTGATGTCTGGCTGAAGCCGATGGTTCCGCAGGGGCACTATATGGAGTCCTCAACTCTGTGGCCGCTTCTTGCATGGCACGTCGAACCTCCTCGGCAACTATCTGTTTATGTTCTCTAGCCTGGCGATCCACCAACGCGAGGATGTGCTTGTTTTCTTCAGCATGTTTTTCCATCACCTCACTCGTCTTGTCCAGCAATTCGCTCGTCTGCTCTTGACGGCGCTCGAGATCGCGGATTTTGCCGTCGAAATGGTCTACCTCCTGCCTCAATTCGGTTACTGCCTCGTTTATAGTTGTAAAATTCTTGTTTAGGTTGTCAAGGTCGGCTTTGAGTTCGTCTTTCACGATGGCGACAATTCCATCTACGTGGGCTGAAACGCTTTCAATTTGCGTAGTGACGTCATCTTTCACTCCGCTTATGTCGCCTTTCACTCCGCTTATGTCACTTTTCATCTCCGTTTTCACTTCACTTATGTCACTTTTCATCTCCGTTTTCACATCACTTATGTCGTTCTTAACCTCACTGATGTGCTTGTTCATGTTATCTTTTACTTCACTAATGTGCATGTTCATTTCTGCTTTCATTTCTGCGATGGCTTGCAGGATCTGCTGTAGGTTCTCCATTGTCGATAATGTCCCGATTCTGACACCAGTGTAAATTTTATTAGTAACAACAATGTAATTTATTCGTCACAACAGTAATTCCTTTCTACAATTCACCTTAAACGCTCTCGTCAACAATTGGATCCTCACTCAACACAGTATTCGTTATAGCACTCCACCGACGACAATGATAATTTACTTGGACTATTACGCACAACAATGAACTGTTAATCTTAACTAATATTTACAAAGCACTATTTACAAATCAGAACTACCAGTTCTCAGTTCACAGTTCTTCTATCTCAGTCACTCGAGTTCACAGTATCTCGAACCACAGACCTTCAGAGACAGTTCACTGTACTCGAACTCGGGTCCCTCCAACTGCGGCCACTGCACTCGAACTCAGGTCCCTCCAACTGCGGTCCACTGCACTCGAACTCAGGCCTTCGGATGCTGACGCAGATGCGGACGCACACTCGAGTCGAACTCCGGCTGGCTTGCTTGCTCTGGCTTTCTCACTGACTGAATAACTGAAAACTCTGAAACTAGTTCGCTGGCGCCTGCTCTTTTATAGCAAAATCATAGTTGCGAGAACCTTCTACAGGTGTGTAGAGAATTATCTCGATATCTCTACATCGACAGACGTCTGGAATAGTCGAGAAGGTCGTTCCACATTCACTACGTTAAGTAGCAGCTGCGCGCGCAGACTCGCTCCACTCTCTCGCCGTGTTGGCCCTTTCCCCTCTTCGCCGCGCGCCATTACAAAGTGCTCCGCGCGATCTTCTCTCTTGCGGGACGCTGGTCGTGAGTTCGAATCTCACGTCGCTGTCACAGTATTGTAAACAGTGACCACTACATACAAGCAAAATCGAATAAAAATGGTTGAAGTCAGAGGTTTATGCAATAACTAACAGTTTCCAATGTTTCTATGTGCTACATTTTACTATTGATCATAAATTGACATAAAATAAAGTTTTTGATTTCAATAATAGAGATAACGATGCAGTTTGTTTAATATTTTTACAATATATTTCGTTAGATATGAAAGGGGAACAAGTCCCCACACAAAACTTGTTCAGTTTATTTAATAATAACCGACAGTTTTCACTGTTTCTATTTGCTACACACTACTATTGTTCATAAATTGGCATACAATAAAGCTTTTGATTTCAATAATGACGAAATATATTGTAAAAAAATGTTCGTAAGTAATGAAAGAGGAACAATTCCATACACAAAAATTGTTTCTATAGGGCAGGATAAATTGAAAAATACACATGTTTTTTTTACATAAATATATTGTATAGTCATAATTGGTCCATAGAAACTTTTTCGATACAATTTGTTTATATTTCGTAGTGTGCAGAAGTTATTTGTGTTTTTCTCAAAACTAACTGAAGGTGACTTATTACCTTTTCGTATTTAGTTATTCATTTAAAGACTTAGATCCAATCCGAGCGAAAATACTCGTAGTAATTGATGGAGCAACTATAAAACAAATTAATAAATTCAAATATCTTAGATTTACGCTGGCGTATCTAGAAAATTAGAACTTTCTAATGTAATTTAATTTAATAAATTCAATATTTTCAGTGGCCAAATAAAATAATGAGAGAAAACATGTAAAGGAATCATTTAAAAGTTGCATAATGGAATGGAAATTTCAGAACGATTGAAATGAGCAGGATAAAAAGTTTAAATGGTGATCTACACATCAAAAGAATTTTAGGTGCAATAGTTGAGGTCAGAAGAGCAAAAGAAAAGAACTTATGCTCTGGTGGAAGGTAGGAGTAATTAAAGATATAAAACTTCTGAATAAATATATTAGGATATCCTTATCAAAGACAGAAAACTGGTGGCAACTTCAGAGCAAGAATATGGCCCAAAAAGACTTGTGTCGAAGATGATGATGATGATGATGATGATGATGATGACGATGAAGACGATGATTACGATTTGTAAGTCCGATGCTTCTTTTCATCTCTGAATATAATACTATTACAAAATGACAAACAGAGAATAAAAACAGTTGAACTTAGATTCGTAAGGGACCCTGGCAGTTTTCTGTAGAGTTTTGAATAGAACAACAAATTAAATTAGAACAAAACTAAAGCATAAGGACTGAGTTTTACTGAATCACGTTAACTTCGGAAGTCAAAACAATTGCTCAATTAGAATAGAATAGATTGTTTTATTCTTGCTGGCAGAGTTAAGGCCATAAGGCCTTCTCTTCCACTAACCAGCCTTATATGTAAAATAAAAGTAGATAAATAAAAAAAATCAGGTGGAACAGTTTAACCCTTCATGAGACTTAGAGGCATCATTTTATTCATGACATGATTTTGATGGTGCATAATTATAATAAAATTCCTATTGTACGCATAACTTCCTCTGGGGGGAGTAAGGCAGGTCTTTCACTACAAACCCAGCTACCTCCAATATTTCTTATTTTCTGCCTGTCTCCGCGTACGATTCATATACTGTATCTTAATGTCGTCTATCTTCTGATATCTTTTTCTGTCCGGAACTTTTCTTCTGTTCACCGTTCCTTCCAGTTCATCCTTCAGTAGGCAGTGTCTTCTCAGTCAGTAACCCAACCAATTCCCTTTTATCTTCCTGATAAATTTCAGCATCATTCTTTCTTCACCCACTCTTTTCAACACAGTTTCATTTCTTTTTCTGTCTGTCCATTTCACACGCTCCATTCTTCTCCATACTCACATTTCAAATGCTTCTAGACGCTTCTCTTCAATTCGTCGTAATGCCAATGTTTGTGCCCCATACAATATCACACTCCACACAAAACACTTCCCTAGTCTTATTATTCTTCTTAATTATAGTTTTTGCGTCATATTGATCCAAAGTCGCGGGAGTTCAGCGGTGTGACGGTCTAGTCATAGGATTATGTAGAAAAAGTTCAAATGTGGCCTTTTGCCTTTTTCATAGATATGATAATCCTCAAAGAAGAAGAAACATTAGAAATTAAGAAAAATTAAAAGGAAATTAAGGGAAATTGTTTGAGTAATTGGTCTCTAAGCTCTAGGTCTAGGCCAAGTCCAGTTATGCGGTACAATTCTGGGAGATGAGGTTCAATTCCCGGTAAAGATACAAAGATGTATCTCCATTTCACAGGAACTGAGGGTATTTCTCTTTCCTTGTGCTTGTCCTATGTTGTTATATGCAATGGTCTTGCACCATGCTCACCAAATGAACAAGAAGTCACGCTTTTTGTCAAGGTATTATTTATATTTATAAATCCATAAAAAGGGGTACCGGTATTAGAGATGAATATGCCGTAATAAAGGCTTGACTGAAAAATTCATACAACACTGTACTGTCATATCATTTATTTAATTGATATTTCACTCAGGAACATCGACAATAAACCCAACTATGTAATGAGTAAGTAGAAAAACAAAAATAAATTAAAGATTCGATGAAGCATCAATTCACTGTTATGACGTTGAAAGCATCGCTAATATCACTTCATCTTGACAGCTCCATTCGCCAAACGAATGCATTGCCATAAAGCTGGAAATTCAAATTACGTAACAATGGCTAATGGGAATATGTCTAAAATTTTATGAACATTAAAGATTTACATGATCACGCTTTTGTATGGAAATTCACTTCCACATGCAATATCCGCGGTACCGGTCATCTGAGGATACATTTTATTACCCCATGCTAGTACTGTTTAGATTTATACACCCTGGACGGTGACTCGAGTTAACTGATATGAAAACAAAACAAATGTAACACGAATGTGTACAGACATTTACAGAGCAGTGCAGAAATATAAACTCCTAACTAAATACCGTCAATTTAAATTAAAAAAAAAAAATAACAAATCTTCCTACACAGGCTATTTTTTTTAATTTTATATTAATTTTAATATGTTAAAATATTCAAACATGGTTCAATATGCTGATGAATACAATGTTTTGTGATTCTGATTTAATACAAATCTGTATCATATGTCATAATCGTGTAAATGTTTTTATTTTTCGATTCGTTACCATACCAATAATGAATGAATGAATGAAAATATGAATTATGGAAACCCATAAAGGTAGCTGCCCATAATTTAGGGTTGTCATACGCTACGGCATATTATAATGAATATAATCTGTAAATATTAATATTACACAATATCACTTCTATATTTGTGAAAAGTAATAGCTAAGGCCATTTAAACTGTTTAGCATAATGATTTTAAACTTTTACGATTCTCGACTTATAGATTGTCTCTGTCCTTAGTATGAGTTTGTATTTATACGCACAGTATAGAATCTCCTCATTATAACAAGATGATCTGGTGTAACTTAAGTGATCAAAATAATCAAATTTAGATTAGATTATTTTTGTTTTAGAGATTAGTTTATTTCTGATATTAATTTTGGAGATTAATTAAATTATATTACTTCTTTTCGCTGAAGTTTTAAAATGTTATTTATTATTTGAATATTTACAAGACAAATATTCTTAAACCAGTAACCCGTGTTACGCTTCTGCTGTGATTATATATTGGCTTGACTTCTAGAAGACCTCCATAGCTTTTTAAAGTTTTTTAAGCGTAACTCAAGTAGCTGTATTTTCACCCATTCACAATTGAACACATGTTTATATGAGCTTGTTTACTTAGAATAATAGTCCTTACTACAACTCTCTAAAATACCTACTTACTATTTCTCCGTTTCCCCATTTGATTCCGTTAAAGGCTTTTTCTAAATCTATAAATATGTGTATTCATAAATGTTTATCATTAATTTTGTCTATAACTTGTTTTAGAGCAGAGACTCCATTGATACAAGATATCTATTGAAATCCGATCTGTTCTTGTAATAATAAGGGTTATGCATTTTTTTGTATTCTCCTTGTTCCAATTGTCAAATGAACTTTATATTATTGTTCTGCACGCTAATGAGTGTACTGCATTACTTGAAGATAGATCTCTCTTTCAAATACGGACATGACGATTTCTTTACACTATGAATAGAATATAATATGGCTATTCCAATACCAAACAATTAATAGAATTTTAATTTAAGTAATATATTACCAATTTTAAGACCTCCATGACTATATGGATGACTAGGTTTTCTATTTCTTGAGATGTTTAGTTCTTCTTCATATGCTTATGCACGTAACTCATCTAGAATAAGTTCTAATTTCACACACGAATACTGTCCATCTCTTACTTCTTTGCTTCTTTGAAATGTTCTAACTACTTTTTTTTTCTTTAATCAACTACGGATCATTCCAGCTTCTTTGTCTAGTTTGTTTAAATATTTACTGGTTTTGCAGATATATTCTTGATGTTCTTCAAAATCATGATTTAGAATTGAAACAAAAATGTCCCGGTTATATCTACGAGCTTTTCTTGTAACATTTCTCATTGCCTTTGTTTTAGTGTAATAATATTATTCAGTTTAATCTGATATATTCATAGATATTTCAGATATCCTTCATTTTTATTTTATATTAATCTCCTATTTCCATATTCAGCGTCTTCTTTTTCGCCATATAGTTTCTTTTTCGGGTTTACCTAGTTTCAAATATTGTTTCGTCAAGTACATAATATGTTTTTTTTTACTTGACTATTTAACGAGGCTGTATCAACTACTAGGTTATTCAGCGTCGATGGAATTTGTGATACGGAGATGGTATTTAACAAGATGTGGCCGAATGTTCGCCATAGATTACCTGACATTCGCTTTATAGTTGGATAAAACCTCGGAAAAGAACCCAACCAGATAATCAGCCCAAGGTGAAATCGATCGCAACTCCGGATCAGCGGAAAAACGAGCCACCGCCTTATCTACGCCGGTGGCTATCCTCTTGTTCTTCGACATTTTCTGTTACTTGCACTTCCAGAAGGTAAGGATTTAATTTACTCTGATATAATTTACTTATTCTAACATTTTGTAACAGGTTTACATTTTATATTTTAGGAATTCATTTTTATTGCATTATGACAGTGGTTGTCAGCATGCGCTGAAATGAGTAAAGGGTAAAGAAAGAGTGTCTCGGAATATGTACCGTCGTGCATCAGGGAGAGGGAGAGAGAGAGCGAGAGGGGGAGAGAGAGACCGAGAGAGGAAGAGAGAGGGGGAGAGAGGAAGACACACAGACAGAATGCATGGAAGCAAATTATGAGAAGGTTAATATTGTGTTGAGAAAATGAACGAAAATTAGTTTGCAGTAAACTTAGTGAGTTTTATTCATAAAATAAAATGTTTTATTTAACGACCCTCGCAACTGCCGAGGTTTATCAGCGTCGCCGGTGTACCGGAATTTTGTCCCCACAGGAGTCTTGTAAATCTACTGACATGAGCCTGTCGGATTTAAGCACACTTAAATGCCACCTACTTGGGCCGTGATCGAACCCTCAAGCTCACAGTCAGAAGGCCAGCACTCTACAAATTGCGTCATCCAGGCCAACTGAGTTTTATTCATATGTTGTTAAATTGTATAAACTCACAGAACACTGTAAATATGTAAATAATAGGTTAATTAATAAACAACAGCGTTTGAATAACTTTTTATTAAACTATATTAAGTAACTCATTTTCAACTGCTTAAAATAGCTGTACTGCTCAGTGCAAGTCATTGCCTGCTTAGTTGGCCATCTTGTTTTAATGGTGAGGCCTTCTGTCTAGTTTAGGTGGTACGAGCGCTTCTAGATTCAAGCACAATTTTCCTTCTGTGCACAGTCCTACTACCGGCCTAAACAGCACTAACTCCAAGACTGAAAGTTGCGAACGTTTTTTATTTTGTTTCATCATATCGGAAAGTTGATGGGTATTCAAGATTTATACATCACAAGATTGTACCCATAAAGAAATCCTGTTGAATTATTTAAACTTTAAAGTACTTTATTCAGCTTCCATCCTTATTAATTCACAACACCTCGCTCTTATAAAAAATAAAAGTTTCCCCTCTTTACATGGAATATCACTCAGCTTATACATGCACAAATTCATGTTAGTTCACATCCCTGACGTTAAAATGAAAATCTAAAGCATATCGGATGTAACAAGTCATGTTTATCTTACATAACGTTCCGATTTAATAAACATATCGGTAAGGGGCAGGACGGTCAATTTTGTGGCGATATATCGTGTTGTGTATATTTTCATGCTCCTAAAAAAATAAATGTAAGAGGTCCTGTGTTCAATTTGCGAAATAAAAACATTTACAATACAAATCCGACATCAAGGATTACAAAGTTTCCATTGTTATGCTTTACTTTGAAGCCTGATTTTTAAATGCGGCATTCTCATATTGAAATATTTTTTTTAACAGTAGAGATTTTATAAATATAAGACTGTTCGTAATCTGTAATAATCCAATGCTAACAAGCACTCCACTTCTAAAAGGATAGAAAACATAATTTCTGAAGCGCTATACCTATTTTATTATTCAACCATGTTAAAGTTTCAATATGCAGTACCTCTAATTGAGGTTCTGGCTGATATGTATATCTATTATCAGGCAGTAGGACTACATCTCACTTGACGATATGTGTCAGAGGAAGAACAATTGTTTGTATGCATCTGAAGACTGAATAGTGTAGGCCTAATATGTAGCTAGTCGGCGATGTATGAAATGGAGGGGGAGAGGAACTGGCCGTACCTCTGCTCACTTGGCAATCCTTGTTCTACATAAGTTGCGGACTTATAAGTTCATAATCACTCGTAGCATTATATTTGATAATCAATATCTGAACAGCGAGGATTATTGGTAGGTTATCATAATTGATAATCCGTCAGCAGTAGAAACACATATTTGTGGGATGTTTTTTTTTACAACTAGTAAAACAGTTTCCATTTGCTTTCAAAGAAATGATCTCAAGAACTTCCACTTAACTGCAAACCCGTATATCATTTAATCATGCTATGCAAAATACCAAAAGAAAACGTGTTGAGCGGTTTGTGCAAGGAAAAACCGTGGCTCATTTCGCAACAGAATACGATAGTGGCAATAGAAATGTGCACGATTTAATAAAATGAAACAAGGAAAAAGTGCTACATATTACTGTATTTCCCTGTTTTTACTAGTTATAAATAGCTAGTATAGTGTGTAGAATGAAGATACCAGCTATTGCAGTGTAGTAGGAGTTTCAAATTACGAAACTGTAATGAACTTAATTTATGAACATATTTTATAATACGGATTATCCGAAGTCTAGTGACGTCCAGCGCTATCTTCTCACTCTTAACACTTGTATAACCACAGAATAAGTAAAACAGACTCCGAGAATGACGAACATCACGTTGAACTAGTCAGTCAGGTAATATACCATAATATTAACACTGTAAAGTAATTATTACTTCATCATCATCATGAACTTTTTTGTTTTAGATCATGTGATCTCTAAGAAAGACGGCCTTGATCCCTCCATCGATATCTTTGTCTTCTTTGATCTCTGTGTCCTCTTGGTCTAGAAATACTGAGGCTGATCTTGGAAGTCTATCTCTTTCCATTCTTTGTACATGGTTCTTACACTGTTGCTGATATTGTTCAATTTCTTCTGTTACACAAGGAACTTGTAACGTTTTTCGGATATCTATGTTTCTTTTATGGTCCAACCTCTTTATACCCAATAACGATCTTAAAAAACGCATCTGAGCTGCGTCACGTTTCTATGAATTTTATTTATTTGATATCCAAATTTCCCTTTCATAACTGAATGCTGCTTTTGACGTTATGTAGTGTAGTTTTAACTTTGTATGCACTGTTATCTGTTTTCCAAAATGTCTTCTAACTCGTAACTCAATTCATTTCATTATAATTTTGTAATTTGACGTCTAGATCAGTTTCATATTCTGCAAGTAAATTTCCTAAGTATGTAAATTCAGAAACTTGTTCTATTATTTCCCCATGTATTTCAATTTTCATGCGTTGGATGTTTTTCCGCACATTGCAATTGCGTTTGTTATTACTTATTCAGTGACTGTAGAAGTGTTAAAAGAGTGTATCCAGGAATAAAAATCAAGACATTTATTACAATTTGCATTCTCACTTGAATCCAAACAAAGGACGTAGGCCTCAACAAATCTCAGGTTTTTCGGAACATGGAAACAGCTCTTTACTCCTTGACATACTACCACCAACTTTTGATCTGTCGGATCAGTGGGAATCTATTTGTTGAATCTGTTACAAAGAGTTCTTCGCCGAACTGGATGTCAAACGTAGTGTGGGTTAAGTATAATACATAATGTAAATGGAGGGTGGGACAATCAGAAAAAGAGTCGCCATTGCTTATCTTAGAATCGCACATGGAGGCCCTTTTAAAAGGGTCACAAAATTATGTTGGAAAAATAAATTAGAAATAAAAAGATCAGATGTGATGAAATTTTATATTTTCATACACAATTTCTTCGCCCTTTGAGATCAAAGGTAAGCTCCAGTACTATTTCTGACATTCTACACAATCTTTTTTTTTTTTCATTCCTTCCTTTCTACGTAATTCCGTAGCCATTACAAGAGTCTCCATATCCGATCTGAAAGATAACAAATGACATGTCTTCAGATAGCCTTGCCCTCCTTATATTTACAGCCGCGTATTGACGAAGCGAGACTGTCATACTCGACATCCTCTCGCTGCTGCCTCGCTTGTTCTTTGCCTCGCGGTTTTGTTTCCTTTTGGTAACGAGGCAAGAAAGTAATAATCCAAAAGTAAAGCAACGTGAGCCACCAGTTTGTGCGCGGCAATTGAGGCAGTTAACATCGGGTTGAGTGATGGCATCTTTAGCAAAGAACAGTCCACACGGATCGAGTTAATCACTGCGAGTCACCTTTGATCGCATCAAAAAACTGACTGGAATTAGGTCACGGATGAGACAGCTTCGCACCCTTGCGAGGCCGCAGCGCACTACTGTGCGGCAAGGTATCCATTGAGCGAAGCAAGCATCATGAGGCAGCCTGGCTTCGTGGACACGCGCCTTGCGAATCCAACAGACAGGTTACCATTTACTTGCCTTACCATATGATTAATTAAGTCGATACTCAGCTGCGAAACGATGTTTCTGTATCTTATTATGACAAACTGCTGAAGCAAGCGATCAGAAGGATAACGGGTCTGACATTCAGTTGTGCTGTTATTCTTACCAAGTAAAGTTTGGTTTTCTTCTTTATCCCCCCTCCACTTCATCTTTAGTCATAAGTAGCCCACTGTGAATGACAAGATTAAATAGGGCCGAATCCGTGATTACATTGGCCCTTTATGTGTCCAATTCCGACATGTAGCATGGTTGGCAGTCGGTTAATCCTATGTTGACAGATGGCCAGCAGTGGCGAAGCTCTTAAGAGGCTTTTGAGGCTTAGACTACCAAAAAAATTGAGTTATTATTCCTAGTAACAGTAGGCCTATAAGTTCGTAATTTCGATGTATCGTAACACTTGGTTTAACACCGATCCTTCCATATACTAAGTTCATGTTGGCAGTCATTCCAGGACGGAGAGTTCACTGTCAGCTTATGACAGAAGCCTTGACTCGCAAGCTTGAGGGGGGCCGGGGAAGGTGTATCGATTCGCTACATCTCGGTACGAAACACAGCTAGCCTCATCATTACAATAATATGTTGCACTATATTGGTGTTCTGTGAATGCGCTGCGTTGTTTAGTGTTAGTTTAATCGAAAGTATAGGCGCGCGCGCGCATGTGCGTGTTTTACATATTGATTTTGTGTAAAAAATGGCTCCTGCTGAGGAAATATTGAGGTCATTATTTGTAGAATTAAAAGAGAAACCGTTTTCAAGTTTTTCGTATGAAACAAAAAAAAAATGTGCTCACGAAGATAGAAGATGGATACCACATTTACATAATAGCGGACGGAGGAAGAGAAAATAGAAATTTTCAATTTTCATGGTATAAGAAATATCCTTGGCTAACAGGGTGCTTTGAGACAAATAATAAGTCATTGTGTTATACCTGTATTCTATTTGGAGATGAAAATGAGTGGTTATCATCTTCTTATGAGGGTCTGTGCCACAAAAAAAAAAAAATTGATAGAAAAGCAGAGACACATCTGCTCCTTGAAAACATATAAGGTAAGAAGATATTTTCAGCCTACCCAGTATTTACACCTTAGCTTCTCCGCTGCAGATGGACCATTCTATCTCGGCCCTGATAGAGCCAGATCTCATCCTCAGACGAGTAGCCTACTACCTGATAAGTCCTGGAGCCCAGAGTTCCAAAAGCTTCCTATATCTGCATTGGAAGCCCGTATTATCCCATAACTTTAGCCCAGCATATTTTTAACTATACTGCAGATGAATAAGGTAAGGGAACCGAATGTGTATCAGGAACCTGTTAAGGATCAACACGTCTGACATGATAGTTATCTTTCTTAGGCAACAGAGTGAGCAGGCATAAAACACCTGACACATTTAAGAATCCCTTTTCACCACTGTCGCCCGCTTACAGTCGAAAGCATAGACGTGCAGTGAAGCTTTCCCCAATTCAATCAGAATTTCTTGAGAAAATTAAATTGAGTTTATCTGAAAATTATTTTTATGCGTACTTTGGTGATTATACAGAGGGTCGTACTGAAAGCCATTAGCAACACATTGCTATAATTTCAATTTCAACTATGTAACAAAAACGATTATATGATCATGATCTACAGACTTTACACTATGTATTGACATGTATTGTGACGTCATTAACTTCTATCATGGGACCACAGGAAATGTTTGAAAAATGGTCGACAACGATGGTTCATTTCGACAGAGTGCTGTCATTAAATTCCTTGCTGAAGAAGAAAAATCTGCTGCTGAAATTCACCTCAGACTTCAACGTGCATACGAAGATGTGTGCATGGGCACCAGCAGTGTCAGGAGATGGGTGAAACATTTAAAAAACGAGAACAAGAGCATCCAAGATGAGTCTCGTAGCGGTCGCCTTCGAAACTGCCTTCACGGAACGCAACAAGGAAAGAGTTGATGCGTTCTGGGATGCATTCTGGTTGAATTTCTTGAACCTGTTGTCCGCTATATTCAGACTTTATGGCAAAGAAATAGTGTAGGTATTGTGTATCTGAAAAAAGGAAAGCTGATCTTCAGTGCCTCTGGCAATGCGTGTGAGAGCTCTGCAGTCATCCATGTTTTCTCTTCCTGATTTGCGCCAATGCATTGCAATGCTCACGCGCGCGGAATTGAAAATAATATTTTTCGCTGAAATTTGTCAGTAAAGTCTTATTAATTTATTACCAAAGTGCTATAATTAAAAATAATTAGTTTATAATTTTGTTATAGTTTTGAAGATTTTAATACAAATATTTAAACATATTTTCAATGAATAAAACAGTAGAATAACAATATGTTTTCTTCTTTAAATGTGAAGCAAATGCAGCATATTAATTTCTTGCCAGTGTGCAATAGTTAAAAATATTAGTTTATAATTATTTTATAATTTTAAAGTGATAATTAATTTCATAAAAATACGACACGAGAAATTCTGAAGCCTGTCGAAGACACAAGACGTGCATCTCGACGTGTCACCACCACAAGATGCGTTATTTCTAAAGAATTCCTCAATGAGTTAGACCATGGGTGTCCAAACGATCTATGGAACCAGGAGACATTGCATGTCAAGCATGCTCTGCTTAGGTCAATAACGTTCCATATAAAATAGGAAAAAGACCTTAAAGAATATGCGCTGCGGGTTGTTTACGCCAGGGGTTACCTCATACGAGTTACAATTGGACATCTATGAGTTAGACCAGGGGTCGTCAGCACAGAGTACGCTGGGGCTACCTCTCTTACTCGCTGAAAACGTAGTGCACTATAGTGCTCTCGTAGCTGCTAGCAGGTATGCTCTCTATCTATCCCTGTTGCGCGACCGTGCACATGGGACGGCACCGCGTACCCATTGCACATTTCAGCGAGTGCTGATGACCACAGAGTTAGACAAAAGAGAGAAAACCAAACAGATGCAGAAGAGGAGGAAGAGAGCAAACTCGTTATCCAATGAAGACATCGTTTTTAATCCTATTGCAAATGTCTCTACAAATCCTTCTGCAGATGAAGGTGACGATGACGAAAACTGTGAAGATGATGATGCTTGTGCTCATTGTGATGGTAATAAAGATGACTGTCATGGTGAATCCTGGATATAATATTGCAAACCAAAATTAAACTGTGGTACATCAGACTTGCCAAGGACTTTCAAATAGAGCTAGGCCAAAGCAATTTTTGTATGTAAAGACGTAAGAATGAGTAAGGACTAGCACACCAACAAAAAAAATGATATTGTTTAACTTAATAGCTTTCATTTTACAACTTACATTGGATATGTGAGTTCTGATCCTTGGGGTCCAATTCTGGATCAAGTAATATAAGGCGTATGGACGTAGGCCTATAAAAATGAAATGTATTGCTTTTCTGAACTGAAAAGATACATTGTCTATTATAAGAGTTTGACAAAGGAATAAATGCAAAAATGACTATTATTTTTTTAATAATTTTGATGATATACATTTTTATGATTAAGTTGATATGAAATTGGTGCATTTACCTTATGAAATGACGGGGAAGTGGGTGGTGGGATTATAAAGGAAAACGGGAGTACCTAGAGAAAAACCGCATGTCTACTTTGTGTGTCACAAATTCCACTACGACCTGCCCTGGGTTCGAACCCGGCTCTTGGGTGCAAGACCAGCGCGCAGGTTCTTGAACGACAGATGGAGCTGAGTTTGATGATGATTAGATGGATTACAGGTAGTAACACGTAGCCTCACTGGCAGGGAAAGATTAGAGACGGTTTGATGAAGAGGTTGATTAGTGACAATTGTTTCGTGCAAATATGGCACAAGTAAATGCCAGGCCCATTATCTTTTTGTTCCAAAGTAAGAATCTTATCCTATGTGCAAGAGTATGAAATAATTATTAATTGACACTTTTGATTACTGACAAAATGATGACAATACTACTCTACTGATAATAAATTATAGACTGAAATAAGAGAAATTGACAGTAACTAGTTGATAGGAGTACGGGGAATATAGTAAAAAGAAGCACTACAATAAGTACTCTCTTAATTCTGTTATTTCTCTGTAATCGATAATATAATATTGCGCGACATGTAGTACGTTCAGTAATAATGATACAAATATAATATTTGCAATCAACATTTAAATCCCATCCTACATATCAAAGAGAGTGAAACCTAAATCATATTTGTGGAAGTAATTTTCAATTCCACTGGTACAGTTGGCTATTCGCAATATTAAATTATAATTTACTTTCGTGTGCAATATTATAACGAAAAAATTTCTAGCCAGAAATCAGTTCCGAAATGAAACAAAATTTATTTGAAATTGGTTACTGCAATAACTAGACTTTATAACTGTGCTGAAGGCGCCATGAAAGAGCGCTATGATAAATTAGCGGTATAAATATGTATGATCATATGTAATATAGTCATTACTTTCTCATTTCCGTTATGATTTAGAATTAATTAAAAGTGTGCAGTACATTCATTTATTGGATCATGATATTAAACCGCAGGTGCAAGCTGACGCGCTAAATGCCAATAATTTCCGCCAGTCGCAGACGGCGCAGCAAGCAGAAATTGATTCGTTATTATTGCGCGCGAACGAGAATTTACTCGTATCCCTCTTTGGTCCTGTTTTCGCAGCGCTGTGATCTGTGTGTGGAGTCTTAAGATTGGTTGGTTGGTTTGTTTGTTTTCAATGCTTCTAGATATGTCCAAAGAACGTCTCACCAACTTCTGTATCATCATCATCATCATCATCATCATCATCATCATCATCATCATCATCATCATCATCATCATCATCATCATTTGTATCGAGACTTGGGCCTCTGAGGCCTGTTCATACTTCAAGAGAATTGGCCCTTCCTTCTAGTACCTGGTCTTCCTTGTCTTTTAAATCCTACTGTGTATAGTTACAAAGTATTTTGATAATCCTATCATCTGTCATTCTCAGTAAGTGTTCGTACCAATTTCATTTCTGCATTTCTATTTATCAGTAAATTAAAAACAATTGATTGTTCTCTCATCTCTTTTTACTTCTTTTCCGGTACATAAGAGTGTAGCCCACAGTCGGTCTTAGGAATCTCATCTCTGATGCTTCTATCTTCCTGTTATCCCTTCGGGTGAGAGTCCAATTTTCACTACCATACATTATCATAGGAACAGCCATAACCTTACAGAACTTAAGTTGAGTATCTTGTCGCGATTTGTTTCTTATGTATTTTCTTATACTTCCACACATTCTTTCAAATTGTGGAATTTAATTATTTATATACAGAGTGTCTCACAATACAGGGTTGTTTCCGATCTCTCTGATAACGAACTTGAACGACATCATGTGCGTCAGAAGTCACACGACAGCTGAACTGTGGCGCGAGGTGACAGATCAGTTGTGAATTATCTCATAGTCAAAGTACACGGCGACTTACAGCAGAAATTTCCAAGAACCACTAGCATTTTTGGGAGAGGTACATAACAACCTTTTCCAATGCCAAGTACAATTAAGTGAAAATAAAAGAAGTCTGCAATAAACGAGGTTTCGTTATTTCCAAGAAAGGCATCTTCTATGTATTTAAGAAGATTGGTAAAGCTCGAATGGAATTAATTTGTATCATCTCTTGGGGTGCGGCGACTTGTGACGGGGGTGGATTTTCTTGCTTTTTACACTCTGGAATTAATCTCATTCGAGCTTTGCCAGTCTTAGTAGGGACACATAAGATTCCTTTCTTGGAAATAACGAAACCACGTTTTTTGCAGGCACCTATGATTTTCACGTAACTGTACTTGACATTGGAAAGGGTTTGTTATGTACCTATCCCAAAAAGGCTCGATTTTCTTGGGAATTGCTACTGTGATACACCGTGCACTCTGATTATGAAATCACTCACTACTGGTCTGTCACCCCTCGCCGCAATTCAGCTGTCGGTGTGATTCCTGACGAACGTGATGTCATTTAAATTCGTTATCAGAGATCGAAAACAACCCTGTAATATTTACACTTTTTGAACGTTAATAACAGAGAAAGTATTGAAGATAACCTGATCAAACTGTTAGTATTTGGCGTTGTCATGATTAGTATGTGTAGCCATTATCTTGTTTTTCTTTTATTTTCAGTGTGGTTGCCAGTAGCGACAGGTAATTAACAAGATGGCTCAGACATTTTCTTTTGAGCAGTAGATTTTAAAGTGTTTTTAGAAATGTGAGAACATGAGTGAGATGCAGAGACGATGGCGTGCAAAATTTGATATTGCGCCACCATCACGTGTAACAATTACGAAATTACGCGACAAATTTGAGAGGGAAGGAACTGTGAGTGATCTGAAGAAGGGACGGTGTGGCAGGAAGTAAACAGTAGCGGACGAAATTGGGGTGGAAACAATGTTACAAACTTTCACGAGATGCCCTAAGAAGTCCATACGGCAAGTTTCGCGTGAGTCAGATGTAAGCAATTCAAGTATTCATCGCATTTTAAAGCAAGCAAAGTGGAAACCCAACATTCCCAAGTTGCTTCACGCAATGAATGAGGACGATCCAGATAGGTGCCTCCAATTTTGTGAATGGATTTGAGAAAATTAACAGTTTATTCATTTGATTTTGTGGTCTGATGAGGCGATTTTTAAATTGAATGGAACCATCAATTATCACAACTGTGTGTACAGGGCAGGAGATAATCCCATGTTATGGAAGAACGAGCTGTTAATCTCCTGGGTTATCAGTGTGGTGTGATATGTCTGTCAGAGGACTTGTAAGACCATTCTTTTCTCAAGGAACACTGACAGGTGAAAGATACCTTAACATGTTGCGGGAAACAATTATGCCAGCTGTTCACCAACTCTAGCCAGATGATTGTTTTTTATTTCAACAAAACGGCGCACAGTTACATTACCATCGAGGCGTGCGAGAATTTCTTGATGAAACATTTGTTGAGAGGTGGATAGGTCGACGAGGAAGTATCGAGTATCCACCCATATCTCCCGACTTAACACCTTTAGATTTCTACCTTTGGGGAACGCTGAAGGACAGTGTTTACGCCACAAAATCACGTACGCTGAATGTCATGAGAGAGACTGTTGTGACTGCCTGTGAATCCATTCATACTTAAATCATATCACATGTTTATCGATCTGTTCCAGAGCGTTGCAGACGACGTATTGCTACCAATGGAGGTCATTTTGACATTTATAACATTGAAGTTTTGTGACATAAAATCTCATAGTTCCTGTCATTTTTTTCTAGTTATTAACGTTCAAAAATGTAAACATTATTGTGAGACACTCGGTATATGCGTTCATACAAATACAAATACAAACAAATAAATAAACATAGAAATATACACAAATACACTCACGCATATACACAAATACAAACATGCATACATACAAATGCAATGCACACAAACATACACTTAACCAAATACACTTACTTACAAATGGCTTTTAGAGAATCTGGAGGTTCATTGGCGCCATCACATAAGCCCGTCAACGGTCCATATCCTGAGCAAGATTAATCCAATCCTTACCATCATATCCCACCTCCCTCAAATCCATTTTAATACTCTCCTCCCATCTATTTCTCGGCCTCCCCAAAGGTCTTTTTCCCTCCGGCCTCCCAACTAACACTCTATATGCATTTCTGGAGTCATCCAAACGTGCTACATGCCCTGCCCACCTCAAATGTCTCGATTTAATATCCCTAATTATGTCAGGTGAATAAAAAGCGTGCAGTTCTGCGTTGTGTAACTTTCTTTATTCTCCTGTAACTTCATCCCTCTTTGTCCAAATGTTTTCCTAAGCATCTTATTCTCAAACTTCCTTAACCTCTGTTCCTCTGTCAAAATGTGATCCAAGTTTAACAACCATACAAAACAACTGGTAATATAACTGTTTTATAAATATTGTAATTTTCTGCTTTTTTGAGAGCAGACTGAATGACAAAAGCTTCTCAACCGAATAATAACAAACATATCCCATAACCACACACACGCACACGACACGCACAAAGTATACTTTACATGCATTCGCAATTACTTATTGCGAAACGAATTCCTAACTCATTTTGTTTTACTACTAGTATAATCTATACTTGCAATATAAACGTCTTTTTTCCCTTCTTTTTCTGTTGTTATAGGCATGTAAAATTGCATTAGGCCTACTGCAAAACACGAACATTTTAATAAATGAAAACACGTCTTCCCATTGAGACTTGAAATTAATTTTTTATTTTTAATATAGTATGTATTCATATAAAATGATGAAATAAACACAAATAGGGAATATAAGTGTATGAAATCTCATCTAGAGTGCAACTCCTCTAGGAGTGAGGAAGTGCAATGTTACTGCATAATCATGCTCAATTTCATTATTATAGAAGCGCGAACACCAATAAAAAGCAGAAGTGAAGAGAATCATTAAATACTGTAAATTAATTCGTAAGTGTATGATGTTCAAAACTGCATGCACAACGCTTAATGGATTTCATTAATATTAAAAGAACTCTGGGGAAAAGAAAACGAACTATACCTCGTATTTACATTTAATGATAAGTTCAGTAAATAAATGCAATACTTATTGAACATTACACTAAAATTCAATTACGGAAGGAAAGAGACAGAGAGCGAGTTTTGCAAGTTTTGCTCTCTCGCTCTTTCTCTCTCTCTCTCCATGATGGATATTATAATAGAATCTTGGTAGTCTGTCGTCTCTTGTTTTCAGACTTCCCAAACGAAGGGACGGAGTCCAAGTTGAGAGTTTAGTTTCGTGCAACCAGTAGTGAGCATCTTGATAAGGATTTGCAAGGTGGAGCGCCAGACATTGAACTCCTCCAACCAGTTGAATGCCTCATGAAACTCAGATTCGTGTTATACAATATAAGGGGCCACAGTTCAGACAGATGAAGAGATGCCTCCACACTCCCGGAACTGGTGATTCTCTTTAGTAAGTTATTGCATGAAAAGAAAATATTGTATTGTTTCAAATAATAGATTTCGAGGTTACCATTCGAATTCATGTTTTCAATTTGCTTGACAACGAGAAATGTTTTTTTAAGGTTCCTGTCTTTCTTCTGTACAGGACTTCTCCTAAACTGGGTCGAATTTTGACATCTAGCATCCCCGAGTCATTTCATCCCCGAATACGTCACATAAAAGTAATTGTTTTAATAAAACAAATAGGGTCGACCTCGATGTTTTGCTGTTATATTGCTTGTATTTGGATTCGAGGGTAGCAGGTTAACAGCCCAACCGAGAGCGATGAATTTAAAGTGCGAAAAAAATCCTTCGAATGGCTCGTCCCTGTTGAGAGTAAAGCTGGTACGACTGCATCAATTACCGGCGTAGCTCAGCTAGTAGCGTATTTGTCTGCTGTTCCGGAGTTGCACCCGATCGTGGGTTCGGTTCTGGCTTGGGCCAGACGTTTTCTTTAACTGTAAGGAGAATGCAAGATACAATAATTCATGATGAATCCACGACCTCATCTCATCAAATACCACCACGCTTTCACATATTTCATTGACGCTAAATAATCAAATAACGTCGATAAATAACCGTCTAAAAGAAGATCTGTATCGCAGATTTAGGATATCTTTAATAAAATTTGTCTCCAACAGAGAGCTCTAAGCAAAATGTTTTTGTTACTGCTCGGCCGTATTGAATTTATTTGTAGCTGAAAGCGTTGTTAACATAAGTACATATTACTGCCACTATCACTACTGAAAGGGATGTGCCTTTGTTCAAAACTTTAACAAAAAGAACTATTTATACGAAATATTTTTTTTGACTTCATTATTAATACATATTTATATTCGATAAAGAGTTAAATAATACATCTATAGCTTAAAATTCTAAAATTGTTTTCCTAAAAGAAATTAAGCATTATCTAGAGACCATATGCAAAGGAAATTGAAACTTAACGTGATATTTAATTAGATTACTTCACGAATAAAATAATAAATAGTTCATAAAACAAAGAAACCACATAACTTGCATTGTATCACATTTCACTGGCATTTATAAAGAAAGAATAAACATTTAGGCCTATTTATAAATGGGATTAAAGCCATCTAGTGTTAAATATTGTAACTACACACGGAAGACAGAAACAACAAACTAATTAACAGTGTTTCAACTTCTTCAAATTGTTCAAAATAAAGTGCTCCGGATAATACATAATTCAGACTGGTACACAACTAATGCACAAATACACTTTGATCTGGACGTGACATTTCTGAAAGACTCATTACGTGAACAAGTTAAGAAGTTTTATAACAGTGCAAATTCTAGTGAAAATCCATTCATCAAGCGTCTTGGCCAATACAATGCAAACTTCTACAAGAAGCACAGAACACCAAAATCTTTTTTAAGTGAACAACATGCACTTTTCCACAACTTCTGACTTCCTAACATCTACATTAATGACTATGTGCCCAATTGTATTGACAGCTGGACATGAACAATACTTGTGCATTATTATTTGCATTTTTACACTAAATATGAAAAGGCGGAAAACATATTTGTTTTGGTACTTTATCAATAAATTGCTGAATGCGAAAAAAAAACAAACTAATGAAAATATTTATATTTTATTATAAAAATAAATTTAAAAAGACGAAAATTTAATTAAACTTTAATTTGCATTTCACAAAAGTTAATTTATTCTGTACACTTGATGCTGAGAAAATTTATATGAATTGATGATTTATGATTTTATAGATAATTGGTTATGATGTTGCTCACTGAAATCTGGCGACAACTGCGAACCATCATCAGCAACAAGAGAAAAATGGCAATATGAAATAGACAATATTGCAGTGCTAGATTGCTCGGGTTGCTTGAAATTCAGCGTATACTTACATCCAATTGTGAAATAGTACTTAAGCAAAATAATCTACGTGAGTTAATTTGAAAATTCAACATAATTCTATTCGTTTAGGGCAAAAAATGTTGCAAGTGTCAAGTAAGCAATTACAAGACAGGGAATGAAATGAAGTCAAGTACCGCATTATTTTGAATGGATTGGGCCTGCTTTATTACGAGCTTACAGGGTTACGTATTGAAACGTACAGTAATTTGAAATAAACGAGATTTCCTCTCTCGTGTACGCAGCTAATAGCACTACACTTGAAAACATGTACGTAACCTATAGCTGAAAATAGCGAAATAATAAAACAGTATTCTACAGGATTTAAATTGGTACTGTGTGCAGTAATTTCATACAGATAAAAAAATATGTTACATGAGATTATTAAAAAAAACTATAGCGTGTCATTTAAAAGTGTTCTTGATAACGTCATAACTCGCAAAATAGTCGCAAAAACCTTTGTTTTCATAAAAAAATTTCCTTTCCTAAATGCAAGGTTTGACATGACTGAACTTCTTGTCCAGAACTTCCTCATTCAATTTTAATTGAGATTATGCGTTACTTTTGAAAAATCTATACATAGTCTACATACATACATACATACATACATACATACATACATACATACATACATACATACATACATACAGCTTGGTTCAGGGATTTTGGCCCCTGCAAAAAATATAGAGACTGAGAGCGAGTTCCTCATCACTACTGGCGGGCTGGGTCACACAGGTCAGGCCGCGCAGTCATAACACCTAACACTTCCTTCTTATTATGTCGCGATACACTCCGTCTTAAAAAAATATTCTTCCACACGTCCCGTTACTAACCACTACGTCTGTTGACTAAAAAATGTCATGATTACTTATATTTCTTGACATGAGTGTCTCTCAGCTAGGAGCATAGATATTATTTTCAATCTTCCTCTTCCCTCTTCCCCTCCTATGCACATTTGTGATTAAATTTCTTTCTTATGACGCAACACACAGCTCGCTCACTATCCAAACAACCAAGGACAGGGGTCAATAACGTTGAATTTCATGTGTTAATTTGAACTAAGATACTTTAGTCGACTAGTTTCGGCCTGAGAGCAATCTTTAGAACTGCGTGGTCCCTGCGTCTTCCGTGTCTTCGCCCCAGATGGGGGTGCGTTTGAGTTGTGTAATGTGCAGTCAAATAGTGTGCGTGTTCTGAAATTGTATGTTGAGGATTTGTTGTGAGTGTTTTTGTGTATCTGTATAAGTATTTCGTATTGTTCTAGTGTGTTTAGTTTTTGGTTTTTCGACTGGATATGTAGAATTTCCATGTCTGTATCTATGTTGCTGTACGTGTGGTTGGAATTTGTAATGTGTTCTGCGTATGTGGAAGTGTTGCGTGATTTATTTATGGATGTGATGTGTTCTTTGTAATGTGTTTGAAATAATCTCCCTGTCTGTCCGATTACACATACATACATACATACATACATACATACATACATACATACATACATGTCCGATTACACATACATACATACATACATACATACATACATACATACATACATACATACATACATACATACATACATACATACATACATACATACATACTATTACTGGAAAGATATATTCAAAGAGACTTGGGAGTTCAGAGCCAGGCTATATGTTGTCTCTTCACTGACAGTTACTGTAAATTCACTGTAACTGTATCGTACATGCAGCTGGAGAAGCACGCATGGCAAGACCGACAGGACAGTTGCGTGCAGACAGTCCGCGAACAATTTAACAGGCAGTAATAGCCGGGCGGCGCGGCGTCCTGTGGAGGGTGACCGTTAATCAGAAGGTCAGTTCTATCAAGCAGTTGGCTCCACTCACAGCTGGGAACTCTCGGGTACTCAGAGCGAGGAACATTTCGTCGCGTGTCAGACTGGTCCACGGAAATAAAGCAAGTCTCATTTTAAGATTTGGTAATTCCTTTTTAGCATCGCCACGATTCAAGTGATAAGAGTTCCTGGCTATAAATTCAAAGCACTTCGGTTCCATTCCCGTCATTGACGTAGATATATTTCGCTCCTCACCATTGTGTATGCTTTCCTTATCTTATAATCGTCCTAAGATATACTGAGAATGATGTTGCGATATGCTAATCGTATTTCTTGGGAGCTCTGTTTCTGATGAATTCTGAATGTTATTTAATAACTTTTAAGTACATTGATAAAACTGAATAATCATCTCAGTTAATATAATATTTTAAATCAGATAAATATTAACAATTTATTGTTCAGAAATAAAAAAAAAACAACGGAATTTTAAGACAGTAGTAATCTATGAAAACATTCAATATAATATACTGTATCTTACGCATGCTTTCTTAATTTACGACTTATGCGTTTTGTACTAGATTATTTATTTATCATGTAATCAAATACGATGCGTTTCATATCCTTTGCATCCGTGGACGTGGTAAATGTATGCTCCGATCAACAGGTGGAATGCAACACAAAATAAAATAACTGTTCCTTTTGCTGTACAATGCAAAACCATATATAGATACTCTATTTTTACTAATTACTAGAACTAATGGACACAATGAAAATGCTGTCCTCTAATGTGCAACATTTTGACCCCTCATTAAGAAATTTCCGATCATCCGATTAAGTTTCTCTCATATGGCTGAACGAATTTTCCAGCGAATGTTTAACCCTTATAGTAGTCGCGGAGAAAGATTAAACTTCTGACGTCTCGTAAAGCACGTGGAAGTTACAGGGGCAGAGGGCGACGTTGCAACTAACAGCATACCCCCTTTCCTCACTGCCTTTTCAGTTGGTTAAGACAGAAGGGGAGGGAGTTTGCACATTTCCTTCCTCCTGTTTCGTATACGAGTCATTCCACGTCAAATCGCACAGCAATAAAACACGACCTTCTCGGAAATGGTCGAATTTTTTTTTTCATGAATTCCAGACATCAAATAAGGAGACCCGTATTTTTTTATTTTCACAATTATTAATTATTTGTGTAGTTGTGAATATTTGAAGTTACGCAAATTATGCGCGCACTGTTACATAAACTCGCTTGGAACTTTGTGTCTACATATAATTGAGATTTGCGGTTTGGCGCATTTGAAAGACGAAATACAACACTTTTTATTACTTTAGGCCTATCACAAATAAATTTAAAATTTGGCCTATTTTTTTAATCATTTCTTTTTGAAAGCAAAATTACTATATTAAATAGCCAAGTTAAAAATCTGAAAAAAATATAGACTTGTTCGCTGATGTATTATCTGTAAACTACTGCATTTATAAATATGGGATCGGCACCCATACATTTGTAACAATTTATTTTCCGGAGGCATACACGCGCTCGCGATGCCCAGCTAATGAACTGCTTGCAGCCATAGGCTAGAAGGCTGCCCGTGGAAATTTCCCGTTGCATCTGATGTCACCATACTAATCATCAAATGATTAATACCTTAAGGAACAGTAAATATCTTATCTAAAATTATTTTATTATTGTCAGCTCAGGGGGAAGCCCTTCACAGTTTATACTGTAATATAGCCAAGTGTTTGATGATAGCAAGACTGGGTAAGGCAGTAAACTTTATGGCAGTAAACAGATAGCATGAGAGAAAAATAAACAGTTTGGGATGAATTTAGCGCAGTGACGTGACTTCTATACAACATGAGTGATGGTAAAGATCGCGTAATATATAACAAGTGTTTAAATCCATTTACCTTCCTAATCACGATTTTAAAAAGAAAAGTACACTAAGACGCGTAAGTCGCGACTTATTGATAAAGCTCAATTTAAAGGAGTCTTTGAGTGTGCAAATATGTGATTTGTTCCGTAAAAATCAATCAATTTCCGCATAGGTCAGGTGAAATTATATGTGAAGCCGGTAGTTCTTGTGAGATTAATAAACATGAATCAAATGAAAGTGCGGACAGAGAAAGTGATTATCCCAGTATTTCTTCTAGCAGTTCTATGGATACAGTGCTAGAAATCAGTAATATTGAGGAATTAAACAAGAGTTTGATGTCAATAAAATCCCCTATCAAGAAAAGAAAGATACAACAAAACGATATCCCCGTGAAAAGTTTCAAAAGTAAAAGGCTCCCTAGCATGTTAAGTTTTTCATGTAGAAGATGCATCATCATCCATTCAAAAGTCAGCCATATTTTATTTTTGACGGAATGCAAAGAAAGTACAACCTGAAAATTACATAGTTATTGCAGACTTTTCTGAAAATTATTCATTTGTAATACAAGATTCAATACAAGGTGTGCATTGGAACACATGCCAAGCCACAATACAGTACAATTTTAATTTTACTTCCTACTTTATTTTATTTTATATTCTCTTATAGGCCTATTAATATTATATCTGAACTGTGACCGAACACGAGCGCTGCTCATTCGGTCTCAAATTTTGTTAATACTACTGCATCTCCTTTTTTTGTATTGATTGTATTATTTTATTTCTATTTCTCTTATTTGTAATTATATTCTTTATTCTGTATATTTAAATAAATAAATAAATAAATAAATAAATAAATAAATAAATAAATAAATAAATAAATAAATAAATAAATAAATAAATAAATAAATAAATAAATAAATAAATAAATCCTTTCGCAGTATATTTCAAAGGAGGTACAGAAATTCGTTACAAAAGTAATGTCATCTCAAAAACCATGAAGCATGACACCGATCCCTTTCACTTTTTTCAATCCGAAGGAATCAATTTCTTAAAGCAAGAATTCAACGATATGAAAAAAAAAATCATCTACTTTTCCAATGGATCAAGTTCACAAAAAAAAAAAAATTAAAAATTATTGCTTACATGAAGATGATTATGGAATTAGTGCTGAATGACACTTCTTTGCAATGTCGCATGGTAAAGGTCCATGTGTTGGCATTGGAGATACTGTTAAAAGACTTGCCACGAGAGTTAGCCTATACAAGATCCTATAACAACACAAAAAAAACTGTTTGATTAGTCACAAAAAATATATCTAACGTGTCATTTATATTTTGTCCATTCAATAAGCACAAAAACCACACTGAAAATTTGCAGGCCAGATACCATAATCTAAAACCAATAACTGGTACATTAAAATTATATTCTTTCATTCCGTTGTCAAAAACTGAAGATTTAGTAAAACAATTTTCTTTCAAGAAAGAAGGTAGGCGAATGAAAATTTAAAATGTGAATGAAAAGAAACATTTGAAAAGCATAATGTACAATTATTTCAAGATATCATAATAAGTAAATTAGCAGTGTTTCCTCGACTAACTTGTTCGTACTGGGTGTAATGTTGCAACGTTCAGTCAATTATCCAGCGCCGATAAACCTCTTAGCGCGCTTTAACGCTTCCCGTCCACTGCTGCTGCGCCGACCGCTACACATTGTGTCGTAAGTAATTAAATTTCCATTAAACTATTGGAGATCCCATTCTGATTTTTTCTGGAATTATTAAGAATACTTCAGTGCACCTAGTAGGCATTTTTTTTTTTTTAGAATTTTAATAGGGCTATTTCACATTGATGTATATGTTTTAAAAATTGAATTATAAAAAAAATATTTGAAATAATTATATTAAAATTAGTTAGTAAATATTTAATAAAAGACAGTACTTTAAGCTTTTAAACGCATTTTTCAAAAACATTTTAACATCAATATCGTCAGAAATATGACCCTTAAATGTTGCATTGTGCGACATTTTAACGAATTTTAACATGTAATATTTTAAAAACATGTGGAATTAGGAGGAAATAAAAATACACTTGTTGGTTTATGAGACCCATAGAGTTGGTAAAAAAATATAAACGCAATCAGAAATATGAAGGTCAGAATTTGTATAATTTTGTGCGATTTGACGTGGAATGACTCATACTCCTGGAAGCGCATGGTACGTGCCAGTCTGTAACCAAGAGAGTTTGCACGTTGCCAGATGTCGTGTAGTGTGTTCTCGAAACAGATGATTTGATATCCATAGATTGTTATCAATAATTCAACACAATAACAAACAGATACAGATATATTTTTGCAATAATACACATAATTCAGAGAAATTCATATTAATGCTACGTATATTTAACTGAAATATGTTTAAATTAGATAGTACATTATTGTTGGTGTAGTTGTCACAAGAATCAATATCTTTAAAAACTAGTGTGCGATTATTGTTGTAAAATGTATCAAGTCAATTTAAATATTTATTGGAAGCGTCCTTCATCATTAGATATTAACACTTAATTCAAAAATGCTTATGGCAGTAATGTTACAATTTATGTATGTATGGGTACAGATATGCCTACAGGATATTGAATTACCAATTCCATTAGACTACAAATAATACATTCGAACGTACATTAATCGGAATCCTCTAACGATGAATCATTATCCTCATGAAGGTTAATTGTGAATGATGGTAAACCATCCATGAATTCATCGACAGAACGGAATTCTTGTTCTCTCTGTTCAGCATACTTGATATAGTTCGAAGAATCAATGTCTTTTATTACATTTCCCACACCTCGCGAAATTCAGAAACATTGTTCTTTTCCAAGGCGTTCAGAGAAGTTGTTTTTCTTTTAAGCTCAGACCACACTCTATCGGGTTCAAACAACAATGATATGGGGAAGTCGCGCAAATATATCACCGCATCAAGCAGCTAATTCATGAACAGCTAGTACTTTATGCTTGATGTATGTACTTTTGTTCACTTTTTGTAACTGCCAGTCCACAAATATATTGAATCTACTACATATAACCCAATAAGCTTCGGTGTTTTTTTAAAAAGACAATTAAGTGGTTTACCGCCATGTGTCTAGTGATTAGCTGTGAGTAAGCTTTACTCTTGATGGTCAATATTGATACATGTTTAACCAGCTTCAACATTTTATCGACCTGCTGCTTTAAGGAAACTATCATTTTAAACGTAAACTGATATGTCTACTAAAGTACACTGCCAACGGTAGATGCCCTAGCCTTGTTCCATACCCTTTCAACCAATTAATCGATTTTGTTTGTTAATTGCCTGAAAGGGGATGAAATTTAATCCAGAGAGAACAAAACCATTATACAGAGTCTCTGGAAAAGAAGTCCAGTGCTAGCATCGACAGTGGTTCAGGCTAGCAGTAGAAGGTATTCTTCGTCAATAGTTGGATAGACCTTAGGTGCAGTGTATCTTACTTGATTGAAAACCATTAATCTAGGCCACGTGTATAAACCAGTATTATACAAGATTCTTCACGATGTAGCCTATAATCTTATCGCCAGATAGATTCTCATCATGACAATATGAATATAAAAGCACAATAGACCTTTTTATTTTCCTGTACTCATTTCGATAACTGAAAAACAACTGAAGCGAAGAACAATAATAATTTACTTTCATCATCAACTTCCTATAATCATCATAATAATTTTAATAGTAGACCTAATATCAAACATAATAATTTCATTAGTTTTCAATAATTATATTAATCGATTTTTTGCTTGTTGTTTAGGTTATTTGAACAAACGATGCTTTTTAAATGCAATATAAATATTATAGTGCTTAATTTATTATCTAATAGATTAATTTCTAACTTATTCATATCTCTAAAAAATAAATTAAAGCAACTGCAATTATTATACATCTTACTAAAATATTTAATAAGAAAATATTTGTTGAATTGTTGGCCATTAAAAAAAGAATTTATTTACTTGACATATAATTATTTGTCCATCTGCACTCATAAATGAAATTTTAATAAGGCTTGGTAATGTTTTATAGAGTTAATATTTAGAAATTTCACAAACATGAGACATTGAACGTGGTTAAATATCTCCCGCCCTTACCGTAAAAATTATACAGGGCTTATCACGTACGATGTAATCGCCTGCCCACACCTCCAACGACACATCTTACCGCATACGCCTAGCACAATTGCCTCGTCACTGTCCCGCTTGTCTCCTCTGACTTGTGCGTAAATTAAGAAGTAATGCGAATATATTAAGTTTACCATAATTTACAGAAGGTGCTATGTTGCTAGAGAAGCCTGGCATCTTTTGAACACGTTATTAAACATTTGACGAATTTCGGCTGCCGAAATTGTTGAAATCACAATCACTGAAATGCTAAACGAGGCAACGATTTTCTCGGACCTCTTTCTACGGCCGCTCCTACCTCGTCTAATTTTTCCTCGGTTAGAAGCTTGGTTTTCTAGTTTTTTTTGTTTAACATGTATTCAGTCTCTTTAAATTTGTCTAGTAATCTGCATATCGTCGATTTATTGGGAACATGTACGTCGGGAAATTTCTGTATAAAAGCAAGCTGACATTCCACATACGGCTCTGTTCTTTCGCTAGTGTATAATGTAGAGAACGAAACTACACACAATAACAATGAACAAACGTGTACTCAATCACACAAAAAACGAAAATGAACGAGACTTAGTAATACGCACTATTTATAGCTAAGGCGCCTGTAAGACTAATCTTGTTACGAAAAACGGGGGAGGACGCCAGCTGAGCAATGGGTGAGTGCTGCCTTCCTGCCAAGCTAATGCTTTCCGAGCAACGACGGAGACATCGAGTTGCGTCGTACGTGAGAAACCCGTTATTAATGCAACGTAAACTAGCACATCGAACTTTTCCTGTAAAGTGGCACCCTTATGAAATTATTGTATTAGTGTTGTAAATTACTTATTCCTAGGAAATGACACTTCGAAAAATGAAGTATTATTTTAAAATATGCACAAGAATTCTGTTTGCAAACTGTATACATTCCAACATGTGAGTGAGGGAAAAATAAGTATTACATTCGCTAGAAGATAAAAGATTAGAAATGTTTTAAAGTAGGTATATAATTTATTTTGGCAGAGTCCATATTGGTCCGGATTTTACTGTTGGGTCAAAATAGATTATACAAAGCGGTAAATGAGAAAAGATGAGAATAATTTCAATTCATACTTGAAGAAATCACGTATGCGATAAAGACAGTGATACAAAATAGGCTTTATAACTTGACTGAAAAAATTAAATTAAATTAAACTGGTTTTATCATAAGATGATGGAACATAACATATTTACCTACACGATATAAAACTATAAGAGAGAGAAAGAAAATAAAATTAAGCCACTGAGAAATGTAAAAACCATTTCATTAGGATGGAAAAAGTTAAAAGAAAGGCTAAGCCTTGATGATGGTGGTGGTAGTGGCGGTGATGGTGATCTCTAAACTAGAGAAATAGAATGGCAGATTGGTTTCATTTCCAAATTACTTTTAAGAATTCTCTGTGATTTTTAACTTTATAAAGTATTACAGAATAAAGTCACAGAAACAAAGGAATAATAATTGCAATGGAAGGGAACGCCAAGTGGGACTAAAAAGTCTAGTGTTTTCCATAGAAATATGAGATTTCGCAGTTTGACTGCTGAATGAAAAACAACATGATATTCTTAAGTCTCGTCAAACATCGAAAAGATGAGGAAATGAAAATGTTCAATTAGAGAAGAAAACTGAGCAGCTCAAAGTCCGACTCAGATTTACCAAAAGTAACCGAAGACGTGTAGATAATACTTTGTACTATCAATGCTATTATTTGGAAAATAACGCAGCAACAGAAGAAAAATTTGTGAGTGACAAAGAGAAAAAGGAAAGTCCTGCAAATTGCACTGAGAGACCGTATAAGAAACACAGACAACAAAGACAAAGGACATATAGTCTAATGCTTGATCAACGGCACAGATATTGGAAAGGAATTGGGCAGGGCGTACAATACAAAGCGCTGGAC
This sequence comes from Periplaneta americana, assembly GCF_040183065.1. NCBI lineage: Eukaryota > Metazoa > Arthropoda > Insecta > Blattodea > Blattidae > Periplaneta > Periplaneta americana. Next base: position 128,327,710 of record NC_091118.1, on the reverse strand, counting down.
ACCCAGGAATACCGAGACCAAGAGGGTCTGTTGTCACGAACAGCGCAAAACCGTGATATGTGGAGAACACTAATTGAAGTTTATGAAAGCTATAGTGTATAGGTGTAGGACTCAACAGTACTTGTAAATACTAATTAAGTTACTTTATAAAAATTGAAATAATGTAACATATAGCCTATTAGTGTAAATATCAGCGAAGCTACTTTACAATGAGACTTGAAGCAAGTAAATTTTAGTGTAGGTGACATTAATATTATATTTGAATAAAACTATCTGGAATGCAAATAGAATAAGGAAAACTCACGTAGCTTAGATGTGGAATACGTGCTGAAGAGTTATCCTCAATTGGAAGAGGCCATTGCCCTGTATAGGATCTTTTTAAGCCTACGTATCATCGTGCATTTCTGTACAAGTCGAACGATTGTCATTAAACGCACACAGCAGCGACTAGCACTCTCGGACTAGAGTCTCTTACTCGCGGACAAGACACTACCCTAGCGTGAATTTGTGGCTGCTGGCGGGTATGCTGTCTCTCTATCATTTGTGCACGACGGAGCATATTTCCTTATCCTCCATACACTCTACCCATTTCAGCGAGTGCTGACGACCACTGACATACAGCGTCAAACCATTTCTTAACACTGGTAATTTTTAACGAAATTTTAATACGATATTACTGTATAGCAAATCAGAAAAGAAAAAAAAACAACAGAGAAAGGCTAAAAAAAGAAATAAATGCAGTTGAATTGAAAACAACGGAGATGAAATACCTACTAAATCACACATAAAGACTTAAGCATCTAGGTTAACCCTCTGCTACTTCGTTATAGTAACCGAAACAATCTTTACATTGCATTAAATTTCGACATTCGCAGCACATTTAAACAAAAGAAATATATCTGCATTTATAAGTTGTTATGTCGTAACAAGTTATGAATTTATAACCTAACAGTAGGCCTAGCTGTTAGAAAGATTAATAATGCCAATGAAAACAGCATTTCTAATTTCATTCTTAATTAATCATATTATAATAGAATATAAGACATATTATATAGGTAGTAGAGACTATATCGCGGGGTGCAGAGGCGAATAATTTTGGAAACAATAAATTATTAAGTGTATATAGCAGCCTGATTTAAAAACAGGACTAAGCTACGGCGTCGCTGAGGCCGTAGTGCGTTTTCCGACTGATCCAAGGGCATCAGCACTGTAATTATTGACAATTTGAGCCTATGTTTAACTTTTTTTCAATCAAAATTAAACCATTTATGTGTTATAGGGAGTATGAATAGCGAACGAAATTTGTTCTTCGCCGCTCTACCTGGGCATGGGTTACACTCTCGCTTGAGTTTTTTGGTTATTTTTCCGAGATTTTCCAAAACTCTAAGACAATGTTAGGTAATTCCGTAGTGAATCCCCGGATTCATCTGGCCAAATACCATCTCGCTATTACTAAATCAGTATAAGCTAAATAATCTCTCAGTTCACACAGATTCATTAAATAATCCATTAAAAAATATGAGTTCCTTTTGTTAGAAGAAAATTACGTAAAGATTTTTCTCAATAATTTTTAGTAACTTTACATGAAACAATCGGTTCTTATAACAATGTTTTCTTTCTTTTTCTCTTTCAGTGCTGGGACACGGGATACACTTCAGCCAACTCCATATTGTAACATTTTCGACTTAAGCTAGGCGAACATACAGTGAAACTCTCGTGAATTAAGATCGGTACAACGCAACATTGAGCTCTGCACAAGACAACATATGTACTGTCGGTGACTCAGGAGAAAACGAGAGTGGACTGAGGAGGGAGGGATGTGAACAGATAACGTAAGACAACACATGCAATATTTGTACTGCAGTAAGCGGAAACATTAGGTCTCCTTCTGTTCAGCTTAGCTTTAATTTCCATACGCATTGTTACTCATGTTTCCTGCACGAGTAATAACCTGGCTACTGGGATGCTTATCTGAGCGATGTTTATAATAATCAGCAGCGATAGTCAAGAAGGTCACATTCTTTCCGCTCGTCTTCTCCTGAGTAACGGACAGTAGGTACACGACTGACAACTGAGAAGCTTCTTTACTATAAGAGATTCTCTGTCTCCAGCAACACTAAATCTAAGACTCTCAAATGGTTGTAAACTTCTACGAATTTAAATTAATTACTGTCATAGAAAGAACAATAATTAAATCGACAGAGAGAACAGTAGTAACACGAAGTACCGTAGAGTACTATCCATTCTATGTGAACCTAGGTTAAATTCGTGACATATACTGTGACAATGTTTTGTCTTTAATATTGAAACAAGGCTTTACTTTTTCTCAAATGTTTATACGCTTCTACGAATTGAAATGAATTAGTCATAGAAAGGTCAAGCCCGCAGCGAGAACGGTACTAATACGAAGTAAATTCTTTATGTGAACCTAGGTTAAATTCATGACAGATACTATTACAATTTCTGTCCATAATATTGAAGCAGGGCTATTTTTTCTCAAATTATTATAAACCTCTACAAATTGAAATAAAATACTGTATCAGAAAGAACAATAATTAAAGTGACGTCAAAAACTTTTTCCTTGCATTTTTAACTACGTCCTGATTGTATCTATGCAGTGTAAATTATTGCCATGGCAACTGAAACTTACCATTAAGAAAAGCCTGCATGGTATAGTCGAAAAACAAGGTACAATAAAAATGTAAGGAACAAGTTTTTGATGTCACTGTACACAGCGAGAACGGTACTAATATGAAGAGCTGTATAATACTTACTCACTTACTTATGGCTTCTAGAGAACCCGAAGGTTCATTGCCTCCCTCATATAAGCCCGGCATCGGTCCCTATCCTGAGCAAGATTAATGCAGTCTCTACCATAATATCCCACCTTCCTCAAATACATTTTAATATTATCCTCCCATCTACGTCTCAGGCCCCCAACTTTTCCCTCCGGCCACCAACTAACATTTTATATGCATTTTTGGATTCGCCCATACGTGCTACATGTCCTGTCCATCTCAAATGTTTGGATTTAATGTTCCTAATTATGTCAGGTGAAGAATACAATGCGTGCAGTTCTGCATTGTGTAACTTTCGATCGCCATGAAAATGCTTCCCTCATATGCGACGAATTCAACAATGTGAACGAGTCCAGTCCCATTTTCTGAATCATTCTGTACCTATATCGACTTCCTGTGCTGCGACCCGAGTTAAAATGAATCAAAGCAACTACACATGCTGATGAATATACTGGACGTAGAAAGCCGGTCCCTAAGTGCAGGATATCTGTATCCTGGTCAGTGTCGGAGTTTTATGCTACAAAGCGAGTATAAAATATGACATCATCATCAGGAATATACATTATGTACAGTGGGTCTGTGAACACTAGAAAAGTAAAACGATCCTCTTTTGCCCCGTGAGTCATATTTGTTGTTGGGTTGGCAAACATTTGCATGGGTATCGTGTGGCCAGATGACCGTGGGAAGGTTTATATTGAGTTATTTGTTCCTCGGAATTAATTTACACGTAACGACGTCTGTAATGACTACAGACGCTTCCTCTGTGTCAACTGTGTGCTGTACACTTTCCGCGATAGTGAAATCCAATTTCTCTGGTGTCAGAAATGACGAAACGCTCAGCTAAAGAACTGAGCACAACACTGATAACACGCGAAGTGCAGTATACATTGGAATTGAAGCGAATGTAACGCCAGTTTCTATGGAAAAGCCGTAGTCGGTAAACAGGCAGAAGTGTGGAGAAAAAATCACCAATACATGGAGCGCCTGGCTCTTGATCGATACGAATTTCGCATTCTAAATCAAGATTATTTTAAACAATAGTTATTGTTATCAATATTATTACTACTATTATGTTGAACACAAGATATTTCCGGTAGCTCAGCGGTAGAGCGCTGAGCTTGTAAGCTAGGAGGTACGGGTTCAAGTTCCAGTTGATACACCCTGAATTTATAATTTGTGTTGGATAAACCCCTGGGCCAGGCAACATCTGGGTACTCCAGTTTTCCTAAGACACCCCAACAATTCTATATCATTATCATTATTCATTAAGAGTGTAATGTAGATTTACCGCTTGTGGTGAACTCGGGTTAGTTTCTGATGAACTAACTTATGTGGTGTACGTTTCTGGGCACTAACTACATCTATGAGCCACGCTCGTACAATCGGGGCGAATAACGGCAAGTTAAGGGTCCTATCACAGGATGCTAAGAAAAAAGTATCCAATATTTTAGGAGGTGCTAGTATGCATCAAAACAAGAAAAAAATGTATAATAATCATGGATCCTACAACACATACTTTCTGAGGTCTGAACACTTGTTCATAGGAGGTGCTCAATGTGACGTCCATTCATGTCAATGCATTCCTCTGCCCTTCGGCGTAAGGAATCACGCACTCTTTGAAAGTGACCTGGTTGTTCTTGATAACTAAAAGTCTAGGGGATTTAGATTTGAGGAACGAGCAGGCTAAGATGTGGGGCCTCCCCAATCAATCCAGCGGTCCTGAATGTTTGCGTCAGGTGTTCACGCTCATTGTGGAAAAAATGTGCTGGTGTGCCATCATGCATGAACCACATCTGTAGTCTTTGCTGACATGACACATACTCCAGCAAGGTAGGCAATATATTAATTAGAAAATCCTGATAACGAGCCCGAGTTAATCTCTGTGGTTATCACGTACGGCCCTTAAACTATCGCCAATAATGCCTGCCCATACGTTAATTGAGAATCGGTGCTGATGCCTTGTTTCTTCAAGTGCATGGGAATTTTCATCATCCCACACATGCTGATTACGAAAATTCACAACACCATCTCTGCTGAACCCCGCTCATATCTGCAACCAAACTTTTCTTTTCAGTATTCCTTGCGACGTATCACTATTTCATGCCAGGGATGTCAACTACGATATGATTATCTGGTAGTCTGCTGTATTGTAGGCAGAAAAATGCATTGCCATAAATGAACGTCACATTGAGCACTTCCTATGAACAAGAGTTCAGATCTCAGAAAGTATATGTTGTGGGACCCATGTTTACTAGACATTTTTTTCTTGTCTTGATGCATACTGTTACCTCCTAAAATATTGGATACCATTTTTAACACTCTGTATACAGGGTGGAAGTGAAATAACCTTGCAGATTGAAAGGGACTACAGGGTACACTTAAATGAATAGAAAACCTATATTACGTTTTGTGATTAAATGCTAGTTAATTAAAAAATTAAGTTGGAAGTTTCAGCAGTCGGTAACATCGTCGCTAACACACTGCTCTCTTTTTCGTAATATAAGAGGTCAAAATGAGTCATGAATAGCATTTGTCATAGACGTGGTTCGTCTTTTCTGCAGCAGCCAGATGATTGACAGCTCAACTGAGAGTTCGATTGCACGAAAGTTAGTTGCTAGTCTCTCGTCATTGTAAACACATTAAAAGCATTGGCTGTAGTCTGTTTCAGGAAACATATACAGTAGTTCTTTTGTGTTTGTTTTACTATTTAGTTTACTTTTTATTATTGTAATATTATAATACAGTTTTCTAGTGAAATCAAGAAGTACAACCTTGATAATTTGTGAATAGCGAAAGTTTTTTTCAAGTACGATTACAATATTTACGACCGAAGTAGATATTTTATAATGTAATTTCAATGATATTTTTAAAAATCGAATGTTTACAAACCTGTTTTCCATATTGAAAAATATTAAAAATTTCAATAGTTTTGAATGCAATATTCATTACGTGAGGGAGGAAAATTATATATATATATATATATATATATATATATATATATATATATATATATATATAATGTAATTAGCCACTTAAATAATTTTACAATAAGAATGTTTAATATTACAGTTTCGGAGTAAACCGTTTGTATGAATCTACTTCAACACGAACGTAATGTACACGGAGTTCTGGATTCCTTTCACACATATAGTCAAGTGAGATGTACTGCCTGATAATAGATGTTGCCTACATATCAGCTAGAACCTTAATCAATGTAGGAATGAGTACGAACGACCGTTTTGTTTATAGCTATATATCGCAACACAGCTATACGGTGACATCTGTCGATTTAGCCATGTAGGCTCAAGGTCCGATGAAATCCTAGTAGATAAGTAGAATGCTCTTCATCCGCCTCCGAAAGCGTGCTAAGTCTCCTCAGATTGATACCATCTGCAAGCCAGTCACATTAGTACTACATCACGCCGCACCGTTTTGGATAAATACTATTAAAATTATTATGAATATTGAAATGGAGAGTGACGGTAGGCTGATGACAGGATAGGGGAGAACCCTTCCCCCCCCCCAAAAAAAAGAACCGAGAGAGTTCTTCGCCGTCTTCGTTAGCCAGGACACTTCTACTTGAGCTACCAATTCGACTGAACTAAAAGCATAATCCTCTTGCAATATATCGATGAATTATGCAAATCTGGCTTTCAGATTGAAGCTCCCTGTGAAGCGGGCTTGAATAATTTCAAGGGAAAAATTGTTCCGGGGCCGAGTATCGATCCCGGGATCCTTTGCTTAGCGAACAAATGCTCTACTGACTGAGCTACACCAGTAACTATACATGACATCGTCACAATTCTTCCCTTTATATCCACACAACTCAAATGGGCTAATAAGACGCCAGAAAACCAACTTTGAGTGCACACAATTTTGTGTGACTTAAATTGTGGCTTTCTGTTAACGTATTCATATCGATGAATTGTTCTAACAATAACTTACCTCAGAACACAAGAACAATCACCAATGCACATGAATGAAATGTTATTCATACGCGAGATGGCAGTAACCTAAAGTAAATATTAATTAATTTTAACTTAAAAGATTTTATATACAAACATGCAATGCATGGTTTTACAAATATACCTACACATTTACCTACACATTTGATGTAACGTTTTTATGTATATGTTATTATTAAATAAATAAAAAATAAATAAATTTGTGAATGAATATTAAATATTAATGAAATCGACACAATAACTTCAGTCCAAGAACAACCTATGGACCGATTGGGATCGTTTGAAAGGCCGAAAGACCGATTGACTCGCGGTCAACTAACCTAGTGATTGGATGTTAGGTCGGAGTGACAGACTGATCTACCGACCCACTGACCGACCCCATTGCGGACATCCTTACCATCTTAACCTTTTGATCGAATAATTTTATTGACATATTGTTCCGATAAGTCACTATGATAATTGTAAATAAATTTATGTTATCTGTTCCGTCTATAACTTATCTTTTTATTGTTCAATAACAGGTTAATACACTTTATGACATAACTGTGCAATGCAATTGGCACAAAAGCGGGAGAAACTTTTTCGCCTTTACTGCATCTTCAGGTCCCAATATATAGGTTAGTGTCATTTTTAACACTCTTATCTGGTTTCTAATAGTTTCACGTTTTACACTACAAGTGTTAGTTTTTGACATTACCATGAGATTACAAGTTTTAAAAATTTTCTGGATACAAATAATTTAGCCTATGTTATTCACTTAGGGTTTAACATCCAACAACCAAGTTAACCATGGCAAAAGACAATAAGTAAGACCTACTCAAAGTCTCTTAGTTAAAATACAAAGTGAACAAAATTGATCATTCTTATTAAAATGTATGTACAATTATTATTATTGACATTCAATGCATAAACAAGGCGTTAAATAAATAAATTATGGCATATTTAACGACGCTCGCAACTGCAGAGGTTAAATCAGCGTCGCACAAGGGGTTAATTGTTGTAATACATTTACATTGTATCATGTTAAAGATAAGTTATAGACGGAGCAGGTAACATACATTTACTTACAATTTTCGATCGAATGTATTATCTCATAATTTGTATTATTTTTCTCTATTTTCCTACTTATTAATCTCCTTCTTCTCAATTCAATTTTCAAAAGAGCCACTTAAATTAATTTTATAATTATATGAGGTTCGCTGGGGCCAAGGATTAATGACCATCATGAATAATTTTTTTTCTAAACCCAATAACGATAAGAAAGATAAATCTATTAATAATTATTTCATTTTGTAATGTCCATATTTATTACACAATAAAACTATTGTTAATGGCAAAATCAAATTAATACATTCTCTGGATAAATAAGAAATTAAAATAAGTAGAAAATGTTACATACATTAACAGAATCTTGACACAGTGACTTAGTGCAAAAAGTGGCAGACCATATTCTTCGTAAGCTTCCCATATTTAGGCTTGTAAATTTTGCGCAGTAGATCTTCAAGAGTATAGTCACTCAAAGAACACCTGTTCTTGCACTTGATGAAAGTCATTGTACTGAAAGTGCTCTCGCAGATCCAAATTCATCCATATATGGTGAGAATTTTTATTGCAATTTCTGTGGTAACTGGGAACTCACTGGTTTTACTAGGTAGAATCCAGAAGTTTCGATAGTCGGTAGAGTTAAAGAGTTCATCGACACTTAACCTAACAGAGAAGTCATACATTTCCAACAATTTGAACTTCACTTCGCCAATGGCGAACCAATCTTTGAGTTCATGCAGGAGTTCTGGAGGAATGTCTGAAGTCAAAAGCTTCTGAACGACTTGAAGACTACATTTACTTATTCAATTTTCTTAAACCTTGAAACAAACTCAGCTCTGAGGTTATTCAAATATTCAACAACTTCCCACTTCGTTGAGTCTCTGTCGAAATGAATTCCTCCTCTTCTGTTAAATCTTTAAGTGTTGGAAAAAAAAATATATTATCTGAATGAAAAATTCAGTCTCTTTATTAAAACTTCAAACAGATTCCGACAGCTCACACAATATTATGTTTTATCTTATCCTTGTAAGTTGATATTCAGTTCATTGAGGAAAGGCAAAATGTCAACCAGGAAAGCAATCCTTGAAAGTTGTTGTGGATCTTGTAAAATATTAAAAAAGTAGTCCCTCATTTCACATGCATCCTGCAAGAGAATAAATAAACAATTTCCCCTTATAAATGCCATAATCTTTTAAACATTTTTCCTTTGCTCAGATACCTCACATTATCATAAAGAGTCGCATTAGAAAATTCAAAACTGAAGTTTTTAAAAAATTGTTTGAGGTTTGTGGCACGACTGATCTTGATCTGAAAAAGTTAACCAGCTTAGTGATTTCCCTAAGCAAGCAAGGGATATAAGCTCGTACTCAATTTTTCACATAATAAAGCATTATGGATAATGCAGTGATAAGAAATGATACGATTGTTATTTTTTTCATTTTCCCAACCAAATTTTCCTTCCCATTTGGCATAGCAGTAGCTCCATCAGTAACAGAGATGCAATATTTTCAATGCTAAGATCTTTTGATTTAAGAAGTTCTGAAATATTATTAAACATGATTTCTCCTTTTCTTCCTTGAAGCTGTACAAGTACCAAATTCTTCCAAAAATATCTCTCTCCATTAAAAATCTAATGATCACTAGCAATTCTGCCATATCTGTTATATCAGTGGACTCGTCAGCAAGCTAAAGAAAAACGATACTCTGAAAATTTCAGTGACAAGTTAATCACCAACGCTGCTGGAAAGTTCTTGACATCGGCTGGCAATAGTATCATTGGAGAGCAGAATTTTCTTGTATATGTTTGCCATTTCTTCACTTTCTATAACCTTCACTGTTTCAATCATGCAATTTTTGATGATATCAGCATGAGTAAAAGACATCATCTCCTGGCATACAATCCAATAAACTCTACAAGAGACTTCTGTAACTTTTTCTTGAACTGTACCCCCTCCATGAATCATTGAACTTGCTTGAGTATATGCCAATTGCATATTGTTAATTTTACTTTGCGTTAATGAAGACCCAAATATAAATTTACTTTGGAAGTCTTTGTGTTTTGTTTCACGTCTTTTCAAGTTGCACGACTTAATAACTGAAATTATTTTGTTGCAAATTAAGCACATGGGCTTACTTGAACACGTTGTAGTAAAAACAAAATTCGTCAGTCCATTCCACTTTGAACTGACGGTTTTCTGCAGACTTTTCTCTTCTTACTCGATGATATAATGTTCAGTTTGTCTTCTGTAAATGGACACATAGAATCACCCACTCACTATTGATTATGAAGGTTAAAAAACCACAAACTATAAAGAACATACAACGCAATACACCCAAGCATACAACAACAACGCTCCCACCGTCCTGCCGGTAAGCGGCGCGAGAAAATCGATACAATACGACTATCGATAGCTGAACACGGAGACAGCAGGATTGATACGACTATCGATAGACAAAACATCAAGAAAGCGATAGATTATACAGTTCACACCGTGCCTGGTGATCATGACACAAACTACCTACACCTTCATTGAAGAGGCAAATTTCAACGACAGAAAACCCAACAATTCGAGTATCTGCATTATTGATTATTCTGTATTCACTGCTATTTTATTGAACTACAGTTTTTATGGGATTATAAGGGTACAGTACATCAGTTATTCATAGACTTCAAAAAGGCATATGACTCGGTTAAGAGAGAATTTTTACATAATACTCTTATTGAATTTCGTATTCCCAAGAAACTAATTTTATTAATTAAAATTGTGTCTCAGTCAAACGTACAGCAGAATCCATATAGGCGACTTTCTATCTGATGCTTTTCCAGTTCAGTGCGGGCTAAAGCAAGGAGATGCACTATCACCTTTAATTTTTAACTTTGCTCTAGAATATTCCATTAGGAAAGACTAGGATAACAGAGAGGGTTTGGAATTGAACGGGCTACATCAGTTGTTTGTCTATGCGGATGATGTGAATATGTTAGCCTAGATGAAAATCCATAAATGTTTAGGGAAAATACTGGAATTTTACTTGAAGCCAGTAAAGAGATAGGTTTGGAAGTAAATCCCGAAAAGACAAAGAATTTACTATGCTACGTGACCAGCACATGGTACGAAATGGAAATATAAAAATCGAAAATTTACACTGTGAAAAGAGAGATCAAATATCTTGGCGCAGCAGTAAAAAATATAAATGACACTCGGGAGGAAATTAAACGCAGAATAAATATGGGAAATGCCTATTATTATTCCGTTGAAAAGCTTTTGTCATCTAGTCTCCTGTCAAAAAAATCTGAAAGTTAGAATTTATGAAACAGTTATATTACCGGTTGATCTGTATGGTCGTGAAACTTGGACTCTAACGTTGAGAGAGGAACAGAGGTTAAGGATGTTTGAGAATAAGGTGCTTGGAAAATATTTGGGGCTAAGAGGGAAGAAGTTACAGGAGAATGGAGAAAGTTGCACAACGCAGAACTGCACGCATTGTATTCTTCAGCTGCCAAAATTAGGGACATTAAATCCACACGTTTGAGAAGGACAGGGCATGCAGCACGTATGGGCGAATCCAGAAATCCATATAGAATGTTAGTTGGAAGGCCGAAGGAAAAAAAGACCTTTACGGAGGCCGAGACGTAGATAGGAAGATAATATAAAAATGAATTTGAGGGAGATGGGATATGATAGTGGAGACTGGATTAATCTTTCTCAGGATAGAGACCAATGGCGGGCTTATGTGAGGGCGGCAATGAAACTCCGGGTTTGTTAAACGCCATTTCTAAATAAGTACTGTTTTTACGACGGGCAAACACAAGTATCCATGTGGGTCGGAATTGGCCCGCGGCCGCCTATTGAGAACCCCTGTATCGGGCATTAGGACGTAGGGCTTATAAGAAAATATATAGTTTTTCTTACACCATATTATTACAATGAAAAAAGTAATCTCAATTTACCCAGTATGACTTGAGACGTTGGAAGCAACATCTGATGCCTTATAATCACGGAATTATATAGGCCTAAAGACAAATGGGTAGGCGGAGCATTATATAGGAGCCGAATTTCTCCCAAGTAATGGAGTTAATTTAATGGATTTACAGCAATGTTCGCATAGAGTGAATTGTTTTAGAACTAACGAATTACGGTTTTTCGTACATTAGATGTGTGTGTATGTATGTATGTATGTATGTATGTATGTATGTATGTATGTATATATGTATGTATGTATGTATGTATGTATGTATGTACTTTTTTGTAGGTTATTTTACGACGCTTTATCAACATCTTAGGTTATTTAGTGTCTGAATGAGATGAAGGTGATAATGCCAGTGAAATAAGTCCGACCAGCTGGACTAGCACCGGAAGTTACCCAGCATTTGCTCATATTGGGTTGTGGGAAAACCCCGGAAAAAACCTCAACCAGGTAACTTGCCCCGACCGGGAATCGAACCCGGGCCACCTGATTTCGCGGCCAGACGCGCTAAACGTTACTCCACAGGTGTGGACATGTATGTATGTATGTATGTATGTACGAAGCATATATGTCTGCATGTGTGCATGTATGATGCATGCTTAAAAGATCGCTTATGGTAAAACGTAAAAAAATGGTAGGAGAAATATTCACTGGATTTCTTCACAAAAATAATTACTGCACAGAAAAGGTTAAATTGACAGAAAATCTTTCGTTACTGTTGTAATAAGCATGTTATATAAAAATATTTCGACTGTCACATGAACATTTACCTAATTGTTTGCTGATGTTTGAATTCCGTTAAAGCGTTTGCAATAATAGAAAAACGAAACAAAAAAATGTACAAGAACTATGTATTCAGTCTCGTTCTCTGCTCCAGCTAGACATCAGACTGAAAAAAAAAAAAACTTTCGTCATATGGTAACCTTAGAAATTAGAACGTACGTCATTTCTTCTCTCCTTCAACTCTCCAAAGGTTACTCTGAATTATTTAAAAATAAACAAGTTAAAAGGCCTCTTCTGATGTTGCACAACAAAGTATTTTATAATTAATTTTCCCATAGGTCATCACATCTATTGAATGATATTTTTGTATCTAGTAGAGCTAGCTCTCCATGTGCAAAACAGCGTTTACAGCCGATTTTCATTTCATTTACCGCTTTATTGCGTATCGCGCGACATCCGAAGATAGATCGTCCAATAGTAGGTAAAAATGAGAAGTCCATGTCCGGTAAGAGTGCTTTGGCGAATCTTTCAATTATAAATGACTAGTTTATATTAACCGATTATATAGCATATATTGTCAGTTGCTTGTATATTTAGGAGGGAAAAGTGGGAGAAAGGACAACATAAAAGGGACTTGCATTATTTCCGTCGGTAAACATATCTTGATCGCCCTATAAGGATTGGGCTGATGCCGCTATGGTATATTGACAGTCGCGAGAACGAGCGCGCAGTTAGCAGTCAGGGGAGAGTATATTGACAGCTGCTCGTATAAGGTCGGCATGGGGTGTACGGTTTATTAATATTAGCTTGTAGGTGCGAGAGCGGGGAGTGCAATAAGGCAAAGTATATTGATAGTTTCAGTTGGTGGATGTGCAATAAGTGAAAATGGATTTGCCAGTGGGGGAATACAGTCAAAGAAAGTATGGTTTTTGTTGCCTATATCACGTAGGAGTGCAGTGATTAGTAGAGTCAGGCTACAGTTGTAAAAAGAGGCAAGGTGAGTGATACCAGATTTGTATATAGGCCTGCTTTGCCGGAAGGATGTTAGAAATGAAGGGATAAACAATTGCAGAGAAAATCCTGTGGTGAAGTAATGACAAAAAAATTAAGCTACATTATATTTACACACACAATACTTCACAACATCCCCCCATATTACAACATTCAATAAAACAATGCAGTCTATACTAGAAACAAGTTTTGAAACTGAATAAAAGAAATCCTGGTTGGAACAAGTTACCTGGTTGAGGCTTTTTTTTCGGAGTTTTTCCTCAACCCATTAAGAGCAAATGCTGGGTAACTTAAAGCGCTAGACCCGGGACTCAGTTCGCTGGCATTATCACTTTCATATCATTCAGACTGTAGATAACCGCAGCACTTGATAAAGCGTCGTAAAATAACCCACTAAAATAAAGAAAACAAAACAAAAGGAACAAAAATATCAATGACATACAATATTGGGGGCATGGAAGGATAATAAAATTGTCAACGAAGAAGGGGAGCGTCTTTGTCCGCTTTGCAAAGAAAAGGATTCTTATAAGCATATTTTATTACTGTGTGTCGAATTGGAACATGTACGGAGAAAATATCTACCACCCTCGATGCTAAGTCAGAGTAGGAGTTCGCTTGCATGTCTTGACCTCATGGGGAATAGAGAATGGGAACAAAAGGCTGGATTGTTCCTCTTGAAGGCGAGAAAGATTACAGCTGCAGCTGTCGAAGTTTGCGACGCGAACTGAGGAAGGGATAATAGTATCCACCCAACTGTACACTTTTAGGTCTTTTAGGTTAGGATATATTATATAATGTGTTTTATTGTGCCATTGCCTTTTTTAATATGTCTGTTCTTTTAGAGAGTAGTTGGATATAATCATAGGTGGGGGGGGTGAAACTTACAAAGGAGGACTTGTTTCGGGTACAAAGTACGTACGGTCAGAAGACCGTTTGGATTGGATTTTAGATAAAATTATGATAATATAAAATTTGTATGTATAATATTACTCAATAAATCCATCTAGCCTATCTATCTACTCATGACTTTTAAGGAACTCGAAAGTTCATTGCTGCCCTGACATAAGCCCGCCATCGGTCCCTAATCTGAGCAAGATTAATCCAGTTTCTACAATCATATCCCACCTTCCTCAAATCCATTTAAATATTATCCTCCCAACTACGTCTCGGTCTCCCCAAAGGTCTTTTACCCTCTGGCCTTCCAACTAGCACTCTACAGTATAATTACGTTCCTGGATTTGTCCATACGTGCTACTTGCCTGCCCATCTCAAAAGTCTGGATTTAATGTTCATAATTATGTTAGGTGAAAAATACAATGCGTGCAGTTCTGCGTTGTCTAAGTATCAAATCTCATAACCTTATTCCTTCGCTATGGTCGTGCCAGAGAATCAGTTCCATTCCGAGGCTTATTTTGGGGTTTCGTAACAAGCTGTGTTTTCTTACGGTGATGGGTTGTTAGCCCTTCGCTCAACCCCCAATCTGGAGGACCAACTCTTATCGGCTGTCCGCGACTGCTTATTCAATATATTCGCAGTTACCCTCCATATCTAGAGGCCGTCTCCTCTATCCGCAACCTGAGGTGCGCCATGCCGTGGTGATAGGGATCCACAATATATGGCGAATTCAGTATTTTTAAATTCATTACAATGAATACCGGTAACAACATAATCATTGGTTTAATGTATCAAACGAAAAACATCTACTCTTATTGTCACTTTAACTTAGTTCCATGGAAAACTTATTTCGATTCCATATAAAATGAGTAGTATATATCGGAAAAGAGGAATATGACAGCTCTCTGCTTTGTTGCATTTGAAGTTACTATCAGAATCCAATAAAATGCCTGTAATATAACACATAGAGATCCAAGATTAATATCTAGAGCATTTTTTACTTAAGAATTTATACTCATTAAGGGTTTGATTTAAATAACTATTAGGCTATATTATAACAATTTATTTGGGTTTCTTCTTTAACTCGATCATTCATTCTCTTCTCTTATATATTATATTACTCTAATAGTTATTAAGTTAATTAATAGCCCATTGTAAATTGTATGCATTAAATAACATAGACCCTATGACTACATCATAATAAAGTACTAATGCATTGCAAACTATTTGCTTTTAGTTACTACAGGAGTAGAAGGGTAGTAGAGTAGGGGATAACTCCTTGGTTTCCGCTCCTTCCTCCGCGCAAGAAAAGCACAAGGAACATCATGCGCTCGAATGCTTATTCATTCTTCTTGCCGTGTAATCCTCATATTATAATTATTACATCCGCAAACCATTCATTTAATAATGCTATTGACATGACACTGAACAATGAAATATTTTGACAGATTTGCAGGAGTAAAACTTCCTCATATAAATCCTCAAGAAGAGTCTACTGCGAGAGTGGATTGCTATTCGTACATCATAATTCAGTTTACTCAATTGAAGGGATCATGCCTAATAAAAAATTCCATTAATTGAGCAAACTGAATTATACTGTACGAATAACACTGTTGAAGTTAGTATCACTAGTACAATGTTAAAATTGAAATATACCGTCTGTACTTATCTAGTTTTTATATAATTGATTATAACATAAACGTTTTCGACACTAATGTGCCATTTTCAAATGTATGAAAATTTGCCTAATTACATATTCAAATAGATGCACATGAACTCTGTGAATGAAACATATAATGTGTACCCTTGATGATCTCATATCACATATAAAACAATCTATATGTAGATAATTAAATAATTAAAATTAAAAACACACACTTATTACTAACATTTAAAATCTGTTTTGATTTTCTGCTGCAATTATCCATCATTTGGTGGAACACTGGGGTTTTCTTGACGTATTATGTAGTCAAATGCAGTTATTCAATTACTTAAAATGTTATAAAATTACACTGAGATACTAACTGTTAAAATATTAAAATCCTTTTTGTTAATTCATTGTTATTGTTCACTTTCACATATTGGAGCACTTTACCATGATCGAATGTGGTGCGTAATATAAGTTACATTGATACCTGGCTATTGTTTTCCTTCGGTTTGCCGTGGTTGGATTATTACATATTCATGGTTGTCATCGTCCGATTGTCAGTCAAGCCTTTACACTGCGAACATAAAATATTGTTGTTACGTATTTGAATATGTTGATGGTTAAATGCATTGAATTGAGCTAGTGACTTACGTACAATGGCTGGACATGTTGCGTGCTCGACGTTGGCCAGGCTACGACTGAGAGTTGTTCGATGCTCACAATGGTTCTTATCTTAATGAACATCTGGCGGAACCGGAAGTAATGTGAATAATTACAATGAATAGGAATAATTACAAAAAAGAATTCAATTATATTCACAACCTTGCAACAGAAAATGGCTATGAAAAACATTTAATTCATAAATTACTGAGAAATAGAAAAGCCAAATTATTTAAGAAAACATACACTACATTGGAACCAGAAAATGCAAAATCTAATAAAAAATGGCAAACCATGACTTATTTCGGAAAAATTTCAAATCAAATTAATAATTTTTTCAGAAAACAAAATATTAACATAGCCTTCAAAACCAATAACAAGCTTCATAACATAATCCCCAATAAAATCAACACCAATGAACCTCTCCTGAATAGTGGTATATACCAATTGCAATGCAAGAACTGCACCAAACAGTATATCGGTCAAACTCGCCGTAATTTCAAAATAAGATACAAAGAACACGCCACAGATTTAAAATTAAATAGAAACAAGTTGAAATATGCTCATCATCTTATTGAAGAAGGCCATGAATTATGTAATATAAAAGATGCACTAAAAATTATTAAAGTCACTAACAGTCCCACAATAGACACGGCAGAACATTATTACATCGCTAAGAGTTTTAATAAAGGGAACCAACTTTTAAACGAGCAAATAGTTAATCCCAAGAACCCATTATTCAATTTATTTAAATTAGTTTCGAAAAATCAGACTACATCATCTCAGCTTATTACATCACATCCCCCCATCCCCACATTACTTCCGGTTCCACCAGATGTTCATTAAGATAAGAACCATTGTGAGCATCGAACGACTCTCAGTCATAGCCTGGCCAACGTCGAGCACGCAATATGTCCAGCCATTGTACGTAAGTCACTAGTTCAATTCAATGCATTTAACCATCAACATATTCAAATACGTAACAACAATATTTTATGTTCGCAGTGTAAAGGCTTGACTGATAATCGGACGATGACAACCATGAATATGTAATAATCCAACCACGGCAAACCGAAGGAAAACAATAGCCAGGTATCAATGTAACTTATATTACGCACCACATTCGATCATGGTAAAGTGCTCCAATATGTGAAAGTGAACAAAAAACAAGGAACCTTGGTGCAATAACAATAAATTAACAAAAAGGATTTTTAATATTTTGACAGTTAGTATCTCAGTGTAATTTTATAACATTTTAAGTAATTGAATAACTGCATTTGACTACATAATACGTCAAGAAAACCCCAGTGTTCCACCAAATGATGGATAATTGCAGCAGAAAATCAAAACAGATTTTAAATGTTAGTAATAAGTGTGTGTTTTTAATTTTAATTATTTAATTATCTACATATAGATTGTTTTATATGTGATATGAGATCATCAAGGGTACACATTATATGTTTCATTCACAGAGTTCATGTGCATCTATTTGAATATGTAATTAGGCAAATTTTCATACATTTGAAAATGGTACATTAGTGCCGAAAACGTTTATGTTATAATCAATTATATAAAAACTAGATAAATACAGACGGTATATTTCAATTTTAACATTGTATTACAACTTGCTTATCGGATAAACCATACAACATGAAATTAGTATCACTAGTTCACAACTAAACGATAACGGATCAAACTTCTCACGCCCTAGAGGTGGAAAGAACAATGGCTACCTACTCTTTTCCCATGTTATGATCACGTGATTGTGTCATTTCTGACTCAGATATGCGCCTTTTCTTTTAAAATTTGTTTGATGTTTATACAGTCTGTCGTCCTCTGTAAACATTGTCGCCACATTTATAGGCGTTATTATTTCAAAGAACTCCACTTACAATAAGATATTTACGCTACAATGAATGACAATACTATATCAGTTACTTTAATGTAAAAAAGAAAACCGAATGTAGACCTATAGGTCAAATACAAGGAATTAAATCTTCCGACAAGCAAAATAGATAATTTTAAGTCCTAACCTACGAATTAGGTCTTTTTAAGTTTTATAAAATTTAAGTACATTACTTGTTCATAAAACGAAAAAGAAAAGTGATATTTCGAGAATAACGAGATAGCAACAGAATAGGTTCGAACCTAAGAATCCGGGCCGTGTTTATAATTATTAACCTCAAGGCATATTACTTTATTTTCAAATTTAGCAATATTAACACTCACGTCTTCTAAAGACTAATTGCTTCTGTGGAAATTCCTTAAAATATAACAAGGGGATTTACTAGCATCGTTAATCCATGGATATAGGGGGACTTCTCAACCCCATGCAGAGTAAATACACTACAGAAATCGGAATGAAAATTAGGAACAATCCTGTATATAATTGTATGTAATAGTAGTTAAATTATCTTAGAAGTTATGTTCGTTCTTATACTAACTAACCGTTCCAGTTTTCTTTCTTCTGCTTAACCTCCTCCTGCTTTAGTACTTACACAGCAATGCCTGTAGGGGAGCGACGACTCTGCGGACCAAAAACAATAGACACTAACTAGTGCCCTGCGATGTTCGAACATGAGAGAGGCAACCAAGATATTAGAAACATCGTCTTACTTCATATGACAAACTAATCGCAAGATCTGTGCTAAAAGCCTTCAGCGATTAAGACATGAAGGAGTGGGTGTGGAGTACTGCGAATATTTTTATAACAAGGTGGAACAAACACGACAAGCCTTCTTCTGCAGAGCGAATATAGGCGAATATCGAACTTCGCCATACTCGATAAAATTGAACCGAACATAGCGCCTGTAATGCACAACTCCAACACTGACATTATGTGGACCTCCGCTACTCTGAGATCAGCAGGGCGTAGAGGACTTCACAGAGATACTCACAAGACAGGACATTAACGAAGGACATCCATCAATGTCCGAGGTGGGATTAGAACTCACGGACCTTCGGACTGCGCCACCTAACGGGAGCCAGTTGTCAATTTATTCTACGTAATACAAAAATACGGGTAATGAAGAAATGCATAAGATGTGATTTCAACTAAATCGTCATTACGTGTTGTTGATTACAAAATAATAAAGTCGTTATTGTTTACTAAATTTTATTATATTTTGTGCCCATTATATCCGGATAAAATTATGTATCGGCACCTTCACTGAACAAAATTGAGCAAAGTGAGTTTCTGTATACAAACAGCAGCTACATCCTAATCAATGTTTTGCTCGAATAAGATATAACCAAATCAACCTACGAGTACACACCTGTGGAGTAACGGTTAGCGCGTCTAGCCGAGAAACCAGGTGGCCCGGGTTCGATTCCCGATCGGGACAAGTTACTTGGTTGAGGTTTTTTCCGGGATTTTCCCTCAACCCAATATGAGCAAATGCCGGGTAAGTTTCGGTGTTGGACCCCGGACTCATTTCACCGGCATTATCACCTTCATCTCATTCAGACGCTATATAACCTAAGATGTTGATAAAGCGTCGTAAAATAACCTACTAAAATAAAAGAAAATCAATCTACGAATATCTTTCCTTAATTTTTTTTGTGCAGATTACAATATTTTCTCTTATTCCGCAAATAGGTATAATGAATTTGGACTAAGGACCTCAGGTGAAGGAGATTGATTGATAGATTGATTTCACGAGGACTGGATCAGGGATGGATCCTTGCACTTAGGCCGTATAGGACTATTGTACGCTCTCTATGCGATAATTGTGGATGGCCCGACGATGAATTCAACGCAGACAGACGGACCATCCTTCCTGGGTCCTGCAGGTAAGGTTCTATCATCTACTGAAAAGCTAGGATCCAGAGCCCGGAGCTATAAGTTCTTAGAATCTGTATCAGCATCGGAAATCCGTACTACTTCAGATATCAATCCAACCTATTTTCAGATTATAGATAAATTGAGGGAAGTGGAGAGTGTTAGTTGAATGAAAGAGGGAAGTGGGAGTATCCCTTGAAAACCCTCAGCTACGTCTGCTTTGCCCACCACAAATTCAACCACACTTGACGGGGATTGAACCCGGGCCGCCTGGATGGAATGCCAGCGTGCTAGAACTGTAGCCACAGACAAGAAGAAGATGGAATATGATTATGACACTCATTGATTTCCACGATACATTTAGCACACCTAAAGATTGAATGTGATAAGCTTATTTAGGCCTAATTTTTCTTTTATCGGCGCTTACGACTATAGATGTTAATAAGACACAATTTCATACAATGGTAATAATGGTGGAATAACGGCGTGAGATTAGAAAGAAAGTCGAATTTTTTTTTAGAATATTCGCTCTACAGCTTTTTACCAACCTGAAATCTCACAGGGATTTCCACTAATCAATTCCGATACTTTTGGCAAGAAGTTGTGAGTCAAAGGATTAACCTCAGGTTCATTTGAAATTAATGCTGAAAGGAGTGAAATTTCTGGCTGAAACCGGAATAAACTACCCTGATTATAAAATAATTTTTTGAGTGACATGTAAGTGGTCAGTACTGCTGTGCTCAAGCATCCTACCCTACTACATGCAGGGAGGAACAAAAATGATTAGACGTTAATGGAGGGGAATGAGAAACAAAAGGACGGGGCACCGAAAAGAGGGTGCATAATAAGAAATAAAAGGAAGCAAGATGGTGGAATGAAGAGAAAAGGAAAAGACAAGGAGAAAGAAAAGAATAAATTTGAGCATTAAGTGCGAGTATGAAATTTTGGTTGGATTCTAAACATGCTTATTATTTTATCTGCAAATAGGTATATTAAAAATAAACACATTCAATGTCATTGTGTTATTAATGAATATAAAAACTGGGAGGAATGTGAAAGACAGAACGAGAGTAAGAAAATAGAAGATATTTAAAGAAAACTACAAACAATTTCATTTCTGAATACGACGATTTACAAAATGTAAGAGTGGTGAATTTTAAACTTTAAATTAAAGAAGTCATTAAGAAAAATTAAAATAGACGTAGGTAATTAACTCTTAGTTTATTAATTTTATTTACTTATTACAATTGCTTAGAAATTATTTGAATTGTAATTACTTATTGTATCATATATCTTGTTTTAATTACTTAAATATCTATGTTGGTTTCTTTCTCCTATCTCTATTTCAATACTGAAGCCCCGAACATGTTGCTCATAAGGGATTGACTTTATTTACTCAATTTTTATGTTTTAATATTTATTATTTTCGGTATATTTAATCTGTATACTACTATTTTCAGTATACTACTATTTTGTTTTTAATTAGTATTATTTAAACTGTAAATTTTATTCATGCTCTGTTGAATATGTTATAATATATAAAATAGTTTATTTGCAATGATTTGCAAAATATAGGCCTAAGTACTCAAAATTTGTAAAATGTGTATGTAAAATAAAACAACAAATAAATGAACGAATGAATAAATAAATTAATCAACGAATAAATAAATGAAACGATGAATAAATAAATGAATAAAGAAATACATTTTTACGTGTTTTTTAAATAATTTGCACCCTTATCTCAACAAATGTGATATTTTTTATATTTTTATTTACTGAAAATAAAATTTGAAAGACAGAAACAAATTAAATCAGCTTCTGTGTATCCATAAAATTTAATGAACTCCAGTTTACAAAAAGTAATTATTTTTATATTCCCAATAAGTAAGATATAGGTCACTCGATATCTAGTGGAAACAAATGAACACGTGTGCTGAAGCTCAAAGTAAGAACCTTATGGTGGGAGTAAGTGAACTAGCTAGCTGGAAGTGGAAGCACAGCACAGTCCACTTTTTTTCCTCCTTACGCGCAAGTAGATTTCACGAGATAACGAATGACCTATGTCTGCTTTCATTAATAAAATCATAAATTGGAAATATTCAAGTTTCACACTAAAAAATTCATTCAATATAAATATGAGACATATCTAACAAAGAATACAATGAATATATTTCAAGTATTTCACTCGCTTGTAAACACAATAACTAATGCATAAAACACACAGATGCATAAAAACACGCAGAAACATTAATTTTTTTGCTGTGATCAGAGCATTCATGACACCTGATTTATTTTTATTCGATTAGTTTTTCATATGAAATAAGACGAAGTTTATAATGCCTTGGTTGCCTCTCTCATGTTGGAACACTGCAGAACACTGCTGGGCACTAATACCTCAATTGAGGTACTGCATATTCCCCCTTAACTCCCCACTCCACCTTCAACGGCTGAGGCGAGTACCAGGAAAGTAAACATTGCTCAGTAACGAAATGTGTAAGGCTTTTACGAAATTCGGCTCTCACTGGTCGCCTGAAATCCATCACTGATACACAGTGACTACTGTTTGTTTATAAGGCAGTGTAAGCGAAAAAGACATGGGCGGGGGTTTTACAGTTATAGTGTTATTATTGAGCACAATATTATTTAGAAGAAATAGAATACTGAATACGCCAATGATTTGAACCCACAAAAGAAGCTCGGCACAGCGTTATAATGAACCTTAATCGTTAAACATAAGTCAATATTATAAAAACCAAAAATAAAATTAAAATTTTGATAATATTCACAGCATTACGTTTTGTAAGAGAAACAAAAGAAACAAGACCCTGAACAAAGCTTCAGACATCATATAGTGTGGAAACAGCATCCAATGTCTACTCAGGTGCAATGTTCTTCCATATGTCGCACCATTAGCATGGTTTCCTTCGGAAGGGAACCAAAATTTTATTGAGCTTACGCTATCGTAGATTCACAGTACGGAAAAGTACTTTCCCACATACGCAGTCCATGTGTTATTGCAGAAGTAACTCTTCTTCGAATCATAGAGAAAAATCTTGTTTCAGAATTCTTTTGGTGGTTCTGAAGATTTCTACAAGATCGTTAAGACTTGTAGAATTAACGGAAATGTGTTAAAAATTTTAAACACAGTACAGGGAGTACAAAATGCCATAAAGTTGACTTAAAAGCGCATTTCCCATTCCAAATACCAAAGAGTTACTCTCGAAGAAAATCGCACACTTACAATGCTTATTCCTGACGGTATTTCTAGCAAAAGAAAAATGACATAAACATTGTCCCGATTTCGAATAGTTACGGCATTATTCCAGTTCAAGAACAACATCAACGTAACCTAAATTCGTAGCTTTAGTATTTATTTGTCTTTTATGCTTATTTAGCTCGATCAGAAATATGTTCATCTAGGCCTACTAACTGGCCAAAGGTTTTTTAGGATAATTAAGTAGCACGATTCATACGCATGGTGCCTGAGTTTACTGAAGCAAGAAGTGAAGTTTTGCGTGGAGAGAACAAACTTCGTGAAAGTAAAACGTATTAGTAATGACTAATGAATCATAAATCATTATTTTATGTTGCGTTAAATAAGGCAAAGCTATCACCTTTATTCGCCATGATGCGCTGAGGGTCATGGAGATAGAGCTCCATGCTTGATCGACTTTTGCTTCTGGGAAAGACCCAGTACTCAATTTAGCAGGTGGCTGAGTGAACTTCAGCGCCGTTCTTGAAGTTTTGGCAACGAAAAAGTCGCGGAGTCACTACCAGGAGTTGAACCTCGGATTTCTATTCCGTAGTAAGTTGCAATTCCCGGCCGCCTTCCGAGACTAAAATATGCAAATATGTTACGCAATTTCAGAAATTGATTCCTAAATTCTGTGTTGTAAAAGCATGCATTCAGTACTGAATCAAAATTTTAAATGGTGAGGTTAGGAATTTTCGTTTTTTGTTTTCCACATTTCATAAAATTAACACTTCTTAAAACTCAAGTCGCTACAGCATCGTTATATTAACAAAGGAGTCGATGTTCATTATTAAACTCTTTCATCGAAATAAAATCATTGATGTGCTCTGGGATAGCAAGACGAATTGACTCATGCTCCACTACGCCCTAGGACATTTGTTCGCATCCCGCTTGAGCTGATTATCCGATTGGAGCATTTTTCGACGTTTTTCCCAACCGTAAAGAAGAACGTCTGATAATCACATCAGGAAGTCCTTCGATGTTAGATACCCGCGAAGTTGATATAATGTAACTGATTAAAAAATTCAAAATAAGATATCAGGAATAAGCTTAGTTCATTACTCTCCGTGCATTACTCTATATATTAAAAGAATAATTATCCTAATTTCAGAAAAGTTACTTTTGGTCACCCTGTGCGTGTACAGTACGCGAGATGCGTGCGACTCTATCAACCGAGGGATTCGCAACTTCCATCTCCCCTACACTGCTGCCTTTAAGCAGTTAAGACAGTTTCAACAATGAAAACGCTGCCTCTCTAAACCTCTTGCTTAAGTATGAAGATAGTAAAACGCTACAACTCCGAAGGAAGGTACGGAAAACCCTTCAGGGGCTGGGCTCATAATATTGCAAGATAATCGAGCAATTAAACCGGCTATTAAAGGAGAGATCAGAGTCGTTTCATTAGATAATAGTTGCCTTTAACTTGCACCCATTGTAATAACTATACGAACTACGGAAGTCAGTACTTACTTGTTAAAAGCAGGGTCAGGGCGAGGCAGATTAACTCCATAGTCCAATGCGAAAGCATCATTGTTGTGTGGGCAATCTTGTGATCCAAATGCTTGACATTGACAGCTTTAATCTCACTGTTCTGCTTCAGTTTTTTTTAAATCCCAAAACACTTAATAATAATCAACACACAAAACACACAAACACAAAAACTTTAAACATAGAAACTTCTCTTTATCTATTCGTTACTAAAGACAAATATTATGACGGAATGAGACGCCCATTTGTTTCAAGATTTTTTAAAACACGCCATTTTCAAAACGTGTTTTTAAGAAAATCTAGGAAGGAAATTTCAAGCGTAAGTTAATGTCTACTGTTAGTAACACAACTGTTCGTTTCAATCTTATAACCTCACTTGTCTTTTCAATAATGTAAGTTAAAAGTAAAACAAATGATCATGTCTTTTTTCTTCTGCGGGGCGTTTCCCGTTCAAAGAGTTTATTTTATGAATCGGAACTATATATTTTCAATAACACTGAGTTGGATACTTTAAAACGGTGGGGCGTTTCAACGTCTTATTCCATTGGCATAAGTTACGCTGAGTTTTCTGTCTCTCTCTCCTTATGTCACTTGCTTTGTTATCGCGGACAAGAGACAACTGAACATCAACACGGGCCACGCTCGCTCGCCTCAACGGGAGATTCGTTGTCCAGGCGTGCGCAATCCGCATCATCTGTACGCCCGCGTCTCTTACCCTCCACCCCTATTGAATTGGGCAGCACCCACATCTCAGCTATCGTCATATTTGCTTGCAAGGAACCACAACACTTCCAAACAAACTAAAGTCCTGCTTAATGCAGCCAAGTTTAATTAATATTCATTTCATAATTGAAGGGTAAAGGGGAAAATCAACATAACTTAGTCCAAAAAATGTGAATATGAGATAATGATAGCACTGCAAGCTTCTCAGTCAGCTGTTTCAGCTTGATAGATCAAGTCACTGTATGGGAAAACCCAACACTGTCCAGGTTATAAAGCGACAAAGAAAATGCGTACAGGAGAAAAACAAACACACTCCATTCCCCACGTACAATCCAGCAGAGTCCATTCAAAATAATTATTAGTTCCTTCTGATGATAATTCATCACAAAACATTTAAATCATGGGGCAGTAAGTTCAATTTAATTACTTTAAATCTAAATTGAGCTTCTTAAAATATCATTAATTTAGATCTTTTGTTTTACACTCAAAATATACCAACACCAAATGTTTCATTTATCTAGCTACTAACATTATAATAATATATTTTACTTACAAATGGCTTTTAAGAAACCCTAAGTTCATTGCCGACCTCACATAAGTCCGCCATCGGTCCATATACTAAACGAGATTAATCCAGTCTCTACAATCATATCCCACCTTCATCAAATTCATTTTTATATTATCCTCCCATCTACGTCTCGGCCTCCTCTAAGGTCCCTCCTTCCGGCCTCCCAACAGACATTCTATATGCATTTCTGGATTAGCCCATACTGCAACATGCCCTACCCATTTCAAAAGTCTGGATGTAATATTCCTAATAATAATAATAATAATAATAATAATAATAATAATAATAATATATTTTACCATTGTTGTAACAGAAGTTTAGTTTTTGAGAATGAATGGCTAGGCTTACATTGAGAAAGTTGAAAATGGTATAACTCAGTATACCTGGCTATTCTGTGAGAACAGGACGTTGTTTCCCCCCCCCCCCATTTTTGTGTTTTAACGTTTAATATGTCAGGTATTTTCAATGATTCATCTCGTTTTGTGAGTGAATCGAATCCCGAGAGTGACGAAAAGCCGCGGGCCGGTTCAGAAAAATCGGCGAAGAAGCGGAAGTTAGTATGAAGAATGATGGATGCGTCGAAAAAGCTAACGGACAGTAGGTCACCTAGGGCCGTATTCGTAGACATTTTTATTTCGGGCTTCCGGTGGATGACCAGCGTTTTTCGTATTCATAAACCAGTGTTAGCGATAGGATATGATTTGAATTTTGTACAAGTAACCAGTTGATAGCCGGGACTAGCTTAGTACGCACGTAGCGCATGCTTCGAAATGTCTATGAATACGGCTCCTAAAGACTGGTGAGGACTCACTGTAAAAGGGTCCAGTGTTTTAAGAATGTAACTTTAGAAGAAACAAACATTTTAGTAAATCAAATTCAGTGATATTGTTCGTGAGGAAGGTAGGGACGCCAACAAGTTTTTTAACTGACTGGATTCCTGTAAAGTCTGTAAGCAGGGGACGGCTTCGGCAAAATTACGTACTTAATTAATAAGAACAGGCAGCGAAACTTGTTGCCTGATGAAAAGGTTTACTGTTACTTTACTATAGATGGGTTTATATTGTTCGTAAATTTAAATGAATTATTCCATCCAGCAAATATTGTACAGAAAAATGTTGATAACGTTAATGCACTCACAGAAAGAGTTAAACAATGAGTTACTTCAAGGATATAAGAAGTACTGATTGCAGTGTAGCATTTGTTACTTTGAAAGATATAGTTTTGTAACAATCATCCAACACTTCCAATGTTAAAGCTGACGCAACTGAGGCATTACGAACTCTCATGTTGAATTACCCTGAATTTACATCTGCTATGATGAAATGTGTCTGTGTTCCTTGTGCATCTGTTGACGCAGAAAGGTTTTTCTCATGTAAAATACATAAATGTTAGTGACCGTAGGCACAGAATGAAAGAAAATAATATTGTCACTTCTGCTATGCTTTCATTCCACAAATAGAAACAGCAGATGTTACATAATGGAAATAATGTTTTTATTTCATTTTTATAAATTTTAATATGTAGATTAAATTGTTGTATGAAATCTTTTTTATCATTATTTTGACATCTAATACGTAACATAGGGTTATTTTTTCACGTAAAATTCGCTTTCCAATTTATACGAAATTATTGCGATTATCTTACAACTAATTAACGATAAAACGCGAAGCGCACGCGCGCGCGCGTGTGTGTGTGTGCGTGCGTGTGCGTGTGTACGTACATACGTATTCACACTGCAAATTGGTAAATACCCGGTGGCATTGGTAACTAATTACACTCAATTATGACAATTAATATTAAACACAATTAATAAAAAATACAATCATTAATATTAGTAACACTACTACTAATAATAATTAATAATAATATTAATAATAATAATAATAATAATAATAATAATAATAACAAGGTGCATTCTAAATTAAATGAAGCGCAATCACTTAAAATAACATTTAAAGTAAATCTAATTTGTATCTTAACCCTAAGTTCGAACTAAAACCCACGAGTAAGATATGTTCACACATGCACAAGTATCTTTCAGCACTACACTCATTTCGCTGTCAACTCGGGCTGTTCTCCCTGTAGCATTGTGGTGTGGGGTGTTCTTCTGCATTAATAGAAACTCGCCTATTGTTTCTGCCTCTAAAATAGCATGATAACCGCCAAACCATCGAGGATGACTACATTGGCACCAACATGCATTCAGTGACTCACAGTGAAAATTATTCACAAAGAATTTTAATGCAAATTTATTTAAATATTTTTAAAAAATGTTTATGTAATCGTATGATCTTTATAACTTCCTTACCATCGTTTGTGTACATTTTACATAAATACACAGTGAACCGTAAGTAAGCCTAATGTCATTAATTTCAGGAGGTTAATCTTTGAGATATTTCAAACGAAAAAGTTTAATACAATTTTGCTCGTTTTTACTTCCTTTTCAAGATATATATTACATGAAACATTTCATAGCGTGTCTTGGGAAAAGTCATTGATTTAAATCCAAATATGCGCAGATAGTTTAAGAAAGCAATGCATTAGGATAATAAATGATTTGAAAGAATATTAGTTTTGTCTTTTAAATGTGCAGAAATTAGAACCAAACGAATGTAACTTTTCGTTCTGCAAAGGAATTTTACAATGTAATGCACTGTAACAACGCTGTAAAGGTCATTTTATTGCCTGGAGAGAGGCAGCTACGACATGAAGTAATTCAGTTTCCGTTCTCTAACACAGTTCAAACACAACATTTAAACGGTATATCATCTGTATTTTTTTTTACGACCAGTGACCATTTTATTTCTGTAAAAGCAATTTTTAGGTGAAGAAGATGGAGAAAGACAACTTTTTATCTTATAAGAACTTGAAACATAAATTTAAGCCAAGAAATTGAAACATATAAAAATGTAAAATTATATGAATAGCATAGACCTATTAAATTCTTCACATTCCTTTAATTCTTTAAAAAAATAAAGAAAATAAATTTTTTTAGTTTCTAAAAAATATCACATACCCTGGATTTGTGATGTCCCTGCTATTTCCTGCAATTCACTGTAACGTATTGCTGCCGTGAAATGTACATCGAGCACTGGACATGTGGGATTTCTGCACCACATGAAAGGCTATGTATGAATATTACAATCACATCAAAAACTAAATTTGAAAAAAAAAGTGACTTTTTGGGTTTCTACAATTCTCGATACAATTATTCGGTTCTATTTTCCAAACATTGTGTTCTATGTGATCACAACAACGTCTTGGCCGAAAATGTTACGAAATATCTATTATCAAAATTTAATATTTACAAAATTATGTTTCCTACATTATAGAACAATGTGAATTGCAAATTTAGTTTCTTTTAGACTTATTATATAATACGAGTATTATAAAAACTTCGTCATTTCGCTGGTAAATAAAGGATTTTGTGTTTCCTTTTACGCTCCTCTTCTGTTCAAGTAAAATGATGTTTCCTGGGAGTGAATAATAAATGAGAATCTAATTATACACGACTGTTAATTAAGTTATTACATCATCACTTTTCTTTGTTTAGAATTTTATTCACAACACAAACAAAAACCTGCGACGTATGCAGTGAAATAAAATTAGCATTGTTTCATTTTGACAGAGTTAAAAATTAATTTTCTCTTGTAAGAAATAAAATAACGTAGAAGTACACATTGTGCACTCTGTTAATACCTACTAACAACAAAGCTAACAATCCACATTGTAAAAAAAAAAAAAAGAGCACCGGTAACAGTTCGTTGTGACCTTTATATCTACACATAAGACGCAGTCTCAATCCCGAACATTACTCGAAATGAGGACAAGTTTCTTTCAAATTTTTTGATATACCAGTAACCTGTACACTGTATTCCATTAATGCCGTCTTGTTTCTTAGTCTTACCTTATTGACAAGGAACACTGCATCTTCTATCTCAACCCCTAATGTGCACGTACGGCTTGACTCACCAACATTTTGTATTCCGGTGTTCAATGGTGTTTATGCTAAAGTAAAAGCTACACAATTAGAACTGGTTTACGATGTAGTGTATATTAACTTTTCAGAGATGCAGCGACATGCCACTGCTTATTGGAATGGCTATCACTACTCATAGAATCTGTGTGCCTGTTGTATACAACTTACTAGCATAGCAGTGAGAGACGGATGAAGTACTGGCTGTGAATAAACTGCGAAACGTGACGACATTAATGTAATAGATTGTACCAGCTTCTTCACATTTAGCTTCTATAAGATCTTACCAGCGTTAGCTACTAAGTACTACTAGGCTATCTCTGTGGATGCGACTAAACGTACTGATCTTTCATTATATCTCTGCCTCTGTGCAACGTCACAGTTTGCGGTGAGGAGAAAGAGAGATAGCAAAAGGTTGCACTAATCTGTAAGAAAAAGTGTGTCTAAACTCTCACCTTGTGCTCAGGAAAGAAGTAATCAGAGTACTGAATGAAAGCATCCAGATATCTTTTGTTTTGTTTTTTAGTACTCTGAGGCCCAAGATCAAGATATGCCACTTGAAACTCAAAGTCAGTCGCCGGCAGAGATATAATGCAACATCTGTATTATTAGAAAACGATCCCATATTATTGTTTGGAATTGCCAGACATAATGGTCCCAACAGAATCGATAACTCTGCAGGACTTACTATATTGCTCTGAAGTTGGAATCTGTGTGAAGTTTCGAAACATTTATTTCGTGAAGTTACAGCACATGGTGGAATATCCAAAAGATAAATCTTAATTTCAACAATGGGAATGGAAACCTGGTCTGATGTATTTTCTATCTAGAAACTATGACGCTTGAATAACGGCAGAAAACCTGTATACACATTCACACAGTGTCAACATTCTTACAAAGAGCTGAGAGTGACTTTTCCAAAATTATGGATATGAGACAGTTTCGTTATAATCCATTCAGCCCTTACCTAAGAATCTGTCACTCCACCTCGTCGTTAACTTCATAACATTTATAGAGAAGTAATACAAACCTCGTTAAAGGGAAACGCATCTTGTTTCACGGGACGACTGAGAGCTGCATCGGATGTCCTCACAGCTGCTACTTAAACTAAGCATCCTCCTCTTTAATGCGGATTTCGCCCATTACAGCTGAACCACTTTGGCAGGTGTGAACCCATCTGGATTGATTCATAGGAAGGAACGGGCGGAAATAGTATACCATAGAGCGGAAAAGTAGATCACGGTATTTCGAGTAATGAAATGAAAGAATTTCAACAGTGAAATTTCTATCTGTGATACGTGTAACAGCTGGCAGAGGTATAGATCGTAACTGTGTGACACGATATCTGGTGGCATCTCCGACTGAGGAAATGTAGCAATGCACCATATTTCAGTCATAGTGAGAAACGTTTATTCTGAGGATTTGTGCTTATATCTCAGTTACGACCTCACAGCAACTTACTTGTATACAGAGTAAACCGTAAGTAATGTTATTAATTTCAGGGGGTTATTCTATGAGATTTTTCATACAAAAATGTTTAATACAATTTTCCTCGTTTTTTTTTTATTTTTAGAGAAAAAATTGTTTTATATGAAACATTTCATAGCGTGACTTGGGAAAGCCTTTGATTCAGTTCCCAATACGCTCACTCAATTTAAGAGATCCGTTTACTATGACTATATCGTTTATATGACTTCATCACATTTTCGACCAATGAAGTTAAATGGCATTTTGAATTCCAACCAATCACGTCATACATCGCGATAATTTTTGCAGCTACATTTATCGCTATAAATTTATCGCATGGTCGTTCTTTTGTTTAGTCAGTGTCGCCAACTATTTCCCCGTAAATCGATGAGCATGAATTCATTAAGATGCATATACACGGTTAAACTTTTCTTTCAACTTTACGCATTTAAGCATTAAATGCAAGTTTGATATTTAATATTAATTAATATATTTACGCAATAAAGACGACATTCAAAACGGTGCACCATGTAGACATAAAATCTTCATGCATCTTAATTGAGCGTACGTTTAAACTTGATTATTTCAATATTCGTCCCAGATGCATGCATATGCGCATGGCAATTTGAACTGTGTAGATGCAGTCCCGTTACACACTACAGCGAGATGCATTTGTCGAGCTATGGAAAATGCTTTCCTGTAACACGGAGTAACGGTCGAAATAGGGCATAGTTGACATTGATCCCGTTCACACAGAGAACCTAACCTAATTGTAGCCTATAAAATTTGAATTACATGAATGAAATTAAACAATAATAGAAAGTCAGATGTTCAAATTTATGTAACATCAGCGCATATCAAATCCGAAGACCTTGTATAGTATTATATACATCTTTGATCAAACTACCTTCCTTATGGCGTAATAAAATTCGTGTTTTAATTATCTAAACAGAGATGGCTCCACTGTGTAGCAACATATGTCTCGTTATAGTGTCAATACATAAGAATTGCTAGCTGTCTCCATAGGTATTACATAGTTCATAGTTCTCGGTGTAGTGTATAATGTAACGATGAAGTACTAACTAAAGTGCGAAAGCCTACTTTCACATCTACAACTTCATCTTCTAATTCCATACCCATAGTAGGCTATCAAAAGAAAATTACACTCCTCCAGTCAGATTTGATAAATATTTAAATTAAATTATGATTTCAGCAGATAATATTTCTGTTATAATAATAAGAGAAAAGCGCAGTACATGTAATTAACATTGTTAAACCTGTATTTCGCTTTTCGCAATTAACATTACTGAATAACATCAAATTTCTTTATTGCGGTAATCGATATTCATCTATTTCAACTTCACAATGTCTGAATAGGTCAAGTATTCGTAAATGTACTGTGAGCGAATTTTAGGGATATATTATTTACATTTTTATTTTATTCACGAAATAGTCCTAATAAATATCACTCGAGATCCAAGATCAGTATAGATAATAAAATGATTGAAATGATTTTTAGGTTTGTCCTTTAAATATGCAGAAATTTCATTTAAACAAATGTAACTTTTCGTTCTGAAAAGGAATTTTATAATGTTACATTTGTTCAGATTAAATTCCTGCATATTTAAAGACAAAACTAAAATTCTTTCAAAAATTTGTTATCATAATACAGGGTTCTCTTAAATTGAATTAGCATATTGGGAATTCAATCAATGGCTTTCCCAGAACACGCTATGAAATATTTCATATAAAACCATTTTTATCTCGAAAAGAAAGCAAAAACGAGAAGAACTGTATTAAACCTTTTTGTTTTAAATATCTCAAGGAATAACCCCCAGAAATTAATAACATTAGCAGAAGAGGATTCGATACTAAACGATATGCTACTTGAGCTAAATGACAGTTGTGAGCAGTATAGGATGAAGACAAATGCAAACAAGACGAAGACCATGGTTGTCTCAAGAAAAATAAAGAAGGTAAACTTGCGAATTCTAAATGAGACAGTACTTATAGCAAATGAACAGTTCAAATACTTGGGATGTACTATAAGCAGTACCAAGAGCTGCAGCCAGGACGTCAAAAGGAAGACAGCAATGGCAAAGGAAGCTTTTAATAGAAAAAGGAGCATCTTCTGCGGACGTCTGGAAAAAGAACTAAGGAAGAGACTATTTTAGTGAAGTGCTTTGTGTGAAATGGGGCAGAAACATGGATATTACGACGAAATGAAGAGAAACGAATAGAAGCATTTGAAATGTGGATATGGAGAAGAATTGAGTGTGTGAAATGGACAGACAGAATAAGAAATTAAGTTGTGTTAGAAAGAGTGGGTGAAGAAACTGATCAGAAAGAGAAAAGGGAATCGGTTGTGTCACTGGCTGAGAAAAAAACTGCCTACTGAAGGATGCACTGGAAGGAATGGTGAACGGGAGAAGAGTTTGGGGCAGAAGAAGATATCAGATGATAGACGATATTAAGGTGGATCATATGCGGAGAATAAGAGGAAGACAGAAAATAGGAAAGATTGGAGAAAGTTGAGTTTGCAGTGAAAGACCTGTTCATGGGCAGAACACGTTTGTAGCCTCTGTATGTATGTATGTATGTATGTATGTATGTATGTATGTATGTATGTATGTATGTATGTATGTATGTACTTACAGTTCACTCTGTATGTACGGTTCTACATGTATGTACAAATTCTTGTCGTTTCACATCGTCATCTTTGACATGTGAGCATTCTTCATAACCAAGTTTTGATCCTCGAAGTTCTACTGTAGGTATACCTTCGTTCTAGGGTCGTGACGCTTACCTCTCTTGCTTCTCCCCGGTACTATCCAGTGACATATAGCATTCGGTAATTTCAATTTACTCATACAATGAACATTGCCAACCTACACTAGAGTCTTACTATTTTCCACCAACTCTATCCTTACTTGCACCTAGTTGTACTGGAGTCTATCGAAGATATTATTATTCGATTCTATATTAAAATGATGCAGAAACATTCAAATAACAATTTTTACTTATGTTCAGCATTTTTCTTATCCATATCGACATTATGCGAATTCAATTTAGGCTTAATATTAACTCTCAATCACAGTTATATAGGTATTCCATAGGCTACAATACTGTAGGACTTCAGGTCTTCATCACTACATCTATGAAATATATAGGTAAAATACATGGAAGAAATAAGTTATATTATAATTTTTATTTTAATTGCACTATTAATTAGATACATGACACTAATATTTCAATGAAAATACTATATTATGATTTCCTTCATCTTAATCAAGAATATAAAATCACTAAAATCAGTACATTTTCTTTCCATACAAAAGTGGTGAGTGTCTCAAATTTTACTAAGTTCATCGTAATAAAATATATAATATATTAACACTAGACACACGTGTGTCCACTCCCATATATTTATGTCTTCACAGTTATGACTTTAGCTCCACAGTCGCAATGAGGCATGTGTCATTTCTGCAACTATGTGCTACTTATCGCAGCTTGAAATAAGCATTGAAGAGAAAATGTGGTCCTTCCAAGGAGGGAGGGATTGCAGTCAAATATTTATTTTAAGGGGTGTACCATACATTTATCACTTCAGTGTTTTCTATTATGACATATATTTTTATTTTTTATGTAATGTGCGGAAAATTTTACAAGTATAAAATAATGACGATGATGACATAACATACACTAATAATGAACATTTATCATTACTCATTTTTTTCTTTAATATAATGCAGTTTTAAACGTAGTTTCAAAATTTTAGTTCTCAGTGCTGTTGTTGGCTTCAGATTAAGTTCCTGAGAGGGCGCGGGATATTGATAAACAAAGAACTTCATTGAGTATAGATCCATTTCTCTTTCGCGTTTTCTTTTTTAGACTGCTTGTTACACGATCTGACGACACCAAAAGCATTTTCGAGTATTCCCCAGACGGAAAAATTTGCTGGACTTATTAAACGTCGTTTGGGCCTCTTCTAACAGTTCAACTATAGGGACTAATAAATATTTTATTATCTGACCACCATGCAATAATACTTTATAAAAGCTCGGAGAAAAATCTGTAATTTTGCCTCTGATTTCACCTCTGTCTCTCTTTCATTCTGAACGTACTCTCATTTGACTCGCAGACGCTAATTCTTCAGAGCTAAGGTTTTGTACTAGATGTTGCACTTTTCTTCTTTTCGAAGGTTCAATGTAGTCTGCGAATGATCTGGAAGGACAACCTGCATTAGATGACAAGCCATTTGTGGAAGCTTTTTCTATAGTTTGTTCATATAAAATATATTTCTCTGTAGTTTTCTTTTTGTGATTGAAATTTACTCAGAATTAGGTGACAAGCAAGCAAATTTAATAAGTTTGTTTTTTTACAGTATCTTTAACGGATTATTTGTAAGTTTTCACATCGTTATTTTCCAGTAAACAGTTGAATAGTTCATCACTTCTTTCTAATTTGTCATCTGTACGGCGCTAACCATGAACAAGATCGTTCAGTGATACCTCTTCTGAGAGCACTAAAACCTGAAAAAAAGTTGCAGCTAGTTTTTATATAGGAGAAAGAATAAGGTATTGGTTTTAGTTTTCTGAAGAAAATTTGACCAATGGTTGACGATTCTAAATTTTCGGATCTACAAAAACTCACAACTATAAGTTAAAATAACAAGAATTTCTCGATTTTCAAGCAAATTTCACTTTAAAGTAGTACGTTCTGTGGGATTTTTTAAATATCACAAAAATAGTACATACCTCAGTCTTCCATATCCACTGGTAATCGATGAAGATCGTCGAAAATACACGTCCTTTCAAGCAAAGTTAATGGACAAAAATTATGATCTCGGTTTCAGACCGGGGATGCGATAAGAAACACCATACTTCTGACTTCTTTCACAACACAAGGGTTGCACAAATAAGCGTAAGTATAACAAATATCGTATCCTTGGATATTATAGTAATTAAAAAGTCCATAAAACATGAAAATATATGGTACTCAATTTTTGTATTTTGCGCGGCCAAATAGCAAATAGGATCACTGTGCGACGAACAGTCGGGGAATCCCTGGGCTGAGGTGGATTCTTGGAGGTAGTACTGGTTTCCGTTGCTGACATAGAAAGAGCCATTCGGTCGTTTGCAGATGGGACCCAGTTCTGAGGCAAGATGGTCACCTATCAGTGTTCAGTTCGTGAATGTCACCCAGTCCACCCAGTCCACCTGTCAGACTCGGACAATCATTGCATATATAGGGCGCACAATGGGCCAAAGTCTAAGTTAAAGACCCGCCTCGGGTCTAGTCCTCGAAAAAGCCAAGCCAAGGCCATACGGTACACAGAACATAATACTTCTTGGTAAAGGTTGGTGCTTGCAACAGTGGAGGAGGTATCGCAACAAATAAATAAGCGATACTCTGTTCTGGTTTGTTGCCGCCTTCGCATGTTGGTCCCACATAGTACTGTCGACAAATATCCTGCAGCGCCTCTGCATGAACAAAGATTAACTAACAATCAATAGTAAATATAAAGTACCGTTAATTAGGGGGAATCTTTAATATTAACAATAAAATAATTTGGGGGAATCTTTAATATCTATACTAATAATAAATCTGTAGCCGAAATGTTTCTGGTAATTTTCGATTTTCCAAAAATAATTGGTCCTAACATATATAATTAACCACCCTGAAACCGAAAATCGCTTTTTTGAAATTTTTGTTTGTATGTCTGTCTGTATGTTTGTTACCTTTTCATGCGATAATGACTGAACGAATTTCGATGAAAATTGGAATATAAATTAAGTTCGTTGTAACTTAGATTTTAGGCTATATGGCATTCAAAATACATTATTTAAAAGAGGGGTTATAAGGGGGCCTGAATTAAATAAATCGAAATGTCTCCCTTATTATTGATTTTTATGAAAAATGTTACATAACAAAAGTTTCTTTCAAACTAATTTGCAATAAGTTTTATTCCTTGAAAAATTTTGATAGGACTGATATTTAATGAGATAAATGAGTTTTAAAATTAAAATAACTGCCATCTAAGGCCGTGTAATGAAATAAAAAACAAATGACTTCGTCTATAAGGGGCCTTGGACAGCAACAATCGAAATCTATGAAAGACAGCCTACAGAGAATGTTTCTATGTTTGTATGAAGTAATATCGGAAGCTAAATTAACCGATTTGTATAATTAATTATTATTTCACCATTGGAAAGTGTAGTTTCTCTAGATGGACATAATGCTATAATGTTATTACAGTAACTTCTGATATAATATAATATAATATAATATAATATAATATAATATAATATAATATAATATAATATAATATAATATAATATAATATAATATAATTTATAATGTAATGGAATATTGTATAATATAATTTAAGTTATTTGAAGGGTTCAGAACCATAGTGGGCCAAGCGCCATTTACTGAATACGTAGAAAACAAGGGTTAAAATGAAGTTATTACCATAATTAAATGGAAACATATAACAAGTAAAATAAAGTATACATATTAAATCTAAATGATGTCAATGTTCATTAAACTATGGTTGCATGTAATAAAAATTAAGAAACAAGTTAAAGGAATTGTCATTGCACCAAATGAGTGCTCTCTGGACCAAAATGATCGCATTTTAATTATTTGGATGCAATTTAAATTAAGTAACATATTAAACGATTTATCCTTCTATCAAACACGAATGTTCACTGGCTCAAATGTTCTATTTTAATTATGTAATTACTTTATATTTATTTCTAACGGGTGCAGCGGAGCGCACGGGTACGGCTAGTTAACAATAAAATTAAATCATATCATACTAAAGACTATCTGGTTTTGCTAGAGTGTTTGCTGCAATCTCCTAGCAGCTTTAAAACAAAATTTATATACTGCCTATTAATCTGGCAACAGAAAGTAAGGTGGAAAAGTAACTGTAAACTACACAGGACAAAACTATCTCTGAGCTGGTATCTTGGTTTAAGTGAGAAGTTCAACATTGAAGCATGAGGCAATGATCTGTCGGCCATTGAAATATTTTCACTGCGGCTCTTTTCCTGGTTTTGATTTCGTTTCATCATGTCGACGTTATCCATAACAGTGGCTCAACATAAACATCCACAAATTAATGTGGATTGGGCCCTCCTCCTGGTCTTGATTTATTTTGATCAGATGGACGTTATCCATAACAGTGGTTCAACATAACATCGACAAATGAGGATTGGGCCCTCCCCCCTAGTTTTGATTTGATTTGATGAGGTCGACGTTATCCATGAAAATGGCTTAACATAACACACCCACAAATGTAGATTGTAGCCTCCCTCCTCCTGGTCTGGATTTGATTTGATCAGATCGACATTATTCATAACAGTGGTTGAATATAGCACATTCACAAATAAGGACTGGGTCCTCCCCTTGATCTTGATTTGATTTGATAAGGTCGACGTTATCGATAACAGTAGTTCAACATAACACATCCACAAATATGGATTGGATATGGATGTCCAATGACATGATTTCTTTTTGTCACAGAACTTTAATGTATTTTTTGTGAGGACATTTGAAGCAGTATTTGTATGCAGTCCATGCCAGGTGGCATGGTTGCAGCACTGATAACAGCTAATGACAAAATCTTAAGCTGTGTTCTAGGAAATGCTGTATGGTGCACCGATTTCTACCTTGAATTTGAAGAGGGCATTTATCATTTAATTCATTTGACATTTATTTTGGCTGAAAACTAAAGCGCATTTAACATAAGTTATTAAATACTGTTTCAGGCGGCCCGGGTTCAATCTCCGGTGAGGTTTGGGTGAAATTTTGATGGAAAAAAACATGTGTTGCATAGGGTTTATCTCGGGGTACTCCCATTTTCCCTCTTTCATTACCAATACTCTCCACTTTTTCCTCATTTCATCTATCATCTATATTATTAAAAATAGGCTGAGGTTATGTGTGAGGATAATACGGGTTTTGATGCTGATCTAGGTTCTAAGGGCTCGGCGTTCCGGGCTCTGGGTTCGGGCTCGTCACTAAATGATGAGCCCTTATTTGTAAAATCCAGGAAGGGTGGTCCGCCTGACAGCGTGATCACGAATCCTTCTGCCGGAGTTATACAATAAATCGCATATTATAGGGTGTACAATGGAACTAAACGGCCTAAATTGAAGGATTCATCCCAGATCCAGCCCTCGTGAAATCAATCAGTCATTAATGAATGAATGAGTGAATCATTCAATCAACACTCTTTATTAACTTTTGAGGAAGAATCTATGGACAGCTTGTGCTCATGTTTATACTCAGCCTAAGAACCCTGTCCCTGAATGAGATATACAGGTAAAATTCTCACTAAAGTTTTGTACTTCACTGACAGATGTCTCTGCAGGCCTATTAGATTGCAGCGATGTCTGACGTTCGATTCAGGAAGAGAGAAATCAGATCCTATCACTGTTGTGAAACTTCTGAAAGACTTCTCAAAAGTCGTTAAAACTTTCGAAAGACGTGGAACAAGTTAATAATGTTACGTTTTGAGAAACGTACAGAACTCCTACTGTCTGAAATACAAAGAAACTTCTCTCACCCGAAATGTGATCTAAATTACAACCCAGTAATTCCAGGAATTCAATTATAATCATAATTATTCGTATTTCTTTACTTTCTTTCCTCAGCTATTACCACATTATCTGGAACTGATGCGTTGCAATATGTAAAGGAACTCTGTTTCTGAATAGGATATACAAGTAAAATTATAGTTCAAGAGTCCTGCTACAAGAGCATAAATGTCTCTATTGGCTTGTTAAGAGTATACCAATTTCTGATGCTCGTAGCAAAGAAATATAAATCAGACCTTCTCACTGTTGCGAAGCTTGTAAGAGATTTCTTTATAGTCGTTAAAACTTTCTGAAAGCAGGGAAAACTTGGTTAACGACGCTAAGTATTTAGAAATGTTCTGAAAGAAACAGGGTAAATATGTGGTTTTATTGACTACACTGTAAAATAAACTCAATTTGAAACAAAGTATTTCATGAATGAATTTACAATTTTAATTAATATTTTCCTTCTTTATTTTTGTTCCTAAACTTATATTGACTAAAACATAGAAACTGATAGAATTTTCTGTGTTTTTAAATCCGGTTATTTGACGGCGCTGTGTGATCTACTAGGTTATTTAGCGACAATGGATTTGGTGGTAGCAAGATGATGTTTTGCGAAGTGACACCGAGGATTTGCCATTTTATTAACTGATATTTGCCTTACAGTTAATGAAAACCTTGGAGAACATCCAACCACGTAATCAATTCCAAACCAGTATCGAACTTATGATCGACCGCAGCTCTGGGTCAGCATGCAAGCATGCCTACCGTCTGAGCTACGCCGGCGGCGTTTGTATGTTGGAACATTTTAGTTCAAATGGATATTCTACATAAAAACGTTAGATCTTATGAAGTCTATCGTTTTATACTGAACTCATATTTTTTATTTATTTATATGCTTCATGTTCTTGATATCCTATACACACAGTATAAATACGATAAGTTATATGTCGAAAATTATTATAATGTTTTATTCCGATGTGACCAATACAGTAGTATATATTCTTATGTGGATACTGAGTGCTGGGAGCTCGAAGCGACGTGTGAAGAACAGTAATGTTCAGATTATGTCGGACCAATTTCACACAATCGATCCAGATAAAGTAACACGGATAAACATGTGTGCTTGAGAAACTAGGGCAAGCCGTATAGGTAAACCCACGTCTGCAGAATAGAATATGAGGGATTTCTCAGGATGTGGGAAACATCAATTTATAGATATTTGCACATTCAGATATATTATACACATTGAGATGTATGAAACTTTCAGACATTTCATGCTCTTTGAAATATTATTGACGTAATATCACGAACATAAATATATGAGTATAATTAACGTCAAACAAAATTCATTTTTAAAAGTACGGTAATGAAATGTTGCATGTGTGCACCAGTTTAACAGAACTGTTATTACAACTTCTACTCCCCCTCTTCCTTTTCCTTCTCATCATAAACACCACCACCACCATCACCACCACCACCACCACCACCACCACCACCACCATCATCATCATCATCATCATCATCATCACCACCACCACCACCATCATCATCATCATCATCATCATCATCATCATCATCATCATCATCATCATCATCATCATCATCATCATCATCATCATCAATTTTATGAAACTTTTTGACTAGAACATTAGGCTAAGATTCACTAATACTTACCTCAATATCTTGAATGCGAAATGTGATTTAAAATGTACTTATTCTATAGATAATATGCATTTATACCTTAAGAATTTCCCATGATACGTATATGCCAGCAGATTACATTTTCCATAAACAAAATTACAGTTCGAACACACTTTACTATACAGTGAATGTTGACTCTTCAAGAATGCTATTTCTCATATTATCTTCATCTTCTCTTGTGCTTCATCATGTGGGTCACTGGAACAAGACAGTCTCGTTCTTTCTGAAATTTCACAAAATTCTTGTTGCAAAGAAGATAAAGAATTGCTGTCCCCGCAGTTTACATGTCTAGTGCAGTCTAGACTGAAATTTATATCCTACAAACTGATGCAGTGAGTGTTGCCAGCATGAATCTTATTAAGTAGTTCACAAAGCAGCTGAGTCTTTTTGGTTAACAAAATGCGGCGAGGCGGTTGGCGACTATAAACCCAACAGAGCCAGTTGTAGACAGAAAGGAACAGACATGCAGAAATCACTCACTTTGTACACCATTTGTTGAAAAGCTATCCGTCGAATTTCTATGAAAGCGATAAGGGTTCAAATATCTATATGTCCAAAATGAATGTGTGGTGAACAAAGATTGGTTTTAGATTTTCTGGGTATATTACTTTTGTTTCGTCCATTATTCATCTCTTCTCTACGTATCACAATAGTCTTTACCATATGTGCAACGGAAAACCAAAAGCAACTGCTAGACTTACGCCATTCACCCAAGTGACTCCCTCTAGGATGAACACGCCACAACTGTAGACTCTTTGCCATTAG
Organism: Periplaneta americana; assembly: GCF_040183065.1. Classification (NCBI taxonomy): domain Eukaryota; kingdom Metazoa; phylum Arthropoda; class Insecta; order Blattodea; family Blattidae; genus Periplaneta; species Periplaneta americana. Next base: position 128,284,685 of record NC_091118.1, on the reverse strand, counting down.
TGCACCATGCAATATGGTCTTTAGTGCAAAGGAAGAAAATTATGATTGGTGAAGCAATGGTAAAATGTCGATAGGGAAAACGGAAGAAGCCCCCGAAAACTTACTACTGAGCATCGTATTTGTATCCCACTTGGACCCACTGAAATTCGAACTCGGCTTACCAACACAGAAAATCGATCGTCTAATGGTACGCCTCTGTGCAAAAGTATTAATTATAGAATTGTTATAATTATTTGCATTTGTATTTAATGTCAACAACAACAAGGAGCTACGGTGTGCCTTCATAATTCTGTATTTAGGTCCACCATACTATTTTCCTCTAATTATATTATTACATTGAAAGAAGCTCTTATTCCCCTATGACAATAAACCGATATTGATACCGATATTAGTGTTGAAATTCACTCAACCTGTTACCATTTTCGAGTCACACTTCTACTCTCCCAATAATTTCATATCAATATATCCCTTATGTTAGGCCTATTTCTTCTCACACTCAAAACTCCACTTATGTTCTTTTGTATTATGTTCACTCCTAAATAACAATAACCACGTTAACAGTCCTTTACCGGTCTCCTTACAAAATATAACGTTCATTTTCCTTATTTTAACACTTCACTACCTCTACTAATTTACCTCCTCTAGGCTATATGATTATACATTTGCCTTCACTAATTTAACGCCTCAGTATACTAAACTTGTTTCGGGTTCCGCATATTGCGGATAGATGGTAGGACTGTGACCCATTTTCAATTTGTACACCATTTCGGCGGGCGACGCTGTACATGATGTGTATCTGTGAAGAGTTATGTTGTGTACTAGGGTGAGTGTATGTATGAGTGCTGGTGAGGAAGGAAGAAGGGGAAACACGGTGCCGGCACGTAGTCTACTCCTGTCGAATAGCACCAAGAGGGCCGCCAGGCTTAACGTCCCCAACCGACGGACGAATCACTATACAGGGTGTTTCAAAAATACGGGGCATAATTTCAGGTATGTATTTCCCACATGTAGACAATCAAAATAGTTCATTACAACATGTGTCCGGAAATGCTTTATTTCCGAGTCATGGCCTTCACAACATTGAAATTCACCGGAACGTTTTTCTTTCCGCAGGTCGTTGCCGTCAAAGGAGACGTTAAGAGGGCTCTCTGACAGTTCATTCCGAGGCGAAGGTTACAATCAGTGTTGTGTAGGCGTTAGACTGTGCGACATGTATTCAAATCAAGAGCTGGCAGAGATACACGTCATGTACGGTAAGGCAGACGGCAATGCTGCGCTGGCTCGTCGTTTGTACCAGGAGAGGTACCCACAGCGACAATGTCCAGATCGGAAGACATTTGTACGTCTCCATTACCGTCTGTGCGAGTATGGAAAATTTAACTCACCTGGTTTGGGAAGGTGACGACCAAGATCTACAACTCCAGAAGTACAGGAGGAGATTCTGGAGGCTGTGAACATGACTCCTTCTATCAGCACACGAAGGGTAGCGTTGCAAGTCAATGTTCCTCATACGACTGTCTGGAGACTGTTGAAAGAGTATCAATTGTATCCTTATCATTTGCAACGTGTACAGGCCCTGTCACCAGCAGATTACCCTGCACGAGTTAGGTTCTGTCAGTGGTTCTTGCAGCAGTGTGGTGTAAATCCGAACTTTTCTTCCTTAGTATGAAGCACAGTTCACACGAGATGGCATAACAAATTTCCACAATCAGCATGTATGGGCGTATGAAAACCCACGTGCAACTGTTCCATCTCATCACCAGGTGCGGTTCTCCCTCAACATGTGGGCCGGTATCATTGGTGATCGATTAGTTGGGCCCCATGTACTTGTAAACAGACTTACGGGGCAGCGTACACAAACTTCCTGGAAAACACCGTACTTCATGTTTTAGAAGACACTCCACTAATCAATCGTCAACACATTCACTTCTTGCATGATGGCGCTCCTGCACACTCCAGTTGTACGGCTCGCCGGTACTTGGATCGAAGGTTTCCTGATCGATGGATAGGTAGAGGTGGCCCAATTACTTGGCCTCCACGCTCACCTGATCTGATCGATTCCTATTTGTGGGGCCATTTAAAATCATTGGTTTATTCGTCTCCGGTGCCTGATTTGGAATCCCTTCGGAATCGAATTGTGACATGTTCTGAGGACATACGCAATACTCCTGGAGTTTGGGATCGTGTTCGCAGGTCAATGAGACATCGATGTGAGGTCTGTATTCAAGCAGGAGGTGGACATTTTGAACATCTTCTGTAATGACAACGACCTGCGGAAAGAAAAACGTTCCGGTGAATTTCAATGTTGTGAAGACCATAACTCGAAAATGAAGCATTTCCGGACACATGTTGTAATGAACTATTTTGATTGTCTACATGTGGGAAATACATACCTGAAATTATGCCCCGTATTTTTTGAAACACTCTGTATATATATATATATATATATATATATATATATATATATATATATATATATATATATATATATGTCTTCTCTTCATATGCACTGCGGAGAATTTAGATTTGTGATTTAACCCAGGCATATTGGTGCACAATTTAGTGATTACAAGTTGTGCACCGCCATCTCTCCTAGTCCCGAGGTAGAAATTTTATATGAAAATTACTGACCCCGCCGGGAATCGAACCCGGGCCGGCTAGTCTGGAGGCAGACGTGCTGTCACAGAGCTAACTTGCTTAAACATTAATTCACTGAAACAATAGGCCTACCAATACTAACATAACCGCTCCTTATAATATTCCAAACTATCCTATATATTTTAGTAGACCTAGACACTTTCTCCGTTCATTCTTTCATATCGACTTAACGTTCACTTCCCCTTTAATTTCTTTTATTTAAGACACTTACCAAGTTATCATTTCTGCCCCTTAGACGTAGTCACACTGCATCAGTCTACAACTTATCACTTTAGTCCTTCTAAACACCATTGGGTTATTACTGTATATATGATTGTTCAATGGAGCAAGAAAACACTGGAGTCCTGAATTTTCTGCTCATCTCAGAGTATTCTGTAAACGAATTCAGGCAGCGGAAATGACGTTTTTGCGAATAGTGGCAGAGTATAAGCGAATGGACAGAAAGAGAAATGAAGATATCAGTAAGAAACTAAATATTTTCTCATTAAATAAAAAAGAATAGAATGCAGAATTAATTGGAAGGAACGTTTAAACAAAACTGTCTACAATACTGTAGTAATGAGAGAAAATCTGGGACGGCCAAAATCAAAATGAAAGGTAATGGGAAAAACAGGGAATGTCACAGAAGTGCAGTATTCAGAAAATCAAGTTTTAATACTTTTGACATTTACAATTTTAAACTTTTTGTAATTGGATAGTTCTGTAGTCTCACTTGACACATACAATGCGCTATACACTACAAAATCGCTAAAAATGGACATTCCCTGTTTGTTTCCCTTAATCTTCAAATTTTTACAACAATTCTTTGGAAGCCGAAACAGGCAGAAGTACCTAATCTCTATATGAAGAAGATTATTCTTGAGTCTTCGGATACGGAACCATACAAAAAATGCAGAAACACGTAATATGTTTTAAGATTATAAAAGGAAAAATAAATCTGTTAATGTGCCTTTAAGCTAAAAATAAACTTATATAAGCAGGAAAAAGTTCTATGATGATCAATCAATGCAATCCTCAAAAGTATGTGTTCCTAATACCGAACGTTTGTTTGTACGTATCAAAGGTTGGTTCCAAAACTGTTGTGACACTGACATCACTGACATTCGTATTTTATTATGTGGCTATTCTTAATATTCTTAGCTTACAACCATTGCAGTACATGAAAAGAAGCATTATCAATAGTTATTTAAAAGTAAATTATACAATATTTTTCATATAAGTAGAGAGAAATGTAAGTTCGTTAGTACCCAGTGTCTTTGTTTATTTACTGTTAGTACCACTAATCCCCATTTTGAAGTAAATTACTCATATTTTTAAATAAATGTGGCTTATTTTATCGAGTTACTTCTCCGTCATTTTGAAATTTAAGCGCACATCTCGATAATTACTGTACTTTGGTTATATTATTTTTTTATCATACTTAAGATCCGTAACCTTTTGTTTATTTTAAAGTAACACATCTGTTATATAGCCAGAGGAACTAGATTTTATATTAACCCGCGTCAAGCTGGCGTGCGCTTAAATTTCAAACATACCCACTTAGTTTACAGCGTGTGCATTTCAGGTCAGCTTGCGGAGTGTTAAGAAAGGATAGACAATAATTTTGAATGAATATAGCACATCACATACAAAAATTATTTACACGAAGATTAAAATAGGTGTGTAGATTCATTCAGATTTCTGTAATGAGCTATTTCTTCGATATATTTTGTTGCTTTAGTTACATATGGTTTATAAACAAAATTAACAATACGATTTATACTGTCAAATCTATTGTTATATTGCTCCTGAAAATGAAACTAAATATTGCAAGTCTTACACTTTCTTGTTTTGTAACATATGCTACCCCATATCTAGTAGCATCACCGTTATGTATTTAGGATGATACCAAGTTTACAAGTGTCTATTCAAAAATAAATTTCTCAATTGGCTGCAGACTGAAGGGGATTAATGAATTCCACGTATACACAGGAAAACATTTGAAGACTTATCTGCAGTGCTTGGGAAAAGTGACATAAGTCAGTTTCCACAAATCGGTTTTGTTAATTTATTGACAACTTACACTGGTTTATGTCGATTTGATTTTTTTCTGTATGAATTATTGTAATGGGAGAAATACTTATGTATTTTTTCCAAGCGAGCAGATGTTCCGTAAGTTGTCAATAAATTATCAAAAAAGGTTTGTGGAAACTGACTTCTGTCACCTTTCCCAAGCACTGCATATATTATAGTTGTAGTACAGCTTTAAAATTTCACTTTTTGAGTTTTGCCCGAAAATCCTTTCAAGTGTGATGTACTGTATTGTCCCGATTCACTTTAGGCGCATATGTATCATACAGGATTATTAGAATTTTAAAAGTAAAATAGTGATTGATTTAAAGAAATTTCTCTGCGTTTTTTGTCTTTCGTGCGCAATTCCCAGCTTCCCATGGAAATCTGTCTCAACTAACGATACGATAGACCTGAGGTACAGCAGTATACTTGGCACCTCGAAAAAAAAAAAATGTTTTTTGGAAGTCTGTCCAGAAAACTTCAAGGTGGCAGATGTAGCCTACTACTAGACTTTCCAGGTTCAGATTAGCAACCTGTCATGAAGAATTTACAGCTTTGAGGGTAAAATTAAATATATTATTCAATGTGTGCGACAAAATAATCATACCTGCACATAATTCAGGAAATAACTTACAGACTATAATTTTTTCTCTGAACAATATACTACAAACGTCTGAGACAAATGTTGCTTGTATGAAATGTGAAACAATTAGACCTATTTTTGGAAATAATAGTCTATAAGAAGCAAGATTTTTTTTGTGTTCGAAGTTGCATGAGCGAACTTACCGGAAAATTCTAGAGCAAAAGACTGCTGTCAATCAATGAAAGTTAAGCAAAAGAAATAGAAGATTATGCAGAGAAGTCTGTCTCTTAAAGTCAAATTTCTCCACTCCCGCTTGGACTTTCTCCGTCGAACATGATAGCTGTGAGCAACGAGCGCGGATAAAGATGAAGGATAGATAGAACAGAAAAAAAATTCTCTCCGGCACCGGGACTCGAACCCGGGTTTTCAGCTCTACATGCTGACGCTTTGTCCAGTAAACCACACCGGATTCCAATTCCGATGCCGGATCGAATCCCCTCATTTTAAGTTCTATCTCTCAGTTTTCTCTTTGGTGGTCTACCCTCATGTACTGTGTCACAGAATATGTGACAGTGGCACAATGTCTAACTCACTATGTACAGAGGTACAGAGGTGCACTCATTACGAGTTACTAAGTGGTCGGGGTCCGACGGGATGAGCGCCGTCTTGAATCGCTAAGTGATTACTTACGCATATCATATTATTATGATGTACCGCTTTGCAGGAATTCTGCGTTACCATGTAATGAAGGATGGATAGAACAGAGAAAAATTCTCTCCGGCACTTAAACTGAGGGAATTCGATCCGGAACCGGAACTGGAATTCGGTGTGGCTTAGTGAATAAAGCGTCAACATGTAGAGCTGAAAACCCGGGTTCGAGTCCCTGTGCCGCAGATAATTTTTCTGTGTTCTATCCATCCTTCATCACATGGTAACGCAGAATTCCCGCACGGAAATATCATATGCACTTCTGTACATCATAATAATATAATATCGGATAAAGATATCACCAGGATGTAAGCAAAATGCAAGAAGTTGCATATGGAAAAATGGACACTAGCTATGATTGATGACAACTGCTGACTTCATATTAGAAATGAGTTCACTCACAAGGCAAGGTCTTCTAGAAAAATGTTTCAGATAATCGTAGAATATAGATTTTCTTTAACATTTCAAATGTAGGCCTAATAAGAGTCATTTATATTTTTGTAAGCTTTCTTTCATTTCATTTTTGGACACAATTTTAGCTGAAATTAAATGTTTTAAAACAACATTGTGGTAAAAGTTCATAATACTGCAATTAGCAAAGCATCTCACACTTTTTTGGAGTACGATTAAACTTTATTTTGCAGATAATCGGTAGTTGTTAGAGAATTTGAGATATTCATTCCGAATCAGATCATATTAATTACATAAAATCATCCACTTATGTTTGAGTCGAAACGTTTAGAGGTGTGTTGGTAGCATTATTTCTCAATACTTTATATAGATATGTCTTAGAGCTTCGATACTCGATACTAGAACTTTAAAAGTGTGTGGAAGTCTTATGGAAAGAAAGAAAGAAAGAAAGAAAGAAAGAAAGAAAGAAAGAAAGAAAGAAAGAAAGAAAGAAAGAAAGAGAAGCAAGAAAGAAAGAAAGAAAGAAAGAAAAAAAGAAAGAAAGAAAGAAAGAAAAAGGGAAACTGCCTAAAAACTAAGAAGTATTGAATTTTTCTTTCCCAAAAGTATCGATCGAGTTGGATACTTCGAAGTGTGGAGGATATCGAAAATATCCAGGGTTCAACTCTGTTGAGATTATTATCCACTACATTGTGTAAAATTGAGGAGAATAATAATAATAATAATAATAGTAATAATAATAATAATAATATTAATAGTATAAAGAAAAGTCAAGAATGAATTCAAACCCTCCATTACATCATGCTTTTTAGTTAAAGAACCTCACGTCAATGAAAGTACTTGAAACACAAAACAATGTTGGAAGTATTTCTTGAGACAGACGGCATGATTTATTTTATTCAATAGGTACTAAGCGGAATACCAATTAAAATTAACGAGTATACATAAGCATAAATGAAAGAAAGAATTATTAATGCGGAAAGTGTAACATCGTAATAAAAATGTCCAATCTATAATATCAAGATGCCAATTTGATAATGTAGTTAAAATATTGCATAAAAATCGATATATTTCATCTTTTCTCCATCTTACAAATGATCTGATGACCTTGTAAATTGCAATTCCATGTAATCTAAACATCTGTAATACTACATTATCTACACTATACTCAGGCATCTCTATGCAAGTATAGGGCTAATAATGCTTGTGAAAATGCTTAAGAAAATGTATATTGGGAGGGAAATATATCGGCAAACAGAATGTTTGTCCACAACGGAAAGATATTGTAGTTTCAAACGACATTTTAAAAAGACATTTCTTATAGATGTAACGTGATAATGTACAGGATCTATAAATATCGAAATTTTCCGACTTAGTCACTTAAATTAGACAACTGTAGAACATAAGTGACGTACAAAACTTCCCAATAGTAATTAATATCGGACTGTCCAAAGAGACCTTAAATGTCTGGATAACAATGATAACACTTTCGTGATAATGCGTGGGGTACTGTTATTGAGTGCGTGTGCTATCATCCAAAATCATTGCGCAAAATAAATTATGGCTCACAGTTAAGAAAAAATATAGATAGAATAGTTCACTGAATTTCACTTTGGTTTATTAAAATAAGGACGTGTTGAAAAACCGCAAATATACAGAACACTAATAACGATATCAATTATAATAATGACCCTTTTTTTCTCTTATATGGAGGAGGGGCCCGAAGGCTTACACTGCAGCCTGAGGCTTATTGTGCTTACCATCCTTATTCTTGTGAGTGATTGGATAGCCGAACGGTCGCGCTCTTGTACAAGTACATATAGTACGCCGCACCGTGAACTTAACCCGGACTATTGTATGGATGATGATTATATGAATTAATTATGGCGAAATGAGACCGAGGTCCAACGCTGAAAATTACCTAGCAATTCTGCTTCAATTGGTTGAGGGAAAACCCCGGAAAAAACCATAACCAGGTAATATGTCTCAACCAGGATTTGAACCCGGGCCCCTTCGTTTCATAGCCAGACAGGCTGACCATTACTCTACAGAGGTGGACATAATGACCATAATGAACACGGATAAAATTTACGGGTAGGTAGGATGAAGAAGTTAAATACAATGTTAGTAAATGGCATTGTAAATTCAACTTGAGATTCCTATGGCAGAACAAGACGCAGATGTTGCTATTTACGTGGGCGTGACAGTCTCGTTATCAAGATTCTGCACGTGCGTGGTCCAGTAATCAGTTCTGATTAAACGAGCAATCCATTGGCAGTTCAGCATTTGCACACAGCTGACAACAAAGGGAACAGCGACCATTCAGTCACAGTGAAATGAGAGTAGTCTCAAACACGAAGTTTTGATGACAGGCGGGACTGCATTCATTTATAAGAGCTACAAGTAACATTGTCTCCCCCCTTTAAATGTACCTTAAACAATGTGGACCTCGTTTTTTCCCAGTTTTATGAAATTATAGAAATTCTAGTGAAGTGTATTTAGCTATTTTTAACGTCTACAACGGGTATAATTTCTGTTCGTTCTTATTAGTTTAAAGACGAATAGAAAAACTCTCACCTTAGAAATACCCCTTTAAATGTACCTTAAACAATGTGGACCTCGTTTTTTCCCAGTTTTATGAAATTATAGAAATTCTAGTAAAGTGTATTTAGCTATTTTTAACGTCTACAACGGGTATAATTTCTGTTCGTTCTTATTAGTTTAAAGACGAATAGAAAAACTCTCACCTTAGAAATACCCCTTTAAATGTACCTTAAACATTGTGGACCTCGTTTTTTTCCCAGTTTTATGAAATTACAGAAATTCTAGTGAAGTGTATTTAGCTATTTTTAACGTCTACAACGGGTATAATTTCTGTTCGTTCTTATTAGTTTAAAGACGAATAGAAAAACTCCCACCTTAGAAATACTGTGAATTTTTTTTTTAGATACAAAATATAGTAACTCTTCATTGACACTTTTATTGGCAAGAAATATAGTAGAAGATACAGATTAAACAATACTCCAGCATTAGCAAAAAGTAGGCCTATTGTACTCAGTCTCTCACGCTCATATATGGTCCTTTTTAACCTAATTATAGACCAAGTTTATCAGAATGGGTTGTGGAAATGGGTTACTTTATGTCGTCCTTGAACGTGAGTTACGAGCGGATCGTTCCACATCATGATTACCACAGATAACATGCGATGGCGAGGAATTACGCTGTCACGTACATTCATTTTCCAAAGCCGGGAGCATACTGCATCGGACATTCTGTCTCGGACAGGACGGTTTTGTGTCGGACCGTTCTCATATGACGATGATTGATTACACGTATTCTTATGAGGTTGCAGCATACTGCATTGGACATTGGTCCAGGCACGGATGTCCGATGCAGTATGCTGCAGCATTATAACAATGCATGTAATCACCGTCACATCGAAAGGTCCGAGACAAAACTGTCTTGTCCGAGACAAAATGTCCGATACAGTATACTGTCGGCCTAAGGAATATAGATAAACCGTAATTGCTAATTTAAAGGAAAGCAATGAAATTGAATTTAGCTAACTACGTTAAATTAATTTGAAGTGTTTTATGTTCTCAAGATAACATTTTAATTAATTGTGCATAAATGTATATTTTCAAAATGAATGTTGAAATATAAATAAATAGTAACAGTAAACAAAAATTTGCATTCAAAATTAATAACAATTCTAGTTATAAATATTAAAATTTCTTCTTAAAAAACTTCCATCGATTTAAAAATAAACATATTTGTGTGAAACAATACGTAGAACATTAAAAATCAAAACATTGAAAAATACACAGTTAAACTTTCATAAAATGATGACAGCACCCATTTTAACTTCTGAAGTGAGAACTGGACGCTAAACTGCTCGGATAAAAGGAAAGTTGAAACAGCAGAGATGAAGTTCCTACTTTAAGTACCGGATGTAATAGGCTACTTCTAGGCAAGAAAATAAATGAGTGCTTCACTGCGATCATGTTCTAGTGATAGTAAAAGGGGATGATGCACACTCGAGTTTCACGGGGACGCAGAAGGGTTGAGGGGAAGTTATATTGCAGATTATATAGTGACTACAGAGTGAATCACGAATTACGTAATGGACACCGCTGGCCAAGTTGTATACTACCTACATCATTCCGGTCAATGCCGAGCATCGAACACAAGTCCGCGGAATCACAAGCCCACACTCTATCACTAACTTCCCAAATGGCTTCACATAATTATTTTAATTGCTCTATGTTAATCTTCATGTGTTCATACATCAGTGAGAAATGTTTTGCAGCATACACGAGATAATTATACTGTAATTTTACTTCCATTAATTATACTATAATAACATAATTAACAATGGTAATAAGTGTATACACTTCAACATGTATGTGCACTTTATTACGCATGAGCACGCATGATTCAACTTGAACGGATTTACTGGCCACTAAGAGCAAATCCGTGTCCCTGTAAAAAAACCGAATGCGGCGCTCGTTAACCAGCGCAGATCTCTCTGTCTTGGTTTTCACTTGTTTTTATGTTCGTTCAGTGGCCTTATTCCCATTGTATTTATCGCGTTCTACAATGCAAGAACATGAAGAAACCAGACAAGGAAATATACGAGGTAGAAACTGTTTGAGCCGATTACGTCATTGGAGGAATACGTTATTTATTTCTTTTCCAATAAACTGCCTTCATTACTCGAGTACACATTAAGAATCTCTGGAGAATGTATAAGATTCAGAGTGTAGCGCTAAAATAATGCAGATAAATGGGATGACACATTGACAACACAAGACGAAACTGGCTATTTGTTTACAGATGCTGAAAGTTGTGGTTGTAGCACAGTCTAGTTCTAGTATATACAGTCACGAAGCTCAATACGTAGTAAATATGCATCCATAGATAGTTGCTAACCACTAGGATCGCTAATATCGCCTCATTACAGACAATGCGAAATAGTACCGGCACAGTCTATTGTTCCTAGCACCCTCACAACTCAAGCTTCGTGACTGTATATACTAGACTGTGGTTGTAGTACGAGTAATAGCAACTTTTTCCTTCGGGACAGGGCCCAAAAGCTAGCACCTCAGCCTCCTTATATTGTGGGATAATTTTTGGAGTCCTCAAGCTAGCTTTCCTGTGAGTACATGATTCACTGTTGGTGCCATTTTATCGATTCAACTACAGCATCCAATTCTGACGAAGTCCGCATAGGCAGGAACACCCACCCATCTCCTTCTTGATGTTCTGCCGCTTCCTTAGATCGATGAAATCTGTTCGCAATTCACGTACTACATCCTTCTGCATCCTATATTGACCTCAAGATCGTGACACCGCAGATATTACGATTCATCTAGGCGCCATCTGTTCCAGGAATCTATATTCCCTGTCCGTAGTCTGGTGTGAAAGTTCCTACGCCTCCCTGGGACCTATGCACCTTCCAGACGGATTAAATCTGTAGGCAAATTGCTATACCACGTCTGCCGGATCTTCTGGTCGACTTGAAACTATTCAAGATGATAAATAAAGTTGAAATTAATGAAATAGGTTCGAAATTTAAGGCCGAAAGTTACTCAGCAATTATGCTTTGGAAAAACCCCAACTAAGTAACTTGTCCAAACACCTGCTCATTTTACGGTCAGACATACTAACCGTTACTCCGTAGCAGTAGCAGTAGCAGTAGCAGTAGCAGTAGCAGTAGCGTCCGAACTTGTGGAGTAACGGTTTGGGCGTCTGGCTGCGAAACCAGGTGGCCCGGGTTCGATTCCCGGTCAGGGCAAGTTACTTGGTTATGGTTCTCCGGGATTTTCCCTGAACACAATATGAGCAAATGCTAGGTAACTATCGGTGCTGGACCCTTGACTCATTGCACTGGCATTATCACCTTCACCTCATTCAGACGCTAAAATGTTGATAAAGCGTCGTAAAATAACCTACTGAAAAAAACGGCAGTAGCTGTAGCAGTATTTAAAGTAAGATATCCGGTTAAAATAAGTTATGGAGCATTATATAATTATTTTTGAGAATATCATACTCGTATAAAAGAAAATAGAAAATTAGCATTAACCCTAGCAACTTAGCTCCTCCAGAATTTCATATCTTATCTGGGGTCTCTTTTGACTCCAAGAATATTTGTTGTTAATAATCAGGTAATTTTATAGCTTAATGCATTTTACATACAGTATAAGCAAATTGAAAATTTTTATTGCACCTAGAATTATTCACTGTGTTTAAACTATGAATGAATTAAATAGTTAAATTAGTTTAATCACAAACTATTTATTCTGTATCTATGTTTTTATTTTTTAAATTATCAGGGAACGCATTGACTTTTTTCTTGAAACATAACACAAAAATGAAATTGTTATTGCATCAAGTGTTAATTATCATGTTTAGAAAGAAAATGAAGCTAATTTTACAAATACAAATACTTACTCTTGATCCTACAACAGTTTACCTATAGCCTGCATGGCAGTTTATGCTTATATTCGTTTCGTTTGTTCACTTTTCAAAGTACATGTTCACTTTGTTTGGAATAAAACATTATCACTGCAAAATAATTATAACTAGAAAATGAAGACGTGTTCTATAGCTGGGGCCATCCACGAACCCAAACCATGAACTTGAAAAATAATCATTTTATAATTATGAAATAATAAGTTTAATTATAAAGAAAACTAAAATAACCAAGGATAGCATATCTAGGTTACTGAAACGTTTCGGAGTATATGGATGTAGATATTAATAATAAAGTATGGTATGGGGTAAGCAATGCGTAATTCTGTTCTTCATGGATTCTCTAAAAAACTGTTCCTATTCACGAGAATATGAGTAGAAAAGTTGGGGCTACGTAGTTGAAGTGAAAGCAACCTACATACAAGAACTTTGAGCAGAAACCCATTGATGGTTAGCACAGCAATTCACAGAAGGTGCAGAAATTCTCTAGTACTAACAACATGCAATGTTTCTGACTTGGGAATTGTGGAAAGGTAAAGAAATGTAAGTAGGATGCAGGAAAATAAGCAAATCTCTGTCTAATTGAAGAAGAAGAGAACAATTTTGTTTTAAAAACATATAGAATTGGGAGAAATATCGACGTTAAATCTGTTTTGAACTATACATTAGTTAATTATAGCTTATCTGTAAACCTTTCTGGAGAATTGAAAGCAATTCTGAAACAACAGCCTGGAGCTCTTTGTTGCACTTACAAATAATAAGAAGTCATCAAAACAACATTTCCTTCTATTTTGGCTGATTCATATGAGTACCCACGTGTATCCCTCGCTGGCATGGGATGTAAAACATTTTATAGCAAGCATGTGGACAGTTTATAGTAGCTTGGTTGAGCAGTCTGTATTTGGCTCATATAAGATGCGTCATAAAATATGAATTCATAAAAAACACTGTAATGGAGTTTACGTGAAGAATTTTAGATAAGACGCCACTTTAAGGAAGCTGTAAAGAGAGTAAATTATTCTGTCAGAACCAATATAAACCAGCAGCTCCGTTGTAACGCATTCCTTGTATGTGAGGCTCTGTCGGACCTTACGAGCTGTTTAAATATTAAATTGAAATTTTTTATGTGCGAGCAGGCTACCATCACAGGTTTGGTTTCGTATTCTGAACTGCTTAGCATTATAGCCAGTATTGACCTCGCAACGATGTACATGAAAAGAGATGAGATTGGTTTATGGAGGTGAAGTACCGACATTTCCTCAACTTTAAGATATTAGGATTATGCACAGAGCTCCTGTTAAATAATGAGAACGGTGCATTTCCTCAGAACCTTCAAAATGCTAGTCAAATAATATATATGATTACGAGCAAATGGAAATGTTCTTGTCAATAAGCACTAACTTATTTTGATAACTTAAGAGATGGCATTTCATCGCTGTCAGAGGGAGCATTTGTAAGTTTCGTGTGCCAAACACGTTCAACAAGACCCAAATATTGTGATTAAAGTTCTCTTTAAATTTCCGAAACTTGCACGAAAGTGTACGAACTTCTGAAAACGTGCAGGCTTACGTATATCCATTCATTCATTTCATTCATAGTGTTCTGCCCAAGGGCAGGTCTTTCACCGCAAACTCAGGATTCTCCAATCTTTCCTATTTTCTGTCTTATTTTTTGTCTCCTCATATGATTCATAAATATTAATGTCGTCTATCATTTGATATCTTCTTATGCCCTGAACTCTTCTCCCGTTCACCATTCCTTCCAGGCAGTTTCTTCTTAGGCAGTGACCCAACCAAATCTTTTTCCTCTTCCTGATCAGTTTCAGCATAATTCTTTCTTCATCCACTCTTTCCAACATAGCTTCATTTCTTATTCTGTCTGTCCACTGTCCATTTCACACGTTCTATTCTTCTCCTTATCTACATTTCAAATGCTTCTATTCGCTTTTCTTCACTTCATCGTAATGTCCATGTTTCTGCCCCACACAATGCCACACTCCATACAAAGCACTTCACTAATCTCTTACTTACTTCTTTTTCCAGAGATCCGCAGAAGACGCTCCTTTATCTATTAAAAGCTTCCTTTGCCAATGCTATACTCCTTTTGACTTCCTGGCAGCAGCTCATGTTGCTGCTTATAGTACACCCCAAGTATTTGAAGCTGTGCACGTGCTCTACTGCCTCATTTAGAATTCGCAAGTTTATCTTTTGTATTTTTCTTCCTGTAACCATGCTCTTCGTCTTATTTGCGTTTATCTTCATCTCATACTGCTCACAGCTGTCATTTAGATCCTTTAGTATCATTTCCTCTTCTCCTAACAACGTCATATCATCAGCAAATCTTATGCACTTTATTCTTCTTTCTCCTGCTATCACTTTTCCCACGTTCTGAAAACAGTTCTTTACTAAATCCTCCAAGTAGATGTTGACCATGGTAGGTGATAAAGGGCATCCTTGACGTACTCCTGTCCCAATTTCACTTCCTTCTGACATTTCTTCTCCTATCCTTACTTTCACTCGTTGTTTCATATAAAGATTACTGAACAGGCTTCTCTCTTTCCAATCCACGCCAATTTTCTTCAGGATCCCTATCAGTTTATTCCAATCCATTCTGTCCAAAGCCTTTTCTAGGTGCACAAATACTATATACACTTCTTTATTTTTCTCTAGGAATCTTAATATATACACTGTCCGAAATTCAACGAAAAGGTTCTTTGCCTATGATAACTACTTCATAGACCAGAATATTATAATTACCAAATACACTCTGTAATTTTGACAAATATGTATCATGCATAGAAATCGTCTAGAAGTTTTAAATGTTAATAATGTGTACGAGTATAATAATGGTTATCTGATATATCCTATGAACAATAGAGGTTAATATAATCGATGGAACGGTAAAATGAAAAGCAATTTGTAATGTAAAACAATAGGTGAGATAATGCCTAAATATTAATGAAATCGTCATTACAACTTCTTTCCCACGACTAGAGTTACATTATGTGTTACTGAACATTCAAGTATCTTATAGAGGAGAAGCAATTCGTGCAAACGGGCTAGCTCTATGTGTAAACACAGAATTAAAAAAGTGCGGCAGACGGATACTAAAATCGTGACAGTGCGTGCTGTCGATACACTGGGATATGTGGACTACTTTACGATTTAATCAGCCTTGAACAACAGACTAGACAGCTCGACCAGTAATTAATGTATGGTTCACAGCATTACACGACGCAACGGTTGCTCGGTACACGTGAGAGGTGCATCATCAGCTGCTGCTCTCGATACTCAGCTTGTATTAACCTACAGTCAGATCAGGTACCGTATAGGCCTACATTTCGATCACCATTATCATCACATTCATCACAATCATAATAATCACCATCATCATACTCCTAACCATTTTTTTAAATATTTTTATTGTATTTATTTATAGTCGCTTTGATATCTGGGTCATATCGCGACTAGTTAACATTGAATTATATTTGTTATAAATTAGTTACTTAAGCAGTTACAAAAAAACAATGAGATTATATTGAAGTCCAGTAACTAGTAGGCTATCTTTGAGGAATGCAAGCATCTTCAGACGGAGTTTAGGATTGTTAAATGTAGATGATGTATTGATCGGTATACCATACTTTTATCTTTCTTTGTTGTATTTTCTATATTCGTTGAAGAGTGGTTGATGGTGAGAGCTGACTGACAGGTACTGCAAGTTAATTGTGGTTGTTTCAAAAGAAGGTAAGAGTGGGTGAAGTAGAAGTGACCAATTCTGAGTCGGTTAAGTTTCACCTGTTCTTTACGGGAAAGGGACTTCATGGGATACGGAGAGGTGGATCCCTTTCTTACAAAGTGATGCTTATTTGGTACTAGTTGGTTTCAGTGATGTTTCCATTTGTTTATAGCTGTTTAGGAAAGGTAATTCTGTGCATCGGTGTGAGATATTGAGATGTTATAACAGTGTGGCGTCTTTAGCAGCTTTATCGGCTCTTTCGTTGTCCTGTATGTCTTGATGGGAAGGAATTCATATTAATATAACTTCTTTACCTGTGTTATGAATAGTTGTGTATAATTACTGTGTATCTTGTAAGAGTTTCAAATCAGTTGTATGATTCTGGATGCTTTATAGAGTGCTTAGTGAGTCTGAAAAAATTGCATATGATTTGTGATTAGAGGACGCGATGAGGATCAGTGATCGGTATATGGCGTAGAGTTCGTGGCTGAAGATTGAATAATAAATGGGTAACTTGAATTTATATGAGTTTCTTCAGAGAGTATAACTGCACATCCGCTACCGTGATCTGTTTTGGAGCCGTCAGTATAGGTAAAACGGTGGTTGTTAGGGTGTTGTAGATTTCTTGGAAGAGTATTTTGTAGATAGACACGTCGGTGTTTGTTCTTGCTTGGAGTGTTATATCGATACTTATATGAGGAGTTTGAAGCTTCCATGATGGGTAGTCGTGGAGATCTCTATTCACGATAGTAGAAATTATTGTGCATAGGTAGTTGTGTAATTTCAGATGGAATGGTAATGAGAGTTGTGTAAATAAAATCTGAAAGCTTGTTTTTTGCTTCTTTCTGCATACCATAAGTATAGCATCTCATCTCAGTGGTTCTTCCACTGACGACATCATTGACCAATCAGAAGACATTGCGTCATTATTGTACTTTAACCTGGTCCAAGGATATATAAGGTGAAGGAATCGTCTTATATTCGCTTATCTTTCCTGGTCAATTGTACATAGGCCTACTGTATCTATAATCTGTTTTTCTTCCAGTAAATGTTTCTACACACTTAGTTGTTCAACGAACCCGCATCTCACGAAAACCGTGGTGTCCGAGGACACGACAGTTGCTTTTGTTGGTGTGATTTATTTCTGTCAGTGCTGCAGAAGATGTAAGAGTATACATTTGAATGTGACGCCAGCAACTTTTATTGTGTATTTAGCCTAATACGAGTACTTAATTGTACTCTGCGGACAGTAAACGGTGGATCGTTTGCTTCCATGTGTAGACTGTGGGTGCGACTAGTAAGGTATGCTCCGAGTGTAATTCGAAGAACTGTGTTCTGAATGGGGTCGAGTTTCTTAAGTATAGATGATGTAGCAGAGTTGTGAACGATGGCACCATAGTCAAGCTTGCTTCTAATTAAGGCTCGATACGTTAGTTTGAGAGTACAGTAGTTCGCACCCCAGTTACGGTATACTACGATTTTCAGTATGTTAAGTCGTCGATGATATTCTTCTTTGAGAGTTATAATATGTAGTGTCCAAGATAGTTTTTCGTCGAAAGTTAATCTCAATAATTTTTTTGTGTTTTTCTTGACCATTGTAGCCATCACTATTGCCATCAAAACCATAAAAATGTCAACATCACTATTACTACCATTGCCAACACTATTAAATATTGAATGTTATGGTTTATTTAACGACGCTCGCAACTGCAGAGGTTATATCAGCGTCGCCGGTTGTGCCGGAATTTTATCCCGCAGTAGTTCTTTTACATGCCAGTAAATCTACTGACATAAGCCTGTCGCATTTAAGCACACTTAAATACCATCGACCTAGCCCGGGATCGAACCCGCAACCTTGGGTATAGAAGGCCAGCGCTATACCAACTCGCCAACCAGGTCGACAACACTATTAAATATAACCACTGTAATGGCCATTATAATAGCTATATAGAACTATTTTTACCACCATCACAACTAAAAAAGTTCTCAACGCCAACATCGCTACCAATATCTTCAAGAAAAGTAGAACAAGCAATCCATGGCGTGACAGTCATGAAGAGCCAATGCCGAAAAGTCGACTGCTGGCCTCACGTCCACATTGCAGCCATCGGTGTAGCTCAGGCGGTAGGCGTGCTTATTGATCTAGAGTTGCACTCGGGCGTCGGTTAGAATCCCGCTTGATTAGATTATCTGTTTTTTTTTTTTTTTTTTTTTTAGATTTTTCCGAACCGTAAGGCGAATGCCACATAAGTTATGGCGAAACCTCGGCCTCATCTTGCCAAATACCATCTCACTATCACCAATTCCATCGACGCTAAATGATGATACAAAGTCGTTAAATAACTAAATAAGTCCACATGCCTCAACAGAGGTAAAGGATTATGTAACCAGAAAGAAGGTATCGAGTGATCAGCAGGATGATATCCCAGCCATTGTAGCTGGTTCCAGAAAGAAACTATGAATTTAAAGGTATCTCCCACATTGACATATTTCTAAATGAACATTATAACGCTGAAAAATTATATGCAAGAAATTATTTTAACTTTTTGATATTAGCAGTTTGAACATTACCAGAATTAGAATTAGTTTCAACCTAACACGTATATGTATCCTTAATACTGCAGTGTTTATTTTATATTAGGCCTATTTCGAGTCAACAATAAATAATAAAAATATACAGTAAAGTATTTCGTAAATTACCCAAAACACTATTCATTCATTCACAGTGTTCTGCCCAAGGGCAGAACTTACACTGCAAAACCAGCTTTCTCCAATCTTTTCTATTTTTCGCCTTCCTCTTTGTTTCCGCATATGACCCATATATCTTAATGTCGACTATCATCTCATATCTTTTCACGTTTACCATTCCTTCCAGCGCATCCTTCAGCAGGCAGTTTCTTCTCAGTCAGTGGCTCAATCAATTCCTTTTCCTCTTCCTGATCATTTTCAACATCATTCTTTCTTCACCCACTCTTTCCAACACTGCTTCATTTCTTATTTTGTCTACCCACTTCACACGTTCCATTCTTCTCCATATCCACATTTCAAGTGCTTCTATTCACTTCGTCGTAATGTCCATGTTTCTGCCACATACAATATCACACTCCACACAAAACACTTCACTATTCTCTTCCTTAGTACTCTTTCCAGAGGAAAATAATAAAATGGTTTTTATTTAATACAGACTGAGAGCTATGTACTAAAACACAATGATTGATGAAAGAAAGTACATGTGAACATTATTTTTAGAGTGTATACCTACGTTATAAGCAGACCCCGGAGAACGTATTGCTTACAGCAGTAGTTCCAGAGTTGTAAGCTCCGAAACCGGTTGTGGTGCTAGAGACGTCCAGTCGGAGCGTGAACTTGCTTATGTCTGTGGAAGCACCGGAGCACGCAACGAGTTATAGTGGAGCGCTCCACTCCGTTTAGGCTGTGTCTGACAACGCTGGCTTATAGGGAAACGCGCGATGTAGTGTAGCTAATGTTTATGAACCGAGGACTCTCGCACGCATCACTGTGAAGGTAGGAGTAGTGCCGGCATAGCTTAGTACAACGCAGTCAAAAGCAATCGACACGGGTCTTCAGAATGCCGATACCAAAAGTACGCAAGATAGATTATGTTATATTTTATTTAACGACGCTCGCAACTGCAGAGGTTATATCAGCGTCGCCGGATGTGCCGGAATTTTGTCCCGCAGGAGTTCCGCAAGATAGAAGCACTAAGGAAATATGTTCGTCAATATGGAGAAAATGTGTTTTCCATCCGTGGTAATGAACTGTTTTGTGAAATTGGCAGCCGACATGGCATGCAATGTTAAGAAGCAAATAAATAGCAATAAGCATAAACTCGCATGTAACACACAACAGAATTTAAGCAAGGTGCAGCAGGAATCTCCTTCACAACTACTTGAACGAACATTTCGAAGATATGTGTGACGCGTTTATTGTTTCAAATATTCTGTTAAACCAATTATAAAACGCGAAACTCCGTGACTTTTCAGAAAAGTACACAGGAAGACAAATTCCTAAAGAAGCAATACTGCGGAAGAAGTATGTGCAATATGCATACCTAATAGTTTAAATAAATTGACTTTTAATTGCTACTTTGCGCTGTATTTTACAGAATGTTTACTTTAACCCTCATTACCCATTTTTGACTTACACCACTTCTGCTCTGAACGGCTCATATGTTACAGATGCTGCAAGCTATATGAAGAAATCAGCTAAGTTTCTTGAAACACGTTATCCGAATATGATACACGTTACATGTCTTGCACATACATGTCATAGTTCATTGCAATGCATCAATACGTAAATAATATTACCAGTATGTCAAGTACAATGAAATATTTATGACTCTTAATGAGAATAAATTAGAATTGCACTTTGTAAACTTCATAGCTAATCACTGGAAACTAGTCAGAAGGACGCATAAATAATGAGACTTTCATGTATTACTTCATTTCTCATGAACCAAACTGTACTACTGCCAGCGTCACGCTGTCTATCGTTATTTACCCCATCCCTCTCAAAGCAGGTATGCTATGTTGCATACTAAGCTGATAGCAATACTTTTCCAGGGGCCTAGTTATAAGTTGACGATAAACTCTGACAAAATCATTGTGGACGTATAAATTGTAGGGACTACATTAATGCGAGAATGAAAATTGCAGGTGGATTTAAAGAAAGTGGATCAAATGTCATCGAAAAAATCTGTCTTCTTCTTCTTCTAGTTCACGGTTTAGACTATTTAATCCGTTCCTGCTCATACTGTTCGATCCATGTCTTCCTTGGTCTACCTCTAGGGTGATATTTAAGGGCTATTTCAGGGATTCTATTATTTTCTATTCTATGTGTTGTCGCCGGTTTTCCCTGTACTTATTTATTATTTAATTCAATTCTTCTGTTTCTAATAATTCTTATCGGATTGCGGTAGCCTATTCCTTATTTTGTGTAACCAATTATAGATCTAATGAATCTCATTTCTGCAATTTGTTTCGTGGACGAATGTCTTACTGTCATTGTCCAAGGTTCTGACCCATATGTAAGGCTGGGTATGGCCATGGATTTGTAAAGTTTCACAATAGAATCTGTTCTTGCTTTATGTTTGAGTGTGCGTTTTAATGTTTCTGTAATATAATTAAGTTTGTTTATTTTATCACTTACGTCAACTTCTTCTTGATACGAGACATTAGACCCTAAATATCTGTGAAATGTGATGCTTGTTCTATGACCACACTATCCAGGTTTATTTTAGATCTTACTGGATATACACCTTTGAAGGCCATCTTTTGTATTTTTTTTTTCAAATATTTCCATTTTAAATTCTTTGGTAGTACTATTAAAAAAATAAAACATTCTTTGCTAGTCATCCTCATTTGTGGCCAATAAAATTTGATCGTCTGCAAAAAACAAGGTTTATAGCTTTGTTCTTGTTACATTGATTCCTCCGTCCACCCTGCTTTTCCAAACTCTTATTACTTCATTTATAAACAAATTAAAAAGAGCTGCTGATAAAGCAACCTTGTCTCGCACTGCCATTAATTATTTTAATCGGATTTCTTTTGTTCATTTTTATGTTCGTATTATAATACAACCGTCGTATGATTTCTATTAAATGTAGTTGTAGCTATATCTTTTCTTTTTTAATTTTCCGAGTTTGAATCGCGACACCCGAAGCTATGTTCTTATGTGCATTTCTGTTGCTGACGAAAAATATAAAACGCTCAAATATTTCTTCTCTAATGTATAGCATTCTTTTTTGTTCTGTATGGTTCTTACTACGCGGGCTTACTTTACTAAACATTTGAAAGTTTCGATCTTCAAAATATTTACGAAATATGTAAAAGAAATTATTCGGTTTGCAAAATAAAATAAAAAGAACTGTCATTACGTATGAGTTTAAGATTTTCACACTGAATCTTTTCGGAAACAGAATTTTGGGCATTCCACTACTTGTGAATTGTTATTACACTTCTTACATAAGCTGGAATATAAATTAAGCAGGAAATGAAAAGTAAACATACAATTTTGATTCAATTAAAAATGAAGCAGGTACCTTGCTCCATGTTCATATAAAAATTAATAATGTAAACAGGTGTTTATTTTTTGTAATTAATTCATAGCAGTTTAATTATGGGCACAATCACGTAAATTTATTCATAGCGTTTAATTAGGAGCGGAACATTCCGTAACAGAATTTTATTATAAAGGGTGTTAAATTCTGGCGTTGTGGTTATATTATATTATACTTAACTGAATGAAGAGTATTCGATAATAGGCATTATGTTACGTGAATACTGTTATGTGAATAGGTTGGTCTAAAATGTTTGTAGCTACATTACAAATAGGCCTAATAAGAAAACAGATATATGCAATGGTTTTGACATGTTACCGGTACCATTTTTTAGATTAACGGTCGTGTGATGGAGTGATAACAAGTTTAATCTGCTAAATTTCATCACTACTTTTAAATCATCCCCACTGAAAGAAAAATGAAACTAATATACCACATCATATCACCACGTACGGTAGGCCTACGTAGCTCAAATTACAGCACAAATACATTTTCTATGAAAACAATAAATATTTCGGATTTTCTGTCAAAATTCAAAAAGGAAGTTCTGTGATGTTCAAAATTAAATTTCGAGATTTTCTTGGAAATACATGTTTTCCATATTTCTGGTAGGAAGTAGGAACCGAAAAGGTGCCTTTCACACGATGATTGTTTTTGTGTTCATCTGTTTCTCAGTATTTCTCTCTGCAAAAAGAGATTTCTCCAAAATTATTCGACGAATGTTCTACATATTCAGTATCAACTTGTCTACTCAGTGATTTTGTACCGGTATATTACAATTTTTTTACAAAAATTGATAAGTCGCTACTTGCGAAATAACAAAGAAAGTGGGATTTACTTCAAATCTACTGTCCCTATTTTATTCGATATTTTATAGGCCTACATATAAGATGAGTCGACAAATGGAAGAGTGTACACCATATATCTGTACAAAATAATGAACATATATGCATCTTTTACAGAAATTGAGGAAGAAATACACTATATTTCATGTGAAATATTTACAGAACTATACCTTAAATCTGAAATATTTTCATACAAAAATTCCATAACATAATATACAGAGTGTTAATAAAGTATCAAATATTCTAGGAGGTGCTAGTATGCAACAAAACAAGGAAAATGTCTAATAAACATGGGTCCTACAACACATACTTTCTGAGATCTGAACACTTGTTCATAGGAGATACTCAATGTGACGTCCATTCATGGCAATGCATTCCTCTGCCCTTCGACGTAAGGGATCACGCACTCATTGAAAATTGACCTGGTTGTTCTTGATAAATAAAAGTCTAGGGGATTTAGATTTGAGAAACTAGCAGATCAGAGTGTGGGATTTCCCCAATCAATCCAGCGGTCCTGAAATGTCAGCATCAGGTGTTCACGCTCATTGCGGAAAAAATATGCTGGTGTGCCATCATGCATAAACCACATCTGTAGTCTTTGCTGATATAGCACGTACTCCAGCAAGGTAGGCAATACATTAATAAGAAAGCCCTGATAACGATACCCATTTAATATCTGTGGTAGCGCGTATGGCCCTTAATCTATCGCCAAGAACGCCTGCCCATACGTTGATTGAGAATCGGTGCTGATGCCTTGTTTCTTCAACTGAACGGTTAGCGCGTCTAGCCCCGAAACCAGGTGGCCCAGGTTCGATTCCCGGTCGGGACAAGTTACCTGGTTGAGGTTTTTTCCGGAGTTTTCCCTCAACCCAATATGAGCAAATGCTGGGTAACTTTCGGTGTTGGACCCCGGACTCATTTCACCGGCATTATCACCTTCATATCATTCAGACGCTAAAAAACCTAAGATGTTGATAAAGCGTCGTAAAATAACCTACTAAAATAAAAACTAAATTCTTCAAGTGAATGTGAATTTTCATCAGCCCACACATGCTGATTACGAAAATTCTCAATATCATCTCTGCTGAACCCTGCTCATATCCGCAACCAAACTTTTCTTTTCAGTATTCCTTGCGACATATCAGTATTCCATGTCAGGGGTAGCCTGCAGTATTGTAGGGTAGAAAAATCTATTGTCATTAATGGACGTCACATTGAGCACCTCCTATGAACAAGTGTTCAGATCTCAGAAAGTATGTGTTTTAGGATCCATATTTATTAGACATTTTTTTTCTTGTTTTGAAGCATACTATCACCTCCTAAAATATTGCATACTTTTTTAACACCTTGTATACGTAAGCTAATAGTTAATTTGTAAAATTCCGTAGACTAACTCGTAAATATAATTTCACAATACATGTGATATTACCATCGCGTTCACACCTGTGCAGTAACGGTTAGCGCGTCTAGCCGAGAAACCAGGTGGTCCGGGTTCGATTCCCGGTCGGGGCAAGTTCTCTGGTTGAAGTTTTTTCCGAGGTTTTCCCTCAAACCAATATGAGCAAATACTGGGTAACTTTCTGTGTTGGACCCCGGACTCATTTCACCGGCATTATCACCTTCATCTCATTCACATGCTAAATAACCTAAGATGTTGATAAAGCGTCGTAAAATAACCTACTAAAATAAAATAAATAAAGATATTACTATCGCGTGTCACATATTTTAAAGGTCGGGTAAAATCATGAGATATCCGTCCCTTCACACGTCGTAACATAATTCTAAAGATCGCTTAGAAGGTTCAATAATATGTGCGAGCAATAATATTGGAATATATTACACATTCGAAATTGTACAAATTGTATGTAGGCTGCTTCAAATGTTCTATTTAGAAATGAAGTCAGATGTATAAGATTTTAAATTTGCACGTAACTGTGTTCAGAAACAAACTTTGGGTATTCCATGTGCTGGAATGTAACATGTCTAACGTTTCGGAACTGGACAAAGGTTTCATCTTCAGGACAAATTAACTGAGTATTTTAGAGTAACGGCATAACGGACCAACGGAGTATATCATCCTTCAGGTCGTACTAATTTGCCTTGAAAAGTAAACTTGTATGAAGTGGAAAAACATCTTGAAATGTTAATTTTCGGTTCAAGTTGGAATGTCGAAAAAGTCTGCTTTGAAATCAGATCTCTTATTTTTCGGGATTATCGAAATTGTCTTTATGTATAATGTAGAAAACAAGAGTTATTTCATTATATTGTATGTATATTTTGAATGACAGTTCAACAAATAAAATACAATAAGAATAACAATGCTAACATAACAGAAGTACTAAGTTGTTATTATATATTGTATATGTAAATGAGGCCCTTAAATATTAGCCCATATTCCCGCCGTTCGCTCAATGCCGGACAGGTCCTTGGACTCTAACCTCTGTAGGCATTACCGCAGGGAGAAAGAAACACTTGCCCTTGTCTTAGAGTCCTGTCCGCATGGCGAACTTCTCAGAAGCTCATGCCAACATCGTGGTCTCTCCGTCATAGCTGAAGAACTCAAAAGAATGGATTTTTCCGTATATGAAGAAGTCCATGGCCTTGCCGTTAATGGTAGTTGTTGTAGGATTGACATAATCGCTTTTAAAAGATACATCCTTTACCATATCAATTGTCAGATTTGAACATCACAAAAATCAGCCCGAGGAAGTGAACAACTAGAAGAGAAGTATATTTTATGAGCTTACGTTGCATTACTATAAAGTCAAACATAAGTCAACCGAGATACTGGAGTTCGGATTGATGGTGGGAGCACGTGACACTATACCATGCTATTTTGTGGAGCTTTGAAAAAGTCTCGGACTACCAATTGATAGCATTAAAAGCATTGTTATCATTGTAATTAGGGGGTCCTTGCATATATTAAAAAATAATTTACGAGTATATAATAATTTTTGGAGGTAATTCCTAAATATAATTTTGACTTATAATTTCATATTGATTTACCCGTATTTTTTCGACACTTACTGTATGCATACTTAAATCCTATGTTATTATTCCCGTTAATATTATATTTTTATTTACCTTGTCTTTTTCGGCAATTTATAAATTCAGGAAGTTGTTTTATAATAATCGTGATTTTGGTTCATATCGATAGAGACTCTAATAAAGAATCATTTATCCCTCTGGCGTATTTCAATAATGCGGACGTTATTCTTGTAAATTTAATTTAAAAACCACTAATTTCAAGCCACTGCACGATGCAAGTAGATTGCAACATCGTAGACAGAGAGTAACTCATATAGAGATACAGACCGAGTTCGTTGACCTCTTACATCTGTATTACGAGAAGAGTGTGTTAGCAGCGATGTTCCAACTTAATTTTTTAATTAACCGTGCATTTAAACACAAAACGTAAAATAAGTTTTCTATTCATTTAAGTGTACCCTATCGTCCCTTTCAAGCTGCAGGGTTATTTCACTTCCACCATGTGTGTGTGTTTTTTGTTCACATAAGCGTGGCTTAGTATTTATAATAATAATAATAATAATAATAATAGTTACTATTATTATTATATAATAATAAAAATAATAATAATAGTTACTATTATTATTATTATTATTATTATTATTATTATTATTATTATTATTATTATTATTGTATATTATTCTGTGTTTCTGGCAACGCAGAAGCTTTGGGTATATGATTTTATTTAAAGAAGTATAAGGTATCTTAATGGCACTGGGTTCTTTTACAGAATTGTGTTATTAATATACGCAAAAGTAGGCGAAGATATAATTCGAATATAGTCCAAATATAATGTTACATTGAAGTGTTAGAAGAATATCTGGCATGAAATTAAAATTTCACGCTGTGTAATGAACTATGCAATAAATACTGTTCAGAAAGTAATAAATTCGTATTACCATAATCACATTTTGACTGCACAAAGTTATTCTTACGGAAATGAACTCGATAATTAGTTCACTTACATTATGAACATTATGAACAATAGCACTCCGCCAAGAATTGAAAAATCAGAGACAATAACGATGGCTTATTCCAATGAAGAGTGTGTGTTTATTATGGGTTCTTGTTGACTTACAACACCTTTTCGTAAAAATAGTACAAAAATCCAGGACGAAGTTTGCTTATATGAAGATATTCACAGGGTTTGTGGAGTAATTTGATGACGTAGAACGCAAGGATATTTTCAGCAAGATGGGACGACCTGCCACACATCCGAAGAGTCAATGAAAATAATACCTATTCAGTTACTTTATCAAGCGAATCATCTTTGTTGGTCTGTGCCACCACGTTCGCCAGTTCTTACCAGCCTGATTTTTTCTTGTTGAGCTATCTTTTAAAGAGAGTTTACCATTACAGGCTCCAAACTCTGGGACATTTACAGGACAACATCTCTAGGGAAATCAGGAATATTGATGGTGTTGGCAGCGTAAATTAAAACATAAGCTTCGCGCCGAAATGTGCCTAGCGAAGAACGGCTTTCACTTCGAGCACCTGATGTGGTGTGTACTTGTTGCATAAGGACCATGGCATGTCTGCTGCATATTTTACCATTTTGTCTTATTTTGTAGCCTATATGATTTATAGGCAAAACATTGAGTTCGGTTCTGTAAGAATCACTGTGTACAAATATGTTCATTAAATCCCTTATATTTACTCAAAACTCATAAGCACTTCACATTCATTTAACTCATTTTGCTACTTACCAGTCTTCATATCTGTAGCACGCATAAGGACTTGAAGACCTAGAACAGAAAATTGCATTATAACTATGCTGTTGCACACATATATTACGCCCGCTTCGACAAGATTACAAAAGTTCCCTTAAAAAATCTTGCTGTAGCATTTTTTAATTACCGTATATACGCGAATACTCCGCGTCATTGAATAATCCGCGTACCCTAATTTTGGAGAGAAAATTAAAAAAGAAAGAAAACTGGCTGTAATTTGTGACTGAAATTTGTGATACCGCCACTGAGCACGAATTCTACTCTTTCAGGGGTGAGCTAAAATTTTATCTGTATGTATTATATTTTATGTTAAAATTATTAGCAAAATAAATGAATAAATAAATGAATGAATGAATAAAAATAAATGAATGAATGACTGAATGAATGACTGAATGACTGAATGAATGAATGAATGAATGAATGAATGAATGAATGAATGAATGAATGAATGAATGAATGAATGAATGAATGAATGAATGAATGAATGAATGAATAATGCTCGCATTCCAGTTTTTCTTCGCTAAATTCCGGAAAAAATATGTGCGGAGTGTTCCTTATATACGGTATTTATATAATATATTCTTCGAACAATTGATGACTTTGGGTTTTTCAGTTCATGATCTTTTCCTTAATCACATAAAATAATTTAGCCTATTTGCACGAGTCCAAAGAATGAAGCATAGAATTGCTCCACCACTCCTACAACTGCAGTTTACCTTTTGTTTAGACAACTTGCTATACGAATATGACAGAGAAGTTGCCGCCACACTAAGGCGTAAGTTATAAAGTGACAAAGCCCACATATTATCACACTTCCAAATTGTAACTTGTTATATTGTGTCTTCTGCTTGGTACACTCTTGTCAACCGTAACGTCGAGAGGAAACTATTAATGACATCGTTACGAAATCTCCTCTGAAGTACTGGAACAGGCATTAAAAGAGAAATATCCGTCAGCGAAATCAATATCTGCCATGGAAAATTTAATAAGATCGCCGTATGATTGCAATATCATCACGAAATCATCTCTAGTAGGTAAGACCTATATCAGTGGAGTAATACGAAAAGGACTGGGGGAGGCAGATTTCTTTTCTACAAGACCAGAAAAGGATCCTCTGCTAACATATCAATATTGGCATTTCGCCATCGCTAATCAACATCACATCTAATCAACATGTGTCTGAACAGAGGGAAATTGAAGATCTGTTCTTTACTAGTGGGGAATACCTATCTCTAATGAGCTTTTATACGCATTCCTTTCTATCACGTAATATTAGACGGGATATCAACTCGTCAGTGAGTAGTTTATCAATGCTCTTCTGTTCTTGCCTGGTATGGAGCGAAGTAAAGGTTCGCTTCCAATGTTGCTGTGTCAACAGGAAACCATTTTCTGTTATTTCAGAGGTCAGATCTGCTCTCTCTAGTCCTATTCTAGTTATTTCCTTATTGACACAGATCCTACATAATGCTTTGGACTTGATTCCATGCTTCTACAACAATTATGTGGCAATACCGTCAAATTTTCAGTCCAGTTGTTGATCGTTCCTGACGAATATTATATCTTCTGATACTTTTTCCAAACTTTCTAAAGAAAGTGTTCATTTTCTGTTGCTTGAAAATTCTGTAGACAGTGGAAATATTTCCATATGGGGCTCAACTAATATAATATACACTTCGTCCACATTTACAGGTTCGTATGGATTTATTCACATTTAATATTATGATGATTTTAATTGTAATGGTAAATCTAAAAAATGCAATTGTACCACACAATGAAATGGGTTATAGCCAGAATTGAAAACTAAATCATTAGCATCCTGTAACACTTATTGTTAGAAAGACATTAACATTCTGGGTGCATACTGGTCTAGGAGTATCACAAACCACACTTTGACATGGAACGTCCCCGAAAAGCAGAAAGTATTGCTCTCAACAGAAAATTTGCAAAAACAGTGAAAAAATATTTCGAAGAGGCGTCATATTGTTTATATTGCTAGCTTGCATGTACTTCAGGTTGCGCACTTTCCGATCAGTTTAGGTATACTGCACTTATGACTAATATTACTATTTTTAAACTAAAATGGCGTATGAAAGTGACGTATTTAATTGTTGAATAAGGTGTGTAAATTGTATATACTGATTGATGTTTATTTTTTTACTTGATTATTTAACGACGCTGTATCAACTACGTGGTTATTTAGCGTCGATAGGGTTAGTGATAGCGAGATGAGGCCGAGGATTCTCCATAGATTACCTAACATTTGCCTTACGGTTAGGGAAAATCTCGGGAAAAACCCAACTAGGCAATCAGTCCAAGCGGGAATCGAACCACCTGCACACGAGCGCAACTCCGGATCGACAGGCAAGCTCCTTGGCCGATTGAGCTACTCCGGTGGCTCTGATTAGTGTTCTGGCTGATATATACAATAACAGGCAGTACATTTCACTTGACGATATGTGTCAGAGAAAGAACAATTATATTGTTTATATACGTCTGAAGTCTGATTAGTGTAACAATATGTTACTAGACATGTGTAAGGGTTACGATCTCTTTTACATCCATTTTTTACACCGCGTAGGTGGACAACTAAGACTAAAGGAAGTTTAATAACCTCTAACAATTCTACAGCTCCATGCCTGGACTCAGTTTTTCCGACATCAAGAATGCTGAAAACACTTATTCCCGCGAATGTTTCGAAATCGATTTGTGACAGCATCACATTAAGCAAAAATCATGCTCTCCCTTGTGGCAGACGACGCAACACTGAATAACTCGTGTACGTGATCATTATAGGCACATGATTCTCCACATTGTGTCGTTGTACAGCATTTAAGAAACAGGCTCTTTTGCGATATCGTCTGTACGTAGAGCCCTTGCTAAGTTATCTAAATGCAAATTTACGGGATGGCAGTTATTTTGTTATGGTCTATATTTTTGTTAAAGTTAGTCATGGTTCTTTCCTTTTTGAGCTCGAAACTGTTTTCACAGACGCTGAACATAAATAGACGTATAAATAAAACATGGTCTTGAGAGAAATAAATGATCACTGGAATCAAATTATTCTGACCAAAAGTAGTTCGTAATAAGACTCTCCGTTCAGGTGGACTGTATCGATATGCTTTGGTTGCATTCATTGTGACGGACTATGAAAGCTTCAGCAGTGTTCACTGAAAGCACATAGTTTCCCCGTCCTCCATGTATGATAAAAAACTATTCAACGAAAGAGTAAATACTTATATCTTATTAAATTACATATACACAGCCTATATTTAGAGCTACGCAAAAGTTTCCCTTGGAGTATGTGTATCAGAGCTATGATACAATTTGCTAATTATTCATTACTGTAATATAATGAGAGAAAGTGTCTGAAATAAGTAATGGTGGCTTCAGTCAGGAATTGAAGTATCCTAACAATAAGATTCATGTTTCATTGTTAAATATTTACCACGATCTACAATGAGTTTTTAATAGAAACCATCATTAGGCACTGCTTTCTATTGAAATTAATACTTAAAACTTAGCCGAAATAATATTTTATAAGGATTTGTATACGATTACAATAACACTATCATAAAATTAATAATAGCTATGTTGAAATAAAAAGTCTACAAAAAACTAAATTCATTCGTTCATTCATTCATAGTGTACTGTCCAAGGGCAAGTGTTTCACTGCAAACCCAATTTTTCCATTTTCTACTTTTCTTTTTGTCTCCGCATATGGTCTATATATCTTAATGTTGTTTATCATCTCATATCTTCTTCTGTCCCGAAATCTTCTCCCGTTCACTATTCCTTCTAATGCACCCTTCAGTAGGCAGTTTCTTCTCAGGCAATGACCAAGCCAACTCCTTTATCTCTTCCTGATCAGTTTCAGCATCATTCTTTCTTCTCCCACTCTCTCCAGTTCTTATTCTTTCTGTCCATTTCATACGCTCAATTCTTCTTCATATCCACATTTCTAATGCTTCTAGTAGTTTCTCTTCACTTCGTCGTATTGTCCATGTTTCTGCGCCCATACAATGCCACACTCCACACAAAGCACTTCACTAGTCTCTTCCTTAATTCTTTTTCCAGAAATCCGTAGAAGATACTCCCTTTTTATATTAAAAGCTTCCTTTGCCATTTTTCTTCCGATAACCATGATCTACCTCTTTTCTGCATTTATCTTCATCCCATACTGCCCACAACTGTCATTTAGCTTCAGTAGGATATTCCTTAGTATCGTTTTCTCTTCTGCTAACAACAACAACAACAACAATAAATCTTATGCACTTTATTCTTCTTCCTCCTATCATTCTTCCCATGTTCTGAAAACTGTCTTCCACTAAATCGTCCAAGTTGATGTTGAACAAGGTACGTGATCCTTGTACTTCTCTCCCTTTTTCACCTCATTCAGACATTTCTTCTCCTATCCTGACTGTGACTCGCTGTTTCATATAAAGGTTACAGAACAGGCTTCTCTCTCCAATCCACACCAATTTTCTTCAGAATCCTCATCAGTTTATTTCAATCCATTTTGTTAAATGCCGTTTCTAGATGCATAAATATTATATACACTTCTTTATTCTTCTCTAGATATATTTCGCCAATTGTTCGCAGCAGCACAATTGAGGACCGTTCTTGCAAAACTTGCTAACTGAAAAAAACTAAATTTTACAGGAGAGACAAAACACTATAGTAAGCAAGTTTTGCTGTATGTCTCACTTATAGCAGAAAGCAAGTTTTGAAAAAACGATTACACTTTGACACACTACAATGAAGAGAAATAACCCAATTTTACTAAGACGCTTTAATCATCACGTAGAGGCCTGCCTTATGTAAAGGAATCCATCAAAATCTTAATTTTGCAAATTTTGCAGTTAGCAAGTTTTGCAAAAACGGTCCTCAATTGCATCTCTAATAGGCCTACTTTTCAATGGATGTAAAAATTAGAATTATTCATATATCGTATCAAGGACAGTTTCGCAATCATGATGGATAATATACTAAAAATCTTGTTCATACGAAATACTAATATTAATTATGATCAGTCCATTGTATAGTCGTAAAACATCTGCTTTCTAAGAAAGATACGGTATTGGTACAACATATTGAGAGTAAATTACCAATACTTTCTTCTTATTCTTTTATTATTATTATTATTATTATTATTATTATTATTATTATTATGTTATTATTACTATACTGTATTTGTCGAATATTAATAAGCAGCATTCACTATATATATATATATATATATATATATATATATATATATATACACAACAATTCGGCATGTGGACGTGAGGCCAGCAGCCGGCTGTTCGGTTTTGACCCTTCATGGGCTGTAGCGTTATGGATTTACTTTACTTTACTTTATATATATAAAATAAAGTATTCATTCAAAGCTGAGAAAAGAATGAATCACGAAATTTACTCGAGAAAGAACTTAGCATCGTTTGTTTCAAGTATATAGTCTTTTGGACGTGTCTGATAGGTCGTTCTTGCAATCAAACAGGTAACAAATGCAAACAGATAAAGGACTAGACATCGATACTCGTCATGCTTGCAGGCGTGCACTGCGGTCATCGTCTGGAATTTGTTCACGTCCCAAGAGACAGACAGTTTCAACACGTGTTCATTCATGTATTCCTATGTGCTTGTGAGTTTGAAGAGGACTCACAAGTTAAAATGAATGCACGTGATACGATCTACTGCTACCGCCCGCTGACACTTGAAGGGAGAACTGAAGACTTAATTGCATGTATATAAGTTATTGTACGTATATTTTGTACTGAGGATTTTCTTATTTTTCTCGAGAAACCAATGCTGTGACTTATGCACAATATTAGCATGCATGATCGCGATACGAGAGGCCCGGGTTCAAATCTTGGCTGGAAAAAGTTACCTGATTGACATTTTTCTGGGGTTTTCCCTCAACCCTTTAAGAGCAAATGCTGGGTAACTTTCGTCAATGGGTCCTGGACTCATTTCGCTGGCATTATCACCTTCATCTCATTCAGACGCTAGATAAACATAGCAGTTGATAAGTTGATAAAAAGTCGTAAAATAACCAGTTAAAAATTGAACTTGAGTGTCATTCAGAATTCCGAACATTAAAAAGAGAAGTGTTATGCCAAAATCTATGTATAACCGTTATTTATTTCTTTATGCAATTACCATGGCAACTGAGATTAATATACAAATAAAATTGCTTTGTTTGCTTCCAGTCAAAAAAATTAAATTATGGTTTATTTAACGACGCTCGCAACTGCCGAGGTTATGTCAGCGTCGCCGGTGTGCCAGAATTTTGTCCCGCAGGAGTTCTTTTACATGCCAGTAAATATAATGACATGAGCCTGTCGCATTTAAGCACACTTAAATGTCATCGACCTAGGCCGGGATCGAACTCGCAACCTCGAGTACAAAAGGTCAGCGCTATACCGACTACACTACCCAGGTAGAATGGTTCCCGTCAATGACTTATCAATTATAATATCACAAAGTTCACATATTTAGTGTCATATTTCCTGTAGAAAAGTTTTCGCTATTCTTTGTGGCATCATCAAATACTTTTGGTTTTCAATATAATAACCTCATATATGTGGTGTCTTAATTGTAATGTAATCATATAAAATCATTCAAGATAAATATTAAGAACTTGAATTAAAAAAAACACGACTTTTAAAATTTAAAAAACTATCTATGAACTTTCACTTACTTGATAAACATCAATTTATTTTGTATCTTAATATTCATGGTTGGATGTCGTGTGTGGTTTTTTTATATAAATAATGATTATCATGTGTGTTTATATTGAAGATATGTGTAAATGAAAACTCGTTTACATAATGTGTTTATACATTTATATTTTTATATGGGAACCTTTGTTTATACTTCATATTAAATATGTTATGTGCAGTATAGTTTGTGATTTATTGTGTATTATGGTTGAATTTTATAAGGCAAATTCGGCTAATATCGCAGTACGTCTAATTTCGCAGTATCTCATTAATTAATTAGTTGTGGAGTTGTCCGTGTTCGTTGGAGCTTACAAAAATACGTATAAATGCCAGAACCTGTCGGGGATGTTTTATGTAGGAAGGTCCTTTGCAACGTATTCTGGCGAAAATTGCACAACTATCTGCTTTAGTATGTGTGTGATTGCTGAGATAGAATGAGTAAGTTTGCAGTGTTGTGCTTCTGGACATTATATCGTCGAGATATTCAGAACTGTAAGTACCACACTATGATTAATGAATTCTCCACATTCTTATTAATTTGAATCCTTGCTTGTTGTTTTATCTAATTTAGTTTATTCGTAATATGCTTTAGCCGGTACTCCATTTCTTAACTAGTTTCCGCTAGTTGCCGGCAGAGCAGTTCCAGTGGCACGCACATTCTAACTTCCTTTAAAAAGCGCTATGGGTTAAGCATGCGCTAGCCAGAAAATCTGTCCTACCATAGAGCAGCAGCCTCAACTCGCTCGAATTTGAACGATTTTTATGATGTGCTAGGAAGTGTATATGGGAAAGCAGAACTGAGTACCAAGCCTAATCTCATTTGAAATTTAGATGAAACAGGGTTTTCATTGGTTACGAAACCTAACAAAATTGTGTCCCCAAAAGACGCAAAGTCTGTCTACCTTCAAACAATGACAAAGAAAGGAGAAATAACAATAAGTCTTTCAGTGGATTCGGATTAGGCCTAAATAGTTCTCATAATGTTTTTTTTCTGTATTTGGCATAATGTTTAATGCAGATATGTGTTGGATAACTTATTAATTTACAATTAATATGCAAGCCTTTTTCTGTTAACAACGTTAATAATTCAAGTTCAGTTGTTTTATATTTATTGCCTAGTTTGTTAATGTGTGTAAATATGTACTGATGTTGAGATTACATTAAAACATGTTTTGAGCTAAAAAGAGTATTCCTGAAAATTACTGCGAAATTGCCCGACCAGTACTGCGAAGTTACGCGAGTTCCTGAAACACACATATCATATGATTTCATGTTCTAGATGGAGCTATTTCCCTGTTGAGATACAGTTAAAAAATAAAATTTTTACACCAACCAATACAAATATGTCTAATGATTAACTGCTGCATGAAGGACATTTTTTCAAGCATTTTTGGGTATCCCTATAGACAGAAAAACTTAATACTGCGAAATTAGCCGAATTTGCCTTATATTGGAAATGCATTGTGAAAAATTTTGAAAGACTTAAGGAAAATTAAGAACTGTGTCGAAATTGTACTAAATAATTCCACGATCTGTTTATAGTTATTATTTCTTGCATGTGTTTTATTTTAAAATTTCTTAGATCCGTTCTTCTTTCCGTTGTGATATATTATATCCCCTCCCCCTTTTAAGTTGCTTATGTTTAATTTACACTATTATGAATGACTATTGTGTACAAGCTTTTGTACTTTACATATATTTATCAATTCTACAATAGGTCAGATATTAAATTATAACATGTTACTAGCCATGAAGGCTGATCCAGTTCCAAACGGGTCCCACTGGAGCCCAGGGAGCAATCTCTTCTTGGAAACTGCTTGCTGTATTCCGATCTAGTACCGTATATTGAACAATCCCTGCCCATGTTTGATGCATACTTGTAGGTTCAGTATGGATGAAAATATAAAAGATTCTCTCAAGCAAAGAACGGAGAAAAATATTTCCGTCTCATAGTGAAACACTGAAGAGAAAGAAAGTCTCAGCCAGTCCATGTTTTTCTTTAAGTTATCGAGTTTTCAAAAGGGTAGGTGAACGAGCGAGGGAGAATGGAAATAAGGCTAGGAAACGAACTCCGGGGAATCACTTCATTCTGCCAATTTTGACTGTTTAAAAGTTATAATGAGTGTTGATATTTCTTTACGTCAATGTTGAAGTTCCATGCTAAACTTAAATATACTTCTAGTCTTAAAACATGCTAAAAGTCAATAAAGGGAAGCACTACATCCATTTATACAGCGAATTAATTTATTATTTCCTGCAAATATTTCTCCACATTTTCAAGAGCAGACAAAAGGCAAGGTCCATGTTTATGTATTAATGTGAGTCTCTCGTTTGAAGACGCATAATAAAATCTGCACACGAAGCAGATCTCTTATCCTCCAAATAACATTTTAACAGAACCGGTCAGAGCAAACAGGCTACTCAATGTCGTGGAAACAATGAAATGTCAATAATAGAGAAAAGGTATTAAAAAAAGATTATGATATCCTTGTTTTACAACTTCTCCTCCCAGATGTCCGAAAGGGCGTAATAAATATAAAACTCAATTCCATTACTAGTTCGTCACTCATCAGCTCACTAGGTTGCAGTTAAATACATTTGTTTTTGTTTATAGTTATTTATTTAACGATGCTGTGTGAACTAATAGGTTAATAGGCGTCGATGGAATGATATTTGGCGAGATGAGGTCGGAGATTCGTTAAGAGATGACCTGACATTCGCTTTAAAGTAAGACCTTATAACAGAATTCGCTCGTCGCATTCGGACTTTATAGAATCGCTCACTTGTCTGCATTTCCGAATTAATAATCTAATAGTGTTGTTATTTACCGCTACAGCGAGTGCATTATTTCCTTGCAATATTCTGAACTAAACCTGGAAATAAAGTGAGTAGCTCCGAGGAGGATATATTTTTAATATCCAGAGCGTTCCATCGATAAGTGCCAGTTTATTCTTCGGGTAGGCACGGTGCTTGAGCGACCGCCGGCAACCGGGCACTTATTCACGGCGCTTCACCGAATTAAAACTTACATGCACACTGTCTTACTAACCATAATATGTTGCATTTAACATTAATTTATTATATGTTATATTAATTACAGAATTTTGTACTCATCCACATGACAGTAGCTGCTGGTAGTGTTGTCCATTTTGCGCTATACAGAGTTCACATCGCCGTAAAAATAACATCGTTCACATTCACGAGCTCCAAGGTACTGATTTGTCTAAATCACGGATGTTATTTTTCAGTTGGTCAAATGTGCGAAGATTATTTGGATACTATATAGGAACTACGTGATCCTCACTATACTTTGATTAAATATTACAGATATGAACACAGAGTTATCAGAATAGCAAAGCCTCACGTAATCTACAGTCGTCTCTGTTCGTTGTTAAAGTCCAGAAGAGAGTGACAGAAACCTCGACAGAGAGATCCGTTTGTTTGATCCACCGCTTGGAGAACTAATTAATGTATGAGAGACAGGATGGCGGAGTTATTCCCTTGTTGTATGCAGCCGTGCGTGTGATATACATGACAAGCTACCAGCCAGCGTCTGCTTTATTAAGCGATAAATCAAGTGTTTAGTGTAGATTGTATAGGATGCGGACCGCATATATGAACTACATACAACTAAAGGCTTGTGACAAAACTTTCACTCCACGCTGCTAAGTCATGTGACACTACGAACACTTTCTCAATTTGACATTGCCGTCAATGTTTTTATGAAAATAGGGAGCTTTAATATGTATAGAAGACTATAAAATATGATACATAAAGATAATTAGCTCAGCTGGTAAGTCGAGTGGGACATTTTTGAAATCACTCGTGTTTATGTCGGTGGAGTATGAAATGGAATTGAATTTACGCGAAGGAGGCATTATGGCCCAGCACTGCTACCTGTTACGACCTATTGTGCTAACCCTCAAGCTAGGCGCATTCCCAACCCACAGCGGCTGACTACACTAAGGTTCGCTGCGTACCCAGATTTCGAACAGGCAACCCCACTCGTCCCTAGTCCAGCCCTAAATGTGTCCTAAAAGTATAAATACCTTCTGTTACTTTGCTTCCATGACCATTCAGAGCTAAACTATTCTAATGGCGACAGTTGGGGTATTCGCACGCGGTTATGCTTCCCAATACCTCTTATGCGTTCCGACATTCAATCAGAAAAAAAAAGATTCTAACAGTAAGTGTCTGTTTTGTGGTGAATTCTGTAAAGACAATGAACTTTGGTATCGTTGTGTCCTGTGTTCAGGATGGGTTCACTCAGATTGCAGTGCTGCTGAAAGTCCTCAAAATTTCATTGGTGGCTTTTGCCAATCCACATGGAAGAAAATGTAGTGCTAGGTTTTTCTAATTTATGCATATTGTTGCTAAAAGTTGATTCTATACCTATTAATGTAGGGTAAACTGGGGTCTGTTGGACAGTCGGGCATTTTGGACACTCTGTACTTTAACGTGTTACCTCGCCACTTGTGGGCACCACATTCTGCTAGAAGTCAATGACGGAAGTACCCCCACTCGTGGCTACTTCCGTCATTGACTTCTAGCAGAATGTGGTGCCCACAAGTGGCGAGGTAACACGTTAAAGTACAGAGTGTCCAACATGCCCGACTGTCCAACAGACCCTAGTTTACCCTATATTCTAATTGCATTTATATCTACGTACTACTATCTCAACTGCATGTGTCCCATTTCCCACTTGGTAGGATAATAGCACGCATTACACCTTTTTCATATTATATCATCAATAGAAAATAATGTTGTTTAGAAATACATGTTGTAACTTTTAAATATTATTAGAACCACTAATTGTTTTATTATCTCTGAAAGTTTCAGTGTTACGTTAAAATTATCTTGGAATTTATAACAACAGGAAGTTAGATGCATGCAATTACCAGCTCTCCCCTAATTGTAAGGAAATATAATCTTCATCCTTCCTACAAATTCCACAATGGATTATAGTGGCGCCATTTGAATTTCTCAATGGAAATCTGCAATGGATTTATGCGGCTCAAATTAATTTCATATAAAGTGTATACGAAAACTTATTTTGTAAAGTCAAAGGCCAGTTCCTTCACTTGCAAAGTTCAGTGCTAAATTTGTATTCAGGCCTACTATAATAATAATAATAATAATAATAATAATAATAATAATAATAATAATAATAATAATAATAATTATTATTATTATTATTATTTATTTATTTATTTAGAATATTAACGTGCAAAACAACAGCACAAGGCCAATTACAGTTTAGCACGATACAAAACAGAACAAAACAACAAATGATGATGAGAATGAATGGTAGAAAATGGCAATGAGATGGAATACAAACAATATAATAGTCTACATCAATCATTGATCAAATGCAACAGAGTAAAATAGCTTAAATAATTATAAAATTAGTACAATGAGATAATTGAAATAATGGGATAGTCTACATTAATCAATTGACCAAATGCAACAAATAAATGGACAAATAATTATTAAAATTAGATCAGTGAGTTAATTAAAAAATGAAGCCTGGAATAATATGAGTAATATTGTAAAGATATGCAATTGACAAGAATAGTATGATACATATCTTAACAAATGGCATTATTAATAATACAGACATAAAAACTCAAAGATATACTACACATTAAATGGATCCAAGTTGAATCTATGCAAATTAGCATATTTAATACATCGGCAGACCGGAAAGGGAGATTTAGGATTCCTATTATAAAACAATTTATGAAATCTTAAACCCTTAGCAGGAATACGAAGATTGATATTGCTTATGAAAGATTCTCAATCAATATCACCCTTAACGACTTTACAAAAAAATAAATAATCAAGATCCTGACGTCTAGTGAACAAACTACCGCAATTGAAATATTTGCAATTAATCTCATAGTTATAATCGGAATTTGGTAAAAATCTATAAGAACACAAGGAAATAAATTTTCTTTGAATATTCTCCAATTTAGCCGAGTCAGTGGAAGTAATGGAGTTCCATACAACAGATGCATATTCAAGCTTGGATCTAACCAACGTATAGTATAAAATTAATAAACACATAGGAGTGGAAAAAGAATAAGTTATAGACCTACTTAGACCAAGCATTCTTAATGAATGGGTATAAATATATTGCACATGATCATGGAAATATAATTTTGAATCAAGTAGGACACCAAGATCTCTACTACAATCTTTCTTAGTAATTACGACATTACTGAGAGAATAGTTAAATTTTAGGGAGATAGTTTTCCGTGAGAAGGAAATAACAAAAGTTTTGGATTGATTAATTTTCATTCCATTTTCAAGAGACCATTGTGAAATAGAATTAATGTCATTTTGAATAATTTGACAATCAACCAAACTATTAATTTTACGAAAGATTTTGAGATCATCTGCAAATAAAAGGCAGCTAGAACTTATTCTTTTACTTATATCATTTATACTTACTTACTTACAAATGGCTTTTAAGGAACCCGAAGGTTCATTGCCGCCCTCACATAAGCCCGCCATCGGTCCCTATCCTGTGCAAGATTAAGCCAGTCTCTATCATCATACCCCACCTCCCTCAAATCCATTTTAATATTATCCTCCCATCTACGTCTCGGCCTCCCTAAAGGTCTTTTTCCCTCCGGTCTCCCAACTAACACTCTATATGCATTTCTGGATTCGCCCATACGTGCTACATGCCCTGCCCATCTCAAACGTCTGGATTTCAAGTTCCTAATTATGTCAGGTGAAGAATACAATGCGTGCAGTTCTGTGTTGTGTAACTTTCTCCATTCTCCTGTAACTTCATCCCGCTTAGCCCCAAATATTTTCCTAAGCACCTTATTCTCAAACACCCTTAACCTATGTTCCTCTCTCAGAGTGAGAGTCCAAGTTTCACAGCCATATAGAAGAACCGGTAATATAACTGTTTTATAAATTCTAACTTTCAGATTTTTGGACAGCAGACTGGATGATAAGAGCTTCTCAACCGAATAATAACACGCATTTCCCATATTTATTCTGCGTTTAATTTCCTCCCGAGTGTCATTTATATTTGTTACTGTTACTCCAAGATATTTGAATTTTTCCACCTCTTCGAAGGATAAATCTCCAATATTTATATTTCCATTTCGTACAATATTCCCGTCACGAGACATAATCATATACTTTGTCTTTTCGGGATTTACTTCCAAACCGATCGCTTTACTTGCTTCAAGTAAAATTTCCGTGTTTTCCCTAACCGTTTGTGTATTTTCTCCTAACATATTCACGTCATCCGCATAGACAAGAAGCTGATGTAGCCCGTTCAATTCCAAACCCTGCCTGTTATCCTGAACTTTCCTAATGGCATATTCTAAAGCGAAGTTAAAAAGTAAAGGTGATAGTGCATCTCCCTGCTTTAGCCCGCAGTGAATTGGAAAAGGATCAGATAGAAACTGACCTATACGGACTCTGCTGTATGTTTCACTCAGACACATTTTAATTAATCGAACTAGTTTCTTGGGAATACCAAATTCAATAAGAATATCATATAATACTTCCCTCTTAACCGAGTCATATGCCTTTTTGAAATCTATGAATAACTGATGTACTGTACCCTTATACTCCCATTTTTTCTCCATTATCTGCCGAATACAAAAAATCTGATCAATAGTCGATCTATTACGCCGAAAACCGCACTGATGATCCCCAATAATTTCATCTACGTACGGAGTTAATCTCCTCAAAAGAATATTGGACAAAATTTTGTACGACGTCAACAAAAGTGATATTCCTCGAAAGTTACCACAGTTGGTTTTGTCCCCCTTTTTAAAAATAGGTACAATTATGGACTCCTTCCATTGATCTGGTACAATTTCCTTTTCCCAAATAGCAAGTACAA
Organism: Periplaneta americana; assembly: GCF_040183065.1. Lineage (NCBI taxonomy): Eukaryota > Metazoa > Arthropoda > Insecta > Blattodea > Blattidae > Periplaneta > Periplaneta americana. The sequence continues at coordinate 128,241,785 of NC_091118.1, read as the reverse complement.
GTTTATAAATTTCGCTATATAATGCACTTCCACCCTCTTGTATTAATTCTGCTGGAATTTGATCGATACCTGGAGACTTGTACTTTTTCAGATTTTCTATCGCAATTTCGACTTCTGAAAGCGTGGGTTCGGGTATAAATGGCTCAGCAGTTTGTATTTCAATATCGTCCCGATCATTTCTATTTGGCCTATGTACATTTAGTAGTTGCGCAAAATAGTTTTTCCATCTGTTTAGGATTGATGGAGAGTCTGCAAGCAAGTCACCATTCTCATCCTTGATCACGTTTACCCTTGGCTGATATCCGTTCTTAAATTCCTTTATACCCTTATATAAATCTCGAATGTTTTTATTCTTACTATTTGTTTCTACCTCATTCAGTTTTTCCTTCAAGTAACCTCTCTTTTTATTCCTAAGTGTACGACTTGCTTCCCGTCTTTCATTGAAATAATTATCTCTCTTCTCCTCAACTGGATCCTGTAAGAATTTCAATTTTGCCTGTTTCCTTCTTTCTACTACCATGCAACAATCTTCATCAAACCACGGTTTCTTTTTCTTAGTTTCATAATAACCTATGCTCTGCTCAGCTGCAATTTTGATACTATCTCTGATATTTTCCCACACGCTATTAACATCTAATTCTTTCTCAACTTCGTCGGAACTTTCTAAAGTGGCAAACCTATTCGAAATTTCGACCTGATAATTTTGCTTAGCTTCCTCGTCCTTTAATTTCAAAATATTGAATTTAGTAATATTAACTTGTTGCTCTACTCGCTTGGCTACTGATAATCTTTCTCTTAATTCTCCAATCACCAAATAATGGTCAGAATTACAGTCTGCACCCCTGAAAGTTCGAATATCTACTATACTAGTATGTCTCCGTTTATCTATCAAGATGTGATCTATTTGGTTGTGTGTCAATCCATCTGGAGAAGTCCAAGTATATTTATGTATATCCTTATGGGGGAATGTTGTACTTTTGACAATTAAATTTTTCGATGTGGCAAAGTTGACTAATCTAACTCCATTGTCACTACTAATTGCGTGTAGGCTCTCTTTTCCAATAGTTGGTCTAAAAATATCCTCCCGTCCTACTTTAGCGTTGAAATCCCCCAATAAAATTTTCATGTGATATCTAGGGAACTGATCAAAAGTATGTTCCAATTCCTCATAGAAGCTATCCTTTATATAGTCGTCTTTCTCTTCTGTAGGGGCGTGAGCATTTATAACCATGATGTCGCACCATCTACCCTTAAGTACTAAATATGATAACCTGTCACTGATAAATTCGACCTTTTTTACTGCTGATTTTATTCTTTTATGTACAAAGAATCCTGTCCCTAATTGGTATAAATAATAAAAATAGGAGAGGTCCCAATGTAGACCCTTGAGGAACTCCGCATAAACTATTAAATGGAACCGAGAGAGAATTACCTAGTCGAACACAAGACTGTCTATCTGTTCAATAATTTTCAAACCAATTAACATAGTTAGTGGAGAGACCAAAATTACTTAATTTATTTAATAAAATTTTGTGAGGAACAACATCAAATGCTTTGCTAAAATCAAAATAAATTGAGTCAATTTGACCTTGATTTTCAACTATAGGCATTATGAGATTAAGATAGGAAACTAAATTAGTAGTAGTAGATTTCCCTCTTGTAAATCCATGTTGGACCGAATTGATCTTATTTTTGACATAAAATGAAATGTGTTTGTGAATAATTTTTTTAAAAATTTTAGAAAAATTGTTTAGGATAGAAATGGTTCTATAATTAGTAACACTGTTTTTATTACCATTTTTGACAACTGGAATAATGGATGCTTCCTTCCAAAGTGACGGGTAAATTCCTGTTTTTAAGCTAAGATTGAATAAAAAAGTTAAAACAGGCATGAGAATATTAGAGCAACCCTTGATTATAAAATTAGGAATGCTATCAGTACCTTTAGATTTATTAGGCTTTAGCTTTTTAATAGCTTTATTTACATCATCGAATGTAATATTAGGCAGGGACAAACAGTCAGTAATATTAGAATCATAAGTAATGAAATTAGAGTTACAATTTTGTTGAACAGATTTAAATTGACAAGCAAATGCATTTGCAATTTCTTTTTCATCTGTGATGTGAACGCCATTTATTATTAATTCTGTGGGATTGCTATTAGTTTTCGAAAAGTTTCTACATATTTCCAAAATTTATTTGGTTCATGCTTTAGGTTATCATCAATTAATTGTAACCATTTGAATTTATCAGATTTAATCATGGCTTTGACTTGTTTTCTAAAATTAGAAAAAATTTGATAATGATGATCAGTTTTATATTTTTTGTAATTTTTATGAGCTTTATTTTTTTTCTTTATAAGATGACGTAAATCGTTTGAAAACCATTTAGGATAGTGCGATTTTTTAACAAAGGTAACAGGGACACAAAGGGATATAGCATTGTTTTTAATTTGAGACAAGGAATTAGTAGCAGTGTTTACATCAGTAATCTGATATATGCTAGTCCAATCATAATTGTATAGAATAGAATAAAGATTCAGATAATCACCTTGAAAATAATTTAAATAAGAACTGATTAGAGAGTGTTCCGGTAACGATAATTTTACTTCAATATAAATAGAGATAGATGGATGATAAGTATCCTCTAAAACTAGAGAGTGATCGGCAAGTTTAACTGTTTTACTGTTTTTATCATTAGTAAAAAACAAATCAAGAAGCTTTTTACTCGTAACGGTAGAGTTAATTTGAATTAATCCAAGAAGGCAGGACGAGGAATATAAATCCTTAGCCTTAATTTTAGAGTAATTATGAGTATCATTAAGATTAGAACCAGTTGTCCATTCCATACCAGGAGTATTAAAATCACCAAGGATTACTATTCTAAAATTATGAGTGTCAAGATTTTTTTCAAGAAAATTAAGATAAGATTTTAAGTGAATATGATCTGTATCAGGAGAGAAATAATGGTTACCTAATAACAGATTAAAACCATCAGTCATTCTAATTTCAACCCAAACGCATTCACTAATAATTTCTAAGTCATAACGCCTTCTAGTAAAAGGTAACTGGTTGCTAATCGCTGTTAGGACACCACCACCTCTTTTTTTGTTAGTGTATTCAAACAGTCTATCTACACGAAACACAGTATAGTTATTTGGAAATAAATTAGAATTAATTACTGACTCAGATAACCATGTTTCAGTGAGACAGATAATGAGATCATTATTACTCACTATATTCTGAAAAATTTCATCAACTTTAGTGTTAAGTCCACGAAGATTTTGGTAGAAAATCTCAAGATGATTAATACAACTGAATATTGAAAATGAGAGCGAGCAAGACTAAGACTAAGAGGCATTTCCCTGAGAATCAACAGAGTTCGAATTGGCAGAATGCGCGAAGTGTTGCTCAGGCTTTAATTTACCATACAAAGGTGCAATTAGGCAACCAACAGGCAAAACTTCAGGATTGTTAATGGAATCGAAATCCCTCACATCAACAGTGATGTGAAAGGAAGAATATGATTGATATTTGGTTTTTAGTTTAGTTACAGCAAGAGATCTTAGCTGAAGTTGATTCTTCAGAGAGTCCTCTATATTGTTTGTGTTGACTTTGGAACTAAATCTCGTAACAAACAGAGATTTAGTTTTAATTCTCTCAGGGGCCATTTCAATGTGAGTAACTAATTGAAAACCATCAGATACGTTGGCAGAAGTTGAAGCATTGGCCTGATTCAGTTCGAGATTGTTATATCTAACTGTAACAGGAGGAGTTGTAGACACAAACTTCCTTTTTGCTGACGAATCAGAATTGCAAGTATGCGAGTTGTCAGCAGCTTTGTTCACAGACACTACCTTGCTATATGATTTCTTAATGGGGTCATTAGACTGACCCACAGAAGAAATACTTTGAGATGATTTAGGGGGGCAGCACCCCTTTGATAACACTTCTGCCATTTGATCTTTTAGGATAGAATTTTCATTTGAAAGTTCAGCGTAAGACTTCTTAGGGACCTTAGCTTGCACAGATACATATTGAATTGATTCAGAAGGGACATTTCCATTATTAGTGAGTACGTTAGAATTAGTATTCACCAAAATTTCTGCCATCTGAATTTTCAGAGCCGCATTTTCATTCTTAAGTTCTATCATCTCCTTTTGGAGACTCTTTACGCATTCCAATATGTCACTCACTGTGTCCAGAATGTTCACACTATTTAATCGAACAGTCTGGACGGAGAGTGAATCAACTGAAGGCAGGCTCGGTAGGTTGAGTTCCCTTGAAGGTGAAGTGACTTTTTTTTGTAGGCGAAACAGGCTTTTTAGAACTTACCGGAGTTTTGTCACCTCGGGAAGTTTTCATTGCACTTACGCAGCACTCGCATTTGTATGAAGAGATGCCTCCATCCATGAACAAGTTGTACTCCGTCTCACCCAGATTGATGCAATCCAGATGATATCTTGATCCACAAGACCCCGCACATTTCAAAAATTTCTGCCTACCGAAGAAGGCAGCGCGACAAACCGGGCAAAGATCCTTGCTCGCCGGCATACTGAATACAGCGTAATACTAAGTAGGCCAGATGTCGTAACTGAAACACTGTTAAGCGCAGCTACGAGCAAACACGTCTACCTCGCATGACGGCTAGACACATAATAATAATAATAACAATAATAATAATAATAATAATAATAATAATAATAATAATATATTATTATTATTATTATTATTTCATTTTTAAATTGTATCATCTCCCTCCCGCACCATAAAAGCACCTCACGATTTGTAAATAACTGAAGTGTTTAAGAAATTTGTCATTTATAATTAATTTAAATGTTATTGAGTTTATTCTAGGCAATATAATTTCTTTAGTTCATTTATAGTTGAGAAGTGCTTCGAAAACTCGCACATTCAATAGACATGGAGATAAAGTGCTCTTCTGTGTGAACAATATGTTGTTACCTACCATCAGAAGAGGATGAAGCTAGCCACTGCCTGACAACCAGTGGCTTAATGTGTTCTTATGGCCTGTATGAAGGGCATTGTTTATTCTGCACGCTTGGACGGAGTGCAAACGTTTTGTGACCGAACGATAATGAAGCTCAGCACCAACAATCGATATCTGTCCATGTCGGGTTCATCATGTGATGATCCACTTGGCAAACAAGAACACCAGCACATATTCATTCAGGAGACAAATCAATCGAGGTCTGGATATGTGGCTGAGTATTAACACGTAACTACTCTTTGACACACAATCCTGACACGGAATAATAACAGTTCCTCACTATGCAATCTGAGTGTGATGAAAGGGAACAAGTTAGAAGTCAATAGTCTATTCTCACATCTAGCGGTGTCTGTTCAAATCGCTACCGGTATTTCATATCCTTCCTTCTCATAGAAAATGCAAGTGGTTCGTGATTGAAAACTTTGTTTCGTGTAGTTTCAATGTGAAAAATAATCTATCAATAATACATCGCCGTCACTAACACCACCATTAACAATGGCGACTATTCATTCCAAAAGCAGTCGTCCTGTTCAGTGAGTCCATTGTCTTCAAATTCAGTATTAGGCCTATATGGAGTATCCTTTCTAGCCATACGTATTACATCTTTATGTCATTTAACATTGTCAATTTTGAGTCTGTTGTTTAAGCAGACAGTGTTAAAATTTTTCCTGACATCCATGTCGCAAATTTGTTTTTGACAGTGCCCAGAGACATTATTATTATTATTATTGTTATTATTATTATTATTATTATTATTATTAATATTATTATTATCATAATTTACTACTATTGGACGTCTAAGAAAAATAACCCATTTTCCAATACTCATGCTGGGATACCGCGCCTCGGTATACCGCTGAATCGGTTTACCGGGAATGCAATCGAGTCCCGAAATATGTAAGGAATATATGTACATTGTGATATACAATATATATAATATATACAGGATGATTCAAAACTTATGCTACAGAAGGGGGTACTAAAATAAACATTTATTATTAATCAATGTGTGTCCTATCTCGCAGCGGTATCTCTCAGTGTTAAATTCCTCTAATCGAAGTAAGGGAATGATACGAAGTTTGTCACGGGTCCGGTGTTTTTGTTCAATTTACCATGAATAGAATGATCTGCGTGACGGTTGAGCAAAGGTTTGCTAAGAAAGCTATTTATTGGAATAATATATTGAATGTGAATTGAGACCCGAAGTTCAAGGGTACTCAGGTAGTGCGTGAAATGACAGCAAGCCAAAGTAAATTATTAAATGAGACCTATTAACGCCATCTTTTCCTTTCCAGTTTATACGGCGAGAAATCGATGTATAATTTTGTGATTATCTCGTGAAGACCTATATTGACGAAAATGAAGCATCATTTCCTCCCTACGAATGGGCAGAATTCTCTGTCGATATTACAGAAACGACCAATGCGTGCGAGTCGTTCCATTCTCACTTCAATGTAAACTTCAACCATTCATCCAAAATATATTTATTTTTATTGAGGTGACCTGAATATTAGAATGGGGTTTATGTAAAATTATAGAGTTAACATTCCGCACAAATTTCGAAACGTAAGATCCACAAACGACAACTATTGAGCGTACTAGTAAAGAAATAATATTATTATATCAATGATCAAATGTCACTGCCAGATTTCATGAAGGCTTTTGTCTATAATTTTTAATAAGTAAATGAGAAATGACAGACGATAGGAAAATTAAAATATTAATTTTTGGAGGACAGTCAGAACCGCCTCCTCGTAGTATCATCTCGAAATGCTAAACGGTTCTAGATTTAGGGGAATTTACATGTGCCCAACATTTTACCTGTTCCGTCTTTAGGGGAATTTACATTGACGGAATTTTAAGCTATTTTAAATTAGGGAGACTTACAATACTCCTATGAGAAAGAGAGAGAGGGGGGATGGGAGGGGGAGGAGATAGAGTAAGAGGGAAGGTAAAGAGTGGTAGGATGAGAATGGGAGTAAGTAGGGGAAAAGAAAGCGAAAGAGAAAAGCGAGAAAGAAAAGTGAAGGCTTTAAATTTGAATATGTTACAATTTACATTTTAAATTAATACTGGGTAAGTTGAACCAAATCAAACATTTTACAATTTTAATTCTTGGTATTGTTTTTTTTAGTTGGTTATGTAACGATGCTGTATCAACTACGAGGTTATTTAGCGTCGATGAGATTGGTGATAGCGAGATGGTATTTGGCGAGATGAGATCGAGGATTCGCCATAGATTACCTGACATTCACCTGGTTGGGGAAAACCTCGGAAAAAACCCAACCAGGTAATTAGCCCAAGCGGGGATCAAACCCGCGCCCGAGCTTAACTTCAGACCGGTAGGTAAGCGCCTTAACCGACTGAGCCACGCCGGTGGCTTTCTTGGTATTGTCAACACTGTAAAGTTTACACTAACGAAATATACAAATAATTGTAAAGGAAATATTAAAACAATAACCTTCCAGTACTCGCGCAGAATTCATTTGTAATCCACTGCTGATTGTTACGTCATCACACCTACGCTTTCAATGCTGAGAGCGTGAAATTTTCATTACCTTTCTGTTACAGCTTAGGTATCATGTCTGGAGTGTTTGGATGTAACTGTGATTTTTTTCAGCGTAGCACTAATCATATGTTTTTAGAGTGGAGTACAAATGTAATCCGCGTGAGTGATAACGCCAGTGCTTTTAACAGGAGAGAATACAAGAGCATAATTTTGATTTCCTTATTTGTAATTGGATTTATTCGTATAAGCCTTCATAAGACATTTTTACACGTATTTTCTATTGTTGCAGTTGTTATGTTATTCTGCAATATAAATGATTACGTGGGCATTTGATAATACTGAACAATGATTTCTTCTCGTATGAAACAGACATGTACTCGAACCCAATAGTGACTTAAATTTTGAGGGTAGGAAATAATAACGCTACAGTGTAGTTTACAATAACTAACAATTAAGTATATATAATAATAAAAAATAATAATAGTAATAATAATAATATAAATAATAATAATAATAATAATAATAATAATAATAATAATAATAATACAGTTTTCAATTACATACTTTGCATCATAATATCTCTGATTATGTTATATTGATATCACTGATTTACAGTAAAAACAGTAAACTTCAATTATAGTGAACCTCTGCGGACCAGCATATTTCGTTCACTATATCCGAGGTTCCCTAAAACCGAAGTGTCTGTTTTTATACTACTGACGTTGCTATACATACAATATTAATATCCACTTGGGACAGACCACATTCAATATCAGTAATAATATTCGCTTTATCTTCCAACTTAAACACTCTACGCTTCAACATTCTGATGTTCACAGTTCGAAACTTGAATCTGATCTGACGATGTAGGTAGTAGGCACTGACCGATTTCGCACCTCTTCCCACTAGAGGTATGCCTACTGTGTACTAGGTCTTGAAATTTCTCCCCGGGTTCACTTTTATAAAGATGCGGGAGGAAGGGTTGAGGACCATTATACTGTAATCCTTTTTGTATTTACCCTTTTGTCATCACTCTACTCCTTCTTACAAAAGAAAACACTTTTTTTCTATTCTTCTAATAACCTCTTTTAAAGAAGTCAAAACTAATCCTTCCTTTATCCCTCACTGCGTACACTATTCTCTTTAACATGTTTCAAACTGTCCAGGAAGCTGAACGAATCCTTTGTCTTTCAATGCACTTAAGGAGTAGAAGGTTTGAGACTTTGTTCTGAACATATTCTTGGAAGTTTATAGGAGAAAGGTTTCCTAAATTACCATTTTGGCCATTTTAAATTTACATTTTCTTGGGAAAACTCTAGTTTTAGGTTCACTAAAACCGAAGTGAGGGTTCACTATAAACGGAAATATCAATACAGCCTACTTTATAATGTATGCGGGTCGGGGCCAATGATTTAGGTTCACTATAGCCGAATGTTCACTATAACCGAGTTCACTATATCCAGAGTTGACTGTATTATATTTCAAATATAGTTATATCATAAACGGTTCAATAGAATCAGTGAAGTATTGTTCCTATTATACAGGGTATTTAAAAAATACGGGGCATAATTTCAGGTATGTATTTCCCACATATAGACAATCAAAATAGTTCATTACAACATGTGTCCGGAAATGCTTCATTTCCGAGTTATGGCCTTCACAACACTGAAATTCACCGGAACGTTTTTCTTTCCGCAGATCGTTGTCATTACAGAAGATGTTCAAAATGTCCTCCTCCTGCTTGAATACAGACCTCACATCGATGTCTCATTGACCTGCGAACACGATCCCAAACTCCAGGAGTATTGCGTATGTCCTCAGAACATGCCACAATTCGATTTCGAAAGGATTCCAAATCAGGCACCGGAGACGAATAAACCAATGATTTTAAATGGCTGCACAAGTAGAAATCGAGAGGGTTCAGATCAGGTGAGCGTGGAGGCCAAGCAATTGAGCCACCTCTACCTATCCATCGATCAGGAAATCTTCGATCCAAGTATCGGCGAGCCGTACGACTGAAGTGTGCAGGAGCGCCATCATGTAAGAAATGAATGTGTTGACGATTGATCAGTGGAGTGTCTTCTAAAACATGAGGTATGGTGTTTTCCAGGAAGTTTGTGTACGCCTGCCCCGTAAGTCTGTTTACAAGTACATGGGGTCAAAGTAATCGATCACCAATGATACCGGCCCACATGTTGAGGGAGAACCGCACCTGGTGATGAGATGGAACAGTTGCACGTGGGTTTTCATACGCCCATACATGCTGATTGTGGAAATTTGTTATGCCATCTCGTGTGAACTGTGCTTCATACTAAGGCAGGAAAGTTGGGATTTACACCACACTGCTGCAAGAACCACTGACAGAACCTAACTCGTGCAGGCTAATCTGCTGGTGACAGGGCCTGTACACGTTGCAAATGATAAGGATACAATTGATACTCTTTCAACAGTCTCCAGACAGTCGTATGAGGAACATTGACTTGCAACGCTACCCTTCGTGTGCTGATAGAAGGAGTCATGTTCACAGCCTCCAGAATCTCCTCCTGTACTTCTGGAGTTGTAGATCTTGGTCGTCCCCTTCCCAAACCAGGAGAGTTAAATTTTCCATACTCGCACAGACGGTAATGGAGACGTACAAATGTCTTCCGATCTGGACATTGTCGCTGTGGGTACCTCTCCTGGTACAAACGACGAGCCAGCGCAGCATTGCCGTCCGCCTTACCGTACACGAAGTGTATCTCTGCCAGCTCTTGATTTGAATACATGTCGCACAGTCTAACGCCTACACAACACTGAATGTAACCTTCGCCTCGGAATGAACTATCAGAGAGCCCTCTTAATGTCTCCTTTGACGGCAACGACCTGCGGAAAGAAAAACGTTCCGGTGAATTTCAATGTTGTGAAGGCCATAACTCGGAAATAAAGCATTTCCGGACACATATTGGAATGAACTATTTTGATTGCCTACATGTGGGAAATTCATACCTGAATTTATGCCCCGTATTTTGAAACACCCTGTATATAAAGTTGTAAAATTACGTATTCATATGTGTAAAATAATTTTTCATTAAAATAAAGAGAGATGGATTACTTCATGTAATCCGCGCGAGTACTGGTGTCACAAATTATGGCGCAAGCACTGAAGGGTTAAAGTGGTTAATTTCTTATTTATTTTTTCACGTTCCTCAATTCCTCTAAACCCCGTAGAGGGCGAACCACAGTTAGGAGATAACTACTGCAGACAACTATCGCATAGTAACTTCAAGGAAGCAATTCAAGCAATTGTCGATTACATGAAACAGCACTACTGCAAGAAATTACAGAATAATGAAATATCACATAAGAAAAGTTACCATATTTAAAAACAGTTACACGGAAATGGATCTCATCTCTAAACTATGAACCTGCTCGTGTTGGATTTGCTGTCAGAAACTCACATCACTCGAGTATCAGCAAAGACTGTGCGACGTCTATGTTTGCCTGTTTTCTATAATAGATAACTTCATATTCTATGGACGATACCTATTCATGAACTTTGATCTGTGTAGTTCTTATTTCGTTCCGCATTGTTTTGGATAAAATATTCACATAACACAGAGCAGAACTTATCATGACGGGCAGGTCACGCCAGTGGGCGTTAAACCAACAGCTTAATCTAACAAGAGTGAGTTATTAACAATGCCTGCACTGTGGTTATGTAAATTTAAAATATGAGATTAAAAATACAGCCACACTCAAAATCCTTGACGCGTAAGCAAAACAATTCCAAGCGCTCAACTCTATTTCAAAATGAATGAATGAGTGGATAATAATAATAATAATAATAATAATAATAATAATAATAATAATAATAATAATAATAATAATAATCATCATCATCATCGTCAAAATCCGCATGGGTTATGCCTCTGCACCTTGTGTAGGCTTCTCAGAGTTTGATTTGTTCTCAAAATTGCTCTTTCCAGCAGTGACTTAAGCAATTATTTTATCGCTCTTTCGATTTCGACGTGAACCGTCTATACTCGACCTCTAAAAATGACATACCAAGAATAAAGATGTTTCACCCAACTCAAGGACCTTAATAAATCTCCTGTTACTTTTTGTTCTCTTATGTGGTAGACCTTTGGGGAGGCCGAGACTTAGATGGGAGGATAATATTAAAATGGATTTGAGGGAGGTGGGATATGACGATAGAGACTGGATTAATCTTGCTCAGGATAGGGACCAAGGGCGGGCTTATATGAGGGCGGCAATGAACCTCCGGGTTCCTTAAAAGCCAGTAAGTAAGTAAGTAAGTAAGTAAGTAAGTAAGTAAGTAAGTAAGTAAGTAAGTAAGTAAGTAAGTAAGTAAGTAAGTAAGTAAGTAAGTAAGTAAGTAAGTAAGTAAGTAAGTAAGTAAGTAAGTAAGTAAGTAATTATGTGATATACCTCTAATGTTCAATTTTTTTTTTGTATTTCTTTGCAATTAGTCCTCCAGATTGGTTGTTGCGTAGCAGATTGGTTGCTCCCCAAGTAAAAACGTCTAACTACTTAAAAAAAATTTAGCTCTAGCTTTTTAAATAAATCATCCGCATTTTAGTATCAAAGTACTCCCTAAATAATTATACTCATATTCCAGAAACTAGTGAAATCAATTCATTCAAACAAATAGTTATTTATAGTGTGATATCATAGGTATTCATAAATTCTAGTGACATTCTCAAATGTAAACATAAAAACATTAAGGGTTACATCGAAATAATAGAACATAACATACATACATGAATGAAGAAAATTTTGTCTTTGCACTAAAAGCAATTCACTCAGAGCAAGAAATATAAATGAACAGATAGTAAGAAATATAAACGTACAAAAGATTTGAAATTTGAATGTTTTTTATGTAACTTGTATTTCTTTCTTTTTTTTTGGTTGTTTTACGACGCTTTTTCAATTGCTACTGTTATATAGCGTCTAAATGAGATGAAGGTGATAATGCCAGCGAAATGAGTTCAGGGTTCTGCGCCGAAAGTTTCCCAGGATATGCTCTTAATTCTTTGAGATAAAACCCCGGAAAAACATCAACCAGGTAACTTGTCCCAACCGGAATTTTAATCCAGGCCCACTCGTTTCACGATCAGTCCACAGCGGTAGACTGTAGATAAATTATAATTAATTAATTAATAATTATTAATCTCATGCTGGACATTTTTGTTTGGCTTGGCCTTTATACAGTAGCTCTGGAGAATCCCTCGCGACAGTCCAGCAGTAGCCTAACTTGAGAAATAGAAGGGCTATAAGGTAAAGGTGCCTAATTCCGTGATAACCCTAATTCCGTGATAAAATTTCAATTGACTGCCATGGAGTTGTGGTCTCTGACTTTTAAGTTTTTGAAATACCTAACAGATGCCAGGAGATGTCTTCTTTTCCATTCTATTGACTACCCGCCTTTTGAACAGAAACAGTCGACTGCAGAAGCTTTTGTTCAGTGCAAGGTGGTTGACCAGTAAGTTTTTCTTTCTGTTGTGATCGCTCCTGAAGAAACATTTTATATTTGAGGTAAGAATGAATACAGCATTATAAAAGTGTTACATTACTGTAGATTATAGTCAGCTGAATTAATGTGTATGATTATTTAAACAATGAGAGATAATAGTAATGCTATAGGAGTTTTATCATTTTCGGATTTATTTTCATATTTCTTCTTCCTGGTTCACTCGACCATTGATGACAACGCTAAATTGTGAAAATTAATGTCTATGAAAGAAAATAGTTCGTGGAAATAATAATAGAAATAAGTTATAGAAATCATCAATTATAATTACAATAAAATAATAGGGCATATAGCTTAATTACTGCTGTTGTTAGGAATATAAATAATGAGAAATAATTGTGTTATAATTCAATTTATTCAATTTTAATTTTGTATTGAATTTAACTTTCAGTTTATTTTGTTTATAATATATGTAATATATATTCCTATAGTTACACAAGTATTTTCTATGAAATTTGTCACTTAGGCTCTTTTTCTATGTTGTAATTTCTTGCTTAATCCATAGTAAAACAATATATCATGACTTTAAAGTGTTTTTCCAAATACACGTTTCTTTTCTGAGCAATTAATGAGGATTATTTTAGTATAACGGAATTAGGATATCACTCACGAAATTAGGAAACCACTATCATGGAATTTGGATCCCTGTCACGGATTTAGGAGGCACTGTATAACAATGAAGAATCATAAATTATATATCAAACTTGTGAAACTGTTGACCCTGAATGTTGTAAAAACTGTAGCTGAAGGTCCAAGTAATGTCATTTAGGTGTTACTTGAAAATTTTAGTACAATTTTGGCATAAATATAGACTTTATTAAATATGTCATAGAATTAGGCAACCTTACCCTACATGTCCTGTATACCTCTTCTTCATGGTGACAATGTTCATTTTCCCTCTTGCTTAAAAAAGTACCTTGTGCAGACGCTTGTATTTCCCTATTTTGACTATGCTGACATTTTACTGACTGACCTTTCCAGAGACAACAAAACGAAACTTCAACGTCCTCATAACTTGTGTGTACGTTTTGTAAGCAATGTTCGTAAATATGATCATATTACCCCATCCCTGGAAACAATAGGTTGGCTTAAACTAGATAAGAAAAGAAATTTACATTCACTTCTCCTTCTCTTCGAAATCTTGAACTCTTCTATTCCTTCGTACCTGTCATCTCGCTTCACTTACCTTTCTTCCCACCACAATCTGAACACACGCTCTCGCCATGAAACAATACTAACAATACCATCCCATCGCACCTCCTCATACTCATCCTCTTTCACAATAGCCCTGCCAAGACTATGGAATTCGCTACCTGCTAGCATCAGGGACTGTCGAAATAAAATTGAATTCAAACGCAAACTTACTAGGCAGTTGGTCAGTAATTGATACTCGTTCAGACATGGTTTCTTGTAAATAGTTCTCTTAATCTATCACAAAATATTTCAATATCCGGTAATTTCATTACTATAGATTTTTGTTACTGTAGGTTTAATTTGTAATTCAGTAAATACAAACATATTCTTTGTTCTCAACTTCTATGATAAAATTTAATTTTAGCATAAAATCCCTATAAAGCTATCCCGTTAAAAAAAGCAGTGTAAAATTAAAACTAGAGCTAATTTTTAGTTTTCTCTCTGATAATGATGAACATAACAAAACTGATATGAATACGCTATTTTTATTCAATTTACATTTTTATTGTTGAACAGTGTAATCAATGAGGAGGATGTAAAATCACTGCAGATGACAGAAGTAGAGAAGTTCATGAATCTATAGCGCGCGAACTGAGAATCCCATAAGCAGGCGTAGGCAATTACTGGGCGGGACGGGATTGTCCCAAATAGGCTTTGTGTATATCCGTTGTAGAATGAGTTGCGTTGGTGTAACTGTAGCCTTTGACTTCCAGTACTCCTCAGCATCACAACATTTGTGTGAAAGAGAAGCTTAGAACTACTCCACTTTCTTTCTCACTTGATCCCATGTTAATTACATATAAATTGCAGTTAATTCTGTGAGAGTACTGCTGCGTCTTTGAACTTCAGAGTCATGAATTTTCTAAGATAATTGAAGTGTTTAGTCCATGTAACTTTGTTTTCGCTCTTGGATAGATTTGGAGTGTCTCTTAAATATTTGATAACGTCTATTCGGCTTCACTTCAGACTTGCAGAAATTCTAATTCCGTTGCATATCTTCATCCTTTCAGTGCTATATTTACTTACGCCTTCGTAATCTACTACCCACATGAAACAAAAATGGGAGGAAATTTCTAAATCTGGTGTTAAAACTAATATGGTTTAATGAGTGAAATTAGCTAAACGAGTGAAATGTTAAGAACAGTGGAAACTAAGTGAAGTAACGTTATGAGATATATAGATGGTGTCAGAATAAACTCCCCGATGAAAATAATAATGCCACTGTCAGGAGGTGAACTCAGTAGCAAACCCATCACACAAGCCATCCGATGTAAGTCACAACATGACTTTATGAAAATAATGTCAGAAACAATATTAATATCAGTAAATTTCTTGAACTAAAGACACATTTTTCACTGTCATAATGTCATAAAATGTACTCTTGTTCATTTGCCGGCTTTAGTTTTAAATATAAGTCGTATTGTCTGATTTATAGTTGCATATTTCGTTAGTTTTTGCTTTTTCGTTATCTGAAATACTGTATATATATTAACACTGCAAAAATTTAATTCATATTCCGACACGTTTCTTTTCACCATCATTAGGATAAAATAGTTTTGAAAATTGTCTGTTTATCTACTGTGATTTGTGAACGTATGAACGGATTTTGTGTAAAGTCATTATAAGTCGATTCAACCTATTCGAAAATAATTCACATAAAGTTATAATCACGTTTAAATAAGCGATAATAAAATATTTATAATTAGCACTTCTTACAATCATCTATCGATACTTTCTTAGTTTTAATTTTTTTTAAGACACTATATCACTTACAGGACTATCTCGATGCAATTAGTGATAAGTAGACTTTGTTGAATTGCCACACGCAGCATGCAATCAAGTTGCCGATGTACGGTAGTATAGAGGAGGTGAGCGACCTCCCGGTCTCGTAGTATAAGCAGTTCATGTTAAGAGTTGTGACCGGTCCAAATAGATAGAGCAGCTACAGCTAATGTATACCTATGTAAGCACTTGTTTTTGCATTACTGTGGTTGGAATAATCAAAGCTTAACATTTGTTCAGCGCAGACAAGAATTCAATCAAACATACTACAATGAGAGTGTTGCTGTTCCAAAGAATTGCCCCTGGAATACCCTTACCCCCGCAGCTAGTCTTGACCCGTTGGGGAACGTGGTTGAATGCTGTTAATTATTCTGCAGAACATTACAGCAAAATAATGGAGGTAATTGATGCATTGGATAGCACAGACAGTTCCGCAGTTGCAGCTGTAAAATCATTGCCTTCTGAACAGCTATTGGAAGATATTCTGTTCATTGATTCTAAAGCACCACCCTGTTAGAATCGTCTAAACTACAACTCTCAGAAGCCCTTAATAGAGTGTATAATGTATCACAAACCGTTATCCAAAATAACAATTCACTAATTTCAGAAAAAGTGAAATGTAAGTTGGGAAACATTATTGCTAAAAGTTCTCCTACTCACAACTTCGTATTATAAATGATGTGCTGTCAGGTCACGACAAGACGTCTGAAGTTGGTGTACCTAAAAAGTAGTTACTTTTCGTTCTTCAAATATGCACCTACTACATCGTATGAAGTTGAACGTACATTTTCCCAATATAAAAACTGTTTCAGTGACCATCGGAGGAGGTTCACTTTGCAGTCGCTCAAAATGTACGTAACTCTTCACTGCAATGCACATATTCAAGACTGATGTGAGTATCTTACATTAAATTTTAAGAGTTAATATATCTTACTATAAAATAATTGTGTACTTACATGTTTAGACATTTCCTACTTCAATGATCATTCATTGTATTTCTTGAATGCAGGATACAGGTTTTATTTTAACCGCAGTATACTGCTCAGTGTTTACATCAGAGGCATACTCTACCCGTTGCACGCCCCCTTCTCATACAGTCTATACCGCGTGCGTAGTAAACCTTACGATTCTCGTGGCAATTCCACGAAGTATAGTGATAAGTAAAGGCCGGAATCTTAAGACCCTAATATTTTAAGTCCAGTAAGTACGGAGTTTGTCTAATGAGCAAGTGACTTAAAGAAGAGTTATGACACGTGGTATCGTACGATGAAAACAGACGACGCCCACATATTTAAGCCTATATTGCAATAATTTTGCTGTAAAATTTTAACTTAAAATACCGGTACTACTGTAACACAGATAAAAAATATTTAAGTCTATATTGCAATAATCTTGCTGTAAAATTTTAACTTAAACTACCGGTATGACTGTAACATAGGTGCTGTCCTGAACTTTACTGAAAGGAATGTTGACATGCACCATCACTTGACACATCTCTGCAAAATTCGTCCACTGGCACTGACTATATTACTAATTCCAGGTTGATCGTCAGACTCACTTCTTTCTATCAATTGAAAATGATTTATATAATCTTTGTTCTGAAATACTGTGTTTAGAACAGATTATGTAAGTCTTATATAAATTACACATAACTATATCGCCACTTACACATAGTGTCTTCCGAATTCCCCAACCCACTTCTGTATTTTCGTACTTGTTTTAGGAATCATTATTTTAACTAATAGTGCATCATATCATAAACATTGCTAAACTGAAGTATACTGTACTTGTTTAGGAGTAAGGCACCTGTTGTAGATGATCTTAATGTGCACGTTATTTGTTGTCATTGTAAGCCGAGTCTCTACTGAAGGGCACGTGCTGTATTGTATACCCCATGCACACTTACACTCATTCTAATGTTGCGGAACTGAAAAAACGGGCTTTAGCGATAAGTAACATGGTACAGTGTCTCAAGTTTAACGTGGGACGCGTGCGGAGTGATTCCTAGGATACGTGAAGGTCAAACTAAATCATACGCATTCCACGTTCGGTATGTTCTTACTCAGTTTAAGCCTCTAAGCCATTAGGCCTTTGTAACAAGGGGTATATGCATTCAAAGTGTAATATTTATTTAAAAAGCGTGTACCCATAATATGGTTGAGTTGCGATATACTTCAAATCATTGTATGTTCATATATGATGATCACGTACATACAGATTCCACTCGGCAAGTTAGGAAGCTACCTGCAGAAAGATTTCCTAATGTGAAGGTTCTAGCTCGTGAAAAATTAAGATTTCTTAGTTTGGCTTGGCGTTTTGAGGGCTGGACTTGGAACGGGTTCTTGCCATTATTCTTGAATTGGTATATTGTGCGTCCTAATATGCGATGATTGTCCAAGAGCGACAGGTGATCTGGATGGCATCTGTGAAACCGATGCTGAGACTTGGACCATCGTGTCTCTGCCCTGATAATCAGGTCCATCCTTGGACGAATAGTCTTATGAGCCGCAGGGCCTGGAGTCCAAAACCTTTCCTACATCAGCATCGAAACCCGTACCACACGCAAGACTTCGCCACAGCCTATTTTTAACTACCGGTACAGCAGAGAGATGAAATAAGGGGAATATGAGTGTGTTGTGGAATGATAGAGGTAAACGGGAGTACCCTGAGAAAAAACCTCTGCAACGTTTGGCTTGTCGACTCCAAATTTCATCACAACTTGGCCGGGGACCGAACCTAGGTCACCTGGACGGAAGACAAACGCACTCACGCTTGAGCCACAGACGCGGCGAAAAATTGAGACAGAAATGTACACTCATGTCAAGTTGTGACGGCTGGGAAGGACCTCTGTCCTATACCAACTTAAGGAGCGCAAAGCTGTAAATATTGTTGGTTAGGGGGAAGGCAGTGAGTTGTATGGGGTGATGTTGAACAATAGAGTCGAATGATGTTGGGAGCACGGCACTGCCTCCTCCCTCGGGAAATTTTAGCAAATGTATGGCCATATTCCACCGCCATCATCTCCAAGCGAATAGGATTCCCTCGTAGCTCCTATGTGCTGCTCCAACTGCGATCTTCCGAACCTGCTGATCAATTTGTTGAAACTCGCCCTCCATCATTGGAACAATCGCCTCACGGAGAGAATGTAATACGAACAATAGAATACAAAATGCCTGCAGTAATCCACACTGAATTGATCGTGCTTCCTCACTGGCTATTCTGTGGTGCAAGATGAAACAGCAGTCTATACTTCAGTCCATCCTGAAATAGCTAACCTGAAGTAGAGAAACGAAAAGTTTCATCTCCGGATCTGTCCCATTGTTCCAGATCACCTGAAACACCAGGTCTCAAACAACGGATCCCAGATAACAGTTTGACAAATTCTGATGTCAGTATATTGTCTGAGAAGAAGCTTTAAGAGACCGAATAACTTAATGTACCAATGGAGCTAAACAGAATGGAGCATAGGGTTATACATATAAACGATGAGACAGCGACAATAGAGGTTTTGGCAGCATTAAAAGTTCTGATTCAAACAGAACATATTTTTACTGTAAAATAAGAGTACTTTACTAAAAATGTCGATATTAAGGTTTAGAAAATGTGAATTCTGGGGATACTTAAATCTTGAGATTAATGAGAATGCAAATAATGGTCATCACCCTTATAAACGTTTTTAATTGTAATTAAATTAGGACTAATAATAAAAAAATAGTATTGTTATTACAAATGTAAGAACTAGAAGAATACTTTTGTTATACCCTGAAAGTTAATTTTCCAGTTTTATTTTTTTGGTCCGTGATTTTAATATCTTTTATACTCCCACGCCTATTATTAGCAGCAATATTTGCAAATTTTATTTGGCACCGAAAGTATGGGTTGTTTGCTTTCTTATTTATAGCCTATATGTATGAATTAATCAGTCTATATTATATTTTGTGTGCTATAATTTCGGAATATATATTTTTTCATAAATTGTCCTACTTCATTCACGTACGATATTATTCTTCTCTATATTAATGATATATTATACAATTTCATTGTAGCTGTAATTTTAATTTTGGTTCCTATCTTATTTTATTTTCTATATTCCTCTTATATTAATATAATATATTATATAATTTCACTGTAGCGTAATTTTAATTTTAGTTCTTATTTTATTTTCTATATTCCTCTGAACTGCGACCGAACACGAGCGTTGCACATTCGGTCCTCAAATTTTGTTAATATTACTGTATCCTCTTTTTACATTGATTGTATTATTTTATTTCTATTTCTATTGTTGTAATTATATTCCGTATTCTGTATATTTAAATAATTAAATAAATTATAGAATTTCAAACTGTTGTTGTTTAGTCAATTGTCCCAAGACAGATTTGAACCTCACAAGTGACACCAATAAGGCATCACTCATGAGGCAACTAATCCAGGACATAATGGGGTAGGGTAGCCAGTTCCTTTCTCCTGAACTGACTAGTTACATTTTACGCTAATCGGACTTCATATGTATCCTATACAAACAAATTTTTCTTTCTCTGGCACACACCATCAAGTGAAATGTGTGCCCTTATCATGTGTTGAGAATTACGTAAGGTTATTGCTTTAAAGCAATAGAACAAATACAAGACTGGAAAATCAAATCCATTTCCAAACGCAGAGAAATACATTTTTGCTTTGTTTCAGGGAAATGCTAGATTTCTAAGTAAAATCTACCACTGTGCCATAGTACAAGATCAACCTACTTTACTACTCAATAGGTTGTTATGACCTAGCAGTGTCTTACCTTCTAGATAGGCGTATCACAGTCTAGTATATACAGTCACGAAGCTTAAGTTGTGAGGGTGCTAGGAACAATAAACTGTGCCGGTACTATTTCGCATTGTCTGTAATGAGGCGATATTAGCGATCCTAGTGGTTAGCAACTATCTATGGATGCATATTTACTACGTATTGAGCTTCGTGACTGTATATACTAGACTGTGGACGTATTTTCAGCTCACTAAACTAAGATTCTCTGAGTATCCAGGCTTCGAGCTGACTACCTCACTCGTACCTAGAAGGGAACCTATGGGATGGTAATTTAATAAACATAGGATAGAAAAATGTTGATGCGTAACGTGGGCAAACAAGAGATATGAAGCCCCAACTGCAATGTTGTCCGCTGCAAATGTCATTATGAATTTTTAAATTAAAAATCTCAGGCCCCACTGCTACCCGAACCTGGGCCGCCTGAGTGATATACCGAAAGTCTAGGCTAGTCAGTCAGCAGAAAATATTTTGGAAACTATTTTTTTTTTGCCTCACGATTCCTATTGACAGCTATTTTTTGTACTCAACCTTCTTTCTACAGTGCCTATCCGTGGACGACTTTTTAAGGGAGTTCCGACCGGATGACTTTGGAACGTCCCCTTGCTAGTTTTGGCTGAAAATGGACCAGTATATTAAACGAAACTGTGCTGTGTCATGGAATAATCCAAACCAGAAGGTGAATTATGAATCACTCGCATGTCCCTCTGCATTGCTCACTACCAAATGTTTTGTGATATAATTGATTGCTAGAATAGGGGAATTAACGACGAGTTCCAGATGGTTACCCCGCAGATTCGCAAGTAACAGATTTAGAAAAGCTAATACTCGCAGGAGGATATTCAAAATCATGCCTTATCATAGAGGTATCCTCATTTCGATTCTCCATATGGAAGTTCACCTTGCTACTGAGCCCTCGTTAATAGGCTGTCTCCCTTACGATAATTTCAACTAACAAATTGGTTTCTAATCGACTAGAGACGTGTATAATTGTTTCCTTTGTAATGAATGAATGAATGAATCAATCAATCAATCGATCGACCAATCAATCAATCTTTGTCTTAAGCATGAACATACTCTATAGACATTGACAAAATACAATAAAATATAATGTACCGGTAATGTATAGTAAAAAAAAATAACACATAAATTAGATGAAGAAACTTAAGAATGAAAATACAAATAAAATGAAATAAATTAATAAAAAATATTTACATCAGTATCAAGATATCCACTAATATTATACAAGGGACTGTCAACAAACCATTTGTACAAAAAATTCTTGAATACCTTAAAATTTAAAGTGTGTATTTCTTGAAGCAACTTATTAAATAGTAAAATGGTCATCGAATTTAGACAATTCTTCAAGTTGGTTAGTCTAATAGGTTCAACCAAAAGATAATTTTGTCTGATAGGATATTTATGAACATGATTTAGTCGTGAAAACTTCTCGCCTTTTTCTGATGTTAAGAATATTATTATGCATTATAAACATATGAATTAGTTACAGTTATAATTTTTTTAATTTTAAGTAATGGCCTGCAATGAGCGTCATAAGAAGAATTAGTCATTATTCGTAGAGCTTCTTTTTGTTGTAAAATCAAAACTTTTGAGGCAACACTACCATAATCTCATACATAAATAGCTACCATTAGACAATATGCTATGGAAAAGAGCAAAATAGACTTTTTACTTATATATTTGGTATGGGATTTTTAAAAATATTTTAGAAGATATAGGCTATACCTCAGTTTCATGTTCACTCAAAGAACTGGCCATTCTACCCCATGATCTCCTGGCCTAGTAGCCTCATAAGTGGTGTCTTCTTGGTATCACTCGTGAGGTTCAGACCTGTCTTCGGACAGTTGACTAAACAACAACAATGAAAGGAACGGCTTCTTTTTGTTCAAACTGGCGAACGTGTCAAATGCTTAGTATGTGGACACTCTGTTATAATGAATAAGAGTTGTATTTATAATATATATATATATATATATATATATATATATATATATATAAAACGATGAGCCATATTACAACATCAAGCATGCTCAGACATATAAAAACAATAATGTTGGAGATGAACGTATGCAACTAACAGAAATTTTAAAGGAGTCCGTCGTCAATGAGATAAGTAGTTTTAGGAAAGTAAATTACTGTTTCAGACATTTTCCTGTTTATTATAAAACACAGAAAACAAAACGTATAAGGAAATATATAAAGCGAAATCATAATAGTATTTCGTTATGTAGATAATGTAAATATATTTCTGTCTAATTTTAAAAATACAAATTGAAATGAATTAATATTATTGACAAAACATAAAAGAAAATGCATAAAGCAAAACATTTTGTTGTTTAGATAATGTATAAGTGTCGCAGATCTTTCTGGCACTTATGAGGAAAGAAAAAGTTATCAAGCGAGCCTTTATGGTGGTGGTCCTCTGCAGAGGGGGTCAAGCAATGAACTGGGGTAGACGGGGGAGAAACGACACTAAACAAAAGTATGCTCAGTTGCTTAGAAGAAGTTGACCTGTAGGTAAGATGCTGCCGATACTTTTAAAACTAAAATGTAGCAGAAGATGAACAAGAGAGATCGTTCTCAATTTATGCAATTTTATGAACAAATTTGCAGAGTATTAAAAATAAGATACAGAGAGTAGCAGAGGGAAACGTCTCTCTAACAAAGGTGAAGAGGATTTTGCCTGAACAGAAATAACATGGAGATGAAGGGACATCAATGAGTGCATCAGGAAAAAACAAAAGACCGCTACTAATATTGATGACTTTGAGAAATGCGTGATACAACGAACGATTCACGAATTCCATCTTTTCCACAAAATTTCTGCTACAATTTCGAAGTTATTACCCATTCTACGTAAAATCACCCATCATTGTTTTGGGGGGGCACTAATTTAAAGAGTATTTTAAGAGAATTAGAGTTCAAGTGTAAGAAGAAGGGGAAAATAGAAGTGTACTGATCGAGAGGCAAAGAATATCATCTCTATCAGTCATAAAGTTTAAAGACAAAGGCCGATCCATCATCTACGGGGAAGATAACTATATACATAGAAGTCACAATGATAAGAGGATAGGATAGAGATAATAATAATAATAATAATAATAATAATAATAATAATAATAATAATAATAGTAATAATAATAATAATAAATTACAATGAAAGCATTAGCGATAGTGTAGTGGAAAAAAAGTTCCAACAATAACAATAAATGCACTATGAAGAGAAGGCATAATATGTCACTGTTGATAGTGATTAGTCTGTCGGATGGGGACGTTAAGCTGGCGGCCCCCTTGGTGTAATTCCACAGGAGTACGCTACGTGCCGGCAGCGGGTTTTGCTCTTCTCCCTTCCTCATCTTCATGATCCTAACTCATTCCTTACACTACACTTACACGAACACTTACACATACACTCACTCTAGTACACGACATAATTCTTCACAGATACACATCATGTATAACTTGGCCCGCCGAATTAGTGTGCAACTTGAAAATGGGTCATAGTCCTGCCATCTATCCGCAGTATGCGGGACCCGAATCACGCAAGTGAAGTGGGTAGGTATTAGATACAGAATAAATGCACAGTCTGCAACGTTTTTTTAGATTTAGTATTCGTGACTTATTGGCATTACAGGTCTTTTTACACGAGTTCTGAGTGTACTTCTACTGTCACGGCGATTGGCAGGCGGGTATCAGTTGGGGGCTGCAGCTGATTGGGAGACAACATGCAAGGTGGATAGTGACTCGCTTCTTTGCTTAACATTTAAAATTTCAGGGGCCAAAAAAAATTGCGGTATTTATAAATATATTATAATACAACTCTCTAATTTTAAAAGACATAATATTGAAATAAAGCGATAAAATATTCTTGTCAATCCCACTAGGACATTGGTTCTTAATCTTTTTTGAGTAACGGGCCCCTTCGAAAATTTGGTGAAAGCTATAGATCCTTCCCTAGAAAAATTTAAGAAAAGTGAGAATTTTAGATACGCTTCAGTTATTTACGTTGAAATAATATATTAAATATACATGTTAATTTTCATGCGACTTTCGCGAACCCTCTGAAGCCCATTCAAGGATCTCCAAGGAGTTCATTGACCCCAGGTTAAGAACCCTTTCACTAGGAGATTAGCGACTGAGTGGCCGCCAATGACTCCTCGCCTGTCCAATACATGTCCACATCGTCCAGGGTACGCCCGATTCCTGTCCACCGTGAGCACGTCTGGTATAAAAGGTCAAAGGGCTAAAGCAGTGGTCGTATATTTTACACCTTCAGCCGTTCTGCAGTGGTCGCAGCAAACCTTCCTATAGACCTTCTGGGTTCCATGAGGTCTGACAAGAGATATAAACATTGCCGGCAGACGAAGAGGGAAGGATAATTGCTATTCAACCAATGAAAGAGGTACATTTCAGACTTATCTTGAAGTTGGGCGGTCTGAAGCGTACTACCTCCGCCCAACTTCAAGACAAGCCTGGAATGCGACCTCTGTCATTGGTTGAATAGCAGTTATGCTTCCCTCTTCTTCTGCCGGCAATGTTTACATATTCTGTCAGACATTATAGAACGAAGTATAGCTCATTCACT
This sequence comes from Periplaneta americana, assembly GCF_040183065.1. Lineage (NCBI taxonomy): Eukaryota > Metazoa > Arthropoda > Insecta > Blattodea > Blattidae > Periplaneta > Periplaneta americana. The sequence goes on along the minus strand of NC_091118.1, from coordinate 128,216,348 downwards.
TCTTATGCTAGACGTGAACGGATCCTGCCGGTACAGATGAACTAGAGGGTGTAGGTTGAAAAGTACTAATCGACCGCTGGATTAAAGACCTATCAGTCATCCCGAATGCAATCTAACAAACCTGACAGAAGAAGGCTAGGGATGAATTTCAGGCTAAGGATGCAGAACCGAGAAGATGGTGGGAGAATTATTCCACAGCACTTAATAAATGTTCTCAGTTAACGAAGATGGCAGGGCGAGAGTCGGGGTTCAGGAAATTGGTTTCTTCAGCGCAATCATGCTGACCTCGGAGACAGCCGGGCTGTCACCCCGTGACTCATAGGTCGGTGCGTGTCAGTTGGACATCAACCCCACAAATTGGAGCGAAGCACGACTCAATCATTTCAAATGGATTTGTCAGTCGAACTACCACGAAGTGTGGCCATCAGTAAATAAAGGGAAGCTCCCCACAGCTCATAGCTAGCGATTTCTCCCACTGCCAATTACGTCGGCTTCAGCGGTGTAATTTCCTTGTTGCTTGCACACACATCCACGTGATACAACATTGATAATGTGTTCGCTGCTGTGGGCGTGGTGAGTCTTCTCCTGTGTTACAGCGTTGCCCATTTCCTTGTTTCATTACGACCTCAATGGGGGATATTGCGATTGTTCTTATAATAGCAGAATGGACATTATTACTGCAGACTTATGTATAAACAAGATTATTTTATTTTTTGTGTACTTGGCTGCTGCTGGAGCTTCTGTGTAGTGGCAGGTCGATTATTAGATACCGAATTTTATACTGCAGTGTACAAATTAAAACGGCATGAGATTCTGCTGAAAGTGGAGCCACAACGGATCCCACGTTGAAATACACAATTACAAAACCAAGAAGAAAACGATATGTCGGTGCTAGGTGTACAATTTTCAACTACTCCAAATGTTCCGAATCCACAACAAACCAGAGAACTTAATTGTAAGCCGTGTGGTTCATGATGGTGGTGGTGGTGGTGGTGGTAGTGGTGGTGATGGAGAAGAAGATTATCATGATGACGATGAAGATTTATCCGCAAATGAGTGATACCTTGATGTTTCACCGAAAGAATCTCAAGTAAACTTTCACTGGTTAATTGTACAGCAGAGAATGTGATAAACAGGGCAAGGAATTTGGAGCACTGGAAAGTGAAACATTGTACATATATAGCCAAAGATGAGCTACTGCACTGATCAAGCAGGAGTAGTCTACAGTTCAGTCAATGAAAATTACACGCAACTTGTTGCAAAACTATTTAAAAACAAATGAATGTATAACAGTTTAACTCCTTCAGACCTGAATTTATATTTTAAAAAATTGAAGGAAAAAGAAAACTGGTCACATGGTTATTCTGGGGGTCAAAAATTCCCAAATCAAGTCTCACAGAAAATCAAAATTTGGGGACAATTTTGACCTCTGGGTCCCCAGAATTTTAAATTTTATTTTTAATTCAGGTACAGAAATCTTTCAAAAATAATATTCTCCATTTCTATCACATTGAATTTTTCAAAATATTTAAAAGTATCGAAGACATTCCAAAAAAGAAAAAAAGAAACAATGTACACTATAATGTACATCAGACCTGAAGTGATTAAAGAAATACCTTGGCCCACAATACATAATATAAATTTCATTTTGAACTAAATATGCTTTCTCGACATCGCAAAAGGTATCGAGAAACTAGCGATTTTTCTCATCAAGTTAGCGACTGAACCCGATTAATGAGCTGGTGACTCTGATTACAGGCACCCTCCATGCGCAGAGAAACCTGAACTTACACAGTACTTGCTCCGTCAGAGTATAAACAACAACTAAACTTTGCAGTTGTGTTAAAGTGTGAGTCAGCACTTCGCACATATTTCTTGCAGAGAAATGACAAAAATTAAACAAGTACAATGTTTACAAAATTAGGATTATGTATCTCAGAACTTGATGGCACGAAACAATAAACTATTCTGTAAATTTTGCAATCGTTATTTGCTAGATTCTAGGAGTTTCAACATAAAGCATCATGCAAGTACTATAAAACACAAACGTGTTTATGACGGCAAACAGAGTTCTGAAGCTCAAGTTACACTACTTCAGCTGCAGCGCGTCCCGCCAATTTGTGCCTGAAATCCCCCCTTCTGTGTATCTCTGGAGTCTAGAATGATGTCACCCACTCCAACTCAAGGTTATGCTGATACATTGATCTTTCGTCTGTCGATCGTCGTTTTCTTCATTGGAATATATCGTGTAGTTACAAAAATTTAGGCGCCACAAAGTTCGCCTGAAAATGTGTCGGTCGACTTTCTGGGATGGCACCCTAGTACTGGACCGAACTAAATACGTATTCATGTCATTGGATATAGACTAATAGTCTACGCTTAGTGAAATTGCAATTGTGATATAATTTTGGAAACTGACAGAACAGCTATTTCAAAAGTCATGAAAGAGAAAGATTGTAGTGTAGGTAGTTGGTTATTTAGTTTTGCTATTATAGGGTTTCAAGTTTGTATTCTAAAGCGAGTAAATCTATCTTTCTTGTTTATTCCGTTTTATGAGTAATGCCAGAGAACTATCGAAGTTGTTTAATTAATTCGAAATTAATAGTTCCATGGGTGTTGATACACATGAGGATTGAATTCCGATAAAGAGGAAATAAATTAATTTTATCCATCACTGGTACTAAACTGCCTTCATTTCATCGTCTTTAGCAACAAATACAATGACTTCATTCTCAGCACTGAATTAAAAAGTTTTAAATCACTCTCTCCTTGACAACCATCACATTAGCAACAATACACCCCATACATTGAGTGGCTAGGGACGGGTTAGGGACGATCCTTCAGCACGTCGGCTCGTCAGTGGCCTATTGTGCACCCCGAATTATGAGATGCATGAAACCCCTCACCCGCTCTCCCAATGACCCCCCTACACCCACCCGCCTTACGTTTATATCGCCAAGTTGACCAAGCACCACAGGATCCATTCCGACAGCCCTTCTAAGGTGTAGAAGCGCCCTCGGAAATGCTTTCACGATTGAATTCTGGCAGAGATATTGCGAAAGGCTTGGAACTCAGAGACTCGGAGAGGACGCCCTTCCTGCAAGCGGACGAAGACATGCGTCAAGACCTGAATATGCCTATGGAATGAGATGCTGAAGATGAATGATTTGATATAATAATAATGCAATAATAATTTATTTCCATTGGATTATAAAGATGACGTATAAAATTAGTACACCCGAACCGAAGAAACAAAACTCGTGCTCGGGTGCAGTTCAGTTATAATACATATGTAATACAAATAAAATAACAAGACATTTTACAGTGCATACAAAATGAATTAGAAACAATACAAGGATAATCAAGGATGCCCTTTATCATCTACCCTGTTCAATATCTACTTGCAGGATTTGATGAAGAACTGTTTTCAGAACATGGGAGAAGTAAAAGTAGGAGGAAGAAAAATAATGTGCATAAGATTTGGTGATGATATGGCATTGTCAGCAGAAGAGGAGATAATACTAAGGGATATGCTACTGGAGCTACATGACAGCTATGAACAGTATGGAATAAAAATAAATGCAAACAAAACGAAGACCATGGTTGTCGTAAAAAAAATAAAGAAGGTAAACTTGTGAATTCTAAATGAGGCAGTAGAGCAAGTGAACAGCTTCAAATACTTGGGATGTACTATAAGCAGTAACATGAGCTGCAGCCAGGAAGTCAAAAGGAGGATAGCAATGGCACAGGAAGTTTTTAATAGAAAAAGAAGCATCTTCTACGGACCTCTGGAAAAAGAACTAAAGAAGAGACTAGTGAAGGGTTTTGTATGGTGTGTGGCATTGTATGTGGCTGAAACATGGACAATACGACGAAGTGAAGAGAAACTACTAGAAGCATTTGAAATGTGGATATGGACAAGAATGGAGCGTGTGAAGTGGACAGCCAGAATAAGAAACGAAGCTATGTTGGAAAGAGAGGGTGAAGAAAGAATGATGCTGAAACTGATTAGAAAGAGAAAAAAGAATTGGTTGGATCACTGGCTGAGAAGAAACTGCCTACTGAAGGTTGCACTGGAAGGAATGGTGAACGGGAAAAGAGTTTGGGGCAGAAGAAGATATCAGATGATAGACGATATTAAGATATGTGGATCATATGCAGAGACTAAGAGGAAGGCAGAAAATAGGAAACATAGGAGAAAGCTGGATTTGCAGTGAAAGACGTGCCCTTAAGCAGAACACTATGTATGTATGTATGTATGTATGTATGTACAAGGATAATAATCAAGATACAGTATAATATATAAAATACAATATAAAAGTAAAAATAGAATATAAAAATCTGCCTAAATTCTTTTTCTACGGGGAAGACGCAGGAAAAACTGTGGAAAACCGTGGAAAAATCGCAGGTTGATCGGCCCATGGATTTGAATAGGCACCAGAAATGGATTAAATATTGTATAGTACACGAGCTTGTGAAAATTATCACCCTCGGTTTCGTCTTGTGTGCTAAACTTTCCACTCGCGAATAAAACATAATTTTTGTCTCTTACACTATAAATTACTAATATGGGATTTTCATTTTCTGGCCTAAAATCTCATTAGAATAATGATACAATGTTTCAAGAGTGGAAGAATGTACGAAAAATCTTATATCCAAATTCAAGATGCTTCAACCTAGAAAGTGAAGTTGAGAATTTTAAATTACCCTCATTCGTTAAGGTGTTCATTAAGGAAGCTGGAAACAAAGATCGGAGCATCATCTTTAATGCATAGCATGGCAAGGGGGTAGAGACGGCAGGGGGTTCGTTAGCTCACTTATGTGAAGGCAGATGTTCCACTGCTACATGACAAGGCGAGGACACCTGGAACCACTGCATTAGTCTGCGTTGTCTGTAAACAAACGCTATGCCACTGTTTCAGCGCCAGTCACACTCATGCCAACAGCTATAATGATTGCTATTAAAGAGGAATACGTCGAAGTCATGACAGAAAGATAAGGCAAAACAAATACAGCTTCTTTAAACATAGCCCTGTGCACCGCTGTGGAGTAACGGTTAGCATGCCTGGCAATGAAACAAGTGGGCCCGATTTCAAATCTAGTTGAGACAAGTCACCTGGTTGAGGTATTTTCCGAGGTTTTCCCCCTCAACGACTTGAAGCAGAATTGCTGGGAAAATTTCGACGTTGGACTTCGGATTCATTTCGCCTTCATTCATTTCAACTTCATATATCATCTACAATAGTTTCAGGTCTACAGTGAGATACGTGGTGCCGTGGTGCCGTGATTCGCCTAACTGGGTAGCTCCTTATGATCCCAATGAATCGAAGGGACTGCCACAGCGGACTACGACAGACAAGGGTTCTAGTTGGCATGTAGTGCTCTTGGACAGATGGCACCATGGTGTATTAAGATATCTTCAGGTCGATATAGGATGCAGCAGGACGTAGTATGTGACTTGTGAACAGATGCTATTGATCTGAGGAGGCTGCAAACAACAGGGAGACTCCATCTGATCTGGATACCGTAGCTGAATCGATAAGATAGCACAAAACAGTGAATAACGTGCTTAATAGGAATGTGGTCCTAAGGACTTCAACAATCATCCCACAATAAGGAGGTCGTCACAATCAACCACAGGTTGCGGTGCAATCCTTCGGGCTCTCCTCAGGAAAAAAACATAGCCCTCCCGCTGTTTACACAAATTACACAGACAGAAAAGGGCAAAGGCATCCCCTTTATACTTCAAGAAGTAGCATGTGGGAAGTGGTGGAAGAACTCAAAGCTTTCATTATCTCGACAAATGTTCGTCTGCAGAATTTTGGAAATGTTCGTCTCCAGAATTCTGGAAATGTTAATAATGTTTTCCATTGTTTTTTGTCCTACACTATCAGGAACAGAAATCAGATTATATTTTCTTAAAATTCGGCTAGTGACACATGTAAGGGAGTTCAAACAGTTATCAGTGACAGGACTGCTTTTGGTAAATCAGAAAATTGAGCACATATAAATACAAAATTCTCTTCCAACTCAATAGTTGCCAGTATATTTTAATATACGCAGTCCTGCTCGAGTCCAACGAATTAACCACCTATTTAACTGTTTATAGATCCTGAGTATAATATAAGGCCGCATTGGGTGAGGGGTGAAGTCGAATTTAAGGTGCTATTGATCTAAACATCTGAACAGATATTTTCTTTATGGAGGCATGCAAATCAGCGACCTAACACGTGATATTTGAGTGTTCGTATTTGATCACGGTGATTCACACATTCTGTCTCCTAGGGGGGTCCATTCTTCTTGAGTTCAAGAGGGAAAATGTTTTGTAAATCTTATAAATTTAATAATGTGCCGTATAGGTCAGTATTGAAAATATTATACATTTATAAAAATATGCACTTATAAAACCTGGTATGATACATATAATAATTCAAATAATTAACTTAAATTAATAAAATAGTGGCTTAACATAAACTAACTTCCTATCAAAGAAAATAAGGTCATAATTAATTCCATTCTCACTACATGAAAAACGTAAGAAACATCCTACATCTATATAACTACATAACTCTAATTGTTGGGTTATACAGAACATTGTAAATGTCCCAATATTAAGGAGTCCTCTGAAGTTAAATATTTGGGCATAATTTTTGGCAATCATTTGAAATGGAACAAACACATTTGTAATAAATTACGTAAAATAATACATTATTTTGTTTTTTGAGGAATTATTTGAGCCGTTTAGAGCAAAAGTGGTGTAAGTCAAAATTGGGTAATGAGGTTTAAAGTAAAAATTCTCTGAACTACATCGCAAAGTAGCAATTAATATGTCCTTCGTGCTATCCACTGACTACTAATATTTTAAATAAATTGAATATTAATTGCTACTTTGTGCTGTATTTTACAGAATGTTTACTTTAATCCTCTTTACCCATTTTTGACTTACACCACTTCTGCTCTGATCGGCTCACATGTCAATAATTTATTACGCACAATATACTTAACGTTATTTCAATCTGTAATTCTGTATGGAATTATAGGATGGGTTAGCTTGTTTGAAACTAATTTTAAACCATTTTATTTTTTACAGAAGAAAATAACTAACATATGTCTTCATAAACCTATTGATTTTCCATCTCAAAAATTGTTTTTAGACTTTAAGATTCTTAAAATGAAACAAATTTATTATATTGTATTAATAAAATTCATACATAAAAATTGAAATAACTTTGAATTGTATTCTGATACAGTAGTTATGAAACAAAAGGTATGAATTCTTTAAGATTGTTTGAACCAAAATGCAACACTGCTGCAATATTTAATCATAATAGTAATTTAGGCCCAAGAATATGTAACAAATTTATATTTAAATATCATATTCTTGTCAGTTCTAATAGTTCTAGTATTAAGTTTAAAAAGTTATGTATGGATTTTATAAATAATTAAAAATTGTAAATATAAATTTATATATTATTACTGTGTAGTAGACAAAACAAATTGTATTATATACTTCTTAATTTAAAATCAGAAATCCGCCCCTGAGCACAAGTTCTACTCTTTCAGGGGTGAGCTAAAATGTTACCTGTATACTATATTTTGTTACAAGTATTAGCAAAAAAATAATAATAAAAGAATGCAACAGTAAACATTCTTAATGAAATTAAAAAAAGATAGGCATAATTTGTATACAAAATGTGTAAGCATATATTTTTACCTTGCAGGAAAAAGTATGCAAATGTAAATACTTCCGGGCCCAATTAATTGGTATAGCGTGAACCCGTACTTCACCTTAAGTAATATTTTTCATCGTCATCTTCATGAGTTAGGCCTCTTACCCTGTTCCGGCTTAGTATTCCACCATTTCTCGGCCTTCCCAAATTTCTCCTGCAACGTGGTCAATTTTGCCATCCTGCTTTTGGAAGGCGGCCAGTAATCATTCTTTTCACTCCTTTAAGTTAATAGTAATATTTTTGTGGAATAAAATAAATAAAAAGAGAGGTCGTGTAAGATGAAAAGGGAAATAATTGTGGAGAAATACAATTCGTAGCATTGTTATTTAGTCAACTGTCCGAAGACAGGTCTTAACCTCACAGGTGATACCAACATGTTACCACTTATGAGGCAAATAAGACAAGATATGATGGGGTAGGGCGGCCAGTTCTTCCCCCCCCTCCATTGCATACATCACAGATTAGAGTAACGAAAATTTCGGGAAAAATTCTCATTCTCGGATTTCGTCTGTGAGAAATACGTATTATTCCAGCCAATGCCAAGTTTCGGGCCAAAAGTTTGGAAATAATATGTAGTCTATACACTCTAGAATTTAAATATCGAACGGACCCAAATCTTCATTTAGTTAATTTCTTTTTTCCTTAAACTTCCGACCTCTGATTGTACTCTATAATAGCCTCAACTTCAATATGGATATTTTTTGTAGCGCATGAAACAGAACAAGTCATATGCGAGGGTTGGAACGACCCTCTCCCTTAACCCAGTGAACTTTTGTCTCAGATACACACCGGTAAACAACGCTGCCCCTCTGATCTGTATCGGGAGGTCGTCCACGTCCAAGTAGCAGCTATTTCAGATGTCTGAATATTGGAAATCAATATCATCAAACTCTGGGAATACACAGATGCTGATCACATAGATGAGCGCCCTTTTCAGATGAAATTGTTCTAAATTGTCCGTTTCACTTTCAGATCAACGAATATGTAACGTATACTGAGAATCGATGCACAAGTTGTCCGGAAAATCACCACTCGCTTATTGGATTTGTTTGAGATAATTTCAAATATGTGAGAAAATTGTATAATTTCACGGTTGGTTTGTCAGTGAGTGAGTGAGTGAGTTTCGCCGACGGTTTTGTCCGCTCCAATTGGAAATTATGTGATATATTTTCAGATGTACGAATTTGAATGACATAATGAAGTTTTGTTAATTTCGTCCATTAGCTTTTTATCTTAGAGTGAAAAATATAACTGAAGAAGAGAACATTTATATCCCCTTATCCTATTGAGGCTCGGTATGTTTTTTTTGCTTGGTTATTTAACGACGCTGTATCAACTACGAGGTTATTTAGCGTCGATGGGATTGGTCATAGCGAGATGATGCCGAGGATTCGCCGTAGATCACCTAAAATTTGCCTTACGGTTGGGGAAAAGCTCGGAAAAATCCCAACCAGGTAATCAGCTCAAGCGGGAATCGAACCCGCGCCCGAGCGCAACTCCGGATCGGCAGGCAAGCGCCTTAACCGGCCGAGCTACGCCGGTGGGACTCGGTATGTTACTTGTCTTGTGTTTGCATGTGTTGTCATATAGAATCTTCTGGCGTCGTGCAAATCGCCTTGTGAGGTAGTCTCATTATATGTGAATGTATAACTTTGGTTAAAAATCCTGACAATAGCCTATTCAGAACGAAACTAGCAAAGAACCAATCAATGAATGTAGGTAATTATAAACGAATGTAATTCAGAGTAATGCACGGTGGCCCACAGCTCAGCAATGTCAGTCCGCACGCTTCAGCAGCCCATTGGCTGTGCTTTCACTTCGCGTGTCGCATGAGGATACAGTTCTTCGCATACCGGACAACATACAAAATTAAATTATTTTCCATTTCTGTCGAACACAGATTAAAAACTGTCCCAATACTACGTTTAAAATTTCCGTCTGATTCTGTTGTTTTAAACTCTCTAACAGCGATTTCTCTCCTTCGCTACTTTTTCTCTAGAGAGACTGTATTGTAGAATGTGTGCTTCCACAGCCGGTGTCTGTGATGGAGGTTTTCCGGGCTGAGATTCCGTGGTTTACCATTCTACTAGTCTACCAGTAGACCACGGCATCTCAGCTCGGAAAATATTCCTCACAGAGACTGTATTTCTTTGCAATGCACCATTATTTCGACTCATCTTGAAAAACAGAAATCAAAAACTAAAACAAAAACATTTGAAACAGTAGCTGATCGTTGATCAAACGGACACGCACACACAAGCCAGCGAAAATTCAATTAATAAGGTAACTGATAGAATAAGAGACTTAGGCTCGATGCCTTGTTCCGTGTGACACTGAGAAGCCCAGTGCGGTGCAGTGCGGAAGCAGCCCATTGTGCAGTTCTCTGATGTAATTATCGCGATACAAAGTAAGATCATCCTCATTATAGACCATGGAGATCCACAGGGTAGCCGGAAGATAAAGCTCCCACATATACAATCGGCATTAATAGCAGTAAGGATGTAAGTCCTACCTGACCATCGCCTTTACCTCCAAAGAAATATCCCTGGTACTCACTTCTATTCGAGACTGAGTAAATCCAGGACCTTAGTACGGCCAAAAGGATTAAATCAATGGAGAAATTTCATAACCCCGTCGGGAATCGAAACTGCTAACTTCCAACTTGCTGTGTAACGCTTTAGCCTCCATAAAACACCGCGCTCGAATTACCACTATAGCTTTTATCGATTCTTTTTACACTTGATTGCTAAAACAAAAGATCAGCATAAGCTCTAGCCCATATAACTGATTAATTTAAATTGATAATGGTTCACAGATTTGCATGTATATTTTGGATTTTTTTTTACAAAATGCTAATAAACGTTACTATAGACAATAAAAAATATTTTAAATAAAAATTCCTCTCATATAACACTACAATGTGTAAAATCTATGAAACATTGCTAATGTAAGTTATACATGTGAAACATAGACCTTATTACATGTGATATAAATAACGATTAAGTTGAGTATTTTTGAAAGCAAGATATTACGGAAAATTTATGATCCTATGAAAGACAAAATGATGGGAAAATTAGGTATAACTAAGAACTAAGCTTATATCAACTTTATAAGTAAAGCAATAGAAGAAGCAAGATTACAATGGACAGGTCACATAAAAGAATGCATGAGAATTATGTTCCTAGGCGAGTTATGAAATATAGACCGAAAGGAAGAAGTATTGGACCACCCAAACTTAGATGAGTGGTTGGCACAATGACGACCATATCGATAAAACCACAAAAAGGTAAAAAAAAAATCTGCATAAAACGTTAACGGTTAACAAAATTAGCAAAAACCGAGACGAGGATATGGCAACGCTGCATTAAACTCACAATCAGTAACTAGTACCTACATTCGCACCTCATGTTAGGTAGATAACAATCGTACCTACTCAGTAACAGGTAAAGAGTTATTTTTAACCTCCTGCCTTGTTCCGGTTAAAGATGAGTTCTATGGTGTAAGTCTTGTTTTAGTTTTAATGCTATTTCTTTGTGAAAATGGATTTTATAAAATCTTCTATGAGTGAAAAAAAATATTGTATTTTTATAAGAACTTTAAATATCGGAAATAGTAATCATTACAGTGATGTAATATTTCATGGTAAGCAGTACACTGTTAAAAAATGTACGGAATCAGTGATTTTTCTGACTGTATTGTATTTTTTTCTATTATATCAATACGGAGTCCGTATTTCTTTCTCGTTTGTAGGAAGATATCCCTCTACTGCAACCTTACCGAAAATAACATAGGAAGCTGAAAGTCGACATTTCAAACGTCTGTTATATATCATAATAACCTTTCAATTCATGTGTCATGTGAATCTTAAGTTGAATTGCAAGAAAGAATTGTGAAAATGAATAGTGCATCGCGGCGGTAGAAGACTAAAATAAATGTCATCCCGACCGAATTGAATTGAAAGAGAGGGAAATGGGAGCAGAAACTTTGAAAGTACGGGAAAACGCGTCCTTTCAAGGGAGTTAGGGTCTGTGAAAAACTGAATATGTGAGCTCCAGGCCTGTTGGCCACTCGTCTCACTCCGATTTTGCTGTTCCAATGAAGGAGCTCTAGAAAATTTTGAAGGGGAAAAGCCGAAAATTAAGTCATCCCATTTATCTACTTTAATTTATATGAAGATGGCGCAATCTCAAACCAAGGTAGGTCTACATAAAATGGCCAAGGATAGCCCTTTTTAGTGCGACGTTGCCATGAGGTCAGATTTTTTTCTTGTTATTTTTATCCATTTCTCAAGGTACCTTGTATTCCGATTATGTCCTGCGCCTTTTGCGGACTTAGCCCCTTAAGGCCCGTTCACATGGTAGATCCTACGGTAATTTCTTGAAACGGGCATTTATTCGAATCGATATCTTGCGGACAGCAGTCTACACACGGTTCGATTTTTTCCTATGCATAATGAAATTTACGTTATAGTACATATACGAGAAAAAATCGAACCATGTGTAGACTGCTGTCCGCAAGAAATCTATTCGTATCCTCGTTTCGATCAATTTCCGTACCTTGTGAACGAGCCCTTAGAGCATTTATGCGAATTGACTTTAATAGAACAGCAGTGTATACACCGTTCGATTTTTTCCCGTATATAACTTAAATTTCATTATGCGCGGGAAAAAAGAAATCGTACCGTGTGTACAATGCTCTCTCCGCAAAAAATCGATTCCAATAAATACTCGTTTCGAGAAATTCCTGTACCGTGTGAACGATCCCAAATTAGTAGCCTAAGCATTTTGCGATTTTGGGCTATACCCGGATGGCATAACGGACGATCTAGAGAGGTTTAGGATCAAGAATTGGTGGATGATGACCAAGGACAGTGAGTACTGAAGGGAAGTACGGAAGGAAACCGAGGCTTGTACTGTACTGTGGAGCTGATGATGATGATGATGATGATGATGATGATGATGATGATGATGATGACGTAATTAACACTGTCATGTCGGCATTCCAATTGACATCTTGAAATGGAATGAAATGGAAATATTCGGGATGGGAGCACTACGACCCAGCACTGCGACTTTTCAAGATCTATTCCCTAACCCTCAAGCTTGGCGCATTCCCAAACCCACACCGGCTGACAATACTAAGGTACTCAGGGTTTGAGCAAGCTACCCCGCTCGTTCCTAGGCTAAGCCCCTTCCGTGCGTCGCAATGAAATGATGACGAAATGGAGAAATATTGACGGAATAATATAGATGCCTAATACGGAAAAACGAGAACCTCGAGGAAACCCCAACTGCGACCTTGTGCTCCACGGGTGACACTATGACCTTTTTTGATGGCTGATTGAAGGTTTAACCACAACTTAGGCATACTACAATCGTACGTATAAACCATTCAAACATATTACACTGTCACAAAATTTGAATGATAAACTTCAACGGCGCGTTCCACTGATAAAGAGAAAAAAACGTCGCAAGGATCTGTGTTCTCTCACAATATAAATATACAAAAAAAAATAATAATAATTTCGGTTCATCTGTACTATAAGCACAATTCCTATTGCTTATAAATGTCAACCGAAAAACTTTAAAGATTTATTTCATTAAATCTTAACACTAAATTAAGATGTTAGTACATTACTGTACATCTCACTGTTTTCCAGATATCGAGGTGCAAAAAATTGCGTCAGACTGTATAATGTCAACTTCGATCACCATGGCGTATGACGTGGGATTCAAATCACCCACTCCTGCATATTAAGGAGCAAGTCAGTGACTTATCTGTTATGGTTTATTACTAATAGTTTCATCATCTCATTGGGCAGTTGCATATGCAACGGCATGATCTGCATACAGATAGCAGAGCTTTCCGTACTGATAATGTTCCATAGTACAGAGTTTGACACAATGTTTCATCAACGTGACAAGAGTGCAGTGCAAACGAATGGAATCGTATGCCTCAGAGGAGGTGACAGTTGTAGGAGACTGCTTTTTGTAATTTTTTTCAACAAAATGCTAGAAGAGTTTTGGCCTTTTTCTCTACACCGATATCCATATATAAAAGCACATATCACTGCCCTTCTATTATTTCAGTACTAAAGCGAAAACTTTTATTTTGCATACTCGTTTTCGATTTCCGGCAGTGATTAGAATAATAATCGTGGTGTCCAAATGTAAGTTTTTTTTCCCGGGGTACTCTGGTTTCTCTCAACAGTAGAAATTATGTTCCATCAACACTCTCCATTTCACTCCAAATAATCGTACAAATATGGTTCAAGCGAAAGTGTACCAACATCGGTGATGCCGAGTGGAGACGACTAACCATTTACTGCTTCTCTGTACAATGTTCACAAGCACAAAGTGCTTCTAGCTGGACGTGGACGCCAGTTGGGTGTGTCTACTGGCGGAATAAGTATACAGCTATTTCGAATCTCACCGCACCCGCGGACATCAGACGTTACGCTGCGGCGAAATAGGAACAAAACTGCTTGAATGCTCAAGGGTATCATGGCGGCTGTACGAGTTGTTTTACATACTAAGCTAGCAAGATTTTGCGAAATATTCATACAGTCACCTCGCTCAAATAGACAGCACAAACACGTTATTTCTTGTTCATGTGAAATAACGGTCCGTTGACATGTTCGTTCACAAGCCATAAACTTATTGCTTTTCACATAGCGCACATTACAAACAACATAGCAGAACACACAACCATGACACAACAGTGCAAGATGTCATTCGCCTGACTATTCCCGCCCTTTACGAGAACCAATCACATTCATTGTTGGACACATCCATCACCGCTACAAGCTGATAGAAGCGTTGCTACAGCGCTGGAGCATCAATGTCGTCATCGCTGAAATTCGGAACACCGTGGTGCCATCTGATTGCTCAGTGCTGAGATTCGGAATATGCTGATAGCTTCCTGGTACTGGTGGGAGATGGTGGTCACACCAAGCCCCTACAGTCTCGGCTGCGCGGAAGGAGGAAACCGGGGCAAATTGAACGCTGCGCTTGCCGCCATGATGTAAGAGAGCAGCCGCATAATAGCAGTACGTAAATCACACAATTTAACACTGTGATGATCTAAAATTGACAGATTATGTCCATTTTCGACGTTTAACGTAAAATTAGGACGAAATAAATATATTCAAAGTTTCATTTATATGGGTCAGAGCATTAAAGGAAAGAAAATACGTACGCAGCAATTGATAGAAAACATGCTCATACATCCATAAAGAGGTCTACGCAATACACATTACAGAATGCATAATTTTACGTTAATCAGCATATTGTTAGGTTTCAGAGAATGGAAAATTATATTAACATACATTACTCTTAGATCACAAGACGTAAATACATGCACCTTGATTACACAAGTTCTTATTATAATCAAATTCTTAAGTGAAATAAATAAGTGATGTTGTTAAGTTTTAGAGAATCGAAAATTATAATACCGGTACTTTTAGACTACAGGACATAAGTAACCACGCAAAATGTAATGCGCAAAGGTAGCAAAATTAGATCTCATTTATAAGTCATTCTTCAATTAATAAAGGAAATGCTATCAATAATAAAAAGTAGCCTACCTGTATCTAATACATTGCAAATATTAGGTAACATGAGGACCTAAAAACTAAGCATAATCACATTATGTAAAAAAACTACGTTTTATGAGTGGATTTCTTTACATGACATATTGTTATTTTAAATAAATATAACTTATCATTGCTTGCGGAGTAATAGTACGTAATTATATGCACATATGTTATATCAATAAGATGACATTCCTTGCTTTTTTAATTATATATATCCGGCAAAATATAAACGGATTATTTGTATGTGAACTATATGCATTTATAACCCCCCCCCCCAGTGAAAAATAATACACTAGGAATATCTGCAAAAACAAAACAACAACAAAAATAGCTGTGCAAATGACAGCATAGACCTCTCACAAATATAAAGTAATTTTAAATAAGCGCTTTAACCCAATTTGAAAAGACAACTTACCTCTTGATTCTTGAAAGGGTAGGTAAATGCTGCCTGATGATTAGTTAAAAATTGACACATTAAAATGTAAGATATTATAAAAGGCCTTCATATAAGTTAGGTAACTATTTACATTTATAACCACAATGAAAGATAATATTGGGAATGCCTGCAAAACAAATTCATGTGCAATTGACACTATAGATACCCCAAAAAACCCATTTTAAATGAAAAGATAACAACATAGGGCTACCTCTAAATTCTTGAAGGGATGGTTTCTGATAGATGCTGCCAGATGACGTAGAGCCAATGACAATTACATTACAATTTAATTTATGTTATAATACTCATAGGTTTTTATTTACATTTACAATCTGAATGAAAAATAGAACTGGGAACCCCTGAAAAGAGTGGAACAAATAAAAACCACATAGAAAAAAATGAACGGTAACTAATAAGCAGCACAAAAAATGCACATGATAATATAGTTACATACCTATCGATTCATGAAGAGGATGGATTTTGTTAGATGCTGCCTGACAATTGTTCTATGTAAATTAACGTTGTAAGATCTTGCTGTGTGATGGCATCTAATTTTAGTGTACATTTCAACTGTTAAAGATACAATTCTTACGATGTGATTGTCAGGAAACTCGTTTTCTAATACATGTTACTGCAGTTCAGGGAATATTTAATTTAGGCCTATGTTTATCTGTTCTAGAATAGTTCTCTTTATCTTTAGACCTACAGGACCTTTTAGGTGGCATGCCATTTGTTTCCTTTAACAACTGTCTAATGCAACATTCACATAATCTACAAATCTTTACGATGTCTGCTGATGGAATTGTCAAACCCCCATTGTCTTTTCTCAATAAAAACGCTATGTCTTTGAGGGATTTGTTGCCATACAGTGATTCCTCACATTGATGACAATGCTGTTTCTACCTATTTCATGGCGGCGTGAACATGCGCAGACTGGTTTCAATTTTGGACAGCACACCAGCGCTCCGTGTGAGTCTAGTATATTATATAACGTCTTTGGATCACACTTGTGATCGTTAGCTATGAACGCTTCAGGTGTCTTTAACTAGTAACCATGGACACGTAGAATCTCCAAACAAATCACAACAGTGTAGGTATGTATGGAGTATAGCTCGGCGGCATACAACCCTACCTACACAGTTCAGGTAAGCTGTTCAGTGAACATGCGAAAAGAAAATAAAGCTAGGCGGCTGTGTATTAATCCACTAATGAAAGAAGAAAATATGTTTCAAAAGAAAGAAGGAGAAATTCTTCCCTAAACTCTTAAAATGTTTAGTCATTCATCGTAATGTTAGAGGCTCGCAAAGCATGCAGATAATATAATTTGTTTTATTTTAAGTTTATACTCAGATTTATGTTTTTTAATTGTTAATTCCAATATTTCATTAGATCTAAACTATCTATATGCGTATTCCTTACTATAAAGGCCAGGGATTGACAAATTCCTGGCACCCGGTAGCCATGGTGACAAACATGTTTTACGTGGCGCCTTATTTTTACTGAGTTTAATTTTTTTAAGACTTCTATTTATTTTGTGTCACTACTTTTAAATACATCATGTTAACAAACGCGGCTGTAGGCAGAAATTCGAATGAGTATTTTTTAGATTAATATTTTTATATTTCTTTCTTAAATAGTTTAAAACCATTAATAAATTACAAAGAAATGAAAATCATATGGAGACAGGAAGAATATACAAAAATTAACAACAGAGAAGAAGGGATGAGACTAGCGTGGTGGAGATTGGGAATTTGGAAGCTAAAAAATAGAAGAGGAGACATAGGAAAAGACATACTGTATGTCCTTTATGTAATAGAAAAGAAGATGCATTACACATTCTGCTATCTTGTCCAGAAAATGAAAGAACAAGAAAAATGTTTATTCAGGAAGCATTACTAAAATTAAATGTAGAAATAGTATATAAAAACTGTATAAAGCAATAAACGAAAGAAAATTAAGGGAACTCGGAAAATTTTTGTATATACCCTAGTATAGAAAAATGGGAAGGGAAAACTAAAATACAAACATATGTGTATAAGAAATATTAACCAATGGAAAGAGTTTTTGTTAATAAATAACTATTATGATTACATGTAGAATATATAGTAATAGTTATGAATAGTAAAATGTAGTTAAGTGTGGTTTCCTGGAAAAAAGAAATGTAACAGGATCATCATTAACAAATGATACACAAATTGTACATGACTGTCTTTTTCTGTGCGCTGAAGCATGCCCTAGGAGTTTTTGTAACTTTCTGAAATACATATTTTTAACTTCTGTACAACATAATATCTAGGAAAATGTAAGCATACTTAATTGTCAAATTTGTTGTAGTTGCTAAAATAAGAAGTTACAGAAGGAAAAATACGTTTACGGTATATTCTTAGACGCACATTATGCATGACATTTATATGATTAAAAAACTAAATATACCATAATAAATTCCATATATGAGAGAAATTTAAAAATGTCTTTATTATAAACCTTATTGACTGAAGTTAAAATAATAAAATGATGAATAATAAAGTGATGAATAAATAATGCCTCATAATTACATGCTTTGTATTGAATGCTTATAATTATGAATTATTAAAACTCCATTTTTTTAGTATTAGCCTACAATTCCCTCACGTAATTAAAATGTAAATACAGTGATTTATTGTGAACACATGCAAATTTTTTATGACTGTGTATTTAATATTATTTTGTTCGTAATCATAAGGCTATTACAGAAACATGGTGAAAGCATCAACTTTTTATGACGATATTCTGGTTCAAATTCCTGTGTCCAAGTGCGATTTTTAATAGATAGTGATGGTTCTGAAGTAGATATTTGATGTTCCTGTCTCTCCTGCCTTAAAATAACCACTTCTCTATTACTTATACAATCGTGCCCATCAAAGTTGCAGAATGAAAATTAAAACTGTAGCATCGCATCACTTTCTCAAGGCACGAACTATGAGAAATTTCAATAACAAAGTGCCGTGAAGGATGAAGGTTTACTGTAAAGCTTTTTAACATTTTTTTAGATATACTCGGTGGATGCATATTAAAGGAAGATTAGTTGTGGCCATTATATTGAAGTAAACATATTTAAAAATAATATGTAACACTAACTCTTAGCAAAGAAACCGTCACAGATTTTCATTGATCGCTAGAATAAGGAAGTAAACCATTGGGAATAATGTTGTCAAAATTTGCCGCAATGACTTAAAAAATTGTATTTTTCAGTTTTAAAAAGTGACAGGAGATTTATGAAGTTTCTTGGATTGTATGAAACTTTTTCATTCTTGATAATTAGTAATTACCATAAATTAATGAAGTTCATAGGTTATAGATTTGTTCCTACCATAGCTTGCTATACACATTACAAAGGTAACCAAATTTATTATCAATAAAATATTATTGAAATAACTAATACGATCTTCATAACCCTATCTTTCTTAACATTGATCATGTTTATAGTTTGTGCATATAAGTGATGTAGATGCAATATTTTTTGTAACTTCTACATGTTGCAAAATTGTTTTTCGAATTTGTTTGCGTTGCCTAAGGAACTTACAGTCACTCATATTCTTTCTGACAAATTTTGTATACTGTATTTAGTAAATAATGCATTGACATCAGTGATATACATTGATATCAGGATGTTAATGCTTCACGCTCGTAAATTTATCAAAAGGTAATGAAAATCTTACGTGGTGTTTAATATGACCACTTCGTTAATACGTACATATAAGAATAAACAAAGATATAATAAAATAAAGATAACGTATACTTTATTGAATAAGATATTTGATTTACTCTCATCATAACGCATTTCGTTCGCTGTCTCGTCCTGCTACATTATTAAAGTGAACATATTTGTTTAAAAATACGACCACCGCCGTCTACTCTAACTACACATACGAATGACACAAACAACGAAATAATAGAAAGGTTCAATACTTATTATAAACGCAATGAAATTTAGAAAGATGTCAATGAAATTAAATGTACATTTTTATGAAAGCAAAATTCCACAAAATTAAATTTATTGGGTGCATCCGATACTGTTTATTCAAAGGATTCTCATATGAGAGGGTCAGAAGCAAAAGGGTATAAGTACACTTAAGTTATTTGTGAGCAAATGTGGTTGAAAATACTTACGATTTTGTAAATTCCATGAAATTTTTTTATTTCAATTTTAGTGTGTGGTGTGGTTAAAATATGTATCTTTTTGTCACTAAAATTTTAAATATTTTAGCTTGCCCTGGATACACTTAACTCATGTTCTTAGAAATGTCACTTGTACCCCTTTGCTTCTGACCCCATGATATTTCATTCGTGCATAGATAAATGAACTAAATAGTCTATAGTAATCTCAGACATAGAGTGACATTTATTAGGACTATTTCGTAAATAAAATAAAAATTTAAATAATATATACCTAAAATGCGCTCAAAAATTGTTAATCATTGCATATTTATGAATACTTAAACCATTCAGACATTGTGAAGTTGAAATAGGTGAATACCGATTACTGCAATAAAGAAATTGGATGTTATTCAGTAACGTCAATTGGGAAAAGCGAAATACAGGTGTAACAATAAAATTACATGTACTGCGCTTTTCTCTTGTCATTATAAAAGAAATACATTTAATTATCTGCTGAAATCATAATTTAACTTAAGCATTTATTATTATTATTACAAGTAATATGATTAATACAATAATTAAATGAACAATATTGTTATGAAGAAGTGTCATTTTTTTTAAGATACAATTGACACGGAATTAGAAGACGAAGATATAGATGTGGAAGTAAGACTTCGCACTTTATTTAGTACAATGGATTCATACTCATCGACTTAATGGGAAACAATTGACGACACTGACTAAACAAAAGAACGACCTTGCGATGAATTGATAGTGATAAATTGAGATGCAAAAATTATCGCGTTATATGACTGTGTTTGGTCGGAATTCAAAATTTTATTACACTTCATTGGTCGAAAAATGTAATGACGTCATATAAACGAAATAGTCATTGTAATAACTTTTATGTTTTATATAATACGGATTATTATTTTACTTGGACAAGGAAAATAAATATTATTATCTAACTGCATGAAAATACATAAATTAGGCTTTGAAAAATATAATGCGGATTCTTGTTTATAGGCCTACTTTTGGTCAATATTATTTATCAGTATCCGTTTTTAAAATTCGTTTTAATGTTTTTTCTCATTTCAGTTTCAACCATGAAACAAGATTTCAAGCATAGGGTTGGTTGACTAGTCGAAATTTCTCACGGGTATTATAGGTATATGAGGTATATTCACTAGCCGGGAGCCATTTTACACTACTCGAAATTGTTGAGATACTGTATAGTGCTCACTGTGATAGAAACTCGCAGTAAATTGCACATTTGCACAAGAACAATGACATTTTGGAACAGTCTACAGAGGAACTCTTGATTTGTGGGCCTGCACTCTGATAATTTTATTAATGACAACCACTTCCAAATAATGTGTTAATTGTACAGGATGAACATAAAGTCGTTCCCTGATTATGAACTTTTATTACTGAAAAATACGATAGAAATAGGGGTGCGGTTTTCAGCAAATGATAGGGTAAACTAGGGTCTGTTGGACAGTCGGGCATGTTGGACACTCCGTCTTTAACGTGTTACCACGTCACTTGTGGGCACCACATTCAGCTAGAAGTCAATGACGGAAGTAGCCACGAGTGGGGCTACTTCCGTCATTGACTTCTAGCTGAATGCGGTGCCCTCAAATGGCGTGGTAACACGTTAAAGACGGAGTGTCCAACATGCCCGACTGTCCAACAGACCCTAGTTTACCCTATCTCAGCTTACAAACTTTTCATGCATACACTTTATCATGTGCTCCATTTGTTATCTGGAGAACATCTAATCGCTACCCGACTCAGGCAGTATCTAAATTGGACCAATACGTGGCGGATCACAGTCAACACAGACAAAACACAGATATGCGTCTTCCGCCCAAAACTCCGCACTCGTGTCCTCCAGAACAACCCAATCACAATAGCCAACACTCAACTTCCACTCCAGCAAAATCTCACATATCTAAGAATAGGCTACCCTTCACCTCCAAACTCTCCTGGACCGAAGTAGCTAAAGAAACCTGGAGGAAATATAACGCAGCCACCAGAGCAATAAGCTACCTAAGTGGCATCAATCGACCTGGCTGTATAAACAAAACACTCCTCCACCTACACAAAGCATTGGTTCGATCCCTATGCATACATCCCTCCATTTTCCTCACACAAGCCCCTCCAACGACCCAATCAAAATTTGAAGCCCGCGAAAGAATAATTCTCCGCCAAATCTTTCACCTGCACAGACGCACCATAAACAACACAGTTTACACTACGACAAAAACGAAGCCACTCTTCACACATCTAAACGATATAAACAGGAAATAAACACATTCGGCAGTAAATCGCGTATATACACAACACATCTTCGCAAATCCACCGAACACAAACAACAGAACAACACTGGAGAAACTCCTCTACAATTACCACATGCTCCAACCACGAAACTAAAACACACAAACAAAACCGCAAACACGTGTTGGAAATTTGAATACTATCTGAGAGGACACACGACAGCAACAGAGGCAGATCAATAAAATAACTCTACCCCATGAAAGTCTCCATAACCATTCAGACGCTTCTGCCACCGGAAGGAGAAACTTTAAAATCTCAACAAAAAATATGTATATACATAAATATGTATATATGCATCCATACATAGTGTTATGCCCAAGAGCAGGTCTTTAACTGCAAACTCAGCATTTTTCATTCTTCCCAAATTCTTTCTTTCCTCTTAATCTCCCCATAATAATACATTAACGTTGTCTATCAAGTGATATTTTTTACCCCGAACTCTCTCCCGTTCACATCCCTGATATGTACCACATGTATATATTATATTAATACTAACTAGTCCCCTACAAATATAGCAAATTAACAAATTAGGCCTACACAATATAAAAGGAATCAGTCACTGCACTCACACACCTACTGGCACTTATGCCAGAAATAGTTTCATATATGTAAATATATTTATATTGTTATTTGTGTACAATGGCTAGAGAGGGCGTCCTGCGCGTATAAGACCCTAAATCGGCCTCTCGCTTAAAGCCAGAAATGTCAATAAACAACAACAACAACAACAACAACAACAACATTTCATGTCATGTTTCGCAAACATCTCGCTTTTCCGACTGCAGAAACCGAACATTATGTCTGTTGACTTTTCCGGAGGTGTGACAGATTACCCCATCAGAAAAAAAAAACTTGTTTAAGGTAGTTCTTGTGTCTTTGAATTCGCCCCAATATGTCCCCAGCAAATGCTGCACTTCGGAGAAGGTCCTCTGGAAACAAAGCTTGCATGATTGTACTTTGTACGCGTGGAACTGCAGCCGTTTGAGCAAAATTTTAACCACAGTTCTCTGAGGTACGCCAAGTTCATTTGAGGCACGACACGGCGATTTTTTTGGACAGCGTTCAAAAGCCGTGCGTACAGCTTCAACAGTCTCATCTGTCACTCCAGGTCTACCACTTCTCTAGTCTCCCACGATGCCGGTCTTTTTAAAATTTACATACCACCCTTTGATAGTGTTCACATACGGTGGATTTCGTCCATACTCTCTCCGGAAATGTCGCGGAACTACAATGGGCTACCTTATTTCGTGATACAACAAAACGCATTGCGCTTTTCCCTGCACAGACTTAATTTTGATACTGAACTGTACTGTACTGTAGTGCTACAAGTAAGGAAATAAAACTATAAATCGGCCATATAATGCAAGCAACTTTCATTTTAAGTTAAAATTAGTGTTCATAATCAGGGAAAGAATTTGTGTACACTCTGCACTTTTTAAGTGTAACTGAAGTTTGGACTTCAGTAGTGTGGACTAATAGTTTTAAATAGTTCAGTGTAGGAAATGATAGGACCATGTCAGCAGATATTTTTCTTGGTTGAACTTGCTTTACTTTCAAATAATTTTTGTAAATTATTTAAAACATCACTTGCAAAGAGATAGAGCACACAATGTGGAAACGCGATGTGCAAGCGAGTTGCAACATTTTCCATTAGAAGGCTGTGGCACCCACATTACCATGCAAATGGGTTAAACTTGTTATCGGGGTTTCCGCTCGAACTATGGGGACTAAGGAATGTGTGTAATATATGCCGGGTTGGCTACTTTCGGGAAACTTCGGTAAGCTTTGTGTGCTTTCTTGTATCTTTATGGCGAATACAAGAAAACATTTGTAGAAACCAATAATAACTAATACGCAAATAACGCTACATATACATGATTATGGTCTGCCGTTCTGTTATGACAATGTTAAAGATGGAATATCCGCGATCCTAGAGAAGTAAGAATTAATAGGATGGGAATTCAAAGAAGGCGGAAAGAAAGTGACCGTGACTCTTCGGAATACGATTTGTGATTTTCGGATATGTTATGATCAAGCTTAGGATACGAGACAATTTAAGAATGAAATTACAGTGCAACGGAATACAAATGGAGTGAGGTGGATCGTTGAGTTTTGTTTACCTGTGCGTTAGTGTACAATCTGGTTCGTGATCAGAGGTACAGTATTCTTCCGTCTCTCCCTACGAAACGAACTCAGACCATCACAGTGCATTTTCAATTCATAGTGAACAGGTTTTTCGAACTACAGTAGTTACAAGTATGTATATGGTTGTTCATTTTAACGCTAATGCCTTTAACGTCGCCGAGGAAACGTACCTCTTTCTCAAAATTTCATGAACTCATTCTAGCTATTTGAGAATAAAGGTCCGCATCCGCACGTCCGTTTGGTATAAACTCCTAGTGAATCACACCTTAAAACATTTCACCAGAACATAACATTACATCTATTTTGTTTAAGGACGACTTTGGTAGGTTGACGGAGATCGAGCCATTGTTTTGAGGTGTCAGTATTGCGGTAATACAGGCATACACATTTTTTAATCACAAGTGACAATTTTCCTGATAAATATATCACCCATGGGATTAGCGATAAGCTGACGACATATCCACTCTGCGTTGAACCTGTTCAGATGTCAATTCATGAGTTATAGATTTACAATTTCTGCATTATTTTCTGAGTGTCTTAATGTGGCAATGTATTGTATCTTTAGAAGTACCAAGTTCTTCTGACAATCTAAGAGTATTTTTTTGTGGATTTTCTTCCAAAAATCTCGTCTGTTCTCAATATACCATATCTTAGGTCTTCCAGGACGTTGCAAATGTATAATGTTTCATTCCCCATTACTGGAACGCTGAAGTCATCGCTGTGCTACACGCTCACTAACGACACCTTCACCCTCGACTTAACATATTTTTCGAGTCGGAGCAGCAGTTTTATAATCTTCTTTTCAGTAGTGCTTTAGAAGAGTTCTAATCTAAAATATTTTTCACCTCCATTTTATATCATTTGTATTAATAATTCATATGTTTACAGGACGCAGTAATAATCATAACGTGTTGTAAATTGCATTATCCAACTAAATAGAAACATTAGAATCTAAAAAAAAGAGAACACCACACTTAAAAACAGGCATTAGCCTACTTATAAGACGAAAATAAATACTGGAGCCTACTTAAACGGAGAATGACGGTAAAATTGTGGAGGAAACGGGAAACCCCGAGAAAAACATTCAGAAAACTTTGCTTTGTCCACTACAATCACAACTCCGCTATCATTGGGATTAGAACCCTGGTCCGCATTCATCATGTCAGTCCTCCTGAAACAGGTCCATCAAGGTGGGATTGATAGAAAGTTTCGTAACTTTAAGTATGAATGTGTAATAGTATCTGCATAACACATTTCGTTCACTAGTTATTTAAAATTTAATTATTTCAGTATGCTTAATGTTAAACAACTAGGAACTAAATAAATTTTCTGGATCAGCCTGTGTGAATTAACTATATAACTTACTTTGATTTGTTTCACAATTATTATCAATTCTTTGCAAAACTCTCTCGCGACACTATTTAGGACCAGGACCTCTACGATCTCTATTTGAATCACAATAGAGGTTGGAAACCTTTGTCAGAAACCTTAACGTCAATTGTAATAATAATTATTTTATTATTTTTTATTTTATAATTTATGGAATGAATTCCATTTTTTCAGTGTTTTAATACCCAGGCTTCATTCCGTCCTTGAGTGTTTCATAAAAATGTACACGGTTGGTCGATGCGAATCTCATCGCAAATGTTTCATGTTCTCCGCCAGGTTTTCCTTCATTCCATTTAGTTCTTCCTCTCAGTCTAGATTCCTGTTTTAAAATTAATTAATTAATGGACTATGTCATTACGTTCGTGAAAATTAATTAATAAGATGTTCGATGTTCGCCAGCAGCACTGAGCAGTGTGGCCTGGTCGGTATTTACATTCCAAAAAACGAGTTGTCCTTTCGATCAGTAGTATATTTCTTGCATATCATATCATTAGTTCTATTCTAAGACAGATTAAATGGCTTACTTTGATGTTCCTACATTCTGCAGATTTCCAATACACATTACATGCATCTTTCTAAAAACGTTCCTTATGTAACATGTTTTCTGCGAACTTTACATATCAATTACGGCTATGCTCCAGAAAAAGATATCTATAGAATAATTATAAAATTACACTATCAAGTGTTCTAGTACATTCACATAAAACAACACTGACAATAAGAGATATATAAGTGGTTTTATATTTTTAATTAGTTATTTAACGATGCTAGATTAAGGGTGTTTGAGAATAAAGTTCTTAGGAAAATATTTGGGGCTAAAAGGGATGAAGTTACAAAAGAATGGACAAAGTTACACAATAGAGACCTGCAAAACAGCGTTTACAACCGGTTTAGATTCGACCGGTCGGAGCTACAACCGGCTAGAATGAACATCCGACTGGATACTCGGTTGTCGAACGGTTACGCCTGATGTACTGCGGAGTAGAGAGAACACTAGGCGCACTTAAATGAAACTGACGTTTTTCGAGTACACAACCGGAGTAACAATTGAAGGAAATTTACATTGTTTTATTGAAAAAAAAAAAAGTGTTTCCAAGTACTCTTACAGTTGATTCGAAACTATAACACATATATTTTCTTTATTTTTCTGAACTTGCAGTAACTTTATATTTTAAACTTTTAGAGTTTTACTAATAAAAGACGTGCACAAGCCATGTATATTTTTCTTACCAATAAACGCTTTATAGCTGGCGTTTTTCTATACCAGTGTTAAACAATATACGTCATAACTTCATCATTTGATTACGTCATAACTCTTTCTCGTCATGTATTGACTGAATCTTGTTCGATTTGTATAACCCAATAATTGATATTACATAAGTTCATGTAAAACCGTGAATTCTTTAGAATACAAATCTAACACAGAAAGAAATGGGAAGTAGGAAGAAAATACGGTCTCGAAATAACACCAGGTGCACTTCATCATACAATAACTCTTTAACATTTTCTGAGTATACAAACAGAGCAATAATATTGAAGGATATTTATTTTGTTTAATTACAAATATATTTTCTTCAAATAGGAATACAAATAATTTGACACTTTAATACATTTATTTTTGTATTTCGAACTTGCAGTAATTTGACTATGAACAATGGACACAGTGACAGCGAAGGAAACAGACGTAATGTATAATATGAAATATCATAATGTAAACATATTCAAAAATAGAATTACAATTCATTATAAAACAAATAAGTAGGCCTACATACAGTCCATTATGACGTTTGCACTTTAAACTAAAAAAAATGTCTAACTAACTAACTAACTAACTAACTAACTAACTAACTAAAACAATAGTTGCATGTTTTTTAATTATTCCAAGCAGTTGCAATATTATTTATTAATAAATCAATTTAAAAAGAAAAACAGTAATGTTATTTTTAACAATACGATTACTTTGGCTCCTAATGGTTGTTGCTCTGTACAAAATAAGTATAATTTACATGTTTATAAACTACGAATAACAAAAGAATAGCCAGTTTTAGAAACAAATCATTCTGCATAGAAAGGATCTACTTCAGAGAAAACAAGTGGCATTGAAAGAACTATTTTATGTACACACGTGCTAATATTAACTATTTGATGTTCACAATTATTATTAGGACCTATTATCATAGACTACATGGTCAGAGTTGACTTCTTGTGTTTATTTATTAATAAATCTCTTTTACTAAAGTTACGCTCGGTGGAAACACTTATTCATGGAATGGCCAAGATTCGTTTCACAAGTGTTGCTAGGGAGGCTAGAGTTGTTTGGTAATCTTTCCACCAATTTAGTATGCAGAAAATGAAATAAGCATAATGTATAATGTGAGATACAATAAGTAAATACATACAAAATAGAATTACAATTAACCACAGAACAAAATTAAATAACTATATACATTTCATTATAACTCTAAATGCATTCCTCCAAAAAGTAGCTACTCATATACAGGGTAGAAGTGAAATAACCCTGTAGATTGAACGGGGCGATAAGGTTCACTTAAATGAATAGGAAACCTATATCATGTTTTGTGATTAAATTCACGGTTATTAGAAAATTGAGTTGGAAGTTTCAGCTGTCTGGCAACATTACCGCTACTTGCAAACTGCTTTTTCTTCTTGTAATACAGATGTAAGACGTCAAAGAACTCAGGTCTGTCTCCCTAGGTCAAGCACGCCAAAGTGGGCCGCAGATAGTATTTCTCATAGCTGTGGTTTGACTTTTCTATATTGGCCAGATGATTGACAACTCATTGATAGTTCAGTTGCTCGAAAATTAGTTGCTAGACTCTTGTCACAGTAAACATATTAAAAGCATTAGCTGTAGTATGTTTCAGAAGATATACAGTTTTTTTTTGTTTTAGTTTTACTATTGATTGAGTTTATTGTTTTTTTTAAGTGTGTCATTATTGTAATATTATAGTTCAGTTTTCTAGTGTAGCAAAAATTACAACTTTGGTAATTTGTGGATACCGAAAGTTTTTTTCTGCAATTTACGCTTTACAACGTCTGTAGTTTCACGTTGTATGCTGTTTGTTCCTCTTGAAGATCCGCAGCTATAATATCTGGATGGTTCACTGTGATCTTCACTTTATACGCCAGAGCCGTCCACCCACAGAGAGATCGAATCAACTCGAATACTCGTTAAACCGAATACTGAGGCAGTACGCAAGCAGATGTACTTCGCATACTGCCTATAACGCCAGGCGTTCAGTAGCATGATGTACGTTTATTCTATTAAAACCGGTTTTGCTGGACTCTATTACACAACGCAGAACTGCATGCATTGTATTCTTCACCTGATATAAATAATAATAATAATAATAATAATAATAATAATAATAATAATAATAATCCGTGACGCTACAGCCCGTGAAAGGCCCAGACCGACTAGCCGGCTGCTGGCCTCACCCCCACATGCCGAAGCAGAGGTGGACGATCATTCAATCAGAATGGAGGTATCGTGTGGTTAGCACGATGATCCCCCCAACCGTTATAGCTGGCTTCGCAACCGGATTTCGCTACTTATCGTAGCTTCCCAAGTGCATCACGATGCTGGGTGAGCACCGGTCCCATACACTGCCGAAATTTCATAAGAAAATTTCTTCCCCCATGAGGACACGAACCAGCGCGCATTCTGTAACGCGAGTCCTAGGCAGGATGCCTCAGACCACCATGCCATGGCGCGGGACACGTGACATAATTAGGAACATGAAATTCAGACATTTGAGATGCGCTGGGGATGTAGCACGTATGGGCGAATCCAGAAATGCATATAGAGTGTTAGTTGGGAGGCCGGAGGGAAAAAGACGTTTGGGGAGGCCGAGACGTAGATGGTATTGTTGCCTTTCCCTTAATTGATAGTTGTGACCTGTACCTATCATATTATTTGTTTTTTGATTGATCAATTCTAGTTTCAATGATTTCTCTGTTTGGCCCTTTACCTCATAAAAATCCCCCATTGCTTGCACTCAATTCGGCTGCTGATCTACTTCTGGTTCTCCCCACTGTAGACGCCGCCAGTCCTCTCAAGCTCTTCATACCGCCAACCATGCTGATTTCATTTGTTCGATTCTCTGTTCTTGCTCCCTTGTGTTCGTTGTGTCTTTCACCGGTTTCGACGTTCGGTCTTCTCTCTTCATTATTATTTCTTCTATTTTGACTTGCATTTTCACCAAGGGATGTAGATGGGAGGATAATATTAAAATGGATTTGAGGGAGGTGGGATATGATAGAGACTGGATTGATCTTACACAGGATAGGGACCGATGGCGGGCTTATGTGAGGGCGGCAATGAACCTGCGAGTTCCTTAAAAGCCATTTGTAAGTAAGTTATTACTGGGTTATATTTAGCGTCGATGGAATTGGTTATAGCGAGATAGTATTTGGCAAAATGAGGCCAAGGATTCGCCATAGATTCCTGACATTCGCCTTAAGGTTGGTGAAAACCTCGGAAGAACCCCAAGCAGGTAATTAGCCAAAGCGGGAATCGATCCAACGCCCTAGCGCAACTCCGGATTAGCAGACAAACGCGCTACCGCCTCACCCACGCCGGCGGCTAGATCAGTGGTAAAACGTAATCGAGGAATCACGGAGTCAAATCTCGGTGTCGTTCAATCTGATCGAGGATTTTAGTTGTTTCCTCGATCTTAAATCATTATAAATCTCATTATTAAAAAAAGGCAAATGTTTGAATTGTTTCCTCTTCCTTTATAATTATTCGCGAAATCTGGATCAATAGTTGTACACAACAACTGGTAAATTACAGCAAAATGGAAGCCCAATGTATCAACCATGTACCGTTCCCAACAGGCAGTCACGATGTGATAGTAGTGAAAGCAACTACAAAATCTAAATTAAAAAAAAAAAACAATACAATATATCTGTTCTTAGACTTTCACGATAAATGTGAACAAAAATAGACTACTGGGAATTCCATCGTATCCTGACACTTGACATTTCCAACGTTTCGGAACTATATCATACAGGTTCCATCGCCAGGGCTGATACGTATGACCGGGCGGGTCGCTTATTTGAAGGATTCAGAACCATAGTGGGCCAAGCGCCATTTACTAAAACCGTAGAAAACAAGGGTTAAAATGAAGTTATCACCATAATTCAATGGAAACATATAGAAAGTAATATAAAGTATACACATTCAAACTAAATGATATGCCAATCTTCATTAAACTATGGCATTCCCTTAACTTTAATCTTTCCTTTGTCCGTTTTTAATAAATGGCGCTTGGCCCACTATGGCTCTGAACCCTTCTGGCTACTCCAGGCGACTGAACATAAATAATTATTACTCCCTTCTTGTTTAAATAAGAAAAATAATTGCTGGAGACAAATCAGACAATAGATTAATATGAATATATGTTAAATATAACTAAAAATTAGTATTCATTCTGGATAGAACTAATTAATAATATTGTTATTAGCACAGAGAGGAAAACGTCCATCATTGGGTTTAAAAACTGAGTAGGAATTAGCTTTGGGGCACTCAGCATACGTACATAATTACTCCTTTTCCTTTATGTGGCAGTTGACGCCAAGCTTGGAAATACCTCGTTCCTAGAATTTCTCTAAGTTTCCTCCCATTGATCTTTGGAGCAAGAGACGATTTAGTAATATTAAGTTTTCCAAGGACCACAGGAATAAGGGGAGAAGGACATCTGAAAAGGATAACAAGCTAAGTTTAAATGCTTGTGTATTTAAATGGATATTTTTTGGTTTTCATTTCATAATTATTAAAGGAGCATGCTTCGGTGGCTCTCTGGTGAAAGTCCTTTGTTGAAAGAATTTCGTGTGATTTTACTCAATTGTCCCAATATGAACCTTTGTCTATGCTATTCACTTGGCCAAGAATTCTTGGAATTATTGCCTGTCTTCTTTTTCCCTTCCTTCTTCTCATCGCTATCAACATCATTACCATCACCATCACCAGCCTCGAAGTGTACATCTCTGTCCAGTTCCACCTCTATTAATTTAGTACCGTATCTGTGGTTACTGACCTATTAATCGTTTCCTTTGTGCACCTACATTCCTCTTCTGGTATACAATTCAACATGCAACATATGTAAATTCATCGATCTATCTGTGTTTCCCTTTGTCGTTCATAATAACTCAGTTCTGTTTAATGTCCCTTGTTCCATATTTATTACATAGTATTGGTCCAGCATTCCAGCTACATAATTCCTTCTAGCTTTCTCTTGGACTACTTTCCGCTCTAGTGGCTGGTAAAACATGAAGCTCTTCTCGTGTTTTAAGAGGACATAGAATTAAATTTGAGAATACGTATTTGTTTATTTTATTTTCGTTAATGATTATGTAATATATTTATTTATTTTCGCTTAAATGTCGACTTTGAAACATAAATTGTGTAAGAATGATTTTCATTGGACTTTTAAAATTACATTTTTAAGATTGGAACGGCCTCCAACTTCAGGTGAAACAAGGAGCTAAAATTGCCTTCATTGAAGCCGTTGCAAATGGCTCACTTACTTAATCGATACTTTCCTTCGCACTGTTTAAACTGCAGAAAATCCACATCCAATCTTCGAAACACAATGATATTGTAGTTCACCAGCAATGAAAACAGTCACATCCAAAGTCCCCTTGAACATCCTCTTTAAGGGGTTAGGTACAGCTTACAGCAGTAAAATTTTGGAAATATTCAACATTTTTTTTCCTCCATTACGGTATCTTGTACAATAATGAAAATTTGTATGTGTAAAGCACTGTCCTTCTGCTATATGAAAAAAAAAATATTTTTACTATTAAAAAATTATTTAATTTTTTTTTTCAAAATTCATTTAACTGCGCTGAGATGAAGCATTTCCCACATAACTCGAAAACTATCCAACGTGTGTGTATTTATGCATGTCATATCTACTATATGATACAAGATCACTTCTCTAACTTTGATAGATTGTCTGATAAAAAATAAATTCATTTAAAAAAATAGTCAAGTATCAGTACTTTCTTCTAACACAAAATAAAAAAATATATATTTATTAAGGAATGTAGTTGAAAGAACATGGTATTGTAAACATGCGTTTCAGTAATAAAATAAAAGATAGATAATATGAAAAAATTAACAAGTTTATGAATTATGAGGAAAAAGCTTCATCACTGTACAGTGAAATGTCACCATTTTGAATTTGTAATATATATATTTTAAATGGTAAAAATATATATTTTTTTTCATATAGCAGAAGGACAATGTTTTACACATACCAATTTTCATTATTGTATAAGTTACAATAATAGAGGAAAAAATAATGAATATTTCCAAAAATATTACTGCTGTAAGCTGTGCCTAACCCCGTAAGAGGTCATATCCACGGGCTAATTCAAAAGCGAAGTAATTTAGAATTTAAAGTTCTGAGATAACTGCATTTTAAAATTCCTTGTTACTGTAAAGACATCCAATTATAACTTTAATTGGAATTTATAGTATTTATATGAAACATCATTAACAGAATTTGGAGTAATTTCAATGGTACTTGGAATTTTCCCAATAACGTGGATTTTTAAAATGCAGTTTTCTCAATAAATAAATAAATAAATAAATAAATAAATGAATAAATAAATAAATAAATAAGTAAATAAATAAATAAGTAAACCAATCAATCAATCAATCAATCAATCAATCAATCAATCAATCAATCAATCAATCAATCAATCAATCAATCAATCAATCAATCAATCAATCAATCAATCAATCAATCAATCAACATTCCGGTGTGATAACAGTTTTCTCAAAACGTTAAGTTTTGAGTTGTTTCTCTTTTAAACTGATTTGTCATCGAGTGACGTTAATTGGACTTTTCACAGCAACACGAAACTTTAAAAAACAGTTTTCCCAAAACTTTAAAATTTGGGTTGTTTTCCTCTTGAACTGGCCCGTCGAATATTACCAGTCAGGGATTAGGTCCTTTCCCCTAATTAGGACCACAAACCACATCAGATAGATAACAATAAGTGTTCGGCACGATTCAAGTTCAGCGCTTAGATAGCTACAGTCTATATCTTATTAGTAAATTTTACACAAACATAACTTACATTAGTAAAACGTTTTTGCTAAAACATTTATCCGAATGTATATCTTAGCATGTTTTCGCCTGCAAAGGGTGGAGGAAAAATACAACTGTACGCACTTGAAAGCGAGATATCTACTTCTGAAGTTCCGTTACGGTCGTAATAATAAAGCATTCGCCAAAATACCTGGAAAGCATTTTTATGTCCACGCTTCTTA
The DNA here is from genome assembly GCF_040183065.1 of Periplaneta americana. Classification (NCBI taxonomy): domain Eukaryota; kingdom Metazoa; phylum Arthropoda; class Insecta; order Blattodea; family Blattidae; genus Periplaneta; species Periplaneta americana. Next base: position 128,182,269 of record NC_091118.1, on the reverse strand, counting down.
GCCTCGTAGAGATGGGCTCTAGACAATGACTCTGGCTTTCGTCGGAACTTTTATAGAGTGACAGATATAACAGATGACTTTGATAGACAAAGAGGGACGTTATGCCTCCAGGAGTTTCCATGGTAACCAGCTCTTGTGTTGAAATCAAAGCGAGTACAGAGTAAGTAAAGTTCATAGAGTCCATTTTAAACGCGATCAAGTATAAAGACTCCCACATGATATTGATTATATTTTATCGCTCGCCCTGAAGCATTGCGTGCTGAAGAAGCTCGATATCACGTTAACAAAAACAAAATATAAGCGACCCTGTAAGTCTGATCATTTATCTTTCTTTTGTTTTCAAACCTAACTAAAACAAAACACTTCTTATTTCGAAGTTATTATAGTACTCGTATATTGCGATACAAGTGCGGTGAATGTATTGTAACAGGTTCGAGGAGAAGTTTGAGAAATCTTGCTTCGCTCGTTTTTTCAATTTCCGAGAATCTGTTATGCACTTAATACAAATGTATTGCATACTATTTTTTGACGATCGTTATTAATTAAACAAATAAAGTATTAAGATACATTAAGTATTAATGACAATTTCTTTCCAAAGCAAAAATTACCTTAACAGAATAATGACATGTGGTTGTTATGCTATTACGTATGATGTTTATTGTGTTAGGTAAATGTTTTTAATGGCTGGAGTTATATAATATACTAATTAGACTAAATAATTTTAATAATACCTTTATGTTACCCTGTTACTAATATATTCTGTGACTAGAAAAAATTCAAAATAAATTTCTACAATGATTATATTATAGACTTTATAATAATTGTCCTACTTATGACAGTTATGTCTACAATGCTTCAACATTTCCATTTTACTAGTTTGCAAATTAGACGAAATTGTCAATCTTTAAACTTTCTTTATAAAATTATTAACAATAAGTTGGACTGTGTTGGTTTATTTTATTATATGCACCTAAGCTTAACACAAAATTTCGAAATTTATTTTTCATACCAAGGGCAAATATTGAATCCCACAAAAATTCCCCAGTTTTCCAAATGTTACAATTATATAAAAAATTATATCCTCATCCGAATGTTGATATTTTCAATATGACTTTCTTTAAATACAGAATTATTTGTTATCACATTTTACAGAATATTGTTGTTAGTTAATTTGAAGCTACTTTCACACCTTACTTCAATTTCTCTTTTTTTTCTCTCTTTTTTCTATTTTGTTTCAGTTTTTAATAAGTGTATGTTTCCTTTTCCTTGTTTATGTTTTATAAATTACTTTACCTGTCTTGAACATTGTTATTGGGCTTTGTCTGTTATGTTCAATAACAAATAAAGTAAATAAAATAAACTATGATGAAGTAGTTAATGTGTAAGAAAATCAAGAGATGGAGGAAGCATGAACAAGAGTGTGTACTGATTTAGTTCCAGTAGTGTTGAGAACAAGATATGAGAGAACGTATGAGACATTTGTGAAGTGGCTAATTACAAATAAAACGAGTACCAGTGAGAAAAATTTGTTAGCTTATTTTACAGTTCTGTGGAAGTTAATAGCCTCAGCTTAAAGGAAGTGGATAATAGTGCTTCAACAACTGTACACATTGTAGGCTACTATCATTATTAATTATTCTAAATAAAGGTCTATGTTTGTAGTTCAACTTACCGCACTCATATAACTGTGCGGTAAGTTTTCAAGAAAACGCTGTGTTTCTTTTGTTTGTATAGCAGCGAAGCATTGTGTGACATGTAAATAGTAACGGCAAACGTATATTTAGTATCATATCTATTCAAAACTTGCATTAAATCATTGTTGAAATTGATTTGAACGAGAGAGTGCTTTAATGCTTATGTATCATATTAGATGTTGAAAAATCACAAGCACATACGCACACAAACACACACGCACACGCTCGCTCGCACGCGCACACACACACACACACACGCACGCACACGCACACGCACACGCACACACACACACACACACACACACACACACACACACACACAAAGATTTGACATGTAAAGGCAACTCATATTTTAGATAAAATAATTACAGAGGCACCTCTGATTGAGGTTCTGGCTTAAATGTATGTATAATAATATAGGCGTATTGTCAGGCAATACATCCCACTTGACATGTGACAGAGGTAGAACAATAAATTGTTTGTGTACATCTGAAGTCTGACTAGCATAATATCACATTCTAGTATATAGTCACGAAGCTTGAGTTGTGAGGGTGCTAGGAACAATAGTCTGTGCCGGTACTATTTCGCATTGTCTGTAATGAGGCGATATTAGCGATCCTAGTGGTTAACAACTATCTATGGATGCATATTTACTACGTATTGAGCTTCGTGACTGTATATACTGGACTGTGATAATATGTTACTAGTCAGCGATGTATGCATTGGAGAGGGAAAGGAACTGGCCACCCTACCCTATTAACTCTGGCTTAGTTTCGTCATGAGTGGTGCCTTATTGGTGTCACTTATGAGGTTACAACCTGTCTCCGGACAGTTGGCTAAACAACAGAAAAACAACAATAATTAGGTCTACAGAAGGATAACAGTACAGGTCTCCGCTTGCGATTCATTATTTTCAAGTACTGTAGAGATAATTAAATCAATAGCAACATAAAGAAAAGAAAGCCTTCATACAAAAAATTAAACTATATTAAATTAGTATGATGAGATATAAAATGTTTAAAAGTATTAGTTATTTTCGTCGCTAAGAGCACAGTTTAGAAAAATAATTCGCTCCCTCACCTACATACAATCATACACACTAAAGAAAATGAAATTAATTTTGCCATAGGTTGGACACATTTCATTGAACATTAAAAATGAACAAATGTGAAATGAGTCACATATTGAAATTCTGCACTAATATTAAAATCTATTAGTAATGGAGGAACGTCAACTTCGATATCAGATATACAATTGAGGCTGTATATGGAAAAGAGGCATATGAATCTGGTCATAGTCTCTTATGTGGAATGTAAACGTAAGAAATTATTTGTAATGATAAATAGATGAACATTCACCAGTGATAGCGCTACCCATTTTCATTTCATAAAGCGCATTTGAAAGACTCCCGTCTAAACTATTGTTCATGTACTTGTCATCTATATGCATATTACATGTTGTAACAAGACTGGAGGGCACGAAGCGATATAATTTGCAGAGATTGCCTAGTTAGAATTCTTTCCTCCAGTTTGCGGCGCTGAAGGTAGGGAAATAATGCCCCTACCCCTTAATTCCCCAGCCTTGTTATATGTAAAGCCTTTCCTCACACAAATGAACTCTTGGCTTCCTCATTTGTCTCTCAGGCAATTTATCACAAGCGTCGTTTAAGACTATCCTTTTCCTAGTTGAAATCTGGCGCACTAAAAACCTTTTTTTTTCTCGTACTTTTCGAATATTCAAGTAGCTAACCGCAGAGCTTTAGTGGATAACATATTGTTGTGATAATACTACAACGCAAACTGAGAGTTCATAGTGCAACTTGATTTGTTATCAAACTGCGTACACATTATTTCGAGCCAATTTCGGTAAACTTAAAATATAAATAGCCTAATTGAATCGAAATATTTCACTAAGATTTTATTCAACACATAACGGCAAATACTCGTAATAAGTACAACACTGACAAGAAAATTTGACGTTCTAATGAGTGTAGTGTAAACTTTATTAGTAAGGTTGATTATAAAAGAACTTGTTTTGATTTATTTTGATCTGTATTGCTTACTCACATAGGTTAGGGGTTATTTGAAGGCTGCGCTCGGAAGTTGGTTCGAATTCCGCTTGAAATGTATTTAACAATTTTATTGACACTAAATAACGCCCAATTGATTTATATACGTTAATAACAAATTTAACAAATATAAATCAATTTGTATACATTGTTTAGTTAAATTTATTTTTAAAAGTTTCAGAATTTATTTTAAAGTCAAGCGGATATTATGCTTCCCGTTGAATTCGAGGCTCGCAGAGAGATAAAACTCTAAGCATGGCTTCCTCTGGGAATGAAGTAAAGCTTGGAATCCCTTGTCGTGGAAGTGCGCACGTAAAACAAACCTGTCGGCCATTTCTCACTCACGTTGAATTTCGATGCTAAATAATAGAATTATGTAGTTGAAAGCTTCTTCTACAACGGTAAAACAGTAGCAATGGGATTTGAAATAATATTGGTTCTGATCGGATAAAAAACCGTCTTATACAGGAATAAGTAAAAAGTCTACATCACAATCAAGTTCGTTTTAGTTTGGGAAATTAAGTATTGAAGATTAATCTAAACCTGCTCTAATTAAATTAAACTTCTTTATTTGAGGTAAAAACGGGAAAAGTGACACATTTATGTAACTGTAAGTTCAAAAATTCTCCATTAGATGATTTTCATGCCAAAATGTGAGACTGTAAGGAAAATGTCAAGTCTTTCACTGTCTATCATCTGATATTCTCTTCTGCCTGAACTTTTCTCCCGTTCACCATTTCTTCCAGTACATCCTTCAATAGGCAGTTTTTTTTTCAGCTAGTGATTCAGCCAATTCCTTTTTCTTTCCCTGCTAAGTTTTAGAATTATTCTTTCTTCATCCACTCTTTCTAGCATAGCTTAATTTCTTATTCTGTCTATTTCATACACTCCATTCTGAAATTAGTTTCAAATTAATTAAAGTGTAATGTTTATTAAAAAACTGCGTAAAATCCATCTGTAGTCTAACTCCCAGCAGGATCAAAACTATGTGTAAAGAATATTAAAAATAAAGTACATGAATCTGTAATATACTAAGTGAATATATTTTTTGTTTAAAGTTAATAAGTAATAACATTACAGAAAACATTGAATCAGAAAAGACCTTAGATTATTTCCAATGTTAATGTGCCGCTTTCCATGGACTATCGTTAGAAAATAATAAAAGTGTAGAAGAGTCCATCTCATACGTAATAAAGACACAGACACGTAACAGATTGGATATAAAAATGTTCCGTGTCCTGACACTTTTTTTTTTCAATTGTGATATCATAAAACTAAAGGAATAAAATTGATGATGATGGAATGAGATGAGTTTCCTTACAGTACTAGCCTATTGTGCTTTCCAAGGACGTGTTACTTTTTCATTATTTGATGGTCTCACTACAGAACTGGATCGAGAATTTTTCAGTATTTTATTATTGAAAACTGAGTGTTCATTTTGCGATCTTTTCATTTACTATAGGGTAGGACTAAAGGTTGGTAATATTGTGGTATGAGTAATACTGTGATAGTTCGTTTGAGAATTTGTTACAATTTTACTGAAAGAGAGGAAGATCGTTTATTTTACGTCAACGTTTCAAGGGAATGTTCGTGGACAAGTTTCTGCACAAAACCGGTCCTTCTCTCGCTCAGTACAATTGTAATAAATTCTCAAAAAGAACTGTCACAATATTACTCGTATCACAATATTACCTATAATATACTGAATTCATTAATTCAAACTTTTTTCCCAATGGCAGATCTTTCACTGCAAACCCAGCATTTTCCAACAATATACAGTACTTATTATTCCAATTATTAATAATTATTGATAATATTGGTGAAATAATTTAATTACACAAAAAATTGAATCTACAAAATACACAAAAACAAAAAAATTATTTTTGATAATAGTTAAAAACACGGAACAAAAAAAAATTATATAATTAAATATAGTATTTTCTTTTTTTCTACCTTCCTACCCTGTACTGTAACTTAATGTTGTCTATAATCTGATATCTCTTTCTGTCCCGAACCTTTCTCCCGTTCACCATTGCTTTCAGTGGAATACATTCTTCTGTAGGCAGTTTCTTCTCAGCTAGTGACTCAGTCAATTCCCTTTTCTCTTCCTGATCAGTTTAGCGTTATTTTTTCTTGAGCCACTCTTTCTACCACAGTTTTATTTCTTATACTGTCTGCCATTTTACACGCTTCATTCTGAAATTTGACATTAATAAAACTGTGCGGTTTATTAAAGAAACTGCGTGAAATCCATCTGGAGTTCTTTATAACTCCCAGCAGGATCTAACCTATGTATAGAGAATATAAAAAATAAAATAAAACAATCTGTAACATACATATTAGGTTAATATATATATATATATATATATATATATTCTTAAGTTAATAACATTATAGAAAACATTGAATCAGAAAAGATCGTAGATAATTCACAAGGTTAATGCGCCGCGCCGTTTTCCATGGACTCTTACTTTACTTTCGCCCAGAGCAGCATAATCTTGAGAGTACTGTCCTGCTGCTGCTCTGTTGCGCGCTGCGGGATCCAGTGCAGGAATTCTCCTCACGAAATCGGAAGCGCGAAGCGGCGGAAGCCTGCTAAGTGTCTTCAAGAGACTCTTCGCAATAAACGAGCCCCCCTCCCTATTTCCCCTGCGCCCGTTCTCGGCTCTTCCTTCCCACACACCTCACTTTCCTTCCTCTTTCCACCCCGCGCACTCAGTATTTCCCCTGACCGTTTTCCTTTCTCCCTTCTTTTCACTTTATTTTCTTTTCCGTCATCCAAAGAATATAACATTTCTTACAAAGCAAGTTCTCCTGTTTTTATGACAAGCAAGATATTCTGTCATTTGAGTTTCTTCCGTGTAATTTTTTTCTCTTCTATCTCATTCTATTGTTATGCCCTCGTTTCTCGTACATACAATGTACTGCTGATACGCAATCCTACTGAAAAAATCGTATGTTATTCTTCTTCTCATACCTTCTTCAGCGAGGATTAAGTTTTAAGCTCTGTTATGGCATCCAGGTATTTACGTTAAGAACTTTTCAATGTTACAACGTCGGAGTTTAGAACATCAACATTTCATTGTTCAAGACTTTAATTAATACAGAGAAAATACTGATCGGCTAAGATGTTATTTAATAATACGAGTATTTATATTAATCATAGTCTTTATATGCTTCGTCTTCATCGACATTATTTTTAAATCAGCTACTTTTTAATGGCACTGTATTATTACTCCTTTATCTAGAGTCAATGAAGTTAGTGATGGTTACAGTACGCATTTGGTTACTTTGAGTACAAGTTAGATGCACATGGATCATACTAGCTTCGCTTGCAGTGGAAAGCTCTGACTCGTCTCTCCGCTCCGTTTCGTGTGTTTACATCTGCTTATTCGTATAGGGTAGTATAGGACTGATCAGTGAGAATACTACTCAAGTACCAAATATACTTCACATGCATTTAATAACAAATAAAATATCCATTTAAAGCCATTTAAAGATTATTCTCATAATAAGTAAAACGCGTCTAGAGTCTACACAGGCCTACGTTTTTGTTTCACAGTATATTTTTTACCCAAAAAGTAAAAAAATCAATGTTAATTATTTTTCTCCTATTTACAGAGTTTTGAATATTTAAATTTCACTTTTTAAAATAAATAGATATATTTTATCAAATTGAAAATGAGTTTAGAAGTACCGGTAAGTTATATGATAATTTATTGAAAGGATTGAAATTGGAATATTAACAATTAAAAATGAGTTAATATTGAAATATCTATACTAATAATAAATCTGTAGCCGAAATTTTTCTGGTAATTTTCGATTTTCCAAAAATATTAAAAATATTATGTTTTATTTAACGACGCTCGCAACTGCAGAGGTTATATCAGCGTCGCCGGATGTGCCGGAATTTTGTCCCGCAGGAGTTCTTTTATATGCCAGTAAATCTACTGACATGAGCCTGTCGCATTTAAGCACACTTAAATCCCATCGACCTGGCCCGGGATCGAACCCGCAACCTTGGGCATAGAAGGCCAGCGCTATACCAACTTGCCAACCAGGTCGACTTTTCCAAAAATAATTGGCCCTAACATATACAGAGTGTTTCAAAGATACAGGGCATAATTTCAGGTATGTATTTCCCACATGTAGACAATCAAAATAGTTCATTACATGTGTCCGGAAATGCTTCATTTCCGAGTTATGGTCTTCACAACATTGAAATTCACCGGAACGTTTTTCTTTCCGCAGATCGTTGTCATTACAGAAGATGTTCAAAATGTCCACCTCCTGATTGAATACAGACCTCACATCGATGTCTCATTGACCTGCGAACACGATCTCAAACTCCAGGAGTATTGCGTATGTCCTCAGAACATGCCACAATTCGATTCCGAAGGGATTCCAAATCAGGCACCGGAGACGAATAAACCAATGATTTTAAATGGCCCCACAAGTAGAAATCGAGAGGGTTCAGATCAGGTGAGCGTGGAGGCCAAGCAATTGGGCCACCTCTACCTATCTATCGATCAGGAAACCTTCGATCCAAGTACCGGCGAGCCGTACGACTGAAGTGTGCAGGAGCGCCATCATGCAAGAAGTGAATGTGTTGACGATTGATCAATGGAGTGTCTTCTAAAACATGAGGTATGGTATTTTCCAGGAAGTTTGTGTACGCCTGCCCCGTAAGTCTGTTACAAGTACATGAGGTCCAACTAATCGATCACCAATGATACCGGCCCACATGTTGAGGGAGAACCGCACCTGGTGATGAGATGGAACAGTTGCACGTGGGTTTTCATACGCCCATACATGCTGATTGTGGAAATTTGTTATGCCATCTCGTGTGAACTGTGCTTCATCTGTAAATAATACTAAGTTCGGATTTACACCACACTGCTGCAAGAACCACTGACAGAACCTAACTCGTGCAGGGTAATCTGCTAGTGACAGGGCCTGTACACGTTGCAAATGTTAAGGATACAATTGATACTCTTTCAACAGTCTCCAGACAGTCGTATGAGGAACATTGACTTGCAACGTTACCCTTCGTGTGCTGATAGAAGGAGTCATGTTCACAGCCTCCAGAATCTCCTCCTGTACTTCTGGAGTTGTAGATCTTGGTCGTCCCCTTCCCAAACCAGGAGAGTTAAATTTTCCATACTCGCACAGACGGCACAAATGTTTTCCGATCTGGACATTGTCGCTGTGGGTACCTCTCCTGGTACAAACGACGAGCCAGCGCAGCATTGCCGTCCGCCTTACCGTACACGAAGTGTATCTCTGCCAGCTCTTGATTTGAATACATGTCGCACAGTCTAACGCCTAAACAACACTGAATGTAACCTTCGCCTCGGAATGAACTGTCAGAATGCCCTCTTAATGTATCCTTTGACGGCAACGACCTGCGGAAAGAAAAACGTTCCGGTGAATTTCAATGTTGTGAAGGCCATAACTCGGAAATAAAGCATTTCCGGACACATGTTGTAATGAACTATTTTGATTGTCTACATGTGGGAAATACATACCTGAAATTATGCCCCGTATTTTTGAAACACACTGTATAATTAACCGCCCTGAAACCGAAAATCGCTTTTTTGAAATTTTTGTTTGTATGTCTGGATGTTTGTTACCTTTTCACGCGATAATGGCTGAACCGATTTATATGAAAATTGGAATATAAATTAAATTCTTTGTAACTTAGTATTTAGGCTATATGGCATTCAAAATATTTTATTTAAAAGGGGGGGTTATAAGGGGGCTTGAATTAAATAAATCGAAATATCTCCCTTATTATTAATTTTCATGAAAAATATTATATAACAAAAGTTTCTTTAAAACTAATTTTCGATAAGTTTTATTCTATGCAACATTTTGATAGGACTGATATTTAATGAGATAAATGAGTTTCAAAGTTACAATGACAACGCCATCTAAGGCGGTGTAATGAAATAAAAAACAAATGACTTCGTCTATAAGGAGCCTTAGACAAGAACAATCGAAAGCTATGAAACATAGCTTACAGAGAATGTTTCTGTGTTTGTATGAAGTAATATCGGAAGCTAAATTAACCGATTTGTATAATTAATTATCAATTCACCATTGGAAAGTGTAGTTTCTCTAGATGGACATAATGCTATAATGTTATTACAGTAACTTCTGAGTGAATCGAGGACAGGTAAGATTAAAATAGATTCTTATGCACAGAAAACTTGATAGGCTATTCTGTATATTCGTTTCCATTATTTCCTAAAATAATTTTTATGACCAAATAAGTGGTCTCTGGATCAAAATGATCGCATTTTGATTTTTTAATTCAATTTAAATTAAGTAACATAATAAACGATTTATCCTCCTATCAAACACGAATGTTCCCTGGATCAAATGTCCTATTTTAATTATGTAATTACTTTATATTTATTTCTAACGGGTGCAGCGGAGCGCACGGGTACGCTAGTATAAAATATATTTCGATCCTGATGTTTCAACTTTTGTTTATTTAGAAATTTTTGTAGGTTTGCTTTTGTTTCCATTATTACCGTCTCCACTACCAGATTAAAAAATTAATGAATAGACCTACTTGTTTTACACGTGAACGTTGTAGCTGGACACGACCTATGTAGGGTACAAATAAATAAATAAATAAATAAATAAATAAATAAATAAATAAATAAATAAATAAATAAATAAATAAATAAATAAATAAATAAATAAATAAGTGGTGTGAATTAAAATAATACAATAATTCACACAGTAAAAACAAAATTATTTACACTATTTGTTTTACGAGTCTCTAAAAATTACAACGAGTGACTGTAAACATTTTAAGTGTTTCAAAAGAAAAATGTCTCCTTATTTCTGATTAAATACGTTTTCTGCTTCCCCAATGAAATGCTCACTACCAAATTCTTCTATTGTAGCACTCATTTCCAACTGTCAAGCTTTGTTTTATTTTGACATGTTCGCTGAACAGCAGACCTGAAATTGCGGCGCCATAATAACCAATAATATACGTTTAACTTTAAACGCTGTTTTCCGAAATCTACATTTTCCAAGTTATTAGTACACTTTATGTAAATTTGAGCTAGACTTATGAAATTTTAAGGCTATATTACTAGATGTATAGTCTAGTTTCGCTGCATTAGCAGCTTTATAAAAACATATTAAAATTATTCTGACCTACATTCCATTATATGAGGGAAAAAATTAATTTTTACATTAATTAAAATATTCAAATATGCCCCAAGACCATAATATCTAATGGAACCCTATTATTTCTGACAAGGGTGCCTTCTATTACGTCTGAGTCCATGTCATTAACATTGCTTTCAAATCTGAAATACAGAAAAAGAGAAAATTGTACTAATGCACGTGCATGTACTGTAATTGAAGAGTACAGGGGGAAAACAATCAAAGTCACAATTTTCATATGGGTAATATCATAATCTAATTTAGTATATTATTGAAACATTTATTGCTGTTCATATTGGAAAAGTAGTAAAGCATGACTGTATCCATGGTGATAATTATTCTCTTTTACCAATTTTGATGATAAAAACACATTCTGCAGTTATATACTGCATTAAATGATGACATCACCCTTATGAGAATTATGACTGATTGTTTTTCCCCTGTATACTCTTCAATAATTGTTAAGTTATTAATAAGAATATGGCCTACTGTTCATAAGTATGACTGAAATATAAACTATTTCAAATATAATTTATAAACGTACAAGTCCGTCTTCAGGTAGTGTGCTGGACTTCTGATCAATATGGCTCGGGTTCGATTCCCGGTCGTGAAGTCAGGGAGATTTTAATTCGGACCTCTTCACGAGGCCTGGTTGTCTATCCATTGTCCAAGAGTGGCCCCCGGGTACCCTGACCCAGTAAACGGGAGAGTCTTGGAGTGTGTGCATGTGTTCAGTAGAGTTGTGGGTCTATGTACAATAAGCTTCAGGCTGCGGTGCCGAAATTAAAAAAAAAAAACGTATAAAGAGCTTTGCATCGCAACAGCGTAACTAATTAAAAATAGCGTACTCCTGCATTGATGGCTCGAATGTTATATGGGAATAATCTTAAGACTTTTTTTAAGTTTTTCAAATACTTCCGAACTAAAGAATCTTCTACAATCTCTAGATTTTCTATACACAAACAAAAATATTATCTTTCACTTGAAATTTTAAATATTAAGAAATCCTGACTTAGTTACCTCATGAGAGATATATTATTGGTTCGAACCTGTCTTCAGACAGTTGACTAAACAACAACAAGAAATCTGAGCTAAATTTACCATGTCCAGATAAAAATTGAATTAGCCTATGGTCAAAATCAGTAGGTACAGAGTTGAGTACACTGTATGCAAGTGTAAATACATACACATAGTTGGGAAGAATATGTTCTTTGTAACGATCCAATAGTGCTTAATTACAATATCTAATGTACAAGATTATTTCTAGTATAATATGTAGCTAGTCGACGATGTATGCAATGGAGGGAGAAAGGAACTGGCCACTGGACTGTTGCTTCATAAAGGAGTGCCTTGTTGGTATCATTTGAGAGGTTCAGACCTGTCTTCGGACAGTTGACTAAACAACAAGATTATTTCCTTTTTAATTCCAGAACTTTGAGTTATGTAAAATTATACTAATGATCTTATTACGTTCTAACGACATTTCCTAACGTCTAGAATCTCTGATACTATAATTTTATTTTGGGAATATATTTCATCATCATTATTTGGGTCCGGCTCATTCCCTTCCTCCTTTGTGAGAATTTTGAACAAACAGTGGACTTCACATTAGTGGAATGCCCTGATCATGTGATCAGCATGACACAAGATCATTGCATAATATAGTGTAAAGGGTACCACTTGCGTAGCTCAGGCGGAAGCCCGTTTGGCTGCTGATACGGAGTTACGCTTGGGCGTGGGTTCGATTCCCGTTTTGGCTGATTACTTGGTTGGGTTTTTTTTTCGAGGTTTAACCTAAGCGTAAGGCGCTTGTTAGGTAATCTATGAAGAATCCTCGACCACAACTCGTCAAATACCATCTCGTTATCGCCAGTAGTTGATACAATGTCGTTAAATAACCACACAGATCCCATATATGGAAGAGAGAGAAATCTCCATTTCTTTCGGCAGAGTTCGTTGGGTTTGTAAATGATGCACGACTATAAGTGTTAATACCTATAAATTATGATATAGCACTGTACCATTCATTGAACAACTAGAACAGGCATGACAGAATGAAAATGGGTTGTTTTGAGTAGTCTTTGAAAGCGGATGACTAGCAGGTAGTTCTATATTATAATTGACACAGAGAAACAAGTGATGCAAGGTAGAGGCACTTGTTCGATGAGGAATTACTACGAATATATCAGGTACCATCATTTTCTATGGAAAATAATGAGAACGTAAATGCTATATCAATCAAGGCCGTGGTACTGAGTTTAGCAAAATACGTTAAATTAATAGTTATTTTAATTTTAAATTTAGTTATATAGTATAAATGTAGATCTACAAGTTGAATGATCTAAATGAGGGGTTGGAAAGCAATTGTGGATCATTAATGTTTAAGTGAGAGGTTTGGACTTTTTCCATTGCTGGTTGTCACAATCAAAAAATTAAACACAAAGTTTCGAAGGGTGGTTCTTCCTTCATCTTCAGGTGGAAGGAAGGAAGGAATGAGAGAAAGGAAAAAAAACCCACTGTTGGGATCGTTACGTACAGCTATTCTGTATGACTGATCGATTGATTTCTGGCTTCGGTGGAGATTCAAATTAAGAAAAACCCGAAGTCATTAGCAGTATGTTGGCACTAAATCAAACGGAATAAAAAAGATGGGCGTGAAGTGGCTAAAAATTGATGAAAGACAGACAAAAGGAGGGGGCGGGGAACTAAAAAAATGAACAAGTGTTATGATACCTCGATAGAAAATAAAAGAAGGTAAAAAAGGAAAAAACTAGCAACAAGGACATGATAAAAAACTAATACTGTCACCTAGCGGTAGCAAACATTACTACTAACTACTAAGCTGGAACACTAGGTTGCGTTGTCTAATGGTGGAGATGACCCCAGATGGTCTACGTGGTGTTGGTGACAGCATTCTTCCCCTTATATTGAATATTTCTGATATCTTGTTCAACTATGGGTAACCAAATATACGGAAGAATTAGACTAGGTTGACTAATGGCATTGTCCGAAAAACTCATATGTGCGGCTTCCTTATATTTCCTCTGTTTCAGAGAACGCTCAGTTTGTAGGATTGAAGTATTTTCCCACTTTATTTTGTGTCAGGATTCAAAACTGTGTTGTACTATTCTTGATTGATCTATTAAGCGGTCGCGTGTATATAGGTGAAACGAGCAGACCTCTGTCCACAAGAATTAAGGAGCAATTTCAAACAATCCCAACAGTAGGTTTTTTCCTATCTCTCCTTCCTTCCTTCCTTCCACCTGAAGACGAAGGGAGAACCATCCTTCGAAACGTTGTGTCTTAATTTTTTGATTGTGACAATCAGCAATGGAAAAAGTCCAAACCCCTCACCTAAACATTACAAGTTGAATGTCGAATATTAAATAACGGTAAGTACTGTATATCATAACAGGAAATATGCTTTCAAAATAATTCTAAACAAAATATATTTTTATTTCTTCTTGAACACTAGTATTACATTGAAATATAATAAAATATGCAACAAAAGTATAAAATGTATCTAAAAATAAAGTAGGATAATACAAATAAAATGATTTTTCTGCAACAACAAACAAATTGTAACTGATTATTATTATTACATATACATAGTATTATTTTGATTTGAAGAACGAAAGATAAACTTATTACAAGAAGCTGAAATGTCATTTGGTCATCAAACGTAAATATTGTTGTTCTTTTTAACTATTTACATAACGACGCTGTATCAAATACTGGGTTATTCAGCTTCAATGGGACTGGTGATAATGAGATGGTTTTTGGCGAGATGAGGCCGATAATTCGCCATATATTACCTAATATTAGTGTTACGGTTGGGGAAAAACTCGGAAAAAAACCCAACCAGATAATCACCCAAGCGAGAATCGACTGCAACTTCGAATTGTTAGGAAAGCGTCTCAGCCGACAGAGCTACTCCGATAGCTCGTAAACAACGTCTTCCTCATAACAAAACCATGAATGTTCATTTTTATTAGTTCTGAGAAAAATAAGTTTAAAGTTTAAAATGACCTTCATAAATTCAGGAGTATTTCATTTTATTCAACATGTAATGATATACGACGTCGATTAAAATTAAATTTTCCTGAATTTATAAGGGCATTTGAAACTTTAACCTCGTTTTCCTTCGAACTAATAAAATGTACATTCATGGTTTTGGCATGAGGGGACAATATTGTTTCAATTTATTTACATAGCCTAACAATTAAATGTAAACATACAGCAATGACTATTTATAATTCATAATCAACAATTATTTAACTTTGTGAAGTTAATTCCACTTCTCTGTAGCCTACGGGACAATATTGTTTCAATTGATTTACATAGACTGACAAATAAATGTAAACATATAGCAATGACTATTTATGATTCATAATCATCAACAATTATTATTTATCTTAGTGAAGTTAATTCCACTTCTCTGTAGCCTAAGGGAGGGACCTGAAAATGTGCGAATATTGTATGTTCTACAATGTATTATTCTGTTAAATAACAAACAGACCAACTTACTTTTTACACTTCTTTCTATAAAAAAAATATTTCTTTCTGATAGGCCTTTTTTTTAATTTTAACTTGGTGTTCATATTTCTGATATCTACTGCGGTGTGCCATTTTGTATGTTTAATTGTTATAATATAACTTTATGAAGACTTTCACGTTTATATCGCATGCTGTGTCGTTCACGTTCTCCCCCATATCTTAACCCCTCCAACTAAGTGCTTAGCCAGATGCATGGGTCGCGCATTACTAATAGTGGATATGCAAACCCAAAAAGCTTGAGATTGATACAGTAAGTTATATCTGGACTACAGAATCGGCTTTCCATACCGGACACAGAGTACAAAACCCAAAGAATCTAAATTGCATTTCTGTTGGAGAAAGACGTTACTAGGGCTAATTTATCAAGAATTCTAAAAATTTACCATTAGTACTAATTATTACCATTTTGGTGTCACATAGATGCTGTTCTCTTGGTAGCTTATGAAGAACGAAAGCTGCTATGCGACTTAAAGTTTAGTCTTCTAGATGAAGACAAAGAGGTCAATTGATAACGATAAAACTATCTTTTATTTGATAAAGATATTGTTACAAAATGCAATTTCGCTAGAAAAGACAGGTTAGATAGATTATAATTATAATAATTATGAGAGGTGAAGTATAGTAGGCTTTATTTATTAATTTATTTCCAGTAGTTTCATTTTTGTTATATAATTTCCGAATTGAAAGTCGCTGGTCTTCCTTGCAGCCTTTGAATCGATAAGTCGCAGTGAGCCACGCCACGCCCTCACTTGCGTTTGTATCACAAGTTCAGCGCGGCCGAGCAACATGATGTTGCTGCTGAGAACTAACGCGAGTTATTTTAATTCAGCACTGAGAGTCGACATCCGACCCCTTGCAACAAAGTGCAGCTTTTTCCAGAGCTTGTAACTAACTGGAGGGCGAAAGCAATGGTTCGACCGGGAGGGAGTACGAAAGTTTTTGTAAACAAATATAATACTTTCTTAAGTGGAATGAAGTGCTGCTCTTATATGATGCGGTAAGCACCGACCGATTGTGCTAAGGTATATTGTCTATTCAGTTCCCCCCTGCAGGCAACCTCACATGCCTCTTCAACATCTCCGAACTATGGTCAGAGGAAGGTTTATGAAATGGAAAACATTGACGCAATGATGCGATTGTCCAACTGCGGCCTTATCCGCACAAGTGTAACTATGAGATTTTAAATTATAAATCCTAGCGCTCACCGGGACTCGAATCTGGATCCTATTAATGTTATGTTACTTAAGGATGGGGGGACTATAGAGACAATGAAATGTTCAACATTTTTTAAGATGCAGCTTTCATTTTTGGTACACATACATCATAGTAGCCTATCAAAATTTGAAATTCATCATACAATTATTTCAGTTTTCAAAATTCTACTTCTCATACAAATTTAGTTCAATCAGTCTGAATATTTTATAGAGCACCACTATTATGTTAGGAAGAAAATATGTATTCAATTTTTTAATATTGCTAAATTACAGAAAAGAATTGCAGAATAACCCAAATATTAACAAAAAAACTCTATTGTTTATGTTACATTTATTTTATCCTTTGAAAGTTGGAGAGTTAGAAAAATATCACGCAGAAAATTGTTAACCATGCAATAGTGAATATACAGAAAACAATTCAGCTTCTTAGCTACAAGATTCTAGAAGCCTTAGTGATTTGGATGAAGAGAAATACACGAAATGTTATGGCGAAGGAAAATGATTTTAAAGTTGATATTTCAGGAGCATGGGCCTTTAATTATGATGTGATTAGGAGGGTTTCCAATCGTCTTACGCTCTTAAAACTTTGCAAACATGCAAAGGGTATTGGGAACCATTTATAGAAAAAATTAAATCCATATTTTTGGCCAAAACTAACATATTTTCTTTACAGTCCTCCTTTCAAATATTTCTATATATCCTTAATCTGCATTTCCACTTTTGTCTAGTTTTGTATGCTGTCACTAAATTTTAATATCTGAAATATTGTGTAATAGGCCTGTACTATATTGTAATATAATTTCAATAAATAACCAACTGCATTGTAAATATTTTTTACTGTATTAAGTATGTAGGTTATATATTGTAATAATGAAAAATAAATTACATTACTTGCGTGACAACCTGATGGTATAGATCACTCAGCCCAGTAAGTAAAAAACATTCAATGTTAGGAAGTGTATTTCTCGTGACACTTTCCTCCCGTTTCGAAATTCTACATCCCCCCCCCCAAATCAACAAAGTATAGAAACCACTAGAAGATGTAACCCTAACCTTAGCTCTAAACATTAGATAGGATTACAGGAATTAAACTTGCCCCTTGATCGAATATAAACGGTCCGAGGATAATGAATTGTTTGGCGAAAGGAAAGTCATAAGCGTGGCTTCCATCGGTTGAGAAAATATAGCCATTGGTCCACACGTATTACATTTACTACATGTAAGAATTTATTTGTCCATGAACGGAGATTAATAAAAAAAACTATAAGATCGGCCTACTTATATCTCGTTCTCAACTCTTGGCAACAAAAATGTTACCAATGCTCGCGTAGCTCAGTTTTAAGTGGCTGGTCTTCTGATTTGAGGCTGCGCTTTTGCTTGGGTTTGAATCTCGCTAGGAGTGATTAACCGGTTGGGGGTTTCCGAGGTTTTCCCCAGCTGTAAAAAAGTGACAAGTAATTCATGGCGAATCCTCGGTCTCATCTGGCTATCACAAATTCCACTGAAGTTAGACAGTTTCGCAGTTCATACAAAATCGTTAATTGTCCGATTTAGAAAAGAAACAGACGCTACTCCAATAACTATTAGAGAATTGTGGAAGCAAGTGAATTCATACTCTCTTTGGTCATACACCTTCCTGTGTAATGATCCTGCCTCCATACTAATGAGTTACACAAATTGAAAATGGGTATTAATTGGACTGAGACCAGTTAAAAAGTAGGAGTAGGTTTTCAGAAATGGAAACCTATTAACTTTACAGCATAGCTAGTACTTCTAAAGTTTTAAACTTTTTTAAAGACTATTTGGTGAATTTTATGCACTTCTTTATTTCTACCATAACCGAATCAAAGTAATACAATTCCGAACTGATTTATACAAAGTTTTACAAGGGAATTAGGATCACATAACTAAATTTTATGGTCGAATAAGAGAATACTTAAGCAGATGTCCTCAATAAACAATTGAAGAGTTCAGGGGAAAAACTATCAAAGTTACAATTCTCATAAGGGTGATATCATCTAATTCAGTATATTACTACAAACTTTAGTGTTTTTCTTATCAAAACTGGTGGAAGAGAATAAAATTATCACCATGGATACAGTCATTCTTTCCTATTTTTCGTTATTAGAAACTGCAATAAATTTGGCAAATTACTGAATTAGATGATGATATCACCCTTAAGAGAATTGTGACTTTGGTTGTTTTTTGTGTACTCTTCAATTACATCCAAATACAATTAAATTTCTATACTACAGGTATAATCAAGGTGAAAGTAAATATAATATTAAAAAAGAACAACGCGCGTAACTAATATCTAATAGGAGAGTCCATTATCTATAAATATTAAAAAAAAATCCACACTTGTTTACAGCTCGGAAGAATAGATAACACATAAAATAAACCCATTGACAGAAAATATAAAATAATGATTAATAGAAAATATTCAAAATTGTAAATTAAACTTGTAATAAATGTATTCAAAATTGGTTAATGATTTAAACGTGAAGCGTATAGGTCTGTATTGCAATTGTGACACAACAAAATTATGAAGAAGCCCACGGGATATATATTGAACACACTACTTTGATTAGATAAAAATACATCCGTTACTGAAATGAAGAGTTTGATCACACGTATGATATTTTTAATAAAACTTTGTTATTTTAGCCAGCCTGAATGAAGCTGGACTTGCATCCCTTTTGTTTGTGATGGACATGCACTCTCCAACCGAAGTACTAAATATAATTTAAGATCTGCTGTAACTCTATAAGTAAACGATCACTATCTTTAGTAAACTTGTCGAACTTATTTATGTAATCCGAACAGACAAAGTTACAATACCATAAACATGAAGAATAAATAAAATTTCGGTTAACGAGAAAATCTAACATTACAACACAAGTGGACATTCCCGTCTTTTCATTGTCCTCCTAAACTAATGGGTAACATTTATTCCACTGAACATATAAACACAATGAACTTTGGAAATTAGAGTCAGAACTTCTAGGAAATTTTGCCGCGAGTAGTTAAATAACTACAATAACAGTGCAGGTACTTCCTATGCTATAATATTAATGTGAACTTGAATGTCAAGTTTATCAAGGAAGGAGGTGCATTACAGATAGGATGTTGTATGTTTTTTTTTAATATGACAAATTCCTGAATCAAATCCATAATTACTTCTAAATAATGAATAATTGAGGAGCGTTTTTGCAAAAGTCGATAGATGCAGATTTTTTCGAAAGTGAGTTACATATGGATATCGTATGTTTTCTACCTCCGGAATCGATCTATGAAAACAGATTTACCAAAACTTGATTCATACCGTATGTAGAGACTACCAAACCTTCCAGGTTTTTTTTTTCAAAACTCGATAGATCCTGTCACTTAGTGTAATTTCTGTAAAATCTTGATTTCTGCATCTATCGACTTTTGCAAAAACGCTCCTCAATTGTTACATCTGTTATCGACCATCAGATTCATGAGTACAACACAGAAGTAGTGCTATGTTTTCCCTCATCATATTAGTCTCTAAGGATGCTATGCATAGACATTTCGCTAGCACGCGCTACGAGCGTGCTAAACTAGCCCCGGCTATCGACTGATTACTTGTACAGGATTCATATCTTATCATATCGTTAACACTGGTTTATGAATACGAAAAACGTTAGTTCGCTGATCATCCACCGGAAGCCCGCGCTAAGAATGTCTATGAATATGGCCCTAAACGTTTTTCTCGTAACTGTGCTTCGGTTAATGCTTGCAGATATAATCGCCGCCGTCGACAAACACCAAAATCTGTCGATAATTCCATTGTTATTAGTGGGTGGCTGCACTTTCAGTTTGGTGGTTATAGTCTCATTCTCTAGAATATGGTCTTCCTCAGTGAGGTTTACCTTCAAGGTTTGCCTCCATCATTCAATCGGTCAAACAGTTTAATGCCATCCTATTACTGACCATCTCTTCACTTTCACTTCAGATATTTCTTCAGCAGCTGATTTTGCGCTTATGCCTTTTTTATAAATGAAAGACAGAAGCACTCAAATTACGATTGCGTCGTCACATATTTCCAATACAAAACTGGAGATATTAGGCGTTAACGGCAAATAGATAAGCAGTTAAATGGTTCTTGAAATGTGTTTGAAAACAGTACCAACAAACAGATATAAACAAATCTTTCGTTCCCTAGCAACTCAAAGACTTAATTAATGAGTAGCACATTTATGAGAAAATACATTTAAGACGATCTAGTAATAATGCGGGTTAATCCTTAGACATTTCTCGTCTAGCAGGTGCCAGAATTGGGCCTTTAGCTTCTTCGTTGATGGTTTACATAGGCCTACCCGTTGGTGTATATTTATATAATTGTTATAAAATTATCACTGCTTATTTTAATGTGTGTCAATCGATTACTTCTTTTCTGAAGAATTAGAAAAAGAAATGTCTCAAAGGAGATAGCTGGACTATCTATTTCACAGCTTAACTTAAAATACCTGGTGAGAATGACTGCCAGCAAAGAGTAAAATTACTTAACATGTTCATATGTTATAAACATTTGCATTATTTCTTATTTGTAGAAATGTATCTACTGACAAATTCAGTTTACTTCCTTATGGAACTTACTCTAAGTGTAAAAGCAATTCTGGCCATCTTTACCTCAGATTGTTGAAAAAAATTCAGGCGGAAATCTTAATAATCAAAATGAAAAATTTTAAAATTATGTAACATGTAGGGATGTTTGTAATTTAAATGTTTAACAATATAAAACACAATATTCTGTAAAGTCACCTAAGCATGGAATAGTTGACCACTTTATCGTAATTTACGATATCTCGGTGGTGAGGTTGCTTAATCTTGTATATTCTCTTGTGTACTTGTTCCACAAAAGGCTGATTTTTCCGCCATTTTGTTACGTCTTTGAGAATATTACTCCTGTTACCCCAGCATAGACTTACTGTTTTAATCCTCTGAAGGTGGTTGTCTCAACACCAGTGATTATTACTTCGAGGCCCCCTATTTCTGTAGGTTCATTGAGCCGGCTTTCCTAAGAGACTGGGTTATTTGACTTAATAGACCTACCACGTGCTTCTATGAAAATCGGAGTTAGGTTAAGCTTGAAAACTATACTTTGTCCATCTATTCCATTTAATTTATGACAGTAAAATAATAAATGGTGATAAAGAAAATGGAAGAATCTCCAGAAAATCTGTCTTAACATTGTTTTGACCAATAAATATTTCACTTGAACTCACCAGAATCTGAACCCGAACCTAAAAACAGGAATTCTAACGCCGTATAATATGTTCGATCAATAATGAGCCTCACTAGTACTATCATAATGCAAATAAAGTACAGATCAGCAACGCATTATAAAAAAATGATTACAATTGGAACACTATATAGGGACTGTTTGGACCTAGATTTAAAATATTTCTGACGTCATATTATATGGAGTATAAACCTGCACGGACCAGCTTTGTCCGTTTGATTTTTTTTTATTTTTTTTTTAATTGGGTTATTTTACGACGCTGTATCAACATCTAAGGTTATTTAGCGTCTGAATGATATGAAGGTGATAATGCCGGTGAAATGAGTCCAGGTTCCAACACTAATATTTACCTAGCATTTGCTCGTATTGAGTTGAGGGAAAACCCCGGAAAAAACCTCAACCAGATAACTTGTCCCGACCGGGAATCGAACCTGGGCCACCTGGTTTCGCGGCCAGACGCGCTGACCGTTAATCCACAGGTGTTGACTGTCCGTTTGATTAAAGCATGTAGTAGCATATCTTGTTTTCAGACGGTAGGATTATACACAATGATGAACGTTTGATAATTTTAAAATATATTGTCATCATCGCCAATACCGTAATAATAATAATAATAATAATAATAATAATAATAATAATAATAATAATAATAATAATAATAATAATAATAATAATAATAATAATCATCATCATCACTGTCTGTCTATTACTTATTCTAAAATATGCTCCGTCCTCAATCTTGTGACGACTGTGAACTAGATGTGGGGAAAAAATAACGTAACGGCTATTTTGGAACAGTTCCTTGCTTGGAACTGTTTCAAAAAGTAACAGCACCTTGGAATACTACGTTCCAAAATAACAGTGTTGTTTTGAGCTAGTACGAAATACTTGCGGTTACAAAATACTCGTTTCACTTTTGGAACTACATTATGACAACGCCGGTTCCACAGAAACGAACATGTTTGGTACTATTGGAAGCAGTGGTGTCAACTTTTGAAAAACACTGGGTGGGCTCAAACATTTGAGGTATAAGTTAAATAAATGTCATACATATAATGATAACACGACAAATTATTGGGTGGGCTCGGGTCCCACGAGCCCATATACTGTAAGTTGGCGCCAATGTTTGAAAGCAAAATTGGGACTCCTTTCGTCGCACTGAAATAAATATTGGAAACTAAAGTAAAAGATAAATAGTAAAGATACGAAGATCGTCTTTAAAAGATGTACATATTATCTCGGAGCTGATGTTACTGAGTATAGGATTCTATCAAACAAATATTAACATAATGCCTATATTAGAATATAGTAACTACATTGTGAATTTGATCAAGGGAGATGAAAATATATAGATTATGTTTTATTTCCTAATATTTTACATTTTTAGTTTCATTACCAGTTCTTGAAATTATGAGTAAACTAAATTCTGTCGAAACATGACTGTATTGCTGAAGTTCTCTTATTTAAATATTCATATTTCATTACAATGAGATTATTACGCAAATCTGGCTTTCAGGTAGTAGCTCCCTGTAAAGCAGGTTTGAATAATTTCAAGGAAAAATTGTTCCGGGACCCTTCGCTTAGCGCGCGAACGCTCTACCGACTGAGCTACCCCAGGAACTATACACGACACCGTCACAATTTTTCCTTTATATCCACACAACTCACATGAGCTGACAAGACGCCAGAACTCAATTATGAGTGCACACAAATGCTATGTGACTTAAATTGTGGCTTTCTGTTAACGTACCTCCAGTAACGAATGTATTACGCAAATCTGGCTTTCAGGTAGTATCTCCCTGTAAAGCAGGTTTGAATAATTTCAAGGAAAGATTGTTCCGGGGCCGGGTAAGCGAAGGCTCCCGGGATGGATACCCGGCCCCGGAACAATTTTTCCTTGAAATTATTCAATGAGATTATTACTTTTCATGGCGGTATTAATATGAATTTTAGCACGGCCGAAATGATTATAGATTTTATTTACTAATGTTTGAAGAAATTGAACACTATTGTGACCTTCAGCTAAGCAGAAGAGGAAGAATAGGTTAGGTTTTATTTTCCAATGGGATCCACTTCGATTTCGTGACCAATTTACAAATAATTAAAAATTATCGTACATTACATTTCCTGCTTCGAACAAACCTGATCTACGAATTCAATTTTGCATTAGGAACGATTTTTTTGCATGAATTCACATCTCGGCTCATTATGACATCAAACTGCATCACATGGCATACAGGGAAGTATGTGATCATTTAGCGTCCTGAATACCACTGTTACATTACATACTGATCGTACGTACGTACATGTTCCCAAATACCACTGTTATATTACATACTACGTATGTAGTAGTACGTACCTGTTCCAAAATACTACTGTTCCATCAGATACTAGTCATACGTGCATGTTCCAAGATAGCACTGTACACCTGTGTAGTTACATATGGTACTGTGATTTCGGAACTGTTATTTGGAACCTATTATTTTCACTGAACTGGAACAGTTGGAACTGTTACGAGAAAATAATAACTTTTCCTTTTTCTACTATGAACTAATTGCGGAACTTCCTACTCGTGTGATCCGCATGATACAGATAAGAAAGGCGCACAGAACAGATATCATCAATCTCCAGCATCATGATGTTGCAAGAATCACAAAACCACCGGTATAGTTCAGGCAGTAACGCATTTGTTGCCGATCCAGGGTTACAATCGGGCGTGGGTTCGATACCCTCTTGAGCTGATTACCCGGTACCAACCGGGATTAAAATTTTTAATTTACTTGCTACTGTTTATGGATCCCAATTGTCTTATAGAGCCCCTTGTTTACGATCACTCGGATTCGTACTTTCATTTACAATTGGAGGATTGACAGGTGTAGTATTAGCAAACTTTGGTTTTCCTCAACTGTAAGGCAAATCCTCGGCCTCATCTCGCCAAAACCCATCTCGTTATTACAAATTCTATCGATGGTAAATAACCCAGTAGTTAATACAGCTTCGTTAAGCCACCAAGTAAAAAATAAGGAATCACAGTTATTCCATTATTTCTGCTACAGTACAGTGATCATCTTGTATATTTTGTTTGAATTTATTCTCTAGTCATGTAAAGTGGCATTCTTGCATGTGTCATTTCAAACGCCAACTGTTCTGCGATGGAAAAACATACAAGAGGAATAATGAATTAGAATCTGCAAAAAATATAAAACTACAACTCGGTTATGACTCGTGATTATAGCATCAGCCACACGGCATTAGCGCCACCTAGTTCATTTATTTTATAATGACTCTCGCAACACAATATACAGGTCCGGTGACATAGACAAACTCCGTTATTAGTGCAGATAGCGAAAAATAAACAAAGAGGAGAAAGTTGTCGGATATATGTAATTTTGAATCTAGTGTGCTTGAATTTTCAACGTAGAATACATCGTTGAGATTTGTTGTGACGTAGGGATGAGTCATAGCTCTCAGTGCGTAACTTTCCATCCTATCACTGTTGCCTCATGTCCAATTTCCCTCGGTCCGTGGATCGTGCTTCCACCGAAGCACCTCCGAGTTGTCTCGTTGTTACAAGGGGAGCGAACAGATTACAAATAATCATAAACGATTAACAATTAAATGATTATTTATTAAGCTAAATAAGAAACTAAAAATTAACAATGATAAAAGTGTGATACACATTACTATACTAAAATGAGAGCTACATCTAACTATACTAGAATGAGTGAGAGGATGATTAATGAGTCCTGGGGAAAATCCCGCGAACGCTACAATTAGGAAAGAGGTCCATTCTTGAGGATAACTGCGCCACGCGACACGAACACATAGTTCCAATAAACACAAACTTGTCTCGCTGACGGACATGTCTTTTCCCACAAAAGGGAGCAACCGTACTTTGACCTCTAGCATCAAACTGAGTACATACCTCGGTATCACTCGCACCGTAACAAACCCGAAATGTTCCACTGCGGCTTGAGTAGCAGTCCACTACCTGGCAGCATACTTCCAACATACCGCTGACAATCCATAAACGACTCGTGACACAGGTGTATGACGTTCCGTGGATAACTCGACCTCGCCGTGCCGATTCCGCGTAGTCTGTACACCATCCGCAGACAATGTGATTCCCAATCACAATTTGCTGCGTTGCTTCCAACGTAGCGATTCGCTCCCAGCGGATTCCACTCTGAAAGGATACACGAATCCGTCCCCGTACGTAGCCGCCGGATCACTCTCATATACACGAAGGGGTGCTTTCGTGTACTCAGCAAGACACGAGCTCCAATGTGAGCGGGCACGCTCACGGCCCGTTCCCCACGCGTAGATCTCTGCTGACTCCAAGTCCACTGCAGGAATACCAGTCTGCGGAAACGTCCAGTCGACTGTTCAACACCCGTATTGTAGTCAGACTCTCTAAGACGTATCCTGGATTTAGGTCCCCTCCCAGAGGAACCCCAACCAACTCTCTTCTGCGACGTCCTGCAACCAACCCCTCTCTCAGAGGTACTGTCGTCGACCTCTCCTCGATGAAGTCTCGTGATGAACTGTCTTGATGAACTCTCGTGATGAACTCAGGTCGACAACTGCTTCTCCAAGAACGAGCTCGGCAAGCCAAACAAAAAGGTCCGTTAGACTTTAAACCGGCCAATCAGATAGCTCGTCTTAACACTAATAAGGCTGGTTAATCTCGGACCCAATCATAAGCAAGGCTCAATTATGCCGCCTAGTGGGCATAGAGGGAAAACAAAATATACAGCACCATCTAACGTAAACACGTAATAACTAATACGAGGTGCCATCTAGTGGTGAGGAACTAAACCTCACACTACACCACAGATTGCACACTGGTACGAGCCTCAATGAGAACGGAAAATGCCCTGATGCCACATGCTTCCTCCTTAAAGGGGGCATTTACGTTACCAAAATCACCATAGTATAATGGGTAATTTATGAAATGATGAGATAATTTATTAGCAGTGTTGCCAATACAAGTTCAGGGAAAAACCGCCACGCAAGAAAGAAATTTCTCTGTACTATCAATGTGAAGAAATGTTTCTTTTTACTGTGAGAACGTAAATAATCGCTCATCTCTGCATGTCAACTATTTTTATCCGTTAAATAATATGTATCTAAAGCCCGGCACTTTTGCCAACTATATCCAAAGTCTCTGAAAATATTCTGCTGAAATGTTTGGATAACTTTCTACTTCAAGCTTCCATCCTCCCTCCGTATCAGTTTGGCTTTCGTCGAAATCATTCTACCAATGATCAAGTGATTCGTATCATTGAACAAATTGCACAGGGCTTTGAAAAGAAAGAACACACTGTAGTTGCATTTCTTGACTTCACTCGAGTTTGGCATAAAGATCTTCGGTACAAATTATAGCCTAATGTCCAGCTTTCCAAACTACCTATGCAACATAATCACTGTTTCTTGTCAAATCGCACATCTTCTGTTAGACGCATTAGTGCTGGCGTTCCTCAAGGCTCTATCTTAGATCCGATATTATTCAATGTAGCCTATATACTTCGAACATTTCTGCAACACCAAATGCACAAATTTCTATGTATGCAGACGATACAGCTATTTATGCAACCCATCGTAACATGAATATAGCCTTTCAGGAAGCCTTAAACATCATACGCCCTTGGCTTGAAAATTGGCGTATCGCATTGAACTACAACAACTGTGAAGCAATGACATTTACTTTGTGTCGTTCTGCTAATCCTCCATGCATAAATCTTTCAACTAACGTCATACAGTAGAAACCAAAGACGAAGCTGTAAACTTTCTGAGTGCTCTTAGATAGCCGTCTAGGCCTATAATGGAAACATCATATCAACAAGAAACTTAAATTGTACTATTCAAGACTCACTAAATTATATCCGCTTCTCAACAAGAAATCATCTCTAAAGCTAAAAAAGTGCATGCTACTTTACGCATCTCTATTACGACCTCTACTGCTTTACGCCTGTCATGTCTGGGGAGAAGCTGCAATAAGTTGAAATTTAACACATTCAGTAATTTCAAAATAATGTCCTACGAATTTCAGTCTATTCTCCTTGGTTTGTCTGTAACAGCCAACTACACAGAGAAACCGGTATCGACACAATCAAACAGTTTATTCATTCACAAGCTAAGAAGTTCTATAACAACCTAGAAAATGTTCCAGGCGCCATCCACTACTCTCTCGGAAGGAAATACCCATTTCTCACTAGAATCAAAAGCCGACTTCCAATGGACCACACATTATAATCAAAATTTCTCATCACACCAGCCTATAAGGAGCCTACTCTAGGTTTCCCTCAATTCTATGTCACGTATTATATTTGTATTTCATTTAGAAGTAGTCTGTATAGCGCTAAATGACCAATAAATTAAAAGAGAAACTGCTAGACCTAGCGAAATGTCACTAATTTGGTAGCAGTGGGATTGGCGGGTGTATCGTACTAGCGTTTAGCCTCAATGGTGTAGTCTACGTTGAAAATTCAAACACATTAGATTAAAACTACATATTTCCAACAACTTTCCCCTATTTTCATTTTTCGCTATCTACACTAATAATGGAGTTTGTCTATGTCACCGGACTTCAGAATCACTCTGTACAGTATAAGCTTAGCATTTGCTAGCATTTCACCATCAACTGCGAAAAGACTTTACTAGTTACGCTCCCTGAACTTAACTGTGTCTGTAAAGAAGGCTACAGCTCTTCTAATGTATATCTGCCAGTGAGTGACGTGTAAATTTCAAGTAGCTTATCTTGGTCAGGTCTACCGCTGTGTATTAATGAATAGCATGCCTGATCGTTGAAAGAGCGGGCCCGGGTTCAAATCCTGGTTGGAACAAATTACCTGGCTGAGTTTTTTTCCGGGGTTTTCCCTCAACCCATTAAGAGCGAATGGTAGGTAACTTTCGGCACTGGACCCCGGACTCATTTTGCTGGCATCATCACCTTCATCTCAGCCAGACGCTAGATAACTATAGCAGTTGATAAAGCGTCGTAAAATAACCATTAAAAATATTGTTCGTGAACATCAGAGCATTTCTGCCATCTCTCTTCTCCCTCACTGCAAACTGTGACGTTGCACAAAGTTAGAGATATAATAAAAGATCTGTATAAAGCAAGAGAAGAGATGGTAAATAAATGAAAGAGGACAGGAATATTCTGCGCCTACTCATTTTAAAACATAATTTCAGATGTCATAAAGCTATTGTCTCCCCTTAGCATTAGAAAATTGTTATGATATATTGCTGTCCTCCCCCGCAAACAGTTCAGAGTCACGTAGCTCGCACGAACGGATAAAGTATGTTATGTATAAATCAATTAATTACCGAGCAAAGCACGATTACTGGAATTATTCACTAGAACAAATGATTTACTTGTATTCATTTGTTAAAATTTCGAATGACTAGCAATTCTTCCGTTAGTCGATGTTGATAGTCTTCATAACAAATATTCTTACAATTCATATTTATATGACATACTATACCAAAACATATAAATAAAAAAGCATTAAATATCTACGAGTTGACAAATAGTTTCGAAAAAGAACATTTTGTTGACAAAATTCTTTAATTAACTAGTTAACAATATTTCCATACATGTTAATATTTCACTCTCTATAACCAACCCTGTTCAACATCTACACAATATCTTTTTATAATAATGTATCATACAAGTTGCATAATTTTTTCAAATAAGAAAATGTAAAGGTCTCTTTTAGAACAGGTAATAAACTTAATAATGTTATTCCAAACAATATTTGTAACTTTGATAAATATGCCGGTGGTGTAATGTACATGCTGCATTGTAAGAATTGCCCAAAAAAGTACATTGGCCAAACTAAAAGGAACTTTAGGACTAGATATTCTGAACATAAAGCAGATTTCCGTCACAATCGTAATAAATCTAAATTTGCAACCCATTTGATTGAGAACAACCATGAACTTCAAAAAATGTCCGACGCTTTACAGATTTTAAAACCCATCAGTAACGGAACCTTTAATTTAGTTGCAGAAGAATTTTACATAGCTAAATCGCTTAATAATACTGTTTCATTAATTAATGAACAATTATCCAGTTCCGGTAACCCCTTATTTAAATGGAAATTCTTCTCACTGCGGCACGTACCCCCCTCCACTTACGTCATGACGTGTTTTCTTATACTGTGTCATTGCACCAGTCGCCACCACGCTACCGACCAGGCAACATTACTTCTTTTTACTACTCCAACACCAAAGATCTCGTAAGTGGTTTTTCGTTACTTCAATTCTCTTCCTGTTTCAGTACAGGTCCCTTCACTAAAACTTATTATTGATTTTTGCAGATTTTACAATGTGCTGCCACGTCGTGATGACTGATGCAAAACAATATTTTAATTTGTTATTCTTTCAACTGTCTGTGTCTCAATTTTAAGCTACATATGTTTTGCAGACTTCAATTTTAGACAAATTTTGATTTATAAGCTGCATACATGTTTCTGCAGGCTTTAACTCCAAATACTTTTATATATTAATTTTGAGACCTCATGAAGGTTTAACTGTTTATATATATATATATATATATATATATATATATATATATATATTCGACTGTTATAAGTCAAATTTTACTTGTTTTTCTTATCATTGTATTTTTTTATATTCTCACGTCATGTACCTTAATATATTTCGATGTTACTTGTCCATCTACGTCTTTACATGAAAAGCTTAATATCATTCAAGTCTGACCTGAAGATGCTATTCTAATAGCGAAAGCGCTAGTCAAAGATACGTTCATGTAACCTAATGTAATATTTTGTATTTTGAATAGACAGTTATTGAAGGACCTTTGATATTTATTTCTTTAAATTTGTTAACTTGTCGGACCAACATGCCTTTCAAATCTACTTGAACGATTTAGTACAAATGTTTTCAGAACATGAGAGGGATGATAATAGGAGGAAGAAGAAGAGTGCATAAGATTTGAAATGGCTTTGTTTGCAGAATAGGAGATCATATTAATGGATGTGCTACTGGAGCTAAGTGACAGTTGTGAGCAGCATGGGATGACGATAAATGCAAAAAAGACGAAGACCATGGTTATCGGAAGAAAAATAAAGAAGGTAAACGCGCGAATCCTAAATAAGGCAGTAAACAAGTGGACAGCTTCATATACTTGGGATGTACTGTAAGCAGTAACATGAGCTCCTGTCAGGAAGTCAAAAGGAGGGTAGTAAGGGCAAAGAAAACTTTTAATATATGTAAAAAGGAGCATCTTCTGCGCACATCTGGAAAATGAAATGTGAATAAGGAGAAGAATGGCTCATTTGAAATGGACAGAGAGAACAAGAAATGAAGCTGTGTTGGGAAGAATGGGTGAAGGAAGTATAATGCTGAAACTGATCAGGAAGAGAAAAATACTTTGGTTGGAACACTGGCTAAGAAGGAATTGCCTATTGAAAGTTGCATTGGAAACAAGGATGAACGGGAGAATAGTTCGGAGCAGAAGAAAATATCAGACGATAGACAACTAAGATATTTGCATCGTATGCGGAAATTAATAGGAATGCGAAACATAGGAAAGAGTGGAGAATGCTGGGTTTGCAGTGAAAAACCTGCCAATGGGCAGAAAACTATGAATGAAGAAATTGCCGTTAGGCCTACCTGCTACTTTAAATATATTTAATAATGAAATGATTGTAGTTTAAAATGCTATTTTTATGGTTTTTAAGACTAGGGCTCTTGTATCGGTCCTTCATTACTTTTTTTGCGTTCTGTACGCAATGAAAATAACGTCAATTTTCTTTATAAAGCATTTAAGTTAGTAGGCCTAATGGCTGAAGGAAAATTTCTCCTATGTTTTTTGAGTGAATTCGTCTGTGGGACTGATAGAGAATAAATCGCGGCTTTTCTTTATATCGTAAGAAAACTGAAGTAACAAATCTTCATTCCCTATATTATCATATGAATGTATCCAGCAAGCTGACAACAGAACTGAGGCGGGGTTCGTCGCGGGTCGTTGTAAATATATGCAGGAAATTCAATTTACTTACACAAGAGAAGTTGTAGCCATTTCGCTCCGCATTCGAGATTCGGCTGCGTTATGTTAAATGTTCGTACACATGTTAGAACTTTTCAGGTCATTAAAAACGTACGAAAAGTACTGTTTGAATGCAATTACTAATATCAATTTTATTTAAAAATTTAAACTAGGAAACATTTATAAATGAGATTTTCTACGAATTCTCTTACACGAATATAACTCATAAACATACTGTAGTGTAAGAAAACACGTAAAACTATACAGGTCACAAGAAAAAAAGCGATTTACAAAATATTGTAGGTTATGAATGGAAATTTTTAAAATAAAATACATATTCACAATGTAGAATATATAATCAGAAAGTGCCATTACTTGAGAGTAATGCAGACTCATAATTTGTATACAAATATAAATATAACAATTCAATGGTTGCCGTTACTACTGATGATAATCGTGCTACTGAACCAGTAGTCCATAGTGATTTGTATGTGTTCATCTACTAGTATGATCCTATTTTCTATTTTGTGTTGTATGAAGAAAACTAACCCAGACAACAACTTTCTTGCTCCGGTTTTTTCTTACAAGAGCTGCTCGAATACAACGTCCACTTACACGGATAAGCAAGTCAGTTGGCAGAGAAAATAAACACACTCTCATTCAAAAATTACTTCTCAGCACAAGTGAAGTATGTTAAATCTCTCTCCTGTCAATGGCAGTGACACACCGGGGTAGCTCGGGTAGTAGGTGTGTTTGCTTGCCGTTCCGAAGCTGCGCTCGGGCGTGAGTTTGATTCACGCATGGGCAGATTATCTGGTTGAGTTTTGTTCGAGGTTTTCTCAAACTGTAAGGCAAATGTCATGTAGTGGCATGGTGAATCCTCGGCCACATCTTGTCAAATACTCTACCGTTATCACAAATTTCAATGATGCTAAATAACCTCGTACTTGGTACATTCTGTGATCCAAAACGCAAATCTAGCTGAACAAAATTAATAACTTTTCTTCTATTTAACAGATACTCATGAAACTTTGTACAGTAGTTACATATAGTATATTTGTTTTGCATACAAACTACTTTTTGTAGGGGGCGGCATTTAGATAAAATTAATAACTTTTATGCTCTCAAATAGATTTGCATGAAATTTCGTACAGTAAATACAGGTAGCGTATTTGTTTTGCATATACAAACTCTGATGACGTTTGTATAAGGGAAACTATCCCTTGTAAGGGGTTGCATTTAGACAAAATTAAAAACTTTTTTCCTCTCAAATAGATTTTCATGAAATTTTGTTCAGTAAATAAAGTAGCATATTAATTTGTTTTATATATAAACTCTGTGATTATGGTACGTTTGTATAAAGGGAATTACTCCTTTTTGGAGGTGTATTTAGACAAAACTAATAACTTTCCTCCTATCTAGGAGGTTTTAATGTGGAAATTGAGGTTTCGATATAAACATTTTCTTTTCTTATATATCCGCAGATCCTTTCACAAATTGTAATCTTATTGAGCTGCAGTATCTTGTCCAGGATGTTTTTGAATATTGCCAGAATATCTTTTCAGTGGAATGTGTTTTGGCTACCAATCTCAATGGAGCCACAGATGTCAGTAACGCCGTCTCATTCCAATCTTCGAAAAATGCCACAACACTTCTGCGAAGTTTTATGTACTGATATGTTAATTTCAGATTTAATAAGACGAGGGCTTCCTCTGGTGAACAGGGAGTAGTTGCTGAACTTTCCTTAGACGATATTGGAGACCTGAAACTTTTCAATGTTACTGGGGTAGAAGCAGTGGCTTGCGATACTTCCTGGGTAATATTTATTTTATCTGCAGATCTGTACCCTGTTTCTACTTATAAGTCAATTCACCAGATAATGAGATCGTACCAATGTTTTCACTTTTCTTCTTTTCGTCTTTGCACTAGGTACTTATAAAAATAATTTTTAGTGGGTCTGGGAATTTGTTTTGGAGTTTCTATACTTGATATTATCTTTTCTATTGGCAAAGTTTTATTAAATCAGTCATTAAGCTTCTTGAGAAATACGGTTGCAACACTTCCATTTCATGAATAGGATCATAACAAAAAGTTTAACCTGTGTTCCTGCAACTGTTTTAACACTCGGAGTGCATTCTTCCATACTCATTTGTTCAATTGCCAGGATAAATAATTTTTATTTCGTTTCAAGAAAGACTGCACGTTTTACTTCATATCTGCACCGTAAAACTGGAACAAATCCATTCTTGTGACTGACTGCAGGCCACCCATAAATTCCAATTTAAAACTAAATTCGCAAAAACTGGCAGTTGTCACTTAAAATGCACATTATTTAAAAGATGTTGCATGCAACGAAAAAAAAATCCGAAAAAAGAAGACAGTTTTTTTTAAAAACTTAATAAATATTCTGTACATTTGTAAATTTTGTACTTTTGGCACCTTTGTACTAATGCTAATAAAAATTCGGGTTTGTCAATTCAAATATGTATTTTACTTTACAGTTCCCAAGTACAATATCTTTATGTTAATTTTCCAGTCAATTCACTCATAATTTTAAAAACTGATTCCTA
Source organism: Periplaneta americana (assembly GCF_040183065.1). Taxonomy (NCBI): domain Eukaryota; kingdom Metazoa; phylum Arthropoda; class Insecta; order Blattodea; family Blattidae; genus Periplaneta; species Periplaneta americana. The sequence continues at coordinate 128,147,685 of NC_091118.1, read as the reverse complement.
AATTTCATATTCACTGAACTCACAGCAGAATACACTGCGGTGTCTCGGGGAGAAGATCAACCTTACCTATCTTTTAGATAGGTAGCATACACTTGTCAGAACATTGACTGCCGATGAATGTAGATATATTTTCAGCATGTTTCATCTTCATGTGGTATATCGCCATTTTTCACTTTTGTCCAGCTAAATTCCCGAAATTGATCACTGTTATGTCGTTAAATAATCGGCTAAAATAAAACCAGTGCCTTGATCTTCAACTATGGATAAAAATATAATTTGAAATTCGTTGAGCCGTTAGATCAAAATAAAGGATAATCATGTTTTAGAAATATTTATTTATTTTTGCAGTAGCTCTCTCTTATCACTCCATCACTTAAATAGTCTACCTACGTTTAATTTTCAGGTGTTTATCACTTCCTGCATTTGTGTATGTCCGTCCTGTTTGCATACTGCACCCATTTATATCTGCAATTTCTGTTTCACAGTTATTTAGGCCTACCATTTCTCTTCTGATTTCTTCTTTTATTTTTTGTTCGAGGCTGTACTTTGGGATAAATAATACGAGCCTAGTGAAACTGTATACTGGAAGAAGGAATAAACGAGAGTTTTTCGACCGTGACAATCATTGTAATGACATATATTTCCCTCTGTCTTGTGGAGTCTCTCACAGCACTGCCCGGAGCTTGTTAACTGTCACCACATGACAGAGAAGTGACTGACTGTGAGCGTCGCAGAGATGTGTCGGGAACTGCATGAGGCGGAACCCGAATTGATGACGACGTGCTTGACACGGTCAATGGACTCGCATTAGTTGGAACTGGCCTCATTTCTTCTCGAGACTTCGTCGTTTATCATGGTGCAAGCTTTTTCGTCTGTCATGGGGTAGACGCGACATTTTAATGGAACCTGTACCAATTTGGAGATCTTAAAGAGAAGATTTCTAAACATTTAGGTTATAGGCATAAAACGTTAGCTGTTAAAAAAATCCTGTATGGAGGTTCTGTCACTGGACTCCCTTTCTAGGCACCAATTGCAACTTGCCTCGCAACATCCTTCATCGCAGACTGCCACCCGCTAATTATATTAATGCTATTGTAAGGATTTGTTAAAAATACATTTTGATAAAATCTGCGAAAATGGTTCATAATCTATAAAAATAATATGTTTTTCTTAGTTAAATTCACATAGCTTTTTAATTAGTTTTGTAATACAGCCCTCAAACTAATGCCAGGTAGGGGCCTACTAGGCCGTTCGTCATTCACCCGTATGAAACTAGTTGTGTAGACTAAGTTACCGATAGAGTTACTGCTCAGAGTGCGCCACAGCAAGCTGGACTATGTTATGAGATGAGAATGATGATGGATATTTGCTGGGAGCCGGAGCTCCCGGAGAAAATCCCTGTGTTACCTGGACCACGGGCTTGCCCAACATATGTTATAAATCTGGGGTTCGCAGGGGATGGAACTCGGGATCACAGATGTATAAGTCGAGCGCTCTAGCCACTAGACCACCGTGGTGACTCACGTTATGACTTTAGTTGATCTAATGCACTAATGATTTTAACAATACCTTTGTATTCACTATCTGAGTATACAATGTTTACCTAGCTTCAGCAAGAAAGATGAGATAAATGCAGGAATCCAAAATGGGAATAGGTGATATTATGCTCTTATGAATCTTCTAAAAAGTAAGATAGTGTCTAGAAAAATACAAATTTTACATAGATTATTCAATAATCATCCCAACATTAACTTATATTAATTGTGAGGCATGGATCCTAAACAGAAGCAAAGAACAAAAACTTAGAATATTTTTGAAAAAAAAAAAAAAGATTAATTGTGGAGCAATAATAATTTCTTCTACATAAGAATGGAGAATACGAATATAAAGAAATGATGAGATTTCCGAGCTGTATAATGAGTCAGACATTGTAGCAAAAATTAAACAAGGAAGATTTTGATGTATTGGATACGTCATTAGAGCACTAGAAGAAAGGAAAATTAGACATTGAAGAAATTCCAACAGGAAGACCTCTAGGGCGTCCTCGAATGCGATTTTAAGATTGATTAGGAAAAGATATCTTTTTAAGTTTAAAAACTGGAAATGTACAGAGTGTCTACAAATTACCAGTATAAATTCAACACTGAATTAAAAAATAATCATACAAGGTATCGCGGTGAGATTGTTTGCATTTAAAATAACATCTCTCCAAGTTTTATGCAAAAATTAGTAGACCTCTACATTTCCAGCCTCTACTGCATGTAGGATATCCAAGCGGTACTCCAGATCCTTACATTATGACAGTTTAATATACTGGACACAAAAAAAAAGTTGCTTCATCAGTGAGAGAGAACACGCTTGAGGAACGTTTCGTCGTTGTGAATACGCTCCAACATGCCGATCTGGAAAAAAGTCTCCGAATGTTACACAAGGACTTCTCAAGGAGAACACTTCGCAGAGATTTAGGGCTTTCCAAAAAGGAAAAATAAGCGTCATGTCCGGAACGAAAGTTTGAGCTCAATTTTCGTTGCTGTCTCATCATAAAAACTGTTTTTTTGTCTCAATCGAAAGAGGGCAGATTCAAGAACGTCTGCAATGTTTTTACCCCGAAAAATTATATAAATTCCATCTAGACAGAAACTGAAACATCAACTGGAATAAACCTTATTCTGAAGTTTCAGTGTCTGAGCTGTAAGTTGAATGTAATAGTATGTCTGTATCTTCCAGTTCTCGAATCTTATTCTCGATGGAATGACCCAGAGATGCTCTTTCAAATGCAAATAGTCTCACCACGATATCTTGTTTGGTTATTTTTTAATTCAATATTGAAGTTGTACGGATAACTAGTGGACACACGTATTTTACTGATAGTCAGTTGACATTATGTTGTATATTCTGGCATTGTATGTCTAATTACGTGTATTTCTGTGATTTTTATAAGGTCTTCTCGACATTACAATAATGTTTTTGTCTCTAACAGCATAGAAAAGAACAGCTGTCAAATTTAACTACAGTACAACTCCAATTCTGTATAAAATCCTTCACAGACAGAGCCCACCTGTTTGGTTCACTAAGATCGCAGCTATGCAGGCGCACTAGGAAAAGACCCATAAATAATCACTGCAGGACTACAAATAAGTACGCTGTGTTATAAATAATGTAACATTTGCTTTAATACCAAACAAAAATTACATCTCCATATACAACATATACAACTTTTTTTTTACTTTGTGAGCTGTAATGTTTTTAGGACTAAAAGGATTTCCAACAAACTTATTGTTTTATCGTGTTCTTGAAGAAAAATGAATAGCAGGTCTACTTTTACAAACAGCTCTGATAAGATTCGTGCCTGCAGCACATTGACTGCTGGATTTTACATAAGGTTTCTGTATTCATAAGTCGCCCTTTCGACTTCAGATGTAAGTAATTTATAGCAGTTTGTCTTTGGAATTCCAATGGAAATTTTAGTCCAGAAGGCAGCGACATTATAAATCGAGTGGGAACACCAATCTTATAATTACTTTTGTTACTTTTAAAGTTTTCGCCATTTTCAATTCGACGAATAACTTGCAGATTTGTTGTATGCTTAAAGACAGCTTGATGGACATCTCTTACCGTCTGTGATGTGCTCGGTGTCAGTGCCTGAACTGAACTGAACTGGCATCATCTTGTTTACTAAGCCACGGTACACTTACAAACATTCTCAGAATTGGAGCCGCAATGTACTCGCAAAGGAATTGTAGAGTTTTATTGAAACGAAGGGACTTAATTTCAAAGAGTTAATTTCTGTGTTTGTTGTAGTTGGATTCTTCGCTAAATGAGCATTATGTCAATTGTAAATTGTGTAATACATAAATGTTATTCTGTTTCACAATAACTTTAACACACTTATCTTGGGATTATATTTGAAGTCATCTAACAAAAAAGGAAAATTACATCACAGAATCGTCGTAAAGTAATTTGATATAGTATCAGAATCTCATAATTACAGCAGAGTAGATCTAATAAAGTCCAGTAACTCCATATGTAGCAAGTGATACTGTGTTGTAGGAAAATTACTATGAAATTGTCAAACAAATCCTTTTTAATCCATCCAGTAGAATAGAGTATGTTCAACACTCTCGGCAAGAATGAAATCTGCTACATAATTCATATAGCCTGGGATACCTTGTGTAAGTGCCTCTCTCGCTCGACACACGCCGTGCCGAGGATTATGCTGGTATTATTCTCAGAAGCGAAAGAGTTTCATGTTTCTCGCAGTTCGTGTTGTAGTCTACTTGATGATAAATACAGACGCGATGAAACTAAAATAATGGTGAAATTTTCATTTTAAAAGAGGAATACTGTGAAAGAAAACACATAATGATAACAGTTTTTAACGTAGTCAATTACTAATGATACAAGCTTCGAGACTTCGGACCCAATAGAGCAATTCAGGGGAAATCCGCATAAGGACGTACTGAGTTTATTGGTAAATGTTTACAGTGGGTGGGGGTACTGTAGAATGAATGCCAACAAATACGCAAAAGAAAACGCTCTGGATTTGAAGGTTCTGACGAATAATTTGGTTTTCATACAAATCCAATGTCAAACTGTGTCTGAAACTATCACACGGTTAGAAAAGACAGAGTAAGAGATGCCGGAAGCCCTCAAATTAATTGAGGAAATGACACATAGAATTAATGAGACATCAAGAAGGCCTACACCGATTACTGAACTGGCACTGGGAGTAGGGCAGACCGACGCTCCTGGTATGTTTAACCCTGAATGTATCTACATTCCAGATAGGAACGTCACCTCAGCGGGCGATTGCACAGCAAATTAATCAACTAAAAATTATCGTCTTATTGAGGTCTCGGTCGAATGCAATCGTCAAATCAGTCTTGGAATAGAATTGTTAGTGTGAAGTTAAACTTCCATGTACATTGTAGTATAACATAACAGTAATGTAAAGAGAACGATAGTGATTGTTACAAAACATTAATGTGTCTATAACAAAGTTAGTGAATATGTTAACATGCCTTAGAAGTGCTGTGTACTAGGATGCAGATCAAAGTTTAATAGGTAGACCTACAGTAACAGGTAAATTATACGTTGCTACGTTCTTCATTCGAAAAAATGTCACAGTACTCGTACAACAGTAGTGGTGACGGGTGAAACATAGGAATAATTTTTAACCTGAAAATTCCGCTGTAGTTTGTATCAATAATTTTTCGGAAGAATTTATAATTTGGGATGAACGTGCTACAAGGGACAATGGCAATGAGCTTGTTGTATCAAGGCAAATGCTTACTCTACCCTATTTCTTATCAATCCACGTTTCCTTTGAACCCGTGGAAACCCAGAGAAGAGGTGAGAAAAATCAGTTTGTAGGGACGAGGAAAACTCTAGAAAGTGGTGTGAAGATGATGTGATAAAAAATGAGGAATACAAAGATAGAATCCGTAATGCGGAAATTAACGAGTTCATAAAAATTGAAAATGAAACTCCACTATACGATATACTCTTAAAGAAATTGATACAAACTAAGATATACTCGGAACATAATAATATCACTAAAACTAGTCAATTTTTCATCCAAGTTTCACACAACAAAAATTTCATTTCAAATCTAGATTCAAGAGAACATTCAATAAAGGAATTATTATTGTTCGTTGGACAAAATTCGAGTCTTTTTCGATGAAAAAATATAGCAGCTCTCATAGTTTTCATATATTATGTTCAAAGAATTGTGTCATTTTTGCAGTGTATTTCCGATTGGTGGAAAATTGTTAATGTAGTACTTCTAGAACATATTATTAGATTATATAAAATGTTAAAAGTATGAAGTTGTTATATATGATTATTGATATTTGGTTAAAATTGGGAAGGATTAGAAACAAAGGAATTACCGAAAAATAAATCTGGAAAACGTTCAAGTGATACAAGTTACCCTAGACCATACCATACTAGAAAAACTTTAATTTTTAATTGCAATATTGCAATATTTCTTTTACCTGAAATGTGAGATAATCCTCTAGATAAATTTCTAATGGACCATTTAGAGATTATATTTGGACAGTATAAGCATCTGAATGGGGACAATTATCATATTTCCCTCACTGAAATATTTCAATCTGAAAATAATCTTAAATTACTGAGTCTTCATCAATTAAATCGACAACATGCTGAATTTTTTATATCAGAGATTTCAGATATTGTAAAAAAGAAATTGACACCGATGGTGAAGAAGATAATATGGACTCTGATTCAAAAAGTCAGTTTCCCGATGTAATTTCAGATGTCAAGCGGTTAAAATTAGTGATGTAAATAGGATTACTTTAAGTTACATTGCAGGCTATGCAGCTGCGTGTAACAGATTAGTGAATTGCAATTTGTTATTGTATACCTAAGTAACTCTGTCTCGTAAATGAACTTGAAATAGAAACCGCAGCTGAAGAATGTAATTATTACTTACGACTTTCGTAAAGAGTGAAAAGTAATTAAACCGACAACTTCGGGAGGTTGTATGGGATACCAAAACAAACGGTTTTCTCTAATGTCATATTTTCCTCAGAGACTATATTAAAACGGCAGAAGGCGTATGCGTTCTTCAGTTCATGACGACTCTACAAATTCACATTTTGTTGTACGTCTTGACCTAGTGCAGTGCTTTATTAAACCGGTCTGGTGGCCCGGATATTTGCTTCAGCATGGCAAATAAACGAGAATTCTGAAGTCTTTCATTGCGTTAGGCAATCCTTGTCCCACCGGTGTAATATTCGTGTACAGGTCAACGGAGGTATATTTGAACATTTTTTGTAGTGATTTTAGTGTGTAAATGTTTTTGAAATCTTTTGCAGTGATTTTGATGTATAAATGTTTTATAAGAGACTCAAGCAATAAAGCATGGCAATGGTTTATGTTACATTAAGATCTGGTGTCCTCGCGAAATAGTACCTCACAGCACAATATGACATTAAAGAAAAGTGTTTTTATTGATATCCCGTGCAACCTACCGGAGTTTGTCTGTTTAATTGCTTTTCACTCCGTATATAGGGAAACTCAGATGGCCAACAGATTTTGTTTCGTCGCCGTCATTAAACACTTACAATCTTTTTCAATTTCTCATTGCCGAAATTTGAAAAAAAGAGAAGATCATTAATTATCTCAGGGAGGTTAGAATTATATGCAAGTAAAAATATTTTCTGTAAGAGCGATGTTTATGGTGCAAGCAAACTTCTTGTGCAAAAAATTTATAAAAGTAGCGACAAACATTTTTTTTAACAAGTAGCCCTATACAAAAATGAATTTTAAGTGTAAATGCAGGAAAAAAGAAGAGAAAATTACAGACATAATTAGGATGAGATACAAATAATTAATTAGTAATTTCCATTTGTAGTTTTAAAAATAATTAGATTAGGGAAAATTTTTTGCAATTTAGAAAGTATCATTGAATAAAACTATTATCATATACCCGACAGAATAACATATATATCCTAATATTTTAAGTACAAATAACTTGGATTAACATATAATTAATAGTTTCGATTATTTTAATGTAATAAATATTCAATTTGCATGTATTTAAGCGACAATTTGCTTCTTATCGTCTTGTAATCGCGAGGTGTCAGCTATCACAGTCGGCCGTGTGTTGTGACGTCACCAATAAAGCCTTCAGGCTTAATACATACCGGGGGCCTCGGGCAGACACATACAATGATCTCTCACGGAGCTGCCATCTCTTTCTGTCTCATCTTATCCTTTGCGAAGCGCATACAAGATGACGTAACAATCATTCATAAACAATAGTAAAGTCGTATTAGTTAAAGGACATAATACACCCACAGTCAATTATATTCCTTATTTGCACATCTTGAAGATGAAATAGGAGGTTATTATGGTTTCGTCATCTAAAGGACATCTTCTGTTATTAATATCTTTAACTGTTTATTATAGGGAAGACTTTTTAAATATCGTGCAATCTATACTACAAAGGATTCCCAAGCTTGTAAATAGAGCTTGTACTAGCACACTTCTACTTTAATATTCAGTGACTATGACGAAGGCAAAGGCCGATAAATATCAAAGTGTAACATAAGGTTGTTGTGTGTCGCTAATTTTGTTTCATCTATATTTAGATAACCTATTTAAATTAAAAAATACCACATGGTATAACACTACCGAAAGAAGTCCTTTAACACTCTGATCTTCGCAGATGATCAGAACATTACAGCCTCCATTGAAAATGAACTACAAAGTGACACTCATCTGTTTAACACTCTCGCAAAAGGTTATATTGCGAAATGTCAAAAATGAAAATAAAAGTGCCAGTTTATTTTAAGGGACAGATATTGTAAGATAAAAATGTGCGTAGACAGCGTTACTTTACAACAAATAACACCATTTCAAATACCTCGGACGCGATGTCTCACACGACTATGAGAAATACATCGAAAACAGATTAAGTAGGCCTAACTTCAAGAATGTGTAGAACAATAGAACTCTAGAAGAGCTACACAAATGTGAATAGCTAAAAAGATGGACATATCTACACTTTTTATGTCAGCTAAATTGTATCCTGATTACCAAGAGTAAAAGTACAAAGAATCCATACGATAGAAAAGAAATTTCTTAGAGGATGAATAATATTAAACTTATAAGAATTAATGAGATAATTTAAGAAGAGACGAAGAGTTGCCGTAAATGAATAAATGGAAGAATATAGGCAGAGAAGATGCCAACATGTATTAAAAATGAAAGACCACCTCCTGTTAAAAAGTTGTTAATTTGGTGAGTATTTTTTGTTATTTAACGACGCTGTATCAACTACTAGGTTATTTAGCGTCGATGAGATTGGTGATAGCGAAATTGTATTTAGCGGGATGAGGCCGAGTATTTGCCATAGATTACCTGGCATTCACCTTACGGTTGGGGACATCCTCGGAAAAAACCCAACCAGGTAATCAACCCAAGCGGGGATCGAACCTGCGCTCCAGCGCAACTTCAGACCGGCAGGCAAGCGCCTTAACCGACTGAGCCACGCCGGTGGCTAAATTGGTAAGTATTAACCAAATGACAGAAAAAGTGTGGGACGATCTAGAAAAAGAACCGATGTTTCGAAAGAGGTAAGGATCCCTACTGCATAAAGTAGATGATGATAAATGTATATTCGTAACTTTAAGAGCCCGAGAACTGGAGAGCTAATTTAATATAATTTTTAGAAACAACTTACAACATCGGATTTATAAAATAAAACCATCTGCCCTTCAATAAGGGTGACCCACAAGGACCCAGAAAACAAATACATATATAAATGTTTACAATGAAAATACATACAATAAATTTCAATAGAAAATTAAGTGAATCATATTATTAGAAATAGAGATGAAATTGCAAAATTTGAATTGAGTCCTTTAGAATTTCTCTAAGGATTTTCTCAGCACTGTTAAATGTGAATCCCTTTGTAATTTGATTATAATCCGAAGAAAATAAATAAAGGCTTCACTAAGCCCAAGGTAGTTATTTTTCTTCTGTTTACCGTTGCCTTCAACTATTCTTCTGATTCAGTGAAAGCATGATCGTTGCTCGGAAACCAGCTTTTTTTTACTTAGTTATTTAACGACACTGAATCAACTACGACGTTATTTTACGTCGATGGGATTGGTAATAGCGAGATGGTATTTGGCGAGATGAGGCCGAGGATTCGCGATAGATTGTCAGACATTCGCGTTACCGTTAGGGAAAACCTCGGAAAAACCCCAACCAGATAATCAGCCCAAGCAGGAATCGAACCCGCGACCGAGTGCAACTCCGGATCAGCAAGCAAGCGCCTTAGCCGACTGAGCTACGCCGCCCCAGTTTGTTATTCCATACTTGGAGTGAATGGGTTGTATGACGGCAGCCCTTAGTAGAATCTGTTAAAACAGTTGAAGAACCTAACTCTACTGGCGAGAAAGGAACATACACATTTTAACGACAGCATATACAAATTACGATATTTGATCAATGCTGTCTCGTAGGCTACTATTTGAAAACCTTCTGCTGGATTAATAAGAGCAAGGAAACTAGAGCTAATATTTTAAATGGACTGCTTTGAAAGTGAAAGTAAAAGCAAGGAGAAATAAAAAAAGATGGAAATGACGTAGGACGTAAGCGGTGGTTTTCAGTTCGTTATCATTCAGAACATTAGTTGATGACGTCGACGATGTAAATGTACCAAGTTCTCTTGAAAAGCCGTGTCCACTGCAGGATACTTGATCTTCTTTCTAGCTGCCAGTTCCTTTACGAGAAATTGAAATATTTTCAATGTACTAAAGTACCTTCAGTGACCGTAACTCATAGGAAGGTATAATATGAAATGAGCAACATTCATACAAGATGTACAATATATTACAACCGTAATACTATTTAATTTCTAAAGATTCTCTACTGGTAAATTTTGAACTTAGAAGGAAAGTGGGCCTATTCAATTGCAAGTCTCGCATTATATAGGCCTTACTTTTATTGCTACTCATCGCCAGCAATGCCACGGAACGAAAATATGCATCTAATACTACAGTTTGATAATTCTAAGAAAAATATGTAAATAATAAATTATGCAATATTATATATCACTAAATTTCACTATATTTTGGCATTATTTGACGGAGATTATGGTACACAGTTATTATGCTGATTCAAAGGATTTTATATATGACTGTATTAGTAATTTAATACAGAACTAAATGATAAATATTGATAATTTTTCTAATTTAATTGCATTATTAACCCCCGATATTAATAAGCTGAACCTTCCTCCTGTGACTCTGAATAAAGCGATCATTCCATTCAGTTCAACTGTAAAAAACCTGGGAGTTCGTTTTGAATCTAACCTTACCTGGGACACGCATATCAAACACACATGCAAGAAAGTATTTTCCACTCTTCACTCATTAAAACGATTGTACCACTATCAAGCTAAATTAAAGCAGACGCTTGTACAGACTCTTATTATGCCTCATTTCGATTATTGTGACGCTTTATTCAGTGATCTAAGGGTGGATTTATCCCAGAAACTGCAACGTGTTCATAATGCGTGTGTTCGTTTCATTTGTAATGTCCCCTACTACGATCATATTTCGCCTTCTTTCGATAAATTATTGTGGTTCAGGTTAAATGAGAGGAGAAAGTTACATTCCCTTTCTCTCTTATACCGAATTTTGCACACCTGTACTCCGTCTTACTTATCTGTCCGAGTCCACAGTCTTTCTCGGTATCATAACTTAAATACTCGGTCACAATATGATAACACGCTAGAAATACCACTCCACACATCATCTCTCTATTCTTCATCTTTCACTGTTGCTACTTCTCGTCACTGGAATTCTCTGCCGCCAGAAGTCAAGGGCTGCCGAACTTTAATTTACTTTAAATGTAAATTAGAAAAATATCTTATAATGAGTTGCCAGACCTAACGCGTTGCAAATATTTAATGGAATGTGTTCCACTGTATTTATTTATATATATTTTTTTGTTTCTTATTTTTATTGTGTAATTATGTAAATCGTGTTTGTCACTTAACACCAATATTTATCCCACTGTGTTGTTTTTTATTATTAATCTACTTTTTGTGTACATTTTATTCAATTGACGGTTTCTGGTTAATTATGTGAATCCTACTTAATTGTAATCTAATACTAATATGTATACTAATGTGTTTATTTTTATTTTTACTGTGTACATTTTTTATTGAATTATCGGCTTCTATTTTCATGTGATTCGTATTTCATTCTAACAACATTAATATGTATTCCATTATGTTTATTTTTATTTTATGAGGTAAATTTTTATGTAACTAACTCTTTTGATCTCATTATGTACCTAAATTGTATCAGTATGTAATTACTTAATTCCGATCCAGTTGTATGTTCACCTATGTAAGCAAGTTTTAATCCTGGTTGAGTGTTAGAGAAGGCCTTACGGCCTTAACTCTGCCAGGTTAAATAAAGCCATTATTATCATTATTATTATTATTATTATTATTATTATTATTATTATTATTATTATTATTTTAGCGGCAGCCTACTGTCTTTCTCCCAGTAGACCCTACGTCAATTCCGCTACTTGTTCTTAGGCAAAAAATACTCCTGTAATATCATACAAACCTCATACAAATTACTAAAATCCGTTCAATATAAATTAATGAGATATAATTCCGAATGAACAGCAAACGGAATATGCAACGTCTGAACTATAATTTGAATGCCGTAGAACCTCTACACCTTTCTATTTTTAATCTTGGCATGTGGTTTACATTGCTATCGTACTGGTAAGAACTCGTATTCAATAGACTAAAAATGTATGTCGATTACAGGAAGCGTCGTAGGAGTATATACGATTGAGTTGTTGGGAATATAGTTCGAAATCAATAGTCTGAACTAGTGTAGTGCATTACAGGCGCTATGTTCTGTTCAATTTGTCGATTATGGCAAGGTTCCCATGCAGTTAAAGAAACAAGGCATGAGCATCGATTCTTAATCAACATATGGGTAGGCGTTCTTGGTGATAGATTAATAGGGCCATCCGTGCTACCACAGAGATTAACTGGGGCTCGTTATCAGGACTTTCTTATTAATGTATTAACAAAAATTTCAAAGAGTGCGTGATTCCTTACGCCAAAGGGCAGTGAAATGCATTGCCATGAATGGACGTGGCATTGAACACCTCTTACGAACAAGTGTTCAGATCTCAGAAAGTATGTGTTGTAGGACCCATGTTTATTAGACATTATTTTCTTGTTTTGATGCATACTAGCACCTCTTAAAATATTTGATACTTTAATACCCTCTATACAAATGACGTTAGTGTAAGAACCTTATGGATATAATTTTTTTAATTTAAAATTTTATAATAGCTATTTATATATGGTTAAGTATTATGGATGACTAGTAAACAGATACAAAAGATAATTTGTGGCAGAAATGAGATTTTAAGGTAAGTGGCTAAATATAAATTAGAATATAAAAATAGTAAAGAAATAATAGAAGAACTCAATATATTTTCAATAAATGATAAAATAGATGAATACCGTTGTCAGTGGTGCCTGCACGTAAATAGAAGATAGAATATCATACAACTTACTTTATTATAGAGCTTAAGGATGCAGAAATCCTGCGAGGCTGGTCAGAAGACGGAACAATAAAATTGTTGTGATCTGAAACCGGAACCGGTCTTGTGGGCCTAAACCTTGCAAGTTGATGGTGGTGACGATGATGATTATGAAGATGAAAATAAATACATAAATAAATAAATATATATATATATATATATATATATATATATATATATATATATATATATATGAAGAGCTTGCGGGAAAAACGATGAATGTCACATTTCCATTAAGGATTACATAATGATCTAATTGAGTCTATAACTGCAAGATGTAGTGCTGTTTCTATAGAAAATAAAGGAAAGGATTACTGTATTCGTGGTGATAATTCTCATTTTTACCATTTTTGATAAGAACAACATTAAATTTCGCAGTAATCCATTGAATTAGATAATGACATCAACCTTAAGACAACTGTGACATTCATCGTTTTTCCCGCGAACTCTTCATATATATATATATATATATATATATATATATATATATATAATGCTTTTCATATTTACTTTACCATTCGTCCTTGCTTTTTTCTTTCCTTCTTGTCTTCTATCTATTTCCTTTCCTTCTTGTCGTTACTTAAGTTCTTTTTCTCTCTCTCCTGAAGTGAGTGGTGTAGCACGGCACTTCCGTGATTGTTGTGATTAAAGTTGGCAGTAGTCGTTGTCGTCTTTCTAATGCATGCTGATATGCGCCGCTGTAGTTCAGGATGTTACGGTAACAACGCTGCACCGCCCCAGGCTCTGGATCCGACGTTAAACTCAAAGTTTGTTCAAGTGCGACAAGTTCTGCAGCCCTAGCAGCGAGCGAGTCGCAGATAAACGGTACACCATATCGCTTACACGCAACAGTATCGCTCAGCAAGTTCAAACCGACGACATAGTGAGATGGTATCTTCCGCTGACAGCGGAATCCGGTTTTACTGGTAAATTATTGTAATTATTTACGTATTTTATGGCTTTTCTGTTCGAATTTATGATTCTTTACAATCTCGTTCCAACAGAATAATGAAGATGTTCAGTGGCAATACAAATAGTATAATATTATGAAATAAGTTTGTAATGTTATACTTTATGGCATGAGTCAATTTTTATGGAACGAGCGAAGCGAGTTTTCTAATTTTGACGAATGTAAATAACTGTACAACATTATGAACATGCTATTATAAGATAGTGCATTATACCTTCGGTTATCAGTGCCTAAAGTGAGCCTTTAAAACACTAGTGTGCAAAAAAGTAAGTAATCACTTTCATCAATGTACAAACTTCATTAATTAAGAAATTAAGGCCGGTTTAGACGGCCACGAAATCGTGAACATGAATAAAACAGGCTGCCATTCTATGAATACTTACTTCTTAATGTTTAGACAGCCATGACATTGTGATCTTATAACCTCTCCAACTTGAAAAATTTATTTAATGTAAATTTGTGCTATCGTAGAAAAAACATTGTAAACACACAATAATAACTATTCATACGTTATTTTTTTGTACGACAGAACTATAAAATAATTAATAAAGAAATAACATCAGATTTGTAATGAAGGGTAGTTTCATATCATGGTGTATGAAGGAAGAGGTTGCTATGACAACAATTATGTACGATATTAAATATTACAGCATGGGAAATCGTTTCATACTGTTAACTTTGATGTTTTAGTTGGCATGGTAATATTTTTACGACATTAGTTTAATTTTATGGCATATTATGCACGATTTTGACTAACGACAAAGAATGTTTATAATGCTGATGTACAAAATACTATATTTAGATTTTCTTTTTGTAGATACTCATTTATGCAACGCTTACATTATAAATAAGTTATGACGATTGAAGTCTTGTATAATAGGGTCTTTACACCACGCGTGCTGTGAAGTTTACGTAATAACGCAGAAACAAGCAATAGGCTACATTAATGGTCACTGAAGACAGCCTTGGAAACGGAAACAAACTATTGCTCCTAAATACCAAGACGTCTCACGTAAGACAGGATCGTAGGCTTAGCAGAAAACTTCAAGTGTTTTTTTTAATTTAACCTCAATTTGTAACACTAGAATTGCACAGACCAGACCTGCAGAACTGTAGCTCCTCAGAGCGACTGCCTTCGTACCCCTTCTACCCTACCCACCTTTTCTACCAGTGTGGTCATAGCGTTCTAGTTGTGCTCGGCTATATCAACATCCATTCTCGCGGCGTCAGATACACAATGCGCTATCAAGAATTACAAATGAACAGATAAAATCCTTAGGAATATAACTTTGGAAAGTAAGAGAAAAACGAATGAGGGAAATAAATATCTTAAAAGACATGTAAAATAAGTTTTAAAATGTATATGTGCATATAATGTAAGAAGGTCTTACTTACTTACTTACAAATGGCTTTTAAGGAACCCGAAGGTTCATTGCCGCCCTCACATAAGCCCGCCAGCGGTCCTGTAAGGTGGTCTACCTATGTATATATAAAAATTGTGTGTGATAGCTATACGATCGGAGGTCAATGCTGTCATTCAACATTGTAACGCACTACAGACAGACAGACAGACAGACAGACAGACAGACAGACATACAGACAGACAGACATACAGACAGACAGACAGACAGATAGATAGATAGATAGATAAAACAACTCATGGTTCTGATTTTGCTAATTTTAAAGTCACTAACTGAAATATTCTTTGTAACAAGGCAACATGTATGCTGTGATGATGATGATGATGATAATAATAATCATTATCATAGTAATGTATGCGCAAATGGAATGTTATTTTCGTTCAGGGTGTATTAGGAAATCAGTAATTAGCTTACAGAATCGTTTGGTACAAGCCTAATGCGAATTATGTTGCTAGTGGGCGTTCCTTTTCCAGGAATTTTAGCTTTCCAGTGCAATTAGGATTACTCAAATCTTCTTTTTCCATTATTTTATAGGTAATAAATTTGTAATGAGGTGCACCATTATTTGCACGGCTAGAATGCTCTATCGGTGGTTACATTTTCACGAAGTAGAATTCAATTGAAATTACGCCGAATCGAAATATAACTTATGGTGGACTAATATGGTGTTGAGAAAGATTTTCTCGGGGAATTGCAGTTTTCCCCAGCACCATTTCACCAATTATCCGTTTATTATCGTCCATAAAATGTAAGAAATCGTCAAATCGTGCTTTACTGTGACGTATTGACGAAACTGATGGCAAAAGCGGACCGAGAGAGTTATTAATAGGTATATACGGCTCTCTCTCTTTATCCACAGAAATATAAGCCTACACACAACACACAAAAACATGACTGCTGTGTGATGCGGACTGCTTCCATTATTATTATTATACGATTATTTCATTGAATCTAAAACTATCTAATAATTTCTCAATAATTACAACCGTCATGTCGCCGTTTCCTTCACGAACCACTAAACTACATTCTATCAGTAGCTTAATTAATTTCATTTCGAAGACTTGTGTGCTCTATCATTTTGCTCAATTAAAACTCAACTTCCTTACCCTACAGCAGTCATTGTTTTATAAAATTATAATCCAGATTTCTTTTCTTACTCTTTTTATTAATGCACTCGTACTTTCCAGTGTACCCAGAATTAGTTGGGATTTAAGGACTTCTATTTCTTGATTACTCGAATATATGAATATTATTTTTATGGTCACTAACTTCTAATAATGTATTATAATATTTTTTGTAGCAAGGCAAAGAACTCCATCGTGAAGCAATTAGTGTCCTGCAATATTCGAATATAGAGAGACAAGCAAGACATCACAAACTTCGTCTCATTCCATATGAAAAACTAATAGCAAGATCTGTGCTAAAATCCTTAAGCGGTTAAATCATGAAGAGGTGGGAGTGGAGGACAGCGAATCAAGATGGAAGAAACACGACAGGCCTCCTTCTGCAGAGCGAACATCGACGAATATCGAACTTCGCCGTACTCGAAAAACTTGAACCGAACATAGCGCCACTAGTAGCAATACAATTGTAATAAAAGTAAAACATAGATTAGTGTTATTATAACTTAAATTAATTTTCGGAAAATTATAAGGAGAGGCTTTAAGGCTTTAGGATTCCATTTTAAATGAAATCATTACTTATTTAATTTACATTAAATCAGTATGTTCACGTAATTCAACAAGTTTCAAATTACACCGTGTTCCTAAATGATTATTGTAGTTTTAGGTGGTAGGTATGGCTTTACAAACGAAAGTGGATGTGTATTTCCTACATGCAATCAAATAAGACTGGAAAAGTTTGTATCATATGTTCGCAGCGTCTCTTTCTCATCGTTGTTGCGACACAGCCTCATATTCACAAAATGGCGATTTCCGTGCATAAGTTCTTTTCTGTGTTGAAATTTGCGAAACGTGATTCTCTGGTTACTGTATAGGGAGCCTTCTGGAGGCAATTTAGAATTCCTCTTCCACAATCTGATAACAACATTCATCTATCTATGATATTGACAGTTGAAGCGACTAGATCAGCTGTCATCAGCACAGTGCACCCTCGGGCTACCGTCTCTTACCCGTGGATAAGACATTGCACTGTCGTACATTCGTGGCTGCTGGCGAATATGCTTTGTCTCTCTCTCCCTTCTACACGATGGTGCATATTCCGAGACACTCCTTACCCTTCACCCATTTCAGCGCATGCTGACGACCACTGGACTAGATGCATCTGTTCAGGATGCCCACGTATGCCCAACGAAAGACTCGAGAATGTGAAAGCAGCTTTCGTACGTAGTACACGGTCATCCTACCTCATAGCAAGTAATTTCCTTCTGTGGGGGTATTGAAGGACCATGTGTACCTGCCGACCCACTAAAGTTGAGAAGAATGATTGTTGCTGCTGTTGAGACTATCACTCCAGACATGGTGACAATCGGCTGGATGTCTGTCGCGTGACAAATGGTGCTCACACTGAACACTTGTAAGGTAGGGTAAGAAAACTCGTAGAGCTGCTCTTTATTCCGATTTAAGTTTGTTCTTATATATTGCAAGTGATGAATTAAACAATTTTGAAATCCCGATAATCATTTAGGGACAAGCTGTATTTAAAAAACTTTGTAGACATACAACTACTACTTACAACATTGTGAGTAATAAAACAAAA
Source organism: Periplaneta americana (assembly GCF_040183065.1). Classification (NCBI taxonomy): domain Eukaryota; kingdom Metazoa; phylum Arthropoda; class Insecta; order Blattodea; family Blattidae; genus Periplaneta; species Periplaneta americana. The sequence goes on along the minus strand of NC_091118.1, from coordinate 128,129,448 downwards.
TTGTTTACATTTCTTCGATTGGAATTTTTATACTTACATTAAATTAAATTGGATTATTTACTTTATCATAGGAATGAATTTAATTCATTTTTATGATTGATTTTATTCGACAATGCAGTATATCATGATTTTAGTACATGAAAAACAAAAAGGTTAAACTGTTTTCATTTCTTAGCATTTTTCCCTACTGTTTAATTAACTCTATTATTATGCCAATAAGAATTTTTAAATAATGGAAATATATTTTTTCAGGATAAAGATTTATCGATATCCGTGCTGACCAAATGGTCGCAGTAATATACCACACTGGTGATGAGTCTGTGCAAACTTTTCTGTAAATACTTGTTGATAAATGACGCAGAATTATTGGCCAGGAAGCCTTGATACGAAGAAAACTTCGACAGGCTTAATGAGAGTTTACAAACTCTCCTCTACTCATATCTCATCTAATCTGTACCCGAGTAACAAAGTGACGTTCCACGGCTCAGTAGAACAACAATATCCAAGGAGAGACCAGGCGTCTCGTCTCCCTTCATCTCCGAGTCATATATTTTCATCCCATTTTTCTGTTTTTAGTGATAGTTTGTCTATGCAGTTTATGGAGGATGACTGTTTCAATATCGAAGAGAATCAATATGGGGATGTCCAAATACTTGAGAATTATTTTTGTTCAATAACGTGCACATAAAGAAAAAAATGACGCCACATCATTGGCGTATACTTACTTTCGCAATAATTTTAGATGGTAGGCCTACCAGTAAAACGGCTGTTTTTCATCATCATCATCATCATCATCATCATCATCATCATCATCATCATCATCATCATCATCATCTTTACAAACTTTTGCTGCAGAACAAACAAGATCGCACTAGATTACTCTATCAAAATAAACATTTTTACAAATTTTTACAATAATTTATGCCTATTATTTGCAGATTTACCCTATATAGACTAATCTAAATATCTCGTATTCGGTCTTCCCAGTGGTCTATTTCCCGGGGAGGTTTTTCTTCTGTAACTTTCCTACTTTTCCTTTCTGGTGGATCTCTCATCACAATAACTATATGAGCAACCATTTTCTAACAAATTTCAAAATCTTTTTGACAGAGTTACGCTAAAACAATCATTTTTGTTCTATGAAATAAAATATATTTCTAAATATTATGGTTCCTTTAGCTTGGTGATGGAGTTTTAACTAGTGTCAAACAGACATATAAAAAAGTGTTTTCTCTCTAAGTATGAAGATAAACTTTCGATTTTAGGATTGAACACTATACGTCCTTCATACTCGAACCCCAATTAATACAACTAATTTGAATGAATTTACATATACCGCTATCCTTAAATTGCAATATATTTCATAGATGGTCATACTTATTAAAATAGATATTTAACATTATACAGTTATTAAAATATAGGCCTACTACTCGGGGTAGTTTATAAAAGGTTTCTGAACATTTTTCTACAGCACTGCCATTCAATCCGTCGTAAAACTAATTTCTTCGTATAAATTAATCCATACATGATATATAAGGTTAACAGCTTATAACCGAAAATACTTAAAGTGATACTCACAGTACTCGTACTCTTCAGAGCCTGAGACGATAGAAACTTAGCCTGAATTCGCAAAAAAATAGATGTAATTCTTTATGAAATTATGAAATAACTTGTGCAATAATTTTTCTCTCGACATGGATTTGTTTCCTTATTTTTTGTCCGTTAAATTTAAGAAATCATTAGTAAAATCATTGGCTTTCATTTCGAATAAATCACAAAATATTTTTGTTTTAATTAGTTCCCTTAATTCTGTGGTGATTGGTCGAAACATGGTAACTCCAAAAAACCTGTTTTGAGGCACAAGCATTTTTATTTTTACTTTTCCTATACAAATCATAGGCCTAATTCTAGTTTACATACAAATTTTAATGAAAATAACATGAGATTAGATAGAGATATCACGGCTATACTAAAGGAAAGAGAGCTATTTTTTATATAGCGCTGCGCTTTCAGCTAATAAAGGCCATTTTTGGAGTACTCATGTTCTGACCAAACACTACAGAATTTTTTTTTATTTATTTTCTATTTTCTTTAACTCCTCCTTTGCTTTGATACCGGATTAAGCCTATAATCCAATAGGGATTGATTTGGACCGATACTAGTTACGCAAATATTGCGGACCTCTCTGGTCGTGTGATCAGCATGACAAGGAGTCATAGCTGAGACAACCTATGATAGTACATACGGCGAGCCAGTTCAAAAGGGAAACAACTCAAAATTTAAAGTTTTGAGAAAACTAAATTTTAAAGCTTAACGTTGCTGTGAAAAATCCAATTGACACACTGTAATATGAATCTTATACTATATATAAAACATCATTAACAGAATTTGAAGTATGTAATTTCAACGATCCTTTGATTTTTCACAGCAACGTAAAGCCTTAAAATGCAGGTTTCTTAAAACTTTAAATTTTGAGTTCTTTCCCTTTTGAACTGGGCCGTGGATAGCAAGGTACAAATGCACAATCTCGTGGACGGAACATAAATCTCTTCAATTGTCTATGCCGGGAATCGAACCACGGAAAGCAAGGAATGAAAAATGCATACGCTGATAGAGCCTAAGTTGTAGGTCCTTTAATTTCACTAAAACTAATTGCGTATATTTTATGTTACTTATTCCGAAATAAATTGATTCGTAGAAACACTCCTACTGAATATCAACGAAGTTGATCGATAGGTTACGATAACTCTCTATATACAAAGAGAAAAGAGACAACTACACAGACAAACTGAATGCTCAAATCATTTGGGATCAGGAATGCTGAAAATGTGAATTTCCTGAAAGGCTTGAAATAGATTTATTATACTACAACGTCGGTTGCCGCTGATCTATTGGAAACAGAGACTGTGTCCTGTAATGTTCGAACACGAGAGAGGCAACCAAATATTACAAACTTCGTCTTATTTCATGTAAGAAACTAATCGCAAGATCTGTGCTAAAATTCTTAAACGGTTAGAACATTAAGTGGTGGGAAGGACAGCGAATATTTTTATAACAAGGTGGAACAATTACGACGGGCCTCTTTCTAAAGGGTGAACCTTGGCGAATATCGAACTTGGCTAAACTCGACAAACTTGAACCGAAAATACCGCCTGTATTGCACGACTCTAATAGAGACCAACTTCACACTGAAAATTGAGGAAAATTCGAAACCAAATATTCATTTTGTTTATCGTGTCATGCACTACTAATTATTACAATAATAATAATAATAATAATAATAATAATAATAATAATAATAATAATAATAATGATGATTTATTTTAGCTGGCAGAGTTAAGGCCGTAAGGCCTTCTCTTCCACTCAACCAGCAAAAAGTGTATATACATATGCATGAACTTACAAAGAATTCAACAATTTGATTTAGATGAGAGTTACATGTATACAAGAGTTATTTACGAATTAAACAACAAAATACTATGAACTATTAATTAAACACTGAAATAAACTGTGTAGCAGAATTAAACTTAAATACATAGAATGTTAATATATTTCAAATGATATTAGATAATAGAAAGAGATTATTATGAGACAATTTTGAAAATGCAGCACATTCAGGATGATGTCTAAAGAAAAAAGCAACAGTGTAGTCAGTAATATTTGAAATCAGTATGATTGGAGTGAAATGCTAATAAGGTTATCTTTTAAGCTGTTCTTAAAGGTGTTTATTGTCTTGCTGCCCCTAATACTTTGTGACAAGGAATTCCATTGACGCGAGGTGGATATTGTAAAAGATGAGGAATAACAAGATGTTCTATGAAGAGGTATATTTAGCGTGCCACAGATAAGTGATCTGGTATTTACGTCGTGGTTAGAGTATAGATAAGAGAAACGAGATGAAAGGTAATTTGGTGTTGAGGGGTAATGCTAATAACCATAATAATAATGGAAAATAAATAGTACAAAACTAAAGAGTATAGAATACCAAAGTTAAAAGAACAAAGCCGTGTTACCTTCTTATTATTTCTAATACTAACAGATAGAGGAAAAATTCATCAAACAATAGATATAATTCTGGAAGCAGGTTTCACTTAGTTGGTACAACGCCTTTCGAAGACTGACATGACATGGGCAAGTAACAGAACTCTCGACTGTAACTGAACGCGTCAGATTTCTAGATACATGCTGGATTTCGTCTCTATTGATTGAATTTAACTGCAAGCACATGGTCCGTTTCATTCAATTTGTGAACGACCACTGCCCCATTCTACATAACGCTTTAATTTCAACAATTTCGTCATTTTCCAAGCAGATGTCCTGGATACATTTACCTGTTGAGCTAACTTTCTTAACGATTTGGCGGGAGACTATTCTAGCCTATGTTATGAAGTTCGAACGCGATTTATCCGCCTTATTTTATATTTAAGAATGGTACCGTTCCCTCACTTTTTTCACTAAATTCTAGATTGTTGAACCAGATGGTTGTTGATCACCCGGATATTTCCATTGAAATATACAACGATACTTTCGTACGTTTTGTTCTTTATGCACATATGTACGAGGCGCATCCAGAAAGTAAGTTTCCCGATTTTTTTCCCTTGAAAGTAAACGTAATTAGCCGTGTCAATTGCGCATGTGTAACAGATCTATGACGTATCAATCATATGCCAGCTGGACAGGTCCCGCCTGGTGCCAGTAGCGTGGCAGCAATGGTCCGAAATGGAAGCTCTTATTCCTTCTCCCGCCGCCTGCGAAGTTCGGTCGGTGATAAAGTTATTTAATACACAAAGCATTGCGCCAATTGAAATTCATCGGCAGCTCTGTCACGACTATGGGCCGAACATCATGAGCAAGCAGATGGTGCGTCGCTGGTGTAGGCAGTTTTCCGAAGGTCGTCAAAGTGTCCATGATGAAGAGCGCAGTGGGCGACCGTCCCTCATCAATGATGATCGTGTTGAGCTGATGCGGCAGTGCATCATGGAGAACCATCGCTTCACGATTACGGAGCTGAGCAGCCATTTTCCGCAGATATCGCCATCCTTGTTGCATGAGATTGTCATTAAGCACCTGCTGTTCAAAAAAGTGTGTGCCAGGTGGGTGCCGAAAAACCTGACACCCGAACACAGAATGCAACGTTTAGGAGCAGCACTGACATTTCTGCAACGGTATCACGATGACGGCGACGAGTTCCTCAACAGGATCGTCACGGGCGATGATACTTGGATTTCGCACTTCACCCAGGAAACCAAGCAGCAGTCAATGCATTGGCGGCATAGTGGATCTCCGGTCAGGACGAAATTCAAACAGACGCTGTCAGTACGGAAAGTGATGTGCACGGTGTTCTGGGACAGGAAGGGCATTCTGTTCATTGACTTCCTTCCAAGAGGTGAAACAGTCAACGCTGAACGTTACTGTGAAACACTGCGAAAATTGCGACGTGCCATTCAAAACAAGAGGCGTGGAATGCTTACTGCAGGTGTTGTGCTCCTCCATGACAATGTTCGTCCACATACGGCTCGGCGCACAGCAGCTGTTTTGACGGAATTTGGCTGGGAGTTGTTTGATCAACCACCCTACAGTCCTGATCTTGCTCCCAGCGATTTTCACGTTTTCTTGCACCTCAAGAAATTCCTGTCCTTCGGTGAGCGTTTTGGCAACGACGAAGAGGTGAAGACGTCTGTCACACGCTGGTTCCATTCACAGGCGGCAGAGTTCTACGACAGAGGGATACAAAAGTTGATCCCACGATACGACAAGTGTCTCAATTCTGATGGTGGCTATGTTGAAAAATAGCTGAAACATTGCTGTACCTGTTGCCAATAAATGTTTTCCTGAAAGTGTGCGTTCTTTTTTTTTAAATAGGGAAACTTACTTTCTGGATGTGCCTCGTACATTTCATGAACGAATATTTGCTATTCTAATTCTGTGTTCTACAGTGTTATAAATTGAGTGAAATCCACGAAATAAAAATAAATTGTATACTAATGATAATGATTTAACTTCGATGTTCCTTCAGTCTGCATTAACTCTCCACACTAGGCAACAGAAAACCTTCCCATTCGATTCAGAGGAAATATAAACACTTTCCCCGTCGCATTTCATCGATAATAGTAAAAGTCAAAACATTATCTCATTAAACGAAAGTTTGAAGGCCACATTATATTTAAACATCGACATACCTTTAAACTTTGAAGTTAAAAATTAGACATATTTTTAACTTCCCATTAAAAAAAACAAGAAAGAGACAAGAGAATATCGACTGTACTCACCATCTCGTTATACAATTAGAGTAGAAGGAATACAAATTCATGTCCGTGCTCTCTCTTCATTAGGAATCTTCCCATGTCTTGAGAAATCTGTAACTTTAGGCAGTTGCCAAATTTTGTTCCATAATGTTATACTTAAAACAATGTTGCGTATGTACGCTTGAAAGGTAAGTGCATAAACTTTCTTTCAGGATTTATTCTAATAAAACCAATATAATGAAAGTAATCATTTGGGATTATAAGAGAATAATCCCACAATAAATGTCTCGTTTTATATTCCCCCATTTTTCCTGTAAATGTTCACTCACTCACTAACTCACTCACTCACTCACTCACTCACTCACTCACTCACTCACTCACTCACTCATACTCCTTGTTTGTAGTTCTGCAATGGAATTTTTCAATGTTGCATCTGTTCGGATCAAATTTCTGCACATTTAAAGGAAAAAATTAAAATTCTTTCAATCATTCATTATCATAATACATTGCTCTCTTAAATTGACAGTAGGCTATATTGGGAATTAATCAATGGCTTTCCCAAAACACGCTACGAAATGTTTCATATAAAACAATTTTTATTTCTAAAAGGAAGCAAAAACGAGCAAAATTGTATGAAACTGTTTTGTTTGAAATATCTCAAAGAATAACCCTCTGAAATGAATGATATTACGTACGGTTTAGCCTGTACCTATACTACACATTTTGTGACTATTTACTCAGAGCAATAATAATAATAATAATAATAATAATAATAATAATAATAATAATAATAATAATAATAATAATCATCATCATCATCAAACATTTGCGCAAAATTTTGGAATAATCCACAGCTCTTTGGTAGCAACGCGAAGTGCTGGCTTTGTTATGCGTGTTTAATAACCGAGCACTTCCATACTGAGGCACCGCAAAAACCGCTGCAAATATCATGGGAATCTTAATTGCCCGAAAGTGTCGTATGGTTTTTGAATATACTTGAATTTCCACGCGAAAAAGGGAAGTTGCACAAACCACCAACATAGAGGGTTTACCGCACATCTAACCTAAAGCTTTTAAAAATCGAAATAGTATTGCCGACAGCTTGCAATGGCAAAGGTACTGCTTTCAAGTGGAGTCAATGATCGTGCATTTACTGTAAATGCTGTGTATAAGGCATTTTGTCAATTCGAGGTCTCCTTGTCACACTATAGACTTATAGAGCTACATCCAGTTGCCAGTATGTAACTCTCTCTGCTCCTCTGGTTCAACGCTAGAGCGTTAGTTCTGTGTCTCGGCTTCGATTCCCGGCCTGATTGTGATAGAATTTGTGACATATCTTTGGGCACTTCTTCCCCCCTCCACTCCACGAGCATTCCCCATCTCCCCCTCATTCATAATAGCATAGGATGAAATCTTTGGGAAAATACGGGTCTCCTATCCTGATGAAAGTTAAATAAGGCTTGGGGACTAATCTCGTCTAGTCTCGTTGGGGACGAGGACAGTCTCTGTCAGGATTGAATCAGGATGGCCAGCTTGTATCGCACTGGAACAATCACATTAATTTATTTACTGATTTATTTATTTATTTATTTACTTATACATTTATTTACTTATTTATTTATTTAGGTATTGACTCTGGTGAAGTTATGGCCATCAGACCTTCTCTTCCACACCACCAGAAATGTAATACAATTACAAGAAAAAGTGTACATCAGTAGTGTCAGAGTTGTAAGTTCCAATACCGGTTGTGGAGCTAGATCGGAGCTTGAACTTGCTTATGTCTGTGAAAACACCGGAGCACGCAACCAGTCTAGAGGAGCGCTCCGCTCCGTTTAGTCCCTGTCTGACATCGCTGGTGTACATCATCATGATGCAAATTAATCTAAATAATAGTGTGTAACATGTAGTGCCGAGGCCATGGATACCTGGTGCTCTACCAACATCCCTCAATGAGACTTCATGGCGTGTAAAGGGGATACATGAATCTACTTAAAATCGTAAAATCTATAAATGAAACCAAATATCTCACTTTACGAGATTAGAACAGATGCCTTTTAGTATGAAATTCAGAAAACAAAATCTCATATTATAATTTTGATGCATAGGCAATCAATTTACTTACGTATGACTCTTTAATGACTTTCTAAGCAACTAAATTACAAACGGAAAAATGACTCGTAATATGATACATGAAAATAAATTGAATTGTTATAAAATTCATATAGGCCTAACGTAAAATTAAAAAGCCATTGTGATCTTCGTGATATTTTTATACTAACTTTGACTATGGTTCACTGGAATTAAATTAGCAGCAGAAATGAATGTAGGCTATGTTTATTATAGCTACTGCAATAATTATTATTACGCGAATGTGTGCAAATAAATTAAAGAGACCTTGAAAGAGACATTTTGAAGATGAGTATATAGTCAGAGATTTCTTGAGAAGGATAGTAATCTCTTTATGTTGGGAAAATCTATGAATCTCTTTAGAAATTCGTAATAATAAATGTGAATCTAAAGCTTATACAGAAATTAAAGTACTTCTAGTTAAAAATTTGTTTTCAGTCTGTATGTAGTCTTTAAATGCCTTATTTTGAGATGGGCATTTATTTTATACGTTCTAGGAATATGCGGGAATGTATTTAGCTAGTCAGTTCTTCGAAAATAAATGTCTTTTGAAATTTATAATCTGCCAAAAATTAATGCAATGTTACCCATAGTTGGGGGTTACTTTGCACAACGAGAGTTTTAAAAGGGCTGGTGCAAAGTTTGCCACGTATTAAACAATGAAAATATAATGTATCAGGTACAGAAAAAATGGAAACACAGATTCGAAAACTGCTATAAACAGTAACACGGACAAAACGTTTTGAAAAACTACACAAAATTTCGATATAAGTGATCACATTCTTCTAAAATGTTGTTTCAAAAATATTTTCAGTTTCTTTCGAATGACAAGTCGAGATAACAGCACGTGAATAACTGTAAAAATTATACGTATTATTTTGTGTCAAGTTCTGGACTGGAATATAAGCAAGCACTTTCTTGATACTTTCTTGGGTGGATTTACATAGGTTCCCAATTACATCCTCCCATTCATATTCCATAATATCCTCCCTTTCAGTTAATTTGCAGAATTTGAATGATTTTGTCACTGCCTTGATGAGAGCACTGTTTGTTTTTATTCCCTGCTATTTGTCCAAGCCGAACCAATTGCTGACATCTTTGGAGCACTTCATTTGGAACTTTGTCCCTCACTGATAAGACTAGTATCCTTCTCAACATTTTCCTTTCGCATATTTGGAGATTGTTACCAAGTTTGGCAGTGAAAGACCCTGTATGACTTTAATATGTAATAAAAAGAAAAACAAATTCAAGTAATTTAGCTGTAATACAAAGTGTGAATTATAGTAAGCGCTTTTAAACTGCATGGAAGGTCCTCAAATGAAAATAATGGAATTAAATTTTAAAAAATCTTCGTTTGTGTTATGGTGCAAAGTAACCCAAATTTAGCCATCAAATTCAACTTGATTATAAAATTATTCTGTAACACCATTTGCCGACAAAACAGCTGCACAAGCGAAACTAGAAAGTCTAAATGGATGAATAAGGAACAGATACACGTATAACTTATCTTGAGATTGTGCACACCATCTGTGATGAAGGTTAATTAATTTTATCATATTTAAATCAAATTATGCACACGTTCTGTTGTTAAGATATAGAAATACCATAAACAAATGCTATGACCACGAACAGAGGAAAAATACTTTACACGTACACCATCTATTGGTGGAAGTGATGAACAGATAAATTTGGTTCACGTAAAAACCCCTAGACCTATATAAAAAGTTTTTCATAGATGGTGCAAAGTTACCCCTGCAAGTGCAAAGTTGCCCCATCTTACGGTACATTAAATTATTTACAGCATCTTGTATCTGATTTCTTAGCACACTGATACGTGATTATTATTGAATATTCAAACGAACGAGGTTTTCTGTAAATTTCATATACTACTATTTATTGCCAGAGAAATTTCGCGAGAGACCTACACGTAGGCCTACAATACTTCACAGTAAAGATAGTTAAAATGCGTGTTCATTCTAACATGAAAATTTATATTTTAATGATTACTTTATCTATTATATAAACATACTTTGCACAGTAGTAAAAATCTACAGTTTTTCTGCTTTCTTGTTTAAATATTTAGTGTCTTTATATCAACAAACCAAATACGTTTTCTCTTTCAAGCGTCACTTCCGTCGAACTTGTAGTTGCTTACATAAAACAGTATACTACAACTGGGATATCTTGCTTTAGAAGCTGACAATTAGACAGTGCGTTAGTACCAAAAGATGTGGATTCTGTTTCTCTTTATTTTATTGCAATGAGATACGAAAGGAAGTTCTTTGAAGAATGTATTTTTAATTAATTCGAATTGGATGGTAGTAGCTTCTCATCTAAAAATTACTCTGCTTTCTGAATTACATTAAATTTAATTGGTAAACCGCTACCGACTTTCTTCAATTTTTTTTTTGTCAGGAAAAATGAAAGATGAAAGAGTTGGGCAGTCGGCCACAAAGTTCAGCATGGTATAAATTCTGGAGTCAAATATCTAAAAATAATTACTAGTACATAATTTGTTGTTCAGTTAAAAATCGTTACTATACTCTTTCTCATTACCTGTTTATCTGTATACGATACGACATAACACAGGGTTTGCAAACCTACAGTACGTCTTATTTTTTTCTCTGAATGTGGGGTGAGTCTGATGCTCTTGTCTGGATGCCTGTCACGCTTAACGCCGGATCTAAGAGAATTGTCACCCACATCGGCTGACTTCACTAAGGACTGTTGTGTAACCAGAGTCCCATGCAGGCAATCCTACATATCTTTCGTACATTACCGACCGGTGATCGGAGAAATGGTGATATAATGGTAATGAAATGAAGAAATGTTGAGGGAATGATATATATATATATATATATATATATATATATATATATATATGCTTATAATGGGAAAAGGAAGAATGTAGAGAAAAACTCTACCACAAGTGTCACTTCGTAGCGAACACTCTGTACTATAAGATAGAAATCTCATTAAACGAAAGTCTGAAGGCTGCATTATGTTTAAACATCGACATACCTTTAAGCGTTGAAGCTAAAAATTAGACATATTGATCTTCCTATTAAAAAAAAAAGAAAGAGAGACGAGAATATCGACTGTACTTATGACTTTTAAGGTGGCCCTTATCGTTGACTTTGCGGCACTTACCGTGGTCTTGTTACCGTTTTGGTGGTCCTTTTTTCTTAGTCATTATCGTAGTTATTATTGCCTTTGACATGTTCCTTATCGTGGTCCTTGTGTCTTTGTCGTGATCCTTATTGTGGTCCATGTCATGGTTTTTGTCGTAATTCTTATCGTCGTCCATGTCATGATCCTTATCGTGGACCTTGTTGTTATTCTTGTGGTAATCCTTAGCTTGATCATTGTTATCTTTGTCGTGATCATTGTTATCTTTGTCGTGATCTTTATTGTCTTTGTCATGATCCTATATTTATCATTTCAAAATAATATTGTTTTCCCCATTTGGCAATTAACTTTTATACCACACGGTAGTAAATGTAGTCTTCATTGCAAGGTCTTATAAAGCAGTACGACAGTCTGATTGATCACAGAGTTACTCAGGATCTCGTGAATCGAGCACTATGAAAACAATATATGAGGGGATCTGAACGTGTTCCGAAGCCTTCCTGAGGAGAAGTAGTCAGCACTCTTACCCCAAAAACTCAGCGCTTTCACTCGCAGGTTTCCCCTAAAGGGACGTCTTCCTAAATTGACCGGGCTATCACTTACATCGCATTGAATTGTAAGTCGACACAAAGGAAGAGCTGAAACAGGACGAGGCAGTAAGGAAGAAAATAGTACAGAGATAGCATTAATCTTATTCAGGAGTTCGTCGCTGCAATGCGCATTTATTCATTATAATATACATGAGGATGAATGTTGAAAGGTTAGTTTTTGCCCAGTATGAAGCTTCAGCTTTAAATCATTAAAAATTAAATGTACTGTTTTCCAAGTTGATACCAATAAGGTTCATCGTTGGTTCTTGATTGTATTTTACGCCCATGAATATTGAAATTTTTTCCGTGAGTTATGGATTACAGAAAAATGCAAATTAATAGAAGAGTATCGCGTCTACGCTGATTGGTCCGGGTTGAATATGTGATCATGAAATTTAACGAGACGGGAAGAGCAAGTATGATATTGGCATACGGCATGACAATCCTAAACTGCGCCACTGAACAATATGTTTTATACTTTGTTTTCAGTGATGTTACGTTACACTAAGTTCATCTTAAGCAGGCAGAGCATTTTTGTTCTAAAACGTAGAGCGGATCGAGTACTGTCGGTGACTCAGGAGAAGACGAGAGCGGACTGAGGATGAAGGGATGTGAACAGATAACGTACAGTTTCCCTGGAAAAGGATGAGACGATTGAATATTCCTAAGTCTCAGATGTAAGACACTGCGCATGATCGGAGACCAGAGCACCGATACACAAGATAACGAATATTGAGTTACTTAAATTCAGGCTATTTGGTTTGTTACTAGCATCGTTCCGAAATTCAATTAAAAAACTGCAAAAAATATGATAATCATCATCATCATCATCAATAACTTCAAGGTTTAGGCCGATGGCCTGTTCCGCCTCCAGAATTTTATCCATCAAACTGGTCTCTCCAACGTCTCTTTGGTCTTCCCACTCGTCTTCTTCGTGTAGGTCTATAACACCATGTTCTGAAAGGTATCCTGTCGTTGGGCATTCTTGTTATATGGTCGTACCAATTATTTCTATATTTTTTAATTATAGTTATTACACTCTCGATATTCAGTTCTCGACGTATATCTTCGTTTCTCTTATGGTCCTGTAGTCTAAATCCTGCTAGTGGCCTTAAGAGTCTCATCTCAGCGGCCTCAATTCTTCTCTGTTGGGCTCTAGTCAGAATCCACGTTTCTGAACCATATAACAATGTCGGAATTGCCAGCGTCTTGTAAAATTTGAGTACAGTTTTTCTGTCAACTTTATTTATGAGTGTACGTTTAATTGTACCAATAAGTCTTAAAAATTTATTTAACTTGTTTTCTACGTCTGCGGAGGATATGTAAGAGAGATCGCATCCAAGGTAAGTAAAAGAATTTACTTGTTCAATCATCTTATCCTCTATTACAATTTTAGTTCTTATTGTATTATTTCCGCAGAAGCCAAATACTTTAGTTTTCCTGTGTGATATTTTTATATTGTAGTTATTAGCAACAATTCTCAACAGATGGACTGCTCTCTGTAGGTTGTCTTCAGAATCAGCCAACACCAACTGGTCGTCTGCGAAAAGTAAGTAATCTAAAATGATATTATCTATAAAATAATGTGTTTTTAAATTGTTCTGCCATTCTCTTACGGCTTCGTTTATGTACAAATTAAAAAGAGTAGGTGATAAGGGACACCCTTGTCTGACCCCTTGGTTAACTTCTCGCAAGTTGGTGGTAATCTTGTTGATATTCATTTTGATTTTTGTATTTTTGTACATACTTTGTATCACCCTTATTAGATGCTCAGGAATTCCTTTCTTTTTTAATATCATCCACAATTTTGTTCTGCTAATCATATCAAATGCTTTCTCAAAGTCTATGAAAGCCATATATGTGGGAATATTAAATTCGACATGTTTTTCTATAATCTGCGTTATGGCGAAGATATTATCAATACATGATCTGTTTTTCCGGAACCCACTCTGTTCTTCTGCTAATAGCACTTCTGCAATTTTGTTTAGTCTTTGAGAGATAATCTTGGCATATATTTTATAGCCTGAGTTAAGAAGGCTAATCCCTCTGTAATTTTCACAATTCTTCCTGTTCCCTTTTTTAAAAATGGGAGTAATTAGTGCTATATTCCATTCTTCTGGTATGTGACCAAACTTCCAACATATATTTAAAAAACTTAAAAATCTTTGTAAAAGCATTGTGGCGCATATTTAAACAATTCCAGATTTAAACCATCTGATCCGGCGATTTTCTATTTCTGGTTGTTTGGAGAGCATTATTCAATTCATCTATTGAAATTGGGTCCACATATTCATTGTATGTAGCCGTTTGTATGTTTTCTTCATCATCTTTACTAGTCCATAAATATTGGTAAAAATCTAGCCATTGTATCTCAGAAATGGGGTTACAGTTTATAGTATCTTTTTCTTCTTTATTTAGTTCTTTCATAATCTTGTATGCTTTAGCTTGTCTGCCATTAATATCATACTCAATATTATTATTTACAAATTTATCCCAGCTTTCTCTTTTAATTTTCCTTATTTCTCTCTTTGCAACTGCAGAGAGTCTGTTATATTTAATGCGACTTTCATCCGTGGGGTGGGAAATATATAATAAGTATGCATCTTTTTTGTCTTTTATTATTGTTGCTAATTCGTCGTTCCAAATGTTAAGTCCTCTTCTAGTACGTCTTTTCTTTCGTTTACCAAGGGCTTCTGACGCAGCCTGTGTTAGAATAGTTTTCAATAATTGCCATTCTTCATTTACATTTAAACTCATAGGTGTTTCCACTACTTGTAGGGCTATTCTATTCTGATAGAGTTGTCGGATACTCATGTCTTCTAATAGGTTGATTTTGTACACCTCTTCTTTCTGATATAATTTTGTTTTACTTCTGTACCATTTTGGGGGCATATTAAATTTAGAGATAATATTACGTAAATAAAAGATAAATATATACATAAATCCTGTAGTTAAATCGACAATGGACCTTCATGACTAGATGGATACTCCGCACAGAAAGGAAAGCTTTCATGTCGTTTCCATAGCTCAGACGGTAAGACTTCTGCGTGTTGTGTAGAAGAGTGCGAGTTCGATTCTTAGTCTACACAACAATTTTTTTTGTCTAAATAACGTTGAAATAGCTAAGTCACGTTGAAATATAGTTTTACAAAGTCCTGAGATTAAGTGTTAATGATCGCAAACAATACAAAATTACAAGTTATAATATTATAAACGTTAATCTAATGAATGCATTTATACACACACATATATATACAATGTAAATGCATATATATTAAAAATTAATAATTAAAATGAAATTAAAAAAATATATAATAATAGACAAACTTTTACAAAGGTTTAGAGTCCTTAGGCTATGTCATTTGTTGAGTAATTATTACAATAATTTATTAATAGCTTTCCCATATGTGTAAGAAATGCACTCGCACAAAACAATTTTTGTTAAAAGTATGGCTTTGGATTATTTCATTCTCACACATTCAGTTAATTTTAACTATTTTATCTACGTGTTTGCATTCAATTTTATTCATGTTATGATTGAATGTATAAGCACTGTTGCAGTAATTGACTAATTACATATATTAATAATAATTATTAAATACATCTGTTAAGTAACCAATTGCAGTATCTTTTGCAAAATCTTGAATGTTTAAGTTGTCAATAATATTTCTGTACTATATACTATAATACGTTAAAAGAATTTGCAATAGATTTGGGATCCTCTACTTTATAATCATTGGTTTTAATGAAAAAATATTTTCTTTCTTAGGATATCTACAAGTTTAAATTTAATAATATTACGAATAGGTTTAATTGCATTATCTGAATTTTGTACTTTTCTACTCAAATATATTCTATTTCCCTCTTTCATAATTTTTGATAAATTACACTGTACTTCTTGCAGTATTTAAGAACATGAAGATCATTACATTGCAACTCATTACATATATTCTTCTTTTTAATACATGACATTTTGAAGTCCCTGCGTTATCTACATGTTTTAACTTTTGAATTTTTTCACAACATTGAGTGGAGAACATCCACTGAAGTGATTATGAAATTAAGTGAAAAATTCAATATATTTACTCTTAATATCAGTAGTACCAGTATCATATATGTTTTTCCAAGATTCATTTTGTAGACATAAATGTAAATAATCACTAGATACAGCAATTACGATCCTTTCTTAGTTTTTAAATTAATATTTTGAAATTGTTCAGTGACATTGGAAACACATAGGATTTGTTTATCATGGTCAGACAAGCCATTGATTATAGGTTCTGTCGAATAGGAATTCAGTCTAATTCTGTGTACAAAACGTTTATCAATGGCTGTGTTACTTCAGCTTGTATGCTATGGGAAATTGACCCTACGAATAAGGTTTCCAGTTTCAAGGAGTGAATTTAATTTACTTTTACGGAAAAGTTCCGAGAGATAATCTATGTTTATGTCACTACAGATCACAAATTCCATATGAGATTTCTAAAGTCTTTTCTTTACAAATTCAATGTTGGCTATAAATATTAATAAATAATGTAAGAAATATGAATGATTGTAGTTATAAGTCTGATTTACATTATAAAAAGCAAGAAGTTACATTCCTCGGCAAGATTCGAACTTTCGATGTTTGGTTTTGTCGTCCAACGCACAACCACGGACCTATTCAATGCTTATGTTAATAACATACAATTTAGCTGTAGCAATGTGGTGTCATAACTTAGGGTTTGTTTATTTAATGTAATTAGATTTAATTTGATTAGTTTCGCAACAATTGGACTTCCTGTTATATCCTGTTATTTAGATATTTAATTTAGGGTTGATTTATTAACTCTTACTATGCAAGATGCCTCTTATTTCAATAATTCTATATCACGTTAAATAGTCATTGTCTACACTAAAGTATTATCGTCATCTCTCATTTTTCATCCTAATGGCGAACCGACGTGACATGAGACAGCGAGTTATAGCTCTAGTTGAGGCTGGATATGGGGCTAGATCTGCTGGCCGTTTGGTCGGTGTTCCTGGAAGTACAGCCGCGAGATGGGTTCATCGTTACCAAAATTTTGGGGAGGTCGAAAATCGCCCTATTCCTGGGCGCCCGCGGATTTCTTCATTGGAAGAGGATGCTCTTTTATTCGAGACAGTTCGACAGGACCCCTTTCTGACTGCTAACGAAATAAGAGCAGCATCTAACTTTCCCGGCTCTTCACAGACTGTGATCAGCAGGTTGAGGAACCGCGGTATTAGGAGCCGGAGGGCTGCGCAAATGGAAATATTGGGGGAAGCACAAGCTGTCGACCGTCTTTGCCTTCGCTACCAATCGAGTGGATTTCGATTGGAGAAATGTAATTTTCTCCGACGAAACAACCATCTCGAGTGATTACGAAGGTTCTGTCCGTGTCTATCGTGAGGATGGTCTCCGACATGATCAGCGCTATGTGCACCGACGTGAAAGATCGGGGCGCTTTAGCATATCGTGTTGGGGGTGGATGTCTTACGATGGACCTGGCGTTATAGAACGCATCGATGGCCGGTTTAATGCGGAAACTTACGAGCACATTCTGGAAAATATATTCCTTCCCTCCGCCCGAGAAAGTTTTCCCGAAGGAACATTGCTGTTCCAGCAGGATAACCATCCCGTGCACTATGCTGCAAGCATTCAAAGATGGTTTCAAAGGAGACCCGAGATCGAAATCATTAATTGGCCTCCGAAGTCACCTGATTTGAATGTCATCGAAAATTTATGGGCGGAATTGAAAAAGAGAAGGATAGCCACCTATGCCCACCGACGCCCTCGAAATCGAGACGAATTGTAGGATCAAGTTGTTGACACCTGGGAAGATCTCGCCGGGGATCATAACTTATTCCACAATCTCGTGACATCCATGCCGGATCGACTTAGAGCTGTAATAGAAGCTGATGGCATGTGGACAAGATTTTAAGTTAACAGGTCTCTTTTTGTTTCTTATGATTTTTGTTTGAGGAAGAATACTTTTAACTTCCAAGTAAGATTTATTTTTTTTGACGAGGTTCAGCCCACTTGTAAGACCCAGAAATTGGGCATAAATTATTCCATATTTTTCGACAAATTAGACAGTCGAGGAACTCTGAACAAATTAATTACACCTCAATAAAAAAAAGTTTTACCTGGGATCGAACACGAGACGTTTCGGTTACACAATGGAACCGGCACGCTACTATATGAGCTACCGAGACAAGACAGTGATAGCAGCAGTCCAGAATGTAGATCCCTTAGCAGGCATTTGCCATTCGGTACAGTGAAGCAATGATATTTTGGGACTCGAGCTATGTTGTGAAATCCTGGCCTTAAATGGCAGTCTTCTTCGTGATCCTTATTCTGGTCCTTGTCCTTGTTGTGGTCATTGTAACAATTCTTGTACTATCTGTCATGTTATGTATCCCTACGTCGATATCGAGTGAACCGCGCTGTAGAACTTTAACTTCCGACGACCAAGAATCGTCTCATTCTTTTTCAGGGTAACTGTACGACAACACGTGAAATATTTGTACTGCAGTAAGCGGAAACATTAGGTCTCGTTCTGTTCAACTTAGCTTTAATTTCCATACGCATTGTTACTCATGTTTCCTGTACAAGTAATAACCTGGCTACTGGGATGCTTATCTGAGCGATGTTTATAATAATCAGCAGCGATAGTCAAGAAGGTCACATTCTTTCCGCTCGTCTTCTCCTGAGTAACGGACAGTAGTTTCTTCTGGTACATCTATTACGTCATGTCGATGCATAACGTCGCTCGTTAGCCATGGATGCACAAGCAGGGTTGTACTGTAAGCAAGTACGCATAGACTATGAATCATTGCACAATATAGGCGCCCCATCGTCAATGTTGTATATGTAAAATACCAAATTACGACTACATTGTGATCTGATTCTAATACTGAGTAAGTTGAATTTTCATTCAAACTTTTGTATTAATATTATTTTAATTTCTCAATCTATGTTATATTGTATTTCATTTTGATCTGTATTTTGTATATATTGTGAAAATGTAAATATTGTTAATTTGTATATTAATTTTTGTTGTTATAACTGTGTCACTGTAACGTCTTGTGACGTAGGAAGAACATTTTCTTTGCTTAAATAAATTTTTACTGACATGAATTTCGTAATCTCAGAATATATATTTTTGTTTACCGTAACGGAGCTGATTTTGTTAAATGAATTAATTGTATATATTGTATTTATTGTGTATATACAGTTAATGTGTATCTTATTTACTATTATGTTCTATAATATATATTATTTATTTTTTTTATTTTACTTGGTTATTTAACGACGCTTTATTAACTACGAGGTTGTTTAGCGTCATGGAATTGATGATAGCGATATGATAGTTGGCGAGATGAGGCCCAGGATTCGCCACAGATTACCTGACATTTGCCTTATGGTTTGGGAAAACCTCGGAAAAAACCAACCAGGTAATCAGCCAAGCGGGAATCGAAACCACGCCCGAGCGCAACTCCGGATCAGAAGGCAGGGGCCTTAACCGACCGAGCTACGCCGGTGACTTAATATATATTATATATACTAGTTCAGTATTATCATCGATCTAATTATATTTGTCATATGTAGCACTAATATTTTGTAGAGCGTTAATGTTAGTGCGTTTATGTGGTTAAAAAGTAGCTGAACAGACCATTTCAATTTATTATTATTATTATTATTATTATTATTATTATTATTATTATTATTTACCGAACTAGGTTTTACCTTTCGTAGCGTCCTGACATAAGCATTTAAGGTTAGAGTTGAACCTTGAAACTCCAGGATATACTAACCAATAACTTTCCTAACTTGTTTGGAAACGAAAATGCGCTACCTGATCATAAGGCAAGGATGCGTCCTCTCGCTACTTCTCTTTAACCTCTATTCGGAGTATATATTCAAAATTGCCCTGGATGAATGACAGCATGGTGTCAGAGTAAATGGAAGGCCAGTGAATTACATCCGATATGCATATGATGCTGTCATTCTATCGAACATAGCAAAGGACTTGCAGCTATTGATGGATCGAATCCATAACACCAATACTGAACATGATATCAAGATAAATATCTCGAAAACAAAATCGATACTCATTAGCAGAGAGATAATTTCCATTAATGTGTTTGTAACAATAAATAAACAACCAACAGAACGAGATAAAGATATGATAAGATAAACTATTATAGTATTTGGGTAGTAGGCTAAATGATAAATGGAATTTGGGGGCAGACGTAAAAACTCAAAGCATCAAAGATATCGCCACAATTTACTATATACAGTCACGAAGCTTGAGTTTTGAGGGAGCTAGAAGCAACAGAGTGTGACGGTTCTATATTTTTCCATTGCCTGTAATGAGGCGATATTAGCGATCCTAGTGGTGAGCAACTACCTAATGTTTGTATATTTACTACGTATTGAGCTTCGCGACTGTATATACTAGACTGTGATATCGCTAGAAGCACTTTCCAAACATTTCTGACTTCCTTGGGCTGCAAACTCTCCGTGGAAATAAAAAGGGATTTTCTAAGTATTAATTTTTTTCAATGCTGCTATACAGGATAGAAGTTCATCATCAATTTTCGAATTTGTGGGCTAATGAATGTTAATTGGGATAGAGTGTGGACCAACATTACAAACAAATTGATACCTGAAAAATTGAAAATATAATGGTTCAAAGTTGTTTATGACAATCGCCGCTGGACCCCGGACTCATTTCACCGGCATTACCACCTTCATATTATTCAGACGCTAAATAACCTAGATGTTGATACAGCGTCGTAAAATAACCCAATAAAATAAAAATAAATGACAATCGCCGACGAATCTTCGACCATATAAAATAACGAGGTCACAAACTAACCTATTCTCTAAATGTGCGCATATTCTAGATACCATTATTCATCGACTAACAGAATCTAATACAGTGCAGGAAATTTCGTACAAACTTCAAAATATAACAAGTTGACTAACACACCCCGTACATCCATATCGCATAGAATATTATTTATCCTGCCTATCAATTATTTTATGGACTAGAATAGGGAAATGGAACTGAAAGAATTCATGAAAGTCTTAAAACGTTCTCGGTACAAAATTTATAATAAGAAACATGGAAGAAGACTTTATGCCAATTTACTGGACTATATACTGTAATATGAATACAGTGAAATAATTTGAAAACATATCAGTTACCATCTTGAATGACAACTTTGTTTTGTATTTACAATCCTTTATTGTTAAGATGTTATTTATGAAGTGCTTATTTTCTTGAATACCTTGTCATTTATTCTACTTTTTTTAATGTAAAATATTCTTACGTAAGTATGGAGTGTATTTCAACTTATCTGAGTGTGTATTGAAATATGCTTTGCTTCAGTATTGTGATGGGAACCTGCTTTATTTGGTCTTGTAATGGGATTTGTTATATTTTAATTTATGATGAGCTGTCATTACTTTAGTAAGTAAATGTATTTTCATCCGTTTGGATTGTTTGATGAAACTGTTTTGTTTGCTTTTATGGTGAAATTATAATAATTTAATTCTTGATGGGACTTAGTCACTTAAATATCTGGTGTATTTCAACTTGTCTGAGTGTATGTGTTGAAGTAATGTGTACTACGTCAGTTTTGTGATGGGAACTGTTTTATTTGGTCTTGTGATGTAACTTATTATGCTTCATTATGTACGAATGTTATTACTATTAAGTACTTGAATATGTGATGTAATTACACTTATTCGAATTTGTTTAATAAAAACACGTTCAATAGTTTAGGAGAAGTCCTTGAAAGACACAGAGATGCCATGCCTAAAACGACTGTTTCTGTATCAGAGATGGAAAATGTTTATTTGTGTAACAATGTCGAAATATTTTTTTTAAGCGTCAGACATAAGGTTTCGCTTCGATTAGGAACAGGACGATGTATGATCTATTCAATGCATGGAACTAAACTGGAAGAAATTATCTCAATATTAGTGCCTTTTTGAAGCACTTGCTTTTGAGTGGTGTTCATCCATCTCTTTGATATGTAACAAATTTCGACGTAGAGCGATAGTTTAGTTGCCTACATACAGCTACCTATGTGCAATATGCCACTATTAATTCATAATGTCACTAATAGGCGTGGATAAGTAATAATAGACCCCATGGGAGAAACCTAGTTATCCTTCAATTGAAGCTATATGGAGGAGAAATGTCCTTTATCGCTCTGGGAGTTGAACTCTGGAGACCAATTCATAATCAATCGGTTTACCACAATCAATACACAAGCATATATATAATCACATACATTGAGGTTTCCTATTTTAATAGATTACGTCGATAGCTGTTTCATAACCAATGTCCATAATAGCAATGGGAAAGTTATTTTTTTCTCGAGTCACCAAATAAATTAGGCAATTAGAAAATCCTGTAAAATAGTTACTTTAATAAGAAAGAGGGGAATTATAATTTCGATCTTGAAATTATAGTAGAGGCCCTATTTATTAAAAAATAGTACTGTCTCAAAACGTGCGCTTATGACCAGACAGCGGATTTTCGGTCCCCACACAGCAACAAGACGTCACGTCCCTTAGCTTACGGAGCGAGATTAGCAAAGAGTTCAATGATCTTCTTGCAACTGATGTAACCTAACATCCAGTATCGTTACCGAAAATCCGCTGTCTGCTTATGAAATATCGACCTAAAGAACAACGGGTCCCGATTGATAGTAAATCTCGAAAAGAAAACGTATATGATGATGTCTCGTGATCAGAATATTGTACGAAAGACACCATTCTCTTTGTTAAAGGAAAATTTCACTATTTTGAAGACATTTTTATTTTCTGTCTGTAGAAAATACACCTAATATAATACTGACAAATATCAGCCTTATTATTTCACTATATTAATATGATGGTGCATTACGTTTTTGTTTTACATAATTTTTCATTTCATATATTTTGCAGTGCATAACAAACCAGAATTTCAATTTTTCAAAGGAGAATGAGTGATTGCCTGTTGCCAGAAAACACAGCCTTACATCTAGAAAAACTTCGTTCCACTTTCTGCAGAAACAATGAGGACATATGCATTGAAAACTAAATGGTGGAGAAATGTATAGTCTATATATATTGATTATTTGCATACTGTTAAATTAAGGACATCACTCGTTATGTTCATTTTATATTGAAATGAATAGTGACATTTATATTAATTTCAAGGTTCATTACTTAAATGCTACAAATTTATGTTTTCGTAGGTGATGATAGGAGGAAACTATCGAAAGAAAATCTAGCATAATCGTAAACTTTGAAACGACATAATGCATTATAAATACATCGACTTTATTACAATCCTTTTTTTTAAATTACAGTGCCACCACTGATGGACCTTCTACACGCAAAGAATGTCAACAACTCTACGTAGAAGTCGATCTTTCCCAATAGAAGTGGAGTGACGCGGACGTCGTATTCCCCCTACTTACGGGTTGTGTAGGCCTGGCTTAGAGGGATGATGGCAGATGCAAATACCTCACACATATCAGAATAAAACTATTAGTGTGATATTTGCATCTTGACTCTTCATTTTGTTGCACTTTTTCAAGAGCGCTCTTGTGTTTTTCTGTGTTTACGTGCTGTGTAACACTATATGTATATTCGTTTGCATGAAATTGAAGTTTTTACAAGATTAAACGTAACACTATATGTATATTCGTTTGCATGAAACTGAAGTTTTTCAAAGATTAAACGTAACAGTATCCTGACTAATAGACTTCAGATGCTCACTATATCTTATGACTAGAGTTAGAAAGTTGGTACCAAAACTGTTAAGTTGTGTGAGCTTGGACTATATTTCTACCGAGTGAAAAGTAATAGAGCGTCTCTCGGTGTCAGTGAAGCAGAACAACTAACATGTAGAGCCGGGTGGTAACCAAACATATGCTTCAATCGTCCACAGCCTTAGAAACAAGAAAATAATATAAAAAACAATAATTTCTAATGATAAAATTCTTAAATCCCAATCTAAATTAATTTACCCATACATATAAATATAACATACAAAATATACAATTATGGTTCTAGCCTCATTATAACAAATAACAATGAATATTTTCATTTTATCAAAATAAACACTCCTTTTAGGTTCAGAAAAAAAAAACAATATATGTTCTCTGAAAATATTTGTTCTACGTCACAAGACGTTACTGGAGCAAATCTGAAATATGATACAGTATTTATTACTATCATCAGATGAACAACTGCTTTATGAATCTAAATAGTGTATCTCGTATGTAGCACGTAATATTAAACCTGTAATCGTTTTCAAGAAAATTTTTCGTTTCTATTGTAATGGCAGCTAGGAAGTTCGTATCGTAATTCCGACGTTGAACTTGGACTGTAACGCAACTGAATGCATAGCAGCACGAGACGTCAACATTTAACGAAGAATAACCGGAGGAAAAAAATAAACGTGTTACACACTCCTATTTGCATAATTATTTAATAACAAATGAGTTTACTTTTTTGGAATCGTGCATTATATTCACATTACGTAAATAATACAATAATAACAGAATTGCTCACTTTGTTCAGAACCTAAAATATTAATATAATTTAACAATATTCTTCAAACTATTCACGACTCTACACAGATTTACAGAATGCCACAATACGTTGTTTGTGAATATACTGTGTATCATCTGTAGCGAGCGGCAGCAGGGCAAGGCGCGGGTGATATCTATACTCCTCGCTGTACTCAACTGAAATCTACTGCTTCGGTACGAACTTCCTAGCTCTGCTTATAACGTTAACCACTTTGCTATTAGAGAGACTGCCTCTTTTGTTTCGGCGTTATGAAATACACTTTGTAACTGATAGTGAGTCGTACTCGAACCTTGTTTGTACTGAAGACTTTTGCCGTGCTTGTAATAATAGCGATGGTTTTTTCCTCCGTCTGTAAACACTGATAGGAACAGTGCAGAGTGTATCTCGGGAATTGTACCAGATGGTGAGCAGGGATTGAAGCAAGAACCGCACGGGGCGCATTTCTAATGCGCTGGCATGTTTGTCACTTCCTTAGTGATAACACGCCTATCTGGGGGTCAGCGTACCATAATGGTTCACTCAGATGGACGTAGCCCTAGGTTTTGTTCTCCCTCTTAGTAGTACAGAGCGTTCCAGAGATAAGTACCGATTTATTCGTCGGCCGCTAGGCGGTGGCGATGGTTGAGCAACTGCAGGGCGGCCAGCTCCTCCTCTCTCGGCGTTTCAATCTGAGATTGGAATACGTAGAGAGGAGTCGTGTCGTGTCGTGTCGTGTCGTGTCGTGCTGCTTATTTAGTTACCACGTGGAGATTGCGTAATTGTGAGTACATACGTTGTGAATATTTATTATACGGAAAAAATGTGTGGCAAAACAAGACGAAAATTTAGAAATCGTTTTCCAGGCCGCCCAGTTTCGACCAAAAGGGCAATAGAACAATTAGTGAAAAAGTTTATTGAAACAGGTTGTGTAATATACAGAAAACAAAACAACCACAATCCCGTGTGCTTACTGAAGAAAAAATTGACGAAGTTGGAGCTGCTTTGGAACGTATACCTGAAAAGTCTCTGAGACCGGAGTTTCAAAAATATCTGCCCATCGAACAATAAACAAATTACCCTACAATTAAAGCTCTTCATAATAACTGTAGTTCATCAGTTACAATCCTTTGATTTTGACAGAAGACTCAGAGTAATTTTTGTAACTGGATGGTAGAAAAAGTTCATAATGACGAAATTGATCTCAGATCGATTTTTTTCTGACGAAGCATAGGTTTTGTTAATGGACATGTATCATCGCGTAATAGCAGGCACTGGGTAATAGAAAAATCTCACCATGTGACAGAGGTTCCGCAGCATGGGCAAAAAAAGGAATATGGTGTACCATCAATGTTCACAAAATTATTGGATCTTTCTTCTACGAAGAGACAATAAGCAGTGAAAGATGGGATAAGCCTTATTCTGAGACCATTGTGTGAAGAACTGACATCATAAACGGTTAACGGGTATTTTCAACAGGATAATGCGACAGCTCATACTGCCGTCTATGACAGAGCTCAGTCGTATGTTTGGGTGGAGAATTATCAGTAGAGGTTCATGACCGGCTCGTTACCCAGAACTAACACCGTTAAATGTGTATTTATGGGGAACACTAAAAACAGAGTGTATGCAAATAATCCTTGCACAATTGAACAACTAAAATATAATGTATTTTGTTTGGATACATTTTGGGGTATGGTGCACGATTTTTTTTTTTATTTTTAGTTATTGCTTAATTCTGTTCGTGACGCAATTAGACAAATCAGTACAGTGGAGCTCATGAATGTAAACGATGGTTTTTTACTACGATGTGAACTCGGGTATAGCGCAAAATGGTCAATACTTCTAGAAGCTACTGTCAAGAGGGCGAGTACAAAATTCTGTAATTAATATGACATATAATAATTAATGCTAAATACAACATATTATGGTCAGTAAGTATGCTTGCAAATTTTAATTCGGTGAAGCGCCGGTTGCAGGCGGTTGCTAAGCACCGTGCTGCCCAGCGGCCAAAGAATAAACCACTCGGTACATACTTTTCGCTGGAACGCTCTGTAGTACTGTCCCACCGAGTGGTTATGTCGCATGGTCGGCGAAACGGGAAAATCATGTGACAATGTACAGAGGGACCCGAAGGCTTACACTGCAACCTGAGGCTTATTGTGCTTACCACTCCTATTCTGTAATGATTGGGTAGCCGAACGGCCGCGCTCTTGTACAAGTACAGCATGCCGCACCGTGAACTAAATTCGGGATATTGTATGGATGATGATTATATGTTAATTAATGATAGCGAAATGAGTCCAAGGTCTATCGCCGAAAGTTACCCAGCAATTCTGCTACAATTGGTTGAGGGAAAACTCCGGAAAAAATCCAAATAGGTAACTTGTCCCAACCAGGATTTGAACTTCGGCCTGCTCGTTTCATGATCAGACGTGCTAACCATTACTCACACGTGACAGTTACATAACGGGACCATTTTATTTAAATTATTTTAAACAGTTTTATAATATTGAGTAGAATTGTAATTCCGTATAGCAAATATTTTCAGGAAAAAGCCTAACAGCTCAGTAACTAGCCTTTACAGAGGGGCGAGCAGTAAAAGGTGGTGGAAACCGAGATGCGACATAACCACTCGGACGAACAGTAGTAATACTGCTACTACTACTATTATGACTGCTGATGATAATGATAATGATAATAATAATAACAATAATAATAATAATAATAAGCAGTTCCATAGTACTGGGGTGGTCCTTGTAGTCTGTGACACTGTCTATGGTAGTGTAGGCAATGATGCAATAGTTCAATCGCGATATTTAAACTTTAAAAGATCATCATGTTCGTTTATTGGAAGTACATTATACTGAAACGAGTCGAATTTTTAAACATCCCAGGGGAATGATTAGTTTCGAATCTACGTGTTGTGTCTCTCTCCGATTTGAACGCTGCTTATTTTCCACCAGAGATTTGTAATTACTTTTTCTTTACTATATGAATTTATTGTTAAACATAGTACAATCTGATAACAGAATGTTCCATTCCTTCCAGCGTTGAGAGTAGCTTATAAAATTTAGTTTCATCCCTTGTACTTTGGTGTATTATGAACGAACGGTGACTCGTATATTGGTTGTGTGTAAAGCAAGCGAAATGTCTTGGTTTGTGAAATAGGATACGGTTAAACAGGAAGGAGGTTCCGCAACTTAAATTATGGCTGGAGTAATCCAGGAATTGCAATGAAGGAGAGGATCGTACAAGAGAGAGGCGGGCAGAACCGAAACTAACCAGTCGCTATGGAGATAAATAAAATAAATACACAACAGAGATGAAAATTGTGGAATGGAAGTCATACAGATTACGAGCACAGAAGGATAGAAACAGTGTTGAGTACAGATTACAAATCGAAAACTCTTCGAAGCTAGGAAATGTAGAAAGCATGTTGTAAATATTCAGATTGTCAATGTTAATGCAGATAATACAATATAATATTTGTTTTATTCAGTCTTATGACAAATCAGTTACCGTATTAAAACAATGGCATATGTCATAACATGTAGTCATTGAGTTTTATACAAAGTAAGTTACGAACGTTTTCGCCCATTCAGGCATCTTCAGGTTCAGTGTATAACATCTCATTATTAATCTGTATAATAATTACAATGATAGTCGATGAGATGGACTGTTTGAAATTGATCAAGATACAGTATATATAAAATGTACAAACATATGCATAATTAAAATGTAATCGTGTTACAAGGTCATAAAATTGTGAAAATTGTGAACACGTAGTGTTTTACATTTTAAACTTCATAATACTCAGTGTAGATCTTGTTTTGTAGATTCCATTAAAATGATGAATTGTATCTGAAATATATAATTATGAAATAGAAAAGAGCAAACTTTCAAACTTAAGAGTGTGATTGGATTAAATTAGCAAATGTACTCATGTTATTAAAACGTGGCAACTGCACAGGCTGTTGTGATATATCATTATGATCTGAAGTAGTGTTTATCTGTAATGAAAACTTTAATGTCAAAAATTTTGAAAATTTTAAAGTATTGAAATATACTAATTATGTGAACATACTTACGAAGACACGAGGCGACCTTGCTGCTTTAGATACTATGGCTAATATGACGCGAGTGTTGTATGTGCTCGTGTAGACAGCTGACGCGGAAGGATATTACGTTGTGATGGGGTTAAAAGTTGTATAGGGGATTCCGGATTTGAGTCAAATTTTCATTGAGGATGCCGTTATCCATTTGAATCTGTTTTGCAACATAATATTCCTCTGAAGAATTTATCAATTTTGCATCTATTCCAGATTTTAGTATTTTTTAGGGTTTTGTGTATCATGTCCAGTATCTATTAAATGGGAGGCGTATGTGGATTTTTTACGGTTATGTTTGAAATCCGAAATGTGTTCATTGTATCTAATTTTAGTGTTTCTTTTAGTTTGTCCTATATATTTTTTTCTTACGTGTAAAACATTCCAGTCTGTAAATACCATTATTGTGAAGCTTATTAACTTTATGAAGTCTATTGTTTAAGTTGTTATTAAGTTTATTATTTGGTTTATGTGCTATGTGAATATTTTCTTTTTTAAAAAAGTTAGCCAATTTATTTGATATATATTTATTATATAATAAACCGAAATGTTTTTTGTTAATGTTGTTTTGTTTTGTTAACGTAGATGTATTGTTTAGTTCTTTTTTTCTTTTGTTCTTATTTATTAATTTCTTAATCAAATTTGTACTGCAGCCATTTCCATTGGCTATTTGCATTATTTTATTATATTCTTTCTTATAATTGTTTTTGCTTAGCGGGAATTGTATTAGTCTATTAATAATGTAGTTGAAGTTACTTAGTTTATGTGCTGTTGGGTGTTCTGAATCTATGGAAGTACTATGGTTGGTGGTTCCCGGTTTTCTGTAAATATTGAATTCTAATCTATTTTTATGTTTTTATTTATCGTGATGTCTAAAAAATGAATCATATTGTTGACTTCAATTTCTTGTGTAAATTTGAAGTTATTATGTAAGCTATTGAAAGAATTTAATAATTATTCATTAATTTGTTGGCTTTCGTAAATTATTAAGGTATCATCTACGTATCTATTGTAAAATTGTACATTGTGTGTTTTTAGGATATTGTTGACTTTGTTATCTTCAATATCTTGAATGAATATTTCGGCAAGTAAACCGGATAATGGATTGCCCATAGCTAATCCTTTATATTGTGTATATATTTTATTATTGAACTGGAAGTAATTCTGTTTTATTTCAATGTACCGAAGTACATATGATATTTCCATGCATGGAAATGTCATATGTACTTCGGTACATTGAAATAATATATGATATGCGTAAATCACGAAGTGATTTAAGACGGCGCTTATTCCGTCGGATCCCGGCCAACTAGTCACTCATAACGAGTGCACCTCAGCACATGTGTGGACTTCGGTCCTATGTTCATAGACATCTATGACGTAGTACAGAGGGCGGCCACTAGAGGGAACCCAAGAGTTGGAACTCAACCAGAGACAATTCTGTTCGACGCCGGGTTTGTATCCGGTGTGGCTTAGTGGATAAAGCATCAGCACGTAGAGCTGAAAACCCGGGTTCAAGTCCCGGCGCCGGAGAGAATTTTTCTCCGTTCCATTACTCTTTCATCGTAATTCTGTTTTGTTACAATGTATAATAATTTAATTATTTGATCTATTGTGGATTTTTGTATATTGTTTTTAAGTAATTTCTTCTCAATTATGTCAAGAGTTTCTTTTATGGGAATATTAGTAAATAAATTTTCTGTATCTAGTGATAACATTTTAGTGTTTTTCGTGATCTTTAGATTTTGAAGTTTGTTAATTAATTGACTAGTGTTTTTTGTTGTATATAAATGTTGTAACTTCAATGTAGATTTAAAAAAAACGTTGGAGAAATTTACATATTTTATAATTCGGAGAATTTGTACAGTTTACTACTGGTCTCATTGTTATGGGGTTTTTATGTGTCTTGGGTAAGGTTTTCATAGACGGAATTTTTGGATTTTGATTGATGTATTTAAACATTTCGTTGGGTGGGATAATGTCTGGCATTATTTTTAAAGTGGTTCTAATTTCTTTTTGGTATGTATCAGTAGGATCATTTTTGATTTCTATAATTTGATTTTTCTCAAAAAATTAGAACCCCGGTCCTCCCGAATGCAAGGCCAGCCCTCTACCACGCCGCTAGCCCGCTCGGTATGTAAATAATTTAATAAATGTAAATTAGTAATACTGGAAATAATATCAATAGAAGGCCAGTAAAGTTAACCCCATGACAGGCCAAATCGGCCCAGGGGATGGCGAGAGGTTAAGGCTCCCACTTTCAAAGACAATCAGCATTTTATAGCAGTAAGGATGCCCGTCGCTTTTACTCCCAAGGGACTGCCCTGGTACTCATTTCTGTTAGAGGCTGAGTAGATCCCAGAGCCATAGTGCGGCTAGAAGAATTAAATCAATGGAGGAAATCCATGATCGCAAGGGGAATCGAACCCGCGACCTTTCGGGTTGCAGCGTTACGCCATAACCGCGACGCTGCCGCGCGCCCCCATATTTTTATTGTAAAAGTGATACAAATTTTGAACTTAATACGACAGTAGTTTACGATTTAATAAGCTCATTGTAATTGTGAAGAATGTACTCTTAACAATTCGACCTAAAATGTATTTTTCATTCTACGCTTTGAATGATTTGAATTACGAATTGTATCCTTTGCTGTGATTGGTTATTTGAAACTTAGTATAGCCTACTTATTAACGGTGATTACGTTTCAGGAGACGGATGTCGTTTAAAAAAATTGTGACAGTATATTGTCCCGATATAATGGTATTCACGTGAAATTTCAGAGGTGAACAAGTCTTTGAACATAATTCTTTCATTGTAAAAAATGTGCAATATCTGTACCTCTGCGATAAATATATTTATATGGAAGTTGAGAAGAAAGAATCTAAGGGACAATATTATAAAATTATACAAAACCACCAGACCATAAATATAACGCGCATGGCAGCCTATTCATTCTTTCCAGTTGACGTAGTCCATCGTGGAAGTTGGTCATGTATCAAGTTAAAATTCAACTTTATTGCGTAGAAACAGCTGGAATAGTACAGAGAGACAGAGAGCGAAATAACAAGAGAGGCGAAGAGAGTAAGATAGAGAGAGAGAGCAAAACAACGAGAGAAAGAGAGACTAAAACAGAGAAAGAATATGGATTCGATTTAAAACTGGATTACTTTTCTTTTTGTGTTCAAATCTCACAATAAAAAAATAAAAATTTATTGCTAACAGTTATAGGTTTATCTTCTTTTCCTAACAGTAATTCAAGCGATAAGCATTTTAACTGGTTATTTAACGACGTTGTATCAACTGCAAGGTTGTCTGTCGTTCATAGAATTGATGATAGTGATTTAGAGAGACAAGACTGAGAATTATAATAGTTAAGGATTCTTGCATTTTGTTGGCTTACTGCATTTGAGGAAATTCTACAAAAGACTAAAAATAACTTATTATTTTTATACCTCAGTTAACATCTGTTATGAATTTGTTATTTATAAAAAATAAAAACATTTGCAGACATATGAGCTGGTATCACCATACGCATTTCACATTCGAGAAAAATAAAGACTTAACGAGGTTTTAGAAGTAAGCCGACGATTTGGGAAAATCGCGTAAACTGATAGAAGTAAGCAGAATTGTAATTCAGATCCTAGTGCAGCCTTGGATAAGGAGATCGGCTCATTACTCCTGAGCCACCGACATGCGTAGCTCAGTTTGCAATCGCGTTTGTCTGCTCGTGCGTGAGTTCGATTCCAGCGTGGGCCGATTACCTGGTTGGGGTTTCCCCGAGGTTTTCCCCAACCGTAAGGCAAATGTCAGGCAATATATAGCCTCATCTCATTTCATAATCTGCTTATCCTGCAATTTTTATCATCCCCCTGGCATTTGTTTTTTTATCATCTCCCTAGCATTTGTTTCTTTGTTTTTCAACATTATAATTTCAATGATTGTACCTTTTAACATGATTCATGTTTATTTCATCGTCCTAAATTAAAACCGTTCTATCATTTTATCTTGTTAATATAATTTAGGTTAAGTTATAGCTTCTGCTTTGTGAAATCATGGATAGTCACGTATCAGAGACTGTTTAATATGTATTAATCATTGAAGTGAAATGAAACTGTTTTAATGAAAATGAAACTGAATCAACAAAGCCTTCCTGACTAGTAATCGTCCATAGAGTTCAATGAAGATTGTATAGTTGGCACAACTGGTAATAAGAGAACAACAGATCAGAACTCACTACAGCCATCTAGTAGAATATTCGTAACGATGAGATGGTACAATAATACATTTTCAAGACATTTTAGTACATATTTTAGTAAGTCAATTAATATTTTATTGTATTAGAGTATTTTATTTTTTCTAATCTTTATATACTTTCCTCTAATCGTGTAATAGTCAATTAAATCCCACTCGAGTTTGATTTTCTCTAGATAAATCAAAACCTCCAGTGAGATTACTGTTGAAAATAGTTATGGGATTATGAATTAATTAGCTTTTTGAGCTCAATCTAAATAGAGAGTAACAATAAATCTTAAAATAAATGTTTCTAATGGTTCGCCATTTTTTTACTATAATTTCCATTCTGGCGCAACAGCTGTGAAGAAATATGAGTAGTGTGAAACCAAACAATTTTTAACCGCATTAGGTTTATTAAAAGCCTGCAAGTCCCAAGTCTGGAGAAATTGAAATGGAATTTTGTTTGGTTGGTTTTGGCTGAATTTACGTATGGCCTTAACTACCGAAAAAAATTTGGCGGTGTTTACATACAATTTTCTGGAGTTTACCTGTGCCTGCCCAGGATCCTGGAGTTCTTAGGTCTCGTCTGAAAATTGAATCTTGCGTTCCAGGGTTGAGGCAGCACCTGATTTACGAACGCCATTCAGGCCACTCACTTAACAGACTTGAACAAACATTGCATGTGCAATGGGCCAATATTGGTTTAAGTGTACCGATCCATCCCCGGTCGGGACCCGAAAAGCCAGCCAGCCAACTGTAACGTCTGTAGCATCTCACAT
Source organism: Periplaneta americana (assembly GCF_040183065.1). Taxonomy (NCBI): domain Eukaryota; kingdom Metazoa; phylum Arthropoda; class Insecta; order Blattodea; family Blattidae; genus Periplaneta; species Periplaneta americana. The sequence continues at coordinate 128,095,653 of NC_091118.1, read as the reverse complement.
TTACTTATTAAATTATTTACACTCCTCCAGATATCATAGTTTTGAACAGCTTCAAGCAGCAACTTTTTTTAGTAGGTTATTTTACGACGCTTTATCAACATCTTAGGTTATTTAGCGTCTGAATGAGATGAAGGTGATAATGCCGGTGAAATGAGTCACGGGTCCAGCACCGAAAGTTATCTAGCATTTGCTCATATTGGGTTGAGGGAAAACCCCGGAAAAAACCTCAACCAGGTAACTTGCCCCAACCGGGATTCGAACCCGGGCCACTTGGTTTCGCCGCCAGACGCGCTAGCCGTTACTCTACAAGTGTGGACGGAACTTTTTCTCGTCATGAAAAACAATAACACTTTATTTTCGCAATTTCTTATTCTTCCCAATTACAAGAGCGATTGTTTTTATCAGGAATTTCTCCAAACATGAAATCAGCTGTGGTTTACAAATACTAGTCTGCGGCGGCTCAAAAGGATCATGTGAATTTACTTCATGCCCATCACGTAACCAACCATAGCCGAAAGAAATTAAACATTTTGTATAACCACGAAAAGAAATACGAACTCTGGTAACACTACAGTGAACTGCACTCTTTTGTATTCTTCAGAAAAAAACTGGCAATATTCTTTTGTCAGTGTTTGTCATAAATGAGTAATGGGCGTAAAACAACTTCATCGATTCCAAGGGGAAATATCGTCTAAGCAAATCAAGAACATTAAAGTTTCTTTTATACTGTGTCGCATATCAAAACATATAGGTGACACAAATGAAAGGCGACTCTGATATAATAATAAACTGTGAGTTGAACTTCCACGTGTTGACAGTCGTGAATAGTTCATGTGCAAGACTGCAATGTAATTGCAACATTTTAAATATTTTATGATTTAATTTACGCGACATTCACTGTGATCCTTAGTGCAGCGTGCCTAATTATGTTCTACCACCGTTACACGCATCTCTAATAAGTTGAATTAGGCCTACGTATGTGTTGCGACCTAACAGAGTGATTACAAGATGAATGTAATGCTAATAACGGACGTGTTTTCAGTTTATCGGCGCCGTGATTTGTGACACTTCGTTGGCCAACTACTGTATGTAATGAGATTTGTTTATCGTACTGGCCACTGTTAATAAAATTTTCAGAGATTAAACTTATTTTAAGCTGTATTTATTTTGCCGTGAGACTTCTCATTTCATGAACTAACATTAGACATTCACAAATAAACTGGCAAGGGATTACAATGCAGATAAATCTCCTCTTCCTGCTGGGCAACGAATGCGTATTCTCTACATTTTTAGCCAAAAACATTAGATATACAAATAATAATGTTTAATGAATTGCATTGAATTTAAATTATTGTAATATTTGTGAAGAAAAATTTGTTGAATAAATAACCCAAAAGAAAGCTCAGTTGTTGATAGGGATAGGGATTTCATGCTTTAAAATAATCTTTAATATGAATGCAACTATATCCTTAAAAAAAAAAGTGCATTAATAGTTTGGAAATAGTAGCGTTACTACACCATGTAAAACAACGATGAAACACATGTAAATTCCAAGTTTGTGTGTTAATAATTTATTTTCAGATATTTTTAAGTTTATTTATAGTCCCTTTAACTGAAAGGTCATATCGCGACTGTCCCCTATCTGTTTGGAATGGTAAATTGCTGATAGATCGATAGTTGCCTTCTACCGGTCTCTCCGAGAGCCCCTTACCTGCAAACATGTTCACCATTGCACACTCGTGGAAAGAAATTTTTGTTCGACGGGAAAAGGCACATAAGTAAAAAATGTCGATTTTTCAGTTGTACCTAATCACACAAGTCTAGTATTTTTTCTAATTTTTGAAATAATGAAATTTCTTGTATTTTAAATTGAAAAGGGTCTTACTTTAACCAAGATACATGAATTTCATTATTATACTTATATTCAGTTAAGAGTAAATTAAAAAGAAAGTCTCTCCTGAAAAATTATTTTTTTTTTTTTAATTTGTGTGCCTTTTCCCGCCGACCAAAGATTGATAATGATAGACATTGATATTCGAATAGCCCGTCAGGTCATAGGCCTACAATTGCAAAGTACATTTTTGTATACTGTTAGAATTTTCGTTTCTGCGTTGTGACATATGTATTGTGAGAAACAGACAATATAGCCGAATATTTCGTAACGTGTGATTAGAAAATCGTCGCTGCAAGTAATGCATGTTATATCCACCAATGTGGAGTAACGGTTAGCATTCTTGGCCGTGAAACGAACGGGCCTGGGTTCAAATCCTGGTCGGGACAAGTTATCTGGTTAGGGTTTTTTTCTGAGGCTTTCCCTCAACCACTCGAATCACAATTGCTGGATAATTTTCGGCGTTGGACCTCGGACTCATATTGCCTTCATTAGTATCATTTAATTAAGAACTTGGCGGACGTGGTTCCAGGATCTGCCTATAGGCGGCATCTCTCTGTGGGAGCTACACATATCCAGTGAAGCCGTAAGGGCTTTAATAAGCGGAATGCGGGTGACAGGGGGATTGTAGCTCCCTTGGATAGATGGCACCTTGGTGAGTCGTGGAATCGATGGCCGCAAGTTCTTCTGGTTGAAGAAGCAGCAGATTCAGACACATGAATTGCGAACAGATTCCATCGATCTGAGGAGGCCGCAGAATAACATCACAGGCAGGAGGAGGATCAGGTCTCCAGAACTGGATGCTGTGGCTGATTCGATACACACAATGCCGTGAATCATGCGCTTGAAGAGCGATCCTAAATGGACTTCAACAATCATTCCAACGTAAGGAGGTTGCACAATAAGCCTAACGCTGCGGTGCTTGCCTGCGGGCTCTCGTCCGAAAAAAATGCATGATATGAGTAATATGAGACTATCTTCGAAGTGAGCGCCGTCAAGCAGATACGATACGCGTATCGTATTCAAAACAATCTCAATACGCTAATCGCGTGATCGATGTCATTTGTTTGATGTGTCAGCTGTTTTACAAACAGCGAGCTCAATTACGTATGTTGAAAAGGCATGTTGTAACACATAATATTTTGTATTTTCCTGAAAGCCATTATTACCATTCTTCATTAACAACCAGAATATTAAGTTTTCATGCGCCTTATTAAGAAAACTCAACAATGTTTATAGCTAAGGCCGACAGAGTGACCAACATGCTAACATGTCGATAACAACGTAACTACTTTCGAAACTTCAGCTTCCATATTTCGTAACCTCCGTATAAAATCGTTTTCAATGCGTACTCAAAATTTAATAAAACAGGGATCGGGGAATCGTATTCAATACGGAAACTGTATTCAAATCGATCTGAATACTCCATGAAAACAAAGTAATTTTAACTAGCACTTCCATGAACACTAACTTTACTATTTACACTATTTTAACTAGCACTTTCAATAACACTGACTTTAATATTTACAATATCTTAATTGGCATTTTCACAGAAAATATACTTTATTATTTTACAATATTTTGACACGTATGTTTGCTATTTTCAACCAACATTTTCAAAATCACTGAATTTACTATATACAATATTTAACACCCTGCCGGAAACCAAGCGTAGAACGGCACTGGGACAAGACGACCTTGACTACCAACTCATATGAAGCGATAACAGTTGATCAGGATTGCCACGTCAGACAAAAAATATGCAATAATTTTTATTTAATTTACACAAAAGCCGTCCATTCTATCGAAATACGAGAAAGGAAAAATATTCTTTATTACATTCTCTATTGGTATTGATAGAAATCAAGTAATTATCCACAACGACGACGTTAAAGTTTTATGAAAGATAGTTTTTTTATTTCGAAAACTATAAAATTCCCACCGATATAGCATTAGACTTTTTTGTTATACTCAATATGGTCAATTCGCTTTGCAAAGCTGAAGGATTATTTCTCTTCCACTCTGTATAATCTGAGTTCGTTATTGCTATTAAGAGGAAATATCTCCGTAACTTAAAACGACTAAAAAGTAAAGAAGTCAACATGCCTGAGGAGATAAGAAATAGAATACGTAATTAGAAAAAAGGAGAAGGATAAATAAAATTAAATGTTGAATTATAAAACGAGCGAAAGAGAGTTAAACTTTCTACCGAGTTTGTTGACATGTTCAAAGTACCTGATGTTAAATTATAAATTGAATACAGTATGCTTAAATCGCTCAATAGAATAAAAAATAAATGTATTAGAACTACATGAAAGAAGTGTTTTAATATATTTATTTATAACGAGATTATTGATTCACTTTATGGACATAACTTTTTACACTTCTGAATTTCTAGTAGAATAACACTCACTAGAAGAGACGAAAGGAGGCATGGAACATTAAAGAATAATAAAATGGCGAGTAAGTACTGTAAGTATAAATATACTGGTCAGTGTTTAAACCCCTGAATATGGTTGATACAATGTATAATCCCTTGAACAATTGCGAAAGTTAACTATAAAAAAAGTTGAAAAAAATAACAGTCTTTCGAATATGAAAGAACTTTGGTGAACACTGGAAACACTGTAAGCTCTTCACGTAGTAACAAAATATATTGTAAACAATTAAGTTGTTATTGTTTTCTCTTGAACATGTTAAAATGATCAGTATTTAATTACACATATACGAAAGTCGATATGTAGTTTTTGCTTCAGTTTATGAAAGAAGAGGACGTAAGAAGAGGACGTCCAGTCTTCAATTGAGGAAAAAGATTCGTAAACGAAACGAAAATTAACTGATTTGTTTAACTCTGCAAAGAGAGTTTAATTACACTCAACAACAAGAATTTTGCTCTGACTTAAAACAATGTGACCCTTATGGTTTGATGTGAGCTGAATCCGAAAATGCATCTCTTTTCTTCGTATCACGTATGGGTTTTAAGATATACTATGATTTCTCTTTTCGATATGCGCTTTCCCAGGAAACATCTGGCGCGGGTTGGGGGTGTAAACCAAAACAAAAGCTAATGCATTTTATGAGTTTATGACTTATTTACGGTTTCTTATGGTTGTTGGCATGTTATTTTGTACTTATAATAAATAAACAGATATTGGTCCCTTCTATTAAGTAAATTTCGTAATAGTTCAAAGTGAGGTCTATGAAATGAACAAACAAGGGTGTGGTTTTCAGTATATAAAGGAAAAGTTTACCAGTTTGAATGAAGGCAAATTAAAAGAGAGCATTTTCATCGGCCCACAAATCCACAAAGTTATGGCTGACACTTTATTTGAGGAAAAACTTTCCGTTACAGAAAGAATGGCATGGCGCGCTTTCAAAGACGTTTGCTCAAATTTCTTTGAAAATTCTAGGGCAGAGATCTACATAGAACTTGTTGTGGAAACCATGTTAAGTGCATATGACAAAATGGAGTGTAATATGTCTCTCAAAATACACTTTTTACATTCTCATTTGGATTTCTTTCTTCCTGACTTTGGAGCGATAAGCGACGAGCATGGGGAAAGATTTCATCAAGAAATATCTGAAATGGAAAGGCGATATAAAGAAAGAACATCATCTAGCATGCTTGCAGACTATTGTTGGTTCCTTCTAAAATAGGTCTATTTATAAACAGAATTCATCCAGAAAATTATTTTAAATGTAAGTTCAAATTCCGGGATTTCTCTCATTATACGCATAAAATATTTTTATTGTTGTTCTGTTTTAAACTATGTATCATAATTTTTGTATTCAGGACACATTTTTAAAGTATTATGAGTAATTTTGAATTCCTAATGTGTAATTTTATCAGTAGCAGTGAAAAATTAAAAACAAATAAGTTTTGTCATAAAAAATTCAATTCATTTTCCTCGGAAAGTGGTACGTGGTGGAGCAATTTCGATTTTAAATTCAGATTTAGGGCACACAATATTAGTAATATTCACCTATTTTTATTTCGGAGCAAGACAAAAAGTAAAAACTTGTTGTTCAGTGTTATTTTTCTTGGTGCTTAAGCCTCTCTGAGAAACTCAAATGATATCCAGATCTGGGATTTCTTGAGCCCTGCACATATCAGACGTCCAAGGCATGAAGTCAGCACAATGTGACCGTGGCTCATGAGAAAGACGTTAGCCACGGATATGACCTCACATAAAACAACCGAGGACGTAATATTGCCAATGGACCAAGATATACTCTCTGTGCTCGATGGAGGTGAGAGATTGAGGGTTCTACCAGAGAAATTCTAATCGGAAAATATAACGTTACACCTAGTAGCGGCAATTTATGAATATATTATTTTATTTTTATAACCTTATCTAAAGTTAAGAATACGGATTATTTGAAAATGTATGAAGATATAATTCAATACTGGCAGTAAATCTACGCATATATGACATCCCAAAGTCTCACAAGCTCAGGTTTTATAATTTATGATTGTGCGTGGGCATTTAAGTATGCGTTTCATATGAATAAGTAAAACCGTCAACCCAAATTTCTTCCACGGAACACCACCGCCAGTTCTACAATATTCCTGTTGCGCTTATTGCAGGGAGGGGAAGAAACGAAATAACTTACACCACACGATGACAAATTGCTCATATTTTTTCCAGTCTAGCACTGCGAAGCGTCTCGAAAGCTGAACACAATATTTGTAAGAAATTGAATAACATCTACGAACGATCTTCACTCTCTCTCTCTCTCTCTGAAGGCTTTAAACCCCAACAAAAAATTTCAATAACAAAACTCTATGTGATAGATTTATTGATATTCAATTCGGCGTTATAACCAAAGATGAAGATTAATCACATTGTAAGAATTATGTGTAGGCCTACATATAACGAATTAAATGTATAAAGGGGAAATGAGCACAAATTAAATTTAAGGTGTAATAACTTCTATTGTGGCTAAAGGACTAATCTGTTCGGTTGCAAATCTAGCGGACTCGGGTTCGATTTCTAACAGAGGAGGAAATTATAATTTCCTTTGCACAGCCTCACGGTGTGTTTCTTATTTTTGTTTTTCCCTGTACTATATCAAGCTATGACCTTGTACCGTGATAATTATCATGGCATTTTGCTACTTCTAGAAGTAAAGTGTTAGTTGAAAAGCTATCACAAAACCGAAGACAGAAGAGGCAGAATGACTCAGTCGTTGAATTTAATTATTGTAACGGTACTGATGATGATTATGACGGTGACGTATGATCAGTAATTACTAAACTGATTATGAAGTGAGTAGTAAAACACAATCATTATCCTCAACACATGCACTCATGTATCTTCTGTGATTGGACCTAGACAAGGTGTAGATTGGAGTTTTCCATTGATGAACATTTATTTTTCACAACGTTTCCAAGATTATGCCAATAAGGCAGATTGGCAGCATGTAACGACCACAACGAGAAGAAACCCCATTCATTGATTTTTTTTTTTTGGTTACCTGAAAATGAAGATAGAAATAATCTGCGAAACGCTGTAATTTAGTTCTCTTATTACCGACAATGGAAGTGGTCCAAACCACAACTCTTCTAAACAATTCATCTTTGCTTTCTACCTCATTAAGAAACGGATCTCTTGGTCTAGTTCATTCTCAATTATTTTGTGAGCATTATAACTCAAATTAAGGCGATCACAAATATCGTAATTACACAAGTTACGTTTTGTTATAGCAACAGTTTTAATAAACACAGTGGATTGTGTGGCAATAAAATCTGCAGATGTATGATTATATCGTGTAGCTGACGTATTAGACACTATAACCAAAGAAATTTATGAGATATATTTTTAATTGTTAAAATTATAAGAAGTAAAAATAGTTGGTAATAGCGTGAATTTATTCAGAAGTAAATTGGGTCTTCTACTCTGTCTTAGACCTTTATTCTTGGCTACTTTAAGCAACTGGACAGTACTGTTGAATTAAAATAAAGAAAGGGAAAGAAATGGAAAGAGAAACGATTAAAAAGTACTACGGGAATTCCCGTTCTTGCAAGGTAGTTTGGAGCTGTGAGGTTCAAGCCTTACTCCACTTGTCTCACTTTATTTTCCTTTGTTCCATTTAAGAAATTTGAGGTAACTTTGAAGGAGAAAAAGTTTAATATAGACATAACCCATTATATGACACATGAGAGAGAGAGAGAGAGAGAGAGAGAGAGAGAGAGGAATATTGCAAGCACGATCAACAGCACGACTGAGGAGCAGCAGCAGCGCAGGGTTGCCAAAGATGTTAAAAAGTCTGGGCAGAGAGAGTGGTGAAAGGAGGACGTCGCTATCTTCTCCAGACAAGGGATGCGACCCTTGCACTGAGCGAGTAATAGAAAATGCCGGAATTTATATTATAGGAGTACGTATGTCCATAACCCATTTCTTTTGTACCAAATGTTTTCCTTCTTATAATATTTCTTTCCACTAAATATATTTATGCACGGTGCCATTTGCGTAATTTATTTCATGTAAGTGTTTATATTCTTTAATTACATACATTAATGTCTTCCAGTTGTGCCTCAGATTATGTACCCTTTTGTTTGTGTGTTTATTCTTGGTATGTACCATTGCTTTCATTTCCATAACATTATTTTTACGATTTGTGCTGAAAGTCAACAAATGTGTTTGATATACAGGTAATCGTTAGTGCGACTGACCAATAAAATCAGGACTCCCATATAATACCTTTTGCTTACAAGCTAAATTATGATGAGAGCAAATAGAAGTTAATTTTTTTCTTCCACCATGTTAATAATGTCAAAAAAAGTGCTTATACAAATTTTGGCCACTCGATCGCAATTATGAGGGCCGTAAAAAATAAGTTTGCCAAGGGCCGTTAACAGAAAAAAACACAATTTGATTAGAAAAATTTATTGGAAAAGACACACCAGTTTTTGAGCTATTTCCCAACATATTCTCCACCGGAAATGAGACATTTGTCATATCATGGGATCGACAGAGATGTGCATACGGCTGTCAAACGCTGGTTCCCATCCCAGGCGGCAAGGATACAAAAATTGATCCCATGGTATGACAAATGTCTCAATTCCGGTGGGGGTATGTTGACAAATAGCTCAACAATTGTTGTATCTGTTTCAATAAATCTTTCCATGTAACTGTGCTTTTTGTCTGCAAACGGCCCCAAGGAAAATCACTTTCTGGACTGCCTCGTAATTGCGGCCGGGTGTCCAAGATTTGTATAAGCACTTCTTTTGACATTATTAACACGGTGGAAGAAAAAAAATAACTTTTTTATCTGTCCTCATCAGCATGTTGATTGTAATCCGCCTTCCTAGCTCAGCTGGCAGAGTGCTGTCTTACGGCGACCGCGAACTCGGAGTTATATCTGTGGTGTACAAAGCCTAGGTTGTGAGTGTTTTCTCGGGGTTTTACAACTTTCCCTTTGCATTCCACCAACACTAACCACAATCCTCCTTTCATTATCATCTCCATTTCGAAAAATAGAGCCACTCCTATGTTTGATTAACGCCGAATCGCCGTCTATGTTTGTATGTTTTTGACTGTTTATCCAAAGATTGGTAGTTAAGTGTGGTGATGGATTATAGATGACTCATACAAATATTTGTAGATCTACATAAAAGACAAAGCAGTTGCCGTCCCCCGGTTCTTACATTTCTTCCTGATAGAGACATGACGACATGAGGTGCAGTAGACCAACACAAAAGTATGGTATACAGACTTGAAGTCTAGAGAGAAATGCGTACTGTGGCGGACAATGGGGCTGGCTTAGCCGTATATCATAATCAGCAACTCATTCCATCACCCATGCACAAAAAGCCTATTTTTGTAGAAATGCTGAGAGATGCGCCATGTCCCACTCGATAATCATCTCTAGACCTGTACTCTTTGTTTCCAAAATTCAAATCTAAAATACATGAAGTAAGAGATCGCAAACTGGCAGTTTCAATTTTATTATAGATTGATCTGTGTCAACGTAACGCTACGTATTAGCTAGACCTTAGAAAATTGACTGTCGCAACTCTGGAGTTCGTCAAACAAAATCTGACGAAAGTCAGTGATACTGCCTGAGTAGATATATTAAACATTACACTGCTGATGTTGAAAACTTGTTTATTCGTCTGAGAAAGTGAAATTTCTCTACAGAATTTCATTACATTTTCTCCCCTTGTTTTCAGCAAGCATCGACTTGAAGTTGTTTCTCTATTGCATGTTGCTTATGTACTTCTAGCTCGTGACATGTCAATGACGCATTGGAGTAAAACATCTTCAAAGAGAGTAATTAACGAAAGTAAAGCAGTTAATTAGTTCTGTGCAAAAACTGTTTGCTGTTCACAATGCTACAAATGAAAGTCGATCGTTTGGCTTTTAGTCTGTTTCAACTGAAGCTGTGCACACGAAAATTCAATGTACTGGAATTAAAGAAACGAGCAAATTTGTATTCAGAAGGTAAGAATAAATAATAATTTTGTAATTGAAGCCGATGTTTCATCCCTACACACGGAAGTCTGCTTGCACCTTGGAAAGTTTCACACTGTCTTCGCTATCAGTTGGCAATTAAGTCTACATTCAGTTATGAAAGTTACTGGGTGATGCATTTCTAACAAGAATAATAGCAACGGTATAGATTAAATTGACAATCTCCGTCTACCTTCCCCCATGTAGGAGTCGTTTGGTATTGTTCAACTTGAAACAAGAATGTAAATTAATTTAAATTAAAAAATACAAGAAAAAAATTAAATAACAGAAGTATAAAAATGAAACATAAATTTAATGAAATTAAAATGGTAGTTATTATAAAGCCAGCCGAAAATAAAAGGAACAATAATAATAATAATAATAATAATAATAATAATAATAATAATAATAATAATAAATTGAAGAGCTAATTCGCTAATTCGTGAAGAATCACAAACCTTATTCACCACTTATGTCCTAAGTGAGATTCGAATATATGGATTCAAATTCTGCATAGAATCAAAGCTGCGTCTAAATAATTTCACACGGCGCAGTTAAATCATAAGAATTTTTGTATAGAGGACTTTCATGTAGGTATTATAAAAAAGTATAATTGTTATTTATTTTATTGCCATTAATAAACAAACGAATTGTCGGTTTCTGCACCCAATTCATCTCCTGTAATCGTTCTGAAAATGTCTGTAAAATATTTTATTTATTTATATCTCAATTTAATGTACTGCGCTATGAAATGTGACTTCTTAACTTTTACTGATATCTATTTTCTCAGGGATTTACCTTTGCTATTTGTACAAATTCACTATTAAATCACGTATTAGCATAAAGAGTCCCGCGCCGTGGCGTCGTGGTCTAAGGCATTCTGCCTAGGACTCGCGTTACGGAATGCGCGCTGGTTCGAGTCCTCATGGGGGAAGAAATTTTCTCATGAAATTTCGGCCAGTGTATGGGACCGGTGCTCACCCAGCATCGTGATGCACTTGGGGATCTACGATAGCTAGCGAAATCCGGTTAAGGAAGTCAGCTATAACGGCTGGGGGGATCATCGTGCTAACCATACGATACCTCCATTCTGGTTGGATGATCGTCCACCTCTGCTTCGGCATGTGGCCATGAGAACAGCAGTCGGCTGGTCGGTCATGGTCCTTCATGGGCTTTCGTGCCACGGATTTATCAGCATAAAGACTTTCCATTTTCCACACACCAATTCTGACTTCGTGATTGAACTCAATCACTGTCAATTCTGAATTAATTACATTTTTACTAAGGTCTCTTTCAAAGTCTTCAAACAGCTCTGAAATGACAATTACACAATCAGGTGCGACTTGTATACGAAAACCACCACTTCAATGAATCATTATGTTTAGACATAAAAAATTGGATTTTTTGTTACGTTCATTACACATTGAGCCGAGCTCGACGCATCAGTTAACCATCTAATGCACCATCTTGCCGACAGAGTTCACTTCAATAGTATATCATCGATAGCGCCATTTTTCCTCTTACTTTCTCACCTAAATTCCCATTGGCCGGCTAGTATTTTTTAAACAAAAGAAAGAGGAAACCGAGGTTTCTTGGCTATGCTTAGTAGCAGATCAACTTCACTCAGGAACCCGCGCTCGTCTAGTAAACTTCACTTAGGAACTTACGTTCGACGTGTAAGGTTGCTCCGAGAATCGTGATATAATTAACTTTACTTAGGAACGTACGCTCGATGTGGAAGATTGTTTGGAGAACATCTCGGACAGTTAACTTCATTCCGGGATTCACTTGTGAAGTATAAGGTTGTATTGGTTTTATTATGAAGTAGTTAAGTCAAAATTACGAAGTTATTTTGGTATTTTCTTACATTTGTTTACGATATATTTAGTGAATTGGATACGGACATGATTCGCTAGTGATAATGTCTTGGTTCGTGTATTAGAGATTGCGTGAGGTTTTATAGTTGTGGTGAGGTACCTCAAATTGAAGTTCCAAGGTAGTCTGGCGAAATTGTGGCCATTAATGATCTTAATTGGTTATATCGTAGTAGTGTATGTTATGAAACTGCAGTTAAATTGCTCTCGTGGTTATTCTAGTACATTCTATTCCAAATTGATTATCATGACTTTCTACACGATTCTATTTATGAATTTTGAGTGTATTGAATTCCAGTTTGATATTTAAATGAGTACGCGAATTCGCAACTATTGTCGTTTTGTATATTACTCGCTTTCTCTCTCTCTCTCTTTTGGGCATCAGGTTTATCGTGATAGTACAGAGATTGTTACTGTGTGTAAATTCTAATTCAGATCCAATCTTTAATTAATTATATGCGTATTCATTAGGTGTGTGACTGTTTCACATTAGGTTATTTCTTTGTAGTGTATTTATATCTTGAATTTATTACTCGCATTTTTATGGCAACTTAAAATCTAATTGAGCATTTACTGAGAGTTGTGGTAACGGCTGGACATTCATGTTAAAGACCCATGTGTTGTTGGACATGTTGTGAGAATGTTCCAGATGAAAGATATTTTTATAGGCAGGAATCTATTATTTGGAATTTGTTAATTAGGTTGAATTATGACTTGCAAGTATATTGGCCCATGTTGTTTAAAGTCTCGACGGTTCTGTAATTTATTTATTGTTATATTTGAGGTTAATTTAGCATATCGTTCCTTTTCATTTAATTTCATACTTGTATGTTTCTTTCATTGAATCATTTATGTATTTGTTATTAATTATTTGTTAATTATATTTGTTATTATAAATTCACACTATTTATTCTGTAAGTCTTCCACTGCGCACATCCCAATCATCCAAGGCACCACTCCACCTGGCTAGTAACGTCCCGGTATTCTCGAATTTTGAGAAGAGAGATGTTTAGAGGGTTAAGGTTAGGAAAAAAAAATGAGCCCCCTCAACATTAAGACCAAGCCTATGAATTTGATAATAGCTCTAAATTCCATACATTATAAATGATCATCAAATTTACCATACATATAGTAATACAAGGAAGTTGTATACCCATTCCCTTTTCTTTCTTCTAACTTGAAATGACATAGACTTCATGGCTTTTCTTCGTAAGACAAGCGATAATTTCCAGGAATGAATTTAAGATAATCACAATCATTATAAATAATTATGTCTACCTATTCCTAATAGCATCGCCATCAACATTACCACTATCATTACCACCACATACTGTAGAACCACAACCATAACCACGATTGCCACCACTACCGCCACCACCGCTTGCAGTAATATTGCATTATAAATACTGTATGTTTCACAGGTATAAATAGGCTACATTTTATTACAGAAGGAAGGCAACAATTTTATTTCACATTTAAGCTATTCGAATTTAACGCATGGAAACTGAAATGTCGACATTTAACTGTGTGGGCTGGTAGTAATTGCTTCGTACCTCAACAGTTGAGTGAGGTTGGACAAGCGTCATGTTTGATGTATAAACAACATTTTCGGTATTGATGACATTTCCATAAAGATTGCGGCTCATATGTCACTTTTCCATTTGAGCAGCATATTAATTCCAGCCGATCTTGCCAACAGCTTGACTTGTTTGGTTTGCAAATAAGAGGACCTGTGTTATATTGATTTCAGTAATCTCACTGTTACAGAAATTCGAGTGGATGTAGCTATCCATCGCAATAAACGAAATGTTTTAATGTAGGACATATCACAAGTACAGTATTTAGAGCTTTTGAAATTAGATTTGCGGCTATAATTGATATGTTACACTGATTCTGAACAAACATAAGTGTTCTTTGATTGCCAATATTTCTCCTCAAGAATTATAATTCTGTGCTATAACAAAATATTTTTTCTTAATGAATTTTAGAAAATGTAATACTGAAGGTAACGATTAAGAAAAAAAAATTCCTGACAAAATAGGGTAAAGATCCTAGACTATGTTGTTGATATAGATCTTTAAAACATTCCAGTAAAAGAATCATGCAGTTATTTAATTACCGTATTTGTATATTTTATTATGTAAATACTTTACAGTTGTAAAAAAATATGCGAATTTGATATTATTTTTTCAGATAATTATTAGTTATTTTAACATTCTGAATAGTGTTTTATAAAGTGTAATATATGTATATTAAGCATGAAAAGTCTTGTTCATTTAGCTTTTATAGTAGCCCAAAAAAAAAAATCAATTTCACTAAATTTTTGCAGACAAATGGTGTACCTCCCTCTTAAGACAACAAAGGTGAAACGTAAAACAAGATAGCCTGATTACAATTTGTCTCACTCCGGAGAAAGCAATTTCAGCAAATGAACTTCAAATTATAAAGGTTACATTAGAGAGAACAAGTTCATATCTTATTTGAATACACAGAGCAGAGGGGAGAGCTTATCATTAATCAGTAGTTCACCAAACACAGCTTCCCTTGTCACAGAAGCGGACCGCGTCCTATTGTTTACAGTGCCGTCAATTACATAATCTAGATTCGAACCCCAAGCTGCAAGTAGGATGTGTTGCATAATTTGTTTAAGAGATATAGAGCGTGTATCACTGCAGAAGGTAGTTTTCAGCAGTAACTGAAGTAATTGGTAAGTACACAATATTTCTTATTTGAAATCTAGCGGTAGCAGAGGCACAAAGCACACGGCCAGTGATGTTAATGTCACGCAGTGAATGTGCGCCGTGTTGCCGTTAGGCTCAGCATTCCTCGTAAAATGAACTATCTGTACAAAATTGCAAACGTGTTTGATTGTGCATTGCTAAATTATAAGTGCGATTTTTCTCGGATTTTATCACATGGTATAATTTTTTTAAAATTATGATTTATTTAACGACGCTCGCAATTGCAGAGGTTATATCAGCGTCGCCGATGTGCCGGAGAAGTTCTTTTACATGCTAGTAAATCTACTGACATGAGCCTGTCGCATTTAAACACACTTAAATGCCATCGACCTCGGCCGGGATCGAACCCGCAACCTCGAGCATAGAAGGCCAGCGCTATACCAACTACGCTAACGAGGGTGACCACATGGTATATCATAATATTAATATTTTCCCCACGTGAGTAGTATTCTATTACTTTCGCATAATTTAGTCCCTCTACGTTCATTTTATATTATAAACTAGCCCTGGGTATAAGAGGGGAAGTGAAAGAACGGTGAAACTCTCGCCCATGTCTCTTTCGCTTACACTTCCTTATAAAAAAGCGCAAAGTAAGACACTGTGTATCAGTGATGGAATATAAGCGACCAGCGAGAGTCAAACGTTCGTAGAAGCTATGAATACCACTGATAGAATCCGTCACTGACTTTCCTGTCTGCTCGTACCGCACCGAAACATTACTGTCTCAGCCGGGGAAGGTAGAGTGGGGAATTAAGAGGTGGCCTGCAGTGACTCAATCGAATTATTTACGCCCAAGCCTGTTATAAATCCTCTCTTTTCTTTACAGAATGGAGCTGATTTTATGAGGAAATTTAATATGAAGTCTGTCAATAATATTATTTGCCGATTTCTAAAATTATCAGCGTTTATCTGTTTATAATACTATAGGCCTATGGATCGGTTATTTTCTGCACAATGACATTTAAATTAGTTTCCGTGTTAGAAAGTAATCGTAAAGAAGAGTGCATTAGCGACACTTCTGTTAAAAAGGAAGATGTAGAATGTAAGTCAGATTAGAAGTAGAAGAGTTGTTGAGTTCGTTGTTGAGTTCATGATAATATATTACAGCATAGGTTTCCCCTTATTTTCACTGTAAATATTTTCCAAATACGTTGCATTAATAATACGAGGTACTCATTTCACATTTATTATATTTGAGAATAGTTTACATCTTTATGATTATAGCTGAAGGGAAATATAACTTGCTAAAAATAACAGTCATCTCGAACACATGAAATGGATTTATAAGCAGAGAAGTTCCTTTATACATAAAATGTAAGTACACATAAGCTAAGAGTAGATTTGTATATATCCTACAGCTGTCAGAGAATAAAAAGAAGACATGTTTATAAGGATTAGATGTTAAAAGCTGAGGTCTGTCGTAAAAAACAGATAAGAGCCAATATTCAGTATTGAAGATGCTACACAACAAACATGAACCTGTTTTTCCCAAATAAACTATTCTCTACCCAGAGATGTTGCCGACAGCGGCACTGAAGCAAAACGGAGAAAGGATACTGTTTTTGTCTATATTCAACTCTATGCTACTGAATTTACCATATGGAAGAATATGCGACACACATAACATCAGGTTCATTTTTATAAACACAAAGCATACCTATGTAACTTACATAATATATACAGTGTATTATTTATAGAGTTAGAAGATGGCAGTTTTAATCTGAGGACTAACCGAAACAGTAAGCCTACTTCAAGTATGAACTTCAAATACATATGAGCGGGTCCGGTTCAAAATCTGCTTAATTCAGTTTGTGGTGAAGTTGAGTTATAATTATACCAACTCAGGTATTCTGGGACATATTCTACTGAATTTAGTAACTATGAGTATCAAATTTTACAATATTCCCATACAAAAGAGAGTATAAAAGCAGGGGTTCGCTGCAAAGCCGCTCAATGCTTTAGTTAGTATTGTTACTCGTCAGAATCTACCTAATGTAAAGACAAAATAATAATAATAATAATAATAATAATAATAATAATAATAATAATAATAATAATAATAATAATAATGCGTAATTTAAGGTCGCACGTGTTTTCGTTTAATAATGTAACAGCGTTTGCTGACTTCAGCAAGTCTTTCTCCAGTGTTATTAATCGATGAAGAAAATATATTTTCCCCTAACTGGAGCAAACTTAGTTTAGACGTATTCATTTCAATATTGGATTTATTCATATTTATTTATCTAATTCTGAAACTTAGTTTACGCGTACTATTTCAATATTTATTTATTTATTAAATCATTCATTTGTATATAAAATAAAGCAAGGAAAAATTTAAGAAACTTATTATTGTATATTTCGACATTACAACAGCAATAGGCTAGCTGTTACCGGCAAAATTGAACTGTGGCGGTCCTTTGGGTTAAATACATTTATAACTCTCTTTACAATCGTGTCAGACATTTAATTTTTTCACGCAAGTTTAATAATAAAAATATATGTGTATAAAAGTCATTAAATATATAAAGGTCCTAACATAAACCTCGTGTAATTTGTGAAGCCTTAAGAACGCTAACCGGTCAGAATAATCGATCCGGTACGTAGTGTTAAAAATAGTACTGTTTTATGAAAAACATTTATAACAATTAACCACATTATGTCTTTCAGTAAAATATACTGTTGTAATTTTATAGATGCCTCATAGAAACTCCGCTGCAAACCCTGCTTAATGCACAATTAAAACATCATTATATGTTAAACTTATTGAACAAAACTATTAAGAATTTCAGTTCTAATAGAAAAGAATCTATGCTTACAAACTTATATTTAAAAAGAATTGCTTTAATCGTGATTACTGAGATACATAATTTTTTTCATTTTTCTCAATATCGAAAATTATACGTTTAGCAGGTTTTGAACGTTACCCCCTCGCATACTCTATCTTAGAAATAAACTTTTGCATACATTAAATTTATCAAGACGAAAAAGAAAAGCAGAATGTTACTTTATTCGTTGCAGCAGTTAAAACGCTATATAGGTATTTATCTCTATAAATGATCATTTTTCTTATTCACTCCCAAGTTGTGACAGAACAGATAAGTTGCATTTTATGATAATTTCAAGAGTGAATGCTATATCCAGATTCCTTAATTATAAAGATATGGGACTTTGACAGTCAATTTCAATACCTCTCTAACTTAATCTAGGCTAATGGTATTATCGAAACATTATCATGTTTAATGAATTTTGTATAAGAAAAGAAATAAAGAAACTGTCACAGAGAGCTAACTCGATCATTTATTCTAGGTACTCCTATAGGTAAGGTTGGATAATCTCACTGGCTATTCACTACAGGACTGTCGCATGAAGTTCTGCTCTAAGTTCACTTGTTTTATGTCGACAGTCATAGTAATGGTAAGTTACAATATTACTGATAGAAATAAATTATTATAAATATTTAATGAGACTAGCGATGATTAAGTGGCATGCAGAACCAATTTTGAATATTGTACACTAGCCTGTGACAATCGTGTCCAAACTCGAGTCCCGTAAAATAGTAGTAGAAAAATAAATAATAAATAAACTAGCCTTTTTTGTGTACTGCAGTGTTAAATGTCCAGCAATAAGAAAAATAATGTAAACAATAACATTAGTCAACAAGGTTTTTGTCACAAAGATGAAAATGGTCATTTTAGATCAATTTTTGTGTGCTGATAGTGAATCTAAACTTGAAAAATTTCCATCACGTACCATTTAAGAGGAAAATTGGGAGAAAAAAAAATGAATTTACCAAAGAAATCGGGTACGAACTATGGACTTTATTTAAACGGTTACATAGTATATTCATACGTTTTTTTAAATTATTGTTGCCCAAAATATACTAGAAGTGTATTTTAAGGAATAGGTTATTTCAAATACGCGAT
This sequence comes from Periplaneta americana, assembly GCF_040183065.1. Lineage (NCBI taxonomy): Eukaryota > Metazoa > Arthropoda > Insecta > Blattodea > Blattidae > Periplaneta > Periplaneta americana. Next base: position 128,076,768 of record NC_091118.1, on the reverse strand, counting down.
TCTGCATTAATAAGGCGCGTAGTGGTTGATACATATCTGTATTACTTTATTGCTTTATGGCGCTAGACCACAGAAAACACTGAGAGGTTGGGCTTTTAGAATGAAATAGATTGCATTTTAGGATTAGTTGAATATTGTTTGAGCTTGTGACAAGTTGTAACGCTGGTTTTAAGTGTTTATCTTCGCGTTAATTTACGCTATCTCAGAATGAAAAAGTCTCGTCGTGCGTGTGTAAATTCGACGGACAGCTTTTGTTACGCATGTGGAGAATTTGCGGCAAAATCGCAGCGTCGGCCTTTATCAGATAAGTTACAGCAAGCATATTATTGCTATTTATAATGTAATGTGTGTGATGAGGACAAATCATGGTCTCCCCGTGTGTGCTGCATAACATATTACTCAAAACTGATAAAATGGATGGAGAGAAGAATCGAAGTATGCCGTTTGCAGTTCCAATGATCTAGCGTGAACAATAAGCCATTCTGAAGACTGTTATTTCTGTTTAACAAAGATTACGGGATTTTCAAAGAAAACAAGGTCTAAAATTGAATATCCTAATGTTCCATCTGCAATAAGACCTGTATCACATGAACCAAAACTCGCTATTCCTAATCCACCTTCGCAATTGGAAGAATTGGTTCTTCCAATAGAACAAACAGATGACTTGGCTCAACCATCAACGTCCTCTGATCAGTCCTATAGTCCAGAATATCATAAAGAACCCCATTTAATTCAACAATATGAACTGAACGACTTAATAAGAGATCTTAATCTCACTAAACAACAAACTGAGATTTTAGGGTCTAGACTGTAACAATGAAACCTGCTAGCAACAGATACTAGAATTTCATTGTAGAACGGTTTTCGAAGTATTTTGTAATGAAGAATTCTATGTGCGTGTGTAAATATAGAAGGCTTAATGGAAGAACTAGGATTGCAATACATCCCAGAGGAATGGAAGTTATTCATAGATTCTTCCAAAATAAGTTTAAAAGCAGTGTTATTGCACAATGGAAACACTGAACCATCAATTCCAGTGGCGTATTCAATGGATATGAAGGAAACTTATACAAATTTGTCAGTGTTACTAGATGTAATCCAATATAAAACATAGTGCTGGTAATTCTGCGGAGATTTGAAAATTGTCGCCTTATTGCTCGGACTTCAGGGTGGATTCACAAAATACTGTTGCTTTCTCTGTTTTTTGGGATAGTACAGCGACTGAAAAATACTATATAGTGAAAGGCTGGCCTCCCAGAGAAAGCTATGTCCCAGGAGAACATAATATCAAGTATGTCCCTTTAGTAAAACCGGAAAAATTACTGCTTCCTCCTTTACATATGAAGCTTGGTTTAATAAAGATATTCGTTAAAAGCTATGGATAAAAATGGAGAAGATTTTGCATACGTAAGGAATATGTTTCCGAAACTCAGTGAAGCTAAAGTGAAAGAGGGAATTTTTGTTGTTCCTCAAATTAGGAAACTTTTGAAAGATGAGAGCTTCGAAAAAAAGTTAAGTGTTGAGGAACTACGTAGAAGCTTGGAATGCCTTTGGAAGTGATGTTAGTGGGTTTTTAGGTAATAATAAAGCTGACAATTACCAACAACTTGTACAAGAACTCATGCATAGTTACCAGAAGCTTGGTTGTCGAATGTCTTTGAAAATACACTTCCTACATTCCCATCTGGACTGTTTCCCAGAGAACTTAGGAGCTGTAAGTGATGAAGAAGGGGAAAGGTTTCATCATGTTATACACAGATGGAACAACGATATCAAGGAAAGTGGGATTCTAATGTGATGGGAGATTGCTATTGGTTTTTGTTCGGAGAAGGCAACTCAAACTACAAGAGGAAAAAATAACTGTAAGTAACTAAATATATTTCTTAAAAATCTAGCTTGAAGTCTGTATATGGTTGTTTACTTCAATATAGGGCTCCTAAGTTATTTGATTTGAGGTTTTAATCAATTTAATTTATAAAACTTAAAAAAATCGTAGTTCAATTGATGCAGTTTTAAATTAATAAAATAAAAGCCTATTTTGAAGGGAAAAAAGGAATATAATGCTACTTTTCCTTATTGTAATTATTATTTATGCAGCGTTATTATTTTTCTGTGAAACGTCAGTGTATTTTCTGTATAAATTTTGTATCTTAGGAATTTATTTATTTTCACTGTTGTAATTACGTATTTTAAAATGCACGAGAACGTTTTTTTAAATCAAAATACTTCCCCGTCTGTCACACAAAAATGTTACGTGTTACAGATTTTTCGCTGTCATTTTCGTAATCAGCAGGGTCGATTTAGTAAAAATCAACTGATTTCATTTCTGTGACAGACAAAAAGTTAAAATTTGTTGACTAGTGTAATTAAACAAGATTTGTCTTGGACTACAGTGACAAGTGCTTGATAACATGTACATATTTTTGAGAAAATGAAAAATAAGTGGTAATAATTGTTTTTAGGATAATTAAGAAGGCCTAAGTCATCTACTGATCTCAAATGTATGGTTATATTTTACAGAAAGTTATCTACAGGATCTTTCATAAGTACTGTAATGAGTCTATCGAAAAATTAATTATTTTGGATAATTTTTTGAAATGATGTTCATTCTCACGAGAAAGAACCCTTTCCGGTGCCGTACAGTCGATTTGGACACAAGCATCCCCTCCTGACGCCTCCCTGGTCTGTCTCTGATGGACTCGGTTTCTTGAAATCTTCGGCCAACTGCAAGAATATATTTTGTTTTCGAAGACACCTGGCAGCGACCACCGAAATGCTGACGGAATAAACGCTTAATTTGAGCGACAATATTTCTAAGTTCACACCAGGCAGCAATTTTTCTCTTCTGCAATAACGTTAAGCGGCTGCGTGGCATTTTATCATTCCCGTCTATCACAACAATGTGTAGGCCTATAGGCAAGGCCGTGTGCCATTATCCTTGGCGTATAGAAGGCCACCCTCCAGGTAATTTTAAGTCCTTGGCGTATAGAAGGCCATGCTCCGGATTATTTTAAGTTGGCATCAAATGCACCTTACACATGGATAAGTAGCGTCCTCTGGCGCTGGGGGAAGGGGGTGTTTGTTTCAAAATCGACTTACGGCACCGGGAAGGGTTCTTTCCCGTGAGGATGAACATCGTTTCAAATAATTATCCAAAATAGTTGATTTTTCGATAGACTCGTTACTTATGAAAGACTCTGTATATCAGGGCTGGGCATCGGGAGCGCATCCAGACTCTAAACGGGGACGCTTAACATTCATCCGTCACTGATTCAACGCTGCGCGGTGTTCGGCGGGGAAGAAAGGGGATGAAGAGAAATCATATGGCTCCCCGTGAGAGTGTAGAATCCGCTCTTGCTGCCCAGCCCTGGTGTATATCATTAGTTTATTATCAGATCGCTAGTAACTTCTGGAATGAAAAGTAGTCCTCAGATCAAAATATTTTTGACCATTCATTTAGTAGAGGGACAGATCCGTTGTACCACATTTAATTCTAAATCAAGGAAAGATGCTGTCGCGATAAATACACGAAACAAATTTAAGTATCCATGCCAAAATGCATATTCATATTGAGTGAGGTTCTATGCTCTTGTGGATGTGTCGTGATGATCGCACAGCATGGGGTCCCACTACGTGTCTGTTTAGCGTGTGATATTGAAATTTTAATTATTAAAAAAGGCACAAAAAGCGAAGCTTTGATGAGACAGAAAGCAAAGAAGGAACAGGAAAAAGGAGAAAGAAAAGAAGAAACAAAGCAAGGAAGAGTGTAAAAAGGAAAAGAGGCAGAAGATAATAAAGATTGTGGGAAAAAATATAAAAAAGGAGGAAATAAAGGAGAAAAAATATTTGTTTCGGGTTTCATTTAAGATAATCTAACGTTAAGGCGTTTGGGATGTGAACTAGGCTACGTGGAAGTCAGTTTCATGTGTCAGACGAATGAGATTCATATTTCATTGCTTCAATGTCAAAATTTCATTTTACGTAATATTCGACGGTGCACACTGCTACCATTGTGGCATTTTTCTCTCTTCTTCTTATGTCGACATTGTGTAACCCACAATACAATTCATGGCGTGGATTTTTATTTCGAAAATAGCTCTTGTTCAATTACAAAGCATAAAAGAGTAGAAAGTTACGGACTGTGGGCCGGAATAATACTTGGAGGCTTTCTCTATGGACGTGGAGTGAGAACTATAGATAAAAATTTCTGAATGGCTGCACTCCATTGTATGTTTGTGTAGTCTCACCCAAGCGATTTGCTAGTGACCCTTCACTCTCTGTCTTGGGAGAGAAAATGAGGGAAGAAAATCCTCTTCTTGTTCTTCGTAGAAGATAGCAATTCAGCATCACTGAACGTAAGAGCCAAGGTCTAAGGAATTTAGAACAAGGTAAGGATATTTCGAATTCATTGTTGAAATTCCGAGACTTTGCGTAAATGTTGAAATTTATGGCATTTCTAAGACAGAATTTCATATTATTATCTATATACCTTAATTGTAATTTTTAACTTTTTCTTACAAAAAGTAAACAATACTCGATTTAAAGTAACATTTAGAGCAAAAGTAGATGCGAAAGGAAGAACAACAAAGCATATTTCGAGTTTCAGTGACTTCATTCCTAGTCCTAATCCTGGTTCAATCTACCGATTTCTTAGTACAATTATGACCTTATTAGTGGGGTTTTAATTATTTTGATGCCCGACGGTCTCCCATTCTATTTAAATGTTACAGAAAATTATTGTTTAACGGTCAGATATGCTAACTATTACTCCACACCTGTAGAGTAACTGTTAGTGCGTGTGACTGCGAAACCAGGTGGCCCGGGTTCGATTCCCGATCGGGGCAAGTTACCTGGTTGAGTTTTTTCCGGGTTTTCCCTCAACCTAATATGAACAAATGCTGGGTAACTATCGGTGCTGGAGCTCGGACTCATTTCACCGGCATTATCACCTTCATCTCATTCAGACACTAAATAACCTCAGATGTTGATACAGCGTCGTAAAATAACCTACTAAAATAAATAAAAAAGAAGTCACTCAACACAAATTTGTATGCTGAAAATGAACGCTCCACATCCACTGAAGTAACAGGAGCGTATTTCAATGTTGACACTAGTTGGACAAGAATGTAAATCCGTGTTCTTTCCTGCTAGGATAACTGAAGCAGAACGCAGGTCCTTCAGTCCTAAATTTCTCTGCAGAACTTGCTCCATTTTATCCCGTACTTTATTTCCAACAGAACCAGGAACACATTTGGAATTTAAAATACAAATTTTTCGAAATAAAAATGGATGTTTTGACCTATTAGAGATAAAACATACTTAATAGGTCAAAATAGGCTTTGTCGTCAAAATAGGCATTTTTAGGTGCTATAAAATACCAATTTAGGCATAGTTTTATATGAAACATGCACTTGCAAGTTTTTATGATCTTATCTTTTAAGGATTAAAATAGGTTTTTACCTAAAATCCGTAGTCCAGTCATTACTGGCTTAATCATAATGTGATTTTAGATTATTGGTGGATATCTCTTGTCTTAAATATAGATTACAATGATGTACCGAAGTACATATGATATCAGGAAATTAAAGTAGAACGTCTCTAATCCAAAGTAATTGGTTCCCAAATCTGTTCGGATTTGCAAGTGTTGGGATTATATTTCTCAATTTATTACTTTATTATTCATATTCCCTCAAGGATCTGGTCACCCTACCCCATTATCCCCTGGCCTAGTTGCCTCATAAGTGGTACTTTTTTGTATCACTAGTGAGGTTGAGACCTGTCTTCGGACTAAACAACAATATATCATGCATTTTTCTTTCTATTGCAATTAACATGATGTAGCGCTTATTGTGGATAATTTTGTTAGATTTTTAAAACAGTCTGTAAACCTTTCTATCCGATTTTCATGGGAAGCATAATTTAACGTTTTACTTAATTTAAAAAGAATGATCTCAATACATTCTACTGTAATCACGTGTGAAAAAGGGTGACAGAAACTAGAAACAACAGGTAAACCGTATGTTACGATACGACGAGCAAGTATGCTATATTTAGCTACTATATCTTTAAACATGGAAACTGTACGGGAGTAGTTTTAAAAATGTTTTTTAGTCATTTTAATATTAGCAATAACTTACTACCTCTTTTCTCTACTGTTTTCTGATCATTGCAATTACGTCAATCTTATTTTTTTCTGCGTTAAAAATAGAATTCAATTTTCCAGTCGATACGGCGTATGCTGAAACAACACACGAGTATGTTAGTCTTAAAGGTAGATACTATTATTATGTTAAAGAAATACATGACTGACGTCCGCGTCGTGGTCAAAGATGTCATGCCTTGGACTAATGTTAAGGAATGAGCGCTAGTTTGAATTTTCCTGGAAGAATAAATATTCTCGTAAAATTTCGGAGAGCGTATGCGAGCTACAGTCGATAGCGAAAACCGATTCCGCGAGCAGCTTGAGGGAACACAGTGCTGACCAGAGATTTTCCTGTAATGGTTGCATGATCGTTCATCTCTATTGAGGCATCAGGAAGTGAGATCAGCAGTCGGCTCGTTTGTCTTTTCCCTATATGGACTATCGCGCACAGGCATATTATTATTATTATTATTATTATTATTAGTATTATTATTATTATTATTAGTATTAGTAGTATTAGTAGTAGTAGTAGTAGTAGTAGTAGTAGTAGTAGTAGTAGTAGTAGTAGTAGTAGTAGTAGTAGTAGTAGTAGAAGTAGTAGCAGTAATGGAATACACTTCGAATTATTAGTGCTGAAGTAGGCCTAGAAATATTATATTTTTTTTTGTGTGTATAATGGCAGAGATCTTTACATGTCGTATTCGCCCCTACTCTACAAGCGTGGCTCATAGATGTCGCTTGTACCGAAAAATACAGACCTCTTACTGTTATCCAACCAGGAGATTAACCGTGAAAGGAATGTGCTTACTATTGCGTCATCTATTGGAGCGAAGTATATAGATAATATTACCGTTATAACGTCAGTTTAAAAAAAACATGTGCTCTCCTTCATATGTTATTTTCTGTATGGAGGGATTAAAGGACCAGAAGATTAACAGTGATCTAATTTTGTAACTAGGGTAGTATAAGTATGTGTGTATCAGTGTTATCGTTTGTGCTGTGAGAGATAGCCAATGGAGATGCGTGTACCCACGTGTTTGACCTTATGAAATTTTATGACATCAAACATTCTTTCACAGCATGCCCAGCTACGTCTCATTCCCCTGAGACTTTCTCATGGTTGGAGTACAGTAGTTCGTCAGAGACAATCCAGAGTGTACCACGGGTGGTAGCTCTACATTGCACTCGTAATGGATGATGATGATGATGATGATGATCATGATCATGACGACGATGGTGAATTGTTGGGATGTCACAGGGAAACCGAAATACCTGGAGAAAACCTCTGTGTTTCCTGAACCACGGGCTTTACCAAGACAAGTTTTAAATTCAGGTAGATCTACTGGGATTTAAACCCGGATCCCTTCGCTTATAAGTTCAGCGCGCTAAAACGCCACGGTGGCTCAATGGTAGCTACCGTGACAGTTAAATATTATAATATGAATTATAAATGGCTCTGTTAGGCAGCGAGGTTTTAATTCTTCAAAAGTTAACCTAATAATTATTATATTTTTTATTCATGAATCAATGTTAGGAAACAAGACAAGCGAATTTCCTAATTTTGACGAATGCAAAAACTATATAACATTATGAACGAATTTGATACGCTAGTAATTGTATGACAACATTATAAGACATTTAATAAAAGAATAACATACCAAATTTTTAATGATGAGTAGTCTGAAAAACCATCGTCTTTGAAGAATGAGTTGCTATGACGGTATATATTTTAATATATTTATTTATAGTCACTTTGACAACTAGTTAACGATAATTACGTTTGTTATTAAAACATCAAATATTATTGCACGGAAAATCGTTCAATAATATTACTTTTATGGTAAAAATTATCTTTTGAGTTGGTATGATAATATCTCACGGCACTGCTGCAGTAATGTGACATGTTGTGTACGGCTTTGACTAACAATGAAGACTGTTTATAATGGTGACCACAAAAAATAAACTATTCTTTTGCATTTTTACTCTCTCATTTTATTAAGTGAAAAGGCAAATTAATATGCTGTTGCAATAAAATCGATTTCGATAAGATTGCGAAAATACAAGTTTTTAACATTCCTGATATAAAAAAATAATAATTTTTTAGCTTGGCGTCTGCGTATAGCCATTTGTCCCCCATTATTGGGTAGATTTTATTCATATTCAGTATCTACGAATTATACATGCGAAGTACATAATTTTAGGTACCGATAGTAAAAAAAATGAATCGATAACACCGTTCTGCATTTCAAAACTTATTTTCTGCTGTTTTCAATCTGATCAGCGATTCTAAACGGATTTTTTGTGCTGAATTCGAAAATAATTTCCATTTTTCCCCAACACGTCAGGTTTTCAGACAATTCATGAACAACTAGAAATGAAATTATTGCTTTGTGAAACGTCATAAAAATTATTTTCAAGGCCACAATTTGCTATTTGCCACTAATTAATCATTAATTAATATTAATTAATAATTATAAACACTCTCATAACCCTACCTCAATATTGCACTTCAAATTTTCTCCTCTTTGACATCTTCGCATATTGTTCAGAGCAGTCCCTTTTTAACATCCAGCAATAGTCCGCAATGTTTCCATTATGAAGCAAAACACCAAGTTCCTTCTCACGATACTTGTACCATGAAAAATATGTACATTGAGACAATACTTTCTTTTCTTTTAACATAGAACCTAATAGATCTGCTGATTCTTTAGGCAAATTTAAATCCCTCGCTAAATCATTAAACTCACTTTGATTAAAACATCTATCATGACCAGTATTGTCTGGTTCATAAGTATGATCCACTGGAGATTCAGTTTCAGCGCTACTGGATGCAGATGGCAATGTATCTGATTCAGGAGGTAGCGGAACGGGAATATGAGGACCATGAGGTATGGCCCGAACAGCTGAGGGAATGTCAGGATATAGAATCTCTTTCTTGTTTTTAGCAGTATATCCAGCTACCTTAACTGTACAAAAATAACTATCGTCTCCATGATTTGTAGATTCCCTCCAAATCATAGGGATACCAAAGGGCAATGACTTCCTTTTTCCAACTTCTCAACTCTTCAACACAACTACGACATACTTTGTGGGGGCACTAGGGTTTGTCTTGGTCTCCTAACTTAATGCCAACATATTGAAAGTAAGTATTCTTTACAAAAGCTGTTATATTCTATGTTTTACTAACGTATATGACCCACATATATAGCAAAACAAATTTGAATCATTTACACAACCACGTTTCGACATTTCTATGAAAAAACACTATAATGGTATACTCTCGAGAAAAATGAGAACTCACACACTTCACTTTTACACGACAGCCAACAACACAAAACTGAACCTCTAATTTTAAGACAACTTTTAAAAGGGGATAGATTTATTATCTCAGTAAGGAAATCTGTAGTCTGATAAGCTCGATTGCACTTCCATATATATATATATATATATATATATATATATATATATATATATATATATATATACATACAGGGACCCTATGTCATTTCTCAAATTCATTGTTAGTTTTAATAGCAATCTCCAAGAGTAAATATTTTCTTCATAATTTTTTATGACATGAGACACTAAACATTTTAACTTCCTGTTTATAGATAACGTTGGGTTCAGACAGATAAAAATCTCCAAGAATAAACAACGGATGTCTTAACCTCGTTTCATTTTAAGGGGGAGTATACAATTTTGTACATCCCCCAAGGGCGAATATAGTCAGTAGATTTTAGTAAATATCAAATACATACATAATAAAATATATGTCACATTTTAAGTAATAAATTTTAAATTATAAGCTGTCGTACCTTTTTAACAAACGACAAGCACACTGTAATATTACTATATTATGAAAAATATTGAAAACATAAAATTTTGAATTGTAAAAAAATTCTGCGTGGTACGCGAAAACGGATTTCATTTTTGCAATCAGTGTGAAATTGTGATTCAGAAACGTTCATTTATTTCGAAACAACAAAATCCATGCAGAACGGTGTAATCATTTGAAATGAAAAACACACAATGCCAATTAAGTTAAATTCAATAATTTTCTATGTGACATTTTTGCATTAGTTTTCTTCACTACATTCATTTCCACGTTTATGGACAAAATATGATACTTCTTTTCATAACAATCTAATTCTTCTATTTCCAGCACTTTACAGTCAACACTGAAAAGTAATCTTGGCAACAGTATACGTACTTTTAATTCTGACACTTCGATTCCAAGCTCTTTGGCTCTCTTTCACAGTATAAAAATTTTATACGAGTATTCCAATGTCTACCCGTTACAACTGTAGAGGAAGGTTAAAAAATGTAATTAGTAATTCTGTTTGCTGTTAAATTGTGGTATTGTAATCACATTGGACCCGTTAATAGCGCCAGTACAGCCTCGTTTGGAACCAGCACGCGAGACAAGCCAGAGCGGTTTCCGATAACGTGTTGATGGTTTACGGTTGTTACAACATAACACAGGATATTACAGCGACGCCAGAATTCATAACTCGTGTTCAGTACTGCCAGCATTCGCAGAACAGCGTCACGCGTAAAGGAAAATAACTCGATTCCACGGCTGTAGATTCTGAGCGGAGTTCACGATGTGGACATCATTTTTTTCGACAGTTAGAGTTAATAAGCAATTATTATATAATGGTTCGTTTTACCAATATCAGCCTACTAGGTTAAAGTCACAGTCGTGGTTTGTGTCCCACCTAATACTACACTTCCTCAAAAAATGACTGATCCTGGTAGCTAAATGTCTTGTTGGCACTTAAAATGATTTTATTTCTTCCATTAGGCCTATCATATTATTATTTTATGTGTTGTCCGTTAAAAACTAACCACACTAGCATACTAACCTGGAGTGGTCGAATTAAAAGCAGAAAATAGTGAAACAGTTCGAAGAGTCGACCCGAAATGCACCAAACAAGAAGCTAATAAAGGCCAAACTAGCGCTGACATAGTTTCCTTCGTACTCCGCTTATAAATCTTGCATTACGAATCTGTGACAGGTGGGGTTTAATTAGTTTAGGCTTTTTTATGCCTCGCATATACGATCAACTGCCTCCACAAAAAAATCCCTTATAAATTCACTTCCGAAATCAACGGAACTATCTCAGCGCTAGTTTCTCTCAAACAAAATACCAAACCATAGGCTATGTACAAATTATTTCCCTTATTGCTCTTTATCCCTTATAAATTCACTTCCGAAATCAACGGAACTATCTCAGCGCTAGTTTCTCTCAAACAAAATACCAAACCATAGGCTATGTACAAATTATTTCCCTTATTGCTTATTCCTCGGAAAAATGTTGCTCCTGACTCTCAGTGCGTTGTATACAACAAAATCTTGACTAATAGATCAACGGTTCTTAGTAGCTAAACCACTTAGGGATTTGAAAACAAATCATTCCTAATGAGAAAGACTGACTTTAAATTTTTCATAAGAAAACGTGATTCACTTGAAAAGTGCAAAATTTCTTTGACTAAAATTGGTAAAACAATGATAATGCAACCAAAACATATTATTGTGGAAGTTATCGTATAGCGTATGCTAGGGAAACACATAACCGTATTGAATAAATATTTGTAAAGCCTTGTTTCAAAAGACATTGTGATATGCATATTAAACGAATTATCAGATAATGAAATTGATACAGTACAGTTGTAAATTAAGACATTGCCTGGAGCATTCACGACCTTGCCGATTGAAGCTTACATTAAATAATAATAGTTGTAAATTGTGATTGGCATACGTTGTAGGCAGACGAGTCTACTAATTTTTCCAAATTAACGGTGTTGCTTTACGTATATTTCGGTGTAGATAGAATACTGTATATTAAAGAAATTACCCCCAAACTAAATTCAGCTTGTTTTGCTATTAGATCTATGCAAAAGATAGTAAATATCAATACCTTAAAAACAATATATTTTGCATACTTCCACTCGGTAATGAGTTTTGGAATAATATTCTGGGGAAATTCCACAGATAGTAACAATATATTTCTAGTACAAAAAAGAGTAATTAGAATAATAGTAGGTGCCAAATCTAGGGAATCGTGTAGGGCTATTTAAAAAAAACTACAAATAATGCCCATGGCTTGTCAGTATATATTTCCATTAATAATCTTCCTCGTATGTAATCGTAAAAACTTTGTAACTAATTCAACAGTTCATAGCATAAATACACGTCAAAAAATAACTTTCATACGCCATCGGCAAGTCTATCGTGCTATCAAAAAGGAGTGCGTTATATGGTAGTAAAAATTTTTAATAGCCTCCCTATCGATATAAAAAATTAAACTCAAAACATAAAATTATTTAGGGCCAAATTAAAGAAGTACCTAATTTCTCACGCCTTCTATTCTGTAGGTGAATTCATGGCATTTAATAACACTTCATGAAATTGATACTAAAACTATGTGTTGTACTAGTAGACTATATTGTAAATCTCGTCTATATATATTTCATCTACATAGACTGTGACTATAAATTAAGATTTTATAATAGTATTAAGTTTTTTGACTTGTTCCATATTCTAGCTGTAAGCATGTATGAATACCATGGAATGTTAATAAATACAATACAATACAATACTGTAATTTTATATATTTCATCTTATTTAATTTTTAGTATGCGTAAAAAGGCTGCATCCGATACGATATAATATCAAGGTTAAGACTTACTCTTTGCGAGAAACTTGACTTTATTGTTTCATTCCAACAGTTCATAGCCTTACCTCTTTATATTGTTGCTGCAGCTACTACACTCTTCTCATAGACTACCGTAATATCACATATTAAATTACACTAACACTGATAAACACTAATAAGAAATATGTAAGACTTCTTCATTCTCCCAAACACGCAACCACATAACAGCAAAGACATCACGGTATTGAAAATATGGCGTCGCTTACCTACACTCCACGTTATATTCCATGTACGAAGTCGACCACATAATTCAGCATACAAATTGAAGTTCCCTACAAACGTTTCGACAGATGTATCTAGATCACTCTACTATGTGCATCCTCCTAATCTATCGCCACTCAAAGTTTATAAGGTATAATCGTTTGTAGGTGACTTATACTGTACGTAACAAAAAATTGACCAATCAGAGATAGACTGAAAAACCAGTTTCGTCTAGTAAAGAACTTTCATAGGATCGCCAATCTTCTGGGTTTATCCTTGGTGTAATCTGGTACTCAATTCTACTCGTATTATAATACTAAATATGTTTACATAAATTACTTTAACTGTACTAGTAATAATTATATGCCGATGGACAATAAACTTTACTATCTGAAATACCGTATTTAAGTTTTGAGCTAACTGAATGCTCGTCTTGACGTTATTTTCTATACTATCAAAGCATGGAATAGACCACTTTTTAGATTTTTAATGATATTCTTTTTTTCAGTACAGTGAAGATGTTTCAAGGAAATATCCGTACTATATTCTATACGGCATTTTAATATTTCTTGATATTTACTTGGTAACATTACAAGAAGAAAACGATTGTCTTGAAAAATCTAAATGCCTCTACTCAAACATTTTGTAAAATTTAACGATTTTTAAAGACTTATAAATCTTCCTAAACTTAATGTCATAATATTCGTTGCAATCTTCTCGTTGATAAACATCCCCTTCGATAGCGTAGTTAGTATAGCGCTGGCCTTCTATGCTCGAGGTTGCGGGTTCGATCCCGATCTCGATCGATGGCATTTAAGTGTGTTTAAATGCGACAGGCTCGTGTCAATAGATTTACTGCCATATAAAAGAACTCCTGCAGAACACAATTCCGGCACACCGGGGACATTGATATAACCTCTGCAGTTGCGAGCCATAATTTAAATTTAAATTTATTGTTGATAAATACGTGGGCCCCACTTTGTGGAGTAGCTTATTCTTAAAAACCTGAAGATGACCTTGTTATCTTGTCTGAATTGCAGGAAACTTTAAGCTGCACAGATGAGATTTATAGGGTGCAATACGCTTGCGCCAGATTTATTGTTTGTTTGTAATTGAGGGATACGGTTATTATATTAGGGAAATGGGTTTGTGTCAACGACATTCTGTCTGAATGTGTTGTTTTTTCTTTGTGAAATTGGTACAGATCACGTAGAAATCTGGTAACATAAGCATATTACCCCTCTTACTAGCGCACGATTCTAAGTAGCGGTTTTGAAAGTTGTTATACATGAAGCAATTGATTCAACATGGGTGAGGAAACTCAACTCTTGGGTTATCGGTTTCAACTTTGCCAGGCATGGCGGCGTGAGCTACAAAGTATTGGGCTAGCAAGAGTGTTCAAAGACAATTTGTCTCACGCTGGTAAGTGGCTTACACATTGTTTTGGATTGTCCTATTTACCTCCAAAAGAAGTAGTGATTCTTTTTTTTTATATCACTCAGAATAAGCCAACATGCCCAAAAAGTGAACAACTTAGCGATTATTTTATAGATTACTGTACAGTGCGTTTCAAAAGTCACGTATATTTTCTGCTACAGCTAAATGAAAATGGTTTTTCGAAAAACGCTCGGACATGCAAATAGTATATTTTAAAAGACACTCTCTTATAAAGACAAACCATTCTTAATGTCATTATTGTGCGAATTGTGACTTCATCGGAAACATTTTTAAACGACAACCTGTATTTTTCTGTATACCATCTGACAGATTTTATTATTCTCCATGGTTACTCAAGCTATCAATTGTTTGAGACAACAAGCGTTGCTATGGTAACAAAATAAATAGTTAAAATAAATGTGTTACAGAAGCAAATTTTCAATTAATTAAATGTTCAAAATGTTGCCCATTTACGATCTGGCAATGTGAAAGACGCAGAAAAATTCCTGTTTAACATTTTCTATGACTGATAGTGGTATTTCTCTACACTCCACTCGTATTCTTCTTTTCAACTCATCAATATCAGCAGGTTTCATAGCAAATACCTTACATTTCAAATAACCCCATAGAAAGTAACAAGACGAGAAAGATCCAGCGATCTTGCAGACCACTCTATAAATCCTTCTTTTCCGACTCATCTATTAGGAAACATTTCATTCTGGTATTGCCGTACAGGAGCAACATCTTTCTGATATCAGATGAAATCATTAGGTAAGTCTGGATCCTGGAGGTTTGGGTGAAGAATGGCAAGGGCTGGTATTAACTCTTCACGCAAAAATTCTAAATACCAGTTCCCATTATGTGTAAGCTTATCATCAGAAAAGTATGGGTCCACAACTCTGTATCCTAGAATCCCTGCCCATACATTTACCTTCTGTGGAAATTGCGTGTGCGTTTCTACCATCCAGCGTAAGTTAGTTTCTGACCAGTACCTGCAATGTTGTCTATTCATTTCTCCATTCAGACATAATGTAGATTCATAAGAGAAAAGCAACCTTGATATGAAATTGGAGTCTCTATCCCAAAGGTTGGTCATTGCCTCACAGAATTGCAACCTACTCTCTCCGTCATCTTCTATTAGCTCCTGTAAATTCTGCACGTTATAAGGATGGTATTTATTACAACGCAGCAGTCTCCAGATAGTTTTTGTCGATACATCAAAACAGATTGTAATTCAGTAAGTGAAGAATGGATTATCTTTCACTGTTATCAGAATGTCTAGCTCCAATTCTTCAGTAGTTGATGATGGTCTACCAGATCTTTAGACATCACTCACATTTCCATTTTCATTGATTTTTTTTTGTATTCTACTCACAGTGAATTGATAAATATGAGAACGATCTGGATGTGTTTCATTGAAAAGTACATATAAGCTTACTTCATCTTATGTAAGTTTCCTGTCACCATATCCAATCATCATTAAATCTTAATTTTCTCATTTTCACTTAATAACATCGTTATTTTCTGTTAATTTCTACGAATAAACGGCTTCCATAAGGCCAGGAAATCCGACTATTTATTTTGTTACCATAGCAACGTTTGTTGTATAAAACAATTGGTAGCTTGTGAACCATGGAGAATAATAAAATCGTTCCGATGGTTTACAGAAAAATACAGGGTTATTTAAAAATATTTCCAATTACGTCACAGCTCGCACAATAATGATATAAAGAATGGTTTGTTTTTGCGAAAAAAGTGTCTTTTAAAATATATTGTTTGACGTGTCCGAGCGTTTTTAGAAAAATATATCTATTTAGCTGTAGCAGAAAATATACGTGTCTTTTGAAACGGATTGTGTATCTAACGAGGCCGTATTCCCTCCTACAATATGGGTCGAGCAGTCGTCTAAAAACACTCCCACAAACAACGCATGTGAAGCGTTTCATAGAAAATTGAATGCCTTATATTACAATTCACACTTTGACATTTTTAAGATAGTTTCAGTTTTAAAAAACATTCAAACAGAAACTTATTTGAAAATTAATGGAATGTGCAGGCCCATAAAATTAAAAAAAAATAGAAAACGACGCGTTTATTCGTGTGTCAGCCTGCAGGCTGCGAAAGTGAGACGGAAAATTGTGCCCTAACTTCGTAACGTGGTACTAACCTAAAACAAAAATGTTCTTGAATTTATATACGACTTGAAGGCGCAAACACGTTAAGGCGCTACAGCAAATGGCGCAAGAACATTATCGTGCTATCGCAAGTGGCGCAAACATGGTGCCTCGGATTTATAAGACCTACATTGGGGCTTAAAACATTGAGTTACTTGGGAAACCAATCAAGAACAAGAATTAAAAGAGCGTAATGAACTTATAAGAAGTTTTAATAAATAAAAATGGACTGAAGAATTTCAAATTCAACACCGACCAGTAGGGAGAAGAAACCTTGAACTATCTACGTACAAATGCGAATAACATCTTGATCCTTGATAGAACAGATGTTAAGAATTGAACTATAGCTTTTTAATAATTATTATAATAAAAAGTTGATCAGCGTCAACCTCTAGACCACAGATAATGAAATACATGTGTAATATGCACTATTCAAATTTCTGATTATGATCTAGGCCTTTTGTTTCTGAATGTGACTATACTCTTCATGTCCATCACCAAAGCTAGAAAACACCAGCCCGATTAAATATTGAAAGTAGCTAGCTAAAAAAAAATCGAGCTCCCCTCCGTTGCTGGCAAAGTTTGACTGACCACACCGTAAATAACGAAAGCCAGTTCGCTTAGTAATGCTGATTCAATTCTTCATCGTTAATGGTGCGTGCACATGAATGTTGTTACTTCCTCTACAATGGCCAAACACTGCTAACGAAAATCTCACGAACAAATTACGCTTTCACAACAATGTAATGCGTTTTCCGAGTTGTTACAGATTTCACTGCCATACTGCTGAAGACTTCCTCACAAAAAATTGCGCTTTCACAACAATATGATGCCTTCTGCAAAATGTTACACAGATCATTAACAAATCTTAAAAATATAGCTCTCTCACAATAATATAGTGTTTTTTTTTTTCAAGCTATTACAATACCTTGGTAATATACTGCTAACGAACATCTTACAAACAATTGCGCTTTCTCACAGTGTTTTTTGACATGTTATGAATGACTACACTGGCCTTATAATTTGAACAATATGGAGTGTTCTTCAGGACGTTACAGACTACAGAAGCATTGTTGCTGACGAAATATTAGGAACAATAATTGAGTTTTCTTACAACACTGAGAAGCATTTTTTTAGATGTTACTGACTACAATGGCCATACACTGCTGACAAAAAACTCACAAGCAACTGAACTAACAATAGTATAATGGGTTTACCGAGATGTTAAAAACTACACTGGCTATAAACTGTTGACGAAACTCTAGCAAAATAATTGCGCTCCTACAATTTATTATGTAAAGCGTTTTCCACAATGTTACATACGACACTGCCCATACACTTATAACAAAAATCTCACAAACAAATTTCGCTCTCACACAATGTGATTCGTTTTCGAGATGTTACTAACTACACTGGCCATGCACTCCTAACGAAAATCTGACACGCTATTACGTTCTCACAAAAATGTAATACGTTTACCGAGATGTTATAGAGTACAGTGATCATGCACTGATAATGAAAATAAACAATTTCGCTCTCACAACAATGTGATATGTTTTCCTAAATATTACAGTGACCAAATGCTGTAAACGAAAACCTTATAAACGATTGAAATTTCTCACAACAATGTGATGAATTTTCGAAATATTACAAAGATCATATTATGCTGTAATGAAACCTGATAAACGATTGGCTTCTCTCGCAATAATGTAATGCATTTTTCGAGATGCTACAGACTACTTTGATCATCACTGCTTCACGTTTCAGTATCACATTGTTCACATGTAACGCCATTAATTAACATAACTAGAAAGCACTAAGAGATGTTATAGAAAACAACTTGCGACACAGACCACTTATCGGTACTGCGCAGAACAAAGTGGTGGGGATCAATTATAGTTGTGTGCTAGAGTCGCCCCGTGACAGATCGTCTCTCATCAAGGACGTTTTACACAGTACTGTATTTTGTGACTCTGACGTTAGTTTCATAACAACCTATGCTCTGCTCAGCTGCAATTTTGATATTATCTCTGATATTTTTCCACACGCTATTAACATCTATTCTTTCTCAACTTCGTCGGAACTTACTAAAGCGGAAAACCTATTTGAAATGTTAACCTGATAATGTTGCTTAGTTTCCTCGTTCTTTAATTTTGGAATATCAAATCTCTTAATATTAACTTGTTGCTCTACTCGCTTGTATACTGATAGTCTTTCTCTTAATTCTCCAATTACTAAATAATGGTCAGAATTACAGTCTGCCCCCTCGAAGGTTCGAATGTTTACTATACTAGTATGTCTTCCCTTATCTATCAAGATGTGGTCTATTGGTTGTGGTCAATCCATCTCGAGAAGTCCAAGTGAATTTATGTATAATACCCTTATGCGGGAATGTTGTACTTCTGACAACTAAATTTTTTGATGTGGCAAAGTTGACTAACCTAACGCCATTATTATTACTAGTCACGTGTAGGCGCTCTTTTCCAATAGACGGTTTAAAAATATTCCCCCGTCCTACTTTAGCATTGAAATCCCACAATAAAATTTTCATACGATATCTAGATAACTGATCAAAAGTGTATTCCAATTCCCATAGAAGCTAGCCTTTATATGGTCGTTTTTCTCTTTGTAGGGGCGTGAGAAATTTATAACTACGATATCGCACTATCTATCCTTAAGTACTAAATACGATAACCTGTCACATATAAATTCGACCTTCTTTGCTGCTGATTTTATTCTTTTATGAACAAAGAATCCTGTTCCTAATTGGTGATTATTGTTTCCTTTTCCATAATACAAGTAATCTATTTGTGATATGCCATTCCCATCTAACCTAACCTCCTGTGCTCTAACAAAGTCTATTCTATACCTAGCTAGTTCTTTTGCTACTAATGTTACCCCTCCTGTTCTATAAAGACTAGTTACGTTCCAAGTGCCAAATCTCATAAACTTATTTCTTTGCTGTGGTCGTGCTACATAATCAGTCCCATTCCGAGGCTTATTTTGGGGTTTCGTAAAAAGCTGTTTTTTTACGATAATGGGTTGTTAGCCATTTCGCCCAACCTCCAAAATGGAGGACCACTCCTTATCGGCTCTCCGCGACTGCTTATTCAATATAAATATTCGCAGCTACCCTCCATATCTGGAGGCCGTCTCCTCTATCCGATACCTAGAGACGCGCCATGCAGTGGCGAAACTTATTTTCAGGTTAAACTAATCAATACCAGTAAACGAAGTTTAAATTAAACTAAGTTCAGCCCCAGTTGGAGAAAGCGGCCCTAAGTCTACAATTAAATTTCGGCGATTATACTTAAATATGTTGTTGTTTAGTCAACTGTCCGAAGACAGGTCTGAACCCCACAAGTGATACCAAGAAAACACCACTTATGAGGCAACTAGGCCAGGAGATAATGATGTAGAGTGGCCAGTTTCTTTCCCCCTCCATTATATACATCGCTGACTAGCTACATATTACACTAGTCAGACTTAAGATACAGATAAGAATAACGTGGAATTTTCTTCAAGACAATGATCTGTTATAATAAAATTGAATGAAAACAGCAAACTAAGATATTGCATTTGTTGTCCACATTTGCACTATTGGAGAATTTATCGCCTGTAGGCAAGTAATTGCATATATTGTCTTTTAATGTATTACAATCATTTTATATTACGCCACAATTTGACGAATAAATACAAAATTCCTAGTGTGTGGTGTTTTCTACCTCGCACAAAGGCTATAACCATCACAGTATTGTCGATTCTCTTTTATCTACAGCAATTTCATTTATCACTGCTGTATCAGGCTGTGGAATCAAAGGCATCTCAATCACAAGCAATCCATCATTAGAGCCTGTTCAAACTGAACCGGTATCTGGATACAAAATTTGTCAACTTTAACAAATTATGTTTTTATGTTGCTTAAAATACTTGAAGAGTGTTGGCCCAAATACGTGCCTGTACTTTAACTAAATATTACTTATTTTACACTGATAAATGATGGCTTTTCCGTAGCATGAAATTAATTTAATTTAAAACATTTTGTTAAGTATGTACTTATTGGTCTTATACATCAAGGCGACTACTGTTTCCTTCACAATACATAGACACTAAATATCATCCATCCGTCTTCATCGCTATACTTGCGACGTATTTATTCGACATTTGTCCCGATTATTTTACGATTTATTTATAGATTTGTTGTGGCATTCGAGCTTGAGATGGTCTAATTTATTCGGTTGTTTCCTTGAAGCGTGGGCTAATGCTCGTCGACTGTCCATTAAGCTTCTCCATATCTCTTTCCGACAATTCAAAAGATTTCATTGGGGTTTGAGAGAAATGATAGTTATTTGAGTCGCCATTTTGAACTGAAGATAGAATATAATTCAATTATTGGGTAACTTAAGAAATAATTTATTTTTTCGAAATTATTCAAATTTCCAAACTATTCAATTAAATTTAACGATATCGTTAACTGAATTTGTGATGAGCTTCAAATCTAGCCTATGTTCAACAAGTAATGTTTTATTTACTCAATCGTTTCAGCAGCATAGCACTATTAGCAAACTACCGGCAAGCGATCAGAGTGAAGTACCCGCCAAGTTCTATCGTCTAGCTATACGACCAACTTTATGAGCTTTGCAACTGCAGAAAATCTCTTTTACAGTCTGAGCTATCAAGTACGATTTTCAGTACTATTCCGTCTACGTTTTATTTGGGTATTCGTTTCTTCCTGCTTCTCATGTTAAAAGGCTGAATCTTGAAATTGTTGATCTCACATTCGACTTTTATTGCGTACTGCATTTCTTTAACTTTTCTCTCCTTGATTTCATTAACCTTTCCTACGTTAAAACCGTTTGTAAGCATTAATTACTTCATTAAGGAGAAGTATGTCTTCATATTTATATGTCAAAAAATGACATATTTTTCAATCAACTTTTCCTTAGTGGAATATATTTCTCTCTCTTTTGGTGAAATAATTTCAGGTATCTCTAATGTTGTCCGAGAAACGCCCTTTAGCATGTCCGCATGCCGCTTCACGTGTCGCTTTAAATTCACCTTTTTTTTTTTTTTTTTTTTGCTCGGTTTCCGAAACTTGAAATTTTATATTTATTTTCGCTTATGACTCAAAAGGTTTTTTTTGGATACTATATTAATTGAACTATACATGCTTCTATATTTTTCACATCTTAACAACATAAATTCATAAATTTAATCTAAGTTCAGTATTTATTTATTCTTTAAATAATATGTGTAATGAAAATGTTAAAAAAATGAATGTTTTTTCAAGAGATGAATAAAATATTTTAGGTTGATAGTAGCCTATACTGTTAATGCAGTAATTACAAGAATATTAAAGTAAGAATTATTTTAAAATTCTTAGATTTGTGGACTTTGAAGACACTAAAATGTATAAAATAAAGCAGAAGGAACATATTTCAAGTTGGACAAATTTTATTTCACTAGGACTGAAAGATTCTGAGCTGCAAATGTTTTAATTCCATTTAAACTATATAATTAGAAAGATGTACGTCTCCCTTATATAAACTAAATTATGTCAGTTAAAAAAGTATAAAAAAACTAAATTATCTAATATGTTGGAGACACCTAATAAAAAATTGTTTATTGTAAATTTCAGGCACTCACGATGACTGGGTTCAGAAGAAGAATTTTTAATCGTGAATTGAGGCTTAATATCTTGGACATATTGGAAAAACTTATTGATTCCACCATCAGGGTAGTATTGTTCAGGATCGCTTATTCCACTAGTCAGATATAATGGACACAGTGAAGTAGGCAATACTACCTAATTATGGAAACTTCGAGAAGTACCAAATATAAGACAAACTGTCTCAATAAATTACTGAAGATCCAAATTTATTTTCTTATACAGCAGGTATGTTCGGACTCGTCTCGTACTTCAACATATTACAATATTATGTAGGTAACAATTTCATGGCGATTAAAAGTCTATTAACATATACGTATTTAAAATATTAATATTAATTATCATAGCTAGCAGTGCATCATAACTGCGGGAATCCCGGCCAAATAAGTCACTCAACTGAGTGCGCTCCTAGTATAATGGCAGTTGACACTAGACATATACGTCAACATATATGCCTAACTTGGAGTCAGGCCACAAAGGGAAACACTGAAGGAGGAAGGTTCGATCCGGGGTGCTGTGAGTTGAATTCGGCGTAGCTCAGTGGTCAGAGCGCTTGGTACGTAGACCAAGGACCCCGGTTCGATCCCCGGCGCCGGGGCGAATTTTTCTCCTCAAATATTAATTGTCAACATTACAGAAATTATTCTGCAGGACAAATTAATAAATCCATAATATTATCAGTTACAGATGTTCGATGTCTGCCTTTACTGAAGTTGATAATAGAAAACAGTTGCTCACAAATATAAATGTTGAGCCAAACATAGCAATCATTTTCACAGCCAGCTTGTGTAGTCGTGGATATTATTGCTGAGGTTTAGTCTTGTAAAACTCAACGGTGCTATTCATAGACATTTCGCTAGCCCGCGCTACGAGCGTGCTAAACTAGCCCCGGCTGTCGACTGGTTACCTGTACAGGATTCATATCATACCATATCGCTAACACTAGTTTATGAATACGAAAAACGTTAGTTCGCTGATCATCCACCGGAAGCCCGCGCTAAGAATGTCTATGAATATGGCCCAACCAGACTAGTAGTATTATTCAAACGGTCTTTAGCCCTTAGGCCACATTGAAGATGAATAAGTTCAGGCTGTAAATCGTATGACACTGTTTCAACTGGTGTTGAAGGAATTTATTATGATAACTTTGAACTTCTTTTCAATTAAGACAAGATCTTGGAAACCTAGAATTAAATTCATTTTGAATTTCAATTAATATTTGTACATAATCGTTTAATATGACTTCATCACGAGCAGTTTCTATCGTTGAAAAGTGAGCCATATTGCCTTCCCGAAACTGACTTACGAAAAGTGTAAGTTTACGACTGAAATTCCATAATTTGTTCAACATATCAAAACAATGAGCTGGCCTCTTCCCTGAAGAGAGATATTTAAATTGTTGAAGATTAATAAATTCTAACGTATCCTACCTCATGTAATAATGTACTTTCACCTCCTGAACCTTTTTACTGTGATCTTCACCAACAAAACCATCGTATCTGTAAGTGTGGACTAGTAATGACGCACTATATTATGTTTTCCACTTTTATGACATAAGTATTGACTCTAGCTCCTGTGAAAAAATAACAATTTTCCCATGCAATATTGAAAGAATTTGAGTGATAATCACTTTTCCGTCTGTTAGATTCCTCCATTATGTAGCCGTAGTTAGGCAAAGTGAAATATCTATTGATAATACACACTACACTAGACAGCTGCGTAGACTATCCTCTGCCTATAGCAGGTCTATGTCATTCCAACATAGTTATCTTTCCGGCGAGCTGTTAAACGACTCTCCCGCTCCGAAGGAGCGGCCGCGCTCAATGAGCGCCGTTTGTGCAGGCTTGATCTGGACGATGCAGCCACTGCAGGTGTTATATGGCAACATGTCTGGTCATTAGGTGTTGAATGTGAAGAAAGGCGATGGATGGCGAGAGAGTCTCTTGAGTCTAAGATATCGTTGGCTTATTTATTTTTTAAAATCTCCTAACTGCATTTGAAGAAATTGTACAAGACTACAAAATAATTTATTATTCTTCTTATACCCCAGTTAAAAATTGTTATGCATTTTTAAATTATAAAATAGAGAAACAATTACAGACTTGCGAAGTGTTATCAGCAGACGGATTTTGAAAATATACACGGATTTCGACATTCAGTAAAAATTGGACTTACGGGATTTAGAAAGTAAGCCGACGATAAATTCCTGAAAAAAAAACAGTTGCGGGTCTAGTTTTGTTCCACAGTACTTTCTTCTTCTTCTTCTTCTTCTTCTTCTTCTTCTTAAGACATTGGACAACAGTCCGTTGCGACTCCAAATTGGTCTCTCTAACTTATGTTAGGTCTGCCTATATTTCTGTGTCCTTTTGGTTTGTAATTTAATGCTCCTCTCGGTAATCTCTCAGCTGGCATTCGATGTACCTAGACTAGCCATTTTGTATGTAGTTTTCTACTCTTTTAATTATACTAGATATCCCTAGTTCTTGTCTAATTGTTTCATTCTCAATTCTATCTAATCTGGTAACTGCCATTACTGACCTAAGAAATCTCATTTCAGTTGCTTGCAATCTATTTTAATCTCTTTTCCATAGAACCCAATATTCACTTCCATATTAGGATATTGGTGTGGTCATAGTTTTGTAAAATTTTATCATTGTCTCTTTTCTTATTTTATTTTTCGACGTTCTTTTTATTGTCCGGCACATCTGGTTGAAAAGTTCAATCTTAGTTTCTTCTTTCTCCTTCAGTTCTACTTCCCAAATTCCTACACTACTGTTGCATCTTCATCAGATCATCTTCCGAAACTGTACTTCGTTAAAAAAAGGAAGATACAAAATGCAGTACAATAACTAGAAGATTCAAAGCCATGAACATTTCTTTTCATCTCCCAAGAAAGGAAGAAGAGAGAACTTACACTCTCGGGCATGCTCTGACTGTATGAAATATACTTTTTGTGCACCTTGTAAATAACAAAATAACAGGTGTTTGTTACAGTTATAATGAACTTCAGGATTTATCTGATGATTTAAGAAATTTATAGTGTTAAATAAAAGCACTGTGCCTCACAGGAAACATTCTTCCTGCGGAAAACAATGGATATTGGAGCGGCTCGCGTGTGATGTAACAGTATCGCAGCTTCCATTGTGATCTTGATTAACGGTGCAGTTTCCTGCTCTCTTATCGGTATTTCCCCTTCGTGAGACATCTGATAATAGCAGGAAGGGTTAATTTAAAGAGAAGGGAAGCTATACAAAGAGACATATTCAAGGAAAGTTATTTTAATGTACCATAGAGTAAGTAATATACACAGTATAATGCTTAATAGAAGAACTTAATAGAATTCATCCATCCAGCCGCCCATACAACCATCCAAACCAGTCATCAAACCACTCACTTACACATCCTCGATCCATCAATCTATCCAACCACCCAAACGCCCAGCCATATCCATCCATCCATCCATCAATCCATCCATCCATCCATCCATCCATCCATCCATCCATCCATCCATCCATCCATCCATCCATCCATCCATCCATCCATCCATCCATCCATCCATCCATCCGCCCAACCCTCTGTTCGTTTGTTCTTTCTTCCATCTGTTCATCTGTCTGTGTGAGTTTTTCTTTTTATCGTAAATAAACCTAAGTCCACTGGTCATTGTTTATACCTAAATTAGACAGACACACTGTTTAACACATGTCACATTTTATCATCTTTATGCCTGAGACCTACATAAGATAACATAAATAATGACAAAGGAAAAATATGTGTACTATAGGACAAATTCGAACTCATGACCGTGGTTTGAGCTCATCATTAAAGCTGCCAAAAAGAACGATGCAGCTGACAATATTTTTTTTCTGAAAAATATGTAATTAAAATCTAAAATATTTGGCTAGATTCTAGTATAGTATTACAATGTGAGCAGAATGACACATTCTGGGGAATAATTGAAAAACATGTTTGAAATTTTGTGTTCCTGCAGTCTTTTCAATGACTTAACTCGTTCTTCCATTTAAAGCACAATTAGTTTTCATTTTGTTGAATAGATATGTTTATTGTGTACTCAACCGCAGTTCGACAAACATGAAATCAAATTAAACGGAAATTCAAGTTAAAACTATTTAATATGCTGTAACAGTAAGTAAATACTGTAAACTTACATTTCAATAATTAATATCATTACTCGTTACGAGTCTTTCCTCGTCCAATCAGCAAATTGCTGTTCGCTGTTTTAAAAAAAGGAAAAAAAGAATTCTCCTTGCAATACTGATTGTCGTAACCAGTTCGCCATCTTAGATGAATAGGAAGTTATTTTCAGTGATATTGCGTTTATTAAGCTGGCCGTTACATCCGAGATTCACGGGTTCATGACTGGGAGAGAACGATAAAAATTCTTCCGGGTAAGAATTAAAGCTGGTAAATCTGAGTCATATGTTTATGGAACGTAAATATACTAGCTCTGACAGAAGACTCCCGATAAACTTCGTCGGTCATTGTGTGTGTGTGTGTGTGTGTGTGTGTGTGTATATATATATATATATATATATATATATATATATATATATATATATATATAGTCGTTGTTCCTGCAATAACTCCTATGTGACATATTTATCGATTTTCAGATTTTTGCTCTAGGCCTATTAAATAACTTAAATAGTGATACAGCAAATAATAAAATCTCCTATATATAATTATACAGAGTGATTCATTATTACGTGTAAATACTTTGTGTGTGTAATGTAGAGGTGAAACTAAAACTAAAACGTTCTATACAACTTTTTCTCAAAACCTTTAATTCCAGAGTTAACGCCATTTTGCGTGGAACTTGCGCTTCCAAACAAAGAAAGGCTAACATATCAAATGTAAACTAATCATCACTTTCGTATAGTGCATTTGGACTTCAGTACAAAAACAACCAAAGTCACTAAACCCATATCCTCGGCAGTTCACTTATGCACGTTTTGTGAACTAAAACCAAACACAGTAAAGAATGTAAAGCAATTTCTTAGTGTAATAGGTCTACATGTTCAAAGTGCGCAGGAGCATCATCGTGCATAAACCATAAGTTCACTGGCGTTGCAAGAGGGATACCATGCAGTTCGCGTTCCAAGAATGCGCGGTAGATTTCCCCATTCAACCGCGGAGGTAGAACTCGAGGTCCGAGTAACTGATTCCCATACCACACCAAATGTGTGGGAGAACAGTAATGCCTATGCAGTTATTACGACGTAGGTGCTATCTATTGGAACTCTGGAATTAAAGGTTTTGAGAAAAAGTTGTATAGAACGTTTTAGTCTTAGTTTCACCTCTACAGTACACACACAAAGTAATTACACGTAATAATGATTCACCCTATATTTCTTTGTTTCGAAAATGTATGGCTGCCATAGGATGAATAAATGTGTGAAAAATTTTATATTTTGCACATAGGAGTTATTGCAAGAACAACGACGATATATGAGCCGTTCAGAGAACAAGTGGTGTAAGTCAAAATTGAGTAATGAGGCTTAAAGTAAAAATTTTGTAAAATACAGCACAAAATAACAATTAATATGTCCTTCTTGCTATCCATTAACTACTAATAGTTTAAATGAATTGAATATTAATTGCTACTTTGCGCTGTATTTTACAGAATGTTTACTTTAACCATCATTACCTATTTTTGACTTACACCACTTCTGCTCTGAACGGCTCATATATATATATATATATATATATATATATACACACACAAACGCACGCACGCACGCGCACACACACACACACACACACAAGGTAATTCACAAGGATTTACCGCCACTTACAGAGCTTATTCCCGAAGACATTCTCAGCAAAAAAGTCCCATAAACATGTGTCCTAATCTCAATATTTTCAGAGTTACACTAATTTTAAGTTGTTTGTAACATACCATTATTCTTTAGTTTTAAGGGTAAAATAATGTTACAGATAAATAATGAACTATTCAGGATTATCATTTCTTTAATTAGCTAGTATTCTGAAGCTAAATTGTATTGTGAATTCCATAGTTGCTTCGTACAAACTTTTTTTTCTTTGATTTTTAACTACACAATTACATTTTTCTTATGCATTTATAACAACAATTATTACAAATCACTCTGTAAGAATGTACATTATGCTGTATAATTAAACTGTAACGAATCAAGTTCCTAAAGTAGTATGATTTGTAACAATTGTTATGATAAGTGCGTAAGAATGATGTAATTTGTAGTTAAAAATTAACAAAGAAATTAACAATATATTTTTAGCTTCAGAACACTAGCCAATTAAAGAAATGATACTTCTGAGTACTTCACACTTTATTTATAATCCTCTTTTATCCTTAAAACTTAAGAAAAAAGATATTTTCCTAACAACTTCAAATTAGTGTAACTCTGAAAATATTGAGATTAGGACACATGTTTATACTCGTATGACATCTTTTGCTCAGAATGTCTTCGGAAATAAGCTCCGTAAGTGGAGGTAAATCCTTGTGAATCATCTGTACATAGTATATGAACTGTATAAAGAGTCATCTATCGAATTATTTGGACAAATACAATACATTTTCTTGAAATCAACTGGGTTTTCGAATGAATTTCATATAGAACTTGCTGTTTTTTGTGTTAGTAATAAAATCACAAGTGAATTATACAATTGGAACAAAACCTTGGATATTTTCCTGGACATTAATGCTCATAATTTAAGTTTAAGTAATATTTGAATAATAGAAATCATGCAACTAAAATTAATAATTAAGTTAGTTTTATTGAAAATAACAATAGGGGTCTGTCAAGACACTGTTCCTGTACCCATTTTATTCTTGATTTATATAAATACGAGTAATTTGTTATAAAGGAGGGCGACGGTTGAAATTTTGGTCATTTTCAGTCAAAAATCATATTTTTTTAAAAATGAATCAGCAATCTCTTATTTTTGTATGTTGAGCAAGTTTCAATGCTCTGCGGTGCTCGAAAGCATACAAATTACGCAATATACAAATGGCTGAACCCTTGAACGTCAATTTAATGCAAATTTTACAAATTGTTTTCTCACACTTTTTTTTCAGCATATTTCGTCAGGTTCGAAGTGTAAACACTCTTACAATTTTGATGTTAGGGACATGAAATTTTTACTGCATGTTCGTAAAGTATGGTTAACAAATTTGACCATCAGATTTTTGATATGTTAATTATTGTTTAAATTAAAAATGATTTGTATAATAATAAGTCCATAAAATCCCTTCAGGGCAAGGGCCTCCTACATACGTAGAGGGGTGGTTCGATTGTTTACTCTCATTGGGAGCTAGTCAGTGTGAGATTGGGTGATTTTCCTATATGCCTTAAGGTGTAGTTACCTAATCAAATCATGTGTAACAATAGGTACTATAAAATTAAAAAAATAACTTTTAACAAGATAATTGTTTTCTCTATTCTAAGGATGTATTTCCAAAATATGGGTGCTTAGTGCTTTTCTAGGTACGTCGAAGATACTGTACTGCTGTTTTTTGTGTTAGTAATAAAATCACAAGTGAATTATACAATTGGAACAACACCTTGGATATTTTCCTTCCATTTCTTTTTTAGAAACAGAGCATAACTCAGAAAATATCTGGGTGACATACATGAAAAGCTGGTGGAATATGTACGCCAAAAATGAACAAACCATCTCAAAAACTACAGAAGTTAGAACTTTCATACATCTGCTACCTTATCTGATTTACACAAATATAATGAGGATATACAGTCTAGTCATATGGGGATGAAACTCTAAATCACTGATCGTCAGCACTCGTTGAAATGGGTAACGAGTAACGAGTGTATCAGAATATGCACCGTCGTGCAGAAGAGAGAGGTAAGAGAAGCTAGCCCGAGAATGCACTGTGTTGATGACCGCTGCTCTAAATCTTCTTGGTAAAAAAATCTTGGAAAGAAACTTATATTAACTCTTTCATTCACTGCGCCCTCTACAGAGGACAGCAACTTCAATACCGCTTCACAAACAGTTGTTGACAGGTCCTTTTAGTCACCTTGTCCTTTGAATTGGACAGTTCATATCTGGAAATCTAGGCATCATAATGTAAAAAATGAGACTGTGGGCAATTCACAAAAACTAAAAGGAGTTAAGAAAAAAATTAGACTTTTCTAAACAAAAAAACTTATCGGAATATGTATTATATGTCTTTCTCGTGTTAAATTCTATCGTACCTGGTTAACATGTTTCGGCCTGTTATGGGTCTGCTTCAGAACTGGTTGTTGCTGGTCTTGGCGTCTTTTGTTTTGTTTCCTGTGGGGGTGTGTTTGTGTAGTGGAATGGCGATGAAATTTAAAGAATAATAAAATTACTTAACACAGCTTCATACGGAAGGGGAGCAAAGTTGTGAATACCGTGTCATATATTTGCGACACGTGAAAGAACCCTTCCCTACAAGAGACAAAATTGTGTCAGCCATTTAGAACATATGCTGAATTTCGAGGCTAAACAATTTCTCACAATCTCTGCAATTGAAGGCGTCCTTAAGTAAAATTCTTCTACTACTACTACTACTACTACTACTACTACTACTACTACTACTACTACTACTACTACTACTACTACTACTACTACTACAACTACTACAACTACTACAACTACTACTACTACTATTACCATCACCACTAACATTATCATTGCTAGATAACCTCGTATTTCAGTTGTTATAACGCTGTTAAATAATATAGACTATAAAACTGTAGTGTTGTCTAGTGTTAATCGACGGACGCCCTCAACAGAAACTCTCCAACGTACAAGGAGCAGTCAATGTTAATTGGAGAACTCCGATTTCGCTCGATCAATTGTTCTTCGAAGACTGTCTGCAATTCTGGCCACCGCTAGTCATGTCTGTAGTATTTTCGGAGCTGAAAACACTCAGTTATTCTACTTATCTCCCCGCCCCATTCCGAAATGTGTATGCTTCTTGGGTCAACTCTATTCTGTATGCAGAAAGTCTTTTGTTCTACCTACCCACACACACCCTACACATACAGATCCCACAAGAATGTAAAATTTCTGTCAGAGAATTGAAATTGAATCTAAAGAAGTCTGTGGCTTGACACCTGCAGCCAAGTTACAATAAGAACAAAATGTTGCGAGTTCGCAGTGCATTTCAGCATGCAGATAATGAGGAAAGATGCCAGGAAGTGAAAGAAAAGTTGGCACACCGAACTGGTAGCCAGGCAAAAAGCCAGCATAAAATGCACATAAAACTGTTTCTGGGATGCGAGATGGGATGGAAGCAAGAGGATAAGGAGGGGGTGAAGAACAATTATCGCGGTTCCAGAGTTTTTAAAAGTCATTAACTCATAAGCCAAGTGCTATCTACACATTAAGTGCAACCCGTATCTGGGATGCACTGATAGGACGAGCGAAAACACACCCATTTTCCTGGAACGTTTCATGCAACTAGACTCTTAGATTATAATTATAACCATCTTTACTTACTGTCACTTAATCTGGGTTCACTCTCTTTGTTGTATTGAGGCACTATTATAGTAGCTGATCAGATATGAATGCCTTACTTTATACTGCAAGCATGATAATGCCATCATTATTGTGAGTTGGTGATGTGATGGTTCTTGAAATAGTAATATTCCAAGAAAACATGTTCAAATACTTCGTACATTAAAGATTACAACTTCGACTCTTCGATGTGGTAATCAATGCACTTGTCACTGCAATGAAAACTGTTCTATAGGTACTTTATTAATTTATTACCCCAGTCCGCGCTGTGCGTACTCCGATTCCAGTCTCTATTTTTCTCCATTGAACATGTTCAAGACATCGTCGCCTTATCTCCTTATAGACTCCCTCTACCTAGCTTTTCCCTGGCCTCTCTTGTTTTTTTCTTCAGTGATGCCATTGTAGAAATTGTTTTGGTAAACGTTTTTCTCTCATTCGTTGGATGCCTATACGTATAGTATCTGTTGAGTTTTTATTTCATCTGTTATTGTGTGAGGAGTAGTCATTATTTCTGTAATTTTTATATTCGATATCATTTCCATTTAACCTTCTTGCGGATCGCCGCAAAGATACCATCTTTCCTAAGTAGTTTTAGAAATACATACTTTATAAACATCTCTACATCATGAGTTCTCGGCTCCAACAAAGGTTTGCATAATGTTTCTGTCACTTTACGGTTTGGAAGTATTTTAATATTTCAGTTATTAATAAATCACCTTAAGTAATGGATGTTTGTCAACGTCATTACCATATGCATGCTTCAACTTAAAGCCTAAAAACATTGGGACGTAAGGGCAGTCATCTCCTAAAAGATCTAATGTTGACAATGTCTACATAAACGCTCTCACTGCTGCGGAGAGGGTATGTTTTCATAGGTTGCCAAATGTTACTGTATTTATTGAGATGTTGCAATTTCTTCCAAAATCAATATTGATTCCCTACTACGTAAATAAAAAGGAATAACGCAAAATGGTAAAGAAAAATTCATTGATGATTATCTACTCCAAATGTTTAAACATTACAGCAGCTTTCACTGGTAATTGTGATAGTAATGTTAGTTAATGACAAAGATACTAATTTTTTTATCTTCGAAATCCTCTGCACAAGCGATTATCAAACGTTTTTCAAGTGAGGACCACTTTTATAAGTTAAAATATTCTGTGAAACACTCTACTCTTGCCCTGTTCGTAAAAAATAATCACTTTTTGTATATCTACATTTTCAAAACTGTATCAATTATAATTCCCCTCATTTTATATTAAACTTAATTCAGTTTTTTTAATAACTGAACGATATCAATTTATTTTTAGAATAGAACTTTTCATCATCTCTACCTTAACTGAAAAAAATGTATAAATGTAATTGGTACTTCATTAAAGAGATGGATGAGTCTGCTCACACTTCCACAGTTGTTCAATATTTAGATGTATGCTGGTAAACTTGTAAGTCTGAAATCAGAGCCTATATCAAGTCGAAGTCTGTACTTGCTTTTCATTTCAGATAGTGACGTAAACTTTTTCTCACATACATAGATACGTAGAAGCAAATTGAATTATAATTTTTAAAGCATCTTTGGAGAATTCACTAAGCTTTCTTTTCACTGGAGATGACGTCTAGAAATTAATCATGCCTTCTGTTTAGAATTTAATTTTAAGTCCGGTGTCATTCGAGAGTTCAGTTAAGTTTTCTCTTTCATTTATTGAAAGTTTGTTCAGTATCACAGTTTGTTCAGTATCACAGTGCAAACGATCGCGAATCCAAGGAAAATCAGCATATATACTAGCTTAAAAATAATTTTCGAATTGTGACTTCAGAGTTTCGAGATGGGAACATAATATGTCATCGCATAATTCTTTTTCAACACTGAGATCATTTTCCAATAAAAAAAGACAGAAGGAATGAAAATGGTGAAAACGTTCTTCCTTTTACACACCTGACCCAAAAACTAAGTTTCCTTTCAAACTCCTGAATTTTGTCATGCGAATTGAGGACAGTGAAAGAATTACCTTGATGAAAGAGATTTAATTAATTTATTTTTCAGAAATTATCTGAAAGATTATGCCAATGTACTTATCCACAACACAACAGTAAGGGAGGATTTATATTCACTAAAAAACGGCAAAATATGCACTTAAAACTAGGATATATGCACTAAAAATAACAAATTAAAATATAAAAAGAATCTATTTTAGTTTGAGCAAATTACTATTATTGACAGTTTTTCTGTTATACATAAGAATATTGAGATACCATCAGTTGTTAAAGTTGCGTGTCTTCACCCCACTGCTTAAGCAGTACACTTCTGGCATATTTTTCGTTCGACATCGTTGATAAAATTAATTCAAAATTCTTGCGGCTAAACTGTTCTAAAATACAATTCATTTTACACAGTATCGAATTTTCTCTGACTTGTCACCACAATACAATTAAATTCTGATTTGCCACGTCGGCAAGTAGAAGACAGAAAATTGCATTATCGGGCTTATATCACTGTTGACAGGCAGAGAAATTCGAGTTTAACGAGCGCAAAGAAGTCCATCAACACTTCTAAAATTTTCGCGCCGATCTTATTGCAGCTTTGTCTTGACAACCGTGAAAATCTTATACACATGTGAAGTAGACGATAAAGCGGCTTCTTGTTTTGGTTATTATCTGTTGTTTTAATCTCAACTTTCACCCATCATAATGTCTCTATATTTATAAATTTGCACAGAATCAGCAGTGCATTTCATTATGGAGTGCTTTGTTGATTGCCGCGGAATTGTCCTCAATGATTCTTCGACAACAGTTCACAGTTGCCAGATTGAAATAAATAACATATAACTATTGTAATGTGTTTCAATGTCTGCGTTTCTTCTGTATTCCATTTTTACGATTTTTCGTATTCTTAATCTTGGTTTAAGCACCGGATAGATAAAAAAAAATAAAACAAAATATGTCTTTATATGCGCTAAAAGTTGAAATATGCATTAAACCTTTAAATATACATATACAGTATATATGCACTATGAAATCTTGACCATTGTTGTTTACAAATAACTTGAAATGCACTTATGCAGCGGTAGCATGGCATTTGCAACTAAAGAATAAAATATACTAATATGCTAAAATCCGCCCCCTACTCATCAGCAAGGAATGATACGTAACCTTCATTGACTTTCTTTACAAATAACAGGACTTCCTGTCTTAATTCAAAGAGCTCTGCAAGCATCTTATCCCATGAGAGCCAGCGAATTTCAGAATGAAATAGAAGTTGTTTATGCTCGCTACCCATATCACAGCAAATTATTGAAAACAGTCTAATACTCAAAGGCCTTGTCTTAATAAAGTTTATTTAATTTTAACGCTTTCTAACACGGCTTTGAATTTAGATTACATACTTTTGATCGCCAAGCCTTGCCTTAAATGAAACATCGGGAGTGACAAGTAATGTAAGGAGCGACACCTCTGACTTTAGCTATTGTATGTAGGCTACAGTACAACGCTACTTTGCCCACCGCACAGATGAATGCACGAGCACAATCCGAAGAAAAACCTACGTATCTTTTCCAAAAAAAAAATTATGCTTCTTGAGAACTTCAAAAACATGTTCTCCACTTGAACGAGTTGGAAAAGGCTTGTAAAGTAACATATACTCATGAATGTCATTATTAAACTCGTATCTTACGTAACAGAGCAATTGTGCTTCGTTTGAAATAGGCTATCTGCTGTCTCGTCTATCTGAAGTGAATAAAACGAACTTTATTTTAATATACTAATAAATTGAGATCCACATTATTAGCCATGTCATTAATTCAGCGATTAACTGTATCGTCTGAGAGTGGTATTAAATCAATGTCCTTTGATAATGTCATAATACATTGTTTTAACTCTATATTTTGCAGTTGGAAGTACTAAGGTCTCGCCTATAGAATGGAGTTTCGCGCTTTTCGCGATATGAAGACTAACAATAAGTTTCTAAGGGCTTTTAGTTTTCGAACTTACACTACAAACAACTTTGATTTCTTTGTTGAGATTTTCTGCACATCGATGAAAAAATCGACAGGATTACTTTTCATACTTTCTAAGTGTTGTTTCAATTCCGTGGGTTTCATACACACTTTCGGAAGCACTTTATAATATACAACGCATTGAGGTTTCGGTTCACCTTCATTGCCACTCCAAGTACATCCAAATTCCAAACAACGCTTGCTTTATTTTCGAAAATATTCTTTTCTTCGAACAGCTGAACTGTGTACAGCACACGTTTCCATGTAATAAAAATTAAATATTTGCAACGGCAATCCCCTTTCTTTGTCGGTGAGTCGAGAAGAGAGACAACAATAAAAATTAAATTTCCGATCTATGCCCAACATATTTTTATATGCAAGAAACTGTTGCAAAAGTAATTCCCTTTCTTTGTAAGTGAAAGTAGAGTAGCTGATGTCATAAATTTTACAAAATGTCGATCCTGGAAGAGAAAGAGATAGATGCCAGCTACTTGGAATTTTCAAACTCCTTAAAGTCATGAACAGTGATGAACATATGTTTTTATCAAAGAAAACTTTTGTAACGAAAATCCCGTCTTTCTCGGATAAATGCTCGGTTTTACTAAATACGTGTTCAATCTCAGAGGATCACCTCGAGGACCACTTGTGATCCGCGAATCATAATTTGATAAATGCTGCTCTACGCAGTTTGCTACGTGGGTATTCAACATATAATATAACTACATGATTCGAACTGTTATGGTTCCAGGATATAACCATTCGGCGACGTATAATATTCAATTTAATGTTTATCTCTTTTTATTAACGTGACAGCAGTTTACGAATGACGAATGACGAATTAATGAGGAACAAACGTTAAAAATAATGACATATTAAAGCTACTGACAGTGTGTCAACCTGTCCATTCAGAGCTCAACTAAACAATTCTGAACAGTTTGTTGTGACAATTCATCCCTCGGCGAACACATTAACATACAATCACGTAGCCACAGGAAACTACGAAATTTAACAATTTATAGAGGAAAAAAATACAACATTAAATTTATTACTGGTACTTTCATAATCTGCAGATGAGCCAGTTTCATTACGAGTATGCAAGATTAACTATGGCCACAACAAGCTGCCAGTGTGGCGTGATCTAGGTGTCAGGAAGCAGAGTTTTTGTTCGGATGCTATGTTTGGGCGTTAGTTTGAATCCCGCTTTGTTGCTTGACTAGTTTTTTCTGAGCTTTTTCTAAATTGCAGATCACGCCAGGTGATCCATGGCCGGTTCACCGGATTTAACTTGCCAAAATATCTCGCAATCACCAATTATATCGCTGTTAGATAACCTCAACATTGATATATCGTCGTTAAATAACCGATTAACAAAACAACACAAGTTATAAAAATTCTGCGCGTAACAGAGATGTGCCGGCACGTAGAGTACGTCACCTAGGTTCGGGAATGAAACTATAGTTGTGATGGTTTGAATGTTTTATTTTATTTTGGTTTATAAATGGAGAATGTGACTCTATGTTAGACTAATAAAAGTAATTACTGAAAGGCACAGAATATATTCTCTCTTCAAGTTTAATATGTTTAGTCAAGAGTCCGAAAACTGCTTGAAACCTCATAATTTACATTAATAATGCATCACTCATAATGCAACTAAGCCAGGAAATTTTCTCTTAATATGAAGCGACATTCCGAAATTAATCCTAGCCAACAACAAATTTTTCACAATGATTGACTCAAAGTGTCTCTCTCGTACGTGACTATTTTCAATTTAAAGTTGCAGAACTCGTGATTACAAATGAAACGAGAGGTAGCATAGGACTGTAGCTGTTCTTGATGCCGAGATACTACTGAGAGAGGCAGCGGGTAATTTTATACGAAACTTCGGCGTCCTCATGCCCATAGCTAGGCGAGGTCACATCATTGGGAGTGATCATATAAATATTTTATTATGATGTACGCAACCATTTACAGAAGGCGTTAAAATAGTGGTGCCTATATTGCTATTTGGGATGCGAAGTGGAACATTTACGGCGATATTTCTGTAAATGAGGTAAGATATTAAGCTTATACATATGAAGAGTTCGCGGGAAAAACGATGCATGTCACAGTTTTCTTAAGGTTGATGTCATCTAATTCAATGGATCACTGTGAAATTTAATGTTGTTCTTATGAAAAATGGTAAAAAAGGAGAATTATCACGACGAATACAGTAATCCTTTCCTTTATTTTCTATAGAAACATCACTACATCTTGCAGTTATAGACCCAATTAGATCATTATCTAATCCTTAACAGAAATGTGACATTCATCGTTTTTCCCGCGAACTCTTCATATATGATAGTAAGCAAGCAAGATAAAGAAGCAATTTGTTATTGCTTTTTTTAAAAAATGCAAAATTCCGCACAAGCTATAAACCATGCGCATGACATAGAGAGCAGAGGGGAGAAAGTGAGATGAAACGCCGGAGCATGACGGAATTTTCAATATTTCTACTCCAGATACTACATACTCTGTACAATGCATCTGTCTCACTCAGATATACATCGTATCTAGAATAAAAAGAAACATCACAAACATGGAATTTTAAATCACTCTCGGGAGATCATCTGCTTTACTTCATGCAGACCCGTTGTCTTGTGTAATGGATGTGTTCAGATATCGAATTAATGATGTGTATGACTTTTTCCTGTAGTTTCACTAAAAAACTATACAATTAATATAATAATAATAATAATAATAATAATAATAATAATAATAATAATAATAATAATAATAATAATAATAATAATAATAATATGAGCATGAAACAAATTCTTGTTATAATACGAAATATACAGACACAAAAAAAACACATCCAAATAAAATTATCAACACATACAACTCAATTTCAGAACACACATTACACTACACAAACACACCCCCACAGGAAAGAAAATAAAAGGCGCCAAGACCAGCAACAACCAGTTCTGAAGATGGCCAATAGGAGGCAGAAACATGTTAACAAGGTAATATAAAATTTAACACGTGAAAGACACATAATACGTTTTCCGAACTCATAAAATTATTAAAATTATCGTCCTCGATATAGCCATAGGATGTCCTATATGTCAATGTAATTAAATATTATTCTCTATAGTCTGTGTGATAGTATTCTTAAAATTGTGCATACGTTTCATGTTTATATTCTATTCATATAAAAAAAGACATACTTATTTGCTTAAAAATTTCCAATTGCCATATCGGTACTTTCCTTTTCCGTATCGAAAATGATTTACACTGTACATATTCCCCAAGTGAGACATTTAATTTTGAAACAGTATGAAATATGAATTAAAGTCGGTTGGCATCAAATTTCGAAGAATGCAATCTTAAACTTCTTGCGAACCCAAACTTTAAAATAGTTTAAATAATTTTATATAGTCTATAAGAATTTCGTATTTTTTGGGCAGAGGCACGATTTGTTATGAAAAAGAATGCCTGCTCTTTCGAAACACTTTGTCTCTTTTTATATAAAACTTACGTATTTACATTTTTTTATCTCTTTAGCGTGGAGATAACGAGTCACTTCAGTTTCCTAATTTCTGTGTATACATTAAGTTACA
This sequence comes from Periplaneta americana, assembly GCF_040183065.1. Taxonomy (NCBI): domain Eukaryota; kingdom Metazoa; phylum Arthropoda; class Insecta; order Blattodea; family Blattidae; genus Periplaneta; species Periplaneta americana. The sequence goes on along the minus strand of NC_091118.1, from coordinate 128,037,332 downwards.
GAATTAATTATTGAAAGAATAAAATGTAGGTATAACTAGTTGGAACATAAAATGTAAACCAAACCTGTGTATAAGTCCATTCTTTAAATTTTGATTAATCGCTGGAAGATAAGGTACAGCACCTATATAATAGCGAAACACAAACGCTTCTCTTAAGCGAATGACATCACACTGTCGTTTTACTTACCTCCTCATGACAGTGCACGAGCCCCTTCTCCTTCTATCACTTTGCGACGGTTGAATACAATGGTATGTTCCAAGGTACCTTTCCTATTCCACAAAGAATGGGAAAAATAATATTTTTGTGATGAAGAGGAAAACGAGACAATGTGTCTTATTTGTGTTTCCCGACATAAAATTAAACGGCACTTTGAAAAATACCATCATACTGATTATGAGAAATATATTCTATCAGGTACGCAATCAGTAATATAACTTACCATTAGAGTTTGAATTTGAATAGCCTAAATTAACTCCCCACAATTTGCAAATGGAATTAGTTATTTTGCAGAATTCAACGGCCATAAAATGTTTTCAGAAAGAAGGTTGGGACTTATTTAAATCATTGCCCTGTCTAGTGAAACATTTCCCTGATTGTGAATGTTTGCTGAAAATTTAATGACAATCTTTGGATTGACATATATCTATGAGCAGATGTTCTCGGAAATGAATCGCATAAAAATCCATTAACATAATAGACTACGGCACAATTATTTGGTCTATCTTTCTAAGACTCCTTTGCGGCAAACATCGTTGAACTCGTTAAAAGTAAAACAGGGTCACAGAAGACACTAATAAGAAAGATGTTCTAGGATCATATTCCATTTTTTTTCCATCAGACAAGTGTGACAACAAAATAACTGAAGCATCATTAGAGAAGTTTGTGACCGTAAAGGAGTGAATGAATGCGTCATAGCTCCGCGAAGATTGGGTGGAGGTAAATCCAACCTCCTCTCTTTCGCTTATGTTTGTCATCGCTACTATACAGAGTGAAAGTGAAATAACCTTGCAGATTGAAAAGGACGATAAGGTATACTGAAATGGATGGAAAACCTATATTACAATTTGTGATTAAATGCATGGTTAATTAGAAAATTATTTTTGAAGATTCAGCAGTCCGGCAATATCGCCGCTAACACATCTTCTCGTGATGAAGATGTAAAACGTGAACGAAATCGGTGTGTATCACTAGATGAGTTGTTCTCTGGCGCTGTGTTGCAACCAAATCGCATCGTGCAATGACTTCAAATTATAGATTTTAAAACTTAAATTTACACGACAATTGTCCACACTATTTAAATACGCCAGAGAGATAAATTATTCTTTATTAGTTTTCTTATCAATATTGACAAAAATCACGATCCTACTCGCAATAGATTTCGAATAAGAGGTTGTTAAACATTTGGGAAATAACATTTTTTCTGAAAAAAAAAAATAACTTGCCACGAATATGATATAGTTTTTTGTTACATACATCAGCTAATCGCTCTGAAAATCTGCAAGGCTATTTCACTTTCACTCTGTATAAGATAGTGTGAAGTCAAATTTAAATTGAATCATGGTACTGGGTGGCATTAATGAATCAAACGCTGAAAGATGAACCGTACTGCCTCAATTATGTAGGCCAAGTTTCCATCCTTAGATGAGATCTTCAGCTCAAGTGATGTTCCCATCATATGTTCCAACACGACCAGGGACCAAACCCTGTCTGCTTGAACAAAATCTCAATGGTCTAGCGCTGAGCCTTTGACGAAGAAATGCAAGTGTTAAGTACTTGTTTGTGATGGATCACATATAGAACTAGATAGGACTTCAGACAATATTGTATTAGCATTTTTACAGTCTGCATTGGGTTAAGTAGGCCTACTTAAAGAGATAGGTCTATTGTGTCGTCGAATACGGAAGTCTTCTATCAACAGTGCGGTAGCATTTTCGGATATGGATTTATTGCTAATAATTAGGATCTATAAAGTAAACCTCATGGGAATTAACGCATAAATACAATCTTTGAATGAATGCCTGTATAGATCGTTCTGGTGTTGCCTACTGAATGGATGTAGAAGCATGAATAATTCGTTTCTGCATGTCCTCTAGTAGTGCTGAAACATTTCGATAGACAGCGTCCTTAATAGCTCCCCAAAGAAAAACGTATGGTGGCATAAGGTCAAAAGAACGAGCAGGCAAAGTAACTGGTGTACCACGTTCAATCCACCTACCAGGACATTTTTAGTACAGAACACGACGGGTTTTTATGGTATGTGCTGGACATCCATCATGCCAGTACCACATAGCCAATTCGTCTCTCAAATGAATGGCTTCCAAAAGATCAGAAAAGATGATTCTTACGAATCTGGCATATCTTCTGGCATTTAGGTACCATTAACAAAATTAAGCCCAATAACGGTATTGCAATGCTACAAAGTGTCATTTTACTTCGGACTTGCAGTAAGTAGCCTATGTACACCATAAGTTCTTTATTTTTTTGCACGCCTCAATGTTTTGTTTATTAGTATGGTACATTGTGATGTAGTTTGAATAAAATGTACATGGTGTTATTTAAAGAAATTAAGTCACTACTAGTATCTCTTTAATTAATAAGGTTATAAGAAAGATGATCTCATGGCATTAATTCCCCATTGTACTTACTTAAACAACTTTTTTAATCAATTTTTTATTTGGCACCTAAGAAAAAATTATTTTGGGTGAGCAAGATAAATGGGACACTCTGGATGTGAACTAATTTCTTATGCAAGATTCCATCCTGTTTTTCCTTTGTTTTGTTCCTTTGTTGCTTCTTCTATCTGTTATAAATAACAAATTACAAAGCTCTATATTCAAGTGGTAAATAAGGTGCAAAATGAACATCCTTTGCCCAGTCTATGAATTAGGCGCTGCCCGAAAGTAGACAAATTTACGCTACAGGGGTTCGGTCAACTTTTATGTCTAGGATTGTATGTACATACATACATACATACAGTCGTCCTCGGTAGCGTAGTTGGTATAGCGCTGGCCTTCTATGCTCGAGATTGCGAGTTCGAACCCGGCCTAGGTCGATGGCATTTAAGTGTGTTTAAATGCGACAGGCTGATTTCAGTAGATTTACTGGCATGTAAAAGAACTCCTGTGGGACAAAATTCCGGCACACCGGTGATATGATATGATATGATATATGACCATAAATTAATACAACTTAAAAACATGTTTCTCAGGTACATTATATTAGAGTATCTTTCGATATTTATATTGCGTTATAAGTTATTATAGTACATTTAGTAATATATAATTTTAAATTATACAAGTATTATGATATATCATAGTATAGTATATCATAATACTTGTATAATTTAAAATTATATATTACTAAATGTATAATAACTTATAATGCAATGCAAATATCAAATAGATACTCTAATATAATGTACCTGAGAAACATTTTCGTTAAGTTTATTAATTTATGGCGTTCATTACCAACATATTTGTCATATTCAGTAGCATGTTATAAAGAATAATGTCGTTGGATATTCAACTTCTGAATCAGTTGGAGTGTTTTATACCAAAATAAACACTTTGCTAATCCACTGTTCTCTACCAAAAAGAACTCCCCCTCCCATGATACATTAAAAGCATTGAGAGTAGCGGGCCGCTTTAGTGTATGAGCGGAAGCTCCGTCTTCAAAGTTCGTCTCATACTGCAGAGTCACCACTGCTCCGACACTGAATGACGTACAGTATGCTTACGTCACAGCGCTCGCAAGACGCGCTCTTTAAAGCACACAGCACTCATTTCTCAGAATCACGTAATGTGCCCAGCCCTGCTTAACATACATACATACATACATACATACATACATACATACATACATACATACATACATACATACATACATACATACATACATACATACATACATACCGTATTGATGGGTATGAGTGGGTGTGTGTTGTGTGTGTGGGTGGGTGGACAGATGAGTGTATGTGTGACTTTAATTGTATGGTGCATTGTTAACAGCCTCTTCGATTTGTTGGCTGTGTCAATAAATGACAGCACGGACAGCAGCTATGAAAAGTTATTTTTAAATTGTTTGCTAAATATATGGGTAAGCTTAATGTCCAATTTGTAAAAGCAGATTTTGGCAGTGGGACGAATATTTCATAAAAATAAGTTTTCGGTACATCAGAAATTGCGTCATAGAGATCTAAAAACGTCTTGGTCTTTCTCTTTGATCAAGTTCCAAGAAAGATCCCTCCCAATTGCAGTTAGCTGATTGGACTGAATTCAGAGAGGAATAAAAGAAGTGGATATTAAGCCCCCGGCCGGCCGGTCGGCGCAGTAATTATCGCTCACATAATGAACAATTAACAGCGGAGCCGTTCACTTCCACAGCCAGCTCGCTTTGTGCAGCATTTTTATTTCTCCTTCCTTTCATGAAGCTTTCGTTTCTGCTGCTGGAAATTAAATGTAATTTGAATGGAAGCTCCCCCTCTCTTAAAATAACCCCTGAGTCTTTCTCGGGAGTAATCTTTCTTAAAACTCAAGAGCTTTATTCAAAGTGGTTTAAGGTTTCTTTGTTAATTTTGGATATCATGGAAACTTCAGTCTCCACTGCAATCATCACTTTTTGCAACTTTTAAATTCGTGTTTACATTTGTGCGTAGTTCTAAATGAGAGTTTAGTGTACTGAATGAGCACACCTCTCAAGTGAATATAATTAGATAACCGTACTTTAAACAACCGAGCGAGCACAGTAAGGAAAAGATTCCAGAAGTCTTCTTTGTTTCAACTTCGACCAGGTAATTAGAATTTACACGCTTTGAAGACTAGATCTAGGCTACTCTTAATCCGTCGAGTTTCTTATCTTACTACGCAACCATTACATGATGATTCGTTATCAGAAAATCAATCATATTGCGGAAGTTCAATCATCCATCCATCTTTCAGTTCGTCTGTCGCATTGTGTACCTGCCCACATCTTTCTGCTTATCCATTTACACACTCGCTGTCACATTCATTTATCCATCTTCCATCCACCCATCCATCCATTCATTTGTCTGCCAATCCATACATCCGTTCAATTATCTATATATGTTTATATATGTTTGAGAAATTTCCGAGCTTCAACTACAGTCGTATTTGGGCTTACGGTCTAACATGTGACAATCTCATAATTATCATAGGAGAAATGAGAGGCCACTAGCAAGTTTAGAAATAACGAGCGGAACTGGTATTCCGAAACTGCATTCGAGCGTAAGTTCGTATCCCGCTTGGACCTGTTAGGTCTATGTAGCTACGTTAAGAGAATAAAATAAATAAATAAATAAATAAATAAATAAATAAATAAATAAATAAATAAATAAATAAATAAATAAATAAATAAATAAATAAATAAATAAATAAATAAATATAACTTAATTAATTAATTTATAGGTAGAAAAAATACAAGGAAAATTGCAACATATGAACAGTTCAGAGCAAAAGTGGTGTAAGTCAAAATTGGGTGATGAGGTTTAAAGTAAACATTCTGTAAAATACAGCGCAAAGTAGCAATTACGAGAGTGATCTCGTGCTCAGCGGAGGATGATTTACCACACTGAGCTAAGTTTATTAGCTCGTAGCCTGACTGGGAATCGAACCCGGACCACCTGCGTGGCAGACTGAAAAATATGATCACTTAGTCACCGCAGGGATAAACTTATTGCTTTTTTTTATGGCATCAAACTTGAATTATCAGACGTCGCGCGTCGACTCCAAATTTAAGAATTCCCAGTTTATTTTCTCCAAAAAACGTTCGACACAGAATTTTCAGCACTCATTGGTTGATAGTGTAATAAGTCTTATGTACCGCATATAAACACTTTCTTCATTCTGATTATATTATTGTTGTGATAAGAATCAATCTCAGATTCGAACACTAAAACTCAAAATCTTCTTCGGAAATTTATTCAAAATTTTAAAGTAGCAGTTCAGTCGTATAGATCTATTCAAAACTCTAGGCCTAAATCAATGTTTTCTTTATTGCTACACTCTGAGAAAGAAGACGCATTAACAGTGCTGGAAGTACAGAGAACACGAAGTTACTTGGCAACGATTGATATCTTTATGTGTATACTTCTTAAAAGTTAGGTTAATGGAATTCCCAGTGGATTTAACGTAATACGAGGTCCATAGAACGCCATTTATTTATCGACTACAATCGTTATGACCATATTATCATCAAAGACGATTATGGTTAAGCAAGCAGGGAGATCCCATGTCTTTGGTACGCGTTTAAGGAGCGACGATCGATCCTATTTGGCAACTCGCCGGAAACCTCGAAATGTATTAAAGGAATAGAGTGGACTTGCTCGTGTCTTCTGTATGTGTGCAGCGTAGATCTGAGACTGCACACAATGCCGTCGTGATATAGTAACTCAGACCTAATTGTGGACATCTCTGTAGTAATAACAATATAGTTAGTTGGCTTCTTTGAAACAGGACCAGTTGCAGGATTACGTGCCAAACATTTGTGTGATATTGAATGGAATATTATACAAATGTCCCTCTAAATAGTCACATTTGAACATCCGTAATAGCCGCCTGCATAGCTCAGGTGGTAGCGCGTTTGCTTGCTAATCAGGGATTGCTTTATGGCTTCGTTTTAATCCCTGGTTGGGTTGATTATCTGGTTAGGTTTTTTCAGAAGTTTTCCACAAATGTAAAGAGAATGTCAGGTAATCCATGGCGAATCTTCTGTCTCACCTCACCAAATAAAATCTCGTTATCACCAGGCATAGCATCTTGGGGACCGACTGAGGGGAAGACTATACATTCAAGTTAACTGAATGCTGGAGCATAAGCTTGTGTATAGCTGCAAGAGCGGCACATGTACACAACAGATTATGTAGAGAGGAACACTATGAAATAAATAACTGTTTGTTCATCACGACACACAGATAGTTTATAACTACCCGTCAGTACGCTACTTATCTGCAAAGATAGTGCATCTGTAGTACATCATGACAAAGAAAAAGGGATCTAAGGAGCATCAATTTGTGATAAAATTTGGAGACGAGTGTTTTGAAGTGAATGGGGAATATATTACTTGCAAACTATTTAGCGTAAACATGCGGGATGACAAATGCCAATATATACAGAGACATTGTAACAATAGAAAACACACAGAAAATAGAAAACTTGCATCTAAAAACAAAGGGGAAGATCTGCCAACAGGTAGGCCTAATTCCTTTTCAAATAAACAATCAGAATTTTAATTGAATTTGTGTGAGATTGTGGTAAAGCTGGCATCCGTTCTTTAAACTACAACATTTCCACTTTAAAGTCTTTATTGAAAAATACAGAAATAAAAAGTTGCCAATATATGTAACATTAAGGCAAAATTATTTTAAAATAGCCTATGTTACGATAGCACATTGCATGAAATGAGACAGATGTATTTGGGTTATTTTCATTTTCAATATATTATTCATTTAATTTTCTATAAATGTTCTTATGTAACCCATCGTTCCTTGTAAGCAGTGTTTATATTCATTAGACGACCAACATAGTTGTATAATATTAAAACTCAAAGATCCGTGCCTGATTCTGAACTACAAGGTCAACACACATTTAGGAGTAAACAACGCTCCTTGAGTTTTGATATTTCTGTATACCTCCATCTTCTGCCACTAGCAACGAAGCCTCAGATTATACTCCGTGTTGCAGTCAACTTAACTCATCGGTCCCCAAGATGCTATGTCTGGTTATCACCAATTCAATCGACGCTAAATATCCTAGTAGATGAAACGTCGTCGTTTAATAATGTACTAAAAACATCCGTAATAAAAACATAACTTTGGAATTTGAAACAAGAAGCCATTAATAATAGAAATTATTAAAGATATCAATAAAAAAAATATGAAGACAAATAGGACAGTAACAACAGTTCTTAATTTGAATGCAATGTTTAATTTTATAACGGTCGGAAAACTGGCGTCAAACGCATAGGACTTTGCACTCCTAGAGTCTCGGAGGATCGAAAAGATGTGCAAAATAGGCACCAGAAATTAAATTTCGGAAACAAATATTGACGTTAGGAACCGATTCACATTTATTTCAAATTTTGAACAAATAACACAATTTATATACAACATTAAATGATGAAGTACATAGGCTTAAATGTATGAAATTAATTTGTAATCTTATGAATCATATTCTAATAGTGGAATATTATAAGATTTCAAAAATAACTAATACATCTATTAATGATGGTAGAAGAAGTTTAAGAAAACAGTTAGAAATGTGGAGTGCAACTGCAATAGACAACATAACAAAATAGGGTACGTAGAAGATAAAGGTGACGACGATGAGGCTGGCGACAAGACGGCGACGAGGATGACGACAACGATGATAATGTTGATGGTGATGAAAAAAGAGTTTAATGAAATTATTTTTCATAGTTCAATTACGTCTTATAGGGCTGAGGAATAAACATAAATAACTAACTAACTGGCCAACTCACTGACTAAATAAATAAATAAATAAATAAATAAATAAAATGAATACAAAAAATAAATTAATACATTATAATTTATGAGATCGAAGAGACAAGTCTCAGACAACCATAATACTTGGAACCACAAACAACACAATTGAAAGTGAGAGAAACGTCTGCTTGAGCCATTAGCTTAGTTAAGAGGTAACGAGCTAGACCCGTGATATGAGATTGCGTTGAACGTGGGTTCAAATACTGCTTGAGCTGACTACCTGGTTGTTTTACTTCCAAGATTTTCCTCAATTGTCAGGCGGTTATCATATAATTCCATGCCGAATTATTGAACACATTTCACCAAAATACTATCTCGCTATCAAAAATTCTAGCGACGCTGGATAACAGAGCAGTTGAAATAGCACCTTAAGTAATATGAAAGAATTAAAGTGCTTCGTTTTACATCACGTGACAGCCACAGTCACAGGTTCCAATATTGCCTCGCACATGGCAGGTTGTTCATCGCTAATAATATATTTTTCATTTTTCAGAAGGCACAGGATATTTCTCCCTCCACGCTACATAAGTTACACAATTACAGTTGACTATGGGGTCGTGAACGAAAATATGGATTTATTTAATCCTAACGAGGTTAAACAACATCGATATATAGGCCTAGGTATGTATATGGATAGTGGGACGGATGCACAGATGGATAAGTACAATAGTTATATAAGCAGAAAGAGAGACTGGCAGGCAGGCAGTCAGACAACCAGACAGACAGACAGGTAGACGGATAAATAGATGGACGGAAGAACGGATGGATGGATGAGGTGGACGGACGTTCGGACAGACAGAAGGATAGAAAGGTACACAGATAGACAGGCAGGAACACGGAGAGACAGACAGACAGATAATACGAGTATTATTTTAAAATTGAAAAACTTCAATTTAAATGCAAGAAATTCAAGTTCATAAGTTTTGACCAAAGCATAAAGTTTTTCCGTATACAAAGATAGGCTATGTCAATAATATTTTGCATTGTACAAATAAATTTACGGATATATTTTATATTGCAGAATTAATTTTTATAAAATTGGAGTTAGTGGCACAGGCAAGGAGTATAACTTCTACTCAGAGTAGAAGTAGAGGTTGTGAACTTGTTTTTTGTACTTGTTCATTAGAAACTATTAAAAAAGTAATTCTGTATATCTTTTCATGGATAGGCCTATAGAAAATTTAAGTAACTACTATTCAAGAAGCTGTATTTTCATAGCTCTGCATTATAAATGTATGTAGGCCGATGTTTGTGTATAAATAAATTATTTTAGTTTAAAGCTCACGAAAAGTAGTTTTTGATCACTTTAACTACTACATTTGAAAGCTGTAATTTTACGTCGGAGGGAACCAATATTTTTTGTCGTTCTTTGGAATTACAAAGCGTTATGCAGGAGATCGCCTTTTGCTGGTGTTAAAACCATCCTTTCCCAACAAGGAATTGCTAGGATCAACATTAAGAACAACGGTTACTGAAATTTATGGATCGTTCCAAATGATATCTGATAAGAACCATACAGACCTTCCTTCTGCTAGCGTACGAAGCAAAGTTCACATTGGCACAAATTAGTTGAATTTAAACGAAAGTGTAGGGAGAGGAACATAGAAGGAGAGAGCTAGAAAGAAAAAGAGTAAGAGAAAGATTTTTCTTAATGGAAAAGTAATCCTTGTGTTTGGAAATGATTTCATTACTGATTCCTAATATTTCTTTAAATTTCTTATAGAGGATTATTCAATGTTTTCTAAATTAAACCACAGTCTACTATATACAGTCGCGAAGCTCAATATGTAGTAAAAATGCAAACATGGGTAGTTGCCCATCACTAGGATCGCTACTATCGCCTCATCATCACAGATCTCTCCTAGCAGACAACAAAATATGTTACACTTTCGTTGTCGTGTTCTTTTGGAAAAATTAACACCTTCCTTCCATTATTGAAATATTAAATGGATAAAGTTCATTTATTATTTTAATGAAGTATATTAAATTCCCCCATAAACTCGAAGATACCTGCAAGAAATAGGTTAATATTATTTTTGTGCAAAACGAACTGAAATTTACTATAATCGCTTCACTCATTCAAGATTATAGCGATAATGAACTATGAAACCAATAAATATTAATTTGCATTTCCCTTTACAACAATAATATAATAACAATAATAATGGAAATATGAATTAATGGGCTTGTAGTGTTGGCTTACGTAGTTAACAAAGTGGGATGAGGTTAAGCAGTAATAATCACACCAGAATTGGAAATAAACGTGATCAATAAATTTTATTGTAACAGACTTACTTTTTCTACGTCTCTAGTAAAGTAACAAATAAAAATAGCAACAAAATTAACAGCTATAATTAAAAATATATCCTTTGAAAAAAAAGTAGGCCTAAGTTGTCTGAAAATGTACAATTATTCAAGGAATCAGCTGATACATGCGTAGAATTAATGCAAAGCTTTTGTTTCTCAGCTGCAGGTAATAACAGAACAGGTTTATTTGAAACATCAAATAAAGTTCGAACTGCATTCCAGATTAATTTATTTTTGTTTTCATTCATAAATTGTGTGTTTTCGAAATGAAGAGAGCAAAACTTTATATTATTATAAAGATATGCTTCATTCTTTGTCATTAGATCTTCCCTCCTGCTGTTTATTAACCACTTTTTGCATCTAGAAGTAAAATAAGAAATAGAGGTTAGGATTTTTCTTCACAAGCATCAATGCGAAATACGCAACGACCTAGCACTCGATGGAAATACGACACAGTCGACTCTAAATCCAAAGTCGACAGTGGACAGTCTATTGTTTCTAGTTGCTAACCGCTTGGAGCGCTTTATCGTGAGATTTGCAAAAAATCACCTCAAGCTTCGCGACTGTATATAGTAGACTGTGATTAAACTAGATCTTAGTTTGTTCCTCTAGGCCTATGTTTATTTGGCGGCCTCCTTATCCTAATGTTGTTCAGAAAAGTTACAAAATAATGTCACCTTCAAAATACTTATGTTTGAGATTAGGGTCCTGTGAACTGTTCTGTGACTCCACGTTTAAAATTAAACTGTTTATCATGCTAAGATCTTCCTCTATGCTTTCTGCCATTTTGTATGTATAGGAGTGGAATTTCTTTGTAATTTTATGTCATCCACTCTAAATACAGTACATTACAATACTCCATGTTTTTTATTTATTTGTAGCCTACACTGTCAACGATTTTATTTTTCTGCACTTTCCTTTTCGTATTTCATCGTTTTGTCTTAAATGCACTGTGGTTGAAAATTGCAGTTGTTTGGCTTTCGATCTGTTTTAGATTCTAGATTTGAGAATTAAAAAAATATACTGTTGACTCGGCAATAGACTATATTAAATAGCAATCTCAGTTATATTTTTGTTTCAAAACCTTCGCAAATGTCTTACAAAAATACCAATTTACCTTTGTAATTATTAATTTTATCAACTATAAATTTCATTTCATGCCTTAAAATTGTATTTTCTCTTGTTATTTCGGTGTGTGAATGGGTTTTGTTATACCTACATGTGTAGGCTATTTCATTATGAATTTGGAGTGCATTAAGTTACATAAATAAAATATTAGTAGTGAAAATGAGCCTAACATATTCATGAACATTTTCCTGACACACACAGTCAGTTCCTAAAGGTATAACATAAATCACCATCTCTACCGAAAATCGAAACTCCCTCTCCGTTTAAATTTAATCAGTTGTCAGAGCGCAGCACTATTTTAGACAACTGCAAAACTTTGTGGCCACTGTAATGAGGTTGTATGTAGAAAGTATTTCCGAATTCAGATTTCTACATTAACTGTTTGTCACAATTATACTTTATTCCATTGTATAAGGCCCGTGCAGATCCTCAGATTCCCATTATAATAACGCAAGGGCAACAGATGATTGTGTACGACAATAATTAGCAGGAGTGAAATGAGAGTAATGATTAAACCATAGAATTGAGGAGTAACTTACTCTGCATCGTTTTGTCTATTAAAATCGCAGAGCATCTGTCGGGATTCGAATCCTTATGTTCTTCAGATGAGAACTGATTCAAGTACATTACAGATTGAATAAAATTGCAACAGTATATTAAACTAATTATTAATGAAATAATTTAACATTCATACTACTTACGAATATCGCTTGCTTGTGTAATTCCATACTCCAGTATTTGGGCGTCTGCACCATCTCTAAAAGTTGCTGCTTTTATTTGTGCCACAGAACTTTCGAAGTCTCAAATAAAACTTGTTCACATGCCGTATTTGGCCACTATAATTATATTATCTGGATTCGCTGGAATTTTAAATTCAGTCTCAGATAATATAAAATGTCGATGCCTTAATGATTTTGCTCACAGTGTTCTTCATTACAGTCACCACTAGAATAATTGATTTCAAAATTATTTATGTTCGTAATTTAACAATTTTATTGTCAGATGGAATCAAGTGACAAACTGCGTTGCAAGTGAACACGGAAAGATTACGTTAGCTGAGCGCAAATCAAAACAGGTTTTCAGTCTGTCTCTGATTGGTGAATTTTTTGTAACGTATGCAGACACTTACAAACAATCGTGTGCGGAACTCCGAGTAATAAGAAACTAAGAAAATGCATTGGAACGTTTTATATATTTCCACGACCGATTGTAGAGATTTTAGAATCTTTCCTTGTGCGGAGTTGTGTGTTCAAATGTTCACATAGAACATTTTTATTTCTAGTGACGCGTTTTCTTTGGTGTAGTAAGGACGTGTGTTTTAAGAAGTGGCAATTTGTGTTATATTTTGCATTTGTGATAATGGTTACTGGTGTCTTTTAATTTTAGTGCAATGAATTCAACTGGAATTACAAATTATCAGAAGATTAACAGGTAATGACAGAAAAATTAAGTAAGCCTAGAACATTTTTGGTTGAAAACCAATGATCAATGTAGCGAATTTTATATGAATTAATTAGGAGGAAGGATGAATGAAATACATTTTTTGCTTTCATGTATTTATTGGCTTCTTTTAATAACTAGTATGTATTATGTCTTTCTAAATTTTTTACATTCAATTTCGTAGTCAATATAGCCTACTAGGTGACATCAAACATATTATCCAGCAGTTTATTGCAATAATAACACCATATTGAAATTGTATTACCATCGTGTTATATAGTATAACAAAACCAAAAAAGTAAAGACTTTCGTAATAGTTTCAGACCATTCCGCTATAATAAACCTTAATATATTTCGATTATTAGATGTTGATAACCGAGCAGTATTACCCATGAATACATTTATTCGAATTATTGTAACAGCAGCAGACGTTTTACACTCATGAACAATCCCAAGCCTTGGTGCAAAAGCTGATGCAACACTGTGGAATAATAATGTAAGCCTATATAGTTCATTAACTGCTGAAGAATGAAAAAAAATATATATGTATGACAGTATTATTTGCTGGTTATGTATTCGTTCGTATGGAAATCTGTTTTATTACTCTTGCTTAAGCATATTTATTTTCTCAGTTTTAATTTCATTAGGGATAGGGAAGTTCAACTTCAGATTTGGAGGTTAAATACTGTAAGTGCTCAGTTATCTACCGATTAACATTGAAAGTGCTCTCTTAATTAAGTAAGATTTACTGTCATGGCTTTGAACCACATTTTGGAACTGATTTTCATTGAAATATTTCTCTATCACGCAATTATATCCACATAGATTAGGGGAGAGTCTCCCAAATTGGACCAATTCCAACATTTTCTAATTTTTTGTCAAAACGGAAATACTTAAAATTTTCAATTTATCACCAAAACATTACTTGACATTTAAAAAATACGCATGTAAAACTACAACACGTTATAAGTAACAGTTTAGACAATACCAGACAAAATGTAATGGTCTGCACTCGGTCCAATATGCAAGAAAAATCTTCTAAATTGGACCTGGAGTTTTTAAATTGGACCACTTTTATCATTCTTATGGTTTAGTTTATTAATAAACTAGACGTTACATGAATTTAACTTTAACGATTATAGAACAATTTTATGCTTGAACACTTAACACATTTTGCACAAAACTACTGAACACACTTTGCACAAAAGTACTTTTTATATTAATCTTTGTTTTCGTCTTCATTTTAATCTTCTCCATCTTCATTGACGTTCTTGGTTTTATCTTCATCATCGTCTACGTCTCCGTTTTTATCGTTGTTCTGGTGTTCATTTATTTTACATCGTCGTATTTGGTATACATTTCCATCTTCATCATCATTTTGGTCTTCGACATCATTGTTGTCTTGGTTCTCAGCTTCAGTGTTGTCTTGGTCTTCGACATCATTGTTGTTTTGGTCCTCAGCTTCAGTGTTGTCTTGGTCTTTGACATCATTGTTGTCTTGGTACTCGACTTCATAATCGTGTTCATCTATCGTAATATCTTCCTTTATTTCCATTTTATCATCGTCTTCAAGTTCATCCACATCCTAATCTTCATCTTTCCCTTCATCCGCATCATAGCTATCTCTTGCTCTTTATCGTCGTTGTCTTACTCTGCTTCATCGTTGTCTTGCTTTTATCTTCATCATCTGTGTCTTTGCTGTACATCTTTATCTTACGAAAGTTTTTGTCTTTATGTTCATCTCTATCGCGGTATTTATTTCACAATTGTTTTTGTTTTATCTTTGTCGTAATTTTTATCTCCTATGTTGCAATTTTTCTTCAATTTTATCGTCTCCGTCTTCATTTTCCTTTCTTTATCTAATTATTTGTAATTTCATCTTCCAAGATTCACTCGAACGCCTTTCGAGGTTACGCCCGCTTAGCTAAAAGTTATACCTAGTGCTCTGTATCTTACGAGATGAATTTCAAACTACACTTTACTAGGGCTGGTTGTTACTTTTGATGTGAAACACTCGCGTATTGTTATTTGGATTCTTACATTTCATTACATAAGCAAAAAATAATATTATACATAAATCTAATAACGGTCCAATTAAAAAAAACCTTTTCGGTTCAATTTGCAGGAAACAGTAAATTTATTTCTCTAGACATCCAACAAAACTTAAAAAAAGACACAGATTTATGTAACTTTGCGAAAAGGGACGTTGTTCTACATAATACTGTACAGTATTAATAAAAAATCCCTCACTCAACTGTCTTTTCTTAAATATCTTACGATAATGGTAACGACAATAACATCAGAAGCTTTAAAAAAGGATAAAACTGTGTAAGTTTACATGATTGCCAACTGCACAATATTTACAAAATTAGATGAGAGAAGCTCATAGTTCATAAATCTCCACTAGATGGATAGGTTACTTGAAAAAACGATCGGTCCAATTTGCATGCCGGTCCAATTTCAGGTACTTTCCCCTACTTGTGATTGGGAAGAAGTGAACCGAAAAGACGTGCCTAGGGTACTGCGTTATAATGATATTCATTCATTCATTCATTCATTCATTCATTCATTCATTCATAGTGTTTGGTTAAAGAACAGGTCTTTCACTGCAAACCCAGCTTTCTTCAATCTTTCCTATTTTCTGCCTTCCTCTTTGTCTCCTCATATCATCTGTATATCTTAACGTCGTCTATCATCTGATATCTTCTTCTGCCACGAACTCTTCTCCCGTTCACCATTCCTTCCAGTGTATCCTTCAGAAGGCAGTTTATTCTCAACCAGTGACCCAGCCAATTCCTTTTTCTCTTTATGATCAGTTTCAGCATCATTGTTTTTCACCCACTCTTTCCAACACAGCTTCGTTTCTTACTCTGTCCATTTCGCACGCTCCAACCTTCTCCATATCCACATTTCAAATGCTTCTCTTCACTTCGTAGAAATGTCAATGTTTCTGCCCCATACAATGCCACACTCCACCAAAGTACTTCGCTAGTCTTTTCCTAGTTCTTTTTCCAGAGATCCGCAGTAGATGCTCCTTTTTCTATTAAAAGCTTTCTTTGCTATTGCTATTCTCCTTTTGACTTCTTGGTAGCAGATCACGTTACTGTTTATAGTATACCTTACGTATTTGAAACTGTCCACTTGCTCTACTGTCTCATTTATAATTCGCAAGTTTACCTTATTTATTTTCTTCCTATGACCATGGTCTTCGTTTTGTTGGCATTTATCTTCATTCCATACTGTCACAGCTGTCATTTGACTCCGGTAGCATATCCCTTAATATCATCTCCTCTTCTGCTAACAACACCAAATCATCAGAAAATCTTACACACTTTATCCTTCTTCCTCCTACTATCACTTATCCCATGTTATGAAAACAATTCTTCACTAAATAATTCAAGTAGATGTTGAACATGGTAGGTAATGAAGGGTATCTTTTGTAAACCAAAAATAAGGAATAGGCTACCTTTTAAAGCTTCAGAAAAAAGATTGCATCGTTTCATTAATTCCCAAAACTATTTATTTAAATAAATTAGTTTCTGAATTTAAAAATATTATGACTGATTAGCTTTTATTTTATTATCTTTTGTATTTTTGGTAGGTAGTTATAATTTAATGTCGTACTCCTCTCACTATTTCACTTCTTCTGACATTTCTTCTCCTCTCCTTACTTTGACTCGTTTCATATAAAGGTTACTGAACAGCCTACTCTCTTTTCAATCCACGCCAATTTTTTTCAGGATCCCCATAACTTTATTCTAATCCACTCTGTCAAACCATATACACATGAATTTTCTTTCGTTATTTGTAAAGTCCAAACATTTTATTTCGCGGTACATTAAATCATATCTTCGTTTTTTCTCTCTATATCATCCATTTCTTTACATTTCTCTTTCATCCAGTCTCCCTTCGCCTTATTAGTTTCTGTTCTTAGTTCGTTGTTAAGTTTCCTGTAGTTTTTTCTATCTTCTTCTGTGATGATGTTTTTCTATTTTCTCCTTTCCTCCATCTTCTCCAACATTTTCCCTGTGACCCAAGATTTCTTAATTCTCACACCTTCTGTGTATCCTATTGTTTTTTCTGCTGTTGTCTATATACAGCTATTTAGATGAGTTCAGTACTCATTACTATTCAGGTGTGGATACTAATGTAGCGGCTTTCTCTTGTAAATTTGCTTCAAATTTTCTTCTGTCTTCGTTCTTCAGTTTTTCCATGTTCAATTTCTTCATCCCTTGTCTTCCTCTTATCTCCTTCAGATGAATATATACTTCGCCTATCAGGAGTATATGATCTGAGTTAATATCTGCTGCTAGTAAAGCCTTCGCATTTTTAAGCAATTTCAGAATCTTTCCTGTACTAGTATGTAATCTATCTAATATCTGCTTTCGTCCCTTAGGCATGTCAATGTGTATTTTCTTAGTTTATGTCATTGGAATAATATTTCGAACAGCTAAGTTCTGCTGTGCTAAATGTATAAAGACGTTAGCTGTGTGAATACTAATGTTTTATGACTCAATGGACATTGCAAAATAATCTAGTATATAACTGAAATAACTTGAAATTATTTTATTAAGAAATTTAATGTGTTGCGTAAACTTCAAAGATTCGCATTACTGACTGCACGAAACAATTTATTGTATTTATGTTTTAAGGGAGGGGGGTATACCTTTTTGAAATCAGGGTATGCCAGGGGAAAATCTTGGGGTAGCATACCGCCTCTGGATTTTTTCCACTACCCTCACTGACTAAGACAGATGGATCCCTGAAGACAGGGGAAAGAGGGGAAGGTTATTGTAATTCATGCTTTGTTTTTGGAAATCAATATTTAATTATATAGGTATATATACAGTATATTTATAATCGCTTCAATAACTTCATCTTCAGGCGATTTGATTCTATTGGTTGTTACTGAATTATAACTTACGTTTTTAATATTATATTTACATTAAAGTACCTTAGAAACCATATAGAAAATTCGTAAGTCATATTACACTTCATTATTAATGTCTTCATTTTGAACATTCGATGCATGCTTTCGTAATATTTCGTAGAATATCAATCACCCAAGTCTACTTGAATTTGGTTAAGAATTATTATTCTTACAAAATCTACCGCAGAATTTTACTGTTTACACTGCCATGTGCCTTTTCATTATTAATTAATCATATAACAAAGATAGTATAAGTAAACACATGGATAATTGATATATCCAGAACACTAGAAACAATGGTTAGATAGGGAACAAAATTAACTCCATGAGCATATTTGTAATTTGATGTCGATTTTTCTAAACTACTTTTTCTACATCTTATATTATACTTCCTTAGAAACTTTAAATTCGTATTTAAATGCTTTTGATGCTTTAATTCTGCAATTGATTTATTTTAAATGTTGCAATATTCCAATGTAACGTTATATTAATTAATTACAGTCATAGCAGAGATTTTAAATCACGATGTTATGTATTTTGAGTGAAATGTGAAGATAATTGCAGAATGGCTGCGTAGCAGCAGCACGAAGAGCAGCAATTACGCATAAGGGAATTTAACGGTCTGTTAATTTATGCATGACTAACATGTATTAAATAGTACGCACTGAGTAGTTTTCACACGCTAGCGAACTAAACTAAAAGTTCAAGATATGTGATCTGATTATGATGACGGTCGATGCAGATAGAACCCCACTGAAAGGTATTTGAACTATGCCTCTCACTAAGGATATCATGCACAAGGTCAACACATATGCACACGTGAATAATTTGTTTACAGAATCTGAAATCAGTCTGAGCACGTCAATACAAACACATGTTTGTGTGCCATGGTTCGATTATATAGGTACCACCTTATTATTAAGCATAGACGAGTGATTCGAGGAAGATTTCGAACATGAGTCTAACTGTCAATCATCTCACAGAATATAGATCTATCCGTCTGTTAGTCCATTCATATACCGGGTAAGTTGATTTATTTTCATATTACGAAGCGGCAACTCAAAATTTGGCAGGTGAGCATCCACGTGTCGATTACGGAGAAACCGTGTTGTCGATGATTCGACAATTCTCAAACTTTTCATATAACATATTATTGCTTATAAACAATTAAAACGTTATTTACTCATCCAGAATAGGCGAAGTGACGCTGAAACTGTCAGCCATTTCGTTCCAAAAATATGCGACACCGTTTAAGAAATGGCGCATCATTTGCTGCTGTTCCCTTTGAAAAATGGTGGCAATGTTTTTCCGGCTGCTACTTCTCAGTTTTTTTTCAGGCCATTTGAATTGCCTTATATACTTCATTTTTTTATTATTCAATGCGATAATTTCTGCAGCTCGATTTATCACTATGAATTTATCGCATGGTCGTTCTTTTGTTTAGTCAGTGTCGTCAACTATTTCCACGTAAATCGATGAGCATGAATCCAGTGTACTAAATAAAGTGCGAAATCCTACTTTCACATCTGCATCTTTATCTTCTAATTCTATGTCCATTGTCTCTAAAGAAAATGACACTCCTTCATAACAATTGCTTATTTAATTCATGTATTAATAATGTTATTTGTAATTATACTATAAAATGTTTATATTAAATTATGATTTCAGCAGATAATGAAAATGTATATCTGTTATAATAAGGGAAAAGCACAGTACATGTAATTAACATTTTTAAAACTGTATTTCACTTTTCTCAATTGGTATTACTGAATAACATTCAATTTCTTTATTGAAGTAATCGTTAGTTCGTTACTTATCTATTTCGACTTCACAATGTTTGAATATGTTAAGTATTAATAAATATACAATCATTAACATTTTGTGAGCGAATTTTAGGGATATTATTATTTACGTTTTTATTTTATTCACGAAATAGTCCTAATACATGTCACTCGAGGTCTAAGATTACTATAGATAATTTTATCCTCTAATACTTCATGAAACATGTCCATAGAATAGTGGGCTATATGTGCTGTTGCAGAATCGTGTTAGAAAAATGTAAAAATACTTTTCCTCTCCGCTAACACACAAGAAACAGGACGAAAAATCATTTCCACATTCCTCTCTGTTTCAATATTTTTTTAGTTGGCTATTTTAACGACGCTGTATCACCTACTCGGTTATTTAGCGTCGATGGGATTGGTGATAGTGAAATGGTATTTAGTGAGATGTATCTAGTGTATTTGTGAAAGAGATATCTTATTTTCTAGTAATCAAAGGCGGATTTACAAAATTATTCGTAATGTTTCTTTTAGACTCAACAGTAATTTTCATTAAAATTTATAAACACACATTTCTTTGTGACACTGAACTTACTTTCTGGATATAGCGTTATGAAGAGAGTGAAATGTATTTCCGATGCCGTTCCTGGCAGTGTGCAGAGACTGGTTGGCAACAAATTGGTATTGTTACACGCATATGCCTTAAAATCAGCGTTAATCGAATTTTCGCTAGATTTAACGCAATACAAAATCCATACAATATCAACATTGTTATCTGCAGCAATTGTCGTTAAGCAGGCAGGGGACGCAAAGACTTTGGGACGCATTTAAGAGGCAACGATCGATCCTATTTGGCAACTCGCCGGAAACCACGAAACGTATTAAGGGAATAGAGTGGACTTGCTCTTCCCTTACAGTATAGTGTGAGCAGTCAAACTTTGAGACTAGTAATATCCGACATAATTTTATCTCAATGTTTATTATTATGAGTATTAGTAATTCCAAGGTAATGATGGACAATATGTAATAATTAGTGACGAACAAATATGAAATTTAAGATTGTTTCAAAGTTATCTTATTGGTTTTGCCGAGATCTATAATTCTAGATTAAAAACTGATTGATAATCACTCATCTTTAATCAGTAGATCCGCGTGCTGCAATCATGAGTACAATTTGATTTCAGTATGAAACCAAATTGGCTACTGTGACTTTGGATTTAGTAAAAAGGAAATAATAAGCTTGTAATTGCTTCGAAAGATTTTAAAGTTTATTGAGAATAGGTTATAGAACATTAGGTAATTGCTTCGGAAGCTTTGAAAATCAAATGAGAATAAAAATTGATCTAACTTTCAATAATAATAATAATAATAATAATAATAATAATAATAATAATAATAATAATAATAATAATAATAATGTGTGTGTGTTGAAGATAACGAAATCCAGTTGTCTTCCCCATATCCGAAATGTGAGAGGTTGTCCTACGACTCTTATCGTTCTTGTTTCCTCTACTAGTTCGCAATACAGTCTATGAATTATATTTACTTGTTTGATATGCTTATTCAATATAGAGGGAACATACTAGACCCATTACTTACTCTCGTGCAACTACAAAGTATAAGTAAGCATGTTTATTAAGTCATTATATTAATTGGGAGTGATGTGTTGTAATTGCCTGGTTAATTAAAGCAAGTTATTGACATAAGTGTAAGAGATACGTATGAGAACTGGTTGCAAAATAAAGGCAACTTGAAGCTTTAAATCAATTAGAATGGAAGTCTAGCATGAAGACTCAGGAGGGGAGTTGGAAGCTAGAAGTCCTGGAATTCATATTGATATTACTTTTAATTTCCATCTTCAGAAACTAAAGTCTCACGATGGTGGAATAGATACAGTATGTAAATGCAGCACAAGGGAGCTGACTGTGGAAGTTAATGTCCCTTTATTAATTATAGTGCGGACAGTTTAAAAGTCCCGAAACATTGCTCAGCCGCTCGGAGGCTCGAACCCAATGCAATCACCGGCATTCTTCTCCATGACAGTGAAGTCCTTATATCTTTTTTGAAAGAATTATCTAGGGAATATACCCTCAAAAGCCAATAGAGAGATAGGCTATATTACGCCATGTATATGGATCATATTGTCAACATAGAAAAGGCGTCTCACAGAGTGGGTTGGAATAAACTGATGGGGATCCTAAGAAAATTGGCGTGTATTGGAAAGAGAGGAGGCTGTTCAGTTACCTTTATATGAAAAAACGAGTCAAAGTGTGGATAGGAGAAGAAATGTCAGTAGGAAGCGAAATAGGGAGAGGATCCTGTTCAACATCTACTTGGAGGATTTAGTGAAGAACTATTTTCAGAACATGGGAGGAGTGACAGTAGGAGGAAGAGGGATAAAATGTGTAAGATTTGGTGATGATAAGGTGTTGTTAGCAGAAGAGGAGATGATACTAAGGGATATGCTAATGACAGCTGTGAGCAGTATGGAATGAAGATAAATGCCAACAAAACGAAGACCATGGTCATAGGAAGAAAAGTAAAGAAGATAAACGTGCGAATTATAAATGAGGCAGTGGAGCAAGTGGACAGTTTCAAATACTTGGGGTGTACTATAAGCAGTAACATGAGCTGCTATCAAGTCAAAAGGAGAATAGCAATGGCAAAGGAAGCTTTAAATAGAAAAAGGAGCATGTATTGCGGACGTCTGGAAAAAGAACTAAGGAAAAGACTAGCGAAATGTTTTGTATGAAGTGTGGCATTGTATGGCCCAGAAACATGGACATTACAACGAAGTGAAGAGAAGCAACTAGAAGCTTTCGAAATGTGGACATGGAGAAAGTTGGAACGTGTGAAATGGACAGGCAGAATAAGAAACGAAGCTGTGTTTGAAAGAGTGGATGATGAAAAAATGATGCAGAAACTGATCAGGAAGAGGAAAAGGACTTGGTTGAGTCATTGATTGAGAAGAAACTGCCTTCTGAAGGATGCACTGGAAGAATGGTGAACGGGAGAAGAGTTCGTGGTAGAAGAAGATATCAGATGATAGACGACATTAAGATATATGGATGTTATGCGGAGACTAAGAGGAAGGCAGAAAATAGGAAATACTGAAGAATGTTGGTTTTGCAGTGAAAGACCTGTGCCTGGGCAGAACATTATTAATAAATGGATCGTATGTTAAAAAAAGATGAAAATCAACAAGACGTGGAAACTAGAGTATGGACAGAAATTTAAAGGTGGCAAGTGATTGTCGCCACGGTAGCTAGAGCGCGGGACTTACAATCTTGTGAACCTGGGTTCGATCCCAGGCATAATCCCGATTTATAAGGTGTGTTGGGCAAGCCCATGGTCCAAGTAACAGGGATTTCTTCTGTAGCTCCGGCTCCTCTGTGGGATCCCAACAAATCTCCATCATCTCGTTTCGTCTCGGGTGTAGCGTAGCCCAGCCTCGTGCTGTGCACTCTGGACAGGTTAATTGGCTTACACAACTGGCTTCATCTGGATGACTAACAAATAGTCAAG
Source organism: Periplaneta americana (assembly GCF_040183065.1). NCBI lineage: Eukaryota > Metazoa > Arthropoda > Insecta > Blattodea > Blattidae > Periplaneta > Periplaneta americana. Next base: position 128,013,702 of record NC_091118.1, on the reverse strand, counting down.
TACCCGCCATTAATAATAATAATAATAATAATAATAATAATAATAATAATAATAATAATAAAAAGAAGTTTGCAGATGACGTGGAATTATTGGCTGATTCTGAAGTTGGATTCCAACGTTCGGTCTTTTAATTTTAACTTATTTCTGAGGAATGTGGTGTGGAAATTTTAGTTGATAAGATTAAAGCAATGAATTTCATAAGAAAAAAGTCATCTTTGTAGTAAAATATGCATTTAAAATAAATCTCCGAAACATGTTCCATGTTTTAAGTATGTAGGGTACTATTCCAGCTAGATATGATTGGAATAACTTATATTGGCAATACGGCATATTTTTTATTATGCAATTAATCCTGTTAATACTCGTAACATATTCAAACTGCCTCTTCATCAAAAGCGTATTGAAATTTAAAGCCAACAAAATATTAACGAAACCAAATCTCATGTATGTCAGTAAAATTTTGCATCATATGTAAATGTGATGAACACAGAATCACTGCCAATGAAAGAACTGCAAGCTATATTAAATTTGATAAGAAAGATAATATTCTTTAGAATACTAAACTTTGATTCAATTTTGGGAAACATTCAAAATTATAGAACCAAATCGAATGCCATATCCTTACAGTGACTTCTGTTAAAATACCTTGCGAACTGCTGACTTATCATCCACAAATAAAAAGATCTAAAACGGTGGAATGAGATCGTAACTGGCCAGTAGACCTAATACATGAAAGGAAGAGGAAAGGAATGTTATAGAACATTTGGTAGGAGTTTCTTGTACGAAATTCTTGTTATGCAATTTGCATACTGTGTACAGCAGTATATGCCTTGTGGGAGTTCCTCCACAACGATTCACTTGGATACTACTTTCTTTTGAAAATGCGAGGAGTTACACGGTTTTTGTGGGCAAAGGAAATGTCAACATACGACATCGATCGGTACAGTTTTCAAAACCGAATTGTTAGTGGCGACGAGACATGGTTCCATCACTTCACTGCTACCAGTAAAAGAGCAAACATGGAATGGAAACACAGTCGGTTCACCAAGTTGCTGTCACTGTCGCTATCTGAGAAGTAAAGGCATATCTTTATTTGATACACTTGTAGGCTGTTAAGTAAGGTGTTCCATTTTCTGAGATAGACAAATTCGCAAAAAAAAATGTCTTAGAAAGTTCTAAACATATAAAGTGAGATACATTTATTTCTATATCTCAATAATTATGACAAGATGGACGCATTTATAACGCAATTATTTTTTGTAACAATTTTACGGTGTCACTTGTCAAACAGATAATATTATACTGTAGGTTTTAACAGTGAATTGATGTGCATTTTAGAAGTGAATTACACTTTTTAAATTTTGATATTTAATTATATGATATAGATTTAAGAAAGATATTTTCTAAATTAGCCTTACGAAAGGGAATACAGCTCCAAGTTAGCGTATAAATGAGAAAAAGGATATATATATATATATATATATATATATATATACATACACACATATAAGGCTTTGGGCCCCATGTCGTAGCCTTTAATATTTGTTAGCACTTTCCTTAATACAGAGGTTTTACTCTGTCGGAAAATACTGGTAGAAAAATACAAAACGCTTCTTGATTACATACTTTTAGCACTTTAAATCACAAACATCTTACAAATATCATTTGAGAAGAAACATTTCTTCTAAGAATGCTTTATTGTGCTTCTCCAGTATCCTCCTTCCGGATTCAGTTTTTTTTGTATATTACATTGAACTTGGACAATTTATACCTTCGATTGTTTACCTTTCCTTCATTTGCCTTCTATTCTCTCCTCCATAATTGTCTTTGACAGCCTGCTGTCGGTCATACTTTTTATATTTCCATACTTACTTACTTACTGGTTTTTAAGGAACCCGGAGGTTCACTGCCGCCCACACATAAGCCCGCCATTGGTCCCTATCCTGAGCAAGATTAATCCAGTCTCTACCATCATATTACCTCCCTCAAATCCATTTTAATATTATCTTCCCACATACGTCTCGGCCTCCTCAAAGATCTTTTTCTCTCCGGCCTCCCAACTAACACTCTATATGCATTTCTGGATTCGCCCATACGTGCTACATGCCCTGCCCATCTCAAACATCTGGATTTAATGTTTCTAATTATGTCGGGTGAAGAATACAATGCGTGCAGTTCTGTGTTGTGTAAGTTTCTCCATTCTCCTATAACTTCATCCCACTTAGCCCCAAATATTTTCCTAAGAACCTTATTCTCAAACACCCTTAACCTATGTTCCTCTCTCAAAGTGACAGTCCAAGTTTCACGACAATATAGAACAACCGGTAATATAACTGTTTTATAAATTCTTTGATGGGCGATCATAAGAGTGCAAGTCAATTTTTGGCGAAATTGAGATATGTACAGTTTTGTCATCATCAGCTCGATATCTATGTCTGGTAAAAAGAGAACAAGTCAAAACCTGCTGTAGAACGCCGCATTCTCTGATGCACATAACAGTATCTTCAAAATCATGTACGATGTTAAACAGTTTTTTTGCTCTCCTGTAAAATAAGGTTTTTTGATTTGTACTCTTATGATCGCCCATCAAAGAATTCTAACTTTAAGATTTTTTGACAACAGACTGGATGATAAAAGCTTCTCAACCGAATAATAACAGGCATTTCCCATATTTATTCTGCGTTTAATTTCCTCCCGAGCATCATTTATATTTATTACTGTTGCTCCCAGGTATGTGAATTTTTCCACCTCTTAAAAGGATAAATTTCCAATTTTTATATTTCCATTTCGTACAATATTCTCGTCACGAGACATAATCATATACTTTGTCTCTTCGAGATTTACTTCCAAACCTATTTCTTTACTTGCTTCAAGGAAAATTCCCGTATTTTATATTTCCATACTACTTTAATTAAATTATGTGTTTATTTAACGACGCTCGCAACTGCCGAGGATATATTATCGTCGCCGGTGTGCCGGAATTTTGTCCCTCAGGAGTTCTTTTACATGCCAGTAAATCTACTGACATGAGCCTGTCGCATTTAAGCACATTTAAATGCCATCGACTTAGGTTAGGATCGAACCCGCAACCTCGAGCACAGAAGGCCGGCGTATTCTGACTCCGCTAACCAGGCCGACTACTACTTTATTCTTTTCAATTTCTTGAAAGGATGTTTTCTTTTACATCCATGATTTCTCTTTAACTGGTTTTATTTATTTTTTTTACGGGTTTCCTGACTTATTCCTATTCTTACTCAGTGATTTTGTAGGAAGAAAGTAAATATAGACTCATTAGCAATTCATTAACTATACTTGAGTGGAAAATTGTATTAAACGTTTTGTTTGAAATGCCTCGAAGGATAATCCTGTGAAATTAATGACATTACTTACGGTTCAGTCTGTGTATGTGTATCTGTGGACCAATACGTGACAGGTACGCATTTTGGACACAGGGCACCATTGAGACAAAACAGGACATCACATAACAAGGAACAAACAATCACGTAGAGCGTAAATAAATCAATTCCATTCTTCACGCCACGAATCAAACGTCGGGCCTTTTCAATTGAAAGTGCTTACGTTTTCCACACATGTAAGACAGCAGACGTATATATCTTCATATTTTTATTGTTATGTCTGGAGCCAATTGTATATTTATTTGTATCATCTTATAATATCAGCATTTTATTTTTTTTTGTACAGTAGAAATCATTATTTCTTCCTTCTTATTGGAACTATGATACTACCACCGACTTAAAAATTACATGGAAGTAGCTAGTACATCTGAATTCGGTTTAGTAAGCCACTTCGGATTAACATACGCTTGCCGTGAACTTCTGTACTACCACGCGCCGCCTAATTGATGTCGTAATTACCCACTTGCTTCCGGACCAAAGTATCGCGGGTTAAAGCCCAGTTTAGTAAGATGGTATTTTATGGAGTAATAAACATTCTCAATATGACTTTGCTACGAAGGAAGTTAACGCTATAACTACCTGTTGTAGAATTACGACACGTAAAAGAACCCTGGGTCTCTCAAGCGAACTTATCGGCCCGTTCCTCGTCTCACCAAGTTTACTTGTTTTCCAAACAGCTGTTTTTGTGTACCAACAGCTCCCATGAGACTGCATTTATCTCTGCTGCATTACGTCTTGTGAAACCACAGAGTCCTTCGAAGGACAAAAATGGAAACAGAATTAAGGAACCTATAACAAGACGACCACTCAAGCTACTTCGACTTACTTTTAATAGGTGCGTTTGCTTAATAAATTTCTTATTCTGTAGGCCTGCTAGCTAACAGCGCGGTGGAAATTGATTTAGTATTTATTCTTAAGTATTGGTATTTTGTTCACTCTTTCGATTTTTAACTCTAATAATAATAATACTAATAATAATAATAATAATAATAATAATAATAATAATAATAATAATAATAATAATAATAATAATAATAATGGCATTAAGATGATCGTTGCTTTATTTGCCATAAAGTGACTCTTGACAGGTAACAGTACAACAAAGAAATTACAATGTTCACCCTATAGGACAGCTATGGGGACTATAAGCAAAGTAGGGAGGGAACGTTCCTACTCACCCCACATTCGTTTGATTGACAGGGGTAAATCAGTTGTTTTGCTAAGTCAAGTGCAGTGGTGGATTCGACACACCTTGCGCATCAGTAATTTCTCCGCTCTTATTTCTTGTTTCAAAATCTTTACAGTATTTTGTTTATAGGAAGTACACGTATCATACAATAATTATGACGGCTACCTACTGTCATTAGGCAAATTATATATTTTTCAATTGTGTAACTATTCCTTTATCATATGCACAAGAAATTCTTGAACTGCCTTGTGGTCGACATAATAAAGTATTACTTTTTTAAAAACAATAAAGAAAAAGGCAAAGCTTCATTGTCATTTAACTGCACAATATATTAAAAGATACAATGCTCAACATAATAAATTGTTTCTTTTTAAAACTAATAGAGTAACTAAGCTCTATTGCCATTTAACTTGAAAACATATTAAACACAATATAATGATCAACAAAATCAATTGTTTCTTTTTATAAATACTAAAGAAAGTAAAACTAAGCTCCACTGTCATTTAACTTTAAAACATATTAAACAAAATGTATGAGATATGAATGAAACGAAATACTACTGTAGGCCTATACTGCTGGTTTTCATTTTTTTGTTGTTGATTGCCCTCGAAATTTCTTGTTATTAACTAAAAAGGATATATTTGGCTCTAAAATAGAACAACTCAACCGTAATACTGAAACTAAATGCATGTCTGTGATCCTAGACCTGGAGATACTTTTGGTCATATTCATTTTGAAAAGAAAAACAGTTCACAGCAGTAAGTTGAGCCAAACATAGATACCATAGGCATTGCAAATGTGCGCAGATTAGGGAATTGCTCCTCTGGTAGGTAAACCATTTTTTCCTAAACACTTTAGTGGCGTGCTCTTTTGCATCTCTATAGTGGCATGGGTAACATCAAATACAAATGGATTACTGAACAGACACAGCTCCATGTCCATTGCAGTTACTTCTGAAAATCTTTCTTGGAAAGAGAACGCATCAAGTAGGTCTAATATGCACTCAAAGTTTTAAATAAGTTCAGTTCCAGATACTTAATAAAATAACAAGTATCTAAATCCTGAAAATACCATAACCATATCTTGTTTTGTATCTTTTCAAAAATATTACGAAAATAGTTTTTTTTTATTATTGGGTTATTTTACGACGCTGTATCAACATCTAGGTTATTTAGCGTCTGAATGATATGAAGGTGATAATGCCGGTGAAATGAGTCCGGGGTCCAGCATCGAAAGTTACCCAGTATTTGCTCGTATTGGGCTAAGGGAAAACCCCGGAAAAAACCTCAACCAGGTAACTTGCCCCGACCGGGATTCGAACCCGGGCCACCTGGTTTCGCAGCCAGACGCGCTGACCGTTACTCCACAGGTGTGGACAAAATAGCTTTTAAAATTGTAAATAAATACTTGTAAGATCACCGAAGTCCGCTTTATGCTTCCGATTAAAGTGGCGTTTTAATATTGAAGAGTTTTATATGCGCAATTTTAAACCTACATATTAAGCAACATACTTTCTTCTTTTTGTAAGTAATAAAAAAAATTCTTTCTGCCACTCTTCCTGAAACTGACGTCCCGAGATCGAAGCCATACCCGCCACTGAATGAAGCGTGTCTAGAGAAGCACCAGGCGGAGGAGAGAGTCGGTGGAGTGAGGTAAGGCGGCTTTGAGTGCAGTGGCCCTTCGGAGCCATTTTTCCCCATGGTTGCTATAGGAGAATTGCTGCAGTGAACGTTGCTATCTTTTTCTCTCTATTGCAGTGCTGATTGGAAAGAAATTCTTGCAAAAACGTTTGTATGTTCCGATTATGATGAATCGTTGTGTCTTCTATTCAAACACTATTCTTGTCTGTTTCTTGCTGTCTACGGCTCTTCATCGAATTGGTGATTCCAGCATACCAACTCCATTAATATAAATAAATAAATTGTAATATGTAGGCTATTTTACTATAAGATTGATAATCAATTTCGAATTTTGAAGAAGAATATTCATATATGAATATTACAATAGTATTGTAAAATATTTGTTATTGTATGTAAATTTGGCTTGCAATAAAATCTTTGTAATCTTTGTAATTAATTCCTATCACATGTCCTCCTCTTCCTTTGAATGGCTTTCCTTATGCCAAATACTTTTTCTTGAACCTATCCATCTTCAGTTCTTGAGTTTCAATGTGAAAACGCAAGTAACAATGTCAGGACGTTCGGTGGGTTTTTCATGTGGGAGTCATGCAGTAGCTATTTCAGGTCATTGTGGATTGTAGGTGCGAGTTAAGAAAATGTCAGGTTTTCCATGCTTTCGAACAATAGACATAGCATCTAGGTATAGCTGCTACACGTTTCGAACTAACTTGAAATGTAGAAGGAAGACTCACTTTTTCCTCCTCGTAAGAGATCTTGCTCAGGTGAGCAAGAGACTACAAAATATAGTAGCTCTCTTAAGGTATTCTATTAATAAGTAATATCTTTTGATCTTTCCTTAGGAATTGTAATTTCTGCGCTTCCTCCAGACATTACTGATCTATGAAATATTGCTGGATTAGCTTGTGTGATTAATGTACTTTGTGAGAAATAGTTACGAACAGCAATCCGATATGGTACAAACTGAAGTAAAGTCATTCTAGTGGACTTGTTTTGCTGACGTGGGGCACTGTGTTGCAATTGTGATTGATTAGAGAAGAGGAGGGATATATTATCAGATCACAGTTAGGGCTTCATTTGATCCCCATTGTCTGCCATGCACAACATAACGATGTGGCTCACCATCTATGGAGACAAAAACATCCGCAATGTCCTCTGCAGTAAGTTTATTGTATCGTCGTTGATCTTTCCCAATATGATCGATGAAACTTAAATCTGCATATGGCACGTTTTCTTCTTTTGCCAATATTTGTCCTGCATTTTTGTAGCAATTACCTTAAAGATTGTTCGCAACAATATCTGACAATTTTGAAGTGTATTAGGTACCTGTGAATGCTGAACATCTTTTTGGTCGCGTAAAACATTAGCATATGTTGAATCAATGACACAATTTTACATAAACTCGCAATGAATTGTTAATTGCGGAAGATCAGAGACGTAAGTTATTTAGCCTATTATTCCGTATTTTTTCAGCAGTAGGCTATACGCTGTTGTGAGGGATCAATTGCTGAGATGCGGAAAATGAGGGGAATGCTATATCAGAGTTGTAGAATCTTATATGTGCCCTAAATAACATTCTTCATTGTAAATGATTAGCAGTTTCAGTGTTTTATTCACTGGTGGTTGCGGGAAATAAACTAACTCACAATGGCAGCAAGAAGTGAATTCTCCCTACAAAAAAATGAAATGCTTGGCAGCGTTCACAAATGTAATTGATTAAACCAAAGGAATATGAAATTAATTTTGATGTAGTTTAAATACAAATATAAAATAGGAAGCATGACTCAATTACTAACGCCTCTTCTATAGTAATGCACTATTACCTAGGAAAGTTAGAGAACTACCCATATAAATATCTATACCACACCGCCATTAAATATATGAAAAAGAACCACATCACTTGATTAAGAACTATAAAAATATTTCATTTTAATAACAATGTTGTTACTTTATGTAAACTTTGTAATATTCAGTAACGTCTATAACATACGAGTACTATATAGCCGTCGCTCAGTAAATTATAGAAATGAAGATCTAATTTAAGATATTCTCAACGTTTACTAATATAACCCCAAAAGATTTCACTTTCATATCGACAATATAGCATTAATGTGTATAATTAGTGAAATTGCATTAACACTAGAATAATATTTCATTTTTAATGGTAATAATGTCAAACATTCTTAAGTTTTGTAGTTTTTATTATCCGATACACAGCTGTACTCGGAAAATTACACACCAGAGAATCAAACCTATTAAGTCTTGAAGTTTTTAATAACAATATAGAAACATTCTCAAAATAGATATATTCGCATTATGATGTCAGAGAATCTGAGCCACCTGAACTCTAAATAATATGTCGGCAGCCCTGCAAGTCATGGCCTTCGTGTAATATTGTTTGTTGTGGTGTGTGTGTGTTTTGTTTTATTCTGAAAAGCCATTATTTCTCAAAACTGATGACAGATGGATTTTGCAAAATAGGAAAACTATGCAGGCAAATTGACATTTCACTGAAAACTACTATTTTTCCGCACATCTCTGGATTCCAAGCTTCAAAATGAGGGTTCATTCATTAAAATCCGTTCAGCCGTTTTCCTGTAATTTCCATTACCAGTTCAAATTATATATATATTTTACTTCTATAAATTTATATGACCTATCTGGAAGAGTTTATTATAATCTATGAGATGTTGCAATATATTAAATAGAATAATGTTATTCAGTTTCACATTGAAATAGACACAAAACAGACGTGTGCACAATACATGCTTTGTTGTACGAGTATAAAGTTAATACAAGTTTGACATTACTCACTTACATATGGATAAAAATAAGAATAACCATATAAACGGGAGATCCTCATGTTCTTATATGCAGTATATAAGTTAAGTTTCTTGAAACAATGATTTACTTGTCCTCTTAACAGTATACCCGGTTTTAGTGTATTATTAATAAATTATTATTATTATTATTATTATTATTATTATTATTATTATTATTATTATTATTATTATTATTATTATTGTTGTTATTGAAGGAGTGGCTGTTTTTATTGTTTATTTCATTCCATTCATTAGACACACTTAAATATTACGGAAAATTGTTTTTATTTATTCCAATTCCTGTATAGACGTTCCACGCAATCTTAGAGCTTTCATCAAATCTACTGTCTCCCTTTTTATCTTTAATTAATTGGTACTGCATGGGTAATATGGTCTCATCGAAATATCAGGTATTTATTTCGGGAATTTTCGACTGCCTGAATGTCCTTTGGTTTGAAAGCAATAAGTATTGTATATTGTGGCTATTATTTTGGTATAAGTTGAAAATGTACACTTCTTGAACTCCGCCATTTATAAAGTAACATCTTGCATAAGCGTATAAATTGAATGTTAGAGCAGTGTTGAATCGCGTACCTCTGTTTTATGTCTTCGAGAATAGCGACATAAAACGTCTGGCTCATAGCTGCGTTTCATACTGTAATGGAAATGTTCAGTGCAGATCGAAGAAATAAAAGACATGCAAGTGAACTTGGCTTGTTGTTATAACCTAAATTGAAACCTTAAAACGTACTGCATATGGAAATGCTTGAAATAAGAAACGACACACATTTGGGAGTGTAATCTAGTTGGATGTATTCAAAGATAAAGTCACATTGTTATGTAATATTTCTGTTCGATACGATTCGTAGGAAAGAAATTGGAAATGGCAAAGAATTCAAACTAGAGAGAGGAAAGAAAATAACATGAAAAATAACAGAATTAAAGTAGTGTAAATTCAATATTATTCTACTTTGGACTAGCAGTGATAGAAAATTAAATGTTTGTTTATGTTATCATTTCAGCTAGAGGCATTTAAAACAGAAGATACGGACGATGTTTAAATCTGTATCAGCCATTATGTAAATATAAAGCATGAAGACACAGTGCTTTCCTCTAACACTGTAATATTCTTACATGTATCAGTGTTATTTGTAAGATGATTTTTAGAGCGTGTGGTGTGCGGAAAGCAACGGCAAGCTACCAAATTTATCTTTCCCAAGAAAAACTGCAAACGCGGCTAAGAAGAAACTGTGTACTTAAGGAGGCATTAGAAGGAATGGTGAACGGGAGAAGAGTTCGGGGCAGAAGACGATCTCAAATGATAAACGACATTAAGATATATGGATCATATTCGGATACTAAGAGGAAGACAGAAAATAGGAAATATTGGAGAATGCTGGGTTTGCAGTGAAGTACCTGCCATTTGGCAGGACAATATGTATTATAGAGTGTTAAACATATTTTTAACTAACAGCTTAACTTCTGTCATTCCCCATCTAGTTGGCGATGCTCCGAAGCTTGTAGTTCCTTCAGGCGCTATGAAGGTGTTACCCCAGGTTCACCATTGGAGTCGAACTATGTAACACCGTATGATGATAAATGGATCAATGATGAAATGGCGGTACAAAGACGGCAGTACCCCGTGAAAACCTACCACCAAACATCTTTTTGCCCACCATGAATTCCAGTTGTAACCTCCAGGATTTGAACCTGAGTTACCAGAGTGGAAATTCGACGCTCTAGCACTTCAGTTAACTGTATGATTAGTGTTTAAATATAACCTACATGCAATGTGATTAAGAACTACAAGCCAGTAGTAATGTAATGCATATACAATGATAATTTTCAAACTTAATTTGCTATAATGATATGTTGTGTGTTGCATCAGCTCGCTGCCGCTAAGGAGCAATGATATGTTGCGGTTGTATCGGCGTGCTCCCACTAAGAAGCAAGAGGCGCATGGAGTGCTACAGAAATACGTAGCAACGGACTTTCTTCCCGAATAGGTGCCAGTTAAACGTTCCACGTTAATAAAACTAAAATGATATCCCTCAATATAATTAAAATATGAAATATTTGAAAATAGGCTATATGTAACATACAAAAATAATGAATATATTAAACATATGAGCCGTTGAGAGCAGAAGTGGTGTAAGTCAGAAATGGGTAATGAAGGTACATTCTGTAAAATACAGTGCAAAGTAGCAATTAATATTCAATTTATTTAAACTATTAGTAGTCAGTGGATAGCACGAAGGGCATATTAATTGCTACTCTGCGCTGTATTTTACAGAATTCTTACTTTAAACCTTATTGCTCAATTTTTACTTACACCACTTCTGATCTGAACGGCTCATATATTCATATTATATTAAAGAACGTAGTAAGGAACTAAATATGTAACTATTACATTGTAAGAAAACTCATTTATGCATTTCGATGGATATTGTAATAGCTATTTACAATATAATATTTGAAAATTAAAGTACCTAAATTTTGAACAAAACATTTAAAAATGATACGCTAGTTTATAAACGATAAGATAAGAATGTTAGGGTATTAAGAAACTTATATTTACGTATCCAGACATCTATGATTCTTAATTATTGATGTAAAATTATATACTGTACTTATCTTTAATGAATTTTAAGAATAATTTATTATTACTGACTTAATCTTGGTTGCTTCTCCTGTTTCGGAAGGCACGCTTGATGTGTAAACAGTTATATGAGGTCTAATTTCATGAAGTAGAAGAATAAGAGAATGTTGATAAAACAAGAAAATATGAGAAAAATTATCATATTCCTATTTTGACCATCACAAGCATCACTCCTGTGCACTCCGGGAATCGTTGAATGATATAATATCACCTGTGGAGTAACGGTCAGCGCGTCTGGCCGCGAAACCAGGTGGCCCGGGTTCGATTCCCGGCCGGGAAAAGTTACCTGGTTGAGGTTTTTTCCGGGGTTTTCCCTCAACCCAATTCGAGCAATTGCTGGGTAACTTTCGGTGCTGGACCCCGGATTCATTTCACCGGCATTATCACCTTCATTTCATTCAGACGCTAAATAACCTGAGATGTTGATACAGCGTCGTAAAATAACCCAATAATGAATTTTATGTTTTTAACCCAATAAAAATAAATAAAAATATACCTATTGTTATAGCACTAAGCTAACTGAATAACATGGTTTACTATTGGAAATGATTCTATTCACTGGGTAGTAGAAGTGCCTAAGCAGATTGTTTTGCACATGTGATGGAATTATTTGCGTAACGATTGTGTTGCTCGGCTAAACCGACTCCATCTTCTCCAGCCAACAATTTCGTAAAGTTCTTGCATGGAAGATAATTTTATATCCTGGTACGAGGTTCTGGTCCATTTCTGCAGACTTGTGAGTCGTCTATAGCCCATCACCGCTGCAATTTACCAAACTTTTGACAAACCACTAGGAACACCCGACACGACGGACGGCCGGTCCGACGCCGAACAAATACAAATAGGTAGGGTAAGGTTGCGTATATCGCACCACTTTAGCATTTATAATTTTTATTTTCTGCATTCCTTTACAGAAATACGTTCCCAGAACATTTACCTTTCATGTAAAAAAGAATCCTTGAATTTGATTTAATATTTTTGAAGTAGAATGACATTTTCGAAACACTTGTCAATGGTGCCATTTAGGCAACTAGTTTCCTAAATAGCACCTGCGGTTTCTTCAATCGCACCTCTTTAACTGCAGGGAACAGGATGAAGGAAAGCTTTTAATATTGAACATATTGAACAGTATTTAATATGAATAATGTAATGAATGCAAATTACAAGTTTATTGAAATTAATGAAAGGGAGTAAAGCATCTTCAAATGAAATTAAAAAAAATAGAGCATAAATTACGTAACATTTAAAATTCCTGAATGCGTTTTTTATTGTTACACATTTGCCAGTGCTTCACCAGGCAGTTCAAACTGTAAACTGGTCACCTTTTCTCCACGATTATCTCGAAGCCACCTAAGAACTGCTTCATGATATAGCTGTCTGAAATGGTTTTAAGGTAGAAACATCTAAAGGCTGGGCCTCTGAGTATTATGACGAGGAAGCTGAAATAAGAGCACATCATTTTCCCGAGATAATCTAGCTTCTAAATTTTTGGAATGGGTCGTATAGGTGGACATACAGAAGCAGCACTTTTTTCAATGGCAGGTTTGAGTGGCAAATAAAATGTTTAAGCTATTCGACAAATAGTTCACTGTTGATGTAACCTGAATCAGAGCAAACAAATAACGATCCTGGAAGAACACCAGCTGATAATGTAGAATGCGCTGTTTGACGTTTAAAAATTTTCATAGGTGGCACAAAATATCTGGTGCGCTTGTAGAACACACACTTGTTGTATTAACGTCCTTTTCACCACTTCATATTGCACCCACCTGATGCATTCCTCGTTCAGTTAACATTTTTGGGCCTTCTTTTGTACTGCTAGAATTGCTACAGTTGCTCATATCGCACCGGTGCGAATTAGGCACCTACAAAGTGGTGCGAATTAAGAAACTACGTCATAAGTTATTATTTCATTCATTCTAGTCTATAATCACTACATGTTCGAAAATCGTACTAAGTTAAATGTTCTTTAATATTTCTTTTAACCAATAACATCTTAAGATTATGGATTCCTTTGCATACAAATCCGTTATTTAGTTACAAAATGTTAGCTAAATATACATCCACCTGAGCGATTATATTAAATACTCTATCACCAAGTTGCTAGCACAAAGAAGTGCAGAAATCAAGTGACATGGTGGAAGTTCATATGGTAGATTGTAACAATACCACTAGATGCTACACTATTACAGTAACTTGTTTTAAACTAGCAGTGGTGCCATTTAGGAAGCGGTGCGATTTATGCTACTCTACCCTACACTGTTTTTTTTAATCATGGAAAGTTTTGGTGATTTCAAGAGGAGAAGAGGGAAAATCTCTTCAAAAATCCTTACTACCTTCGTTTTTCCAGCGTAGATACAACTCTCCCATAGTCAGAATTAGGACTCGGTTCAACTGTCCCCTAAGCTACAACTCTGTCAATTGAGCTATCAAGGCAGACTGTGGATTATTATGGTTTGACGGATGGAGATTCTATTAAACGAAAACTATGGACAAGCATAATAAAGTATAGGAGGATTACCTTATTGTAGACATTCATTGATGATGCTGATGATGATGGAGAAGATTTAGTATTCATATATTTCTACTAAGTGATTCATTATTGATTTGCCTTTAAAATTAAATGTATACTGTGTGTAATGAAGGTAGGTAATGTTCATATTTTTTTTATAAAATGTAATAATTTATCAATTTCTGTGTTTTAAGTTGTGACAGTGACACTTATTAACAACTAATATTCACCCTGAGTAATTAAGTAATTACCAATTCCAGCAAGCTGAAGATCTCTATTCTTATTCTTTTCGGACGAGGACGTCAAAGCGAAATTAGCCTCTTCTATTCGTTCATCCTTTTCCCATTCATTATCTAAGTCTGGGGCGTATAAAGCTGTTAACAAACGGAACTTCTTTATGTTCTGGAACTAAAGTTTTTGAAAGTTCGGGAATGAACGCTATTAAAAGGCGAATAACATCTGAGCCCTTTCCACTCTGCGAGCCAGCTAATCTATGTGCACTCTGAAACAGGTAACAGCCCCGAGAAGTTTTCACAGCTGTTTAATAGCATCGGAGAAGCAGAAACCCAACTTTCCTCCTTCTGGGTTTATGAGCCGTATAAAACACGTAACTTACAGGCTGACTGTCTAATATTATTCGATGAGAAAGTCCAGTGTCCTACCTACAAGTACTTATTCTTTTATTGCGATACAATTAAACATTCTTGTGAATTAGTTCGTTATCATACATCAGAATGAGAATGAGGCATTATAAACTTATTTCTGAAGAACTTACAATGATTAAAATTGTTGAAAATGATTTTTCTTTGGCCTCCGCATTTTTTTTTCCTCTAGGTCTGAAATAGAAGATAGCCTAATTAGTTTCTGGAATACGGTCGGCAGCTATTCTCTTAGATTGTTCTTTGATATAATTGATTCTTATATTGGTTTCAATTTTCGAGAGGCTATTATTTTAATTCTTGCATGCTCTGTTAAGTAAACTGTAATTGTTGAAGTCTCATCTATTTCCTTTCCTTTAAATAGGGATCATTCTTCTGCAACATGACTACAAGTCCAGAAAATATTAACTAATTGAAACAATATTTTTTTTTTAATTTCTCAGGTGCATGTAGAAACAATTCTATACTTTTGGATCTTTTCTATTTGTTAATGATTTTGGACTTTATTTTAATTCATCCCTTGTTACGTGGCGTTTAACCGATTGACTTTGTGCCAAACTGCGCAAGAGACAATTTTTAATTTTTCATTAATATTTATAAGAATCAAACTCTGATAATAAATTTAAATGAATTTTTTTCTCTCCAAGTTGGATTTAACGGCTCTTAAAGTTTTAAAGAACAATGCATTTTCTTTGTGAATCATGAGCATCATATTCCATATCAGTAACAGAGTTTCCCTAACGTGAACGTCTATTTTCCGCAATTCTCTTTTGAATACTGCACATCATTTTCTTTTTAATTCTGCTCGAACATTATGAGAATATGAAGTTATATAAACTTACAGCATCCGTTTCTTTTATTGAGATCTAGTTCTTCATTCCAGAAATGTAAACCTTTTTCATTCATCATTTTTTCCTAAAGTTTCTTCAGCTGCTTAATATAAGATAGTTTTTAGTTATTTTAATGCAATATTTATATTATGTGCAAGTTGAGAAATTCTATTTCTGTGTAGACCATTAATACTTTCAGTTTCTAACTTTAACCTTAAGTTTGTTATTTACATAGTAATCTAATTTACTTATTTTAGTAAATATAACTTCATATTTTAGGCAACATAAATTGCAGCCAAGACATACGTATATTTCTACTATAAATTTTAAATCGACAACAATATTGCTCCTTGTTTCCTACATTTTGTATTCTGATACATTTGCTATCTCTACATTTTATTATAATGAAGATAAGGTTTCATTTTATTTCATTTTGATATGGTTTTCCGCAAGTATACTTGTAACTCTATAATAAAATGTGAACCTCAAAAAATTAAATAAAAAACATTACATTTAGTTATAAAATATGCCTTTACATCCATTTTCCATTTCTCTACAATGTCAATATACAGAATGTCACTAAAATGTATGCCAAAATTATAGGAGCATATTCCTCTCACATAGAGGACGGAAAATTATTATATGAATGTTGGTCCGAAAATCCTGTATTTCCTTGTTACAGCCCTATTTCTACAACTATGCCTACATTGCACCTATGACGCACATTATGAAATAAAAATAGTATACATTATGTCTTGCAGGAAGTGCTCAAAATGGCCTTCGTTAGCACGGGTACATGCATTATTTTTGCGCACACTGATGCGCCAGGTATCTTTTTGTGTGGTATGGCATCATAGCTCCCGTGTAATGACACAGTTGCGCTGAATCCAGGGTTGACACATTGTTCAACAAATCATTCAAAGATCCGTGACAGGGGGATAGGTAGAGGTGGACCAATTCCTTTGCCTCCGCGCTCTCCGGACCTAAACTCACTAGACTTTTATTTCTAGGGTCATTTAAAAGAGCTCGTGTATGGATCCAATAAATGATACTACATTTCAAGCTATGTAAGCACCGGGATAATCAGAATATCGTCGAGGTATACCAGCTAATCCAAGGAAGTGTTGTGGAAAGAATGTTATGTTTACTCCTACAAATATGATTGCAAATTGTGTTTTTAATCATTTTGGGTTTATGGGTGCAAGATGAAGAGAGTCCTCAGAGTCCGTATTTTGGAAGACTATGAAGCAATACGACATTCTCCAGGATACATCAGCGTACCCATGTTCCAATGCGACGGCAGGTTGGTGTACTGTATGTATCCGTGTTAACGTGGCTAATTTCAGCTCTTCCTATAAGATTTCCAGGTGGTGTGCTATTTTTAATTAAACATATACAGGGGCGTATTTTGCGGAATACCGGGGCTACCGGCGGTAGCCCAAGGAAATTACGAAAGAAAAAGTTTATAATATAACATAATGTAATAATTTTGTATTATTAGTTTTACCATAGTAATTAAAATTAAAGTAATTGTTAGATTTATATGCGCTCTCTGCTCTCGAAAAGAAACAAGTTTTCAAGGCGGCATCGCTGGAGAAACCGCTTGCTACGTGAGGTAGCCTGTGACCGTTTCGCTCACGCTGTCCTTCGCACAACTGCCCGTCCCCCCCGCTCTCTTCTGTTTCCATCGTGCACTGTAGGCCGGGCGAGTTGCCGCTCTCGTGATCGGTTTCTTCGCAGGCGCGAAGCAGCAATACGCTTAGTACGCTAGCTCATGAATGTGATTGTGTTCTTGCAGTGCATTATTTGAAATCTGTGATTTGTTCGAGTGTCTAAGAGTTATATTAATTGTGAATTATTAACTTTTTAATTTCCCAATTAAGTGATATTGTGAAAAATATGGCAGAACAAGTTTCTGGAGAGGTTTGTGTTGAAACTGTGTAATAGAAGGTTTATTAAAAGTGCCTTTTAACCGTCGTACATAACAACGAGAAAGTTGAAATTGTGAAAATGGAAAGACCAACTCCTGAGTTAAATTTGTCCATGGCCGTAAAAGAAAAACAGCGAGAGTACATACGCCATTTCACTTCAACATCATATGGTAAGTGGAATTGGTTGTGCGGTACTTCTAAACTGTCTAAACTATTTTGCTGGCCATGTTTGTTATTTAGCCGCGAAACTAATGTGTGGTCAAAAGAGGGGTTTTCTAATACGAACTCCCTTCGAACGGCAGTCCTAGAATATGACAAATCAAAAGCTCATATTTGTAGTAGCATGAACTTTGCAAACTTTGGGAAGACAAGAATTGATTTACAGCTAGATAAGCAAAAAGCTCTACGCATGAACCAACACAATGCTCTTGTGAAAAAAAAATCGGGAGATTTTACTGCATCTTATTAACACAGTCTGCTTTCTAGGAAAACAAGAATTGGCTTTTCGGGGTCATAACGAGAGTGTGGAATCAGACAATATAGGAAATTATATTGAATATTTAAGTTCCTTAAGTGAATTTGACCATTTACTGGCCAATCATCTTGAGAGTTTAACAGTATTTCGTGATACTTCTCTCGCAATTCAGAATGACTTAATATTTGCTATAAGTGGGGTTATGATAAAGAACATAAAACCTTTTGTGGCCATTGTTGTTGATGAAACAAGTTACTGCTCTAATCAGAGTCAATTGTCCACTGTTTTAAGATAGGTACGTCGACAGTACTGCCAATGTTCAAGAACGGTTTATAGGATTCACAAATGTCAGTTCGGACAAAACTGCTGCTGCTTTGTTTCAGCATGTGGAAGGTGTTATAGCAGAATACAATGTCGGCAATAAGTTAATTGCACAGACATACGATGGTGCTTCAGTTATGGCGGGAAATATTAATGGCTTAAAAACAAAAGTTCAAGAAAAGTATCCTCAAGCACTATTTGTCCATTGTTACAGCCATGTTCTCAATTTAGTTTTGCAACTAACTACTTCAGCCATTCCAGAATGCCGCATTTTTTTCAAAACACTGTCGGGTTTAGCTGCATTTTTCTCATCATCTCCTAAAAGATCAGAAAACTCAAGGAATTTATGAACAAGAAACTCCCAAAAGTAGCACCAACTAGATTGAATTTTACATCTCGGCTTGTAAATACAGTAAAGGAATACAGAGAAAAACGGACTGCTTTCTTTAAAAATATCATTTGTAATGACTCTGAAGAAAACTGGGATGATGCTGTAAATGTGCAGGCTCAAGGATATTTGAATTTTTTCACACAGTTTCAGAATATATTTCTTCTTGAAGTCTGTGCTAGAGTGTTCGCACATACAGATGTGCTCTACAATATTCTTCAGACAAAAAGTCTAGACATAGCATACTACTTGCAAGAGGTATCAAAGTTAAAAAAAAAAATACTATATCCGAGTTCAGACGTAGTGGGTTTCCGTCCATATGGAGTGATATGGAAAATGAAAATTCTTCAGCCAATACAATGGAACCACCATTAAAGCGAAGAAAAGGAGATGATGAATTGAAATACAGGCAGCTGTACTACAGCATACTAGATCGTATGCACATGGAAATTACTGACAGATTTTCTGATTATGGAAAGCTTCAGTTCACACATCTTCTAGATTCTCAAAAATTTTCTGCTTATAGAGAAAACTTCCTGAATGAGGCACTAAACAAACTATTTCAGTCCTATAACAGTCACTTTGATCAAGTACGTTTGAAAAATGAATTAAGTGTAATATATTCAGCAGAAGTCTTTGATTTTTCGAACAAACCTATCCATGAAATATTATCTGCCATATATGAAAACCAGCTGAACCAAGTTATTCCTGAAGTCTTTAAATTGGCAACATTAATTGTGACAATACCAGCTACGTCATCATCGGTAGAAAGAACATTTTCTGCGTTGAAGAGAATAAAATCCTACTGTAGATCAACTCATACACAAGAACGTTTATCCGGCTTGGCGCTAATATCCATTGAAAACTCATTTCTACAGAAACTTTGCAAGTGGCCCAACTGTAATTTCAAGGACGAAGTCATCAACGTATTTTCGTCCCAATCAAGACGTCTGGAATTCACATAAATATGTAAGGAATTTTATTATAGGGATTTTAAAATATATTTTGTGTAATAATAGGGTCAGTGGTAGCCCAAACCCTTTAACCAGTATACGCCACTGAACATATATGGCATTGTACAATGTAAACAGGGTTGTAGAAAAAGGGCTGTAACAAGGAAATAAAGGGCTTCTGGGCCAATGTTCATATAACATGTTTTCATTCTCTATATGAGAGTAATATGCCCCTAAAATTTCGACTTACATTTTAGTTACAGCCTCTATAAAGAGCTGAGAATGATATAGACATGAATCATCATCACCATCATCATCATCATCATCATCATCATCCAAATATGTATTAGGTCATGTGGTCTGTTACGGTTGTGTGTGTAACGAAGGTTCATTATTGGGATCCTGTTTTTATTCATCGTGTTGACATGATTTATCTATTTTTCTCTCTGTGTTCCTGTATATTCTAATATTGGTCCGATCTGGAAAGTCGGGCTGGTTGGTGCAGTTGGTATAGCGCTGTCCTATGCCCGAGGTTGTGGGTTCGATCCCGGGCCAGGTCGATGGCATTTAAGTGTGCTTAAATACGAGAGGCTCATGTCAATAGATTAACTGGCATGTAAAAGAACTCCTGCGGGACAAAATTCCGGCATGTCGGCGACGCTGATCTAACCTCGGTAGTTGCGAGCGTCTTTAAATAAAACATAACATTATTGTAACATTCGATCTGGAGTTTATTGAAGACGTCTTTAGCCCTATTGTGGTTCCATTTAGCGTATCCTGCCGTTCTTCTCATAAATCGTATCTCAGCCGCGATTATTCGGGTCTCACCTATTTTTCTAATTGTCCATGTTTAAAAACCATAAGTCAAAACTGATCTAGCTAAGGTTTTGTAAAGTTTTATTCTTGATTGATTTTGGATGAATGTTGGCTTTATGATGGAGTTTATGGTAACCGAAGTTTTGAAAAATTTAGTAATTGAATTTGAAATATCTGTGTGATTCATTGGCCTAATTTTAGTAGGTAGTCTAAATAATTAAATGAATTTATTCTTTCTAGTGGAATATTATTAAGATAGATTTTGCTATTTACCATTGAAGGCTAAAATTTTTGTTTTTGTGGTGGATATCTCCATGTCGTATTCTGTAGCTACTTTACTTAAACTGTGCATATAACTTTGCAAACTATTTTCTGAGCTGGCTAATAGTACCTGATCATCAGCTTATACTAACGTGTAGAATTTTAACCGGGGGTTGATTATACAACCATGAGGTAAATATCTGAAGTTATTTATGAGAGAGTTCACATACGTATATATAATGGCCGCAGCCTTTGCGGACTCTTTGATTAATGATTAATCGGATTCCAAGTAGATATGGCGTTGATGGCTGTAATTGCAATCATATTACTTTGATTTAAGTGAGCAAATATATTGATTATCTGAGCTGAAATGTTATCTGTCCTCAAAATCTCAAAATGTTTGCTTCTGTTAACTTCATCAAATGCCTTACAATATTCTACAAATGCAATATGTGTTTATATGTTGTATTCTTTATGCTTTTCTAACAAATGCTTATTGTAAATAATCCATCGGTGAACTATCTTTTCTAAAACCATTTTGCTCTTCTCCAGTTATGTCTTGTAGTATACTGATAGTTTATTGTTTACTATATAGACGTGAATCAAATGTGTTACACTAAGTTTGTGACATACGAAAGGACTTTGAAAAATTCAATCGATTACTTCTCAGTGATCTTTGTATCATCTGCCTCTTTGGTTTCAAGTGGAGATCGTTGTAGCTAATTCCCGATGAAGTCTTCTGGTATATAAAATCTGGAACAGAAATCTATAATATTACTCTAATATGAGAAGTAATGAATTTTGCTTTACATAACTTACATCATTTCAAGAATGGAGATCAACTCTGCTAGACAAAATTACAGAGAAATTTTGCTTTATCATATCTGGTAATTTTAGAAACGAATTATTTTGGATTTAAATCCGTTTTCTTCTGAGAATGATAGATTATTAGGTGAAGTGTATATTGTCTTCGATTATTAGGCGAAGTGTATATTGTCTTCTAAAGAGCCATCAGAATGAATGGTTGATCGAAAAAACACTATATACTGTAATCTGACAATCTGTCACACATTACAGAATGAGGTATAGGCCAGCTGTCGTATGCATAGACTGCAGTGTAACCTACCCTGCCGCACTTTAACTTTCCATGACGTTAGCATAAAGAACTCTGCGGGACGTTACGGCGAGGGCATAGTGGCCTCTCAAGTTTCTTTGTTCCCACATTTCTGTCTTCCCTTCAGGAGAATAATATTCCTGAAGTTCCTGATTGAATTTCAAACTGTCGCTTGTGTTATATATATACACAATGATATTGAACATAAAACGACTTTGTTACAGTAAGTCAGCAATATCCTTAGAACACTCATTCATTCCTACTGTCAGCATGTGAGCCAGTCAGTCCTTCACTAATTCACTTACCTACTGACAATCATTCTTTCACTCATTCATTTTGATAACAAACATCTACATATTAGACCTAAAAGGAGAGAAAAATTGTAACCTTTAATATGAAAGTTTTACTCTGACATCACTCGCGTTACCATTGAAACAGAAGTGTAAGATGAACTTCGTGCCTCGCGGGTTTCCTCGTCGTCTATCATGCTTCATTCTCTGTTTAATATGCCTCGAGGTTTTATAAATGGTTCTCTCCCTTATGTGGTACTTTCGCCTTTTCCCATCGAAACTCTCTTAAGTTAATTCAACGGAACGGGAAAGAACGAAGTGAGACAGGTGGCTAATAGGCTTGCAGTTCACTTAAATCCACAGCCCTAAATTTCCTTGCAAGGTCACATGATCGTGTAGGCCTACCTTTTATATATATTGACTAATATAATATGTAATTAGTCGGCGATGTATGCAATTGAGGGGGAAAGAAACTGGCCATCCTACCCATTATCTCCTGACCTAGTTGCCTCATGAGCGGTGCCATGTTGGTATCAATTGTGAGGTTCAGACCTGTCTTCGGATAGTTGAGTGAACAACAACATATACATCGGTTGTAAATAAAAGTGGCAACACTGCCGGGAATGAGTCATGCGCATTCGCATGCGATACGAGACAACTGGTGATCGTAGTTGGATATATTTTTGACGTATTTATATGACAACAGATGTTGTTATTGTGCGTGATTAAACGTAGAACACTATTTTTAACTGCTCTAAAGCACGTTTTCTAAACTTGAGCAGCGATCGTGAATAAAAATCGAGGTAACCCGTGGTAGAAATGCACGCCAATGTCATCAAGGATTACTTGAGGCTTGTGACAACGCTGCACTACCGTATCGGATGGTTGCAAGATGGGTCTTTGCATTTCGTATGGTCAGAATGAGATGGCACATGTGGCTCACACAGGTCGCCCGTCAATTTGTTAGTGGAGTTAGTTCGACATCTCTTTGCTGTTGACCATCGCTGTACGAAAATTATCCATCGAGGTTGGACTCAGTCATCAAACTGTGTGGTACATCCTGAAGAAAACCTACACATGAGAAAAATTGCAGCACGCTGGGTTCCTCATAACCTGACAGAAGCACAGAAGTGGCACCGATGCGCAATAGCTCAACTCCATCTACAGAGGTACCACAACGCAGGGGAGGTAGCCCTATTCCTGCAACGTATTTTTGCAATTGACGAGACGTGGGCACTGGCGTACGAGCCTGAACCAAAGCGCCAGTCTAAATGAATGGCACCGCAAAGCGTCGCCACGTCCAAAAAGTACAATATGAACCCTCTAGGGTGAAAGTCATGCTGATAGTGGTATATGACAGTGAAGGTTGTTATTAGCCATGCCGTAACGTCAAGACCAAAATGTCAATGTAGCGACTACAAACATTTTCTCGAACACAACCTACGTCCATTTTTCCTGAGAGATAATCCACCTTTCATCGTGCATGATGATGCTCGTTGTTATGACGCAGGAGTAGTGACTGAATTGCTACAGAGATTGGATTTGGAAGTATTGGAACATCCTCCATATTCCTCTGACATGAGTCCTTGTGACTACGACTTGTTTCCACGGTTGAAAGAACCACTTAGAGGCAAGAGGTTTCCAGATATTGCATCAGTGCTTCATGCAATAGGGCAGTCCATCAGGGAGATCAACAGTAACAACTTCGCCAACGGCTACCTCTGAGACATCACAAGACAGTCAAAGGAATACGGGCAAACGTCCAGTCCCGTGGACAGAAGATAAATTTCTTCCATTGTCCATGCCGGGAATCGAACATCGGACTGTTTGGTTAGGATGTAGACGCACCACGCACACAGCAGCAAAGGCGGACTCATTCACTTAATCATTCTCTCATTAGTTCATCTCAATGTAACTAGAATGCTGTAAAGATCGGAATCTTAGCCACTACTCTTTGAAGTTAAGTAAGTACGGAGTTTGTGCAATGAGCCAATTGACGTGACGAAGAGTAGTGACGCGCGGCGCTGTACGATGAAAACGAGACTGTCGGTTCAAAAACAGCACTATTTCCGCATCAAAGATACCAACTACATTACACATATAAAATAATGACTTTAATAGTAGGAAAGAATAAACATAGTCTTTGCTGTGAACAGACACTACCCTTAATGACATGTTTAAACCTGTATGACTTGAGGCTTTCCCGGCGTTTGATATAGAATAACTCTTCTCGGGTTCTCAGCCAGGTGAGTTGGAGATTATCTTCCAATCTTTCGACGGCTGGCTCTGCCATTTTCTTCAGGGATGAAGTGATGTGGGACGAACTCGAAAAATCGAAAAAGAGAGAAGAATTGAGAGGACAGATTTAAAAGTTACGCAAAACGCGTCCTTGCAAGGGGTTCGGGGCTGCAAGAAACTAAATATGTGAGCTCCAAGCCTGTTGGCCACTAGTCTCACTCCGGGTTACGCTGTTCCAATGAAGGAGCTCTAGAAAATTTTGAAGGGGAAAACCGAAAATGGACGTAACCTCTTAGGTACCACATACGCGAGGGGGCGGAAATGTGATCAAAATGATCACGGGACTGGACGAGGAGCAGATGGCTGGTGTAAATCTGTACATTGAAATGAACTGTGTCATTTCGCAGTGCAGCAGGAGTCGAGAAGACTCTGTCGTCTGTTGTTAGATGACAAGGCAGGTGAAGACCGCCAGGAGAGACGCCGTGAATTCTGAATCTGCAAATTGAAAGGTTTCCTGTCCTTTCGCATTGCGACTACATTAGTGACGTTGCACATGTATTTCATAATTTTATAGACTCTGAACTAGGGCATTAAGTTGTTTGTTAGAAAAAAGGGGAACTTATGGGGAAGGGCATATAGGTCCGTGGCTCATTTCTTTTAGGGCTCATCCCGACATTTGTCTTAACGCCTTAGGATAACCACGGAAATACCTTAGGCGGGATGAGTTGTCTCAATATAAGAGACTAGCCAATTTGCCTTTTAAGTAATAGGTCGATTGATTTATTGATTTATGATATATGTGATTATTAATTAATTTAGAATAATTAAGGGGTCATGGGGATGTGAATGCTGGTCCGTGGCCCATTTCTTTTAGGGCTCATTCCGAGATTTGTCTTAGCGCCTTAGGAAAACCACGGAAAACCTTAGGCAGGATGAGTTGTCTCAATTTCAGAGACTAGCCAGCTGGCTCTTAGGTTGAATGTGGGAAAATGCAGCCGCCATGTCAAGAATTCAGCAGAGTTCATCAAGACTCTACTGATCATGAGAACAAATCCGTCTGATATTCTGGTGAGTTTTGACGTTGTGTCCCTCTTCACTAGAGTCCCACTCAAGGAAACGTTGGAGATATTGAGACCTCACTTCCCGCCTGAGGTCATTGGACTTTCTAACCACACACTGAGCTCCACTTACTTCATGTACAAAGGGCAGTATTACGAGCAATCCGACGGTGTAGCCATGGGCTCACCTCTGTCACCTGCCATAGTCAATTTGTACATGGAAGACTTCGAGCACAGAGCCCTGGAGAACGCGCCCCTGAAACCAGCTCACTTCTACCGCTATGTAGATGACACTTTGGTCGTCTGGCCTCATGGAGAAGAAAAACTTCAGGAGTTCCAAGAATACCTGAACAATATCCACCCGAACATCCAGTTCACGAAAGAAGTGGAAAAAGAAGGATGTCTCCCCTTCTTAGACATTCTCATCTCCAGGAAGCCAGATGGCACACTGGATCACAGAGTATACAGGAAACCGGCACATACCCATCTATATCTGAATGGACACAGCCACCACCACCCGCCACAGAAACGAACGGTCCTGTCGATTCTTCTACACAGGGCGAGAGGGATTTCGGACAAAGAGAGTCTCCCTTGTGAGATCCTTCACCTACGTAAGACGTTCCAACAGAACAACTTCGGCAACAGGGAAATCGGCTTGGCCCTCAGAAGGGCCTTTTCGGACAAACCACCTGCCGAGGAACAAGAGGAGACGAAGGGCATGGAATACATCCCGTTCTACGGCCCCATCTCGGGCAAAATTAGCAGAATGCTAAGAAAACACGGGATTAAAACCATCCATAAGCCGCCCACAAAGATCCAGAACTTGCTGAGACCAGTTAAGGACGACCTTGGTCTTAGGACACCTGGTGTCTACATAATACCTTGTGAGTGTGGGAAATACAACATCGGGGAGACGGGACGCACTATTATGGAACGCTGCAAGGAACATCAACGCAGCATAAGACTATATTATCCTGATAAGTCTGCAGTAGCCCAACACAGCCTAGAAACTGGTCACAAGATAGATTTCGGCGCCACCACCATCCTGGACAAGACATCAGGTTACTGGGACTTGGTTATCAAGGAAGCCATCGAAATCCAGCTAGATGGCAATAATTTCAACAGCTGAGTACAGCATGGAAACCTGCCATCAATACGCTTAGACAACCAGCACACGGCAGACAGTCGGGACCAGCAAATAGCTCCTGATTGGCTGCCACGTCCACCAACCAGAATGCGCCTGGCTGTCGGGACTAGGAACTAGCTCCTGATTGGCCCGCAGCGGGAAACCCTACCTTTGCATATATACCGGCTAGACATGGTCCCACATCACTTCATTCCTGAAGAAGATTGCAGAGCTAGCCGTCGAAAGCTTGGAAGCTAATCTCCAACTCACCTGGCTGAGAACCCGAGAAGAGTTATTCTATGTTTAAGCCTATATTACAACAATCTTTGAAGTAAAATTTTAATTTAAAATGTTACTGTCTCATAGGTACCGCTCTTAATGCAATGTTTAAGCCCATATTACCATAATTCTTGTTGTAAATTTTTAACTTAAAACACCGGTACAACTGTAACACAAATATTGCCCTGAATTAAATGTTAAGCCTATATTATAATAATCTTTTCTGTACAATTTAACTTAAAATACCGGTAGTATTTTCCAAAAACATTTTTAAAGTGCTTGTTCTCAACTTTTGTTTAATGTTGGCCTGCACCATCATTTCATACAGAGCTCTGTTAAATTCGTCCGCTGGCACTGAATTACTATATCATACTAGTTGAAGGTAGATTGGCGGACTCACTTCTTTCTATCAATTTCAAATTGTTTATATATTTTTTTTAATTACAGTGCTGCTATAAATAACATTTTTTTTAGAACAGATTATATCAGTCTTACATACATTACACACAATTATGTCGCCACTTACACAACAAACATACCATCTTCCGAATTTATCTTCTTACTCCTGTACTTTCGCACTTGTTTTATTTTTCAACTAGTAGTTCGTAATATCATAAACTTTGCTAAACTGAAGCATACTATACTTGTTTAGGAGTAAGCAATCTGTTTTAGAATGACACTGTAGTGCGCGTTACTTGTGTTTGTGAGCAGGATATCTACTGACTAAGAAAATGGTCTTTACTGTAAGGTTGGCAGGTAGGCCATTCGTACAGCAAAACATATAGCGGGCTCTAATTTCTCTTGAAAAGAAAATACTGTAGCTATATTGTAGTAGTTCTAATGTAGACTATTACTGGTTCTAATTAGAATGAAGTAAAGCCGACAAACGAGAGCAGTTATAATTATGGTAATGACCTTGATCATTATGATTATGATGTTCGTGATAAAGACGGAAACGGCGACAACAAACCACTGGTAGTTTCGTTGACATTTGACAACAAAGTCATTTATCTTCGTACTTCCCAATAAAGTTCACCTATCGATTTGACATTAAAGTCTCTCACTGCAGAGCATTGTTTCACATGGTCCCAGTTAATGACACTGTTTACATCTTGATATAAAACGCATGCAGGTGATGGCAAGAGTGACAACCAATGAAGATCATGAACGTCAAGACTCGAAATGTTGTTACTGTGTCTTTTCTTGATGAGTTAGGTATTATGTTTGGTTCATTAAGTAACAGCTCCATTTTTATTTTTATTTTATTATTTTTAATAATAATAATAATAATAATAATAATAATAATAATAATAATAATAATAATAATAATGCTTTATTGCCAGAACAAAGATACACACTGATTTTATATAGCACCCCCAGAAAGAGTAAGTTACATGCTCGTGCTCAAGGGGCATTCCACATAAGATAATGTTAAGACATATTATTGAATAACAGAGTACAAAGTAATAAAAGAAAAAAAAAACACATATCACAATAATTGAACTTTAAACTTTATCTGTTAACAGCAATTTTAATAGAATTTTGCAACAAGGAGTATTAGCAAATTGTATGTTTGGGAATTTATCTATTATCATGTTATAAAGTCTTGGACTGAAGTTGGTACTGTGATTATAGGCTACAGTTGTAGTACATTTAGGAACTGTCAAGCATATGTTGTCTGATCTTTTGGTTGTTTTAATTATGTGAATATAAATTAAATATGTTTCGGTTTTTATGTACGAAATTCAGTAATACATTATTATAAATTTGTTGGCATCTTTCTAATCTTGGTGGACTGCTTGTGTGATTTTGCTATTGATGTATAATTTAGCTATTTAACTGAGTGGTTAGTTATATTAATTTTAGTGTCTTTCTTTGCAAGGTATCTCATTGCCATTGATTCCAGTGTGATGGAATCCACTGTGAAATTTTACTCGTTTCTCTTGATTTTGTAGTTTGGGTACTGTATTTCCAGGGCTCTGGAAGAGGAGGGTTGCATTGAAGCTATAATAATATTAAGCTGACTAAAATTCACATAGAAGGACTACAATTTTCAAAACTATTCAGCCTTAAGGAAAGCTGTTCTAAAGCTTCTAGCTCGCCATCAAAGTTAGATTGGAAATCTCCCAAAATATGGTAGAAGCTGAATAAATTACTGTGTACACCCACGCCATTCTTTCCATTCTTATTTAGTTTGTGAGAGCAGTTATATACAGTATTTAATCAGAAGTAGGATTATTTACTTCCCTCTTCTTTAGTTCCAGTATTACAATAAAATATGTCCACCGCTCTGAAGTACCTGACTGTGAAACGAGTGGGTCTGAATTCAAAACCTGGTTAAGACAAGTTACCTGGTTGAGGGTTTTTTCCAGGGTTTTCCCCCAACCCATTAGGAGCAAATGCTGGATAACTTTCGGCGCTGGACCCTGGACTCATTTCGCTGGCATTGACACCTTGATGTCATTCAGACGCTAGATAACCATAGCAATTGATAAAGCGTCGTAAAATAAAAAATAAAACTTACAATAAGAAGGGAGTTTCTGAATGTTTTCTTATCCCTAGTATTACTTCGTTTTATATATCTCTAGGATTATCGTTTGCCACCAACGCATGAGAGCGCAATTTGCTCTTTTCCATCTGCCTTTAAATTCTCAGTATCTTAATTATTATAGAGAATGTTGATTATTATTATTATTATTATTATTATTATTATTATTTCGTGGACTGAAATTTATAGAAAGATGACTTTAATATGAGATTATATCCTCGCCATTTTGTCGAAAAATGATCCTCGAAATACGATATTCGTACAACTTTAAATTACCCCAATCTCTGGTACTGAATTTCATATCTGAGTAAGACAGAGATGTATGTAGAGAGTGTGTAGTATCCGGCATGGAAATATTGAAAATTCCGTCATGTTCCGGCGTTTCATTTCACCTCCTCTCTCTCTCTCTACGTCATTTGCTTGGTGTATAGCTGACATTCTGAGCGAAATTTTGCATTACTGTTATGAGCAATTTATCAGTAGATGAGCGACTTTATTTGTACAATCTTGTAACAGGACAGACTACAAGAACTCCTTCGTAACAGATGTTTCATTTATATCTGTTGTTCATGTATACGTCGTTATAGGCCAGTTAATAAAATGGAAGTAAAGATATTTAAGACATTGGGATATAACATCGTTTCAGAAAAGAATATTTTTTTTTTAGTGTTTCACTATTCCTGATGCCATAACCTTGTGTGTTGCTGATACAGGCCATTCAGCCTGGTTTATTAGTCTGCTATAACACCAGAATACATCAGACTTCAATAATGTCTCATTTACTTACTGGAAGGCAACTGAAGTGACGTGCATGTCATTGAACTGAGGTTCGTAGTTGATATAAAATCAGATGTACTGGAACTTGCAAGGTCTCCCATTTAGTCAATGTAACGTACTGGAACTACAGGAAGCCATCATGCTGTATCCATTATACTATTTAAAGGAGATCACAAATTTGAATCGGCTATCATTTAGCAAGAAAACTATACCGGAATGATAGAAGGCCATTAAGGTTTGTTCTTTATGTTGGTACAAAATCAGAAAATTTGAGATCTGAATCGGCTTTCATTCAGTCAGTGGAAAATACTAAAATGGTAAGAGACCATTCAACTGAACCAGTTATTGATACAAACTCAAAAGTGTTCATACTTGAGTAGTCTTTAATTTAGCCATCGAACGTACTGGAATGGTAGAAACTTTTGAGCTGTGTCTGTTATCTTGATGTGAATTAAAAAGTGACAGAGGATTTGAGGAAATCCCTATAATTGTGTGTAACATCTATACAAGAATCAGGGTAATGAAATTAGGATAGATAAGTACAATTTTATGTAAGATTTAAGTGTGTATAATCAGTAGTGTAATGAACGCAATGAAATAAGCTATGAATCAGTCAGTTCTTCAATAATAGTAATGATGATGATGATGATAATAGCCTAATAATAATAATAATAATAATAATAATAATAATAATAATAATAATAATGTACAAAAACTGAATGTGGTATTAAGAGGACAAGTAAAGAAATGTTTAAGGCTGATGAGCAACAGGCAATCAATAGTAATTATTAACTGTTTACCGTATGCAAGCACATGAGAACGTCCCTTAAATATTTTTATTGTTATTTATCTATCTGTATGTGAGTATTGCCAATATTGTATTAATTTTCTATAGTTGCGAATGTATTGTCTGTACACGCGTCTGTTTCGTGTCCATGTGATAACACAACTAAATAATATTATACAGGGCTCCTACAGAAGACCTTTGCTGTTTCGAACACATGTAATGTACGTTCTATGAATCTGAGGTGCATGAAAGTAGCACCAATGGAAAGAGAAACTCAAAAAGGTTAGCTGTGGCAACATTGTTTTTCTAGTTAATAACATTGCCTCATAATAGCGCATATAAACAAATTTGTTCATTGTTGAGGCGAAATGGCTGCTATAGATGTGAACCAGTCGGTTATTAATGTGCAACGGCATTATCGAACAAAGTTTGGTGCAGATTCATCCATCCAGTGGACCTACAATCCGTAAATGGTACACTGATTTTAAGGCAAGATTCTTCATCCGTACCGGCTACAGTTGCTGCAAGCTCTAAAACCAGAGGACTAAGTGCTACGAAAAAATTTCTGCATAAGTAGGCTATACAGATTTTAATTGAAAACGATGATGAATTTATTCGTTCCGTGGTGTTTTCTGACGAAGCCACTTTTCATCTTTCTGGTAAGGTAAAGACATAACCTCAGAACTGGAGGTCGAAAAATCTGCATACCTACGTAGAACTTGACTATAGGCTTGATGTGTGCCATGTTACCATGGGGGAACACATTGAACATCTTTAAGGTAAGAAACTAAACTTTTTTAGTTTCTCTTTCCATTGATAGTATTTTCATGCACCTCAGATTCATAGAACATAAACTACATGTGTTCGAAACGGGAAAGGTCTTTTGTAGGAGCCTCACTCCCTTGGGATTACAATAAACTCTTCCAAGCAGGTTATGTATATAGGAACAGACTCATTCACATTATTGAGTTTATCGGTATGACGTATTTCCACAGCGACTGAAGTCGAATGACAACAGTGTAATTTTCCTTCCACAAAATCGTTTCATTTTTCCTATTGATATAGGCCGAATATATCAGTACTTAACACGTCTAAAGCAGTGATATTTTATTCATGTCTTATTTAGTTAGCTGAACATCCTGGAATGACAGATTACCATCTGAAAAGGAAATCTCCCATAACAATAGGTGGAAATCCTCTTTAAAAGCTCTACAAAGGGTACTTATAAATAATGGCTACTAATACAAACAGTATAGCGCCAAAATAGTTATGAAATATACCGTAGCTTAAAATACTCCGTTATACTAGTACTTGAATAACTCTTTCTGCTGTCAGATATATTTACCACTATGACTAAGTGGATAGGGCGTGCGCTACCTAACCAAGCGGTTCTTGGTTCGATTTCCATCATGGACTCAAATGTATACCATTCTCCGGAATTAGGTGATTGTCGCTTGTCTTATGTTTCTCCTGTGACTATCGCTGTCCTTATACTTGTCCTGTAACATCTCCGCGGTGGCAATGCATTGTGCTGATCATCGGCCAGGAAGGCCTGCCATATGAGAGAGTCTAGTGTTGGACCAAAGAAAAGGCCAAGACATTTACTGCAGATGATGTTGTAGCACATCAAGAAGAAGGAGAAGAAGAAATTTACAGTATGGTCTACAGTGGAGGTAGATGAGTCATGGTTAAATTATATGATTTGCTACTAACAGTTATGTTTTGTGTTTGAAGATTAATGAGGAATATTCCATTCTAATAGTCTATGAAAATTCTGGGTGGTGATGGTTACAAATAATGTCCTGACATAAACAGCTGATCTTAATAAGGTTCCTCTATGAGCCATTAGATGCCTCAAACACAACAGCGTACGTTGTGTCGCTTTGTTTCGATTCATTGTAGATAGAGATTCATAACGAGTGACGACCGAGAATATTGACTTTCGATTAACAAAGGAATCGATTCGTTTAGTCTACTGGATCATGATTCGTTCGTTCAAAACAGTGATTCATTCATTATTTATGAGCGACTCGTTCCCAATAACCTCACCTCTAGTGGGCATATCTCACCCACAAAATAAAGGTACTTCTTTTGCGTATCATAAATATACGACAAAAATTTGTAAGTTTTATATACCTTTCAAAGAAAATCATTCTTTATCTCATTGCAAGAGTGTTTAAAATAAGTAAAATCAAGTTCATCGGAGATAAAAATGGCTTGTGCGCAACCTTGATCAATTCTCTTATTAATACAAATTACTGTATCCAATTGTGATAAGTAGCCTAATTTACATAATATATATGTACAATATAACTGATTGTAACCGGGCCGCCATGATCTGTACTGGGCTCGCAGTATATCTCTCGCTGTGTTTACGTCATCTTTAAAAGTTTTGCAAATGAAATACAACTCGCGATTTTCGGATCCAGTAGCAAGAATGATGACCATCAGAGGACTGAGGGCTACTTCTCCTTAATAAGTAAACATCGTCTGTTCCTAATTTAGTCAAAATTCAATTAGCGGGTTATCCACTTGAACTACAACGCTACTAATTGGTGTACTTAAATATATTTTCTGCTGAAGAGAGATTTTTCAACCATTATAAAGAGAGAATAACGCTAATTAATCACGACACCAAAACCCCGTCAGCATCTCGACATTGCTGTTACCCTCGCTCTTCACTTTCATAGCCATTATAATTTGTGCGACTGATGAATTCGCCTCACTAACAAGAATAAATATAATAAGTATTCATTAATTTACGTTATATATTTCTTCCTAACTTTCCGTCTTAAAAAAGTACACGTTAACACCTACTTGTTGTATTCTACTAAGAACTCGGTTAAAGAACATTTTAACAAACTGTTTTCTTGACAATTACAAAAGGCAGCATTATGTTTCTTAATACTTATATAGAGTATTTAGACGTTAAAATTTTATAACTACGTAGAAGGAAATTTATACATCCAAGTCCGTAAATGTAATTAGATGCAACGTTCGTAGACCGTTTCCAATGAAAAACATTTGATATACAACTCGAGTTTAGAGTTCAGCCGATGCGTAGCGCTTTTATACGGCCTGTGTGTCTCTCGAATATAAATCCACAATAATTTACAAGCTCTGGCGTTATTAGCTGTTCCTCTTATGTAAATGTTCGGATTGCACACGGAATTCGAGATTACTAGAAACTGTAATATCCGAGGGAGGGTCTTAGGGGTATTTGCCATTCATTTTCCGGAGGAGGTAAAGTCTTCCACTGCTAATAATTATATGCAGAGAGGGAATGTTACACTAAACAAGTTAGAAATATGAAGGACTTCTCGTCCTTAGAGACTCGGCAAAGTTAAGCACATACAAGATTCACTGTCGCTTCTGTTTGTTCTCTGAACTGACACAAGTCTGCCAACTATGTTACTTCAAATATTGTTTTGTTTATTTAAATCAATTGTTACTCTGCAAATAGCAATATAGTGTAAAGACGCAACAGAGAGGAATAACGTCTTATTTCAATAGGATATTTTACGAATGACGTCATGTTATGTTTATATACTGTTATGAATTGGCAACGCGACTATTAATATTTATGAAGTTATTTTTAATCCTCCCAATCCAATAATTCATTTCCTATACATCTGAGATATCTGAAATTCCTTATTATCAAATTCAAATTGTCACTCATTTGTTCTTACAGTATTTCATCTTTCACGCTTTGATATTCATGAGTTATTTCTGCTTCAGTGGTCTTGCATCTGGAGTAAGCCAATAGTGAAACTATAGGCTTACAACGTACAAGGATCCCTGTTAACTTGTGAAGAGTGAGCATATTTCTAATAATTATGAAATTAAAAGTACATAATTTCTTTTAGAAGTAAATTCGAATGAATAGTTGCAAGCTGTTACGCTGTTATCATGTAAACTGTTTATAAGTGAATTATTTCTCTGAGAGACAGTGTCATGTTCTTTCAAAAACTTCCCTGTTACATTTACGTTTTATAAGTGACGTAGTAACCCATGATTCTTACTGTTTTTCTTTTGTACATATTCGGAACGTCATATGTAGTAATTACGTAAGTTTTGGATGTCTAAATCCGGCTATTTTGAAATCAAGTTTACTTCTTTCTTAAGGACACATTATTAAATAAGTTAGCTACCATTCCTAATCACCTGACTAGGTCTTAAATATAACACGACAGCTTACATTCTTAATCACCTGACTAGGATTTAAATAAAATACAAAACTATATTTATCTCTTATCATTATTAGCTGCCTCACTTTACACTCTACTATATCAGTTCATAATTAATTATTCATTCATTTTAAACACAGCACTAATCTGCTTTCATAAACACGTCAATGTTTGCTTTGGTGGATTGTAGGGAAAATTTCTCTATATTATGATAACAGAGAAACAAGCAATCATCTTGTGAGTTATAACTTACAGTAATACAAAACGTCTCACTCTGTTCTTCGCATTTGATCATCTCCATTCATATCGATCAGGTTTGTCACTTAAATTATGTTGGATCAGAAAAATCTTGTCTGGTATAAATTTTGTTAATTTCAGTTTAATTTTTAACGTGGCATAATTATATATATAATACTGTAATTATAAAAAAATAATTAATTTTCATTAGAATCTGAACGGTGTTATATTATTCTTCCTGCATTATATTAGTTCTGAAAGTTTATTCAGTACTTTATTATTATTATTATTATTATTATTATTATTATTATTATTATTATTATTATTATTATTATTATTATGATATAGGCCTACAAAAGGTGTAAGTAGTAAACTAGATTATTTAAATAATACTGTAAAGTAATATGTCTCAACTCTCGTTACGGAATGCGCGCTGGTCTTAATCCTCACGAGGAAGAAATTTTCTCACGAAATTTCGGCCAGTGTAATGAGACCACCCAGCATCGTGATGAATTTGGGCGATAGGCAGCGATGTACGGTTACGGAAAGCAGTTGTAACAGCTGGGGGAATCATCGTGCTGACCACACGATACTGTCTTTCTGGTTAGATGATCGTTTACCTCTGTTGAGGTGACGTGAGGCCAGCAGTCGGCCGGTCGACCTTGGCCTTGAGCTTTCGCGCTATTGATTTATTTTATTTAACTTACGAGTTACTAGGACATTCGATAAGTAATGCAAACAATGTTGTAAATCAGTGCTCCTAGCGGTGACCATTGAAATTTTGTACTATGTAATAGAGCTGCAATTGTTTCATAAATTTCCAATATTCAAAGTCTCCAAGTAGCCATATTTTATAAATACAGTGGTTGTGTCTGATTTGTAGTAAACAATACAGCCCTAAATGTACGAACAAAAGTATTTCATAAAAATCCAAATTGCAAGAGAAAAACACGCAACTCAGTGCTTTAGGGCATTACAAGAATCCTGTGGGAGAGAAGTCCTACCATACTGAACTATTGCAAGTTGGGTGGAAGCGAGGCATTCACTTTCAGTCAAGAGTTGATATCCGAAGAGGTGTAAATTGATCAGTCAGAGATATCCAGAAATGCTGCCGCAGTTGGAGTCCGCGGTCATCCAAGAATTTGATAGCGTATTGTTGACATGGCAGGAGACTATATTTGAAGTACGTAACGTCTAAAGTAACCTAAATAAGTTTAGTGTAAAACAATAACTATGTTGCCATTAGTTTTCGAATGCCCTAGTTATATTAACAACCTTAAATCATGTAAAGATTAAAATTGTCATTTTATGCACGTATTTAGAAATATATTCGCTTTACACCTCGTAAGAAACTGAAATATAAAAAACAATAGTTATGCCACAACCTTAAAAATTGTTCGTCTTCGTAGTTTGAGGCCACGTCACTTGACTATAAAGAACGTAACGCGTAAGTAATTTATGCATTCTTAGATGTAGATCTACACAGACAGGAGAGTCAAAATTGAAAGATTCTTAAACATTTGTATATACTAGGCAGTAGGTAAAGACGAAGTTAAAATTCTGATTGCCTGCTTTTGCAATATTTTTTTTTTATTTCAGTAGGTTATTTTACGACGCTTTATCAACAGCTTAGGTTATTTAGCGTCTGAATGAGATGAAGGTGATAATGCCGGTGAAATGAGTCCGGGGTCCAGCACCGAAAGTTACCCAGAATTTGCTCATATTGGGTTGAGGGAAAACCCCGGAAAAAACCTCAACCAGGTAACTTGCCCCGACCGGGAATCGAACCCGGGCCACCTGGTTTCGCGGCCAGACGTGCTAACCGTTACTCCACAGGTGTGGACTTTTGCAATATGAATGCATCCTTGAAACCACTATTATTTCCCCATAATAAAATTCCTTAATTTAAGTAGCGATGGAAGAAAACGCAATAAGCTTCAATTAAAGGATTTAAACCAATTTACTTTTTAAATAATTTTAAAAGGAATATAAATCTAGATAATTTGCTATGAATCTCTTCAGTATGACGGTTCCAAATCAACTTACTATCAATAAAAAACTAGAAGCTTGATCAGATCCCTGATTAAGTCTAAGACCAAATTTATGTGTTTGGGTTTTTTATGAAATTGATGCTAAGTTTATTCATATTGAACTAAATTATTAAATTGTGTATGATAGTATATCATTTTCGTCACTCAAGTCATGGGAAACTTCAAACACAGTAACATCATTTGCATTCAACATAGTCTGTTCATGGAACCAAAATTGCAAAACATTGATAGAATATTAAAAATAAAAAATGGCCCGTGTAGAGATATCTTAGATATGGAACGATATTAATTTGAACATCCTTTTCCCTGTTGCCTAGATATGAAGCAATCAATAATTTTTTTCTTTCCAGTTGTACTACAAAATTCTAATTTCTGTACTAGGATTTCATGAGCTAAGAAACCGAAAGCTTTACATAAATCACATAATCTGGCAATAGCAATCTTATTTTCTTCATAGGTATCTAATATCCAAGTAACTAGGTGATCAATGATTTGCGTGGTAGAGTTAGCTTTACAAAATCCAAATTGATTTGCATGAAGTCGATTATTCATTTAAAAATATGTTACAAGTTGGCTCAGAATAACTAATTCGGAAAGTATTGGTTCAAAGTGAAATGGATGTGTAATTAGTCGTAGTAATATCATTTCTATAATCTTTTTTAAATATCGAAACAATTCTGGAAACCTTCAATAAACTAGGATAATATCCTTCAAACAGAATTTGATTGACAATATGCAAAATAGAGGATCTTATATGCGAAGGATAGTATTTTTAACAATAAAATAATTACTAAAACCATAATAATCTAGGCTTGTAGAATTAGTTAATCCCATAACAAGATTGTATAGTATATTCATTCGTGATTAATTAGGCGCCACTCAAACGCATGAATAATCCGACAAATACTTTTAATAATTTCAACTGGGATAACATTAGTGTGTTTCGTAAAAGGAAACAGGTCTTGACGTTATCTCTCCACCAGATGTTGGAGGTATTCCTTTGGTTTTAATCTATTTTCTGCTCAGTTAAGAAATAAATACTTGTTGTTTACCTCAGAGTATAAAGTTTTACTCTTATTATTATATAAACTTCGAACTTATCATTAATGTATGTTTGTAAACATTTAATGAGAACAGGAATGTAACAATATCCGATTTGATAACTAAATTTCATATATTAAAAATAAGTGTACTTGGCATCTGTTCGTGGTTTTATAGAGAAAAATAAATATGTGGTTACTACAACCGCTTTAATTATCGATACTTTAAAACTTACTGTCCTGCAACGCGAAAGAAATTTAAAAAATTGTGAAAAGTAAGGACAAACTTCAGCAAACAAATTCATTTAGTATAGTTTGTGTGCATTTGTATGTTTTGGTCACTGAAGTCCGTACAAATAATACAATAATGGAATATTTCATCTAGAATAACATAGAAAGTGTTGAAACGTCAAGAGATGAGCCATTTTTCTGACTGACAGATTACTTCACTCTTCCATCAACCGCACAACATATCATCTTGTTTTATATAATGAAAATAGCAATTCGTTAAATTATAATATTATATAGAAGAGGCAAGGCTCGGAATTTTTCCAATGCTAATGAAGAATGTAGAAATTCACGACGATTTTTAGGTTGACTTTACATCTGAAACATAATAAATTCCTATATTCTTGAATACGAGTAGCAATAAATTTCCAACCCTTATCTCTTCTGAAAAATCGCCATTACTTTTATACCCATTTAGTGTAATAATGCTACAAAGAAGTGACAGGTAATGTTATATAGCTACAGAGTAGAAGGGGACCGCTGCACGAACGTTTAAGAGGTGATTCTACATATTAAATATAACAAAAATTATATTACACTTTTCCCTCGATTAAGCACCGTTAATCAGAAAAAAAATAGTCTTTGCTCAATGTTTGCAGCGCTCTATTGCAGTAATTCCCGATAGAAATGACTGATTGCTATACAAGCAGATAGGTAAACATAATAAGAACAGTTAATGTCTTAATTTTTTTTTTTTGCAAATTAAACCATTTAACCTTGAATTTAAGTTGAATAATTGCGAAAATCGTTAAAATAAATCTTGCAATGCAGGACACTGTCGCGCGTCACCGACTGAGTTCATCAGAGGGACGGGGAAGGTAAGGAGTGCAGGCTGCGCATGTTAGAGTTATTGCAGTAGCCTTTATGTTGCCAAATGCTTCATAGAACCATAACAATTTCCCTGAAAACGGTGAATGTTAGAGAAAAAACTTATTTAGATTTTCAAATCTCTCCTCATTAACTCATTTTGATGCAGAGGTTACCATCCACTCTATACAGACCTAAAATGCTTTACGTCTGTATTTATCAGAAGATGGTAGAGGACACGCACACTATGGGATGACTGATATCCCACTTCAAATAAGTTGGCACTTCTGCAAATGTATTATAGTCATTTAACGAAAATTTGTATAAAAATAGTTACACGTCGTGTTGTGAAAGCTTTGCACGCACTTCATAACATTAGCTTCAAAATATATAATCTTTTTAGTTTTCTGTATGTTACTTGCGTAACTTATTTTTTGGAATTAAATAAAAAGTATATTTTGAGTAAAGTGTTAATCACAATGTGAGTGACTTCCCTTTATTTTTAATTTTTTATGATTTATGGTCGAAATTGGAGTTAAATTAGAGGAACAACTGTTTATATTGGTAGCTGTTGTAATGTTATAGAGTTTGATTGTGCCCATTGGAAGAAGATATTCGGAAAGACATACACATGAAACTGAAAATAAAATTTTGGACTAAGTGGACATAATCTTACGAATAGAATAACTTCTTGCATTGAACTACAAAAGAAGCGTACAATAAACTCAATCGCTCAGAATACCAGAAACGGCGACAAATAACTATTTAATAAACAAAGATAACAATAGAGTGTATATTTATACCCATACTAGTCTGATCTATATGCCAAAACATTAGACTTATGCAAACTAAGTGAAAGGAGCAGTTGAAAAGGGAACACTAAAGAAGTAACACGTAAGAGAAGAAAGATACGTAGGCCTACTCACTATAAGGAATTAAAATATTGAGTGTTCCTAAAACCCAGCCAAAAAAATGGACAATTAGGGAAGAAATGAATGCGATATTCACATCGTGTAAAAGCATGAGATTAGGAGTTATAAACATTAGGAAGGTCAGAAGATATAAAAAAAATTAGATGTCCATAAAAATGGAAAGGTCATAGGTTTAACAGGCTTTTAGTGTAATTGCCAATTAAAACTTCCTGATAACTTCAAATAAAGAAAAGAGAACCTGTTTGAGATTAATTTCATAAACTAATGTATTCGTACTTGAATATCAAGTGAATTACATCATTTAACAAATTGATTGCACTTTATGTGGTTTTTTTGTGTTGCTTGCAATGAAATGCTTTTCATTACCCAATGTTTCGTCAGAGTTCAACTAGCAACACACAGAACCAGTGAGTTAATGACTTCTAAAGTCTAGCAATAAGATCATTGTTTCTCATTCCATCATTATCCCTCTTTATTTCAAACCTCACCATTCTCGCTTTTCCAAAATCATTTTATGTGCATTTTACGCTGGCTTTTTGCCTCTTTTCATAATTCTGTGCCAACTTTTCTTCCGTTTCCTGGCATCTTTCCTCGTTATCTGCACGTTATAACGTTCGAGACTTTCTTTTCTTGTTGTAAAGCTGCTGTGTCCGAGATGCCACGCCTCAGACTCGTTCACATTCAGTTTTAATTATCGTACAGCAATGTCACAAATGTTGATATATAAGTAGACTTTATCAAATTTGTGGTCAAGTCTCTGTGTATCGTAAACGTCAATTGAACAATTGTCTCTAAAAAGTTCCAGAACTGCTTGCTAGTTCCATCTTCAGTGAATTGTAACTTAACACATGGAAGTTCAAACATATAGGGCCTATGCCTATATACTGATTCTTATTTTCTAAAACTTAGCGTGCGTGTTCCTGAGCACATAGTGAGAACAAATATTCCAATTAATAATACGGGATCGGAAATGTCTTCATCAATAGAATAGCCAAAAATGAGATTGTATCACTTACTTCATTTCCGTGCATGAGGTAATGAAATATCATAAATAATGATCGTCGTTTATTTAATATCAGGCTTTTAAATCCAATATTTCATCACATCTGAAAAATGTATGAACCCACGTCAAACATTCGGAAATATACATAATGAACCGTAAGTAATGTCATTAATTTCAGGGGTTATTCTTTGAGATGTTTCAAACAAAACAATTTCATAAATTTCCAATTTTTATATTTCCAATTCATACTATGTTCTGGTCACAAGGCATAATCATGTACTTTGTCTTTTCAGGATTTACTTGCAAATCTATCTCATTCCTTGCTTCAAGTAAATTTTCAGTGTTTTCCTTAATAGGCTAGTTTGTGAATTTCCTCTTAACCCTTCAATTGACAAAATATCCTATAGGATGCAACAGGTTAATAGACTATATGCTATAATTTTAATAGAACAATAGAAAAAAATTGGAGGAAAATTAAAATTTCACAATACTATAATATTGTACATATAAAATATGGACATTGCGATAGTTGTTTTCTTTACAATCCGACAAGGTTTAATAAACTAGTGTGAGAAATGAAGTCTTGTCAATTTAAGAGTTAACATATTCACTTGATCCATATAAACAAGTTGTTGATACAATTCGGTAAATTCCAAATCCTCTTATTTTCCTGAACTTTCCTAATGGCATATTCTAGAGCAGAGATGCGATACTGTGACTACAGGGACTCACGCATACATTTCCCTTCCTTCCCTTCGCGTGTCCCAATGCAATTCAAAGACAACGTAGTACGTATCTATACACCGTCAGTGGCGAAGGTAGTATAGTAATATGAGTTCTTCAAACCGATGCGACGTCGCATGTTTGGTTCATATTGATTGGGAGGACGACTATTTTTTCTCGTTGATAATGATACAATCAGATGTTTGATCTTCTACACGCAATTTAATTATGTTTCTCACTTTAATATTAAAATACATTTTATCAAGTCTTATCATACCAAATATGAGAGGCATGTACTTTCAGGTACTGATAATTATTGTTGTGCAGTGTTTCCAAATTTATTTGCATTTTTTTAGGGGACGGTGATAAAAGAAATGACGTCATCTGAATGGATCTGCGATCTTGCATTTTTTTATAGATTTGTCACAAAACTCGATATTTTAAATTGCAGGGGAAAGATTAAACAGTCGTGTCAATAATAAACTCCATTAAGGCATTCATGGCTAATTCACAACTGTGGGGAGGCAGTTTGAGAAAAGTTATTTCTCTCATTTTCCGTGTCTGGGCCAATAGTTGATAAACATGCCCATTTCTTACAAAATTATAAAACCATACTTCAGACGCTTATCACGGAATTTGAAAATAAATTTGCAGATATTGCGTCTATTGATAGAGAGGTGCAACAGTTTACCTGCCCTCTCACAATTATTACTATTGAAGCTCCACCTGAGCTGCAATTAGAATTAACTGACTTGCAGAATAATACAGCTATCCGATGTTCAGGATCCTGAGATTTATAAAAGTCTACAATAAAAGAAGTTTCCAAAAATAAGATTGTTTGCTGGATGATTAATGGCAATGTTCAGCTCGACCTATCTATGCGAACAGTTATTTTCCAAGATGAATATCATTAAAGTTGGCATACACAACAGATTACCTGATTTTCATTTAATTTAGTGTGCCAATTGATATTATGTTTAGATATTCAGCCCGATATTGACAAACTGTTAAAAAGCTAAAAGGTATTAGCGTTCCTCTTCAGAAGATGTCCAACCATGTCCAACACGAATGATGAAATATGCGACTGTCTATATTATAATATTATAATGTTCTGTACTGCATTGTGTTACAAAGTCACTTTCAAATACGCCACTGGCGACGACATAGCCAGCGGTTTGTTTTCATGCTAGATATCAACAAACTGGATCCACTCTATCGTATAGAGTGGGGTGGGTAAACGTATAAATACCCCTACTTGCGAGTTTCTCATCCCTGTTCTAGAGCAAAGTTAATAGAGCATACTATCTTTACTTTAGCCCGCAGTGAATAGGAAAAGCATCAAATAGAAACTGGCCTATACTGACTGTGCAGTATGTTTCATTGAGACACATTTTAATTAATCGAACTAGATTCTTAGGAATACCAAATTTAATAAGAATATTATATAAAACTATTCTCTTGACCCAGTCCTATGTAGTACAAATTAATATTTGTACTACATAGGACGCTTTCAACTTATTTTTCTAGCCTTAAATTTATGTACGCTTCGCTTGGATTACTGGGATGATTTTTTTCAGATGTTATTGTACAAATTTTCAACTATATTTTCTCTTAAAGTGAGGATACGACATTTGTCTTTTTATGTTTAGAAAATGTTGAACTCTTTTTTCAAATTCTGTTATATTCTGATGAAGAATGAAACTCCTCTTGAAATTATGATAAAACGTGGACTATTCTAAAATTCTGTAGAGTACAAATGACATCTATAGAACAGACTTTCATTGTCGCAGATTTTAACCGCTGCGTATCGGACCCACGCTTGGGGGAACGGACGTGCGTTGAGAATATTTTCATTCCGAATGATATGATAGAATTCCCACTCATAATTGGATCAATATTCCCTGCACCGAACGCATAGCCATAAGCTGTGAGACCCTTGCTATAAATTAGTCTTTAATGTATTCATGAGCGCTATACTGGGAGTGGGTGTAAGGGGAAGTGACCCTAAATCACATACAAAGGGGGGAATAACCCTAACGAGCTTCATACAGAATAATAAAAATGTTACCCTGTCGGGAAATGAACCAAGGATATTTAAATATGTAAAGATGTGTCAGATAACATCCCAGAGAACATATTAAATATTAATAGCATTTGAAAAATTAAGCCTGTAAATCCCTAAAGGAAAGGCCTCCTACATATGCAGAGTTAGTTCGAATTTTGCGCGTTCAGTGAGCTAGTCCAGTGGGAGGCAACAATGTCACTATATTTTACAGCGTAAAAGCTACTTGAAGAGGATTAAATTACATGTATTAGATTTTGAATTTTAAAGGTTGATTTTTCACAATTCTCATGTTATAAACCAATATTTAAAACACTCAGACACTCTTTTGCTTGTAAATTAAATTTTGCATAAATATTTTTAATTTTAGTGAGCTAGTCCAGTGGGTATCAAACAATGTCACTACATTTGATAGCGTAAAAGTTACTTGATTTGAAGTAGATTAAATTACATGTATTAGATTTTAAATTTTAAACGTTGGTTTTTCAAAATTCTCATGTTATACACTAACATTTAAGACACTTTTT
Organism: Periplaneta americana; assembly: GCF_040183065.1. NCBI lineage: Eukaryota > Metazoa > Arthropoda > Insecta > Blattodea > Blattidae > Periplaneta > Periplaneta americana. Next base: position 127,968,759 of record NC_091118.1, on the reverse strand, counting down.
GCTTGTAAATTAAATTTTGCATAGATGTTTTTAATTTTAGTAAGCTAGTCCAGTGGGAATCAACAATTTCCTACATTTTATAGCGTAAACACTATTTGATTTGATGTGGATTAAATTATACTAGTGGCTTGTGCAGCAAATGCTGCAAACTAAGTTCATTACAATTCAAATTAAAATTTTTCAAATTCATTTCCAATGAAGAATACCAGACATTTTGGAAGTTACTATTACTATTACATCTTCAGGTCTCGAGTTTCAATGCGAAAACGCAAGTAACAATGTCAGGACGATCAGTGGCAGCGAAGCTGTAGTTATTTCAGGCCATTGCGGATTGTGAGAGTTGAGAAAATATCAGGTTTGATTTCCAACAATAGACATAGGCCTAGCGTCTTGGTATAGCTGCTGCATGTTTCGTGAACTACCTTAAAATGTAGAGGGTAGAATCATTTTATCAACAGTAATCTCACTAGACGTTTTGATTTTATCGATAAATCTGCGACTGGAACACGAGCAGATTTATCTAGAGAAAATCAAAACTCGAGTGGGATTTAATTGACTATTACACGATTAGAAGAAAGTATATAAAGATTAGAAGTAACGAAGTACTCCAATAAAATAAAATATTAACTGACTTACGAAAATACAACTGTCTTCAAATGTATTATTGTACCATCTCAACATTACAAATATTACGCTAGATGCATGCTAGATGGCAGTAGTGAGCAATGCCTTCTCGTCGAGAAGTTCTGGATGGCAATGTTACTAGTCAAGAAGGCTTTGTTGATTCAGTTTCATTTTTATTAAAATGCAACATTACACTTCAATTATCCGAATCCCAGTAATCAACGTCACTTGACAGATGATTTTCAATAAATCTTAATATTAAACAATCTCTGATACGTGACTATCCATAATATCATATAGCAGAAGCTATAACATAACCTAACTAATATACACAAGTGTTAGAAAAGTTTTAATTAACAATGATGACATAAACAATAAACATGAATAATTTTAAAAGGAATAATTATTGAATGTACAATTTTCAAATTTGAATGTGGTTGGTGGTTCAATTGCTGGTATATTGGACGTGTACGTAATAGAAGTGGAACTCGTTGATTTAGGCCTACATGATGTATTCAACTTATTCAGAATTTTCGAATGAATAATTTTAAAAGGAATAATTATTGAATGTACAATTTTCAAATTTGAATGTGGTTGGTGGTTCAATTGATGTTATATCGGACGTGTGCGTAATAGAAGTGGAACTCGTTGATTTAGGCCTACATGGTATATTCAACTTATTCAGGATTTCCGAATGGTGCTCTTCATTTATTTGTAAATCGGATTTCAGAAGATGCATAGGTATGATCAGTGATTTTTATTAATTCTTGTTCTTGAATGCCAATGCGAGTCATATTTGAAACTGCTGTGCATCAACTGGAGTGGTTTGTAATTATATATATATATATATATATATATATATATATATATATATATATATATATATTTTGACGTCCAGACCAGCGCAGTTTCAAATGTTGGCAAACAAAGAAACAAATGCTAGGGACGCGATAAAATTAAACAAATGCTAGGGACGCGATAAAATTAAACAAATGCTAGGGACGCGATAAAATTGTGTGATAAGCAGCCATGATTGGTTGAAATACGTCCTTTCGTACCGTTTTATTGGTCAAAAGTAGTATGACGTAGTAAGAGTGTAATAGTCCTGCTAAAAGATCTTGCTAAAGTGATCGGGACACTACAACATTTTGTAGGCCTCTTATTTTATCAGAAAATAATACCTTTTGGTCTGTCCTTAAGCATTATAATTTTTGCGCTTCCTCTAGACAATACTAAAGAAAATCACACATATAAATATCTATATCACTTACTTACAAAGGCTTTTAAGGAATCCGGAGGTTCATTGCCGCTTTCACATAAGCCCACTATCGGTCCCTATCCTAAGCAAGATTAATCTAGTCTCTACCATCATATCCCACCTATCTCATATCGATTTTAATATTATCCTCCCATCTACGTCTGCCTCCCTCAATGTCTTTTCGCTTCAGGTCTTCCAACTAGCACTCTCTACCATTGCTATATTAACCCATACGTGCTACATGCGCTGCCATCTCAAATGTCTAGGTTTAATGTTCATAATTATGTTAGGTGAAGGATATGAAGAATACAATGGGTGTAGTTCTGCGTTGTGTAACTTTCTCCATTCTCGTATAACTTCATCCCTCTTAGCCCCAAACATTTTCCTAAGCATCTTATTTTCGAACAGCCTTAACCTCTGTTCCTCTCTCAAAGTGAAAATCCCAAGTTTCACAACCATAGAGAACAACCGGTAGCATAACTGTTTTATAAATTCCAACTTTCAGCTTTAAATATCTATACCACACCGCCATTAAATATATGGAAAAGACCCATACCACTTGATTAATAACTATAAAAATATTTCACTTTAATAACAATATTTTTATCTTACGTAAGTTTTGTATAGACCACTATACAGTCGTCATTCAGTAAATATTATAGAAATGAAGATCTAACTTCAAGTAATCTCTACTCCTACTTATATAAGCCCAAAAAGTTTTACTTTCATATCATCAATAAAGCATTAATCTGTATAATTGGTGACAAATACATCATGGCAGTCAATATAATAATATTGAATTGTAATGGTAATAATGTCATCAAACATTCTTAAGTTTGTAGTTTTTAATATCCAATACACAGACAGCTGTACTCAGAAAATTACACACCAGAGAATATTCTTTTTAGTAAATCTTGAAGTTTTTAATAACCAATATTACAGAAACGTTCAGAAAAAGTTACACAAATGAAGATATACATATTGGCAGTATGTCAGCCATCTGAACTCTAAATATGTCAGCAATCCTGCAGGTCATAACCTTCGTGTGATATTGTTTATTGCAGTGTGTTTGTGTTTTGTTTTGTTTTATTCTGAAAGGGCCATTACCTATTTCTCAAAACTGACGACAGATGGATTTTGGAAAATAGGAAAATGATGTAGGAAAATTGTCATTTCACTAAAAATTACTATTTTTCTGAAAAAACTTTGGGTTCCAAGCTTCAAAATGAGGGGTCATTTATTAAAATCCGTTCAGCCGTTTTCCCGTAATTTCCATTACCATTTCAAATTATATATATATATATTAGATTTTAAATTTCAAAGGTTGATTTTTCAAAATTCTCATGTTATAAACTAACATTAAAATTTAAAGCACTCTTTTGCATGTAAACTAAGTTTTGTACTTCATTTCAGAAACAGATCATTCTAAATAGAACAGTATCCAAATACCAATGTCTAAAATACACATTTGCTTGGCGCTTATTTTTATACAATTTTTTCTGATCAGTTTCTAGTTTCTTGCACAATTTTCTTTTCTTTTCTTTTCTTTTCTTTTCTTTTCTTTTCTTTTCTTTTCTTTTCTTTCTTTCTTTCTTTCTTTCTTTCTTTCTTTCTTTCTTTCTTTCTTTCTTTCTTTCTTCATAATTACCCATATTTTTCTTTCTTCGATTTTAAATTATGATATGTTTTCAGGTTATGCTTTACAATATCGATGTGTCACAAATATGAAATACTAGTATTATTAGTATTTCATTTTTATACCCTGGTTTACTGTTTCGTTAGTAGTGTTGTCACCTGTAGGAGGAGGAGAAAAAACCTCATCATCCAACAAACTTAGAAAACAGTGGAATGAGAAGGCGATACAAGAAGCCATAAAACAAGTTCGTGAAAAGACATGAGAGTCGATTCATTTGGATTCAGTATTTCGGTTGGCAAAACACCTTCCAATGAAAATGCTGAATGCTTGTTCTGTGCTTTTCTTAATAGAAGCCATTTAATTTTGCAATTTTGTTATTATTGAAACTTGTTAATAGTATTCCGTATATTTTTATGAAGGAACTATGTTACATTTTGAGGCATTTTTTTAAACATCTTATAACGTTACAAAATTCTAAGTCCGGTGTATCATTCACAGGGACATTCAGCAATAAACAGGACGATATTTTATGATTAGTATTCAGCACACTTCCTCTAGAACTCTGTAAAAAACTTACAGTTTCTCGTTTGAAAGTTTGCTGTCGTTTGTGGCGCGAATATTCTGCTTGATTCTGAGGTTGTTTGTATGTTATGTACTGTTAGATTGAATAATGTATTTGTAATTGCATATTATGTATATGTTATGGCTTGTTGATTTCAGATTGTTCTAATATGTTCAATTCTGCACTTTGTGCATTTTTCTTTAAATAATAATCGAACTGTTCATTATACAAACACACTCAAACGGGTTTAAAGTTGCAAACTACTTTAAAATTTCCATTATTATTTTTGCATAGATACTCACATATTCTCCATTCTCTTTGCTCTATGCCAGTGTTCATCAGAACTCGCTGAAATGGTAGAGTGCAAGGAGTGCAACAAAATATGCTGCGTCATGCAGAAGGGATAGGGAGACAGCATACATGCCAGCAGCTGCTTGTGCACGCTGTAAGCGACCTGCGGGTAAGAGACGCTAGCCCGAGAGTGCAGTATGCTTCTCTTATGCGATACAAATATCGTATAGTATATAAATTGGAATCGCAATGAATCCTACAGAATCAAAATTTCCTATATTCACTTTCACAAATTAAAAGATTTTGACAGTAACTGGTAGCAAATAGAGGGAAATTTCAACCTAACAGTGACTTTTAACAAACCTTTTTTCTTTAAATTTTGTGGCTTTTTGAATTCCAACTATATAAATCATTAGAATTTATTCTTAGCAAGTAGTATGTGGGCATAACTCATTTCTGAACAAAATGGTCTTCAGGGGGTTTTGAGTCTAGAGGATTCCAATAATGAAATGTAATAACAAAAATGGAGTGCAATATCTTGGTATCCTTCAATTTATATTTTATACAAAAGACCCAGTGTCATACATTTCCTTGAAAACGTCTACATTCCGCTACTGTGTGGAAATGCTAACTGGATACGGACGAATTTTTCCCACCAGTCTGCTTACACTCTTTCTGTTGAAGACTATAGATCGCGGCACGTTTCAATGGATGTGTGTCTGAAGTTGCAATGCGCGTACTGAATTGTTACATTGTCGCGAATAACATGAAATTTCCAAGAAAATAAAACAGTATCGGTAGACGATCGCAAAATATTGGAAGGCGTCCCGAGAGTTGGAACATATCCTGCCGCTATCGCAATCTTCGTAATACTAACGCGTGAAATATCTTACGGTAGGGAGATCGTTGCCATAACAGTAAAAGAGTATCGCAAAGTTACCACTGATGCAGGGAAAGAGGGCATGGGATGGGATCGGTGGATAGCAAGGGAGAGCAGGTCGCATTTCAGAGAGGGGACCTGAGGCACGAGGGTTCAAATGCTCTATTTTCATTCCAATTCAGGCCCAGTCGTATCTCAGTCAGTAAGCTGGTGGCTTCCCACTTCAGAGACCGGGTTTGTGGGATTTATGTTGAGTAAAGCAGCTCTGGGAAAGGATTTCTTCGAAGTATTAAATTTATTCTGCAAATCTCTTTTCCATTGTTGCCATATTATTGCTGTATCATCCATATTTTGTTTAACTACGGATGCGGACACACATTTTAATAACAGTAAATACAAATTTCTACTTACTTTAATTCCCAACAACAATTTTTTTACCGCAAAATAAATAAAGTACTAAATTACTGAGACAGATAATTAAAATCAGGTACATTCCTCTCCTCTAGCGTGCATGGTTTAAAATAATAAAATTGATAAATACGAGAAAATTAACTGTCCGTTACCTCGACTCTAAAAAGGAAAGTATTTTCTCGATCCTTTCGAACTGTCTACGATTGATAAATTTCAACGACTTCACATTTACAACCATGTTTACTAATTTTTCTAAATAAACCACCGATCGATAAATGCAATCCAATCAGTCAATAAATTATATACACATATAACTTAGAAACACGTACAGTACATGCGGTATTAAAACCAGTCATTTGATGTAGAGTTAACCGTTAGGTCTCATTGCATGTGAGTTAGAGTCGTGCACAATCGGTTATGAAAAATATAAATTATATAATTGCTATTGAACGCTTGGAGCTGTAGTCAACCATCCATCGATCCATCCATCCAACGACTCATTCATTCAAGTATTATAGTTGGTATCGTCAAGAAAAACATATCTTCTTAAACGTGATTTATTACTAAAATAAGTCATCTGCTTAGAGTAATTAATAGGCATTAACAACTAGTGTTTAGAGGTATGGATTTTTAGTTTATAGTGTAAACGTTACAATAGATTGTATGTGCTTATTTTCTCTTCTAATTAGTAAGTAATTATAATTGATTCTATTCTTGCATTTCTTTACACACCAGATTTCATATTATGCATTACACTTATTTCCTTTGTTGTTACCGATGTCCATTGGTTCATCTATTATATGTTATGAAGATAAGTGTAATGAAGTATGCAATCAATTGTAGACTTATATTAAGTAAATACATTTTTAAAATTGTACATGATAAATTTATTTCAATTGTTACTCCGTTTATGTACTCAGAAAAAGTCAGTGTTCTGTCTAGCCTGCAAAACATCAGGGGCAACCGGTTGAAATTCGAACATTCGGTCGGATGCTCTACCTTGACGGATGCTGTCTGACCGGTCGAATGTAAACCGGTTGTAAGTCCTATTCTGCAGTTTTATAATGTGAGCACAGATACACACACAGGGCGAACCGTATTTTTTCTGTACAGTGTCCGGTCGTACACAAATGCTTAGCTAAACGTAAAATGGAGTTAATCCTTGTAATAGGCGAAATCGATCCCGCACTCTCCTTTCTGGTTTCAAATTAAAATCGAGAAAAATGTGACAGTTAATTTACGATTAATTTATAGAAGAGTAATTTGTAAAGAAAATAATGCCTCTTTATTGTACGGGACTTCTCTAACTGTTAAAGTTAACTTTATAAAGCTTTTGGTGCAAATATCTTCAACCACTGCAATATAATGTCTGAAGAAAATTTTTAATCGAAGACGTACGTAACTATAAAGATAATTATTTATTAAATAAAATAGATCTAATAGCCTGTTTTCCTTACAAATGGTAGTCGTTGGAAACGATGAATATTTTCAAGTAATCATAAATATGTCAAAACACTCTTGTTGATTTTAAACCATGGTCACAGCATTATTTTCTCTATTTATTAGCATTTCAATTTCATTTTGACTTGTATTTAGGAATGATAAATGGAATTCGATATACCTCTGCCCTCAATAGAATCTCATAGGCCTATTATAACAAAATTACAGAACACCCCTTAAAATTTCCATTAGGTTTGTAATATCAGCTCATCTCGTTACTTCCTCATTTGTTGATGATCATATGAGCTGTATCGAGTCGGTGATTGGCGGAATTCTTCTGCTTTTATGTTGTGTAATTGGTAAGCAACAGTCAAAATTTTCGAGCTGTAGATTAGGACTGGAAAAGTTAAGATTTTAATAATGTACCGTACCTTAAGAAAAAGTAATTGTGTTTATTTATTCAATGAGGTTACTAAAAATTAGTACTTGCTTATTATTAACGCTTAGTTTTGATTTTAGACTCGTCTATCGAATGAAGTTCATCTAATCAGACTCTAATATTCTCTCGAATGAGACAGTGTCGCTTCCTTTCCAGAGTTTTTTGTCCACACAACTGACGGTCAATAAAATACTACAGTAGAAAACTAAAAATAAAATACAAAGACTGAACAGAGCAAATTGTGGTAATTATCATAAAAATTGGAACGAGCGGGATGCGCAAACAAAATGAATCACATTCCGCCACATAAAGGCTAACAATGGAAGCAAACACATTTCAAGTAGGTCAGCTGGGCCTATTGTTCGCTGTCGACTATAGAATCACGCCAAATAGCTTCAGTATATTATTCAGTGTTAATAAATAACTTGTGAGTCATATTTCTGTGTTATTACGGACCCGAGTTTCGACTGTCTTCTATCTTGCCACTCCATTGCATGCATAACCCCGTGTCCAGTTTTTCTAGTTCCATCCAATTTTCTCAGTATTTGTCCATTCGCTAGCCAACACGATTTACACGAGCTTCCTCCTTGTCGGAATTATTATATATGATACTTTCCTCAATTCTCACTTACGCATTTCACAATAAATGGTTCTGATTTCTATAATCTTTTTTAGATGTCAACCCGATTCGAAAAATCAATTTAGTAGTTTTGTATCATACGTGTAATTTGTAACGTCATTACAATTGAAGAGCATTTAGCAAAAAAAATAAAAATAACTTTAGTCCGAAAATAAAATTTTTCAATACAGCAAAATCTTTGACAATTATTGTTGAATCGGTGTACATTTTATGATATAATAAAATAAACATATATAGAAATCTCCTATCATATTGACTTTTCTTTAAATGCAATGTTAATGCCTAAAACCAGGCCTGAAATCTTAATAGGCATGGACTATGGCGGTCTTTTTCTTAAACACATTCTTCTAAGAATTTTTTTAAAAAGGCAAAGGAAAACAAGTGAAAACCAAGCAATAAACTACATAATTATTATACATATTTATTTACACTTCAAAATAGTTATTTTAATGGGAAATACAAGAATAGCTCTTGGATAGGCCAGTATGTTTATAGGTCCTCTGCTCCACTGTTATTATCATCAGAGGTGATGTCATCTTGTATGCCTATATAATCACTTGTGTGCCCTGTAACATTTATAGTGTCATAGAATATTTTGTTTTCAGGGTTTCTGAGATACTATGACAATTTTGGGATATTCTTCAACTTGTTTGAATTTAGAGGAAGCGGAACCTTATACATTGGTAGAAAAGTGGGGTCTTCTTCCATAAAATTACCTTCATCCAAGGAAAATAGTATGCATATCGTACACTAATTTTGGGTTCTTCGCCTGATATCTTGAGCATTCTATGAAATTACTCGTATAACTACGTCAATCTATACTGGATGGTTTGCCGCGTCTATGGCTCAAGTGCCATCACGCTAGTATTCCATTCAGGCGGCCCTGTTTCGATCCTCAGCCATGTCGTGATAGAATTTGTGGTGTACAAAGGAGACGTTGCAGAGGGGTTTTCTCGGGGCACTACCGTTTCCTTCCATCATTCCATCAACTCTCATTTCCCCTAATTTCATCTATCATCTGTAACAGTAAAAATAAGTTGAGTGAAGTTTTGGGAAGAGTACGGGTTTCCGATGCAGATATATGAACGGCTTGAAGCTCCGGACCCTGGGGCTTATCAGGCTTCTGACTGTCACTATTTCCTAACAAAAATAACTGGTTTCAGTACAAAATTAAAACGTGTCATAGTAAGTTAATCCGAAGAGTCCCTCTACTATAAGGTCAGAACTACATGACGTTTCCCTACCAATACGTACGCCACCTGGCGTATGAACCATAAATGATTAACCCTCACACATCCTCCTGAAACCAAACATGGGCCATGAAGATGCAGCACTGTTGATCCTGATTTCCAGCTACCACTCTTTGTTAATGATTTAATAAGAGACAATAATCTAACAAAAATAATTGTGAACTGTTAAGCCTCGGTTACAAGGTTGGTTTCAAAGTAACAACATGCAGAAAATGTGACCATTCTTTGCGGTCATTATTTTACTGAACGACGAACCATGGAAATAACAATCTTATTCTTCTTCTAATGAGTTTAACTACTGTATATTTTAAAATATTATTACAAGGGAGATTTTGTAAATGTTAATGCAATAGCCATGTTCTTTTCCAGAATCACCGAAAAAACGATAGGCCAATGATATGATTATAGCAGAAGAAAGATCAGAGTCTGAAGCTGAATATGACTAAATTTAAATCACGGTACCATTTTCTTTCTTTTTTGAAGAGATGAACATACTGCGAGCTTTTGCTAATTCTGTTGAGCCCATCGCTATCGTGAAAATAGACTCAGAACTTTCCATAACGTTCACCAGATTTCACACACCAACCCCCAAATACCAACAGTTTTCTTCAACTGGCCGTTTCGACATGCTTCCTCTATACCGGTTCATGATTGTGGGCGTAATACAGAGTATTTGTGAAAGGCCATCTCGATCTAAAATAATTAAACTCTTATGAAACGTGTGCATTATATTGAATTATAGGAGAAGGTAAATTAAATAAAAGTTATTTTTGGAATAATTTTTCTGAAATTAGGGAAACGGCATAACTCAAGGAAAACCTTCACCTTCCGATCTTTTTCACAAAAAGTATTACTCCATTCGACGCCGGAAATCGAATCCGAGTCCGTGTAATAATAAATACCTTGATCTAGGATTGGACTACCCAAAGGGCGCTATACGTTCCATCAGAAACGCTCTGAAATGTTATATAATCATATTACGAATACAAGATAAAACGTCGAATGAATTTTATGAAGAATTTTAATGCAAGATCTAATTATCTCGACCTGCATCCTGAAGTAATAATTTTCAATGACTACTTATGGCTCTACAATGGATATAAAATCAAGAGAATAGGGTGAAACGTGATTAGCAAGTGATTTTCAAGCAATATAATAAACGGGCAAACCTTATTTGTACTCAGAACATAGCGGCCATATAACGCCCTGCTTGTGCTGTGCAGTCGTCTGCCGATACGACCAATTTTTATGAGCTTCGCAAGTGGGGGAAACCATTTTTATAGCCTGGGCTCCGAATGACGGCCTTCAATACCATTCTCTCCACGTTTATATCCTGACCTTCGCTCAACTGCACATGCTGAAAGTCTGATGCTCAGGAATTTTGATCCAACCACGCTACTTTAATACTTACGTTGATCCCCTTTATTTCTAATTGTTAACAATTTTCATTTTTTATTGTTCGGTAAAATCCACTGCAGTTTAGGAATATTACTTTAATATGAATCCCTCGCAACTTTCATCTTTCTATGTTTGCTTTGAAGTCCTGAATAAGTCTCCATATTATGAAACATTAATACTTTTACCGCATTTCACTTTTGTAGAGAATGTTTCATAATTCCTATTACAAACTTCTAGGGGTTGTAGAGGGGACTAAGTAGAAATGTTTCGTTTCGGTGCAAAAGAGGTTTCAAGATCGATTTGATTTAAAATCTCCCGCTTCACGGTACACAAACAAATCGTGTGTCTTCTGTTTACAGTCAGTTCTACACGCATTTCTGGATTCACCCATAGATCTATTTGCTACATGCCCTGCCCGTCTCAAACATCTGGATTTAATATTCCTAATTATGTTAGGAGACGAATAAAATGGGTACAGTTCTGCTTTATGTAACTATCTCCATTCCTTTATAACTTCACACATCTTAGCCCCCGATATTTTTCTAAGTACCTTATTCTCCAATACTCTCAACCTCTGTTCCTCTCTCAAAATGAGAGTCCAAGTTTCACAAACATTCAGCACAATCGATAATGAACAACGCATATATCACGAAAGTTTTCCGCATCGTCTCACTTCATCATATACCAGTTTTGTCAGAATACAACAAACTTATTTTGCATCGAAACGATACATTTCCGGACATGGGTTTCCAATCAAAACTTTATCTACTTAGGCCCCTCTATAAGTCCTAGAAATTTGTAATAGGAATTATGAAACACTCTGTATAATCTATTTACGTAGTTAAAATTTGATCCAGACTATTATTTTGTGATGGATGAATGGATGGATGGATGAAAATCTGAATAAGTGAATGAATTAATAACACTGTTGTTTCCCATTTAGGGCATAGACATCCAACGAATAGGAAAATCTCTAAGAAGGCGGTTTGCTGACTAATTCCAAACTGCAGAAATTATATCGGTTGCACTGATTATCTCAGTCTAACCTTTGCCTCATGCGGGATTTCTCGGTACCGTTTGCTTCCTAGCGCGTCAAGGCAAACTACATCACACATATGCGAAGTGTTTTCGGTCTGTCATTAACCATTGTAAAAAGGCGTGTGTATATTCAGAGTACAGGAGTTCTTTAAAAAGTGTGTGCTGTATGGTTGAGTTTAGGCTTTCTTTAGTATATCATGTGTTCATGTATAATTCTTATGTACACTAGAAGTTCTAAAACTATTTACAAAAGGATTTTCTGGTGTCAAGTTTCCAGTTCGGGGGAAAAACCCGTAAATTTCGGGAGAGTGAAGTATTGCATAGGTATACGATTGGTTAACTTCGGCTACCGCTCGAAAAATTCCCATTAATATGTACAGATACGGAAATAAAATTTGGAGCTCCCATATTGTATGTTTCGCTTACAACACACTGCGCATGTGCAGTAAACAAGAGCCCTTCCCTGAGTATACTCGTATTATGATACTTGTGAAAAATCGTGTGAAATTTTTACCTACATAGAGGTGGACTCCCATCAAGACTCGCTCCAAATTTTAATTCCTTATCTGTACATCCTTTGACATAGAAATTGGTCGCTGTTCAGAGCCTGTCTCACCTGGGAATATTTCGGGAATCATCTTGTCTGCTGTGTTACACGCATGCTTTTACATAGAGAGATTCGAAACTCGGTCTTTGTAACGAGAAGAAAGAGCTTTATCGCTTAGGTTCGTAGGGAATATGTATTTCATGATATAAAAATACTGTACGTCACTGCTACGACTTTACTTCATTCTCTGACATCGATTCTTAATATTTTCTCGTGTGAAACTCGCGTTAACCCTAACGGGATTTAAACAAATTCACATTAAAGGAGAGCGACCATTTTCCGTGTCAAGGGGTGTAGACCTCAAATCAGCTAGATATTAGGCTGCTTGCCCAACAGGGGTGTTAAAGCCTACCGACGTATCTTAGGCAGTAACGCGTTTGTCTACTGGCCAGGAGTTGCGCTTGAGCGTGGGTTCGATTCCCGCTTAGGTTGATTAATTAGGTTTTTTTGAGGGTATAGTATATATTTATTTAACCTGGTAGTAGAGATAAGGCCATCAAGCCCTTCTCTTCCCAACTGTAAGGCGAATGTCAGATAATGACGTCTCATTTCGCCAAATACTATCTCGCTATTGCCAACTCAACTACCTGATTACTCTAGATCTAAATAATATAACTGACTAAAATAAGTGTGAATTTCTCGTTCTTCCGGGTACTGAAGCTACAAAGTCATAGAAAATTAGAAAAAGGTAAAGGTACACTACCGCGTGATATGCGTATTGTAAGTCGTAGAGACCCATAGGTTAGCAGGAGGTTAAGGCTCCCTTCTTTTCTATACATTCAGTATTAGTAGCAGTAAGATGGTCAGTCTTTCGTGCGTTCCGCTTTTACCTTAAAGAAAATATGCCTGACACTTATTTCTGTTGAAGTCTAACTCCTGGGCCATAGTGCGGTCAGATGGATTAGATTCATGGAGATGTTACATGATCCCATTGGAAATCGAACCCGCGACCTTCTTCCATGCAATACAACATGTTAACCCCTATGCACACATACACAAAAAACCTTGCAAATATAAATAAGTTTATTTTATTTGAAAAGACAAAATGTGTCACAACCGTTGGTAAATGTACAGTCTTAATTATTGTCTAAATACTTACGACATGATTTTTAAGTACCGGTATCTATATTAAAAATTATAACGTATAAATCCAAATTAGAAATAGAAGGTATTGAAATAAGTAATTTAAATTAATATTAATATATTATATTTAACATATTATATATTTTGAATAAGTATCTTGTGAATATGAAATACTTCAATTTCATTAATTTGATTCTCAGTTTAGTCTATTCTGTTATCAAGTTAACCTACAGAACTCTCATTCTGATTTCTTACTAATATTAAATTCTTACTAAATACTGTAATTGAGTTATTTTTAGGTATATTATTGTCTTAGTTTCTTGATAATTATTCATTAGGCCTAAGCTAATCTATGCTCAGTTATTCCCACGAACACGAACTTTACTCATACGGGGGTTAGATTTATATTAAATAGAACATAATGTTTTCTAAATGTTTTATCTAAATGTTGTTTCTTTTATAGTAATCGTATTATTTTCAGACAAGTCTATTTCTGTGACTTATATTTTATAATTACTTTATTTATGTCGTTTCGTTTTCTTATATTGCAATTTTGTACATTATTTATGTCGCTTCCTTTCCTTATATTGTAATTTATGTACAATTACAAAAGATGTCCTCATATTCTAACAAAAAAGTATTATTATTATTATTATTATTATTATTATTATTGTTATGAAAATTGTTACAAAGGATCTTTGTAAATAGTATTGCCCTGAAATAACTGTTCATAGGCTCAAGAAAAATAATACGTTTCTATTCCAGAGAGATGATAATACAATATGCAGTATTCTGTCCAATGTAATATTTATGTTTGTCCTTCAGGCTAACGTTTAATTTTCTTGCAACAGCTCCATTCAACTGACATGATATGGTATGTGAGGAGAGAGGACTGCCTTGCTAGGTGTTTTGTAAACACTGTATTAGTCTGTGTGTACTTAACTTCAGAGTAAATTATGCCTCAACTTCGAAGCCTAGTTATGACCTACAACCGGGCGATCCTGGAAAATGCGTAGATTTTGAGAATAAGTAGTGAATAACATGCATGATGGAGACATAGATTCATATTTTATTTTGTTATCCGACGAGGCTTGATTCCATCTCCTAGGCTATGCAAATTCACAAAATTGCAGTCACTGGCCCATAAAAAAAACAGACATTATTCACGAGGTTCCCATACATTGCGGGGAAGTTGATATATTGTGTACCATGAGAGGGAAATAATTTTCGAATCATTTCTTTCCAAGAAACAATTACTACCGTTAGGCAGGCCTATGTGTATATGTTTTATGCTCCTTTTTTTCAAGAGTTGTCTGCGGCGGAACGAAATTTCGCATTCTTTGAGCAGGATCCTGCCACCTTACACACAGCGAAGTTTCCCTACAAGAAAGTAACCGAGGGTTCCAGGATAATCATTGGTGAGTCATTCATCTGCGGCCCTGTCGATCCCCCGACTTGACTCCAGTGATGTTTAATAATAAGGTAAATATACAGGACTAACTCACGCAACTTAGAAGATCTCAAGCATATCTGTCAGGAGATTACCACTATTTCTCGGCGGGAACTTGAGGGAGTGATAGAGAATATATTATTAACCAGGTGCCAAGAATGTATAGACAGGTGTGATGGGTAGTTTCAGTATGTTCTTTGTTAAATTGAATGACTACATAACGTATTACCAGCGTCAACTCAGCGTGTCGCATGAAAATGATGTGTACTCTTACTACAGTACGGATACCAAAGACATCGCGCGGATGGGCCACTTTGGATTGACACACCTTGAAGCAGTAGGCTATGATATTTAATGGAGAGATTATGAAATAGGGGGAAAATCGGTAGCAACTGTTGTAAATTGTCTACAAATACGGTCTATATGTAGCACAAATTCCATTAGCACTCACTAGTGTGTGAACCCGAGTCTGCAGTGTGAAAAATGATCATTCTATTCATTCAACTGACAGTGCGTCGACAGAGTAGGCCTATACTGCGAGATATTCAATTTTGCACGACTTTATTGCACAAGTATGAATATTTCGATTCCATTTATTTAAATAAAACACCAACGTGACTGAGTTTCGTATGGCTTGTAAAGAGATGTAAGGGGTTATTGTGCACAACGACGGAAGACGCATCGTGCTTCTTTTAAACATTCACATCTTTGACCAGTGATGTCTGCTGAGATGAGCCATTTTGAACAAGAAAATGTTGTCCTTAAGACAACCCTCTGGCATTTTCAGCAACACAAGTCTTGGAATTCGCATCACAGAATGTGTATACGAGACAAAGAAAGAAAAGTACCATAGAGATCTCTGGAAAGAATCCCCATCTAATAATATCTCGGTCGGAAATGAGATGGTCTCACATCAAAGTGGGTAAATGGTAGCACAACAGCAAATAACACACGAGTTTTATTGAGGGTTGCCATATTTGTTAAATGGTGAGTAAAATATTTCATTCCTTGGTCAACCAATGGCTGTGTGGTATATATATCGACGTCATTGTAAATGTCTGGCAGATGCTGTGTTTCTACAACTCACCGGATTTTACTGCACTAAGTAGGTCACGTGAGCATAGGGCGTAACTGTTCATATGAACATCCATACTAGAAATTGTAAAAATATTTGACAATGAGCAATATGACGACATGCGTTAACCGTTATCCTTAAATGGGAGAAAGGCTGCGACTTCGTTAGTACAAAACCACAAATATATATA
Source organism: Periplaneta americana (assembly GCF_040183065.1). Lineage (NCBI taxonomy): Eukaryota > Metazoa > Arthropoda > Insecta > Blattodea > Blattidae > Periplaneta > Periplaneta americana. The sequence goes on along the minus strand of NC_091118.1, from coordinate 127,952,487 downwards.
AGTACAAGATTTAAAAAAAAGCTGGAATATTTATTCACATATATTTTATACACTTTAATATTTATTATTTAATGGAACACTTTTAGCATTTCATAGTATCCGGAATGAGAAGCATTCAAATATATTAAAAATAAAAATTGAGATTTCCTGTAGTCCCCAGTTTGTTGTCAGAATGAGATGCTTTTCCATGTTGGAAATTAACGTCCACATTGCATTCTAAATCGACATCGAACAGGAATAGAAGGCTTTTAACTTGGTTAACCACAACACACGCATAACCTTAGTTTGCAGTATCGAAATTGTTTACTGAGATTGGCCATGGTTACCAGCTGGCTCATATGCGTGAGCGGGATGAGGATCAAATTTGAAATGAAATGTACAAAGAATTAGTATTAATAATACGTACATTTTCCAGATATAACTTCTTCAATTTTGGGTATCTTTCATCTACATAGATCTCCAGCACTTTAACACGCAGAGGATGCTGTATGTTTTTCAGTCAACTTCATTGCGAGGACGATGATAACCTGTTACAACGAACTATATGAAAGGAAAAATGAGAGTTTAAACTTTGGTAAGCATTTCTCAAAATACACCACTCTTTAGCGATTGCCTATGTTCCGTTATCTAAGATCGAGGTACGTCCAATTTTCTTCTATTTTTCAATCATAAGTCTCTCTAGGTGAATTTTTTCCGTTTTGCCCTGTCTCAAGTTATAAGTAGAGGACTTATACCTCAAAATTTGTGCAATACAAACTCGTTCTGCTGCCATATGTACTGAGTTCGAAATGCGGCCTATCCATAAGAACCGTAGCGGTTACGGTGAGACGTGAAACCGGTGTAAAAAATAAAGGGTGTGACCGATTGGTTACACTTTCTACGTTATACCTTGGCTACGAGGTTTAATATTTTAATCGATGCACAGTACTTCACAATAATCCTTTATTCTGAGAGATTCCTAGCCAGACCTCCAGAACAAATAAAAATGATTAGAAATATTAACAAATTGTATAGGCTATCCTTATATTAAAAAAAAAGAAAACAACGTAAAGTTCCCTCTCACTTCTTCTAGTCTTAGAGCTGACACTAATTGTTTAAATCACTAGTGAGTTTTAAAATAACATTCTTTTGTATGTCACAACTTATAAAACGGGTGCATACTAGTTCGGTCCCAACAGATACATAGCTGAAATATGCAATACTAATTCGGTCCGAACTATGCAGGTATAGAAATGTTATGTTTTATTTAACGACGCTCCCAACAGCAGAGGTTATATCAGCGTCACCGGATGTGCCGGAATTTTGTCCCGCAGGAGTTCTTTTACATCCCAGTAAATCTACTGACATGAGCCTGTCTCATTTAAGCACATTTAAATGCCATCGACCTGGTAGGATATCTATACTGACTTGTTTTGATGTTGGTAGTGATACCGATTCGAACTTGTTTTCATAATTAAGCGCAGTCGTACCTATCATTTCAGCCACTGGTAAGCATTCTTTAAGCAGGATCTTCACAAAGATGGCCGAACAAGAAGAAAGTGTTGTTTATAGTGAGAAGGGAAGGAAAATGTTGATTTTGTAGTTTGCTGTCTCGAGTCACGAATTTACCCCTCCCTGCCTTATGACAGTCCTAAGCCTGCATAAAATGGGAAGGAAAATGTTGATTTCCAACCAGTACTGCTCTATTTTCGATCTAGGACCGAACTAGTACTGTTAATTTATTGACCCGGGACCGAAATAGTATTGTTTACTTCTTGGCTCCGGACCGGGCTAGTGTATATTTTTGACCATGTGATCGAACTAGTAAACTCCGGATAAAAATGCAAAGTAAAGTTTCGCACATTAATATTAATTAAGTAATTAAAATACTATTATAGGCTATATTTGAGCTGACGCAGGCATTATGAAACAGATTATTTATTTCTCAATATGTATAATCTAAATTAAGGTACTTATTATGTATCTGCGTGGTGCCAACTCTTTCTTCCTAGGTTACATAGTGAACATTATCTTCCTTGAGAGTTCTTATTAATTCTAAGCTACTGTATTAATTCTGTTTTGGAAATAGGCCTACCTTTTACTCACTCGATGACGTTTTTAGTCCTGTGTTTCTGCTCAAAATAAATCTATATATCTTGAATGAAGTCATTTTTAGTCACTCTTGGACAAAGTAATGTTGATGTCTTCGATCTGTTTTTCTCTTAGAATGGTTTCCATTATCGCGATCCATCTGTCACCAATGACAACAATTCGTGACAAATGCACTAGTGCGGTACATACAGGATAGATGGTAACCTCTGCACCAAAATTAAACTGGTATTAGATCACAGGGAGAGATTAGAAAAACTTAAATAAGTTTTTTCTCTAACATTCACCGTTTTAGAGGAAATAGTTATGTTTCTATGATGCATTTGGCAAAAGCACGACTATCTATAACCATCCAACAAGGTAAACTCAGTGCGCAGAAACCAGCGGGCGTTACTATCTCGCGCAGATGACGTATGCTCCCGTTCCCAGCATGCTCTCACGATAGATGATAGATGGTAACCTCTGCACCAAAATTAAACTGGTATTAGATCACAGGGAGAGATTAGAAAAACCTAAATAAGTTTTTTCTCTAACATTCACCGTTTTAGAGGAAATAGTTATGTTTCTATGATGCATTTGGCAAAAGCACGACTATCTATAACCATCCAACAAGGAAAACTCAGTGCGCAGAAACCAGCGGGCGTTACTATCTCGCGCAGATGACGTATGCTCCCGTTCCCAGCATGCTCTCACGTCTACTGCAGGACTGTAAAAGGGGTATAGCATGCCCGCCGCTAGGATTCCGAACTGAGTTTTCCTTGTAGGATACCTTAGCAAGAGCGACGTGCACTCTTTACCTTCCCTCCTCCCTCTTCTGTACTCAGTCGCTGACGCGCGACAGTGCCCTACGTTGCAAGATTTATTCTAACGATTTACGCAATTATTCAATTTAAATTCATGGTTAAACGATTTAATTTGCAAAAAACATTCAAGGCATTAACTGTTCAGATTATGTTTACCTATCTGCTTGTATAGCAATCAGTCATTTCTCTCGGGCCATTACCGCAATAGCGTGCTGCAAATATTGAGCATAGACTATATTCTTCCTGCTTTACTGTGCTTCATCGAAGGAAAAGTGTAATAAAAGTTTTGTTAAATTTAACATGTAGAATCACCTCTTAAATGTTGATGCATCGGTCTCTTTCCACCCAGTATAGGCCTATGTAAAATATGATTTCGCACCGCAGAGTCGTCTTCATATACTGCAAGCCAATCCGTGGCGCAAGCAGCCTATGAAGGGCCAAGGCCGACCAGCCTGGTGCTGACCTTATGACCACATGTTTCAGCGGAGGTAAACGATCATCCAACCAGAATGGATGTATAGTGTGTTCAGAATGAGGATCCTTCCAGTCGTTATAACTAGTTTCCAAAACTGGATTTCGTGTCTGTCGTAACTCTCCACATTCATCACGATGCTGGGTGGGCATGGGTCCCATATACTGGCTGAAATTTACCAGTGAGGATTCGAACCAGCGTACATTTCGTAACGTGAGTCATGGGCATTGGTATATTAGCAGGCCATATGCAGCTTACAAACCTAAGTACGAGTAATACTTTTTCTATATAGACTTCGAATGACGTGAAAATTACGTTCTTTAACCTGTGTACCGACAAAGGTTTGACGAATAGCTTGTAGAATAAGAGCTCCAAAGTCGATACGAAAAGTATTAAGTGGCCATAACAGTATATTTTATTTAATTAGTGTGAAAAAATTACCATAATTATTTTGTTTCCTGTCAGGATATTGAGAATACAGCAAGTAGAATGCATTACCACTAGTTCATTGTTAAATGTGTTAACATATGTACAGTATGGAATATAATTGATTAAATTGTCGTTAACATCTCTTCAATATCTCGTTTCCAAAACATTCACTATTCTTTCTTCTCTTAGAGAACTTGTACTCCATAGTACGCGGGAAAAACTAACATTTTATCTTTTCTACTATCGTTAACGTAAAAGAAATTTTTGTTCATATAATCTACAACTATAATGTCCTCACGTTGTTTAGCAAAGATACTATTCTAAATCTGGAGTATTGTTGCTGATAATGGTGATCTCATTTAGAGAAAACTTGGCATAGTAGCAACTAAGTGTTAAACACTTTTTACTAATTTATTTTAGGGACTGAGTTAATACCAGTGTTATAGTGCGACCGAAATGCTTCAATAAATAAACAAAATTCACGACCTTATCGGGGATCGAATTCACAACATTCCGGCTTGTAACGCAACGTCTTAACTTCGACTCTAGCTCGTCTTGATTCTACATCAGGGTGCAATCAATTTATCGCCTACACTCATCAATGAATGTCGTTATGAAGGAATAATATCTGAAAGTATCTTAGAATAAAACAACAGTATTGGGATTCCTAGGAAGATATCTTGTAAGACGTAAGAATTATTATAGAGAAGTTAATGGAGCAAGTTCCTGCATTTCATTACGTGGGGTATTATACATATAACAGTAGTAATTCGTAATATAGACATCGATAACAAGGTCCTTAAATTTCAACATACGTGAGGAATAATTAAAACGAACATTAGGTCGTAAAACATGAAAGACGCGCACATAAAATCCCACAGAACAATGGCAATTTCTGTGTTATTCAAGGTAAGTGAAGTATGAAAGCTGGAAAGGACTCAAGAAGGAAGAACTGAGTCATCAGAAATGGGATTCTTACGTTCAGTAACAGAGTATTCTCTATTAGATCACAAAAGGAGCTAAGGTATAAGATACGATTTGGAAATATGTAAATTGGCAGAAAAAATCGAAGAAAACGAAGTAGCTACTGTAGGCCTATATAGGAAAGAATATGCAGAAAGAAAAAATAATTCCATGGTACAGAAATTAGTGTTTGATTTCGTCCAACTGAAACTAAAGATGTTGAAAGATCTAGAAGACCCTAGAAAGATAACTTTGACTGATGTGATGATGTTTATGATGATAATCGTTACTTCGGATTTGAAGCAGCAGCTTGACTCTTTTTGTTTGAACATCACAGATACATAAAACATGTTTCTATTAACCATATTTTAATTTGAAATATTTGGTTGAAAATGAAAGAATAACGACAACAATCCAGGAAACTAGAGGAGGTTTTATATTACATATTCAAGAACACTTTGGAAGTACAGATGACGTTAAGAATGGATTGGATGCTTAGTTATTAGATGCTACACTTGATGTTGAAATCACAAGCAGTATTTCATGTATTTTGATCTATTACTTGAAGATATATTGGTGAATAATTAGGCCTCAATGGAAGGAGCATATTAGAATGGAAGGTGAAAATAAGTATATCGAGAAAAACCACTGTCAGAGACTTCGCGAAGTAAGAAGTAGTTGAAAATTTGTATTAAATTGATTTGATGTTGTTAGGGTTTAGCGACGTGGTATAAGCACTAAACATTGATTCTAGAGACTTTTTGGTTTTTAACATATGCTGTTTTGATGTAATACTAAGCCCACTGCGAAATCGCAGAGGCTTTACGTTGCATATTGTTTGTCACGATATTAAACTTGTATAACTGCCAGCTTGTCAAAGACCCGGTTTTTGTGTTGGGAAGTGTTATACGAAATCTGACAGAATTTTATACCACGCGATAATTTTACGAACACACAAAAATTAAAAAAAGGAATAGTGTGTGACATTTTGTATCTCGACACCCGTAACCATGACAGTCGTCGGTTCTCTTTTATCTGAAGCGCTTTCATTTGTCATTGCTATATCACGCAACAGCGCTCTCTGGAATCAAAGGCGATCTCAATCACACGCAATCCATCACAGTGCGAACCCGATTGAACTGAACTCGTACTAACTGAAACAATGTTGCCAGTTCTACAAGTATTATATGTCGTGTAAATTATTTTCAGCTCGTCAGGAACTCCAAAGAAAATACTGCAATCGGCCAACATGTGAAGTTTTTTCTCCTATTACAGATAGGCTATAAGTTGTTAGAATAATCCATAATCGTCGTTAGAAAACTTCTTTCCTCAGAGAATGTTAATTAATTGTAAGATGAAAGGAGTTAAGATGAGTTCGTGATATGAAAGTAAATCTTGGAGAGACTGGCACGAAAAAGTGGAAGTTATAAGACTGAGTATAGCGGATGTAAAATGAAACTTATTTTGATATAAAACGCAAATGAGTTTGAGATTAAACTGAAAGAAGGTATGACATTTAGATGAAAGTAAAAGCAGATGAGTTTGAAGTGAAGCTAATAGAAGATTAAATTGAGATGAAAATGAAATGAAATTGAGATTAAGATGAAAAAAAAAAAGAAATTGAAATGGAACTGAAAGCAAGGGAGATTAAGGTGAAACTGAGATAGTATTGAGATTAAACATAAATTAAATGCAATGAAGGTCGAAATAAAGGCGGTACTAAAATGAAGTAACTTCGAGATGAAACTGAAAAGAGATGAGATTAAGATGAAACTGAAAGGAGATAAGATTGGGATGTAACTGAGATGGAACTGAAAGGAAATGAGATTGAGAAGAAATTTAAAGGAGATGAGAATGACAATCGATTAAAAAAATAGAATAGGCATGAAACTGAAAGAAGATTAAATTGAGATAATGTCGAAATGAAAAGCTGTGTATAACATTGAGATGAAACTGGAAGATGAGATTGTGATGAAATTGGAATTTATATGAATTTGGGATAAAACTGGAAGTAAATGAGATCGAGATGAAATGAAATTGAATAAATTTGATGTATGATATTCGAAGGCGATAAGACTGGGATGAAAGTGAGGTAAGATTAGAGTGAGATGAAACTGAAATGAGATTGAGATGAAACAAATGAAATTAAATAAAATAGAGATGAAAATGAAAGGAGGTTAGATTTGGGATGGTATTGAGGTGAGATGTGATTGAGATGAAATTGAGATCAGAATAGATTCGAAATATGAGATTGTATGAAAAGGAAACTTGAGCTTATAATTATTTACGTGCATTTAGTTCAAATTGAAGCAGTTTAAGATTAGTTCGATATGAAGACATGATTACATGAAATGAGATCAAGAAAATAATTAGGTAAGGTGATACGAGAAAATACTCAAAATTTATATGAAATTACTTTGTGATGAAACTGACACAAGTTTATAAATGTTAATATAATATTTAAAGTGTTGTTACAATTTTTCAACGCAAAAACTGATGAAAACTATAAACATGTTCTTTCGAGATACTCTTCTCCACAAATTAATCTTTAGTCCGCCGAGTTAGCTCTGTGGTAGTGTGTCTGCCTCCAGATTAGACATGTAAAATTTCTACCTCGGGACTATTAGATGGCGGTGCACAACTTCTAATCACTAGATTGTGCACCAATATGCCTGAGTAAAATCCCAAATCTCTCCGCAGTGCATATGAAGAGAAGGCATATGTGACTGTTGATAGTGATTCGTATGTCGGATGGGGACTTTAAGCCTGGCGGCCCCCTTGGTGCTATTCGACAAGAGTAGGCTACGTGCCGGCACCGGGTTTCCCCTCCTCCCTTCCTCATCTTCATCATCATCACTCATTCCCTACACTACACTCACACGAACACTTGCACATACACTCACCCTAGTAGGCCTACACGACATAAATCTCCACAGATACACATCATGTACAGTGTAACCCGCCGAAGTGGTGTACAACTAGAAAATGAGTCACAGTTCTGCCATCTATCCTCAGTATGCGGAACCCGAATCACGCAATTGAAGTGGGTGGGCATTGGGCACACACATACAAATTAATCTTCGGATTTCGCAATTACTGTGACTGATTAAGACATAAGATAAAATACAGAAGTCCATACCTGTGGAGTAACGTTCAGCCTGTCTGGCCGCGAAACCAGGTGGCCCGGGTTCGAATTCCGGTCGGGGCAACTTACCTGGTTGAGGTTTCTTCCCGGGTTTTCCCTCAACCCAATACGAGCAAATGCTCGTAACGTTCGGTGCTGGACCCTGGACTCATTTCACCGGCATTATCACCTTCATATCATTCAGACGCTAAATAACCTAGATGTTGATACAGCGTCGTAAAATAACCAAATAAAATAAAAAAAATAAAATACAGAAGGAGATGATGAGATGTATTGTTACAGCATTAACAAATTGGAAATTTATCTTCGTAGTTCACATCCTCGGTGACTACTAGAAAATGTCAAAAGGGCCATGATAAGATGAGTCAATAAAACATTAGAAATGGATTAGCGTTCCTGCCGAAGTGCAATAAAACATCCCTAATACTATCAGAATATTGAGATAAACAAGAAATTTAAGGATAAATATTTGGAGGAAAATATATTTAAAGAGCTTAATAAAATTTTGTAATATCCTAAAAATTACAGGCTACTATTCTCTGAGTAGAATCGTAAATATGATTTTAAACGGCAATATTCTTTAAAATAATATGAAAAAAAAATGTAAATTTCAGTGGTGTAAACGGATATTGAGAATTGATAATTGAAAATTAAAGAGGAAATTCTATGTTATAAGTAAGTGGAGGAACCTATTTAGTAATCGGAGAAAGCTGTGATTAGATATTGAGTCACGAAAGAATTCATAAGATCCTCTTGAATGTTTATGTGATGATCATCAGGATTTTCATATGGGATGTATTTTATGATGCACGCATTATCGCTTCTTACTTACAAGTTAGTGTTCTGTACGAAGTTTATTGTCTCTCAAACCTTGTGTCTTTATGTGAACAAGGTTCATCTGGGAGAGTGTACTGTGGTACACCCGGTATCGTGTCTTGCATGCAAACCAGCTCCTCACTGCATGGCTCACTGGGCCCTTTCCCTACAGATTCCTCCTCCTATAAGTTTGTGTGCTGTACTCTCTTCGGGATTCTACATTAACAGTTAGGTCAACAGTGTTTGATTTCAATGGAATCGCGGCGTGCTCTGCGAAAAGTCTGCCAGAATGCAATATCGATCTATACTGGTTTAACTGTTATTACTATGAAAAACACCCCGCTTTCGTACTTAGGTTTGTTCTCAAATGAGTTAAAAATTATGATAGGCCTATACGCAAAGGTGATATCGTGTCAGGTTTCTTGAACTGTATTAATTTTTCTCTTTGATTTTATAGTTTATTTCATACAATTATTTCACATTTTACTAAAATATCCAATACATTTGAACTCATCACATACAATTTTATCATTTGAATGACTAAAATGATAGAAGTAAATGACATTCATGAATTATTAGACTTTGAGCAATATTGTCAATATTTAATATGTATTGCTTATTTTTCACATAGATATCGAATTTTATGTCTGAAGATGCCTACAGTTGGGCGTAAACGTTAACACCAGAGCAGTGTATATTGGAGAATACCGCATTCTTTTGATCCGACAAATGACGACGCGGCGGCCATATTTACTCCTGCGGAGACTCAGTACACCGTAAGACTTGCGTAGGAACACAGGTTTCTAGTGTGATTTTCCATCGTTATCATGAAGAATGCCGTGTTGTTGTGCAGTTAATCAATGTGTAATCAATTGCTGTTGTACTGAATTAGCATTACAGCTTATTGTCTATGCGGATGACATGAATTTATTAGGAGAAAATACACAAACTATTAGGGTAAACACGGGAACTTTACTGAAGCAAGTAAAGTGGTTGTGAAACTTGAACTCTCACTTTGAGGAACAGAGATTAAGAGTGCTTGAGAATGAGGTCCTTAGGAAAATATTTGTGGCTAAGAGGGATGAAGTTACAGGAGAATGGATAAAGTTACACAACGCAGAACTGCATGCATTGTATTCTTCAACTGACATAATTAGGAAGATTAAATCCAGACGTTTGAGATGAGCAGGGCATGTAGCACGTATGGACGAATCCAGAAATCCATATAGAGTATTGTTGGGAAGCCGGAGGGAAAAAGACCTTTGGGGAAGTTTGCGATTCTGAACAATTAGTTGAGTTTCTAGGTATAGATGTAAGTAAACCCGAAACAGAAAGGTCTAGTGAAGATGAATCTGAGCAAAAGAAATTGATATAGGCTAAATTTTAATTTAACTGAAAATGGAAATATTGACTTGAGTGAACAACAAGCTCTTTACTATTTTTAGGATCAGTATTGTTAAAAATAAAACAAAATAAGTTATATAATATTTTTGAAAACTGTATTTCATATATAATAACTGATAACAGGGATGAATCTATAAATTTTATTAGCATATTAGTGACTCTCAAGTCGTACATGGAAATCTCACGTATACCCTTATAAATTCATGTTTGATATAATTCTAAATGCAGAAAAATGTGAAACGTTGGTAGAAAATGTATTGACACTAAAGGATTTGAAGTCTTTATTCATTAACAATTCAACTCATACGTTCTCAATTCGTTATAATATATTTGAAAAAGTCTTATCACTATTTTATAACTAGAATATATTTATTGTTAAGAAAATTGTCTGTTATAGCAAATGCACGACAACAATTTGCTAAATGTGGCGGTCGAAATGTTGGTGTGAGAATTGCATTACAAAATTGTTGATGTTATCCCTATTGAAATGGACATAATATAAATAATAAAGTGTTATCTCCCATGAGTCATTTCGCTATGACAATAATGTTTATTAATCTTTGTCTCCTGTGTTCAATAAACCACAACAACATGTATGACATCGCCTTTAATTACTATTGTTCTATCATTACTGCTTACGCTTCTGTGCCGAGCAAGGAGTAAATATGGCTGCCGCCGTCGAGAATGCGGTACTCTCTAATATACACTGCTCTGGTTAACACTAACAATGTAATTGTAAAATAATTGCATGTTTTTTAATCTGAATAAGATACATCGCTACCCAAGTATAGTTTCGTTGTTAATTACTATTTTAGATTTTATTGGTTATTTTCCCTGAAATACCAAAACTTTGGATTTCTTAATTGATTACCTTTACATTATACTTCTGCGCTACTTTATGTAGGCCTAACTATTTTGCTGGTCAATCAATGTTCTAAAACCAGTTGGTAGTCAGCGAATAAATTATGTTTAATGTTAATGTTCCTAATTTAAAGGTTGTTTTCAATTTATTGTTGCCATTCTTGTACAATCTCGTCTATGAATAAGATGAATAATAGCTATATCCATGTATTCATAGGAATACAACGATAATCAACGTAGCATTTTTGTGATTTAAACCGATGTAACGAGCAAGGCGAAGGACGTCCAATACTGCTGCAGCAGAATGGCAGTGAGTAAGTCCATGTGGAAGGAAATGAAGTTCGTTATTTACAATTTAGCGCTACATCCCGAACCTTTGAATGTGAGAGCGCCGGCGGAAAAGTTCTGTTGCTTTTTGTACACATTGTCTTTGTTCCCTTTTATGAGTGGCGTGGTTTTAGAGTTCATTGAAGCGACGTATCTGGAAATAAATACCACTTCATTAAACAAAGAAGAAAGCTGTACAAAGCGAAGTAATCACGAAAATTAAGAGACGGGACAGCCATAGCATTTACGTGAACATTTCGTCGTGAGCGAAAATCGTCTGCTCAGAGATGTATGCCATGTTGTTTGCTACGACTTCATCGTCTTTTGTATAGAAATAGTATTGTCTTTATCGCTTTCTTCAACTTCATCTACATAATCATTTTCTTTTCAGTCATAGTAATTATCATCTTCCTTCTCCTCCTCCTCCTCCTCCTCCTCCTCCTCCTCCTTTTCATCATCATCATCATCATCGTCATCGTCATTATTATCCTCGTTAATGTCACCACCATCTTCATTTTTTTAAACCGACTCCTAGATTTTCGCCGAGATGTCTGTTTTTATACAACCCTCATAAAGGAAAAAAAAATGTTTTCGGTATGCCGTCTGTCTGCTAGGTTGTCTTGTCTATGAAGAGTGATTTCGTACTCTAAAGTCTAAATTAGTGGTAGTCAGCAGTCGCTGAAGTAGGTGACGAGTAAGCAGTGCATCGCAATATGCACCGTTTTGCGGGAGGAAACATACCCGCCAGCACCCACGGATGCACGCTGGTGCTGTAAGAGACCTGCGGGTAAGAGACGTTAGTCCGAGAGTGCACTGTGCTGATGACCCCTGGTCTAAACTATTTGACGTATTTTGTTCACATTTAGTATTTTTGCGTCGTCCACCGAGTTCTGTGGTAGCGCGGCTGCCTCCAGACCAGCCCCTCGCGTTCGATTCCGTGGGGGGTCAGAAATTTTGGTGTAAAATTTCTATATCGGGATTAGGAGAGGTGACGGTACACAATTTCTGATTACTAGTTTGTGTACCAATATGCTTGGGTTAAATTCCAAATCTCTCCGCAGTGCATATTAAGAGAAGGCATATGCCACTGTTGATAGTGATTTTTCCGTCTGGCGGCCTCCTTGGTGTTATTCGACAGAATTAGGAGATATAACTCTCCACAGATAGGTACATATCATGCATAGCGTGACTCGCCGAAGTGGTGTGCAACTTGAAAATGAGTCACAGCCCTGCCATCTATCCGCAATATGCGGAATCCGAATCATGCAAATGAAGTGGATGGACATTAGATACATACATAATTACACACACAGTATTTTTTAGTTAATTTTTCCGGGAATAATCCACATGCATATTAAGTCAACTGTCTGAAGACTGGCTTGAACCTTACAATTAACACCAATGAGGCATCGCTCATGAGACAAGTAAACCAGGAGATAATGGGTTACGGTGAACAGTTAAGTGTAATAATGTTAGTAAAATATTAATGCGTAAATTATAAAATGCGTAATGACAATTTATTCGCCAGTTTTTCGTATAATAAATTCCCAAATGAAAGTGATAGCTTAGTCTTGATGGAAAAACATTTAGCTAAACGAAATTAATATGCAGAATTATTTCTACTTTTCTTTGAGAGTTCAGTTTAAACTCTAAACGTCCGAGGCTACACAGTACACAGCAGGCCAGTTATGGCGTTAAGAGGGAGAGAGTGAGCTCATTGCCCACGGTTTTACTATCACTTGTAAACACATTTGTTACGTGTAGGTGAATCACTGAATCAAAATCTTAAATATCTGAAATTGAAGACAAGGACTCTCAATGTACCACAAATAATTATATCTTAATATTTAGACCGATTTCCGTAAATAGGAAAATGGTATTAAAATTATTACAACTTACATATGTCCATTTTTTATAAATTAAACAAAAGCAGTAAACCTTACACATGAATTCAAATGTATTAATTTTGGGATTAGGCCTATAGGAAAATATGTTTTGTATGGAATTCAGAAATCGAAAATTCTTCTCATATGGATACATAGTAGACTAAATAATTAATTTAGGTATGTCTTTTGCATAATAACTCTACAATATAAACTAGTCCTTAATAAACGGTGATCTACTATAATTTCTAAAATGATGTAGGAACTTAATTATGATATTTCGAAATCCCTAAAACCAATTATAAGGAAGTATATCAAATTTTGGCGGTTGGGCTGCTATACCAACAGAGCTACCCGGCGCCAAAGTACTATTACGTCAAATTCTACTGCTAAATTCACTTTTCATACTCCATTTACTTCCATCTCTTTAATTTCTTTTGATGTCATGTCATATGATCTGTTCTACCTTCTGTGTCTTCTTCATGATTTCGTCTCATCTATTGTTAAATGTTTGGAAATTTAGCAGTTCAATAGGCTTATTATAAGAATAAAATAGAAATAGATTTTATACATATTGGATACATAAAATTACATTCCTGTTAGTATTAAAGCGTAAAACACGCAGTTAGATTGAAATACAAATTTTACTGAAACATACCTTAATGTGTATTCGTTTTCATAAAATCACAATTGATTTAGTAACAACGAAGTTAATAAATGTAAATTAATTTCTAGTAACTTAAAAATAAATAACGAAATAAAATTGGAAAATGCTGTAATATACAGGAACTAAGTGTAAATCGCCTTTTATACCCATTTTAAATTACGGCTCGTAAAATATAAAAGAATGAGTGTTTGAATAACAGACAAGTGAGAGGATTTATGGAGATGAAATGAGTTTCATTTCTATAGCCATGAGCACAGACGACGATGTTGGTGGTGGTAGGGTGATGGTGGTGATGACGGCGATGATGATGATGATGATGATAATGATGATGATGAAGTATTTACTTCACATTTAACACATTTCAACTTATTTATACCTCCGCGCTTCTCTTAGTGTACATCCAGAATCTGTGGTTTCATTGTATCTCGGGATCTTGATTTCATTCCATTTCTTTTCGAAAGGTTAGCTAGCTACCTCAATCGACATTAAACTAAACTGCGTCCAGAACCATAAAAACGATCCTGAAATTAGGACGTTAGTTACAGTTATATTATTTATACACAGAGTAAATGATATACTGTTATTGGTAGCAATGTGAGTGCTCCTCACTAAAAGCCTCTGGGTAAATTATTGTTCTTTGTTGTAGTACTAAAATGAGCTCAGCGCGTTGGGAATACACAAAAACAAACACATTCACCGTGGCGAACAGCGTGACAATATTGATGCAACAGCCTTACAGAGCTAGGCTATTTTGTAACACGCAGTTGCAATATTGTGCTTGGGACCAGCATGCTTCTATTCAGGACGGTTGAGAACTTATGAGACATTCTTTCTTCCAATTTTATGTAAAGTAATATTTCATCATATCACTCACTCTATTTTTAATGTATCTCAACCTGTAAGATCTTGGAAAGTACCTATGTTCAATTTATATCAGACAATTTTAAAATTAAAAAAAAAAAAACTTCTTTTATTATCTGACGCTGAGGTTATCCTCTGGAATTATAAATATACTATGCAAAGATTTACATTTTCACTGTTATAGATAAATTAAGAATAATATAACCTTAGAATTTTGAGCCACAAGACAAAAGTATTAGTTTTTTCACTGTAGATATCAGATCTTTAATGATAATACTGATAATAATTGTATTACTTTAGTTGGTAGAGCAGCTGGATACGGACTGGAAGGTCCGGGGTTCGATCCCGGGTAGTGACGGGATTTCTCTCGTTGCCAAACTTTCAGAACGGCCCCGAGCTTCACTCAGCCTCCTATACAATTGAGTACCGGGTGTTTCCTGGGGTTAAAAGGCGGCCAGCGCGTGGTGCCGACCGCACCACCTCATTCTGGTGCCGAGGTCATGGAAAGCATGGGGCTGTACCTCCATGCCCCTCAAGTGCCTTCATGGCATGTGACGGGAATACCTTTACCTTTTTTTTTACTATTGGAAAATTAATGTTCCTAGTAAAAGTTTATTTTATTTCCGAGGAGCAAACAAGACAACTTCACCAGATATTCAAATAAGACAATGACAACACATAAATATTTTGCTGTTTGTTGCTTGGGAAAACTGAAGTAAATTTATAACTTAAATTGCCTCATAGAAATAGATGTGTAAATGCAGGTAAAAGTGGACAATGGTTGTTTTAAGAAAAAGTTCTCTGTTTTGGCTGAAATTTACCTCTCCTTTAATCTTCTTTTTCTTTATTATATCCTGTAATTTGGACATGTACGATATTTTGAGAAGAGTTTATTTCCCCAAAATTGTAATTTACCATGAAATGTAGAGAGATGTAATTTGAACATGTGCGGTATTTTGAGAAGAGTTTATTTCCCCAAAATTGTAATTTACCATGAAATGTAGAGAGATGTAATTTGAACATGTGCGGTATTTTGAGAAGAGTTTATTTCCCCAAAATTGTAATTTACCATGAAATGTAGAGAGATGTAATTTGAACATGTGCGGTATTTTGAGAAGAGTTTATTTACCCAAAATTGTAATTTGCTATGAAATGTAGAGAGATGTAATTTGAACATGTGCGGTATTTTGAGAAGAGTTTATTTCCCCAAAATTGTAATTTACCATGAAATGTAGAGAGATGTAATTTGAACATGTACGATATTTTGAGAAGAGTTTATTTCCCCAAAATTGTAATTTACCATGAAATGTAGAGAGATGTAATTTGAACATGTGCGGTATTTTGAGAAGAGTTTATTTCTCCAAAATCGTAATGTAACCTAAAATGTATTTGCGATTGAAGAGTCGCAGAATTTTCAGACGTCTGAGCAGAATCGAAAGAAGCAATAACAAAACAATACAACAACAAGAAAAATAAAAATAAGAAGAGCAAGAAAAACATAAACATAAAGAACAGCAAAAACAAGAACAAGAATAACAAGAAGAACAGGAACATGAATAAGAATAAGGACATGAACAAGATGAGGAGGAGGAACAACAAGAACAACAAGAATAATAATAAAGTCATACAGTGAAAGTATTCTGTCATGTTGATTACATAATGGCAAGTTCTTTCACATGAATATCTAGTTTTATTTAAACATCGTATAATATTCTGCAGAAAATACAATTAAGAAATTTAATGCTTAAAGTTAAATGGTGATGGAGATGATAATGATGATGATGATGATGATAATGATGATGATGAAATTTTAGTAAATTCCTGACATATAAAACAATAGACCTAAGTCCCGAGATTTCCTTAGATTTCCAGTTCATATCTTACATTGGCTTCTTTTGTCAGTAATAACAGGCAGAAAAAGAAGGAATCTCAATTCAGTGTTCTGAAGTACAAGCCTGTATAAAGAGGAACAACAAGAAGATGATCCTATTTCCCCAACTTTTTCCTCAAGAAAGAGAGAGGGAGATATATAAAAGAGTGAGAAAGCCGAGGGTCACTTTAGCAAATCGCCAGGGTGAGACTCCACACATACACACAATGGTCACAATGGAGCGCGGTCATTCAGACATTTTATATCTATTTCTCGCTCCACTTCCATGAACAAACTCTCAAAATATTTCTCCGGCTAACAGTCCCTAACTTTTATATAGCTACTTTTTTATAGTTGGTAATGGAACAAGAGCTACTTCCGAAGTAAAAAAGACGCATTTAACAATCGACGCCATGAAATGTGTTGTAGGTTGTATGATGTCGACAAAGGAAGGGGAGAGACGATGTTCTCGATGTCGGAAGCATAAAGCAATGAAATGTCCGGTACTCCTTAAAACGAAGTTCCCGCATTAAAGTACTGAAGTGCTGCCCCAGTTTGTCAGCCTTGCAGTCCATAAAATCTTCACTGTTCTCCTCTTCATATCATTCAATGTGGGATTACTCTATTAAAACCGTGACAAATTGAATCGTGACTTTAGCATAAAATAATAATATATGGACACCTGCAAGACAGTAGTATAGAAATGTAATACAGCTTTGTGAAAATTTTATGTAGAGCTATATGTGCAAATTGTAAACCAGAAAGAGGAAATAATATTGAACTTCATTTTGGAAATACATAAAGTATCACAATAGAGAGGGTATAAAACTTATCAGGTTATTAATTCATAGGACTTCTGGAGGATGTCGTAAGGAACAAATTAAGATGGGGAATTTATGTTTGGAAACAGTTCTTTACCCGCATTTAGAAACTAAAGGAAAGTTGTAATAAGCCTAGAACCTGGGCAACATAAGCGGTACTGCGCCTAACTATTAAATGTTCTGTCCTCCCTTATATCCCTAGTGTTTTTCTCACTTCATCATATCCTACGAGGATTCTTATAGACAAATCTTTCATTGATTCTGGTAGTGTTTCGTACACAAAATATTTCATGTATCTCCACAAAAAAGTAATCAAGAAGATTCAAGTCTGGGAAACGCCTTTGCGAGACAATAGATCCGTATCTTCCTAAATATTTTCCAGGAAAGTTGTCCGTGAGATATTGCCACATACAAGTGAGAAGTGGGCTGAAGCACCTCTGGTTTGTATCCACTCAATGCGCCAAATGTGAAGCAGTACCTCTTTCGGAGCTCGAAAAGTGTTCACCTTAGAAATTGTTCATACAAATAGATAGGTGCAGTTAAGCAAACTGACACAAGATAAGGCCCTACAGTGCAATGGTTCACACTCCAAGACCACATCTTAATTGAAAATGTGTTCTGATGATTTGTGACATTTCGAGAATGGATGTTTTGGTCTGCTCATACGTCACTATTTCTAATGTCTGTTACAAAGGTTGTTTACTAAGTCATGGCAACATTTTTTCTGCCGTATGCCTCGTCTCTGCCGGAATTTTGAGACATGTTGTTGGGACATTGAATCCTCTGATATATATTGACGCCACTAGATCGCAGATCGCATAGACGTTCAAGAACATCGAAAGGTGGATAGCGCAATGTCAGTAAGTTTTCAATCTTTGTCGGATATGAATGTTAGTCGGCTGGAACCAAGTTCCTTGGGATGGAACAGCGTTCGTACCTAAAAGTACTGTGCTTCGTGGTAGAAATGCGAAAGAATGTAATGCTTGTAAAAGCTGTCCCTTAGAGTGCTGTAGCATTGTGGTTAGCAACATTCTAGAGTAGAAGAGTAGCAAGTGCCAACTCCGACATGACTCATACAGGACGTCCTGTGACTGTTCATACAGATGTTACTCGTGCTATGATTTCCCAGTGCTTAGAGGTAGGAATGTGACAAACGGTTCTTTTCTTGTAACTGTTATAACTGTCTCCGTTACTTTTGTTCAGTAGTTATAACGGTTACAATTTGCTGCCGGAGACAAAATAGCAGTCACATAAGAAGAAGTTATATTTAACGGTTAAATAACTAGCAGAGGCATAGAAGCATTTAGTTACCCACGAACAAGTTATATTTGAATGTTAAATAACTTACACGGTTAAATATAACTAGCAGAGGCATAGAAGCAGTTAGTTACCCACGAACAAGTTATATTTGAATGTTAAATAACTTATATTGTAAAAATGATTGAAAACGTAGACAAGTACATTTGTAGCAGAAATACTGTACCATAAAACATTGGTTTCATTGACCTTTCAACACTCGTAACAAACACATAATAATAATAATAATAATAATAATAATAATAATAATAATAATAATAATAATAATAATCATCATCATCATCAGTACGCCACAGAACCGAATGTTATTTAACAAACACAATCATGAATCATATTATACCTCAAATAGGCCTATTATGTACATTATGAATTTATTTATTATAATAAATACGCATATAGCGTAGATCAGTGATTTTCAATCAGAGGTCCGCGGCCACCTGAGTATCCGCACAGCTATTAATGCGGGATCGCGAACAAAATAATAATAATAATAATAATAATAATAATAATAATAATAATAATAATAATAATAATCATCATCATCATCATCATCATCATCAATACGCCACAGAACCGACTGTTATTTAAGAAACACAATCATGATTCATATTATACCTCAAATATTATGTACATTATGAATTTATTTATTATAATAAATACGCATAGCCTATAGCGTAGATCAGTGATTTTCAACCAGAGGTCCGCGGCCACCTGAGTATCCGCACAGCTATTAATGCGGGATCGCGAACAAAATAATAATAATAATAATCATAATCATAATCATAATCATAATCATAATCATAATCATAATCATAATCAGCATCATCATCATCATCATCACCAATACGCCACAGAATCGACTGTTATTTAACAAACACAATCATGAATCATATTATACCTCAAATAGGCCTATTATGTACATTATGAATTTATTTATTATAATAAATACGCATATAGCGTAGATCAGTGATTTTCAATCAGAAGTCCGCGGCCACCTGAGTTTCCGCACAGCTATTAATGGGGAATCGCGAACAAAATAATAATAATAATAATAATAATAATAATAATAATAATAATAATAATAATAATAATAACTCTTGATCTTCAAAATAGCTCCACCGATGCGATGATTTCTCAAACAGGATAGCACAAACTGGAACCTCTCCCATTATTTCATAGATTTGCCGATAGTTTAATTGTCATTAAACTTGACAAGTGGGAGATTGTAAGCTACTTCTTTCACAGTGACAATGTCATTCATTACACTGAAGTCTCTTACAGCTTCCGCACTGGTAATGGTGATGTAATTCGTGATTTATTTTGGCTTTGGCTGTAGTGAATGACAAAAGGGCAATTTTTTCCTATTAAGTTATCCACGAAATCTCGGAAATCATAATTAGCTATAGAGAGTCTCCAACAAGCAGTGCAAAAGCCACTAAATTTCTGTATTTTCAAGCGATCGCTTTAGCAGAATGCAGAATAGTAGCTGGTTACCTAAATTAGAAAAATGCGTTTATTTGATTGATTTTTCCTTGCGAGTTATTTTAACAAAGATCTTGGAACCAATATAAATATTTAACAAAGGGCTTGCGCGAACCTTTGCGAGTGCCCTCCAGCACATCCCTGGCTGTGGTACAATGTTGGCGACTTCAGAACGGTGGGGGGGGGAGATAGTAACTGAATAGTATGGAATTGTGCCACATAATTTTATTTTAATATTAGACAGGTTTTCTAAAATGTACCTTGTTTTCAGTTTACTTTTTGTATTTATTCAGTGCTAACATATATTTTTTTAAATTTTCTTTTGAGATTTAGGAAGCCAAAGCCTCTCCCTGACCTACCCACTTGCCATGAAAGCATTGTAAAAGTATAAGATATGACGACTTTATAGAAGTGTAGACAAAGTCTAAGAAATTATTTAAAGTAGTTTTATCGGTATCTATATAAACAAGCTCAAACTTTCTCCCCCCCCCCCCAACGATATTGATAGGCTAGATCCATCTATGAAATTAGTAGGCCCCTAATGCGACAAATCATGCAATAATGGTTTATTTTAAATATTTGGAAACTTTATATTATTACGAAGGACATCAATAGCTTATGATATATAATAAACTAAATTGATTTATTCATCATGACTAATTTTTGTGATGGTTTAGCTTGCATATACACATTCCACTTCTGGTGGAAATATTTTATGAAGAGTATAGTCCTTTTTAATATATTTTCTTACAGATTTAATAACAGTAATATTGTGAAATATCACATTCTCGGCTCTGATCGAAACCGTGCTCTGTGCTCTGCTTTAGGGAACAGACTTAGTTGATATTTTTGTAACCAGACGGTGAAACACATTAGTAATGCCGCGCTATCTCGTGGACCGGTTGAGCACTACGTAATGACGTTATTATAACTAGTTTCTTTTGCAGAAGTTACATCCAGACGAAAGTAACAGTGTAACAGCGAGTAACTAGTTATTTCGTTTCCAAGTTATTTTTGTAACCGTTACAATTAAGTAACTGTTACAAAGTAACTGCTACGTTATTTTTCGCCCATCCTTACTTAGAGGACAACAGAAGGTGATCTCTTTCGGAGTAACAGGCACATACAGGTCGTCTATTGACCAAATAACTGTGAATAATATTTTACGAAAAGTTGTACTAGAGGTACTAGAGCACCCACCCTACTCACCTGATCTTTCATTTTATGCTTATGAAATGATACTTAAATTTAAAGCTCCAATGCTTAGGAAACGCTTCCGTACACGACAAAGCAATTGCAAATACAACAATGTTGAAACTGATGGTTTTCATCACCTTCTTTGATTGACAGTCTCGGTTATTACTTTAAAGGTTACTAATGTGTGTCGAATATCTTGTTAAACATTATTACTCATAAGGTGGAAGGATAAAGAAATACTCGTATGCAACGACAAGTTCTAATTGTGTCTTTTGCTCTCTTCCCTTTCCATAAAACCCAACACAAATAACTGTTCTGACAATAATCGGTAGTATATATTGTTTAAAAAAAAAAAAAAAAAAGTGGCCGCACTCGTGAACAGCGAATATTTTCTAAGTCCACTTCGGGTCACGGCGATGTTACACGATGCATGTGCTTTTAGAAGCAGTTCCGGAACTATGGAATCATTCCATATCTGCGCCTCGTAGACCAGCGGTAGAGAGCTCACTTAATGATTTGAAGGTTGTGATTTCGGGTCTTGTTGAAGTTTTCATTGTATTTTTTAACCGTTCTTTAGAGATATAAATACTGCATTATTGAAATTATCATTTATATTCTGTTATCGTTCTTTATCGATATGAATAACATTCAAGTTATTTATATTTTATCGTTCCTTTAGCGATATATATATATATATATATATATATATATATAATATTAAATTTATAATTTGTTATATTCTGTTATCGTTCTTTAGCGACGTGAATAATATTCAAATTCTCATTTGTATTCTGTTATCGTTCATTAGCGATATAAATAATATTCAAATTATCATTTGTATTCTGTTATCGTTCATTTGCGATATAAATAATATTCAAATTATCATTTGTATTCTGTTATCGTTCATTAGCGATATAAATAATATTCAAATTATCATTTGTATTCTGTTATCATTCATTAGCGATATAAATAATATTCAAATTCTCATTTGTATTCTGTTATCGTTCATTAGCGATATAAATAATATTCAAATTATCATTTGTAACCAGGTGGCCCTGGTTCGAATCCCGGTCGGGACAAGTTACCAGATTGAGGTTTTTTCCGGGGTTTTCCCTCAACCCAATACGAGCAAATGCTGGGTAACTTTCGGTGCTGGACCCCGGACTCATTTCACCGGCATTATCACCTTCATTTCATTCAGACGCTAAATAACCTAGATGTTGATACAGCGTCGTAAAATAACTCAATAAAAATCATTTGTATTCTGGTATCATTCATTTGCGATATAAATAATATTGAAATTATCATTTGTATTCTGTTATCGTTCATTAGCGATATAAATAATATTCAAATTATCATTTGTATTCTGTTATCGTTATTTATCGATATGAATAATATTAAAGTTATTTATATTTTATCGTTCCTTTAGCGATATATATAATATTCAAGTTATAATTGGTTATATTCTGTTATCGTTCTTTAGTGACGTGAATAATATTCAAATTATCATTTGTATTCTGTTATCGTTCATTAGCGATATAAATAATATTCAAATTCTCATTTGTATTCTGTTATCGTTCGTTAGCGATATAAATAATATTCAAATTATCTTTCGTATTCTGCTATCGTTCGTTAGGGATATAAATAATATTCAAATTATCATTCGTATTCTGTTATCGTTCGTTAGGGATATAAGTAATATACATTTAATGTTAGGTTTAGAACAATACAACTGCCTAATACGGGTGTTAGTTTTTTCTTCTTATACTGTTATATTATTAAATTATACTATCCTGTAACATAATAAGTGGGAAAGGTGTCACTAGGATTTGAGCCTTATACGTTGACATTTCAATTCCGAATTTCGCGACGCCCGACGTTCCTACGTTCTTCCGACTGAGCTATGTCATTTACCTGGTATTAACGTAATTCAGCGCATTGTCAGAAACACTACAACTGAACATTATTACAATTATATTCTGAATATTTAATAATGATATAAAAAGGTTACGTTTGTGACAATAATATTTGTAGTTGTAATACCAACTGCAACAGCAGCAGTGTTAACAGCAGCAATGATTCAGGACGTATCGCGTGGATAGGCAACAGTTCAATTCAGAATTTTCGAAAACAAATTACGACACTAAGGTCGAGATTATAAAATAATTATATTCTTCTTAACTCTGTGGACTTTATGTTTGAAAATGATATAGTTATTATTATTAATAAGACTCCAACAAGTATTTATATTATTATTTCCTAATTGAAGAACATATATTTTTAGTATAATGAATGTTTTGCTGTTATTTTAAGACCTAGGTAAAGGCTAATTCTCTGAGGAAACCACGACGCCATTTCTGCCTGCGACTTTGACTGACATGGCTCCACAAAGAGATGCAGGAACGAATGAAAGTATCTGTGGTTCATCTTGGTTTTTCGGCATCCGAGGCAGGTAGGCATTTCAACGTTTTAGAAAGGACAGCCCGGAGATGGGTGCAAAATTATCAACGCTCGGCAATTTTTGGCCGAAAAACTGGGAGTGGTAGAAGGAAAATTTCAACATCACAACAGGACGCCAGGTTAGTGGCAGAGGTTGAAAGGAATCCCTTTCATACCGCTGCTACTTTGAAGGCAGTTGCTAATTTCCCTGGCCACGACCAGACCTTGAGAAATCGTTTAAGGGCCGCCAATTTGAGATCTCGACGTGCCATTCCTAGGGAAGTTCATAAGGAAGAGCATATAGAGGAGCGTTTAGTCTTTGCAATGGGAAATGGTGATCGGGATTGGAAAAGAGTAATCTTTTCTGATGAAGTCACCTTTTCTACTACAAAGGAAGGACCCACTCTAGTATATCGTCCTCCTGGTACCCGATTCGACCACAGATACGCTGTCATGCGTGCCCGCAGTGGTAGAGTATCTGTGTCGTGTTGGAATTCTTCAATTTCAGCAGGATAATCATCCAGTCCACACATCTCAATTGATTCGGGACTGGTTTGCGAGGAGGCAGGATATTGAATTGATAGACTGGCCTCGTCGCTTTCCGGACTTGAACACTTTAGAGAATATGTGGGCACAAGTAAAGAAGCATATGCGGAAAAATTGGCCCAATCCCCCTCCAAGACGCCCTGACGATTTGTGGAAGCTCGTCCATGGTCCCTGGGATGCCGTGACTGAGAACAGTCGGTATTTGAAAACA
Source organism: Periplaneta americana (assembly GCF_040183065.1). Classification (NCBI taxonomy): domain Eukaryota; kingdom Metazoa; phylum Arthropoda; class Insecta; order Blattodea; family Blattidae; genus Periplaneta; species Periplaneta americana. Next base: position 127,927,885 of record NC_091118.1, on the reverse strand, counting down.
CTAGGCGATTCCATGCCCACTCGACTGCAAGATGTGATCGAGATGGGAGGAAGATGGACTAAATATTGAATCGTGGCTTTTTGTTTTTTTTTAACTTTTAATTGTTTTAATTTTTTGGGACAGACGCCTGTAAGTTTGTTTTGTTTATGCCACAAAAGATATTTTTGTTGAGAATATAATCTTTCTCTCCATTTGCAGTCATAATGTCATAATAAATAATGACACAGTCATGGCATAATACATTCATGAACCTGATGTTAATTACTAAAACAGTCATAAAAGAAACAGAAACAATTACATTTTCTCTCTCTCATAAAAAAAACATAAAAAGCATTAGGTTGTGTTCGAATGCACGACCTTACGAACACTTGCCCGAAACGCTACCATTACGCTACATATCAACACGCAAAAACTTTCATTCTGACTGTAGATATCAGGCCACGTGGTCCAACAACATGTTAATATCACTTGTCTTCGAATTGTAGCGGAGATATCCGAAGGGAACTCTGTGTCTAGAGAGCGGCCACTTTTTCTTTTGACAACTGTACATATTTCGAAATTTCTTTAGTAAAACGGACCCCCCCCCCAAATTGTTTACCGTGTCTCCGTAAATAACACTGTCTTGTATTGTTCCTCGTAAATCGTGCCTCGTCAATGAGCAACACACATTGGTTAGAAAGGATCCATAACATACCTATTGTTGCAGGAGTCACTGATAGAATCTGAGGCGAAGATCGTAATCAACCTGAGTTAGATCATGGACCATGTGAGGGTTGATAAGGGTGAAGATATTGCTTCACGCATACCCTCCACATGGCCGTGTGTGACACTTCTAGCCCTCGAGCAAAAACTTGCTAAAGGCTGTTCGGAAACAAAACTGAGCACTTCCTTCTCCAATTCTGGTTTTCTCGTAGTTCTTCTTCCTCCTTGAGCTAGGTACAAAGTCCGGCCGCAATGATTAAATTTCTCGTAAACACTGCATAATTATTAGTAATATCGTATGAGCTGAACGTCGCCTATTAGGATAGCAATATCGACGGATCACTTTACCTCCATGATGCTTCTTTGTGCAGCGACTCACACACACACATATCCGGACGTTATGCCGTTGCATTACTCCATCATAGTGTCAGACTAGCTAAACTGCTAAAGGTTACTTCCAGAGGGACAACAAAGACTAATAAGCAAGATAGCCACCTTTGTTTACATTTGTTCGTGAGCAGTGGTCAACTTAATTTACGTTATACTAACAACCCCGTAGGCAATATCCCATTCAACAATGTGTAGATTAGATTGCCGAGGTTCTAGGCTTATTCACGTATAAGCTTTATTTAGATCCTAAGCACGAGAAGGAGCAGTTTTCGGATATGTGTTCCTGTCTTAATTTGATCCTTATAATGTCAATAGTAGTTCTAAATTGATGAACATGGTCGCTCTTAAACACTTTATGATGCAATTATGATGCTACCGTGTAGCTCAGTAGGCATCATAGGACTTTCAGGTCGTGGTTTCCCTCACATTTCTGTATACGGTTCATCACTACACTTGATTACAATCAATCACATTTCCTATCATCTATATATCCCCATATCTTCCGTTACATAAAGTTAAACCTTATTTCGGTATATTTTCTTCCTACATCCTTTCTGATATACATTATTTTCAACTCTTCACCTTCTTTATCTTCCTTCAATTCCATTCCTGAATACTATGCAATACTGTCTATCTTACTTTTGTTTACAAACATTCTCGGCTACAATCTACTCATCCATCTCCGCTATCATTTACATTTTTCATTATTATTATCCCTAATTTTCTGTTTATCTACAAACCTTTTTATCTCTGACTAATATTCACTAATTTTCCACTTTCTCATCTATGTATGTGTCGAAGATTTTCGTGTCCAGCTCACAACCATGACTGCACGTCCTAGCACATCACAGTTGGCTCTATTCTATTATAATTTATTGCAACGATTACCGTAATATATATATATATATATTTTTATTTTTGATTCTTTAGAACCCATTCGTCGCTTGCATTGCATTGTGACAGTTTCTTTACTCAATATACGGAGTAATTGAGGGCTTTGCCGGAAGAAAGGCGGATGGACCTATATGCCCTTCTTCGGGAAAACGGTTTAACATGTAGTGAATAATTATTGTAGCGAAATTTTGTTTTGATTGTACTGTACATACCTGCAGGACAGGGCTGCGTGCGTGTATACCATTTTATTAAGGTGCGTTTTAAAATCTTAGATTGCATTTATCTCAATTCGCCATGTTGACGTATACGCCCTTTTTCCGGCAAACCCCTCAATTATAGATGTAAACGAGTTTTATTCTTCTTCAATATTAAAATCTTGTGTTATATCGATTCAGTTTCTTTGTCTACTTAATACGGTCGCTAGTAGACTTTCAACTTCTGAACTCTATTATTCAGTTATTTTAAGTTGAAATCATGTATTCTTAAACATTGCATCTCCGTTACATGGGTTTGGTAGATTAAAATCCAGGTGTTATCACAATAGAGTGTCGATGAAAGAGCTCAATTTCTTACTTACAGTGCGTATTTTCCTCATTTTTCGCATATTTAATTATTTTCTGCACACACATCCAGGCTCTTCTATAATAATGGGGGCGTCCAATCTCATATATCTTCAAAGGAATGAAATATTCAGCGTTGCTGAAGATAACGAACTCAGTCAAGCCAAGAACTCAATATTGGCAAGATCAGGCGGAATGCAATAAACATTCCATTCGTATAGAAATTGCGTCGACATTCGAAGTGTAAGTCGAAGAAATTGTTTTATAGATCAAAAAGTAAAATGATTGAATACTGATCAATGATAATTCTGCCATCCTTAAACTACGCCATATCATTTAATATCGACCAGAGAGCAGATTTAAGTATGGCGTATAATAATTTGAATAGTATTTCTAATATGACTTAAGAAATTTGTGTATTCACATGAACTACTTTTACCACAATGAAGTAAGCCAGAAATGGCTACTGCACGTAGCTGAATAACTTTCTATTTAAACTGTTGCATTTTTAGTTTTCATCATCATCATCATCATCATCATCATCATCATCATCATCATCATCATCATCTTCTTCTTCTTCTTCTTCTTCTTCGTATTATTATTATTATTATTATTATTATTATTATTATTATTATTTAAAAAACTTATTGAAGCAGAAGCGAGCCATACAACCTATGCTGAACCCTAGCATGCGTAAACAGTGTACCTGCTGAATGCTCCGTTCGCCAGTCACTACCGTAGCATGCGTAAACAGTGAACCTGCTGAATAATAATGCTGAAGGTTAAAGGTTCTCAGATGTTTATTTTTGCAACGGAATTTGGTGAAGGTTTTGAAGTGAATGACGGGAATATTACATGTAAATTATGTAATACAAACATAGAGGTGACAAGCGGTATTATAATACAGAGACATTGTAGCAGAAGAAAAGAAAAGAGGAAACTCAAACCCACGAATAATTCTATGATAATTCTTCTGTACATAATCAAAGGTAGGTAAAAATATATCTTTGTAATGCTATGTAACGTAGGCCTATATTAACTTTTAGAGCTGTCCAGATTTGTTTATGTGTACCTTATTATTCGCGTAATCGATCGCAGAACCAAGTCAGTGTCCTCGTACTAGCTCACGTCCCCGGCATATGTACAATGCTGCAATCAACTTGTGTATTCGGTCCCCAATATTACAAGCCTACAGATGAAATTTGGAGGTAGAAAGAGCATCAATGATTAGAAGTTCGGCTCGTTAAAATATCAGCTAAGATAGTCTAACTTCATTTCTGACCAGTCATAACCGAACGAGTACATCAGTATCTCTAAAATCAATATGACAGCGTTTATGACTGCATCAAGAACAGTCTTCTTCTTTAAATACCTTGCAAATAAAATGTTAATAATTAATTCATATGCGGTTTATGATGATCGATATCGTCTTCCGGTACCTAACATCCATTCTGCTCGGTTCTTCCATTTGGTTTTCCACATTGAGCTTTACTATGTTTCCTAAATTTTATTTTTCTCAGATTCTTCAGAGGAGGCACTTCGCCTCCTGTACTGTAGTGTCCATTTGAAAACTTCTAATATTAGCCTGCTCGGTGTTTAAAATTGGAATGTAAGTGAAAAATAAAATATTCGGGTCTAACAATTTTCTTATAAATAATTTTTACTTACACAAGACAAAAGTGACAACTGGAGCAGTTAAATAGCACTAGAGGTAAAGGGGAGAAGAAGAAAAGGGAAAGGAAGAAACGAAAGGAGAGAATGTGGATAAGTGGCGAACTCTTTGGAAAAATAAAAAGAACAAGTATGGGGGAAATTGTAAATTAATGTCAAGATTCTTGTCTGTTACATACAATAAATTTATTATTGACGTAAAGTGTTTCACTTTTCAGTACAAAGGGGACATCACCTCGAGGCTCGCGGTGTCAGACTTTCGAGTTACACAGTGCTCCGCGCCTACTTCGACTAGAGCAGGGAACGATACATCTTTTGAAAGGTAAGAAATATGTGTACGCGCTAAAAAAAAACAGTGATAGAAGAATCTTTAAAACTACCGAAATTTTGACCATGTCAATGCTACCTACGGTGTTTACACTCTCACCATCTAAAAATTTAATATCTCGTGAACTACTCAACACAAGCTAACGAACAAATATTCAATAGAAACCTCTAATGATGTTTAGCGGCAAGAGAATATAAAGTTTGTTAGTAGTCTAAATAAAAAATAGAATTAAAATATTTCACAGAATTTTATCTTACAGTTTCATGATTTCGAGATTAACTGCCGCACAAAAGCAAGAAAACTAAATGAAATGGAAGAACGGGGTAGAGGAGAGTTCGCAGAGACAGAAAAAATAGAGATAAAAAAAGGATCGCCAAAATTCAACTTGTCGGTGTATCGTTCTACGTAAAATTTATAGTTCAGTTGTAGCTTACTTTAAATCGGTTATTTAGCTCAAAATGAGTCCGAAGATTTGTCATGGGATGATATAACATTAATTGATTAGCAACTAGTCATTAAAATAAAACTATTTAAAGTTTGAACTTTTCTGGTAGTAAGTTAACTAGACAGTATTTCTGAATGATTTTGAACACATACCGTGTCTACAGTTACAGTAACTCCAACACTTAGCAATAATACATACTACTGTAAACCTTATGCTAATGATCAATCTAAATGGAGAGCGTAATGTTTGTCAAGTGATGTTCAAAGTATGAATAGGCCGATGAAATTTTTGAACCACTATTTTTAACCAATACTGAAGTACCTGGACTCCTTCAATGAAGTCTAGAGCATGACACAAGAACATCAAGTGCGCGAACTTTATAGTCTGATATATTACTTCTTAAGTCAGAGCGTAGAAAATATTGACGTCATAAACTAGGAAGCCCCTCCCTTAAAATTTAATGAAGCAATGGATTTTTCTTCCTAAATATCAATGAATTGTTTTTGAAATAAATTTGCGGACACACGCAGAATGTTCTGGTCACAGAATCTTAAATTTGCGTAAGAAAGATTTCTTGCATTGACAAAGTGCTTCCTCGTATGGTACTGAAGAAATGTTACCTCTATATATCTGGAAAGCCGTTCCGACTCATTTGTTTTTCCTTCGTAGTGGATGTAAGTGAATGGGACTTTGTAACAAATTAAGATACATTTCCTGCCAAGTTTGCGCTCTTTATTATCCGGACTAAATATGTTTTATCCAATAAAAAGCCGCAGTTAGGTACTTGAATGTTAGAATTCAGTAGTAATGAAAAGGAAATCTTTAAACGAAAAAATTCAACCTGGAAAAGGAAAGTCTCAAACGAAGTCTGTGATAAATTGCTTGAGAAACAAATGAGGAAGCCAAGAGTTCATTTGTGTGAGGAAAGGCTTTACATATAGCAAGACTGGAGGATTAAGGGCAAGAGGCATTATTACTCTACCTTCAACGCCGCAAAACAGAGGAAAGAATTGTAAGTATTGCAATCTCTTGAATGATCTCATTCTGTGCCCTTGAGCCTCGTCTCAGCATATAATATGCATACAAGTAGGTAACATGGACAGAAGAAGGAAGGAAGGGTATTGTGTATTTCTATTTATTTTATTTACTTACTTAGCTAGCTAGCTAGTGAGTATAAATTAAAATTATAAAACAAAAATGTTTCCAGCCAATACCGTAAGAGCCAGGCTCGTGTACGGTGTAGTCTTAGCCAATAATATAACTTAAAATTTATAAGGACAGCTCACTAAAAGCAGTAAGTAACTTAATTGAAACCAATAAATAACACACAAGAGTAAAAAGAGAGAGAGAGAGAGAGAGAGAGAGAGAGAGAGAGAGAGAGAAAAAACACACATTTAATGTAAATTGACAATCAGACAGAAGCCATTGATATTCAATAAAAACATGAATTTAAAACTTTAATAACGATAAAGAGGATAGGGACAGATGCATGGCGGGATTATGTCAGGGCGGGAGTGAACCTGCGGGTTCCTTAAAAGCCATTTATAAGTAAGTAAGTAGTAGTAGTAGTAATAATAATAATAATAATAATAATAATAATAATAATAATAATCGTACTTCATTCCCCAGGAATCTTTGTCCGTAACAGATACAAAAAATATTGACCGCATCTGTTTCCTGTGTTTATTTTTGCTTATTGGTTTACATTTACAATATTTATATGACTATCTCGCTTATGTACAAATTTATTCACTAATAGAATGTAAAAATCCGTCGAATATTAAAACAGACCAATCTATTGCACTGGAATATTGTTGATTTCATATTGTTAATTTTGTCATGTCTTCGTAGCTGATAATTTCAATTGATTCCTGCTTGATAGGCTACGTAAGTACAAAATATTCAGCTAAGCTCTCGGCAGGGAACACGCACATCAGACATGTTTGCATGGCTGGCGTAGACTATGTAGCCTACCAAACAGGAAACATTGGTCTAATGTCAGCGAAATGACAGAAATAACTATAAAATCTATAATGTTCCAGTGATAGAACAGTTCTAATTAGTTCTTACACCACATTGGTGAAATGATACTTCCCTTTAAATGATTTTCGATTTTACATTGTTACTTTTATCTTGTCGTTGATGAATCTCAATTGCTTCCTGCTTGTAGACTATGCTAATTCTTTGGAATGCAATGAAAATTGCTGTATGTCCATACAAATTAATTAGGAACATCATAACCTAATTATCAGTACACTGGGAAACAATCAACAATAATTTCCTTGGCATTAAATACTTCCAATAAATTTACTTTTACGGAATGCCACTTCATAATTTTACATTTAATTAAATTTTTATTTTTTAAATTTCATTTCATCTGTGACATAATTAATATATTTATTACAGCGTTGTTTCTGTCATTCATATGTAAGTAGTTGAAGTAGGCTAGTTCAAGTTAGAAATCTCTGGTCTTATGTCTAAATAAATATTTTCATGCCACCGTGGCTTGGTGAAAGAGAGTTGGACTTATAAGCCAGTGAGAGTCCGGGTTCAAATCCTCTCTACAATGAAAGTATAACTTGTATTGGACAAGTCCGTGATTCGGGTAATACAGGAGTTTTCTCTGGGTACTCCGGTTCCGCTGTGTCATCTCAACAATAATTATTCTATGATAAAGGAAGAGTGGAACAGAGAAAAATTCTCTCCGGCACCGAGATTTAAACTCGGGTTTTCAGCTATACATACTGACGCTCTATCCACTGAGAGGATTCAATCCGACATCGGGATGGGAATTCTGTGTGGCTTAGTGAATAGAGCGTCAGCACGTAGAACTGAAAACCCGGGTTCAAATCTCGGTGCCGGAGAGAATTTTTCTCTGTTCCACTCACCCTTCATCGTATGATGACGCAGAATTTCTGCACGGAAATATCATATATACTTCGGTACATCGTAATAAAATATAAATAATTATTCTGCATCATTGTCTGTGAGTGTTATGTGAACCATGCCGCCTGTGGTGTATTCTACTATTCTCAGCACTAGCGACATCTATGAGCCGCTTGTAGGGTCGTACTAATAACGAAAAGCTAATAGTTCTGCCATTGGACATTATTTTTGTCTTGAGGAATACGACAGGACGTGAGAGCGAATGACATTTTATACATAGTTGGTAAATAAAATGTCTCATTCATTAATATTATGCGTTATTATCTCCATTTTATAAATGATTTATTTACGTATTATTCTGTTTGCGAAATAGTCTTGTTAAATATCACGCAAGAATTTCTTTTCCGCCTTTACCACCAAGGAAATGACTCTGGTATTCATTTCTATTAGAGACTGAGTAGAACCCAGACTTATGGTTCGGTTGAAAGGATTAGGCCAATGGAAAAAATCCGTGATCCATTGAGAATCGAACCCTCCTGGCCTTAACGTCTTAACCATGATGCTTTCGCGTGTCCCATAAGATATTATACAGTTATTATATGCGTCAAGCAAAATGCATCAATACTTCACGTTGTGTGAAAGGCAATCCTGTGCTTCACTTTTATCTAGATTTGTTGCCGTTGTAATATTTTGTGTTCTACTAGATAGAGGCCTGACTTGTGCTGATCATACATGATGGGAGTTCTGTCATGAATATTTAGAATATCAGATCTTGAGTTAAGTGTAAATTCTCGATTGAATGGAAAACACTCCACATAAATAAAATGAATTATTTTGTATTGTAATCAAGGAACCGAATTATGTATTTACAAAAGGATAAAGAAAAATAAGATTACGATTACAGGGTTGAGTATACTAACACAGCATGTCATAGATTTAGGATCTATCCGAAACAAAGTAGACAATATTATGTGGGAGTCTGTGTCCTTGATCGCCCTTAAAATTGAAACTCTGAAGTTTGCTTATTTTGTACTCACTTTGATTTGAACACAAAAGCTTGTTACCATGGAAACTCCTGGAGGCATTATGCGTCCCTTTGTCTATCAAAGTCATCTGTTATATCTGTCACACCATAAAAGTTCCGAGGAAAGCCAGAGTCATTGTCTAGAGCCCATTCCCTGCGAGAAGAAGTAGTCTGGACATAAAAATGCTTTCCAGGTATTTTGGTGGGTGTTTTGTTACGGCAGCAATAGCAGAACTGCAGAAGTATACTTTCCAAATGCGTCTATATAATTCATTGCATTCTGTGTAGTAAAAAGGAGTGAGGGCTTGCAACGGGTATTGTATATTTTAAAACACAAGTTTTTGAGCAAGCTTTTAAAAATGTATTTAAAAGGGATAATCATAGCCATGACTATAGCGGAGATTGTAATGAATATGACGATAATAATAATAGTAATGACGATGATTGTGTTTATTATTTTCATAGAAATGAAAACGGTTCCAAAACTTTATCCCAAATGTTAATTAATGTTTATGTTGAAAGACAAGGTTTTTCAAACAAGGTAAGTTTAATTGCTCATATTTTATTCGCAGATTTAAATGTTCTAGCACTGAAATATTACAAAAGAAGTGGAATTTTTTGCTCCACCATCTATTATCATAACTTTTTCGCAGGTATACAGTATGTGTTCACCATTTCGTTCACGTAAAAGTAACAGCCTCTCTTCAGGCTGCATACAGCAGTTCTGAGTTCGTGTTGTGGAAAATCTGCCACAATGTGTACGATGAAGTCCTTCAACTCATTCATTGCCGTAGGTTTCTCAAGAACACTCTTTTCTTGGGCTAGCCCCACAACCAATAATATCCTGGGTTGATATCTGGCGACCTTGGAAGCCAAGTTACAAAAAAGTGCCTACTGGTAACGCAACCACCAAAACAAACAGAAACAGACAAACTCTCTGTCATAGTGATGTGTAATAAATCAGTGCCAGAATTTTTAAAACTATGTAAGAAAATATGAGCAATTAAAGTTATCCTTATTTTTGAAAAGTGCATCTAGTTATATTGTGATAAAGTGTTTAGTTCGTGTTCGCATTTAGCTTATGGTAATGTTTATGTGTGTGTAGGTGTGTGTTTTTTCAGAGAATTATAAATAAGGACGAAAATAGCCATAGTAGCTGACACGCCCTTTTGAAACCCTATTAACTAATTGACTAAATAACTTTCGAAAATCCCTGTATGTCATTAACCGCACAAAAATTGAAATGGAAGTATTTCAAAATGAGCTGTAGTGTTTTTCTTTCAATAAAATATTATATTAGTGTTCTTACTTGCTTGTTTTACGACGCTGTATCAATTACTATGTTATTTAGCGTCGATGGGATTGGTGATAGGGAGATGGTATTTTGCGAGATGTGGCCGAGGATTGGCCATAGATTACCTGACATTCGCCTTACGATTGGGGGAAACCTTGGACAAAAACCCAACCAAATAATCAGTCCAAGCGGGAAACGAACCCATGCCCAAATGCAACTCCGGATCGGCAGGCAAGCGCCTCAGCCGACTGAGCTATACCGATTGCTACAGTAGTGTTTAGTATGTTACAGAAATATTTAAATGTTTAAGGACAATTTGTGGAGCAATTTTGGTAAATTTTATTTCTTAAAACCCGAGTCACGATGTGATAGCTGCGATGACGCTGACAATGACGAAGACAACAACGGCGTTGATGATGATGATGATGATGATTATGATGATAAAATGAACGACATCTATTGTTTGTTGAAGTGATGATCGAGCCCTAGAGTCTTTCAGAATTTAGTCCGAAAGTAACATTTTTTATCGTCATTCGAGGCGAAATCTAGATCGGCCATGTCGCTCTGTCTTGCTGTAAGATACGGGATAATTCCGTCTGTAGTGGTGCAGGATTGGAAGCAACAGCAGCTGAGTGCGGTGCCCGGTTACTCTCCTGCATGATGCGGGATTTCTGCGATGTAGTGAGGAATTCTCCTCACGAAATCGGAAACGCGAAGAGGCGGAAGCTTGCTAAGTGTCTTTGAGAGACTCTTCGTAATAAACGAGCCCTGCACCCCCTCTTCCGTGCGCCCATTCTCGTGCCTTCCTCTGCACACATCTCACCTTCCTTTCTCTTTCCCAGCACTTCCTCTGCCCCTTTCCTTTCGATCCTCTTTCAAGTTTCATTTTCTTCCCCATTTTCCTTAAAACTTGGTAGCCACCAGATTCTTCTCTTGTAAGGTAAGCTGGTTTTCTTTCGAGTCCCTTCCTTTTATTTTTTTCTCCCCCACCATCTCATTTGTTTTTATCGCCCTATTTTCCCTTACACAAATGTACCTCTTGATTACGAGTGATACGGAGGAGGGGTGATACCAACTCTACTGAAGAATCAGCAGATCTGGCGAAATCACATTTATTCGACTGATCTATAAAATGATTTTCAATTCTTCTGATTGTGTTATTCTGTTAACATTTTTTAGCAACCCATACAATCAATGATTAGCGAATGAGCGACTACAAGATGCGTTGATTTTTAAAATAATAAATTCGGAAATTAATTTCCGACTTAAAGGGAGAAAGTAACGACTTACTGGGACAAAATATTCTTCTTGCTGATAAAATGTTGGAAAACACAATGCTTAGAAATTTTGGTAGGCTGTAGTTCCGTCTTCGAGTGGAAAGAGGGATCATTAGAACTAGCTAATCTCACTCGACTAACAACTGATAACAGGAGGCGAGAAAATCACAACGGAGATAAGTTTGTAGAGAAAAAAATTAGACCTAATTAGTCTGAGTTGTTAATCTATGGATACTTTAAGGCGATAAGGTTGTTAAAATAGCAGCAAAGGTGCCGACAAATTTGGTGATGATGATGATGATGATGGTGATGACGATGATGATAATAATAATAATAATAATAATAATAATAATAATAATAATGCGGTATTTACCTGCCCACTTAAGCCTACATATAACAACTCACCCTCTTATTCGAACTTTTACCTTCGCGCCTATGCCTAGATGCATTACTCTTTTCCTACTCCCTCTTTTTCAAACAACTTTTCTGTCGACCGTAATTCTAGAAATTTTTGCTAGTGAGTTTGTTTACTTTGGTGTATTAAAGTGAATGTGACTGCGATTCTGATCACATTATGAGTTTAACGGAAAGCTCTTGTTCAGACGATGTCATTCAGTAGACCCTAAATTCATATTTAAATCATCTTGAAAATGTGATTATTCATTGTAATGATTCACATACCAGGAAAATGGCTATAAAATACTTTTCTTTTTCGAAAGAATTAAGTACATATCGGTACTGTAAATGTCTTTGGTGTATGCATAATGGGATAATACTGTATTACTTACTGTTTGTGAATGATGTAATTCAATAAGAGAATGGTAATATATTGTATAGTCTACTGTATACAGGGTGAAAGTAAAATAACCCTATAGATTGAAAGGATCGATAGGGTGCCCTTAAATTAGTAGAAAAACTTATTATATTTGTGATTAAAAGCAGAGTTAATTAGAAAATTAAGTTAGATGTTCCAGCAATCTGGCAACATCGCCGCTAACACACTCATATTTCTTCTCGTAATACAGATGTAAAAGATCTGCCTCCATAGGTAAACAATCTCCCACATCCGTCTCTGGCTACGACGTTGCAATCTGCTCGCAACGGTCATTGGCTTAAAATTAGAGGTTTTTAAATTAAATTTACACGAAAACCGTCTGTGGTATTGAAATACATCAGAGGGAAAAATTATTGTTTATTAGATTTTCTATCGATATGAAGAAAGATTACGATCATACTCTAAATAGTTACCGAATAAGAAGGTATTAAACATTTGGAAAAAAAAAAAACATTTTTTATGGGTAAACTTTGAACTTTCCACCAATATGGTATTGCACTCTTTTGTTACATACAACATGAACTATTTGGTCCGAAAATCTGCAGGGTTATTTCACTGTCACCCTGCGTAAGTGAAAATTAGAATAAATACTCGCCTTGTCGGGGTTTTACCGTAATAATAATAAACTTTTCTTGTGTGCCGCCCAGGTAATATTTTATTTACGACCACACTCCTGCGTTATTGAGATATTTTAATGGAATCTATGTTTGAAAATAATCATTTGAGGACTATAATGGGCATGAAAAAGAATCAAAGACAGTACCTAACTTGTTATGTAGACAAGGATAGGAAAATCACTTGATACGTCCTTCTGGCATGATGCCCTCGATATTATATACTGTACGTCATTTTGTGAAGTCTGAGTTACCTAAAAGGTTTCTATCGATTACGTCTAATTCATTTCAATTAACATATATTCTATTGTTGTCGTTTAGTCAACTGTCCAAAGACAGGTCTGAACCTCACAAGTGATACTAAGAAGGTAGCACTTATGAGACAACTAGGCCAGGAGATAATGGAGAGGGTGGTCAGTTCCTTTCCCCCTCTATTGTATACATCGTTGATTAGTTACATATTAAACTGATCAGACTTCAGATGTATAGGCTACAAACAATATTGTTCTTTCTCTGACATATCGTCATATGATATGATATGTACTGCCTGATAATATGTAGCTGTACATATCACCTAGAATTTCAATCAGAGGTAATATAATATTCTTGAATAATTTACAAGGGAAAAATTGTTCCGGGGCCGGATATCGATACCGGGACCCATCACTTAGCGCACGAATGCTCTACCGACTGAGATACCCCAGGAACCATGCACGACACCGTCACAATTCTTCCCTTTATATACACACAACTCAAATGGGCTGACCAGAAGCCAGAAACTCAACTTTGAGTGCACACAATTCTGTGCTTCGCAGGGAGCTTCTACCTGAAAGCCAGATTTGCATATTATAAAATTCTATTATAATATGGAAAACATGGTAATTGTATGAAGATCATGGACTACTTAATCTTCAATATTTCTATTGATTTGTGAAAAATTAGCTATCATCTAAAGCCTATGGATTAAAAAAAAATGAATGAAAATTTTGTCGTACAAAAATGAAAATATGAATATCATGGGATTTATGAAATTGTTAAAATATAGCTGCCTGTCTCTCAATTTATTTTGTATTCACCGCCTGCTTGTGCGCATGCGGTTACTTGTATTTTTAAATCAAGATCGCGGAATGTGTCTGCCTGATTAATCTTGCAACGCGTTGTGTTATCATGGCCTCCTATAAAGACCGCTGTGGCGCGGTTGGTAGTTCTCCGCAGGCTTCTAATGGGCTTCATTAATTGGACTTCCCCAGCATAGGCGCCACTGTCGCCGTGCGATTCTATCGTTATATTCTAAAGAGAAAATGGCATCTCATTTTATAAATGGGTTGGAGATTAGTCAGCTGATGGGAAAAGAACTGAGAGGACATGAGGAAAATAAAATAGAGAGAGAAGGATGCCGTGGTTATGAAAAGATTCCAAAATAGGAGTGAAGAAGTAATGAAATGAATGTAGGTGCCAGTGGTAGTGAAGTTTCACATCATCAGAAACTGAAAGTGGAAAAATCATTCAGAGACCTCAGTTTGTTAAGAAAACAAAACTATCATTTAGAGCCCAAATTAATTTTCTGCGAAAGATGAGAATATTATACTGTAGTTCTGTTTGCTAGAAACAGTGCTATCAATGGTTGTACGAGTGAATGTAAAATAAAAATATGTTAAATGCCTGATCCCATATTTATAGATTAATACATTTCTTCATGTGACACAATTAGAAGAAACAGCCTCGGTGGTATTGCGGTTACCATGCTAACCGTTGTATCCAAGGCTCGTGGGTTTAAACCTGGCCGAGAGAGGTGGATTTTAATGGGCGATAATATCCTTAATTGTTAGCATGGATTCCTCCGAATACGAACTAAAGTTGTTTGTGTTCTGTCGTTGATTTATGGCACTTAAAAACCTGTTTCCAACAGAGACCTCCAGGCATTTCCTGAATAATCTTTTTAATTGAAAGATTCGTTGAATAAGATACTATTTATATCCCTGCTGCTGCTACCACCACCACCACCACCATCACTACCACCACCACCACCATCACTACCACCACCACCACCACCACTACTACTACTACTACTACTACTACTACTACTACTACTACTGCTGCTACTATAATTTCAAGATCTTTAATTTTCACCGACACCATCGAATATTTAGGCTTGTGTCATTTATGTCTGTTCAATTTAGCTATTTCGCTCATGCAGTCAGTGACCAATCTGTATAAAAATTCGTTCAATTTCAACCAATCACGGTCATCTATCATTGCAATATTGTCAGATTACAATAAAACGAGACATACATACTCATACTGTTTGTAAAAAAAATGGCTATTAGCCTACTTCACAGGAGAAATCCTCGTATAGTTTGAATTTTCAGTAGCACGGATCAATTATTACCGCACCATCTCCTTTTCGAAGAATTTCTGTAATAACCTGCAACCAAACAGAAAATTTACAACTTGTATGACTAATTTCAACATTCGTCGGATCTAATACCTTTTCTGTGGGGCAACATCAACGTGTCGTGCCCTCATGCAAATCGAAATCAGCTAGTCGACTTTTGATAGGGCGGCGCAAAATATTCGTCAGTGCTTCAACAAAGTCTTCAGACATCGACAAAAAAAAAAAGCTAGCATAGAATTTGGTATCCCGCTGAAGACAGTGTGAAATAATTTCAGGAAGTGTTCACTCATTGAAACATTTTAAGCATTCTAAAGACTGGAAGGGGAGGATGGTTTTGCTAAGAAGTGATATTCAATGAAAAGTTACCGTTCACTTGAGTAACAAGATCAACTGCCGCAATTTGAGCATCTGAGACAAACTTTCATGTTCAACACGAACCAAAGGTGAATGTGTTCTGCACAATGCCATGCGAAAACGTTTACGGACATTTTTTCTTCATTGAATTAACTGTGACTATGTTGGAATGGAGAAGGAAGACTTTTTAAAATATTAGTAGGTTATTTTAAGACGCTTTATCAACGTCTGAGGTTATTTAGCGTCTGAATGAGATGAAGGTGATAATGCCGGTGAAATGAGTCCTGGGTCCAGCACCGAAAGTTACCCAGCATTTGCTCATAAGGATGACTGATGTCATAGTTAATAGATGAGAAGAATGACTTTATCTTTCAGAAGGATGGCGCTCTAATACATTTTCGCTGTGAAGTGCATGAATATCTATGTGATTATTTGCTACAGCGTTGGATAGAACGTGCAGCAGAAAGTGATGCCAATACGTGTAGTCTACTCGTATTTTAAGATGTCCTCCTCGTTCGCCGGATTTAACATCTTGTAACTTTTGTGGAACTACATAAAAGAATCTGTGTTTATTCCACCATTACCACGCTACCTGGCTCTTATGATGAGGATCAGCAGGGATGTTGACAGCACTGATGGTGCTCTTTTGAGAAGCGTGTGGAGAAAGGTTGCTGAGAAGAAACTGCCTATTGAAGAATGCACTGGAAGGAATGGTAAACGGAAGAAGAGTTCGGGGCAGAAGAAAATATCAGATGTTAGATGACCTTAAGATAGTATATAAATCATATGCGGAGACTAAGAGGAAGACTGAAAATAGGATTTATTGGAGAATGCTGGATTTGCAGTGAATGAATTACCTTTGAACAGAAAACTTTGAATGAATGAATATCCGATATAAAAGTGAATGAATATCTCTTAATATTCGTACAGTTTGTGGTGGTGTACAGACTACTATTTTACAACCTCGCACTGAGTTAATAAGAACTGCTAATAATTTAAATGGACTTCTTTCGAAATGAAAATGAAACCAGGAATGAATAAAAAGCGAAGAATAAAAAGGAGGAAATGACGTAGGAAGTGAGTGGTGGTTTCCGGTTCTTTATCATTCAGAACATTAGCTGATGACGTCCTCGGATGTAAATACGCCGAGTTTCCTTCAAAGCCTAGTCTGCTCCAAGATATTTGATTCTGTTTCACTTGGCTGTTGCTTTGCAGGAAATTGGAAATTTACTTTCAATATACTCGGCCATATCGAATATTGCTCATTTAGTTAATCGTTGGGCGTCGATATGAAATGAGTGCGAAATGCACAAGAATATCAGGATTTTATTTTATTTATAATTTTCGGCATCTTTTCATTACTTTATAATGGAAATAGTGGGAACTTTATAATTGAAGTGAAAACATTAAATGAGTTTTAATTTCCATTATACAGTAACTATAGTTTTAAGTAAATTGAGAAATTTTACAGGAAGCAAAAATCATAATATTCTGCACCGAAATGTAAGTAAACATAAAGTGATACTGTCACCTCTTTTGTTCTACGTATGTTCGCTGAAAATCTTGTTACTAATTCATTATAATAGCTTTCATTCCAGCTATGATCTGGTCATTATTGTTTCTCAGTCATATACAGTAATTACATTGTGCAGGGCTAGATTTTATCGGTGTTCATTTTTTATTTTATTTTTTATTATTCTTAAGTTTGTAATCATAATGCACTTAGTACTAGCATGATTTAATACTTATTCCAGTCTT
Organism: Periplaneta americana; assembly: GCF_040183065.1. Lineage (NCBI taxonomy): Eukaryota > Metazoa > Arthropoda > Insecta > Blattodea > Blattidae > Periplaneta > Periplaneta americana. The sequence continues at coordinate 127,910,458 of NC_091118.1, read as the reverse complement.
CCTATGTTAAATTTTTATACATTTTCACCCATTGCAAACGTTTCTGTTCTATAGCTTAAGTCAACATTGTTTTTTTTTACAGGTCGACAACATTCTATTCCCAAATCCTGAATCAGAAATAAAATAAACTGTTGACGTAAAAAATATCTATTAATATAGGAATAAATAATATATCTGTTATATTCAGAAATTAATATTTAATTTATTGTTATAGTTGTATTGATTTTTTAAATTTTATTGCTTTTCGCAGCAATTAGTTTCATTAACAGGAATTTGATTTGGTTTTGTAGACCTTTGATAGAAACTGCTACTCCATTATTGTTTAGAATATTTTTTATGATTACTAGTTTTGGTTTTCTTCGGTTGTCCGAAGTGTTTCGTCGAATTTTTCTGTCTGTTCTTTTAGCTGTTATTCGTTTGCGACCACATTCTTCTTTCTATCTGGTTGTAACTGTTCATGTCTTTTTATTTTATTATTTATATATCTTATTTAAGATCTAGATATTCCTTCCGTAACGGCAATTTATCGCTGAGTATATCACAATGCTGCAATGTGTGGCAATTTCTGAATTTTTTCCTTGAAGTGAGGTCAAGAGCTTTCCCCATTCCTATACTGAAGACAGATTACAAATTTTAAAATACGTTAAATTTCTTTGAATTAAAAATAATCAACCCAATGTTTACATCTATAAGATGGTTATGAGCTATTAACAACGAAATGCTCACAATGAATCGCAAGACTGGAAAGAGATTCAAGGCAAATTTAAAAAACAATATACAAACATTCACCATAACATTGTAACATTATTTTTGGACCCAGTGCACATTTTTTGAGCATTATGATTATGAGGAATTTTGAGTGTGTTGTAATTTTATCAGTAGCAGTGAAAAATTAAAATAAGAATGTTTTTTCATAAAAAATTAATTTCACTTTCCCCGGAAAATAGTACGTGATGGGGCTTGCTTAACACACAATAAAGCAATGCAGATTAAAAAAAATGTGCATAAGATTATGAATAAAAATAAATGTTGGATAGTTTAAATTTAAATTATGGTTTATTTAACGACGCTCGCAACTGCAGAGGTTATAGCAGTGTCGCCAGTGTGCCGGGATTTTGTCCCGAAGGAGTTCTTTTGCATACCAGTAAATCTACTGACATGAGCCTGTCGCATTTAAACACACTTAAATGCCATCGACCTGGGTCGGTATCGAACCTGCAACCTCGAGCATAGAAGGCCAACGCTATACCAACTACGCTACCCAGGCCGACTGGTGGATAGTAAATATCAATATAAATTTATAAGTGTTTTTCGACTTTCCCGTAGTCTGCATTATATGGAAATGGAGCACGCTTGTTCTTAAAGAGCACAGCACAAACCAGAAGCTTGGTAGTGATTCATGAGCAGATAGACTATAAATATTACTTTGCTAGTTTCTTAAATAAATCCAATGGTTAACTATTTTATTTCTAACTTTTAGAATTTACAAATAAGAGTAAATTTAGAAGTAAATGGTCACATTAGTTTCATCAGACGTATTTTATTACGGAGGAGGGCGAATGTAGAACTTTTGACATTACCACATTAGGGTCTAACGTGCGTTATATCTAACCGGGAAGGAACCTATGAAGCAATAGTACGTGAATGGACGGATTTACAGCCTTCCAGTTATCAAAATACACTTTTATAACTGTCAACAGATCTAAAGACTGGAATGATACCACGCCATGAGAATATTGAATGTGCGTCTAGTACTTTCCCGAAAAAAGGCCAGTTATTATGGCTTAGTGTGAAAACCATCTAGAATAAAGAATAAATGTCGTAATGAACAATAAAGTATATCTTTGCAGCCGCTCGATTTCTTCTAATTTCTCTTCTGAACATATATCATGTATTGTGCTATTTTTATAGTTACCCAACGTTGTGGTTTCTTTGTTTATGACTAACTAATTTCTGTCATTGTGATTTATTAAAGAAGAAATCATTCGCGCCGGCTATGGATTTAAGATGATTAAGCTAATGAAAAATAATTTTTTGTATGTTTCCAAGCTACTATAAGTTTCATTATCAGTATCGTAACATCTGAGATTCTAATAATGAAGCATACCGTAAACTTCTGCATAATTGCTGAACGCCTGACAATTAATTATCAGTAAGTACACTTAAAAGAACTGATAAAACGGACCAAAATTTGAAAGGAATGTACCATAACAGGGATAAAGTAAGCATTCCTCTTCAAAAGAATTCAAGTATTTTAAGTAATAAGAGTTAAATTCAGCACAGTTCGTAAGTAACAGTCTATTCCTCGTCCAATGATAATTTATTTGATTAGATTTATATTTTGATGTATGTTCATAATTTTCAGGTTTCTTTGGGATTTTATTTTAACGCCAGTGACTGCGAAAATATAGAATATCGTTTTGGATTTGATTTTTAATGCTCAAATATTTCTCTCCACTGATCAAGATTGGTTCAATTGTAGAAATAAACCTTCCAACTGTATTACGTTTCGTGCAGCACGAGACAAGTATTCGTGTACTTTCGCAGACAATTTTGTTTGCAAATAAGATATCGTAGCAATATATTTTGCACAAACATTTCATATCATAGAGCGGTTACTGAAATTTACAGTAAGTAGTAAAAATTCATCCACTGCCTTGACTTCGAGATAATGTATGAACTTCCCATCCAAGCAGTCCGAGGTTCGATTTCTGGCATGGCTAACGAAAGAGATTTAACCTCTCTCTACGGTACTAGGTGCCTGCCCTTTGTAACTTGTTGTTCTGTGTTGTTATGATAGATCTGTACCGTTCTAACTACAGTGCATTGTATGTCTTTCTTTGTTTGTAAGTCGGTATGAAAGGAGGATGTGAGACATGACGAAGAAAGAAACATAGGAAAGTAAAACGTCTCGTCCTGCTCTATTTATAACTCGTGTGAAAAGTGTTAACAAAATTACAAATTATCATTGTTATTGATAAAAATAGCCACCGACCCCACTAAAAGATTACGAGATAGACCTGTTACATTATGCTTAACACTTTCTTCATATGCTTGCTCCTGCATCTGAGCGCTGCTGATAAGCTTGGGACTGGCCATTAACCGTATTTTATTGTTCTCTATTTCATATGATTTACTTTTTTTGATACTTTTATCCTACGCTCTGCTCATTCGGCTAACGACGCATAGCTCTGTTTTTATTCTGCCTACTAATATGGCAAATGTCAACTAATCATACTGAGTGTATGCATTATTTTTTATTATTCTGTGACAGTGCTTTTTATATAGTCTCCATTTTATGTGTAAATCTACTTCCTGACTTAATGTCACAAAATTGTCCAATTTTTTCGAAAAAAAAAAGGGCTGGCCTGTTTTCCAAGTATTGAAACCGTATCCCGATCTGTACATCTCAATCTCGAAGTGACAACTCTATTCCTGGAAATGTGCGTCAAATTTTCCTAATAACACAACCAAGTTGATGTTTCGTGTTTACAATTTAAAGGCAGCATTTGCATTTTAATTCATCTCGCATTTTAGCATTTTCTACGAACATTTTATTTTATCTTTCAATATTTCCTATGAATAGTAGTAATGCTTAAAATTTAGATCAGGAGATACAGGCAGCTCAATTAATTCTTATCTAATTACGCACTTATCGGCTCTTCCTAATTTCAGACATTTAGGAATATTATGTGTGCACTCTTGCGTTTTCTAACATGAAATAGCCGGAAGATCTCTCTCTCTTTTGTGTTAACCCACTAAAGAATACAGCTAATATACCGTAACTTATAGAAATTCAGAACTAATTGTCTGCTCTTGAAACACTGGCCTCATCATTTTATGCACTCTGATCGTACAGGAAGGTCAGAACGATTCGTCAGGTAAAGAAACCCCTTGACACAAATTTATAACTCATGCATTTACTTGGCATTTTGGAATATTTCTTCGACGATGCACATTTCGGTTATGTTTTATATATAAAATCTACGTTATATACGAGTATTCTGCGTATTTTTTTCTGCTGTCACTAGGAATAATTTAATTGAAAGAAACGGCTTCTTTTTACCAATACCAGTCTAAACTGCACAGGGGATGGCAATGTTTATTATTGTACTTGTCTCAGGCTAATGATAATAAATACTTACTTATTGGCTTTTAAGGAACCCGGAGGTTCATTGCCGCCCTCACATAAGCCCGCCATTAATCCCTATCCTGAGCAAGATTAATCCAGTCTCTACCATCATATCCCACCTCCCTCAAATCCATTTTAATATTATCTTTCCATCTACGTCTCGGCCTCCCCAAAGGTCTTTTTCCCGCCGGCCTCCCAACTAACACTCTATATGCATTTCTGGATTCGCCCATACGTGCTACATGCCTTACCTATCTCGAACACGTATGTTAATATTACAATAATAAAATATAACATTATTAATAAATAGTTAAATCATCACAAAATACGAATAAATGGTTTTCCTGATTCTGTCCGCCCATCTGTCCATGCCCGTAGCGCCTAAGTTATTCAAATGATTTTAGTCACATTTATCAGTATACCTTGGGTATTTTAACTGTAAAAGCACGTTTAGGCACCTAAAGTAGTTCTTTAAGTATTGAAATAGGCTCTAAAGAATTCGTTTTAGACATTTTATATGTAGGTCCTACATCAGAAGAGGACAGGAATATTAGAATTGAGATGTGGAGAATTAAACTTATGCACCTAAATACAGTTATGTAATTTTGATTTCATTATAGGTACCTTAGAAGGGGACAACTGTGATAGAATTAAAATACAGTATATGCAACTAAAATTATTTATCTAAATTTAATTATACTGTATAAATTGATGTTACACATAATAGGCCTATTAGGCATCTCAGAAGAGGTCAGCAATCTTTGAATTAAAATGAAAGGCAGGGGATTCGTAGACTCCTTGTAATTGCTTAGAACGTGGCTACTCAATCCATTATATTTTTAGGAATATATTGAATGTAATGCAAATACTATTATAATATTGAAACTTCATTATTATGTTGTGAGTTGCATCAGCCCGCTGCAGCTAAGGCGCAATTACATGTTGTGGGTTGCATCGGCGTGCTCCCACTAAGAGCAAGAGGTGCGTAGGGTATTACAGAAATGGTAACGGGCTTTTTTAAACTAAGAATTGCCCAGTTCCACGCTAATAAAGAAAACAAAAACTATAATTGTATCCGTAAATTTAGTTACAATAATATATTTGAAAATAGGTTATATATAGACCTATGCTACATAATAAAAATAATGAAAATATTAAAAATGTATTTATACTGCATAGCATTAAAGTAACCTAGTAAGTAACAACATTATGTACCAGTAACTATTAAATTAATTCACCGATGTGGAGTAACGGTTATCATGCCTGAACTTAAAACGAGCGGGCCCGGGTTCAAATCCTGGTTGGGGCAGATTACCTGCTTGAGGTTTTCTCCGGTGTTTTCCCTCAACCCATTAATGGCAAATGATGGATAAATTTCGGCGTTGACCCTGGACTCATTTCTCTGGCATTATCAACTTCATTTCACTCAGTCGCTAGATAAACATTGCAGTTGATGAAGTGTCGTAAAATGGAAAATTATTAAATTGTGGAGTAACGGCTAGCGCGCCTAGCCGCGAAACCAGGTGGCACGGGTTCGATTTCCGGTCGGGACATCTTACCTGGTTGAGGTTTTTCCGGGGTTTTCCCTCAACCCAATATGAGAAAATGCTGGATAACTTTCGGTGCTGGACCCCGGAAACATTTCACCGGCATTATCACCTTCATCTCATTCAGACGCGAAATAACCTAAGATGTTGATAAAGCGTTGTAAAATAACCTAATAATATATATATATATATATATATATATATATATATATATATATACTTCAGGAATGCTACTGTAACCAATAACACACATTCAAAATGTGTAAGTATCGCTTCAAACTTCATACCATTCAATTTAACTTAATTTTGTAAACTCGTGTCGCAATTTTAAGTACTAACTTAATGTGAATGTAATACATTTGCAGTGAAAGATCTGCTCTTAGGCAGAAAACTGTGGGTGGGTGGGTGAGTGAGTGAGTGAGTGAGTGAGTGAGTGAGTGAGTATATGCTTCACTCTGTATATAGTATACTCGCTTAAAACTGGAATAAACGAATGATACAAATGAATGTATCTTAGTCTTTATGGCTCCTCATCAACGTAATCAGAATGTAATTGTTACACATGTCCCCTCAGAGAATTTTAATATAATGTGTTATTTATATTTCATCACTATAATATTATATCTCAAAGTCATCTCGCCGCTTTTACTGGCATTATTCGTTACTGACTGATATCGTTCTTAAATAAAGAAAACTGAGCTAAACAATCTTTCTTCTCAGTTTGTTTGTAGAAATGGTTATAATGTATTACGCTATATAATAGTAATAATAACAATAATTTATTATTATTATTATTATTTACTTACGTACTGGCTTTTAAGGAACACGGAGGTTCATTGCCGTCCTCACATAAGCTCGCCATTGGTCCCTATCCTGAGCAAGATTAATCCATTCTCTATCATCATATCCCACCTCCCTGAAATCCATTTTAATATTATCTTCCCATCTACGTCTCGGACTCCCTAAAGGTATTTTTCCCTCCGGGCTCCCAACTAACACTCTATATGCATTTCTGGATTCGCCCATATGTGCTACATGCCCTGCCCATCTAAAACGTCTAGATTTAATGTTTATAATTATGTCAGGTGAAGAATACAATGCGTGCAGTTCTGTGTTATGTAACTTTCTCCATTCTCCTGTAACTTCATCCCTCTTAGCCCCAAATATTTTCCTAAGCACCTTATTCTCAAACACCCTTAACCTATGTTCCTCTTTCAAAGTGAGAGTCCAAGTTTCACAACCATAAAGAACAACCGGTAAATTATTATTATTATTATTATTATTATTATTATTGTCTTTCAAATGTAGGCTGTGAGTATGTTCAGTGCCCAGAAATGATTGTTTTTCAGACTTTCTTTTTTCCACCGAATTCTATACCTTCAGAATCCTTCACAGCCATTAGAATTCTGCACTATGTTCCATGGCAACAAATGTATCCATAGAGTCTCATATTTATTTTCACATTTTAGGGGAAGAATAATATTTGTATTTTCTTCGGCAAGGATTTCGGAGGGGCTTTCAATACATTTCACAATATTGACTATTTCACATTACTTCATGAATCAAGGTCTTTCATATAAAACTAGAGAAAAAAACCACGAGATTTCGGTTGAATGTTGAGGTAATATTAATTATTCCTAAAATACTCTGTGGGTTTGAATAACCCTCAGTTTTATATGAGTGTAGGGAAGGGAAGTGTGCTTGCAAACAAAACCGCACCCGAAGTTCTTCCAATAAAAAAGTAAGACTACTGATTCAAAAGCGGGTACATAGAGTAGGTTATGCCAAAATGAAATAGAGAACGTTTGTGTGCCTTAACTTATGAACCGTTCTTTTTTTTAAAGTAGCGGCTTCCAACCTTGAATATGTATATACAGGATGTTTGAAAACTAGAGGGAAAACTTCACGAATTGATCCCTAATATGTAGAGAAGAACATTAAAGCTTATCAACATGGAATTCTTATTTTGTGATTTATTAAGCTATTTTTACACACTCTATTTACACCACCTTGGAGGGAATGTTCAACACGTCCACCTCCTTTCAAATAAGTTTGAGCTCGTCTCATTTTAGCCCCGAACACGCTCCCAGATAGCTGAGGTGGATCGTATCGTCTGAAAAGCAGCTCCATCCAATACTATTGTGGATAGTTTCTACACTATTCACAGTAGATTAGTATACTAAAAACTTTTCATAACCAAATACAAAGAAGTCCAATGGATTATAATCAGGTTAGCGCAAAGACCAAGCAATTCGTCTATCTCTATCTGTCGCCAATCAGGAAACATTTCATCTAGATTCTCGTAGAAAAAAGGTTAAAATGTACGGAAGCCCCCAACGTGCTTGAAATGTAGTCAGTGGCGTAGCGCGGTTTCCGAAGTAGGGAAGGCAACCAAATTTAAGTAATAATAATAACTGTTCTTAAAAATCATTGATAAGAACATACTTTTACATTAATAATTAAGAAACATAGATGTTTAAATAAGTAAAAGTAATACTTCGCCAACAGTCTTACCTTATCGTTCATAATCCAGAGTATTATTTTTAAATGATTTGTTTAAAATTTACATATAATCGATGCTGTTATGTTCAATTATTATGTCATAAATATCCATTAAAATATACCTCGGAGTATATATAAAATCAGTACTTAGCTACACTGTATTAATTACTAGGTTATTTAGCGTCAATAGATTTGGTGATAGCGAGATGAGGCCGAAGATTCACCATAAATTTCCTGGCTTTCGGCTTACTGTAAGAGAAGACGTCGGAAAAAGCCCAACTAGATGATCAGCCAGTGCTGGAATCAAACCCACACCCGATCTCAACTTCAGGTAATCAGGCAAATTCACCTACAGGCTGATCTACGCCGGTGGCATGAAATATATTCACTGCGCATGTCAACAGTGTAGAGGAAGTATACTTTCAACTCAGACTACACTTCTTACGACTGTTTAACAGTGGTAGTGCGAATGGAGTAGTGACTAGGGATAGTAGCAAGAAATCACCTCCCTTTGTAAATAATTGAGACTCTTTGTATGATTTAAGATTTCCATTGTGTTCAACGTCGCGAGGAACTTTTAGATTTTGAACCGTGTCATAGATGTAAAAAAATCCAATGTTTCGAAGCTATGTATCGGTTCCATTACCAGGGAAGGCAGGAAATGTGGTACCTATCTATTGGTTATATTATCAATAGCTCCTGATAGTTTTATGAAATATAATTGCTGAATAGTAAATCTATCTTTGCCTTGTCTCATCAATCAGTTTTATTCTTTATTTGACAGTAATCTTTACGTAATAGGCTGGTTGAGTGGAAGAGAAGGCTTTATGACCTTAACTCTAGCAGCAAAAATAAAACATTCTATTCTATTCTATTCTATTCTATTCTATTCTATTCTATTCTATTCTATTCTATTCTATTCTTTTCTATTCTATTCTATTCACAGAAGGAAGCGGGAAGTTAAGGCTCCCACATTCATAGACAGTAGGCATTAATGACAGTAGGGCTGTTGGTTCTACTGTATGTGCTTGCCGCCTTTACCCCCACAGGAAATGCCGTGGTTCTCATTTTTTAGAGGCTGAGCAAATCTCTGAGCCAATGTGCAACCGTAGGGATTGGATCAATGAAGAAAAATGAGCTCACTGGAAATCGAACCCGTGCCTTCCGGATTTGTAGAGTTACGCCTTAACTGCAACACTACCGCACGCCCCAAACTTTATAAACATTATTATAATTATAAGGCTCGGTAGACTTCGAGAGCTAGTACGATAAACCATTGAATTCCCAAGATTGAGTAATTGGAAAACGCAAAAATTAAAATAGTTTTAAGTTTATCTGGAACGTGAACGTTTGTAGAATATTAGTAATGTTGTCAGGAGTTATTCTCAGACAGATTCTACATATAGCATTTATTAATCTCTGTTACAATTATTTTGATAAAAAGCTCAGTTACTCCGTGAGTGTAGGCCATATTACTTAATATGATCTCTCGTTTATAAATTTTTCTTCGTATTGAGATATTCTTCCAAAGCAATAACACACTTGGAAAGGAAAACGCTTTTTTCCGAGCTGAAGTGATAGATTTCGCAGGCATGCAAAGTGGAACGCTACACGAGAAAGGTCTCTAATTGTATTGTTTAACTGGTAATAGTCTGCATAAAGTGAGAAAGAGGCGACTTGAATGTGTCTATTTGTTAATAAGTGAAGCGGCAGAAAGAACCTGTAATTTACCGATTCATATAGCCTACCGCATATTCGCATGTATTGGCCGCACGCGTATATAAGCCGCACCGAAATTTTGAAACAAAAAACTTAGAAAAAAAATTCTTATGTTCTTGTACAGGGGTTAAGAAAAATATTATGGACAATTTGAGAAATTTGGAAACGGTGTAAATTTCCGAGCTCATGTCGTCGATTTAACGGGATCGCGTTGAACGCTTAGGGGTTACGACTGTGCGGTAATAGGTGTCTATTGTTGATTACATGAGAGAGAGTTGAAGTGAAAGTAACATAATTTTTTAATTGTCTCGAATACAGGCCGCACCCCAATATGTGAATCAACTGTAGTAAAATAAGTGCGATCTATACAAGCGAAAATGTGACACTATTGGTTCTGCACAATTATTTATACGGTATTAATGTACTTTGTCAAATTTGACTTTAACGAAAATTCCAGTAGGAAGTAAATCTAACAGTAAGTCTAGTTGAATGCTATAATTACTATCCCGATTTTCCTGTCCCTGTAAATTAGGATGTACTATGCGTGAACTGTCTTATTACATCCGGAGACCACCTACGCTCAAATAACACCTTTAGGTTACAAATAATTTCGCTTATGTTTGTATCCTGCGAGAAGCACATTGTAACAGGTTAAAATTATTCAATACCTGACATGGGAACCTCATACTGTGCATAATATACTCTCATGGAGCCCACAATATAAACTACAGCTTAATGGTTTATGTATTGTGTGGTGCTCGGTGACCGCCCTCTAGGAGGCACTCACCAATCAGGATTCCTATGCCACCGAATGCGGGAGGCTCTCCGCTGTCCAAAGAATGGTGATTATTTTTGTCTGCGTGTTTTCACGAATATAGAATGAAATTTGACAGTAGTTTTATTGTACTCTCTTGGAATTGCCTGGACAATTTTTAGATGTTGTTTTTAATACATCTTGATAACACAGCTTGTAACACTAGGCCTATATCACTTCTGAATATATAATTGAAGCGTGCATTTCCAGAACATTGTAAATACCAATTTTTAAAGTTTACAGTAGGAACGAAAATAGTTTTATACAGTACATACAACGTTGTGACTTGCACAACCTGAAAGTGCACTACTTTATTACTTGGGGCAGCACTTTCTTCATAACCTTTCGTAATATTGTCAAACAGGGCACCTACAACTGATATATGCGAAAAAATATATTCTCCCGGTTTCAGCACTTACAACGTTATGGAAATGCACGCTTCAATGACTGTATTTCTTTGACGTGTTAAAATTAGGTACCTTGTTGTTGACTAGTTTCAACCTGTTGTAGGTTATCTTCAGAACTGGGTGTTCCTGATTTTCGAGCCTTCTGATTGTGATTCCTGTGGGGATGTGTTTGCATAGTGCAATGGTGGGAATTCCTGCGGCATTGCCGCAGTGATGTCAGACCTCAGCGAAGCATCAAACTTACCCCTACCTTCCCTTCCTCCACTCCATGAAAATACTGCGCGTGTACGTGGCGGATTATACTGGATTGCTGTACTTCGGAGCTTCATTACTGATACAATGTCTTTCGCAGAATCATATGAATCGAGAGGATATCACACTTACAAGAAAGGCGGTTCTTTTATTTCTCATGTTCAGGATCAGTTACAAATATTCAGGACGCGAACTTAAATATGTACATTCTTAAAATAGACCACCTGTTATACGAGTTCAAAGAACACAGATTCAGTGATTTTCAAAGGATGGAGAAAGATATCAATATTTTTGCCACTTCTTTTCATGTTTAAATTGAAAATGTTATCCCACAATTGCAGTTAGAGGTACTGGATTTGCAGAATGAGGGCTTCTTGAAAGCAGAATGTGAAGGTCTACTGGGGGCTAAAAGATGTCTAGTACCACATATCCACTGCTTAGACAGTTTGCTTAAAAATAATGCGTACCGTCATTTCCCATAAGTATGGTCCTTGAACATAACTATTGTTCACGATAAAACTATTCAAATTTTGTACTCCATAACGTAGTACGTCGTTTATCTATATATTTTCTGTACTGTAGTTTGAATTCAAGTCACTGCAGCTATCAACGAACGGTCTAAGTTATTTCTACAATGATCTTTGAATGGTTGTATCGTGGACCATAGTTGTGTTCCAGGACCATAGTTATGGGAAATGACGGTATGTATTCATCAACCTACCAATGCGAACAGCTGTTTTCTAAAATGAAATTTATAAAGTCCATCCACAGTTCCCGCTTAAGCGATGCTCATCTCCTTGCGCAACTGAAAATAGCATGCACAGGTATAAATCTCAATTTCGAAGAAATTTCTTTGAAAAATGATTAATTAAATATCACGTGAATGGACTATTATAATTACATATGGTAGGTAGGAGTGTAGTGGCACAACTGTCTGTAAATCCGTCACTGCGTTGCAGAGTGCAACCCCTCCCACAGTATGTAGTTGACTTTTAAATCCTGTCTTGTGGGTTGCGTTCATTTTGCCCACCACTGGTATAGTGTAATGTGGAGCCAAATAGTGTGTTTTTTCTGAAATTGAGTTGTGTGTTGAGAATATCACGATAATAATACGAAATATACAGGCACACAAAAACACACCCTCGTGATATTCTCAACACACAACTCAATTTCAGCACACATACACTATTCACAGATAACCACAGGGTAGCGGGAGGTTAAATCTTCCACCTGTAAAGACAATGGCAGTAGGGATGTTACTGATCGCCGCATTTACTATCAAAGAAATACGCCTTGCACTCATTTCTCCTAGAGGCTGAGTAAACCTCAGGACAATAGTGCGACAAATAGGATTAGATCAATGGAGAAAATCAATGGCTTCATCGGAAATCGAACCCGCGTTACGTGTTACGCCTTAACTACGATTCTACCGCGCGCACTTTACTTCATCCTCTACTACAGCTTTATTGTCAACAGTATTGGTTCTTGACAAATAAAATGCATTGTAAAATATTTCGCAGTAATTTCCTTATCATTAATCAGTATAATGAAAAGGTATCTGCAATTGAAAAGTGAAACTATTTACTTATATTTACCTGCTATTCTTAACAAATTTATATTAAATTTTGACACCACTAATTTTGTTATTTCTCCTTCTTCTGTGAAATTTGTAATTCTCCATAAACTGTGAAGATGAACTCATAGCACAAATAGAGGAAGAGGGAAAAATGCTAAGGTTGGGGCAGAGGAGAGAAGGGGGAAAAAAGCTGCACTTCTCTGGCGGGTCGTTACGAAGTGGCGCTTTGTTACTTGGGCACAAATTAGAGCCATCACTGAGGAAAGAAAGAAGGGAAATTGGGAAACTCTTGCTAAACCTGTCGAAGATGCCGTCGCCGTCGTGTCAAGACTTCCTTGCCATGATTACACTGCGTGAATACTGCCAGAGACCGACCACACGTACATTGCATTTTCTCATCCATTGATTCTACGCTGATATTTAGAACCTAGCCTCCGATGTATACCGTCTTTTTTCAATAATTTCAATTATTGGTTATTTTACGACGCTTTATCAACTGCTATAGTTATCTAGCGTCTGAGTGAAATGAAGTGGTAATGCCGGCGAAATGAGTCCAGGTTCGAGCGCCGAAAATTACCCAGTATTTACATTTAATGGGTTGAGGAAAAATCTCTGAAAAAACTTCAACCAGACGCTTGTCACAACTAGGATTTGAACCCGGCCTGCTCGTTTCACGGTCAGGCATACTAATCGTTACTCCACAGCGGTAGACTATACTGTCTTCAAAATACGAATGAATCTTATAATTACAGTGCATTCTCAGTTATTCGGCCTGAACGGGACTGACTTGAGCCAGATAACGAGATGTGTCTGGTATCTTTTGAAATTATGCTTTTGGAAATTGATTTTTGTATGTTTTTTTTTCTGAATTGGAGTGAACTCCTACCCTTGCTTATGTGCCTGCCTACGCAGGCCTATTTCGTTAATTCTCAAGTTGGACCTATTCTGACTCACACGTTCGATCATACTGAAGAGGATATGAGGACAACTCCGCATGCCCTCTGGACCAGCCCTGTCCGCATATGCCGACAGCTGATCGGAGAAATGTTGGTGAAATGGAGTAGAAAATGTTGATGGAATAATATTGGCGCTTATATTTGGGGAACTGGAGAACCCAGAGAAAAACTCCAAATTCGACCTTCGACCTTTTTCGTTACTATTATCACTACGAATTTGTTTAATTAAAATCACTGGCCTACCCTTAAATGAAATAGATATGATTTACAAATCTGTTGCCCACTTGTCCCACTACAAGGTACACCGCACTTATAAAACGTACATCTTGAAGTTGACCGCATAGCAGGAGAAAATAACTTGACCTGTACGTATGAGCTCTATAATCAGATTTGAGCATGAATTTTATACATCCCCTGTATAAGTTAATGATAGATATTCTATTTCTGCAACATTCTAAAACCCACTTTGTCCACCACATTCAGTGTATTGTATTTCTCTGGAGATTCTCTCATAAAAATAACACTAAGAAATATTGTATTATATTCCGGAAATATTACAAAAAGCTTTGACCAATTTTAATGTGTGGATTCGAATTATGAAGTTTAGAATTATCCATTACGTCTGATTTTTTAAAACTTTTCGATATATGACCGCAGATTCAATTTGTTTCATTTCCGTGAGGAAATAAATTTATTTTGTTCTTTTTTCATCGGACGTATTACGTTTAATGAAGCGTTAGTAATATGACTTTTACCATTTTTGAGCTAGAGTTTTTGTAATGGAAGACAATAATATGCCACTATAACGATATTAATGGCTTGATGGATAAATTATAAATCCATCACTGTCATAGGAAGTACAATTATTCGGTCCTTCATAAAAATTAGATTTAGATGTTTCTTTTTTTACCCGTCACAGCAACATCATATTCTATTAAATTTAATTTCTTCGTGAAAAGTGTTAAAAAAACCAAAGCTATGATCATTAATGTAATAAATTGCAAAGAATTTTGCTATCGTACTATCTATTAATCTTTAGATAATTAGGCTATTTGTAGCATTGCGGAGAAAGTTAATGAATATTGATGTTTTATGTGTTTTGAGAACGGTCGCCATGGTGATTGAAATATTACATTAGGACAGCTTATTTATTTATTTATTTATTTATTTATTTATTTATTTATTTTATTTTGCTAATACTTGTAACATAAAATATAGTATACCCAGATAAAATTTTAGCTCATCCGTCAAAGCGTAGAACTCGTGCTCAGAGGCGGATTCTTGATTTTAAATTAAGAAGTATATAATACAATTTGTTTTATGTCTACTACACAATAAGAGTATATAAATTTACATTTAAAATTTTTTATAATTTATAAAATCCCTGAAAGTATGGCTTCAATTAAAATACAATTTTATGCCGTTTCTGTACTTTAATTACAATTTGCAGAACTATATTAAATTAAATGTTTACCATTTCCTTGATAATTCTGCTGGGTTTATAAAAATCGAGTCAAACCTGAGGGTCTGGAATACCTGCCGTCTCGCTGTACTACAGTCTAGCGGATACCATTTTTGTCTTTCATGACACCACCACAGTCTGCAAGTTATCTTCTAAATAATTAGTGAATTATTAATTGAAGGAAATAGAGAGAGTCATACAAAAATTTCAGAACAGTTGCTGAAAATGTCCTCCATTTTGTTCTATACGCAAGCTCGGTAAAACCAAACGCACTACTTGCCGTGCACTAATCTCGTAATTCGGTAAAAATGCCGGTCACTTGGGTCAGCCCTCATCCTGATCGAGGATAAACTGCGTGGGATTTTCTTATCAGTTGTTGCACTATACTGATGATACACTCTGCTAGCACTTCAAATTACCATTCTCAGTTAACTTTCTGAACTGTATTGAGAAATACATACTTTTAACCATGGTTAGATACACAATACAGTGGCACATTTTCCTCCTTGAAACGTATTTACTGAAAAAGATGTCGTGTGAGGGGCTTTTTAGAGAGTACACAATCATCGAAACATTGTATTGTTAAATTATTTAATGACTACGTTAGTAGGATACTGAAAAATCCAAATTATACACAGCTTATGAAATTCTACTACATGATGTAAATGGGAATATAGCGTGGAGTTAGTGCGTGAACAATAGTCGGGTTCATAATTTCTTACGAAAAAATATTAAGTAGGATATTTATGTGAACAACATTCTACAACTATGTTAAGAATTTCTCACGGAGCAAGAAAAGAATTCCGAATTTTTCAGCAAGATTGCGCAAAAGCATACGCATCGGCGCATGGAAGCTCTACGTGACATTTTTGGAGGAAGTGTAATAATTAGTGGACTAAGGCCTGGTCGGTCTACAAATTTGTCGATATGTGACTATTACTTGTGGTTTACCCTGAATAAAAAAGTACACGAAGATAATCCTTATGTTATAGATCTCTCAAGGATGAAATAACACGACTAATACGTAATGTTGGAGATGATAAGGTCCAGTTATTGCCCCAGAACTTCATTATATCGCTGCAACATGTGTATAAAACACAATGGAGAACATTTTGAGTAAATTCTCTGAAGTTCAAATAAAATTCTTTCCATTTTCTTCAATAAATAATTCACTAGTCTCTTAGATATGACTTGCCCTGTAAATACAGTAGAGATTTTTATGTACATTGAAGGTTTTGAATTTTTTTTAACGAAATCCAGTAGTGAATTTTAATTATAGTCTTGAAATCAGTGTATCTTGAAGAATCCAATGATTTTCTCTGACTGGAATATAAATGGCCATATATTGTGTGTCCCTATCATCACGGCATAGCGAGTCCTCAGGTTGCGGATAGAGGAGATGACCTCCAGATATGGAGGGCAGCTGCGAATATATTGAATAAGCAGTCGTGGACAGCCGATAAGGGGTGCTCCTCCAGCTTGGGGGTTGGACGAAGGGCTAACAACCCATCACCGTGAAAAACAGCTTGTTACGAAACCATACAATAAGCCTCGGAATGGGATGGGAGGATAATATTCAAATGTATTTAAGGGAGTGGGATGTGGTGATAGAGACTGGATTAATCTTGCAGAGGATAGCGACCGATGGCGGGCTTATGTGAGAGCGGCAATGAACCTCTGGGTTCCTTAAAAGCAATAAGTAAGTAAGTAAGTAAGTAAGTAAGTAAGTAAGTAAGTAAGTAAGTAAGTAAGTAAGTAAGTAAGTAAGGAATATAAATGGATATTTTTTATTACTTAATTTACATTTTTCGTCTAAATGTTTATGTCTGTATAACGGAATTGTAACAATCATACAATATTCGATTTTCATGCAGCCGAAATCCATTACTGCGTAAAATCGTCACGCGTTGAAACCCTGTCTAAGCACACACGCTTGTCTACAGTAGTCTTGATATGCTCTGCTGCCTCACTTATATGGCTGAATCAGCTTGCTGTGCAGTGTCAGGTTGAAAAATTCCTGTAAGGGGGCGCAGAGTAAACCCTTTTAAGTGTATGAGAAAGTCGGGTTATGTATATAATGTTAGATATAAGTCAATGTTTACAATCTACAAAGTTCGCAATCAATACAGCCCTGGCCTCCTGATTGACTAATTAACTGAGTAATTACTAACGGCGAGCGATTGTGGTTTAGATGGCAAATTAATGGATAATGGATTGGACTCCAGGGGAGCATTCCCATGCGGTATCGAAATAGAGCGCGGAGGACCGTCCTAAGGGATCGATTACTGGTCATCGGGATAACGAATTATATGCAGCTTCGACAAACGATAAAACGGTCGTTTTTACTAGCCAGTGGTTTTTATCGTTTTCAGCCAGTATTTACAGCATCTTTCATTATTCAAAGTGGAAAAGAATTGAGAGTGCTTCCTTCACTGATAATGGTCACTTCTTTTCTACATTAATAGCCATGCTCATTATGATTATAAATCTCGTATAACATAGTTTATAAACCAATTATAAATTATGTTGATTCTGTAAGTAAACATTCAACAAAGAAAGATTATAGTAGATTTTGTGAAAATACTTATTTTTGTGTCGTCTATTCATACAATTTCACAATTTATTTCGGACATTTCTATCTAACGATAATTCCACGTTAACGCTATTCAGTCAATTACTAAGCTTAATGAGTCTCAATTCACCAATGACAATCGAACTACACTGATAGTTTTATGCTGCTCAGAACTCACAAGTTATTTTTTTTCGATGGAGTTCAACTATTTTATTCAAAAATGGTGGATACTTTAAGAGGAAATGCTAGCAATCAGACGCTTACATCAAAGACACAAGATGAACATGGAAATTTTATTAATTATAACAATTGAACCAGAATATTGAGAAACCCCACACGTCTAGAAAACTGAACTTCTCAGGTCCTAGATTTGAGCTCAAATTATTTTTTTCTTAATACTTTAGCTAAAATGAATGTTGATGGGAATATGTGGAGTTTCTCAATATTGTGATTCAGTTATACTAGCTCAGGCGGTAGCGTGTTTGTCTGCTGCTCTAGAGTTGCGTTTGGGCGTGGGTTCGATTCCCGCTCAGGTTATTTACCTGGTTGGGGTTTTCCGAGGTTTTCCCTAACCGTAAGGCGAATCTCGGCCTCATCTCGCGATCACCAAATCCATCGACGCTAAATAACCCAAGTAGTTGATGCAGCGTCGTTAAATAACGAAACTAAAAAACAAATTTTACTATTGAGTTCGAAATAGAATGTATAATGTATAATTTTCTAATAGGAATAAATCATACCCAGATCAAAATAAAGCGTTGTGTAGGCTATATTTGTAATAATTTTCAAACTGAAGTCATAATAACGTATACATTTCATAATAAAGCATTAGGTCGAGCGGCCACTGGAATTGAAGAGTACCGTAGTGGGTTTGCAGCAGTGGCATTGTGATAAAAGTTAATTCCCATGTTTGCGAATGAGAGGTAGGCCACTGCGAGCGGAGTGGGGCGGAGCGACATGAAGCTGCGTGCGAACAGTCAACTTCGTAGCTTCGAACCGCTACCAGACAAATTCCAAGCAGCGCAGCGGTTCCGTAACCCTCCCCTCCCATCCGACTGCCACTCGGCCACGTGCTACAGTTTTTGCTTTTGTCAGTTGCATCTTGTGGCTTCTATTCGCTGTAAATGAAAACACTAAAATACTTAATTTCAATAAATCATATAAAGAAACTAGCTGCAAGCAAGTCCCTCTGAGCTTATATCAAGTAACAGTGATGCTGCGTTTGCGGAGTATATTTCACTTCGAAGGAGACTACGCGCCAGTTCGCTCGCCGATACTTCCAATGCTCCTGTCCTCCCTCTCTTTTACACTTCTCTCCACAACACTGCAATTCACTGCCGCCTAGCTTCCTTGTAATACCTCAAATGTTCACATATTTTATTGCAAGATATTTATTTTCTCAAATATTTCGAGTTTAATATCCTATATAAATTTTCTCATGAAATTTCGGCCAGTGTATGGGACAACTGCGGTTGTTGTCCAGCTCATTCGGTGTTATTATCAGTGGCGGCAAAGAATGTCTCTGTCAAAACAAGCAAGTTCATCGACAAAGCGAAAGAGATACTATTTCCATAAAGATTGGGAAGAGCAGTAGCTATTTCTGTTTTGAAGAAGGGGGATCATAGGCTATCAGATGTCTGCTATGCCAAAACTTGTTATCGACTGTTAAGAAGAGTAACTTACAACGACCCTATGAGCTAAAACGCGAATTTAATACTTTTTTATTATGTATTGATAGCACTTTCAAGTATATCCAATAAGATATATAAATGATTGATCTGAATAATCTTCTTCTTCTTTTTCTTCTTTCATTAGGATCAAATCCTGTTGGTTTTCAATTGGTGTCGCTATTCCCCGAGGCAGGTGACCAGCTTTCCAGCCATCTTTTCGGAGGTCGTCCCAGCGGTCTGGTGGTGTCTGGTTTTACCTTCACGGCGATTTTAGGTAAACGATCATTTTGCATCCTCAAAGTATGATCTCTCCATTCTTTTGTTCTCTTTTTAACCCCCTTAGTAACATCTTGTATTCCACATTTGTTTCGGATTTCATTTGTTTTCCTGTCATATAGACTATAACCTGAAATACTTCGTAATATTCGCATTTCTACTGTTGTCATCATTTGTTGAGTCTTTTTTGTTTCTGCCCTTGTTTCTGGAGCATATGTTAGTATTGGTCTCACACATGTTTTATATATCCTAATTTTACTTTCAACATTCATATTTTTATTTCTCCAAATTAAGCCCTTCAAAAAACCCGATATAATTGATGCTTTTGTTGCTTGTTCCTTTACTTCTTCTATTACATTTGTGTTACTTGTGATTTTTGATTCAAGATAATTAAAAGTCATTACTTTTTTTTCCATCGGCAAGTAAATTTATTTATTTATTTAAATTTTAAATATACAGAATAAAGAATATAATTACAAACAAACAAGAGAAATGGAAATAAAATAATACAAACAACATAAAAAGGAGATACAGTAGTATTAACAAAATTTGAGACCGAATGAGCAGCGCTCGTGTTCGGTCGCAGTTCAGATATATTATAAATAGGCCTATAAGAGAATGTAAAATAAAATAAAATAAAATAGGAAATAGAAAATAGAAATTACTTGTTCTATACTTTTGTTACATACAGCCAGTTTACATCTAAATGGTTGTTTTGAGATTGTTAGTGATTTTTTTTTTTTTTTTTGGAGATTATCATATTGAATCCTTGAGCTGCTATTTCGAATTCGTACAGCATCCTCTGTAGATCATTTTCATTTTCTGTCAATAGGACTACATCGTCTGCAAAGCATAAGGTCCCTGAGCCAAATAACGCCATGTATATCTTTAATCCACCCTATTAAAATTTGGTAACGACACAAGTTTTCGGTATTGCACTACTGTAGCCTGCATTCGCTTGCAATCTAGTGATGAAATGAGTTACTAGCTGTCCGCTGACATTTACGAGTGACATTATATTCCATCATTTTCCTGTTGTGTGTTGATAGTGAATGGCTGTTCTTATATCAAGGTAAGAGGCAATATTTTATTTTGTGTGTTGAGCAAATAATAACTATATTAAACTGTATATTTTCGTGATCCTTAAACATTCTTCTATGTATAGAAAGTATTTGCTATCTATAAAATTTGAAAATGTTAGAGAAACAGGCATGTCATGTTATCAAGTACTCAGTAGCGCTTTAACGCCATGTGGCGTTAAAGGTCTACAGACATAATTTTAGGTTATGTTAGTACTAAGGCTGACAGTACAGCATCAGTGTGAAAACATCAGGAAAGTACTAAGCTTTCAACTTACAAATGTTCAGAATGTGCAGTGATGATATTGGTTCAATTGCTTATCAAACTCTTATTTTTTTTACATAACTTAATTTCTTTGTTTTACGTATTGTAAAACATTCATATTAAACTAAGGTAAATGCTTTTGTGTTTAATAACTTTCTACTGTGTCACATTGTCTCTCTTTTTCTTTTTTTAAAGTAAGGAGTCACTGGAAAACATATTTTCCTAATCCATCTGGTGTTTCAGTTTCAGATCAAGAATCTTTCATTAGTATTGGGTGATTTTGTATCTTTTATTAACAGAAACTCAAATTTAGTCGCTTAGTTCAATTTGTGTTGCTTAGGAAAAAATAATTCATTAGCAATTGAAGAGTTCGCGGGAAAAACGATGAATGTCACATTTCTGTTAAGGATTAGATAATGATCTAATTGAGTCTATAACTGCAAGATGTAGTGCTGTTTCTACAGAAAATAAACGAAAAGATTACTGTATTCGTGGTGATAATTCTCCTTTTTACCATTTTTCATAAGAACAACATTAAATTTCGTAGTGATCCATTGAATTAGATAATGACATCAACCTTAACAAAACTGTGACATTCATCGTTTTTCCCGCGAACTCTTCAATTATAAGTGTATAGGTTACTAGAAAATAGGTGGCGTTAATTGGACAACCTGTTCATAATAACGCCAGTTTACAAAGTTTTCTTATTTGAGTTCTAACTCTTGTTCGGTATATAATATATCCATTTTCATTGTGCTATTTTGTAAAGATAAGATTACAATTTCTATTTCGTAATTTTCGTCTTTGTACATAACTTATTTCCAGAGCAAAAGAGACTGAAGTGTTAAGGTGGCGTTATTTGGTACGTGTACCTTATTATTTTTGTGTTTTCCTTTCCTAATCTATAACCCCTGTTTGCTTTCTTGGTTTCCTTTATTATTTCATCCATGATGACACTAAATAGAATAGAACTAAAGCTATCTCCTTGTCTAATTCCTGTCTCTAGTGGTATTCTTTCTGTCAGCTTACCATTTATTCTAATTTTTGTGGTGGTGTTCCTTAATGACTTTTATTATTTTATTTTTTATCCCTTTTTCTTGTAATATTCTTACCACATCATTCATTTTTACTCTATAGAATGCTTGTTCTAAATCGATAAAGCATAAATACGCAGGTTTGTTATATTCCATAGCTTTTTCGCCAATCTGTCTCAAGGTAAAGATTGCATCAGTCGTCGACCTATTCTGTCGAAAACTTGTTCCTCCTCACTTATTCCAAGTTCCGTGATTTCCGTGTTCATTATTTTAGTTAATAATTTTAGTATTGTATTCATAAGGCATATCCCTCGGTAGTTTTGGGGGTCTCTCTTTACTCCCTTTTTAAATATAGGAATAGTTATACTTTCTTTCCACTGTTGCTGTATCTCCTTCTTCGTGTAGATTTTCTTGAAAAGTTCTTATATTTCTTGTATCAGCGGCTGTCCTCCACATTTTACCATTTCATTGCTGATATTGTTTACACCAGGAGATTTTCTATTGTTTAATTTCCCAATTGTTTCTTGAATAAGTTGTATAGGTATAGGTGTAATTATTTCATCATCATTTTCAACCAGCGATATCTCTGGTTCGTCATTTTCATTATCATATAGTTTCTTAAAATGTGTTATCCATTGTTGGGGTTCGATTGATGGTACTTGCAGATATTCGTTAATTGGTTTCCTTCTATTCCTTAACATAGTTCTCACTCTTCTTTGTCCCCCATATAGACCGCCATATCTTTTGAGCACTTTTCTCAATAGTCCTTCTTTATTGCTTTCACTTTATCATTGACTTTATTTCTTATTGATTTGTATTCCTCATATGTTTTTGTTCAATTTTTATATTCCAAATATATTTGTCTCTTTTCTTCTGTTAAGGTTTTAACTTCTTCACAAAACCAAGGTTTCATTAATCTTTTTTTATTATGTATATTGATCTTTCTTTTTCCAATCGCTTCTTCTGCAGCGTGTATTACATTTTCTTTTAACTTCATCCATGCAAATTCTATATTATCTTCTTGTATAATTTTATTTTCCTCTATTTTATCCTTTAGTCTACTTTGGTATAGATATTTTGTTGTTTCATCAGAAAAGGATTCCTCATTAAATTTTTCGATATATTCAAATGGTTATTGTTTCTGTATTTGCATAATATCCCTAACTTTTGCTAATACGTGGTTGTGCTGAGTTTCAATATTTGCCGAGCTTAAAACTCTCACATCTAAGATTTTTTGTGGTGGAATATTCTTATTCGTAATAACATAGTCAATCGTGCTTTTTTGTCCCCTGGTGTTCTCGAAAGTATATTTATGCTGTGGTTTGTGTGGAAAGTATGTGTTATTAATTCGTAATTCATTGTATGCACATAACTGAGTCGGCATTTCACCATTTTCGTTTTTTATATCTTCATTGTACTTATTCTTCACACCGGGAACAACATCATTGCCTACTCTGGCATTAAAATTTCCTAAGATGTATACATCTTCTGTTGAGTTTATTTTATTCAGTAGATGTTGTAATTCTTGATAAAAATGTTCTCTTTCTATCTTTGGTTTATTAATGTCCGGTGCATACACATTAATAAAGTGTGCTATTTCATTTCTTATAGTTTTCATACTTACATGGACTAACCTATCATTTACATAGTCAATTTCTGTAATATTGTTTTCCAACCTTTTATGAATTAAAACTCCCACTCCAGAAGCAGCTCTTTCGTTTTTGTTTTTTCCACTGTATACAAGTATGTAATCGTCATATGGGGTGTTTCCTTTACCTTTCTTCTTAGTCTCTGCTAAAGCACATATATCTATTTTATGTTTCTTAAGTTCTATTACCATTTCTTGATCTTTGTTGTTGATGGATGTAATATTCCAGGATCCTATCCGTAACATCTTTTTTTCTTCCAAGATCGTTTCCTTTTTCTCGCCGTGTCGTCAACTTGAAATCTATAAGGTTCATCCGAGGCACCAATATTCCTTCGAGCAATATATCTTCCACCCTAGTAGGTTGCTAGCCTTGCTTGGGCGTGTTTTCTGTAGGGGTCTACTTGCTTAGCCGACCTGGCCGAACGTTTCGGTTTTGAGGCGCCGAAATCTCGCCTGTCACCTCCTCCGTCTGCTACAATGAAGGTTGCATTGCCCAGGGGTCACGACATGGACGTGGAGGTAAGATTGACTGGCAGCGCTGACAGATGACATTGCTTCAGAGGGCATTTCACTAGACTTTTGGATGTCATCTATCGACATCGATGACATCCCTAGAGACCAATACCAACATTTGACCTCCCATCTGAATAATATTTTATTTAATTTTATAATAACTAATATGCCACGTTTGCCATTCACTTACAGTATATACAGACAAATTATTGTTGTTTGTAATTTTATACTTTGTCTTTTTAGGCTATCTACATTGGTAGGAAGTAAATCTTAAATAAATTATCTGTATTTATATGCATTTATCCCTTTTAGGTGTAGATCGTGCCAAACAACTGTTGGAATTGAAAAGCAAGCATGATGAAAAGAAAATAACGGGTTCGGATGTTATGAGAAATAAAATAATTGAAGCAATAAATGAAATTCCTTGGTATATTGCAAAATCAAACAAACTTTGCAACTACTGTTTTACTAGATAGTTTGATTTTTTCGAAATGTTTATTTGCGGGACATAAACATTGGGCTGTTTTAACGAGACAATTTTTTTTTTACAAATACTCCTCCCCATCAGCGATCTCAATGATAATAGTATTGTTCACCTCTATGATGCAGTAAAATCATTTATAACACAACTGTATTTATGGGTGGAACAACTACATAGAAGAGAATTTTACCATTTTCCATGAGTAAAGTCTATGGAACCATGTATTGTGGGTCCCTATCACCACGGCATGGCGCGTCCTCAGGTTGCGGATAGAGGAGACGGCCTCCAGATATGGAGGGTAGCTGTGAATATATTGAATAAGCAGTCGTGGACAGCCGATAAGGGGTGGTCCTCCAGCTTGGAGGTTGGGCGAAGGACTAACAACCCATCACCGTAAAAAACAGCTTGTTACGAATCCCTACAATAAGCTTCGGAATAGGACTGATTCTCTGGCACGACCACAGCAAAGGAATAAGGTTTTGAGATTTGGCACTTGGAACGTAACTAGTCTTTATAGAACAGGAGGGGTAACATTAGTAGCAAAAGAACTAGCTAGATATAGAATAGACTTCGTGGGAGTAAAAGAGGTTAGGTTAGATGGGAGTGGCATATCACAAATAGGAGATTACTTGTTGTATTATGGTGAAGGAAACAATAATCACCAATTAGGAACAGGATCCTTTGTTCATAAAAGAATAAAATCAGCAGTAAAAAAGGTCGAATTATCAGTGACAGGTTATCATATTTAGTACTTAAGGGTAGATGGTGCGGCATCATAGTTATAAATGCTCACGCCCCTATAGAAGAGAAAGAAGACCATATAAAGGATAGCTTCTATGAGGAATTGGAACATACTTTTGATCAGTTACCTAGATATCACATGAAAATTTTATTGGGGGATTTCAACGCTAAAGTAGGACGGGAGAATATTTTTAGACCAACTATTGGAAAAGAGAGCCTACACGTAACTAGTAGTGACAATGGAGTTAGATTAGTCAACTTTGCCACATCGAAAAAATTAAATGTCAGAAGTGCAACATTCCCCCATAAGGATATACATAAATATAAAACGTGATCAAGGATGAGAATGGTGACTTGCTTGCAGACTCTCCATCAATCCTAAACAGATTGAAAAACTATTTTGCGCAACTATTAAATGTACATAGGCCAAATAAAAATGATCGGGACGAAATTGAAATACAAACTGCTGAGCCATTTATACTTGAACCCACGCTTTCAGAAGTCGAAATTGCGATAGAAAATCTGAAAAAGTACAAGTCTCCAGGTATCGATCAAATTCCAGCAGAATTAATACAACAGGGTGGAAGTGCATTATATAGCGAAATTTATAAACTTGTACTTGCTATTTGGGAAAAGGAAATTGTACCAGAACAATGGAAGGAGTCCATAATTGTACCTATTTTTAAGGAGGGGGACAAAACCAACTGTGGTAACTTTCGAGGAATATCACGTTTGTTGACGTCGTATAAAATTTTGTCGAATATCCTTTCGAGAAGATTAACTCCATATGTAGATGAAATTATTGGGGTCCATCAGTATGGTTTTAGGCGTAATAGATCGGCTATTGATCAGATTTTTTGTATTCGACAGATAATGGAGAAAAAATGGGAGTATAAGGGTACAGTACATCAGTTGTTCATAGATTTCAAAAAGGCATATGACTCGGTTAAGAGGGAAGTATTATATGATATTCTTATTGAATTTGGTATTCCCAAGAAACTAGTTCGATTAATTAAAATGTGTCTCAGTGAAACTTACAGCAGAGGTCGTATAGGTCAGTTTCTATCTGATGCTTTTCCAATTCACTGCGGGCTAAAGCAGGGAGATGCATTATCATCTTTACTTTTTAACTTCGCTTTAGAATATGCCATTAGGAAAGTTCAGGATAACAGGCAGGGTTTGGAATAGAACGGGTTACATCAGCTTCTTGTCTATGCGGATGACGTGAATATGTTAGGAGAAAATCCACAAACGATTAGGGAAAACACGGAAATTTTACTTGAAGCAAGTAAAGCGATCGGTTTGGAAGTAAATCCCGAAAAGACAAAGTATATGATTATGTCTCGTGACCAGAATATTGTACGAAATGGAAATATAAAAATTGGAGATTTATCCTTCGAAGAGGTGGAAAAATTCAAATATCTTGGAGCAACAGTAACAAATATAAATGACACTTGGGAGGAAATTAAATGCAGAATAAATATGGGAATTGCGTGTTATTATTCGGTTGAGAAGCTTTTATCTTCTATTCTGCTGTCAAAAAATCTGAAAGTTAGAATTTATGAAACAGTTATATTACCGGTTGTTCTGTATGGTTGTGAAACTTGGACTCACTTTGAGAGAGGAACAGAGATTGAGGGTGTTTGAGAATAATGTGCTTAGGAAAATATTTGGGGCTAAGCGGGATGAAGTTACAGGAGAATGGAGAAAGTTACACAACGCAGAACTGCACGCATTGTATTCTTCACCTGACATAATTAGGAACATTAAATCCAGACGTTTGAGATGGGCAGGGCATGTAGCACGTATGGACGAATCCAGGAATGCATATAGAATGTTAGTTGGGAGACCGGAGGGAAAAAGACCTTTGGGGAGGCCGAGACGTAGATGGGAGGATAATATTAAAATGGATTTGAGGGAGGTGGGATATGATGATAGGGACTGGATTAATCTTGCACAGGATAGGGACCGATGGCGGGCTTATGTGAGGGCAGCAATGAACCTTCGTGTTCCCTAAAAGCCATATGTAAGTAAGTAAGTAAGTAAGTAAAGTCTATGGAAAATTCATCCAGTAACGTTAATATTGTTAATGGTATGATTAGTGTATTGCAAACCTTAAGCATTGAATTTAAAGAAAAGAGATTCTGTGACTTTAAGAATTTAGAAGTGGACTTTCTATTATTTACCAATCCATGGTGTGTTGAGATCTCAAATGTTAGATTCATACTGGTATTTACAGTTATAATTATTCATCTACAGAATGATAATTTCGGAAAATGTGAATTTGAGGAAATAATAGGCGTGGACATTATAAACAAATTTCTAAAGAATCATATCGTAATCTTCACAGGTTTCTATCAAACATTGGAAGCATGTTTGGTTCAACCTACATTTGTGAACAATTTTGTTCTGAGATTAATCTTAAGACCAAACAAAGAAGTAGGATTTCAAACGAACTCTTGGTTGAACAGCTAACCATTGCTATGTCCGATATTACGTCTAATTTTGAAAATCTTGCCTTAAATGATAATGATGACAATAATGAATGATTTGTTGGTCTGTTTGTGGGCGTTTTGATGTATATGTGTGTGTGCTTGGTCGGTTAATTGGGTTTTATAGCTCATAATCCGAAACAAATATCTTTTTATGTATTTATTTGGGCCTTTTTATTGTATTATTAAATGAGCTACTTTTCTTCTCAGTAAAGAGTAAAGCATAAGACTTACTTTGTAGTTTTGTCATGAGTACATATATGCGAGCCGCCTTTGAGCAATAGTAGGAGAAGTTTGTTTTGATTTTGATCCATGGTTCGTACATGAACTGATACATGAACCACTTGTTGGAACAAATCTTAAATTTATCTCCTGGGTAGGACAGTTAATTGAAGAAATTTTCGATAAGGAAAGATGGTAATAAACTGTAGAGAATTTGTGGGATGATGATTGGGAAAAAGGGAGTTTCCAAATAAAACCTGTTTTGATAATATCTCTATACCAGAAACTTATTTTGGAGTCGGCGGGATTTGAATTCCTGACATCTGTACTCTAACAGTTCGACTAAGGATGCTGTTTTTTACATTTAAGTGAAAAACTGTTTCTTTTTATTACTAAGAAAAGAACCCGCCTTTATTAAACCGTAGTTTGATATTAGACACGGAAATCCGATTTTCAGAGATTTTTTATGAGTGAATTGACGACGACAGGAAGATGCGGGTTTCAGCTACTGTTAACAGAGGTTGTATGAAATGAAACTGAGGCCCGGAAATTGTGTGTACGTAGCTTCCACTTCCTCGGAAATAACCGCTGCTAATAACGAGGGGCTTTGTGAGGCGGATCTCCATTTTCTTCGTTGCATCTCTGACTGACTTCCATAACCTCCAGATCCAATTACCGGCTTTAATAAAAAGAAGCGTCCGTTCTAAAAGAAAGCAGTTAAATCATCAAGTAATGTCTGTTTTCCTGCCTCTCTTGAAAATAAAATAATTTTTTCCTTTGAACGTACATATTTGGAATAATCTGCCAAATAATCACCTGGACCATCCATCTTATGTCTGACAATTCCAATATATAGTTACGAATTTTTATCTGCGTTCCTTTGCAAATAATGTAAACTAATCTATAGTATTTGAAGTAATATTCACATGAATGATAGTCAAATTCCGGCCATTAGGTACTCTCAATAATATTAAAATCATGTACTCACCTATCGTGGGTAATCTAGGAATATATTTTGATAACGAATTAAGTTGGAATTATCAATTAAAGAACACTTGTCTTGTAAAAAAAAGTCTGCTCATCTATTCACTCGTTAAGCCGGTTCATCATTTCTTCCCGCGCCACTGAAACAAACAGTTATAACACTCGTAATGCCGCACTTTGACTATTGTGACTTAAGCATAGAACTGTCGAATAATTTACAACGTGTTTATAATATGTGCGCAATGTCCGACGATACGATCATATTTCACCATTGTTCGAAACTGTATCATGACTCCAACTCAACGACCTCAGAACTTTACGCTGTCTTTCTCTTCTATTTTAAATTCAACCCAAGTTATCTGTCGTCTCGTCTTGTGTATTTATGTTCCAATCATAATCTAAATACTCGATCTCAGAACACTGACACACTGAATACACCTCATCATAACACTTCCCGATACTCTTCATCATTCACCGTTTCAATTTATCGTCATTGTAACTCCCTATCTCACACCTTAAGAGACTGTCAGACATTGACTACTTTCAAAAGCTGGTTGTCAAACAGATTGCTTAGAGTCTTAAAATATGATTTTTCTAATATATGATTTTTATTTTTAATATATAAATTTTCTTTATTATTTTAATAATTATTTCGATTCTCATAGCTGTAATTATTTGACTCACACAATTACATGTAACTAACTTGTCTTAATTTTACTATTCTTTTTCTTCTTATTATTGTTATTATTATTACTATTAATTGTATATTGTTCTATATTGCTGTTTTTTTTATATTTGCTGTTGTTCTTATACTGGTTGGGTGAAGGAGAGGGTCTTATGCTCTTAACTCTCCCAGCAGAAATACATCTATTGAATTAAATAAGTAAAATGTATACATCATAGGCAGAGATTCTGCAATTATTTTAGCAGTTTATGTTAGTCTATGGTGATGAGATAATTATGACTAGAAACCCAGATTACCTTCAACTCTCCATTACAGTACAAATTACTATTTTCTCTCTTTCTAAAGTAAGAACTTAATATATAATTCTAAATTTTAAGTTAGAAACTAATAATTGAAAAACATTCAATCGAAGCCTAACAATGTTTATATATTCTAAAGTGGTTTGTTTGAAGTTAAGTGAATAAAGCTTCCTTCTTGTGGTTTGTGAGAGAGTTTGTCTATAACACTAAAGTAAGGATATGTGTAAAATATGTGTGCTACTAGTATAATAATAGGACCTATATGCAATCGAAACTATAACAGTGAAATTTAAAGTAAGAATTATTTTAAGAACCTTTAATTTTAGGATTCCTCAAACGCTATTAAACAAAATAACAAACGGCGCTATAGTCATAATCACAGTATAATAGTTTAATTTATGCCAGAAAAGTGTTTAATCATGTTAGCATTACAAAAATTAGATTAATATATTAACAATATAAAGGTAATGAAAGTAGAAATGAAACTAAAGAGAGTGGAAATTCGATTCTATGAGCTCATGAAGATGAGCATGTAACGTAAAACATAGGGTATACTGGATGATGGAATAAAATTATAACTTAATTATGTGAAAGAAACCTAATTTGAATCTTTACATAGTACGTTCGCACTGTATCATAGTGTAAACAAGCGAGCTATTACATCTACTTTATAAATAGCGGATGTGGCGGCTATGTTACGAAATCTGAATAATCATAAGTTATTTTAAAACGAGTAAATGTGTTCTGCTGTATTATAGAAGCATGCGTTTGATGTGTTTCTGTTTTTATTTGTTGGGGCAGAGATATTTGGTTTGTAATTATGTGGAGATTTATTTACATGCTGAACTGGATCTAGTAACGTTTGATGTAACGTTTTGTTAATTAACGAAAATTGAACTTGATTGACTTCCGAAACCGAAACCGCGATGCGAACAAACATCATGTGGTGCAAGTGACGGCTTTGACTGGATAGTCCTGAAATATACAAGAGCTCAGATTCTGGTAATGCACACAACATGAAGAGGAGCTGCTGGCGGTCCGGATGACTGCGGCTATTTTAATTAGCGATGTGTAGCAATATTTTTGGAATCATTTTATTAAACACCAAATCTGAAACAATAATTTCTGAAATATGAAGATATTTCGCTCTCGCATTAAAATCTGTAACGTTTTAAAATATTTTTTTATTATTTACACAATCATTTGACAGAAGAATTAGTCGGAGCGAAAATGTAATGGCTTAATATCAGGAGCGATCTAAACTGACTGTGATTTCTACAGCCCCTTTATGAAAATTTTAAAATAATTTACGAGCACCACCATCGTCTTCTGGGAGTTTCTGACCAAGATACACGTTTGGTTTTCCAGAAACACTGGATCCATCAGGATTTTCAGATTCGAGTTTTACATCTAATAAAGTCAACAAACCGCAAAATCGTCAAACGTAGAAGACCAGTCCAAAGTCTCGTATGTCGCAATGAAGGGTTCTTGTCTGCCATAATGACTATTATAGCAGTCAGAACATGAATCTTTGCTTCACCAAGTCATATCACTTATTGAATATAGACTGGCGCATGTATGGCATCTGAATTTCCTGGACTGCACTTATTTTATGCAGTAATCAAGAAACCAACATTTTTTAAGTATAAATAAAATTATTAGCGATAATTTGTATAAAGGTTTCATTTTTCTTAACGCATATGTCACTTATGTGTATTTATAAACAAATAGCATGAATTTCGTGATAATGTGTATCTATTGACGAAGTTTATTGTTTTCAGTACATTACTTTAAGTTGAAATAATAATAATAATAATAATAATAATAATAATAATAATAATAATAATAATAATGGAAAAAAGTTGTGGTAATTTATTTCATCACTTAAGTCAGAGGTGGTTGCGTTAGGAATAGCAGGGGAGGTAAATGGTGAGAGGGGGTTAGAGATCTTAATTCCTGTTGACATGTAGATGCAATAAAAACCCAAATTATCTCAGAAAATGGCAGATTTGCGAAGTAGAACTTTTCATTGTGTTTGTCTTTTCTTTTCGGCTGAATAGCGTCGTTCGTCATATTTTATTTTTCAGAAAGGAATGAACTTAAGGATAATATATTTGGGGAACGAGATATTTAATAAATGTTATCGATTCATTAACATCTAAGATTATGCCATTAATAATTTTGAATCAATTATAAAAAGCAGAAATTATTAAATACGCAGCCACCAGCGTGGCTCAGTCGTTTAAGGCACTTGCCTGCCGGTCTGAAGTTGCGCTCGGGCGCGGGTTTGATCCCCGCTTGGGCTAATTACCTGGTTGGATTTTTTCCGAGGTTTTCCCAAACCGTAAGGAGAATGCCAGGTAATCTATGGCGAATCCTCTGCCTCATCTCGCCAAATAACATTCTCGCTATTACCAATCTTATCGATTCTAAATAATCTAGTAGTTGATACAGCGTCGTTAAGTAACCAAATAAACATAAATAGGGACAATAAAGCAATGTAAAAAACCTGAAATGACAGAGTAAAAGGGAGCAGTGGCTTATCTGCAAGGTACAATAATAATTTATTAAAACTAAAACTTAGTACGTTATTGCTATAGGTAACTAGGCCTGGCGGTTTCGGTCCCGTGGACGTAAGGTTAATGGTACATTTACTATAGCATACTAGATGTTGGTCGCGTGGCATGAGCAGACGGCCATATAAACAAAGGTATGTATGCACCGATGGACTATCGGTTGTGTGCACGAACATTCCTAGGAGGCTACAACTACATTACATACCTACTACTAATGCAGACTACAAGTTGTTCCTAAAATAGGCAGTCAAGGCTAAGTTGCATATGCCTGTAAGGATACATAACTTGAAATAACATTAAATCTGAACATACGTTACTTACATATCTAGAAGAACAACATATGAATAATTTAAATAAATTTTGTATAACCTAATTTATCTACAAGTGAAGAGTCGAATTTCTGAAAAGCCGATGTACACATTTTCGAAATGGTTTTCGATTAAAATTCGATATTTTCTCCTATCCCTACATTCTAAGATAAATGATTGTACCATAAAAAGACTGATGTATGTGTACTTACAGAACTTCGAACGTCGAAAATTTGAAACTGATTTACAGTCGAATTTTTCTTTCGATTTTCTTCAGTTTTACACAACTCTCTGGAAAAGTCCATTTTGCCGTCCGGTTTTGTTTGTGACGTGCAATGCATGTCTGCAGCATCCTTATTTTCCATTAATGCAATAGGCCCATTTTTCTTATATTAGTATTGCAATGGGCCTATATATTTTCGTTTGCGTCCTCTTATAATTGAACGTCAAACCTTGCAATGAATTGCTTACTGTCCAGTTCCTTCACAATATTTCACTTAGACTAATATTTATTCGTTGGAGCAAATTGTTTCCGCTGTATGTATTGAACAACTGAACTCCCGGTACCTTAATTTTTAGTAGGTTATTTTACGACGCTCTATCAACATCTTAGGTTATTTAGCGTCTGAATGAGATGAAAGTGATAATGCCGGTGAAATGAGTCCGAGGTCCAGCTCCGAAAGTTACCCAACATTTGGTCATATTGGGTTGAGGGAAAACCCCGGAAAAAACTTCAACCAGGTAACTTTCCCCGACCGGGAATCGAACCCGGGCCACCTAGTTTCGCGCCCAGACGCTCCACAGGTGTGAACAGTACCTTAATATAACACCTTCTCCTTAAGATCAGTGTAATCGGTGGTTGTCTTATGCTGTGTGTAAATAGGGACTGCAAGACGTAGACCAGTAGTCACAACCATATATGCACGTAACTTGTTTCTTTGTTTGGGTTTCGAAAGCGCCAGCCCTGTTTATAATTAACAGTAATAGCATTCGTAATCATAATAATATTTAGTAATAATCATGATAAAATTGTTAATAATTATCATACAAAAATTAATTTACGTTTAAATTATATAAACTCTTCATGTTTTTAGTAAAATGCCTTCGATCGGTGTATACTTATATGGAGGATAGTATTTTATTGCGTATTACGCAATACATACTCTTTTCTTTGTACGTAACAATATAATTCACGTCCCATTCCCTATGATATGCCCTTGCTTCTTTTCTTTCCATCGTACAACAGTGGTGTATTAGGTTACAGAAATTTTGCCACTATAGAATATCTACAGTAGACTATTTTTGTTGATTATTCATTGCTAAGTCGTGGTGGAGGGAGGAAGAAAAGTAACGTTGTGACGTATGTGGCTCCGGCGGAGGCCAGATTTTCCCTACCCTGAATGAAGTCACTTCAAGTTCTATATCACGCACTACTAGGTTGGTATTTATGTCCCAATGAACTAGTTACATTTAAGCGCTAATTTTAATGTGGAAATGTTTACTGGAAAAGTAATTCAATACCTTATTTCATTTTAGAAGGCATAAAGATACCGGTCTCGAGCCGTAGCGTCGCACAGTGTGTAATTTAGATAGAAAGTCTAGCCAGTCAAAAGTCATTTCTCAAAAAACTAATTTTCATAAAATTTGGTATGTACCTTCAATTATTGAAGTGAACAAGTTTTCAATATCGAAAATGAAAATACTGTAGCAACTAATTTTACAAATAAAATATTCGGTTGAAATTAAAATATAAATTAAAGTTCATAATGTGGAATGCGCTTAAAATTTGAAAAGTAAGAATGAATATTACTATATATCTTACTCGTTCAGAACTCAGATGCATCCTCTTGAGAATCTGTAACCTCGCTGGTAGTCTCTCCTTCAGCAGCACTGAGTAATGTAGGCTCGGAGAGTAACTGCAGCACTTCTCTTGAATTTCCTTAAGCTGATGATATAAGGGTCGAAAGAAATAAGTAGCCTGAGCAAAATATAGATATTTGTTTCTTTTCTTGATGTTTTTCTTGTGAAAACTTCTCTGAAAAGTCTATTATCTTTGTTCCTCGTTTCCTGGGTTTCCTCAGATAGTTTATCAGTAGGTATAATAGTGTCCTGTGACATTTTGTCCATGAACCAAGAATTTGTGAAGGGCTGTAGGCATATAATACTATTTGTGCAAGCATAAATATAATTCCCGTATCTCCTTTGCATACATGCCAAATGTCAATATTGTAAACCTGCAAGAAAAGGTTTTTAACATTATGGCCTATATATAGACGACTTATTATATTTCCGTATATTCCAGTAATACATGCGAAAGTGAAAACCTCCCTTAAAAGTCTTCTTGCGGTATTTCCATAGTTTTTATTGCGACTGCTTTGCTTTGTCATTTCAACAAGTAGTCCCCTTTCCTGCCTGAACGTAACCTAGCTTTAATGTTTCATACTAATTAATACGGTGGATAAGTTATAAATTAACTGTTACAAGATTTTACATTTCCCCTAATTATTTACAGTATATTGATTAGAGGTCAAGTGTAAATCAGTAATCAAAGCGAGATCCTTATTAGGTGACATTGTTGGTCGTTCCTGCAAAACCAATTCCCTCCCCCCATCCGCACGTTGAAGTGATGCAAGTGGAAGCTCTCCTGCAATATTGGCCGCATCTCTTTTCATAGAAGCTCTGAAACTTATCTGGGCAGCAGAAAGCTTTTCTTCTGGCGACCTTTCCTAAAAAAGTGGACTATTTTTTCTTCATTTTGATCTTTCGCTCAGTTCTCTGAAAAGTTTACTGGACGTCCTCTAATACATATACTGGCAGACTTAAATTGGAATTATTTTGTAGCAGATAGCAAAGCATTATATATTTTATTCTCAGATTTTCATCTTGGTTCAAACATAATAGATTCTATTTTAAGATTTTATTCTCATTTCTGCTGCATTTTTCCCATCGTAATCAATTTTCGAGCATAGAAATCTAATTCATTTCTTTATTAACTGTAAAATGTCTTCAGAGCAATCTTTGAGACCAAAATGTTCAATTATTTATATATATATATATATATATATATGAGAATTTCACTTTTCCACACCTCGAAAACAGCCCTCCGGGTTACGGAGCTCATGATGTTTGGAAATAATTAATAGTTATTCTGTATGCGTCTGGTTGCAGAAAAAAATCACGACGTCTTCCTCAGAAAAGCATAATGAATATCTGCACAAAATTTTATAGAGGTAATACAGAGCTACACCTTTTAAAATTCAACCTAAAATAATGTAATAAAGTTGAACTTCTACTCTCTGTACATGTTTATTCAGACACTTATTCTGGACAACAAGATGAATTTTAGCAAAAAGAATTAGTTTGTTTGTAAGTATATATCTTCTTATAATATATCCACACTTTGTATTAGAGAAAAATATTATATTAACTTTCTCACTTCGCATCATCCAAACGCAAATTGCGCGCCTGCCTCTGCAGCGTAAATGATCTTATCGGCGACATCGCTCTGTTGTGAATGTCCACTACCAGATGTAAGCAACTATCATCACTTGGATATAATATTTTGGAATGTTATAAACACGTCTACATAAGAATTTAGTATTAAAGACAAGGGTGTGAAACATGATTTTTGGCCGGCTAGCTGCGTGAAATTACACACTGTGCGTCGTGGCCTAGGCATCATGCCTGTGACTCGCACTACTGAATTTCCACTGGTTCGAGTTCTCATGAGGAAATAATTTTCGCATGAAATTTCAGCCAGTGTATGGAATCGTTGCCCACCGAGCATGATGATGATGATTAATTTGGGAAGCTATGATAGGTAGCGGAATCCGGTTACAGAAACCAGCTCTAACAGTTGGATGATCGTTCACCATTGTTGATACATGTGGACGTGAGACCGGCAGCCACCTAGTCGGCTTGGCCCTTTATGGGCTATCGTGCTACTGGTTTAATTAAATTTTTAATAAAGTTATTGAGGTGCTTATCAGACAAGATATAGGGGTTCCTAAGCAATTTTAGCCCAAACAGACATTTTGTTCACCGTGATGGAATGAATTGCGTGCTGTTTGTGCTACTCGGTTAGGCCGACTTCAACATCCATACTACGCATTCCTCTTTTGCCTTCAAATCCGTCACCATACCTCTGGATGTGGTCTTCCATAACTCTAATGATGTCAAACAAACAATATTGCATTACAATTGCCACTTGAAGTGTATTTTATGTGTTCTCCCAATATAACACTGCTTAGCTTTACTTTGAAGATCGTTTTATTTTTATTCATATTTACGAAAGGAAGTCAATGCATTCATGGATCTAGAATTACTTATAAAAAGGAACTTTTTCATTATTGCCAGAAAAATGGAATATAATGAATTTTGAATGTACAACATACAACGAAGCAAAACTAATTTATTACCTCAACTAGTCCTTCTCTTGTGAACCAGATCGCACGTCCCCTGACCATGCGCACTTCCTTCTTTCTGGGACTTACAAATATCTGTGCGACAAAACTTTTTTCTAAGACTGTACATCTATTATCAGGTAGTACATCTCACTTGACGATATTTTTCAGAGGAAGAACAATAATTGTTTGTATACATCTGGAGTCTGATTAATGTAACATGTAGCTAATTAGCGATGTATACAATTATCTCCTGACTTCGTTGCCTCATAAGTGATGCCATATTGGCATCTCTTGTAGCGTTCAGACCTGTCTTCGGACAGTTGACTAAACAATCCCTGAAAAAGTGTGATCTCATGCTCAGGGGAGGTTGCAATACATAATAAAGTTACATGCATAAATTACAATAAATTAACATGTAAAAATATTTACTCACAAGTTGCTTACATATATTTTTAAATCTGAAACTGTTGAAGTTATAGAGATGAAGGTATTTCTTTTTTAATTTGTTACAAATTGTAGGGCCGGTATTACTACTATGATTAAAAGCAGTGGTCGTTAAACACTTCGGTTCAAACAAACGTACTATGTCCATATGGTGAAGATTGAGTAGAGCGGAGGAAAATTCTCTTCAACACCGGGACTAGAACCCGTGTTTTCAGCTCTTCATTCTGACGTTTTATCCACTGAACCACACCAGATTCTAGTTCCGATACCGGATTGAATCCTTCTCAGTTTGAGTCCTACCTCTCTGTTCCCCTTTGCTGACCTATCCTCATGTACTGTCACAAATATGTGACAGTGGCACAATGTCCAACACTGTGTACAGAGGTGCACTCATCACGAGTGTCTAAATGGCCGGGGTCCGACGGAACAAGACGCCGTCTTGAATCACGAAGTGAATAATTACTCTTAATATATGTACTTCGGTACGTCATAGTAATATAATAGTATTATATCCATGCCTTTGGTTTTGTGTTTGCGAGTATAGGATGTGAAATATCCGAAGGACTCCTTGCAAAAAGGAGGTGGCTCCACTTTTTGGTTAAATTAATGTTTTGCTTCTTTCATACTTTAAAAAATATGCCCGATCTTTTAGTGCAAGAACAGTGTAATTCCGAGCGTTTGGTAGTAAGTTATAGTGGAATTGGAGCTGAGCTCCCAATCGTTTCGTTGCAAAGGAAGAAGCTGGAGTTCTCCTGTACATTGTGAACCGTAAGACATCATCAGCCACAAGGTATAGACCACTTGGTTTTTGTTCCGTCATTAGAGGATATAATTGTGAACCGTAAGTAATGTCATTAATTCCGAGGTATTATTCTTTGAGATATTTCAAACAAAAAAAGGTAAATACAATTTTGCTATTTTTTGCGTCCAGATCGAGATAAAAATTGATTTTTGTTTGAAATATTTTATAGGTTAATTTGAGAAAGCCATTGATTGAATTCCCAATATGCTCAGTCAATTTAAGAGAGTAGAGTATTATGATAATAAGTAATTGAAAGAATTATAGTTTTATCCTTTAAATGTGCAGAAATTTGATCCGAACAGATGTAACTTTTCGTTCTGCAAAGGAATTTTAAAATGTTACATTTTTTTCGGATCAAATGTCTGCACAATTACAGGACAAAACTAAAATCCTTTCAATCATTCATTATCATAATACACTGCTCTCTTAAATTGACTGAGCATATTGAGAATTAAAACAATGGCTTTCTCGAAACACGTTATGACATATTTAAGATAAAACAGTTTTTTTTCTCGAAAAGGAAGCAAAAACGAGCAAAATCGTCTGAAACTTTTAAGTTTCAAATATCTCAAAGAATAACCCCTTGAAATTAAGACATTACTTACGGTTCACCCTGTTAGTGTGCGTGTGTGTGTGTGTGTGTGTGTGTGTGTGTGTGTGTGTGTATATATATATATATATATATATATATATATATATATATCTGTTATGTCTTGTGTTGTAGTTCACACAGTAAATGTTTGTTTAGATGTTCAGTGTAAAATATGGTTATATCCCCTTAAATTAGTAAGTGTAATAAACGAGTGAGTGATAAAATGAAACTCCTGGGTACCTAGGACATACTCTGGAAAAGGTAAGTAGCTCAGTTTAAATTTGAATTTTTAAAGATGTTTTTGTCGTTTTCCACAACTTTATAAAAATAGAGCTAGGTACCTCGTTTTTACAGGGAGCTCTTCATCTACGATTTTTATTTATAAAATTTATTCAGGTTTCAGATTCTATAAATAAAGTTTTCGGTAGGACAATCAATTAGGTTTTTAGAAATATTTCAATTATTCTTCTCTGTAATATATATATAGTTGATTAAACACCTCATCCTATGAGTTATAGACTGAAATAAGGCAAGGTAACTTGTACATAGTACTTCTACTGGTATATTTACTTAACTTTGAAAATTATAATAAACATGTCATGCTAGTGTTTGCTTATGTAGTATGAGAGAAAGGATGTTGGGGTCCATATTATAAAATCGTACAAAAAGCACCACACCATAAATATAACGCACATGGAGGCCTATTCATTCTTTCCGGCTGACGTACCCATCGTGGAAGTTGGTCGTGCATCACGTTAAAATGCAAGTTTATTGCGTAGAAACAGCTGGAATAGCGGGGAGCAAAGGATAGAAAAAGTGGGAGAGAGAAAAGGAAGGAGACTAGTTAGTAAACACTGTCTCGGAATAGAGTTGGAATAAGTTCTTTTCTTGGTTGTGGAGAAATAATAAAATTCCATAGAAGGAAAGAATTAATAAATTAATAATCTGCATGCCGGCGGCATGCGTTGATACCAGTTAAGATTATTACTTGTTCTTTTTTCACAGATTTCTAAATTGAGTTAAAGATTATTATTAGCAAGGAGGCTACAGCTTACAGTTCATAAGTTCGCAACACCGTCATTTTTGCGTAATAAAGCTCCTTTCCAGTTTTGTGTGTTTTCCATCAGACATTTGTTGTATTCTGCGGATATTTTCATAAAATATTCTGCACTGGTATTTTCACAGTTAACACGATTATGGCAAACTTTTGACGTAATGTGGGGCTACTGGTTTTTAGTTAGTTTTGTCTTGTCTACTTCTCTTTATCGTTTAAATACAGACTTTTCAATTTTATTCAAGAGCGAAGACCTATTGTTTTAAATTCTTTGACTCATAGTAGGTTTATTATTGTAAATTTTGGCTAAAGAAAAACTAGTTAATAATAAATATTCTTTAATAATAATAATAATAATAATAATAATAATAATAATAATACTTACTTATACCTTTTAAGGAATCCGGAGGTTCATTGCCGTACTAACGTTAGCCCGCCATCGGTTCCTATTCA
This sequence comes from Periplaneta americana, assembly GCF_040183065.1. Taxonomy (NCBI): domain Eukaryota; kingdom Metazoa; phylum Arthropoda; class Insecta; order Blattodea; family Blattidae; genus Periplaneta; species Periplaneta americana. Next base: position 127,869,495 of record NC_091118.1, on the reverse strand, counting down.
GAGCAAGATTAATCCAGTCTCTGCAATCATATCCCACCTCCCCCAAATCCATTTTAATATTTTCCACCCATCTACATCTCGGCCTCCCCAAATCTCTTATTCCCTCCGGCCTCCCAACTAACATTCTACATGCATTTCTGGATTCGTCCATATGTGCTACATACATACAGTTATATAAAATCTTCATGGTTTTAGTAAAATGCCTTCGATCGTTATATATACTGTATTTTACGTTTACCTCATCAGAATATGTGCTGTGCAGTTCTGGTAAGGTAGTGAAATGGGAACATTTGAATATGTGCTCTGTTTTCCGTGATTATTGGGGAAAGCAAAGATAAAATCTAGTGGTAAGTCTGAAAAAAAAAGAATGGTACGCAAAATACCATGTAAACAGTAGAATATGTAAATAAGTTTTAGTAGAAACTGTACAGCGGAAAAATGAAATGCAACATGGGTATATTAATCGCTGTGTTGAATTTTCGGTGTGCTGACTATCCTGAATTGTTTATGTGTTAAAATATAGTGTAATAATTGCAGCGTGTTAAAGTCCTTAAATATTTAATGATTTAATTTCCACGCATTCACCGTGTCGGCCATTGGAAGCGCGAACTGCTAGCTGTATTACGTTGCATTATACAAGCGCTGTCAGTTTAATGTTGAGTTGTAAGGGCCTATAGGTTGTGGTCCTCTCCTAATTTTGCATTTTTTAAACAAGATATCCTCTATATAAAGTATAATACTTGGAAATTATTTAAGGGGGTTTGTACATGAAAGCATAGAAAAATAAATAATATCTTCATATATACAGGATATAAGGGGTATAAGTGCCTTCCTTTTCACAGTCGTCGGGCAAGGTCTACAGGATCAAAAAATGTCCGTACAACATAAGAACAAAACTTCATAATTTTCCCAGAAAAAATATGTCTTGTTATTCTATTCGCGTTATACTGCTTATATCGTTAGTAAAATTACGAAAACAATTACATCTGTAGTTATATCTAGCAAAGAGTTAATATTATAGTAGTTTAAATATACAGGGTGTTTAAAAATACGGGGCATAATTTCAGGTATGTATTTCCCACATGTAGACAATCAAAATAGTTCATTACAACATATATATTTGTGTGTTCTATTACGTTTTCGTGAAATTAAATAAAATTGCATACTTAAATTTGTTAATATTCTGGCGTCAGAGACGTAGCAACGTGTTCAGTAGGCAGTACTCTGCACGGACGTACGTACATGTCAGCTGAGTTCAAGCTCCCTGTCCATAGGTCTACTGCAGAGTGGATGACAACTTACGGTACCAGGTATTCGATAAACAACTAACAATGTCACTCACAGTTTAGGAATATCATATGTTATTAATTTATGGAGAAAGTCGTAATTCAAGTGAGGCAAGGAGATGTACCATCAATGTTTTCCGCAATGAAGGTTATCTAATAGGCGAACTTTTGTAGCGGTTTCTCCAGGATTATTAGAAACTAGAAGTCTCTTACCTCGTTTCGAAATTCACACAAACAGAAATTTCTTTAAAAATGTTAGTGCTTTATGGAAGCTGGAGAGATTAAAATGTTGCACTTAAAAGAAAAGTTCGTGTGATGTTATGCAGTAAACCATTATTGTTTATTTCTTTGACATACAATAAAAATGGACAAATATTCCCAATATTGTTAAATAAAATGGAAATGTACCATAGGATTCTATTAATGAGATTGAAAGTTTACTTTTGCTGTTCGTTTTATGTAAACAATGGTCCGCATTAAACAGAGTATCTGTTTTCTACCGGTATGTCTGTATCCGCTTAAGGTGTACCATGTACATGTAAACTCCCTCTTCTCCATACAGCAACGTTGCCGAACGCCTAATATTGTAACCTTTAATAATTAGTTGAATATTGCAATTAGAAAAAAATTGTGAGGACATATTTTCTTCCTTATGACATGAACAATCATCAGTTAAAATAATGGCACTTATACCCCTTACACCCTTACCAATTTTTAAATATTATAACCCTGTTGTTATGGCAAAAAGTAAATTAATTTTAAGTCAAACTTACTCTAACAAAAATTTGTTAATAATGATGAACTTACACTGCAGATATATTGCAAAAAAACGTATGTCCAATTCCTATCGAGAAATAAGTCTGTTAGTAGAATTTTTAATTTTTTTTTTCCAAAAAAACTCTGAAAACTATTGCGTTACTTCTGTTGTACGTATGGAAAAATAATTAACTGATATCACCAGATAGCAAGTTGTTCATATTTTTCTTACCTAAGGCAGAAAAAATATCAAACACTGAACACAATATTTAGGCCTGCACGGAACTGAATAACATCCACCAGCAACAGTCACTTTCTTTTCAGACGTTCAGCTTTAAGCTTCAACAAGAATTTTATTACGAAAATTTCTGAGCGTGCGAATGCATATTCATTGTTACTTAGTTCGATTTTATTATCGGAGATGAGAAACACGATGGAGTATAATGCTGATTTATTTTTAAAACATTGAGCATAGACGATGCACCTATTGTAACTTTGAGAATTTTACAACTCATATAACCGATCAGCAAAACTAAAATAGTTTTCAAATCGTAGTCGTACATGTATGAGGAGGTGACGTTCAGAAAGAGTTACGTCAGGTTGCTAAGAGTTTTCAGTATGAGCCGAAGTCTTTGAAGTTAATAAAATATCATGAAATAAACGTTTAATTGATTGAATTTCTTTGCCATAGTCGTCAACAGACACTTCTGTGATAGCTATGGATCGCAAAACAAAAATAACGTTATTTTCCATTCTCAAATCTAATGGTTTTTCCACATTTACCTATGAGCGTAATTCGAAAGTCTTGAATCAAGTTTGAAGAAACTCCAACTGATCCTTTACCTGTCTGATCTTCAGCATAGAAATATAAAGCTATTTTAGAGTCTTCTATTTAAACTATACCCATTTAAGAAGAAATAACCAGGCCTCTTAAATTGATGAATTAGGTAAAGCCAGAATTTGTTGAAAATAAAAACAAAGTTTAATACCATCATCTACAAGTGTTTTAATAAATTTTTAAATACTGCAGCTAGAAAATTGTAAACTCGTTTCCCTATTATACAGAGTGTTTAAAAAATACGGGGCATAATTTCAGGTATGTATTTCCCACATATATACAATCAAAATAGTTCATTACAACAAGCGTCCGGAAATGCTTTATTTCCGAGTTATGGCCTTCACAACATTGAAATTCACCGGAACGTTTTTCTTTCCGCAGGTCGTTGCCGTCAAAGGAGACATTAAGAGGGCACTCTGACAGGTTATTCCGAGGCGAAGGTTACATTCAGTGTTGTGTAGGCGTTAGACTGTGCGACATGTATTCAAATCAAGAGCTGGCAGAGATACACTTCATGTACGGTAAGGCGGACGACAATGTTGCGCTGGCTCGTCGTTTGTACCAGGAGAGGTACCCACAGCGACAATGTCCACATCGGAAGACATTTGTACGTCCCCATTACCGTCTGTGCGAGTATGGAAAATTTAACTCTCCTGGTTTGGGAAGGGGACGACCAAGATCTACAACTCCAGAAATACAGGAGGAGATTCTAGAGGCTGTGAACATGACTCCTTCTATCAGCACACGAAGGGTAGCGTTGCAAGTCAATGTTCCTCATACGACTGTCTGGATACTGTTGAAAGAGTATCAATTGTATCCTTATCATTTGCAACGTGTACAGGCCCTGTCACCAGCAGATTACCCTGCACGAGTTACGTTCTGTCAGTGGTTCTTGCAGCAGTGTGGTGTAAATCCGAACTTTCCTGCCTTAGTATGAAGCACAGTTCACACGAGATGGCATAACAAATTTCCACAATCAGCATGTATGGGCTTATGAAAACCCACGTGCAACTGTTCCATCTCATCATCAGGTGCGGTTCTCCCTCAACATGTGGGCCGGTATCATTGGTGATCGATTAGTTGGACCCCATGTACTTGTAAACAGACTTACGGGGTAGGCGTACACAAACTTCCTGGAAAACCCCATACCTCATGTTTTAGAAGACACTCCACTAATTAATCGTGAACACATTCACTTCTTGCATGATGGCGCTCCTACACACTTCAGTCGTACGGCTCGCCGGTACTTGGATCGAAGGTTTCCTGATCGATTGGTAGGTAGAGGTGGCCCAATTGCTTGGCCTCCACGCTCACCTGATCTGCACTCTCTCGATTTCTACTTGTGGGGCCATTTAAAATCATTTGTTTATTCGTCTCCGGTGCCTGATTTGGAATCCCTTCGGAATCGAATTGTGGCATGTTCTGAGGACATACGCAATACTCCTGGCGTTTGGGATCGTGTTCGCAGGTCAATGAGACATCGATGTGAGGTCTGTATTCAAGCAGGAGGTGGACATTTTGAACATCTTCTGTAATGACAACGACCTGCGGAAAGAAAAACGTTCCGGTGAATTTCAATGTTGTGAAGGCCATAACTCGGAAATGAAGCATTTCCGGACACATGTTGTAATGAACTATTTTGATTGTCTACATGTGGGAAATACATACCTGAAATTATGCACCGTATTTTTTAAACACCCTGTATATTCTACCTTTTTCCCTTAGACCGCTTCTAGTTTTGACTAGATGCTTCAATTTCTGACATTAGCTCCAAATATCTGAAGCCAGATATTTCGGAACAGAATTTTACTCACTTCGGTACCTACTGTCATTTTACTGTAAAGCACTCTTTATATCCAACAATTTGCTTACATTTAAATTAACATCTAAATAAATTCTTCTTTCGAATTTAATTTCGACTTCCTGAATTCTGACTAATCTCTTTTTTTGGGATAATGTAAATTGCCTCCTAGAGTACCGTTTGTCTTTCTTCAGGTACGTAAATTACCTCCTATTTGCTATAAATATAAATTGACTCCCATTTGTCTAAGAAGTCGAATCTTGAAAACCGCGACTTTCTCGACACATGGTACTATTTCATTTATACGCCAAAATAAAGTATCGCAAATTTCAACGTCAAGGTCTAAGCAGAGTGTATCGAAAAGGAGGTTAGGAGATTGACTTTGTTAAGTTATTTTCGGAATACTTTTGTACAACCCAAAAATATTGATGAATGATTCATAGTTATATGATCATCAAAACTCAACAAAGGATGAAGAAGATTGTTCAAACTAGATTCTGAGCGCTTAGCCTACATCTTAGTAGATGCCATATTCCCTCCAGTGATGTAAGCAGAATAATCCTCATTTAGGCGCATCACAAACCTGTGAATCTTACTATAGGAAACTCAGCAGTATTTTTAACGCCAACCATCTAGATAATTTATCATTTTCTTGAATTTCTAAAATAAATACATAGCGACACTTATGTCTCTCTTAGAAGTCAGGGCAAAAGGAATAAGACTGTTTTGCGCAAATAATTACTTTTACGAAATAAAATACTTGCTCTTTAACAAAAACAGAACACGACTTCAGTTTCTTAGGGCAGTTTGTTTTAAATTCCTTCCTATTTTAAGGGGCCACTGTTTAACCATATCAGTAATATTATATAATGTGAATAAGAAACACAGCTGGGTAACTTTCGGTGCTGGACCCCGGACTCATTTCACCGGCATTATCACCTTCATTTCATTCAGACGCTAAATAACCTAGATGTTAATACAGTGTCGTAAAATAACCCAATAAAAAAATAAGAAACACCACTTCAGAAAACTTTGTATTAGGCCTATTACACAAGAAAGTATTAGCAGATTAGCTTTATATTATTTTATGATCGACCATGCCGAAATGTAGTATAATTATACACCTGGTAGCAGTCCTTTAATGCATGTCATTAAAGTACACCTACTCATTAAAGTAGAGCTTTTCAGCCAATGACAACTCAGCTTACAGGTGTTCAGCCAATGTCAAGTCAGCTTTGTACCGTTATAAAATCTCAAGTATCGATTATTCTCGAATATGCAATCGAAAGAGAATTAGCGAAAAGTCACGGAGGCTCGAAATCCAATACTGTCGCAGAAGGTTATGTTCCGTTACTATAATAATTAGCGTTAATTGTAAATAATATTCAAATAAATTCAATTTGTCATCTCGTTTTTCAATGTCGAATTCAATAATCAAGTTTAACTGGATTACATCAAGGTCAATGACATTATTGTTCCTCGGAAAAAATCAATACTTTCGCGTCTGCGCACATCTCACAATTCACGACCTAGAGCAAGGTCACTTCCGATCTTGTCAGATACAAATAAAATGTATAAGTTACATCCGAATAATTTCAAATTAGAAGTATGGTCGAGCATAATAAGTCGTACGAAACTCGCCTATAATGCTAATTAAGAAGCTCGTATGAAAATTATGAAACGAGCGCAAGCAATTTAGGAGGAAATTGTTGGTTCATATGGCGAATTTAAAAACAGGAGGCATGTTCACCACCCCACGTAAAAAGAGGCAATTTACATAACTCAGATCATGCAAACAGGAGGCAATTTACGTACCTTCTTGACTGGGGATAGCAATTTACCGTTTCTGTTCTTGGTAAATGTCCATGTCTTACATATGCTGCTACTATTATGATTTCATAAAAATTCAATCGTATCTTTTCGAATTTTTCCTTCTTTCAGTTTTTTTTTTATTTCTACGACGCGGAACTACTGCGTATGTTTCCTTTCCGAAGTAAAATATGCTAAAGGTTATTGTAGTTTAACAATCTATAACCGAATCTGAATCGGCTAACTTTGATTCATGTCAACTTTAATAAGTGTCTCGTTTTTTTATTTTGAAAATCTGGTCATTCTAGCGTAAAGATAAGCAGCATGGATTTTTTCTGTTATACTGTACTTCTGTGCTATGGACTTAATCCGGGTAGCCATGAAAAACTGAATAATAAAATAATTTTCTGCTCACGTTATTATAATTTTAAACGCATCCTAGTGGATGTCGATTACCCACATACGAGTAAGTTACGTACATGAAAAAAAAGAACACTCGCACATTTGAAAGAAGCCCTGATGATGTAGAGAAATCTTTTATAAAAAGAGCGCTTATCTATATGAAAACTTGATCAGCATCTCTGTGTTCTCATAGTTCGAGTATATTGATTTCCAATATTCAGACATCCGAAATAACCGCTGCGTGGAGGTAGACGACCTTCCGATCGAGATGAGATGAGAGGTAGGCTACTGTTTAATGATTCACCTCTGAGACAAAGCAGTTCGATCGATAAGATCAGATTGGAAAGTCACTTTATCTCCTTTCGTAGCCTTCAACATTTATGAGACCAAGACAATGATATTAAAGGCTCGCGGCAACATAATGGATAACAAATATGACGAAATTGATATTTCACCATAACTTAGTATAAAAGCAGTGTGACAAACTTGTATGAAGATTTCATGTTTAATATATTCAAAAGTAGAATCACTGCATCATTAGTTTTCAAATCAATGCTATATGTAAAACATTGCAATTGCAGTAATATTAACACTAATTAGTTGTTAAATTCTACTTTGTGAATAACCATATTATGATACAGAAAAAAATTTCTTAAAGATTTAAATTAAAAAAAAAACTCAGTTTTCTATGAGAGTTACCTCTTTAAGGCTAAATTGATGATGTCAAGAAATCGTAACTCCAATTTAAAGTATTATTATCTTTTCTCCTTCTCTCCACTTTTTTCTATTCACATCTTACTTCTCCTCTTCTGTTATCTTTCCTCATCTCCCTCCTCTTCTCTACGGCTTAATCTATAATATACAATAATTAATTGAACTTAGTTTTTGTTCTTCCATTCAGCTAATAAATCACTGAGAATAGATTGAGTAAAGTAACTAAAGTATCACATATTTTGAAATTGAACAATTTATGGTGTTCAATCATGTAATCACAGCATCTTCTTTTGCCAATTATAGTAATATACACGTCTTATACCTAATATTAAATTTCAGTTGGATACTTGCAGCTATTCACATAGGACATAGAACGTTTGTGGAAATTTTTAAAGAAGTGCATGAAAACAGAAGGGCGAAGAATTGACTCAGATGATTCACATACATATGAATTACTACATGTTCATTGTCAAAGAATTAAAGTAGATCGAAAGCTCATGAGAAGTTCCTATCGGAGTATGGGAAAGAAGACTTGAAACCTTGTAGCTATAGCGGATAAGGTTTGTGGGACTAAGTTAATAAAAAAAATACAGAAATACTTTAACGTGTAGTATTTTTTAATCTTATGTTAGATATAAACATTATTAAAGTGCTTCGCTCCTTAACCTCCATAAATTCGTCACATGAGCTGTGCGACAGCAAAGATACCGAAATGCGAATTGGAAATGAGGCAGTTCAACAAGTGGACAGCTTCTAATATACTACTTGAAGTGTACAACATGAGCTGCTGCCAAGAAGTAAAAAAAGGGATAACAATGGCAAGGAAGGCTTTTAATAGAAAAAGGAGTATTTTATGCATACCTTTTCGGAAAGGAACTAAAGAATGGACTAGTGAAGTGCTTTGTGTGGGGTGTGGAATTATTGTATCATTATTGTATATCATTTTCTATCTCATGCACAGTGATTGAAAACTTTCTTTTGAATTTAGTCCTTTTAAAGAAATTAAAATAGCTTAAGATCTCCTGTTTCATGTAAATTCTTACAATTATAAGAAAATATGAGTGAAGCCTAACCACACATGAATTATTCAGCTACGAGTGCCAAGAAAGTGTATAGTGTGTACATATAGCGGACTCTTAATGTTTGCATAATAGAGGGGAGGTCTGGGCTTGAATAGCCTGAGCAGAAACTCACACTCACATTACAGATATTTATGTATGCTTGATATTCAAATTTGTAATCATTACCCAATCATTAACAAAATTATTGAGCCTTTTGTAGCTAAGTACCAAAAGCGATGTGGAAAAGAAAAATAGACGAATACAATATGGGGACAGAAAATTGAATTATTAACGTATTTAATAAAATAATATAAAATTAGTCTCTTAGAATCATCAACATAGATTTTGACTATATGCATTATGTACTGGATGTAGACACAGCCAACCTTTTCGAGCTACCATGTCGGCTTCAATATCAGGAAAGGCACGATAATAGAATAGGAAAACCTATCTGTTAGATCCGTTAAAAATATATATTCCGCATTACTGAACTGGGTTCTATTTCTCACGCAGAACTACATCTTTATCCTCATTAGGTAATGAGGATGACTTGGGGAATTAACTGTCATATAAAAGTATAATTCCCAGAGTTCTCTTTCTTGTCTTCTTCTTGTTTTCCTTGTTTTTCCTTGTTCTCATTGTATTCCTTTGTTTCTCTTGTTTTCCCCTTTTTCTTCTTGTCTTCTTCCGTTTCGCCTTATATTCACCTTGTTCTCCTTGTTTCCTCCTCGTTCTCCTTGTCTTCCCTTTGTTCTGCTGGTATTATCCTTGTTTCTTATGTCTTGTTCTTCTTCTCTCCTTGTCTTCCACCTTTTCTCCTTTTATTCCTCCTTCTTCTCTTTGGTTGACCTGGTTGGCAAGTTGATATAGCGCTGGCCTTCTATGCCCTAGGTTGCGGGTTCGATCCAGGGCCAGGTCGATGGCATTTAAGTGTGCTTAAATGCGACAGGCTCATGTCAGTAGATTTACTGGCATGTAAAAGAACTCCTGTGGGACAAAATTCCGGTACATCCGGCGACGCTGATATAACCTCTGCAGTTGCGAGCGTCGTTAAATAAAACATAACATTTCTTCTCTTTGTCGTTCCCTTGAACTCCTTGCATTATCTTTGTTCTCCTTGTTTGTCCCTGTTATCCTTGTATTGTACTTATTCTCCCATTCTCCTTGTTATCATTCTATTTCCCTTCCTTTCCTTGTATTTCCTCGTTCTTCTTGTATTCTCCTTCTCCTCCTTACATTCCCCTTGCTATACACCTGCCGACATGTGATACAGTAGTACTATTCGTAGTTATAATGTAAATATAGTATAACAAAACTATGCACTGTTGGTTTTTCACCTGAAGAATAAGTTAGAACCAATCTCCGAAAAAGTTATGAATTTTTATCTTTATTACTAGCAATGGAAAAAGTAATTAATCTACTGTATACATCTGTTGACAGACTTAATTTAGTATTGATAATATGCATTCAGAATCAGTAGGAGACAGTTACATTCTAACAGCACCGTGTGTTTGGAGGGTAATGATCTTTGGAAATATTAATCGTTGTTGTTCAAGTGGTTCTTGGTTGTCAAAATGCTCAGCACTTGATTCAGAGGGTTGGAGCCTCGTTTATGTCGAGATGTCGTTCGTTGTAATGGTATAATTATTCCATTATCTGTAACACACTAACAATGGGACGAATCTGTTTGGTGTCAAGGCATTGACATCTTAATGTACCAGCAATGTTTGGGGTGTTCTCGATTTCCAGATGTCTCCGAGCTACTCAGAATGTAGTCAAATCCTGTTTCGCGACGGACAGGAAGACAAGTATCTCAATTCCATAAACATCCATAACAAAAGCAAAACACTCATTACATTGCAAGGAGTGGTTATTAATATATTATATCAATACAATACATGTAATTTTGTGCAATGTCTGACCCTTTGTAGCAACTTCAGCAACATAGCTGAATATACAAAACTAGATGAAAAAATGTAACACGGATATTCGACAAGAATAACAAACAGAAGAACTGAATGAAATAATTAATAAATTTAGGAAAGACTGGCGACAACATGTAGATAGAATGACAGACAATACATGACCTTGAAATATCAACCTAGAGGAGAAAGAAGTATGGGGAGACCTAGGAAGAGATCGTCTGAACAAATAGGAGCCGTAACGGATTGAAAGTCCAAACCATGAAGTAGTAGAAGAAGAAGAAAAACATGATGCAGTATTTGAAATTCAATCTGGGACTATACCGTCCTTCGGAAATTGTATGATGTAGTTACGTTCACATTATTTATCTTTCTCAGTTACTGTGGAACCTAGTATACATTAGACTAGGAAGAGCGACCCAACCTCTCTTAGCTATTTACGCTAGTAAAATTCCTTTAATAATTGAAAATGCACTTACTGCATTAAGTGCAAATGGGAATCGAAGTTTCCTATCTGCAGCTAAAGTTTCCTGTTGTACTTCTTGTTACAAGAACTTCAACTGTCACAGCTGAATGGTCATTAATGTTCACTTCAATAGTTAAGTCAACGTAAGAAGACTTGGAGCGGGAAGCTCATGCAACTGAAATTCAACCTCATAACCGTTGTAAATAATAAGCAATTTAACGTGTCCTCAATTGACATCCGAAGGAGAGAGTCGGAATGCTCCCGCTCTCACACCACATTACTGATGCCAATAACTTATTTCCATCCTAGAAAAATATGTTTCCACTACCATAAGAGGCCTTATACGAGACAATTTATATTTTGTTGAGGTTTACTCCCCTAGTGGAATCAGTCCCAATTTTTGTCGTCGCAGACTCGCCCTTCGTTCTCTTCAGTTTTCTGCGTTAACGACCACCCACTGGCCGTCAGAGGAGAGCTGACTCGACTCACGAGCATTCCCCATGGCAAATTTCGCGGCCATTTTCTGGTCAAATAAACCACAAAAGAGAAGGGAGCATAGATACAAGTCTCTTAAGCGACTACGCAATAACTTCATACCTTATCCCGAGTAACTGTTACCAAACCACAAGTCACTGATATAAATTGTGTGAAAAAAATAAAGGTGTTATGATTAGCAGGTGTAGTAGTGGTAGTATAGTTGAGACGCAAATAGATATAGGCTCTACTTGAAAATTACCCCTAGAAGTAAACTATACAATGTGAAATGTATGTACGTATATTGATTGATCTCACTTCAAGGATATAATCAACACTTAAGAACAATAGCGTCATTCAATACATAAATATCCTATTTCGTTTAATTTCCGAGTAATTAGTAATTTCACATCCAATCAATTCAGTTAAAAACAGACCAAGTATAGCCAATTCCATTCAAGTTGTTACAAACAACGATTGCCTTCGTAGGGAGGCTTTGGTGACTTCTGTAAACAAAACTTCACCTCTCTACGCAATCATTTTATTTTGTTGTATTTTCACTACTATTTATGTCGCGAACTTGTAGAACCTTACGTTTGTTAATTATGATGCTTTGTCTCATATCAGCCGAATAGCTATAGATTTTTTAAATAATTGAGTTCTCAAAAATGGGGCCCGCGTCTGTGGCTCTAGTCGTAGTGGAATTTGTGGTGAACAAAGACGTTTCAGACGGTTTTTCTCGGGGCACTCCAGTTTCACTCTTTCTCTTCCAGCAACTCTCTCCACCTATCCTTCATTTCATCTATTTTCTGTAATAGTTAAAATAGGCTGGGGTGATGTTTTGTGGCTAGTAGTGGTTCCCCGACGCCTGTATGAAGAACTTAAGGAATCGAAGTTCCGAGATCTGGGATTTCTCAGTAGGTTCCTGCGTTTGGTCACTTTGAATACAAGTTAGGTATACGGCGATCATAACTAGCTTCGCTTGGTACGGAGAGCACTGCGAGTTAAAGTAGTACAATCTACTGTGAAGCAGTCTCCGGTACACTGTTTTCATCTGTTTATTCGTGTACCTGACTGTATCAGTCGGTGAACAACAGAAATAGTACTCATGTACAAAAACTATTTGGATTTAATAAGAATAATAACAAAATATTTATATAAAGTCAGTTTGTATGCAATAAAATATTTTGTTTTTGCTATGAAACTCCAAAACATCAGGAGTCAACCCATACTTCCAATGAGAAAACCATACGAGCTGAGATAAAGAAACATTTACTGAAATGTACTAAGACAATATTAAATATACAAGCAATGCAAACACACGCCCATAGAGACGCTCTTGAGATGTGCAAAAATTATAAGAATGTTAATCTAAAAAGCATGTATTTGAATTTCTGTCCAACACCTCTTTTGTTAACATATCGTTGATGTTCAGGTAATAGGGCTTACTTACTTACAAATGGCTTTTAAGAAACCCGCAAGTTCATTGCCGCCCTCCATAACCCCGCCATCGGTCCCTATCCTGTGCAAGATTAATCCAATCTCTATCATCATATCGCACCATCCTCAAATCCATTTTAATATTATCCTCCCATCTACGTCTCGATCTCCTCAAAGGTCTTTTTCCCTCCAGCCTTCCAACTAACACTCTATATACATTTCTGGATTCGGCCATACGTGCTACATGCCCTGCTCATCTCAAACGTCTGGATTTAATGTTCCTAATTATGTCAGGTGAAGAATACAATACGTGCAGTTCTGCATTGTTTAACTTTCTCCATTCTCCTGTAACTTCATCCCTCTTAGCCCCAAATATTTTCCTAAGAACATTATTCTCAAACACCCTTAACCTATGTTCCTCTCTCAGAGTGAGAGTCCAAGTTTCACAACCATACAGAGCAACCGGTAATATAACTGTTTTATGAATTCTAACTTTCAGATTTTTTGACAGCAGAATAGATGATAAAAGCTTCTCAACCGAATAATGACACGCATTTCCCATATTTATTCTGCGTTTAATTTCCTCCCGAGTGTCATTTATATTTGTTACTGTTGCTCCAAGATATTTGAATTTTTCCACCTCTTCGAAGGATAAATCTCCAATTTTTATATCCATTTCGTACAATATTCTGGTCACAGGACATAATCATATACTTCGTCTTTTCGGAATTTACTTCCAAACTTATCGCTTTACTTGCTTCAAGTAAAATTTCCGTGTTTTTCCTAATCGTTTGTGAATTTTCTCCTAACATATTCACGTCATCCACATAGACAAGAAGCTGACGTAACCCATTCAAGTCCAAACCCTGTCTGTTATCCTGAACTTTCCTAATGTCATGGTAATAGGGCTTATCCCACAATATATATTTCAGAAACAGCTGTACTAAAAATTTAACACATTATTATTAGTTATTTTATATGAAGAAATGTGAACATAATTTGTCAGAAACATATCTTCACGCTTTGCAATTAAACTTTAACTAATTACAGCAAAGAAGTCAAGTTAAAAAAATAGGGTTAAGCCCTTTTACGTAAACACCATCTATATGTACGAAGAATCTTCATAAAGTAACTTCCATTTTCATATACAGCGCGCAGTAATAAGTATAGCGACACCGTCTTTGCAGTGAATGTTGCGTGATTCAGTTCGCTTCGAGGAGTGATACACAGAGGATTGTGCTGCTGTTACTTTCAGTGCTATGCGTGTTCAAATGTATGCTCTAATCGAGAATGCTGCCAGCTACGAGATACGCTCGGTTATACGATTTCTTGTGACGAAAACTGTAAAGCGGCTGAAATCCATCATGCTGCGCTCTGCGGTGATTTCTTGCTGGACAACGTTCGCCCGCATGCTGCGCAGCGTACTGTATCTGAAATGAAAAATTTCAACTGGCAAGTGTTTCATCACCTTGATTTGACGCCTAGTGATTACAATCTTTTTACGCATGTTAAGAAGTGGCTTGCATCGCAGCGCTGTGACGATGGCGAAGACTTGCAGTCCAGCGTCGTAGATTCGCTTCAGTCATAGGCGGGAGACTTATGACTGCGGTATTCAAAATCTCGTTAAACGCTATGATAAGTTGTCAATGTAGCCGGAAAGTATGTAGAAAAGAAATCAAAGTTTGTAGTTTCAAAGTATTGTAAACAAATCCTGTAACCACATACCACATTGACATTTTTGTTACAATGAAACGGAAGTTACTTTATGAATAACCCTCGTATTAGTCGCAGGGACGTAAAAGAAATGGAATTCTTAACCAATTTTGAATTCAATAAAAGAATCCAGGCGCCACACAAAAAATTTTAGTTGCATAGCTATCTGGTACCAGGGACTTTTCTACCTCTGAATTTTTACAATAAGTAAACCGCATCTAAATACTTTAGATATAATTTTGTTAAAGGTTCGATTTAACATGATTAAAAATAACATAAATGTCAGTACAAACTTAAAATAAAACAAATTATATTGATTGAGTACTTTGCGAGTCTTTAAACATTACAATTAATAACTGTAAACGTTTTAAATCTTTCAAATAAAAAATGTCTCTTTCTTTCTGATAGAACACATTTTCTTCTTTCTAACAATATACTCGCTATCAAATTCTTATATTATAGCGACTGATCTCCAAACGCTTAGTTTAGTTTTGTTTTGGTATGTTCTCCGAAGAGATGACCTGAACTTTGTAAATAGGGTTTGATGCCACCGAGCTATATTCCATACATATCTACTCTGTTTTAGGTGTCCAAAGGCAGGACTCTACTTATCGGGGATGGAACCTGGCTCTCTCAGGGCTGAGATAGGATGACCCCCTCGGATTCACGAATGGTATCCGAGCTATTTATAGAATACTCAATTCACGTCATAAATGTCTCGCCATGTGGCTATCTAGTAAAACTGTGTCATGTCACGAAAAATCAAGCATGGACGAGCGAACATTCCAAAATTAGCTCGAAGAAACTCGCTTAGGGATGAGATTTCGTACATTGCTTGATCATTGTAAATGAATTTAAATAAAACAATGCCGACAATGTAATACAATTCCTTAGATACAGCTTAAATTCTTCGCTGAAATATCCATTTTTTAGGTTGTTCGAACATGTGTGTTTGGCACGGCTTTCCATGATCCTTCATTTTTGAGTTATAATGGCAGATGCACAATGTTTAACGAGAGCACAACACACAGTTCACAGCAGGAATTAATCTTCTCTGGACTGTGTGTTTTTCATCCGTTAAATTATTAACTTTGTGTAGCGCAAAATGTGCCTTAGTTAGTGAAAAAATATACATTACCCATGTACTATCAGAAAGGAACCCTTTATCTGTTTTAAACCAATTCTGGCATATATGTATACCTTAGAATAATTTTCCTCTACAGTTTTTTTGTCATGTGCAGATTCTCAACAGAGGTATTATAGATTAGATGTTTTGAAATATTTCCCTAGTAGTAAAACTCTTTCAGGGCTGTAAGTATAATATAATTAGAAAAATAATATTATACGCTAAGTTAAGGGTGTGGAATGTCCTTTAGGACACTTAAAATGTTGTATTCACTAAGCTGATAAAACTCGTTTCTATGAAGTCACAGATGCAGGATTTCACTGTGTCATTGTCAGTATTTGTTTGAAACGACACGTTTATAATTTTATGGCTGTCTAAAAGATCAAAATTGCGTTGAAATGAACACGAGGGTTTTGTCAAGTGAAATATCTGATCAAGTAAAATTAATTACATGATTTACATCTTCTATCCGTGACGTGGACTGACATGCAATGTTGACTCCTGTCACGTATGATTACTACTAGAAATCAACAAATACAGCGGACATGAAATTGCGTGTGAAAATGTGGACTGTAATTAAAGTTAACTTCAAAATTAATACAAGTATTTTACAAAACATGTTCGGTTTTAATCTGCATCAAATTTCATTCAGTTTTGTCTACTCTAACACGTGTATTTTTGCCATCACTGTCATTACCATCTTTGTCAATTTACTGTGATCTATATCACATGAAAGCATGAAGTTCCATCTCCATGCACCCCAAGCGCCTTCAAGGCGTATAAAGGGGGGTACCTTAACCTTACTTACCAGTATTGAGTGATCACGGTATTATAATACTTACCAGTAATGAAAAATCAGGGTATTATATTACATGGATGTTTATAGTGTGTCATATTGTAAGAGTCAATAATTATTGTTCTGTATGAATGCATACTCATATTGTTTGTGCAGAATATTATGTAATAATAATAAATTCCTGGAGCGCGCTTGTTTCATTGAACACAAACATTGTACCTGAAATACAGAGAATATTCGGTTTTGGTATCACTGAACGTACATTTTAATCTGTACCTAGTGACTTCGAATGAATGGGCACTCTTCCTGTATGAATCAGAAATACTCGTGACCAGAATATTGTACGAAATGGAAACATAAAAATGGGAGATTTATCCTTCGAAGAGGTTAAAAAATTCAAATATCTTGGAGCAACAGTAACAAATATAAATGACACTCAGGAGGAAAGTAAACGCAGAATAAATATGGGAAATGCGTGTTATTATTCGGCTGAGAAGCTGTTGTCATCTAGTCTGCTGTCAAAAAATTTGAAAGTTAGAATTTATAAAACAGTTATATTACCGGTTGTTCTGTATGGTTGTGACACCTGGACTCTCACTTTGAGAGAGGAACAGAGATTAAGGGTGTTTGAGAATAAGGTTCTTAGGAAAATATTTGTGGCTAAATGGGATGAAGTTACAGGAGAGTGGAGAAAGTTATACAAAGCAGAACTGCACGCATTGTTTTCTTCACCTGACATAATTAGGAACATTAAATCCAGACGTTTGAGATGAGCAGGGCATGTAGCACGTATGGACGAATCCAGAAATGCATATAGAGTGTTACTTGGGAGACCGGAGGGAAAAAGACCTTGGGGGAGCCCAGGACATAGATGGGAGGATAATATTAAATGGATTTGAGGGAGGTAGGATATGATGACAGAGACTGGATTAACCTTGCACAGGATAGGAACTGATGGCGAGCTTATGTGAGGCGGCAATGAACCTGCGGTTCCTTAAAAGCCATTTGTAAGTAAATAAGTAAGTTAGAAACTACCAAATTTCACTGACTAAACTAGCACTTCACTCTTAAATGGAAAATTTTCAATTAAGAGCCTCTCCAAATAAAAACTAGGATTAAAAACTATTATAATTTTCCACTATATTGAAAATGTACACTATATTGATCACTGTGAAGATTATTTGTTAGTAGTTGGTTCCAGTGATGTTCCCATATGATTTTGGAGGCATTGTAGAGTGCTTAGAGAATTTGAAAATATTACATATGAGTTGTGATTAGATGACGCGATGAGGAGCAGTGATCGGTAGGTAGGCTATATGGCGTAGAGTTCGCAGCTGGAAATTGAATAATTAACGTGTAAATTGAATTTATGAGCTACTTCAGGGAGTCTAGTATATACATTCACGAAGCTCAATACGTAGTAAATATGCATCTATAGATAGTTGCTAATCACTAGGATCGCTAATATCGCCTCATTACAGACAATGCGAAATAGTACCGGCACAGTCTATTGTTCCTAGCACCCTCACAACTCAAGCTTCGTGACTGTATATACTAGACTGTTGTATAACTGTACATCCGATATGTGTCGTTAAAAATATAATAAATCGCATTTCTTTAATGCTGATCAAAACCATACTTCTTAATACTATAGCTGTAACCGATTAACAGTAGTCCCTATAACCAAATTCAGTTGTATTTAATATAGATCCACTGATTATTTTCCTTCTTCAGTGTTATATATTATGACAAAAAAACCTATAATACCTGAAATTTATTTTCAGTGCATTTTTCTTAAACAGGTGTCATGAAATGAAGTTAGTTGACGTTTGAAGAAATTCTCCAAATTCCAAGTCTCGGTTAAAATATGAGAGATTATTCAATACAGACTTGAAACTCGAACTCAGTGATTGCTGCAGACTCGAAACAGTTGAGATGAGAGAATGGAGAGAGGCAATTCCGAGAATCCTGTTCACTGATGTATTTACTGCCACAAATCTCATCGAGGTAATCGTGATTTATGGGAAAGGGAGATCCACTCAAAGGGGGGAAACCGTCTTTGATTTGAGAGTTTATAGTCGGAAGGAAGGCAGTTCTCTCTATTACCTTGCTGGAAGGAGTAGTAGCGTCTCACCCTCCAATTGTGTTCTGCTTATCCTTGTATCACACCCGTTTATTCTCCAAGGATCTATCCACGGTTTATCATATGCACCTACGACAACTGGTCTAAAATATAATACGTCAACGTGTATCGCCTGTAGGCAATTATATCTTTAAAGGTGTGACATATTTCTTACATTGACTTTATTATGATCACATATCTGTTTTAGTTATTCTGACACTTATATGGGTACATAATGAAAAGAACGAACGCATTTCTCGCTTTATATCTTTTAAATACCGGTATTTAACTTCAAGATAGTTTTCATTTAACTGTTAACATTACTGTACTGATGGATTATAAAGGACACGAGGATACAACATTTTTTAAAGAATCGTTCGACTTTCATCTGTGTGTGAACTGGGAAGGAATGAAGGTAGTAATCTTAGAGAATAGGATCTCCAGAAAACTGAAAATAATGTTATTTGCCGAGATAAAATCTGAAAATTCACTTGGATAATACATGTAAAAGAATTAATTTCATTGCAAACAGAAAATATTTAAAATTTAGTCTAAAATAATCCTTAATTAAAATCATTTAAATAAACTCACTTATATAATTAAGTTATATTTTCCAATTAACGGACATAAGGAGGAAGAGGGAGGAAATGAAATACAGCTCATTGAAATCTTTATAAGTGGCATAATAAACTTGAGTCGCTCAAGTCAAAATTTTCACTTCATTTCATTGACATAAATCAAATAGCTTCCCATAAGCTGACTACATCCACTTCACTGACTAAAATCCAATAACTGATTCTACTTGGCTGACTGAAGTAAAATGGCTGGCGAATTAAAATATAGTGACCAAATATACTCAACCGATTTAAGTCCATGACTGATTCTACTTAATTGATTGAGGTCAAGTGGCTAATTCACTTGAATTATATATTATGTCTGACCCAACTGAAATGTTATATATGCTTGAAGGACATGCGTGAAATGGATAAATTTACCTAAATACTTACTTACTTACTTACAAATGGCTTTTAAGGAACCCGAAGGTTCATTGCCGCCCTCACATAAGCCCGCCAGCGGTCCCTATCCTGAGCAAGATTAATCCAGTCTCTATCATCATACCCCACCTCCCTCAAATCCATTTTAATATTATCCTCCCATCTACGTCTCGGCCTCCCTAAAGGTCTTTTTCCCTCCGGTCTCCCAACTAACACTCTATATGCATTTCTGGATTCGCCCATACGTGCTACATGCCCTGCCCATCTCAAACGTCTGGATTTCAAGTTCCTAATTATGTCAGGTGAAGAATACAATGCGTGCAGTTCTGTGTTGTGTAACTTTCTCCATTCTCCTGTAACTTCATCCCGCTTAGCCCCAAATATTTTCCTAAGCACCTTATTCTCAAACACCCTTAACCTATGTTCCTCTCTCAGAGTGAGAGTCCAAGTTTCACAGCCATATAGAACAACCGGTAATATAACTGTTTTATAAATTCTAACTTTCAGATTTTTGGACAGCAGACTGGATGATAAGAGCTTCTCAACCGAATAATAACAGGCATTTCCCATATTTATTCTGCGTTTAATTTCCTCCCGAGTGTCATTTACATTTGTTACTGTTGCTCCAAGATATTTGAATTTTTCCACCTCTTCGAAGGATAAATCTCCAATATTTATATTTCCATTTCGTACAATATTCCCGTCACGAGACATAATCATATACTTTGTCTTTTCGGGATTTACTTCCAAACCGATCGCTTTACTTGCTTCAAGTAAAATTTCCGTGTTTTCCCTAACCGTTTGTGTATTTTCTCCTAACATATTCACGTCATCTGCATAGACAAGAAGCTGATGTAGCCCGTTCAATTCCAAACCCTGCCTGTTATCCTGAACTTTCCTAATGGCATATTCTAAAGCGAAGTTAAAAAGTAAAGGTGATAGTGCATCTCCCTGCTTTAGCCCGCAGTGAATTGGAAAAGGATCAGATAGAAACTGACCTATACGGACTCTGCTGTATGTTTCACTGAGACACATTTTAATTAATCGAACTAGTTTCTTGGGAATACCAAATTCAATAAGAATATCATATAATACTTCCCTCTTAACCGAGTCATATGCCTTTTTGAAATCTATGAATAACTGATGTACTGTACCCTTATACTCCCATTTTTTCTCCATTATCTGCCGAATACAAAAAATCTGATCAATAGTCGATCTATTACGCCGAAAACCGCACTGATGATCCCCAATAATTTCATCTACGTACGGAGTTAATCTCCTCAAAAGAATATTGGACAAAATTTTGTACGACGTCAACAAAAGTGATATTCCTCGAAAGTTACCACAGTTCGTTTTGTCCCCCTTTTTAAAAATAGGTACAATTATGGACTCCTTCCATTGTTCTGGTACAATTTCCTTTTCCCAAATAGCAAGTACAAGTTTATAAATTTCGCTATATAATGCACTTCCACCCTCTTGTATTAATTCTGCTGGAATTTGATCGATACCTGGAGACTTGTACTTTTTCAGATTTTCTATCGCAATTTCGACTTCTGAAATCGTGGGTTCGGGTATAAATGGCTCAGCAGTTTGTATTTCAATATCGTCCCGATCATTTCTATTTGGCCTATGTACATTTAGTAGTTGCGCAAAATAGTTTTTCCATCTGTTTAGGATTGATGAAGAGTCTGCAAGCAAGTCACCATTCTCATCCTTGATCACGTTTACCCTTGACTGATATCCGTTCTTAAATTCCTTTATACCCTTATATAAATCTCGAATGTTTTTATTCTTACTATTTGTTTCTACCTCATTCAGTTTTTCCTTCAAGTAACCTCTCTTTTTATTCCTAAGTGTACGACTTGCTTCCCGTCTTTCATTGAAATAATTATCTCTATTCTCCTCAACTGGATCCTGTAAGAATTTCAATTTTGCCTGTTTCCTTCTTTCTACTACCATGCAACAATCTTCATCAAACCACGGTTTCTTTTTCTTAGTTTCATAATAACCTATGCTCTGCTCAGCTGCAATTTTGATACTATCTCTGATATTTTCCCACACGCTATTAACATCTAATTCTTTCTCAACTTCGTCGGAACTTTCTAAAGTGGCAAACCTATTCGAAATTTCGACCTGATAATTTTGCTTAGCTTCCTCGTCCTTTAATTTCAAAATATTGAATTTAGTAATATTAACTTGTTGCTCTACTCGCTTGGCTACTGATAATCTTTCTCTTAATTCTCCAATCACCAAATAATGGTCAGAATTACAGTCTGCACCTCTGAAAGTTCGAATATCTACTATACTAGTATGTCTCCGTTTATCTATCAAGACGTGATCTATTTGGTTGTGTGTCAATCCATCTGGAGAAGTCCAAGTATATTTATGTATATCCTTATGGGGGAATGTTGTACTTTTGACAATTAAATTTTTCGATGTGGCAAAGTTGACTAATCTAACTCCATTGTCACTACTAATTGCGTGTAGGCTCTCTTTTCCAATAGTTGGTCTAAAAATATCCTCCCGTCCTACTTTAGCGTTGAAATCCCCCAATAAAATTTTCATATGATATCTAGGGAACTGATCAAAAGTATGTTCCAATTCCTCATAGAAGCTATCCTTTATATAGTCGTCTTTCTCTTCTGTAGGGGCGTGAGCATTTATAACTATGATGTCGCACCATCTACCCTTAAGTACTAAATATGATAACCTGTCACTGATAAATTCGACCTTTTTTACTGCTGATTTTATTCTTTTATGTACAAAGAATCCTGTTCCTAATTGGTGATTATTGTTTCCTTCCCCATAATACAACAAGTAATCTCCTATTTGTGATATGCCATTCCCATCTAACCTAACCTCTTGTACTCCCACAAAGTCTATTCTATATCTAGCTAGTTCTTTTGCTACTAATGTTACCCCTCCTGTTCTATAAAGGACCTAAATACCCAAGTAAAATAGCCAAATGATATAGGCTAAATTCAATTTAGTTATTATGTACAGTGACATTAAAAACTTTTTCCTTACATTTTTATTGTAGCTTTTTTTGTTTTACTTTACCATGCAGGCTTTACTTAATGATAAGTTTTAGTTGCCATGGCAATATTTTACATTACATAGGTACAATCAGGACATAGTTAAAAATGCAAGGAAAAAGTTTTTGATGTCACTTTAATATGCATTACTGATCTAGCAGATTGACTTAATTAATTTCATTGACCTAAGAACATTAGATAAATTCATTTGGACTGCTTGGATAGTGCAGTACTCGTATTTGGGACGATCTCTGTGACTTGATGATAGCGATCCACCTGTGTGTCTTCACGGTATATCCGTTGCTAAAATGTCGCCAGTAAGGTAATTCGCTCATCTCATATTTGCCTTCTATGAGTTGTACGCAGAATAATATTGCCCTGCTAAAGTAAAAGGTCACACCCTCAAAAATTATGTTTTTGTGTTAAGAGGTATATGTGCTTAAAGGAAACGTTTTGATTCATATTACTAAGCAGGAAACATTTTGATTTATATTACTAAGCAACAAAGTTGAAATATAACTTAAATTTAATGTATCCGCAAAAACTGACTTATGTTAGACAAACACATACATATTTTAATTAAAAAACACAATTTCTGCAAATACGACCTCTTTAGCAGGGCAGAATAGACCTAGTTGCTCGCAGAGATCCACTGTACTCTTAAACATAGATACAAACTATGTATAATACAGACCCTATTGAGAGATGTATTTATGTACTTTCGTCATTGTGTCTGTTATATCCTCCTGACTAGTCAGTATCTTTCAATATCCTTCTCTGAAAACTCAAATATCTTATTCAGTTGTCAATCCCTCTTCAACACCAGTCTTCTACTTTTGTATATTCCGGAATTGTCTCCAAGTTCTCTATCGTATTTTCTTATTGACTATGCTGCTGAATTTGGTTAGTTTGCTAAAAAATCGAGAAATGTAGTTCATAACAGAAAAGTAGCAAGGCAGAATCTGTTGGACCGCAGAATGATCGAAACTTTATTGATTGTTTTTGTTGCTTAGGCAACTCTCCGAAGACAAGTTTCGACCTTATAAGTGACACCAATAAAACATCACTTATGAGGCAACAAAGCCAGGAGATAATGGGGTAGGATGGCCATTTCCTTTCCCCCTCCATTGCATACATCGCTGACTGGCAAGCTTAACATATTACACTAATCAGACTTCAGATTATACAAACACATATAGTCAAGTGAGCTGTACTGCCTGATAATGAACGTACATATCAGCCAGAATCTCAATCAGAGAGAATTACTTGTTGAAATATATTAAAACTGTATTTGAAGATCTTTACTGTTAAACACGTTTCAGCACATATATTTAGTCACGTCTGTTCTAAATTATTGAAAAAGTGATTTCTAGTTAATTAAGTTTCGTTAGTTGAAAATAATGTATTATCAATTCTAAAGGAATACAAATAAATAACTCCCTTTCTTCAGTAGGAGCAAAACACATTAACAGTAGTAACAATAATCATAACAGTTATACATTACATTCTTACTAGCAATACTAATGCCATTGTTATTATTATATTCCCAACCCGATGTCACAGATCAAGCACTATACTTCGCTATTAAGATCAATATCTTATCTCGCTGCTGGCACGTGCAGTAGAATATGTTCATTTAAAGTGACTTTAAATTCAACACTAATATTATGCTTAATATTACTAATGAGCATTTCTTTAATGAAATTATTACAAACCTCGATATTTTGGTTAATATTTAGTTGGATGAAAAGTGTGTTGAGAAAGTAGGTGCTATATAAAATTTGTATGACACCGTTTATTTCCCATAGTTAAGAAGCCCGAGGGATGAGGAATACATTCCGGAAACAAAGTGTCTTCTGGAGGGATGTGGTGAGGGTTGCATGTCTTGTAATTGGCAGGGGAGGCTGCTGAGAACTAAGATGATTAAATTTCGGGGCTCGGAGCTTCCAGCGCCCCTTCCCACATACACACAAACGTGCGTACACGCTTGCAAATGACGAATAATTACAATATACGCTGCAAGGCGGTTGACAAAGGAATTTAGAAACAGGAGTCAAATTTGTGCCGCTCGTACTATTGCCGCCTAGCACTTAGGTGATGTCTTACTCAGTAGATCTCAGTAATGTAAGTGAAGCGTATTCCACTCTCTAATGTATTTGGAGATGTTTTTACTGTGTTCTTACTTCAGTCATAACACTGCGTGGTGAAATTAAGGTAATTATGGAAATAAAAAAGATAACTTGAATGCAGACATTTAGAAATCCTCAGGAGCCCTCGATTTGTTTGCTTTGGAGTATGACTTTGAAACTCTCCAGAGCCAGAATCTCTGCCCTAGAATGTGGTGTTATCATTCCACGATCTCGAGTTCGATCTTAAGCGAAGACTGGAGTGGCCAAATTCAGAGAATGGAAGTTTTTAAGTATTCTCTCTCTCAACACTCTGCAATTTACCTTACTCTTTTTCCCATCAAAAAATTACGAATAGAACGTAAGATATTTTGTGTTAATCTCTTCGCATCAAGTTACGATAAAAATTTTTGAATATCAATAATGATTACGAAAACAAAGCAGTAAGATTTTGGCGTATGTAAAATAACAGTAAGCCTATTAGTTAACCATAATCCGTGGAAGTTTTCGGTTAGTTACTTCCAAAGGCAACAGTATCAATTAAAAGTAGAGCTAGGAAATGCAAAAGAAAATCAGTTGAGTACACATTTGTGGGATTAAATCATGAAAATGTGAATCTATGGCATTTGGATATTAAAAAAAAATAAATCCACTCTGAAGGAGCAATTACTATATTTCAAGCTATCACGATTCAAGGATTTTTACAGAATTAAAAGTAGAGAAATTACGAAGTCTGTTTTCGTCAGAATGTAATGGAAGAGGAGGGACTATAGAAGTCAGCGCATGTCTTTTTGAAATCGCAAAAAATGAGGCCCACTTACCCATTAATTTTTATGATATCTACAGTGTTGAACAGTGCAGTACAATTATCGTTTACTGAATAAAATAACACGGAGTCCATGTCCTAGGAAATCATCCACTGCTCCACTATTATGTCTACCATTGGTATGAAGTTCTCCTAAATCTCTTCATTATACTACAAAAATCCGGCAGAAACCTTTGACTCTACAACTAGAAAAAATATTTTGAAAGCAGAAAATATTATTGCAAAGGATTCAAAATATACTTTCTACCTATCTTCGTACCTACCTGTTTATATACATATCTAGCTTTCTTCCTATCTATAGACACGTCTACCTGTAGGCTGTATCTGTCTACCTTTCTACTACCAAATACAGCGTGAACAGGAAGTAATTCCATTAATTTCAAGAGGTTATTCTTTGAGATATTAAAAAAAGGTTTAGTACAAATTTGCCCTTTTTTTTCCTTTTCGAAATAAAAATTGTTTTATATGAAACATTTCATAGCGTGTTTTGAGAAAGCCCTTGATTGAATTCCGACTATCCTCAGTCAATTGAAGAGAACAGTGTAGTATGATGATAGATGATTTAAAGAATTTTAGTTTTGTCCTTTACACGAGCAAAAATAAAAACAAAAATATATAAACTTTCGTTCAGCAAAGGAATTTTACAATGTAAAATTTGTTCGGATCAAATTTCTGCATAGTTAAAGGATAAAACTAAAATTCTTTAAATAATTTATTATCATAATACACTTCTATCTTAAATTGAGTGAGCTTACTGGGAATTAAATCAACGGCTTTCCCAAACTACATTGTCAGATGTTTAATGTAAAACCATATTTGTCTCGGAAAGGAAGCAAATAAGAGCAAAATCGTATTGAAGTTTTTGTTTGAAATATCTCAAAGAATAACTCCCTGAAATTAATTAAATTACTTATGGTTCATCCTGGATATATAATTACTTAGTAGCGGAGGATTTTCAAGGAAGGCAAGGGAGGTCGTGCCTCTCCTAAAATTTTGTTACAATACAATATGACAGTTTTAATTCCAGCTGAAGTAAGATCATAGATAATTTATAGCAAATGACGGACTTTTTTCCTTTCATATTAATAAAATTTTACTGTTCAATACGACTAAGATGTAAGTTACGTCAAGCCGACCACATGCCCGTTCGCTATAGATAGTACAAATAATTCGTACTGGCGCTGTAACTTGTACAATCGGCATCGAGCAGCCTGGAATGTCCCTGTGAGAACGGGACAGCGGAGACAACTATAAGACTCTCCTCCTCGATAGCCATGACAACAGCAGTTCAACCTATAAGACAGCTGGTTAGCGGAGTGTTTAAACTGACCAGAATCCACGGGAGGAGGGGAATTTGGAGAAATCATACTCATCGCTGACAAGTGTACCGCTAGTCTCTGCTGTTTTCGGCTATGTTCGGTTGTAATGGCAAGCTCTCTCTCTTTCTCCCTCTCTCTCTCTCTTTCGTTCTTGTTGACTTCAGAAAATCGTCTCATGCACTCGTATTTTTAGTTTTCTCTTCCCCTCGTAAAAGTTTTGTTTAATATTGGCAGATTTTTTCTCTTGTTTGTGGGTGCTCCTCTTATATTTTTTTTTTCTTTTGTGTTACGAGATAACTTTATTTATACTTACTTATGACTTTTAAGGAACCCGGAGGTTCATTGCCGCCCTAACATAAGCCCGCCATTAGTCCCTATATTAAATATAGTGTCAGTTTAGAAATGAATGCAGATTTGTTTCTAGTTTTTCTAGCAGTAGATGTTCAAAATGTTGTGACCTAATTAGTCGGTTTGCGTAGGAAGAGGATCGTCGAGTGAATTTGCAGTACAAGTATGTAATAGTAATAAGTAGAGACGAAAATTCTATGCAAATGCATGTTTTTATAGCAATATAGATCACAGCTGAAACTTAGTACTTATTCATTTAATTATTTTCCGGTTCCAAATATGTATACTTTTTCGTGCATATTTGCATGTTTTGGCCTTTTTGGGGATAAAAACATGCATAATGCATATTTAAGCAATTTTTAGCTTAGTCATGCATATAATATACATTATATTCAGTTTAAGTGCATGTTTTAATGGTTTTGAGTGGACACCTCAATTTCTACATCTTTGTGTCCCTTATTTTAACTTCAGGAATCAGGATTGAAAAGGGAAAGAAGAAAAATAAATAACAGAAAAAGGTTCATTCAAATTTGAATCCATAACCTCTTGCGATGTAGGGAGGTCATTCTCTGCCTACAAAAACATATTGACTGACAAGCGCAGGAACCTCACAAACCAATTTGGAAATTATGTTGTTAACTGTGCAAAAAAAAAGTGAAATGAAGTAAAGTGAAATAAGAAATTTGGAACAAACATGAAAGTGTATATTTTAATATATTTTTCGCTTGATCGTGCATGTTTCATAGTTTGATAGTGCATAAATGCATGCATATTTTGGGATTTTATAGTGCATGAAATTCTCGTTTCTAGTAATAAGGTAGATGACAGGCCCTAATTTTGTAAGATATAAAATGAAATATATCATCAGTCACATCTTGATCTCCTCAAATTTCAAACCACCGTCCGCCACTTTTACTTACTATCTCAGCTGTTGCAGTTTATATGAAACGAAATGAGGAAGGGATAATGCTAACTATTAAATTATACACTTTTATGTCCGTTATAGGCCATTCGTTATCTCGTGAAACCTACCTGCGCGTGAGGGGAAGGAAAACATGGACTGAGAAGCTCCTCGCTACGCTTCGACTCGCTTAGCCACCGGCGTGGATCAGTCGGTTAAGATGCTTGCCTGCCGGTCTGAAGTTGGGCTCGGGTGCGGGTTCGATCCCCGTTTGGGCTGATTACCTGGTTGGGTTTTTCCGAGGTTTTCTCCAACCATAATGTGAATGCAAAGCAATCTATGGCGAATCCTCAGCCAAATATCATCTTGCTATCACCAATCTCATCGACGCTAAATAACCTAGTAGTTGATACAGCGTCGTTAAATAACCAACTAAAATAAAAAAAATCGACTCGCTTACTCCCACCATAAAGTTCTTACTATGAGCTACGGCGCAAGCTTGCATTGGTTTCACGAGACGTAACGAGTAACCTATAATAAGTTAGGTTAGTATATATGATATAATGTGCTTCGTATGTAGGGGAACTAGGCCTAAAATGACATACCTTAAGGAAATCTTGAAAAAATATGTATTCTTACCAAATTTGTTTTGGTCAATTATATATATCTGATACTACAACATAACACATATATTAAGATCAACAGAAAGTGGAAAATACTGACAATCTTTAACTGAAAGGTATGTTTGAAAATAGACAAACTGTGTCGTTTTAGCCAAGTTACTAGGATAAAATGACACATTTAAGTCAATTTTTACATAGTTCAAAAATAATTTTTTTTTCTCTTAGATACGCTTGCACATTCACTGTGTGCCCATGAGAAACATTTCTTGCACTGCAGCCATGTTTCTTCTGGTTTATATTGGCTGTAAAATTCATTGCAGTAAAGACAAGGTGCATCGTTCTCAACATCTCCATCGAAGTCACTCTCTTAATCTTGGTCCCCGTTGCTTGGCTCAAACTGAATCTGTGGTTTTCCTCTGTTTGCTGAACGCCTTTCCTTTACAGCTCTTCTTTCAGTTTCCTTTAATTTTAATTGGTTAATAAAAGAAAGCTGCTCGATTTGGGACCCTTCATGTGTTCTCTTTCTTCTCGCCACAGATCTAATGCCAGAGGGAATCGAGGAGATCTCTTGCTGTGTCACATGAGGTGAAGGCCTCGTTTGTGACGTTTCCGCTGCTGGAGCAGTTGTTGGTGATGGCTCTATCATATGTTCTTTTGCATTTCTTGTTGTTGAACTGCTCTTCTGTGTTGCATCCTTTGGCCTATCTGTAGGGTTTGCATTCGTTAGAGGTCTGTCTGTGGGCGCTGCAGGACTAAATAAGTGATCAGGAAATATGTCCGAATTGAGTGGACAAATTCCTGTTGAAGAAAATCCACCCAATGCATTGGAGATGGTTGCGGCTTTTCCATAGATTTCAGAAAATAAGTCCGAAATTTGAAACTGTGTAATCACCCATCCAGGATGGTTCTTCAGCCACGTTGTAACGGCCTGATCATATGTTTTAAAGGCCCGAAGAAAGAGACATCAAGTGGCTGGAGTCGGTGGGTGCAGTGACGAGGGAAGGCTAACATGACATGTAATCATTGTTGCCAACTTCTGTGCACTATAGAGCTGTAAATCCAAACTCATCTACAATGTTTTCCACAAAAGCGCTTTTTGGTGAAGTAGGTGCAAGTAAACTTCAGACTCGCCAAGTCTAGCTCATTCATAAGAGGATAAATCAGAGTAACAAAATTCAATGCATATAAATATTGAAAATATATTTATTTTAGAAACTTTAAGGTTTTATATATTTTAAAGAAATCCCCATCTCACCCATTTTAAAATCAGTTAGCTTTACGAAAATTCAGTCGAGAAATGAGAGAGATGCCACTATATACTACATACTTTCACAGAAGTAGTCACTAATCAGCCATTGTAAACAAATTTGACACCAATTTTGCAAATCGCTATCGCCCATAATATATGTCTTCTCATTCCTAGTCAGAAACATTCGTTTGGATAAAATGACATAGTATGTCATTTTAGCCAAATAGGTAGTATGTCATTTTACCCGGAATGAAGAAAAATAAGAAGCAGTGTTAGTACGACCTAACCTCTTTATGAATATGGATATTGTAATGCTTTTTATAGAGGGAAATATTCACGTTATGAGTCATGAACATTATTTCACTAATGTCTGAAGCTTAAAGGGACAAAAAATACATAACATACATCAACAATATTATATCGTCTTGCACTTTTTTCCTTTAGTTGCATCTGCTTCAACAAAAAGCGCCTTCGCTTGCTAAAACTTGGATGTAACCACTGTTTCCAGCTTCTGTGCAATATAAAGCTGTAAATTCAAACTCAGCTTACAGTGTTTTCACAAAACACATAGTATGTCATTTTACACAAGTATGTCATTTTAGGCCTAACTCCCCTACCATTTGCATATTAATTTGTGTGTTTTATGGAAAGTGGTTGGATTTAATCATAGCTGTGAGTGGTACGCAACCTTCAAAGTATATATATATATATATATATATATATATATATTTGCAAAGGACGTACGGTTAAAAGACCCGTGCACTGGATTAATTTGTATGTATAATTGCTGGATAAATCCACATCTATCTACCTATCCACACGGCTACATGCCTGCCTGTCTACCCTGTGTATACCTATCTGTGTCCATCCATCCATTCACCTCTGGAATTATCATAAATAAACTCCTCATTTTGAATTACCGATTATAGATTTGTTATGTTCTATGGTGGCCTCTGTAAGCAGAACAGACTAGACCTGCTGTACGTTTCTGACATCTTGTTGCAATGACAGGTTGCAGCCTTCACATAATTGACACGGAGTCATAGATTCGGTGTCCGCTGTCTTGTCATGCGGCACGTCGATCACCTCCCTCAAGAATTTCGTCCTCCAATATCTGCGCTAACGAACCGTCCTCTGCCTTGTCATGCATTAAGTGGGGCTTGTTCGGCACTGAACTACAGTATCATGTATCGCTCTTGACAATTTGAAGCTGCTCGTCTATCATGATATTTACATGAGTTGCCACATCCTTATTAGTTCAAGAGAAGGAACATTTCGAAATAATTTGCAAAACTAATAATGCTCCTATGGACTGTTGACTTCAACATTCAAAAACATATAGTAAATCTTGTATTTGTTACGGAATAGACTACTGCGTATAATAATAATAGTAATAATAATAATAATAATAATAATAATAATAATAATAATAATAATAATAATAATAATAAAATATAACAAGAATCGCGAATATGATGATTGTTTTTCTTTATGTTTGATGGTTGGGCTCCTGTTACTTTTTGAGGAGTAATTGATGGAGATGTCTTCTAAATTTAAGAAACGCTATCAAATATTTGTGTAAAAATGTTTTTGATTACTGACACAATAATGCAAAATGATAAGTAATTTATCTTTAATTAAGGTTTTTGAAAAAAAAAAAGTTTATATGAGGCGTTCCGTAAGAGAAAGGCGAACCCGCTAAATGTACCTGTAGAGATAATCGATGTTCAAAGTATTTTACCTTTAAACGAGATAAGGGCGAATCCGCGAAGGACACGTCTGTAAATAACGATAATTATTTTGTACACTTAACGAATACCTTTATTGAAAATTGCAATTAAATGTCCAATTTAATATTCCAATTTAATAGTGATCATAGATCACATTATGAATTCATCAATATTATTGGAATAATTTGAAAACAGTATATTAGAAAAAGCAAAGAGTGTAGAATGAACTAAATAGAGGCAGACATTAATAATAATAATAATAATAATAATAATAATAATAATAATAATAATAATAACAATAATAATAATAATAAATAACACAATCGCACTGTGATATGACATTTACAAAGTGTCTGATATTATTAATAAACAAAACAAAAGTAGATGCCTGTCATGTCCCCTGGTAAAGGGGAAGAGAAGGCCTGTGGCCTTATCTCTAACAGGTTAGATAAATAAATAAAATAAAGTAAAAATGTTATTACCCTTGCTACCAAAAGTGGTCTCACTTGTTCTGGGAACAGAGGCGCTAATAATCCATTACATCATCTTCATGAAGATGATTCTCTGAGTCGGTCACTGCTACTTTTCGTACTAATGTACGTTTCACCTTTGCTTCTTTTAATCTCAGCTTGTACGTTTTTCCATTTTTCGACATGCCTCTGACGTTTCCAATAATAACCAGATATGCCTGGTTGATAAGCACTGTCACTATTACTCATAATAAACTATTACAATGTCCATAAACACACGTAATTCCTCACTACGTTTGTACTCGACTGTGTGGTTACAACAACACAGAGACTATGAATGGTGTGCGCCTTCAGGCGCCCTTCTCGTACGGAGTAATATTAACTTTATGAACCTGTCAAAGGCTACGCAGTTTTTCCAACCTTACAAACAATGATAATTTCGATGTAGTAAGGGCGAGCCCGCCAATGTCTGCCAGGCTTATGTTGCAGATAGGCCTATGTGTCTTAAATATTCGGAGGAGTAAAAAACACAAAATTCGACCAAATACTGTATTAAAAATGAAGATGAAATTGGTGATCCAATTAGTAGCTCCTAGTAACAATACAAATGTGACATTAAAAGAAGAAAGTTTCATTGATCTTTTCTGTTCAGAAAACTGTTAGTACCTTCTGTATAAGTTTGGAGATATGTACTTTACGCTATTCGTATGTGTGTGTGTATGACGCTTTGGCTGTAGGTATTACTGTAATTTGTAAACGTAAGAATGCCATTGACGTGGTTTTGTGTGGGAATTTCACGATGAGTTAGTTTCGCATAATAAAAAGGATGATTGCGAATTTTTTTTATAAATCTGAAATTACAAGTAGAACTGAAAATCCCTAACCTAACACCAAATTTTATTTCACAGAAGTTTTTACTTGCTCTTGTTGGAATTCATACCCTGCTCTGGAGAGTTTTAACTCAACACTGTAGTTCATTACATCCTTACTGTTACTTTCACTAATAGTGATTAGTGTATGTTTTGATGCAAGCATTCACAGGATGAACCGTCTGTCAGCGTCTGCCAATCTGGAAGGACTTGGGGCTCCGAATCACAAGTGAGAACATTCTTAGAACACAAGTCTAAATTTACTGCATTTATTCCTGCTGTACTACAGATCGTTCATGAATTGATGAGTTTTCCTTAGACCAAATTTGTCACGAGGCAAAACGAACTTCTACTTTAGCAATCTTGTTATGAGGGGATGGCAGACCGGACCTCCTCTTCAGCCTCGCGACTGACTCACTTGTGTCAGATGGTGCGTGTCGGTCGATCGGGAACAGGGAACAAGCTCTAGTCAATCATTTTCTACGTAACCACCCCGAAGCTGTTGGATAATGGGTGTCCATCAGTAAATAAAGGGAGCTTCCCTCCATTCTGTAGTGAGCATTTTCTGGAACTGCCAATTACGTTGTCTTCAGCGGTATAATTTCCTAGCTTTTTTTTTCTTTTCAGTTTACATACAGCAGCGTGATGAGGCATTGCAAACGCTTAGTACAGTATAATGTGAGCAGTTGTGGGCGTTCAGATTTGGGTGTGCCGTGTTTGCTACTAAAATTGGAAAATTACAAATTGCTTTCTCATATAAAATTGGCTAATCTGGCAGTCTTATAGTTGAAGCTTCGTCATCATCATGGATATCATCATCATCGTCTTGTAATCTTCATAAAATTTCATGAAATATGCCTTTGGTAATCACAATGAAGTAGACACAACCAGCCTCTCTAGAAAAATGTATGTTTCCACTTTTCTTCCTACAATTAGTAGAGCCGGTGAATTTTAAGTATAAATGCTACCGTTTAAGAAAATCATTTAAGATTTTTACTAGGAATATTCATTAGGAGCTAAAGCGTCGGCTTTCTACGCTGGTAATGTGGGTTCGAATCCCGGCGAGTGCAAGTAGAAATTATAGTAGACAGAAAAGGGTGCTTGGTAGTAAATATTCGAGAGACACTTCCGTTTCCCACGCCGGCATCTCACCATTGCTCCATTAATCACCATCATGCGGTGCTACGTACTTAGACTTACATGGTATACCGAGGGCAATGCATAATGCGGCAAAATAAATCACAGCTTTGGTGCGTCACTCTTAGATGGGGACGCTTGGGTGAATGATACAAAAGCAGTACTAGTAACTGATTAAAAATGAAATGTGCATGATGTATAAAATACAATTTAAATTTCGGGATTTATCCAATGTCAACTTCATGAAAGGTGCTGGTGAAATCACCAAACAAATTGTGGAAGGAGGCCGTTGCTCTTATTTTAAGAAATACATTTCGCAAAAAAATCACTAAAGAAAAATATTATTATTATTATTATTATTATTATTATTATTATTATTATTATTATTATTATTATTATTACAGTATTTTAAAATAAATCAAATAATTTCCAAAGAAAGATAATCAGCTCTACATATAAGAAATTAAAGTAGTGAAGGTATAGCAAGTCAAATTCATAAATAAATAATATAAAACAAGAGGAATCATAATAGTGATAATGATGCTGTCATCAATTTCTGGTTAAATTACAGACCTACCAACTTTCGTGTATACGTAGACCTAATTCGTAGGCCACCCGCAATTAGTTCACGACCTCCACTCTTGCATATTGAGAACGACAGACTAACCTCCAGGATTTAAATGTGATCTAATAATTTTCGTATCTAATATTATGTTTTCGTTCCATTCATATTAATTAATTCATTCATTCATTTATAGTGTTCTATCCAAGGACGGGTCTTTGACTGCAAACCCAGCTTTCTACAATCTTTCTTATTTTCGAATAATTTGAATAATTTCGAGGGAAAAATTGTTCCGGGGCCGGGTATCGAACCCGGGACCTTTGGTTAAGCGTACCAACGCTCTCCCAACTGAGCTACCCGAGAACTCTACCCGACACCGATCCAATTTTTCCCTCTATATCCACAGACCTCAAAGTGGGCTGACAACCGTCAAGCAACCAACATTGTGTGCACACTAACTCTGTGTGACTTAAATTGTGGTTTTCTGTTACATGCAGTGACGTATTATGCAAATCAAGCTTCCAGGTATAACTCCCTGTGAAGTTAATTTGAATAATTTCGAGGGAAAAATTGTTCCGGGGCCTGTGGATATAGAGGGAAAAATTGGATCGGTGTCGGGTAGAGTTCCCGGGTAGCTCAGTTGGGAGAGCGTTGGTACGTTAAACCAAAGGTCTCGGGTTCGATACCCGGCCCCGGAACAATTTTTCCCTCGAAATTATTCAAATTAACTTTACAGGGAGTTATACCTGGAAGCTTGATTTGCTTTCCTGTTTTCTGTCTTCCTCTTTCACTCCGCATATATATATATATATATATATATATATATAATTTAGTTTATCATCTGATAATTTCTTCTTCCCCAAACTCTTCTCCTGTTTACCAATCTTCCCAGTGCATCCTTCAGAAGGCAGTTTCTTCTCAGCCAGTGACTTAACCAATTCCTTTTTCTCTTTCTGATCAGTTTCTGCATCATTGTTTTTTCACCCACTCTTTCCAACACGGCTTCATTTCTTATTCTGTCTATCGACTTCACACGTTCCATTTTACTCCATATCCACATTTAAAATGCTTCTTTTCGCTTCTCTTCACTTCGCCGTAATGCCATGTTTCTGCACCATACAATGCCACACTCCACACAAAGCACTTCACTAGTCTCTTGGTTCTTTTTTCAGAGTTCCGCAGAAAATGCTCCTTTTTCTATTAAACGTTTTCTTGGCCAATGCTATCCTCCTTTTGATTCCTGGGAGCAGCTCATATTACTGCTTATAGTACACTCCCAATTATTTGAAACTGTCCATTTGCTCTTCTGCCTCTTTAGAATTTGCAAGTTTACCTTTTTTAGTTTTCTTCCTATGACCATGATCTTCGTCTTATTTGTATTTTTCTTTATCCGATACTGCTCGCACGTGTCACTTAACTCCAGCATATACCTTAGTATCATACCCTCTACTGCTAACAACGTCATGTCATCCGGAAATCTTATGTACTTTATTCTTCTTTCTCCTACTATCATCCCTCCTATGTTCACCAAATCCAAGGAAATGTTGAAAAGGGTAGGTGATAAAGGGCATCCTTGTTGTACTCCTCTCCCTATTTCACTTCCTTCTGACATTTATTCTCCTCTCCTAACTTTGACTCGTTTAATATAAAGATTACTGAACAGCTTTGTCTCTTTCCAATCCACACCAATTTTGTTAGGATCCCTACCAGTTTATTCCAATCTACTCTGTCAAAAGCCTTTTCAAGGTCCACAAATACTACAGTACATACACTTCTTTATTCTTCTCGTAGCACTTCAATTGCATCTTTCGTACCTTTTCCTTTCCTGATGCCAAACTGCTGTTCTTCCATCTTATAATATAAACGTCGATTTAGTATTCACAGGAGAATCTTCGTCGAGTGTGATATCAGGCTGATAGTCCTAAACTCGTAATATTTCTTGGCATTATTTTTCTTCGGTGTTGAAAGCAACACTGCCTCCGTAAAATTTTCAGGCTATTCGTCTTTCTCATATATTTCGTTGCATAATGATAGAATTTCCTTCTAATCTTCACTCAAGTATTTCGCTAATTCAAAGACGATTTCATAAATTCATGTTGTTTTCTGATTCTTCAATTCCTAAAGTGCTAGTTCAACTTCTTCCCTTGAAATAGAACATTCTTTTTCGTCTTCTATAGCTAAGTTATCTGGACGATTCCATGTCTCATATAACTCTTCTACATATTTTGTCCATCTGTTTAGTATTCCAAGTTTGTCTGTTATTTCATTTCTGATTTCGTGCTCTATTAACTACATGGATTTCTTCTTCTTATTTGTGAAGCCCAATCATTTTATTTCGCGGTACATTAAATCATATCTTCCTTTTCTCTCTAGATTCTCTATTTCTTTACATTTCTCGTTCATTCAGTCTTTCTTCGCCTTATAATTTTCTCTTCTCAGTTGTTTGTTAAGTTTCTTGTAATTTCTTCTACCTTCTTTTGTGTTGATGGTTTTACATTTTATTTTCTCCTTTCTTCCATCTTTTTCAACATTTTCCCTGTGACCCAATGTTTCTTAATTCTCACACCTTCTGTGTATCCTATTGTTTTTTCTGCTGTTGTCTGCATATAGCTTTCTATTTGAGTTCAGTACTCATTACTAATCTCTTGTGTGGATTCTAATGAAGCGGCTTTCACTTGAAATTGTGCTTCAAATTTTCTTCTTTTCTCTTCTTTCTTAAATCTTTCCATGTTGAATTTCTTGTTCACCTGTCTTCCTCTTGTCTTCTTCAGACGAATATCTACAATGCCCATCAGCAGGACATGATCTGAGTTAATATCCGCTCCTGGTAGAGTCTTGGGTTTTTTAAGCAATTTCAGAATATTTCCTGTACCCGTATATAGTGTATCTTATATCTGCTTTCGTCCTTTGGGCGTGTCCATGTAATCTTCATTGTTTATGTTGTTGAAGTAATGTATTTCTAACAATCATTGCATTTCTTTTACAGAAATTCACCAAAGATTCTCCTCCGTTATTTATTTTTCCCAATCCCTATTTTCCAAATGTTCTTTCATCTTGTCCTTCTCCTACAACTACGTATATTATTAAAAAGAATATCCCCTACTAAATTCACGTCTCGAATTAAATTCCATCTGCTAGTCTCTTCAGAGGTCTGTGAATTCTCGTTTTTTTCCGAATTTGTTAATACGTTGATAACATAACTAATTTAAAACGAATAAAATGGGAATGTACTCCAGGAAAGATTTCTGTCAGATTGTTTAATATTTATATTGACTATTACACTCCTACTACGTCATACTACTTTTGACCAATAAAACGGTACGAAAGGACGTATTTCAACCAATCATGGCTGCTTATCGCACAATTTTATCGCGTCCCTAGCATTTGTTTAATTTTATCGCGTCCCTAGCATTTGTTTCTTTGTTTGCCAACATTTGAAACTGCGCTGGTCTGGACGTAAATATATATATATATATATATATATATATATATATATAATTACAAACCACTCCAGTCGATGCACAGCAGTTTCAAATATGACTCGCATTGGCATTCAAGAACAAGAATTAATAAAAATCACTGATCATACCTATGCATCTTCTGAAATCCGATTTACAAATAAATGAAGAGCACCATTCGGCAATCCTGAATAAGTTGAATACACCATGTAGGCCTAAATCAACGAGTTCCACTTCTATTACGCACACGTCCAATATAACATCAATTGAACCACCAACCACATTCAAATTTGAAAATTGTACATTCAATAATTATTCCTTTTAAAATTATTCATTCGGAAACCCTGAATAAGTTGAATACACCATGTAGGCCTAAATCAACGAGTTCCACTTCTATTACACACACGTCCAATATAACATCAATTGAACCACCAACCACATTCAAATTTGAAAATTGTACATTCAATAATTATTCCTTTTAAAATTATTCATGTTTATTTTTTATGTCATCGTCGTTAATTAAAACTTTTCTAACACTTGTGTATATTAGTTAGGTTATGTTATAGCTTCTGCTGTATGATATTATGGATAGTCACGTATCAGAGATTGTTTAATATTAAGATTTATTGAAAATCATCTGTCAAGTGACGTTGATTACTGGGATTCGGATAATTGAAGTGGAATGCAACTGTGCTAATAATAAAAATGAAACTGAATCAACAAAGCC
Source organism: Periplaneta americana (assembly GCF_040183065.1). Classification (NCBI taxonomy): domain Eukaryota; kingdom Metazoa; phylum Arthropoda; class Insecta; order Blattodea; family Blattidae; genus Periplaneta; species Periplaneta americana. Next base: position 127,830,394 of record NC_091118.1, on the reverse strand, counting down.
TTCTTGACTAGTAACATTGTCATCGTGTATAACTATAGATCGAGAACTTCTCGACCAGAAGGCATTGCTCACTACTGCCATCTAGCATGCATGTAGCGTAATATTTGTAATGTTGAGATGGTACAATAATAGATTTGAAGACAGTTGTATTTTCGTAAGTCAATTAATATTTTATTGTATTGGAGTACTTCGTTACTTCTAATCTTTATATACTTTCTTCTAATCGTGTAATAGTCAATTAAATCCCACTCGAGTTTTGATTTTCTCTAGATAAATCAAAACGTCTAGTGATATTACTGTTGACAAAATATCTTTAGGGTGGGCTCTACTACAGATATTACAGATCCTATTCGAAAGAATATTTACATTGGAGGTATGTTATAATTTTCTTTTCTCTCAATAGATTCTTGCTTGAAGGAATGTGGAAACTCACACACGAAATGAACGCACTGTCTTATTCTTGCATGAAAATTAAACTTTGTGAGATAAAAATATAACTAACAAACATTCAGTATCATTGAAACTATATGATGAATTATTGTGACAACAGTATATTTTCCATGCGTTTCCCCGTCCTAGTCGCAAACTATTTAATGACTTATATTGTGAGACTACTGGAATATCGAAAAGTCCTGTTGTAAGTCGAAATGGCAGAAGAAAATTAGAGCGTCTAACAAAATAATGGACGAAAGAAGTCTTAACAAGTTTTGATCCCAACATTTAGGTAAAGGAGGATAAGAATAATAAAAAAGAAATACTGTATATCTGTGCCATTGATTATCGCCTCCGTTAGTACTTGAAGCATCGAATTTAATGTGAAATAGCATAAATTCTGGAACTAGAGCTAGAAGTAGTGGGGAGTAAGCAGTCAGACGAGCTTATTGTGAACGCTAATGCCACAGCACGAGATGCGTGCAAAGGAGGAAGAGGTGGGGAAAGAGACGGAGGTGGGACTGCTATGAGCATCCATCTGGACGGATTGAGCTCTATTCGAACTCAGGACACGACATAATAGGATCTGAGTCCTGCTGAATGCAGATGAGATTACTTGCAGGTGATTCTACTCCTCTGGTTGCAGTACGTCAGTGCAAATCTGTCCTTGGGCCTTTGTGTGGATAACACCTGGAACTTGTCTCTCCCAGCAATCAATTACGAACGCGAGACATCTGGCTGTGATGACGCAAGCGGCGTGACTTATGATTCATAACTTTCGGGCGATGAGGCTATATAGCGTAACAAAGACAAATTCATTACATCTTGTATATTTAACCGTGGAATGAATGAATGAAGGAATAAATAAATAAATAAATAAATAAATAAATAAATAAATAAATAAATAAATAAATAAATAAATAAATAAATATTACCTTACCTTCTGCACAATACTTTTAACATTTGTGTTGCTTTCATGGCGTTGAATAATATTTACTTTGTGAGAAATACTGAGACGTGAAAGTGTTTGTGATACGATGCCTTACCGGTAAGCGGGAGCTTGGATTCTCGTCACAACAGTCGACCTGGTTGGCGAGTTGGTATAGCGCTGGCCTTTTATGCCCAAGATTGCGGGTTCGATCCCGGGCCAGGTCGATGGCATTTAAGTGTGCTTAAATGCGACAGGCTCATGTCAGTAGATTTACTGGCATGTAAAAGAACTCCTGCGGGACAAAATTCCGGCACATTCGGCGACGCTGATATAACTTCCGCAGTTGCGAGCGTCGTTAAATAAAACATAACATTTAACATCGTCACAACAGATCACGTTGGACTGTTTTCAAATGGGACATCTGAATATCATGAAGATAAATGCAAATGTATGTAAAGGAGAAATATAAATAACTTCTTCGAGTTTAATAATAATAATTGGCAATATATTATTAGCTCAGAGAAAGAAAAAAAGTAGTTACACGATCAGCGTAGTGTTACCCATGACGCAATCAGTAACCTAAATTGATTTGTAAACCAATATGGCTTATAATAGTACGATAGGACGATATAGCAATGATAATACAGGGAAATTAAAGTTAAAGGAGTTACGGTTGAGTTAGTACACATAAAATCGTAGAATAGGCTATATTGAGCTGTTCACGTACTTGTTTGAAATATCTACAGGGACATTATTTTATTTTTACTAACATTTTTAATATTAACCTGTCTATACCTTTAGAGAACCGGAAACACCGCTTGCTCCCCCCTCCAAGACTGGAGTTCAATGATACTGGCGTAAAACACTAATCACTCTACTAGGTATAGGATGGAAGAAAAGTAGTTCATCCATTTACTTGAACTAGGAAATATCGCGATTTTGAGTTTGATAATTTTCATTAGGTTTTTCTTTAATCAAAGTATAGTACTGTATTAAGAATAAGTGTTTTTACTCACGAAGTGAGTTATCCATGCGAAAGTATTCATTATGCAGTGTATATTATACTGTCTACAGCACATTAGCGTACAATATAGAGAAAGAAGTTAAATTGAAAAATAATCATAATATGAATATTTAAACACAATTTTGAAAATGGTGGCCGTTCATTTCGATACAGGCTTCAGTTCTTTTGCGCATATTATCGCACTATAGACTATTGCATCTAATTCCAATTGCCAGTTTCGTCCTTCGTATTAGTAACTCATGTTGAAATAATTCTGTACCTACTCTAAGTACTGTGAATTCAATCTTCACTTCTGCCCGACCCGAAAAGATAAAATTACTCAGACATGCTATCTACTGTCCGTCCAAGTGGTTATGCCGCAGGATCGTAGAAAGGGAGGAAATCACGTGACAGTTAATTATTTAACGAGGCCCTTTTATTTAAGTTAAATTAAACAGCTGTATAATATTACGTAAACGTCCAATTCCTAAGAGAAATTAATGTTTTTCAGAAAAGAGCTAAGACAGCCCAGCTTTTACAGAGGGGCGAGCAGAAGCAGGTGGGGGAAATCGGGATGCGACGTAGGCAAACAGACAGTACCTGTGCGAAAATATGATTCAATATTGAAAGCTCTTTCGTCACTGGAAAACGCGAACATATTTCTGGAACGTACTATACTCAGTAACTCAGTACTGCTTACTATCTGCGGTCTTGGTTCTGTGTGGAGTTGGAACTTCCTTAGTAGAAGGGGTGGGAGTGAAGTACATTAAAAAACTCAGGTACAATAAAAATTGAAGTAAAAATAAAATGATGTCCCTGTATAAAATGTTCCTTCCTTGTGTTGTAAGAACGTATAGGCTATGAAATCTGGTTTTGCATTGTGTTACATATACAATAGTTACTTTCTCTCTCTCTCTCTCTCTATGAGGCCGGGAGGGGAAGATCCCTGTGCACCACGAACTGAGGTCTATTGTGCGCCCGTGGGATGAGTTGCAAGCCCACCGACCGCACCCACACCGAACCGACCTAACTGCTGATACCCTGACGACCAGTCCCACCATCCCTCCAAGTCCGTATACCATTCCACCCCGAATAGCCCCACCATATTCCCCCTCAAACGGTCTGAGGTGTAAACTACCCCTCCAGTCGGAAGGGGATTGGGTTCCGCTGCTGTGTCACCAGCTACCACGCTTGACATATCTATGGAAGCCGGCCGAGAGCGTCAGCAGCTTCGAAGGGCCGCCGCAGGCGCGATCTGAAAATCAAGGAAGACAACGGAATGATGAGGGAGGAAAGGAAGTGGCGAGAATGAGTGTGGTTACATACGCCTGATAAAGTTACATGATATTCATCCATAGGTGTGAGGGAAAAAAAACCCGGTAAAACCTCACCCAGCCAACTCGTCGCAAGCGGGAAATCGAACCCCGGCCCACTGGGTTCGGAAGCGAAGACGCTACCACGAGACCACAGCGGTGTACGAAGTAGTTACTCGTTCTATGAAATTATTCTCATTACTCCATGAAGAAGGTAACACGCAATAATCGGTTGTTACTTTTCCGGCGATAAAGATGATAGTGTGTTAGCTAGGTAAAATTGGCGAAATTGTCACTACAAAAATGGGTTTATCGTTAAAAAAGTTACCATTAACGTATTTTTCCAAGACAATCACTAACTTAGATTACTTGTAATTAACTATGAAGATGTGTATAGATATATTAAATACAAATTTGGTTAGTTTTTTATTACAGTTATGTGATTTTCACTAATCTGCAGCAAAAAAAATAATAGGATTATTTACTGTACATTTAAACTTAAAATTTCTAGTATTTTAACATGGCTCAGGGATATATAACACCATTTAATTGTTTCATTTTTACATTATAATAAGTCTAAATTAATCTGAAGTAGCAGAACATTTACACCCGTCGTAATAAAAAGGATTTAATTTATATAAATTAATATTAATGAATTCTTTTATGATGGCAAAATTCAGAAAGCTTTAAATGTCTTATATTAGCGAGAGAAAAGAAAAGGAAAAGCATACAATTCTATAAAGAGAAGTCGCGTTTGATTATGTAGCATTCGTGAAGTGCTTTTCCAATCGATATAAGGATTCAATAAAATGATCAGCAAGTTTGAAAGGATAGAATGAATGTAGATGAATCTTGAAGGAAAGTAGAAGATAGGAGTTATAAGGAGATTCTATTCGGTGGAGTAGGGTCGTACATTTGCTAAAATATCCCGAGGGAAGAGACAGTGCTACACCCCTACTATTTGACCCTATTGTTCAACGTCATTCCTTTATTCTAACTTTTTCAGATAAATACATTTTTGTAGTTCCACTTTCATTCCTGTATTATTAGTTCCTAGGATTATGAAAGTCCTACTTTTTCGAATTCAAATTTCCAAAGTAAACTTCAGATCTTATGCAAGAGGAACATGGATTTCACTTTAAGATAAGACATTTTAAGGCTAGACGTATTTTCGTTTTCAATTCAAGGAGGAGGCAAGATTTCTAGTATTGATTGTGGGTGAGTAAATTATTTCTTATCCACGAAGCGGCAACTTAACTGCTGGTCCATGTGCTCCTAAGCGCCGGTTATGGAACCACCGTGTTATCAGGGGTAAAAGCGGCAGCATTTCTATCAGCGTTTGTGTCGCAGCCTTGGCTTACCATAATCTTGGGAGAATTTTTGAAGCTATGCCTATTGTCATCCAAATATTCCTAGCTCAGAACAGATCGCATTCTTTTGCATCCATATTGAAATTTCTTCGATTCTGTACATCTTCTTCTTCTTCTTCTGCTTCAAGCTGTAGGCTTTAAGCCCGTTGCGGCTCCTTTATTTCTTGCATCCATCTTTTTGCTGGTCGGCCGATACTTTCCACCATTTCTGTTTATACTCATCTACAGTTTCTAACAGACTGTTAACTTTTAGATTGTTTCTTATTTCCTCATTCCTGATGTGATCCAGTCGAGTTACTCCTACTACACTTCGAAGAAATCGCATTTCAGCTGCCTGTAGTCGACTTCTATCTTTCTCTTTTAACGTCCAAGTTTCACTCGCATATAAGCCCGTTGGTATTGCCATAACTTTATATAGTTTAATCTGTGTATCTTTCCTAGTTTTATTACGGAGTGTTCTTCTAATGGTCCCACATATATTGTTAAATTTGGCAATTTTATAATCAATATATTTTTGATGAGTATATGATAGATGGCAGCCAAGGAAGTTAAAAGTATTAACTTGTTCGATGATATAGTCTTCCACTACTACCTTTGACCTCACCACGCTTTTGCCCATAAATGCCATTACTTTTGTTTTTTCTTTCGAAATAGATTCATATCTTTCGTAATTTTATATAATTCAAATAGCCCCCTTTGTAACGTATCCTCGTCACTAGCTAATATAACTTGATCATCAGCAAAGAGGAGGTTTTTTTAAGAATTTTTTGTTTTTAACGTTTTCTGATATGTTGAACTTCTGCATTTGCAACTTAAATTTCCTCATTGCTTCGTCAATATAAAGATTAAGAAGTGTTGGCGACAAACTGCAGCCCTGTCTTACTCCTAAATTTACTGTCTCATAATACAGTTTTCCTTCTTTTGATTTGTAGCATATAGTGGGTTTTTCATATATACTTTTTACTATGTCTATTAAATGTTTAGGAATACCTCTTAATTCCATAATTTCCCAGAGTTTATCTCTTTTTATATTATCAAATGCCTTCTGATAGTCTATAAACAGTAAATGGAGCTCTTTATTAAATTATTTGGATTTTTCCATTATTTGTTTTTTTGTGAATATGTTATCAATACATGATCTTCCTTTTTGGAATCCTGACTGTTCTTCCAAGAGGATGGTTTCGGTAATAACTTGTAATCGTTTTGTTATTTTTTTGCATATATTTTATATGCCTCATTTAATAAGCTAATTCCTTTGTAGTTAGTGCATTTACTTCGATCTCCTTTTTTGAATATAGGAATAATATTTGCTACTGTCCATTCTTCTGGGATTTTCTTCTGCATCCAACATTGATTTAGGAGTTTCAAAAATCTGCTTTCCACTCAGCTGGAGCGTATTTTATTAATTCTATTTGAACACCATCAATGCCTGGTGATTTTCTATTTTTTGATCTCTCTAGAGCTTCTTCTAATTCCTTTAATTCAATATTATCAACTTCTGTAAAATCTGTTGATATATCCTGGTGTTTTATTCCATTATATATTTTTGATTTATCTGTCCACTGTTCCTTAAAATAAAGGATCCATTCTTCTCCCGATATTACAGTTATGTCTGCTTTATCTCTTTCTTGTTTGGACAGATGTTTTATTATTTTATATTCATTTACTTGTCGTCCGTGTATATCGTGTTCAATATTCGAGACGTATCTATCCCAACTTTCTTTATGTGCCATTCTTACTTTCTTTTGATTCTGTACATCCTTTTATTAATATATATTGGTTTTATATTTAATTTTAATATTATTGTTTTCCCTAATGCCAAAGTTCCAGATTCATGGAAGTGAACCGCTATAGAAATAACCTTGAAATATTAGAGTTAAATGATTTTATTTCATTTCACGACAATATTTATTGTCATCAACATATATAACAGTCCGCCGAGTAGCTTTGTGGTAGCGTGTCTGCATCCAGACTAGCCGGCACGGGTAATATTCCCGATGGAGTCAGAAATTTTCATGGCGGTGCACAACTTCTAATCACTAAATTGTGCAATAATATGTCTGGGTTAAATCCCAAATCACTCCGCAGTGCATATGAAGAGAAGGCATATATGTGACTGTTGATAGTGATTCATCCATCGGATGGGGACGTTAAGCCTGGATGCCCCCTTGGTGCTATTCGACAGGAGTAGGCTACGTGCCGACACCGGGTTTCCCCTTCTCCCTTCCTCACTATCAATCTTCACCAATACTCTACCTGCACTACACTTACACGAACACTTACACATACACTCACCCTAGTACACAACATAACTTCTCACAGATAGACTACACACCATGTATAACGTGGCCTGCCGAAGTGATGTACAACTTGAAAATGGATCACAGTCCTACCATCTATCCACAACATGCGGAATCCGAATCACACAAGTGAAGTGGGTAGGCATTAGATACACAAACACACACCTCTATAACAGTTACGGTGTACCACCACATTTCTTTATACGGGTTCCACCATAACTTTGTATTACATTTTTCTACAACTAATATGAAATCCCGACAATCTATTTAACCAATAACTCCGCTAATCCTGATGTTAACTCCAAACAGTCCATTTCTCCTTACTGATCTTAAATATCCACCTACTCTTCCCACTTTAACCTTTTATATTTTATAGCTTACGTTTCAAGTCATTACAACAATCTACTATTTTTACACAGTACATTCTAATGTTCATTATTACTCTTTCAAAATATCGTTCTTAAATTTTAACTATCTAACCTATTTAAAATCATTATATTAACATTTTCCTAACTTCTCTCACTAATAAAAAAAATCGCTATACCTATTCAACACTCAACTTGCACACGGTTTTACTCTTATTCTCAAGTTCACTTTAGTGTGATCGTCTATTCCTCAACGTCAAGCAACACTGATAAAAACCCATAACAAATGTAACTGCACTCACTAATATCATCTTTCAGAACTTCCCTTCCCTATATGCATTTATTCTTTCTTTTTTTTTAGATTTACTTATTTGCCAAAAACTTCTACCGATATTTATATTAATTAACAGCCTACTGTTTTAAATTTCCCCTCATCCGTTTCAAATCCTTACCTTCCTAACTGACCTCTATACATTTCATTACTGATAGCTGTAACAATTCCCTGTGTGTCTTGCAATTTGAATGCAATAAATTCGAAACTATAGGAATAAATTTGCTTCTAGTCACATACATTATACACAAATCTCTTTGGAGAAATTTGAAAATCTTGCAGAAAGTTTCACCAAAACTGTAAGAAATTAAATTAAATTCTGATGTTCTTTCTTAAATTCTTGTGGGGATATGAATAATTAATAAAGAAAAATTACACAAAAAATAAAAGGCATATCGCATTAAATTTCGATGTTGTTTATAAGAATTTTTTGAAAGTGTATGAATTATTAAGTACAGACTTAATTTTTTTTCTAAATCCTTGAACTTTGCGCTGTTTACAAGCATATACTTGTTATAGTCCTACTTTCTTACGCACACTTTTATGGCATTATATTAATTGAAATTATTTCTGCAGTGAATGACGCCTTGACTTCGAACTTGCAAGTTATGAATATTTTAAGCCGAAGTCAAACATCAAGTTCACGCTGCTGCTGATACACGATGTTTTCTGTCTCGGATCCAGTTGGATGGCGCTTAATATTTTATAACCTCTTGAACTTTGAGATATTCCAGTTTATACCGCGCTGTGTTTACAAGCTCGCCATTTAATACTCACTCCTCAACATCAGAGATGAGCACAACCAGATGAGGCCAATTTGCAGCACCATCTTCTGTGTTCAAATTGAGTCCACGAGTTCTCTGTCTTTCATGCACAAAACTTACTGATAATTTGCAACTAGACTTATTGTAACATTAGTGAACTAGGAATCAAGACATTTGGATTATATACAGGTATAAAGTAAAAAAGCAAAAGTAGGCCTTCGAGATCAGTATATTGTGTGAAAGAATAGTCTGGATCAAAGGAGCTGGGAGAAGGAGTGTTGGAGGAAGATGAGAGGACGAGTGGCGCAAAGAAATGGAAAGAGAATTGGAGCAAGAAAATGGAAGGAGGAGTGGAGCAAAGAGTGTGGACTGGAAGTGAAACAGGGAGATGGGGGGAGAAGTAGAGCAAAGAGTTGGGAGGAGGATTGGAGCAGAGGAGATGGGAGGTGGAATGAGGCAAAGAGAATAGGAAGGGATTGAAACAAGGAGATGGAAGGAGGACTAGAAAAGTGAGGTGGGAGGAGTGGAGCAGTTAGCTAGGAAGGGAGTGGAACAAGGAGATAGGAAGGGAATGAAGCAAGGAGATGGAAGGAGGACTAGAAAAGTGAGTTAGAAAAACGAGGAGCAGTGAGCTAAGAAGGGAGTGGAGCAAGGAGATGTGAAGAGGAGTGGAGCAAAGAGATTGGAAAAGGAGCGGAGCAGGGAGATGAGAGGAGCGGAGGAGGTAGATGGAAGAGAGTGGGAAGGAGATGGGGATAGGGATGGAACTGGAAAATGTAAAGATAGTGGAGCAGGGAGATAGGAGGAGTGGATGAAGGAGTTGGGAGGAGCCGTAGAGAAAGGAGATAAGAGAAATTGAGAAAGGAGATGGGAAGATGAGTGGAGCAGAGAGATGGAAGGAGTACAACAAAGAGACGGGAAGAGGAGTGTAGCAAGGAGATGGGAGGAGGAGTGTAGCAAGGCGATGAGAGGGGGAGTGGAGCAGGGAGATAGGAGAAGTGAAGTAGAAAGATGGGAGGATGCGTAGAGAAATTATATGGAAGAAAGTATATAACAAGGAGATGGGAGGAGACATAGAACAAGAACATACGAGGAGTTGAGAGGCAGCTATATTGGGAGAAGGATAGATCAAGGAGATGGGAGGATTAGTAAAGGAATGGGATGGAAAGAAGTGCAAGGCATGAGATGGATGGAAAAGAGATAGCAAGAATATGAGGGGAAGAGTAGATCAAGGATATAGGGGAGGAGTAGGTAATTAAAATGCGTGGAGGACGAGAGCAGAGTAAAGTTATTATTTGGGGACCACGAAATTAATTCACACCTCTACACCAGCAAGGAAGAATAGGAAGCGAGTAAGTAAGTAAGTAAGTAAGTAAGTAAGAAATTAATTAATGAATTTAAAAAAACAGAAGTTGAATGATGAACTTCAATTGGTTGAATATCAAGTGAGCAAGTTGACGGATAAGAAGAAATAGCATATAACTAAAGAGATATTGAAGGAAAATACGTAGAAAAAGGTAGTAAAAGGAAATTGGTACCAGCAATATTCCGTCAAGAATTTGAAATTATCAATAAAAGATTTATTAGAAAAATAGAAATACTGGGTGAACAATTCTTTGCGCGCCCGCGCTTTCACGGCTTACGGCTAGTCGGCGGAACCAGCTGCTAATCCGGTTATAAATTCCCCATCGGGTCAGGCGTCAGTGTGAGTTGTACTCTTGTAACATAAGCACGTGTTCTTTAGGCGACGTAATAAAGTGTGTTAATTAAGTTAATATTGCTCAACTCAGGTATTCTATCCCCCAAAGAGTATACATGTATGATTCATACGTGCGTACAGAATCGGATCGTGCTGTAAGGCAGGTATGCTCATTCTCTGACTCCCGATTACGTTCTGTAATCGCAACCTTCGAATGTAGAGCGTGCTGTTCCTCGTTCGAAGCTCGACGGATGACTGCGGAAGGCAGTTCAAGTACTTAGTAAACGCACGAACAGTGCGGGACAATGACACAGTCAAAACCTTTAGTAAGCAAACGATCATTCCGTACAGTGTGGAAGGAAGACTATTTTTGTTGTGAAAACGTAAAGTGTTTGCTATGTTGTAAGGTACTGTCAGGAATACTACTGAGCAACATAAAACATTATACGCTCTGCCATCCAGAACATGCCGAAGTGACAGGGAAGCTGTTTTCTGTAATATGTATTCATATATCAACATTATTATTATTATTATTATTATTATTATTATTATTACTAGTACAATTATTGTTATTGTGCTGATTTTATTCCAACAGAAATACATGTTATGATAAAATAATTTTTCATAGGTGGAACGTGCACTACAGTTTCAAGAATTGAAAGCACTTCATGATAGGCCAAACATTGAAAAGAGTCGAACAATTCAGAGTCTACGTTTAAGAGCAAAGTTATGTAGTATGTTTGGAATTAGCTGAGGCACTAAAAACCCTTCACGGATGGTGAACTTGTAAAGAAATCTATGGTGCCTGAACAAGATATAGTTAATTACATCTCTCTACTGGAACAGCTCAAATGTGAATTCACAGAACATGGATTTAATGATTTTAGACGTATGGAAAGTGATATTAATCTTTTTGTTAATCCTTTCATAGTACATTGAGTACAATCCGTGAGAGTGCAGTTCCAGGACGAGTTAATTGATTTACAAAGTCACGTAGAATTCAGAACTAAATGCGGAGAATATTACTTGCCAAGCATAGAAGTATTCAAAAATGAACAAAACGCAATATCTCAAAATGAGCTTATTCGCTGTCACTCGAAATATGTGTGCAAACAATTATTTTCGAGAATGAAGGTTGCTAAATTCAAAAATCTAAACATAGATCCCGATTAACAGATGAGGATCTTTTGTGCATTGCAGTAAATTCGTTGGAAATAGATTTTCGATTACTTGCAGAAAAGAATAGGCCTACACATGTTGAATGTGGAATATGAAAATAACATTATCTATGATATAATATTATCTTAACTGTATAAAATATAATAAATAATGTAGTAACTGAATATTTCCTTTTTCAAATTCAGTTTATTATCCGTAATTGTAAGACAGTGAGAGCGACGCCACGGGCGGTGCTGCAATGTAGTTGCGGAGCCCAGTTCGTACACTGTGTGTGTTATGCAGTGCAGCATCATCCGTGTAATCGGCGCTTTTATAATTTTGAGCATACCTGCTGTAAGGAGATTATTTCAAGAGGGAGTCCCTGGTGTTGAAGTTCCAAATCGAAGTTCGATTCAAAGATTGGTAAATACATTTCGTGAAACGGTAAGTATTCTTGATAAGAAGTGTAGACAGCCACGTAGAATACTCACAGAAGAAACTCTAGATAACATTGGACATGTTCTGGAAAGTTTCTCTAGAAAATCACTTCGACAACTTACTCAGAAAATGGGAATTTCCTGTGGCTGTGTTCGAACGGCTACGAAGTTACTGCAGTTAAAACCATTGCTTGATAAGGATGAGTAAATTACTTTTACGAATAATTTACGTACTTTACTTTTTAAGTGCACATCTAAAGTGTTTATTGGTAATAACTTAGCTACAAATTGTAGGCAGTTTTTTAAGTGTTTATTAGTAATAATCTTAGGTAGGAAGTTCGTACCAAAGCAGTAGATTTCAGATGAGTACAGCGAGGAGAATACTGTAGATGTCACCCGAGCCTGATACCATTCTCTATAGATGATATACAGTAAGTACACAAACAACGCATAATGGCATTCTGTGGAGCTATGTAGAGTCGTGAATAGTTTGAAGAAATTGTTAATTTATATTAATAGTTTACGTATGTAGGTTCTGAACAAAGTGAGATACTCTGTTATTATTGTATCATTTACGTAATGTAAATATTATGCATGAATCCAAAAAAGTAAACTAATCTGTTATTGAATAATTATGCAGACAGGAGTGTGTAACACGTTTATTTTTTCTCCGATTAATCTTCGTTAAATATTGACGTCTCGTGCTGCTATGCATTCGGTTGCGTTACAGTCCAAGTTCATCATCGGAATTACGATACGAACTTCTTAGCTGCCATTACAATAGAAACGAAAAATTTTCTTGAAAACAATTATGGGTTTAATATTATGTACCACATACGAGATACATTATTAGATTCATAAAGTAGTTGTTCACCTGATGATAGTAAGAGATGCTGTATCATATTTCAGATTTGCTCCAGTAACGTCTTGTGACATAGAACGAATATTTTCACAGTACAAGTAGGCTATTGTTTTTTTTTCTTTTGATAAAATGGTAATGTTCATTGTTAATTGTTTATAATGAGATTAGAATAATAATTGTATACTTCATATGTTATTCTTATATGTGTGGGTAAATTAATTTAGATTGGGAGTTACGAAGATTATAATTACAAATTACTGTTTTTTATATTAATTTCTTGCTGTAAGGCTGTGGACGATTGCAGCACATGTCTGATTGCCACCCAGCTGTACATGTTAGTCGTTCTGGCTCACCGACATTGAGAGACGCTCTATTATTTTTCACTCGGTAGAGATATAGTCCAAGCTCACACAAGTTAACAGTTTGGTACCAACTTCCTAGCTCTAGTAGCAACTTACGCGACAAATTTCAGATAGATATACTGAGGACTTACTGACAATCGTTCATTGCGGTTATCGGCCTGATTCTCCTAAGATCCGCAAGTCAGCCACTGTGGAGTAGCGGTTTACACGCCTGAACGTGAAAATAGCGGGCTCGCGTTCAAATCTGGTTGAGACAAGTTACCTGGTTGAGGTTTTTCCGGGGTTTTCCCTCAACTCATTAAGATAAAATGCTGGGTAACCTTCGGCGCTGGACCTTGGATTCATTTCGCTGGCATTTTCACCTTCATATCATTCAGACGCTAGATAATCACAGCAGTTCATAAAGCGTCGTAAAATAACCCACTAAAAAGATCCGTTAACAGTGGAAGCGGGCGCGCGGAGGATTGTTCACCCAGGGTAAAATGAAATCGAGAGAGATGCTCTTTATTGTAATTATTTATAATGAATGTCTATCCCTAGATCCTAATTATGTTGTCATGAGTTGTTCAGGAGATTGAGATTTTCGTGGTGATAGCGAGATTATCCTTGTTTTTCGACGTCAGTAGTGGTTTATGAGAACACTGACGTAGTAACGAGATTAGATTTTTACTTTGTGATTGGTAAGATATTGTGACAGCGACGTGAGATTCGAACTCACGACCAGCGTCCCGCAAGAGAGAAGATCGCGCGGAGCACTTGGGATGGCGCGCGGCGGAGAGGGGAAAAGGGCCAACACGGCGAGAGAGTGGAGCGAGAGTGCGCGCGCATCTGGTGCTGGTAGAGAGGAGAGGGCTCGGGATTTTTCTGGAGTGCCATCTCTAGAGACGCGTGGAGCCTTCGAGGCTACGTCGCTGTTGCTATAAATTACGGACGCGAAGGAACGACAGCAGTTTTCCAGTTTGCAGTTTTCAGTTATTAAGTCAGTGAGTAAGCCAGAGCAAGCAAGCCAGACTTGTGTGCCGGAGTTCGACTCGAGTGTGCGTCCGCATCTGCGTCAGCATCCGAAGGCCTGAGTTCGAGTGCAGTGGACCGCAGTTGGAGGGACCTGAGTTCGAGTGCAGTGGACCGCAGTTGGAGGGACCCGAGTTCGAGTACAGTGAACTGTCTCTGAAGGTCTGTGGTTCGAGATACTGTGAACTCGAGTGACTGAGATAGAAGAACTGTGAACTGAGAACTGGTAGTTCTGATTTGTAAATAGTGCTTTGTAAATATTAGTTAAGATTAACAGTTCATTGTTGTGCGTAATAATCCAAGTAAACTGTCATTGTCGTCGGTGGAGTGCTATAACGAATACTTTGTTGAGTGAAGGTCCAATTGTTGACGAGAGCGTTTAAGGTGAATTGTAGAAAGGAATTATTGTTGTGACGAATAAATTACATTGTTGTAACTAATAAGACTCACAATATGTTATTTTTCGATATTAATCGAAGTGCTGAAAGCAATTCAAACACGAAGGGGCTGTGTTTAATGTGTTTGAACTTTCGAGTGTGGCTGTATTTTAATCTCAAATTTTAAGTTTACATAACTACAGGGCTCGTATTGTTAATAACTCACTTCTTAGATTAAGCTGTTGGTTTAACGCCCATTGGCGTGACCTGTCCGTCGTGATAAGCTCTGCTCTGTGCTGTGTGATTATTTATTTTGTTAAAGCCTTTGAGAACCCCCACGCTGCTTTGTTCTGCATAGCACAAAGAACTGCTATTGATAGACCGTAGAAAGGCAAAGGTGCCCTGCTTATAGTCTATGAAGTTTGAATGGGTGCGTGGAGGTGGATTTCCCAGGATTTCCTACTTTAGCACTGCGAGGAGGTGTATGATTAGGATTATGGTTTTGCCACCTCACCTCAAAAAGATGGATGTTGATAGACTATGTAATAATATGAGACCGTTCTGGCAATTCGAAATTATACAGAATGATTCATGAAATTCTATCGTCATAAACGAAGCCTATTTTTGGCGTTGTAGAAATCTTATTCTATATAATTATATGACTACACAACAATCTGATATGAAGTGGAAAACTATAGTGTTACTACGAAAATACATAGTGTTTTGAAAAAAAGTTCCAGTATCACTGAACAACAAATTTTTACATTTTGTCTTGCTCCGAAAAAAAAGGTAAATATTACTAATATGTGCGAACTAAATCTGAAATTAAAATCCAAATTGTCCCATCACGTACCATTTTCCGGGGAAAATGAATTGAATTTTTTATGGAAGAAACTTCTCTTTTTTTTTCTATTTTTCACAGCTACTGGTAAAATTACAACACGCTAGGGATTCAAAATGCCTCATAATACTTGAAAAATGTGTACTGGATACAAAAGTGATGTTACATAGTTTAGAACACAACAACAATAAAAATATTTCATGCGTATAATGAGAAAAATCTCGGAATTTGAACTTATTTTTAAAAGAATTTTCTGGATGACTTCTGTTTATAACTAGATCCAGGACTATCTTTTACAAGGAACCAACAATAGTCTGCAAGCATGTTGGATGATGATCTTCCTTTATATCACTTTTCCATTTTAAATATTTCTTGATGAAATCTTTCCTCATGCTCGTCTCTTACCGCTTCAAAATTAGAAGGAAAGAAATCCAAATCAGAATGTAAAAGGTGTATTTTGAGAGTCATACTACACCCCATTTCCTCATACACTTGACATGGTTTCCACTACAAGTTCTATGTAGTTGTTTGTCCTAGAATTTCCAAGGACATTTTAGCAAACATTTTCGAAAGTGCGTCATGCCATTTTTTCTGTAACGGAAAGTTTTTTCTCGAACAAAGTGTCAGCCATAACTTTTTAAAGTTTTGGACTGATGAAAATGCCCTCTTTTAATTTACCTTCACTCAAATATTAAACGATTCTGTTAAATACTGAAAACCACACCCTTGTTTGTTCATTGCATAGATCTCACTTTGAACTGTTATGAAATTTACTTAATAGAAGGGACCAATATCTGTTTATTTATTAGAAGTACAAAAGAACATGTCAACAACCATAAGAAACCGGAAATAAGTCATAAACTTATAAAATGCATTAGCTTTTGTTTTGGTTTACAACCCCCAATCCGCGCCAGATGTTTCCTGGCGAAGCTCTTATCGTAAAGTGAAATCATAGTATATCTTAAAAACCTTACGTGGTACGAAGAAAAGAGATGCACTTTCGGATTCAGCGCACACCAAACCTCAAGGGACACATTGCTTTAAATCGGAGAAAAATTCTTGTTGTTCAGTGTATTTAGAGAGGAAGTAGTATGCATCAAAACAAGAAATAAAAGTCCTATAACACGGGTCTTAAAATTAATACCTTCTGAGAAATGAGGAAATATTTACCATCACTGTAAGAGCAGCATATCTCCTACTGTGAGCTCTTTGGCAAGAAACAATTGAGGAAACAGAATGCAGACGTTTGTCACTGTATTAAACAGCATACCTTTGTTTGTGTTTGTATCAAGAGAACGCTTAAACAGAAAACAGTACTTTAGAGTTCGTAATCGTACTATTGTACGTAAACTGATTCTACAATGCTGTATTTATTACTGTACCAGTCGGGTAAGTTAGTTTCGTATCTGTTGAATGGGAACATGTTTTGTTTCTTGCTCAAGAGATCACAGTAGAAGATATGCTGCTGTTATAGTGATGGTAAACATTTTGCTCATTGCTCAGAAGATATTAATTTTAGAAGCCATGTTACTGTTACAACAAAACATGGTCCGATTAAACAGATACGAAACTAACTTACCCTACTGGTACAGTAATAATTACTACAGTTTAAGTGCAACAGTAGGATTACAAACTCTAACGTACTATCGTCTGTTTAAGAATCTTCTTGATACAAACACAAACAAAGGTGACAAACGGCTTCATTCTGTTTCCTCACTTGTTTCTTGCCAATGAATCCACAGTATAGGAGATATGCTGCTCTTACAGTGATGGTAAGCATTTGTTCATTTCTCAGAATATATTAATTTTAGTACCCATGTTTATAGGACTTTTATTTCTTGTTTTGAAGAATATTACCTGCTCTCTACCTGTAAATATTGGAATCTATTTTTTTCAGAACATTTCTGTATATACAAGGCGTTTAAAAAACTCGTATAACAGTTCTTTTTCATTAACTAGGAAGTATATATTTGTAATACTGAATTGTATAACATTCTGAAACAGTTTTTACTTAATTCTTGAGTAGGAAATTAAATTAATGAAAATTTTATTCCATAGAGCATAAAGGAAATATTGAGTGTTTACGAATGATGTTAGATATATTATAATTTAGTTCCCTGTTCAGAGTAAAATTTGCACAAAATTAATATATCTTCCTTCGTGGCAGTACAGTACGCATCTGTATACGTATGAATCGCACGTTTAAGTCACTTTCAGAGAAACACAAATCAATCATCTGACTCTCTAGACATTTCCATTCGTTATGTTTGATGGTGTCTGCCTTGCTACCGAAGTAACTTAGGCAGTAGGCGCATGTAGCTGCTAATCCGAAGCTGTGCTCGGGCATGACTTCGTTTCCCGCTCTGGGGCATTACTTTTCGTTTTTTTTCAGAGGTTTTCCCCCAAATAAAAGTTTTTAATTGGTTATTGTACGTTACTTTTTCAACTGCTATGGTTATCTAGCGTCTGAGTGAGATGAAGGTGATAATGCCGGCGAAATGAATTCAGGCTCCAGCGCCGAATGTTGTTTCTCTTAACATATTGAGGGAAAACCAGGATTTGAACCCGGAGCCGCTCGTTTCAAGGTCAGGCATGCGGTGGACCAACTATTAGTTGAATGTTATATAATCATATTGTGAATCCTCGGTTTTATCTCGCGAAATACCACTTTGCTTTCACCAATTCCACTGATGCTAAATAATCTACAGTAGTACTTGATTTGCTTAGACGCACATGAACTCAAGTCACAAATTTATTGTTAAAACTACTGTATAATTACTTGAAGAAAATAATGTTCTTCTTTCATCTTTTAATGATTGCTATATTATTAATAGATGTACTTCTGGATGTTCGAAGTTCTTTTTTAAACATTATCTGATATTATTTATGTTTACTGGAATGAAAGAATTAAAAACTATAAAAGTAAGCGGGCAACATAATTTATACAGAAGGAGAACCAGAATAAAAATCAATAAAATAAGGACTATACTATCAACCGAAAGACTCAAAATACAATACAAAATACAATAAAAGGTTTGCACTGTTGTCCTAAAGGTTCAGTACTGTTGCCGAAAGAGTCTTCCCTCGTCATTCCAATATCCCTTTCAACTTTCATTATCACCTCCGTCTCGAAATATAGTTAATCAATTAATAAAAATGTGTTTCTTTGACGCCGAATGAATCGTCTACCTTAGTCTATGTTCCTCGCGGTTTGTCTCAATATTTGTAGGCGACAGTGAAGGTGGATTGTAGGTGACCCATAGATCTATATGAAGACTTAGGGCTCTTCCATGATCTCAGTCCTGACTGGAACATGACTAATGTAGATCTTTGAGTTACGGAAGACCACCACCAGGGATATGATACACAGATTTGATGGCTGGAAAGGAATACGGGTGTGGCGAATGATGGAGTCGTCTTAGCCAAGAGCACAATCGGCAAGCAACTCATTCCAGCACAGGTGGAAAGAAAATCTACTTGGGCTAAAGTGCTCCATATCCCGTTCGATAAATACCTCAATTCTTTCTATTGTCAACTGGGGTGGATATAACATAAAGGTTTGTGCTAATGGCAACGAAATGCTTACCGGTATGTAGTTCTATCATTGCACAATGATTTAGAAGATCATGATAATTATAAATTTCCATATCCAGCGCCAGAATCTTGCTTTAAAATTTTTGTTTTGCACTATCTATAGAAGTATTAAAATATTTTGTACATCCAAAAATTGCACAATTTCTCTGTCTTAATTTTTCAAAATATAGTTTTCAAATAACCTAATAATTAACAGGTTCTGGTGAAATTTTGACAAAAGTCCACAACTAAGAATTAAGTTATGTTACGGACCTATTAATAGGCCTATGTCAGTGCAGTACCGGTACCGGTAGTCTTGAACATACATACGTGATACCGTAGTCAGAATTGTCAGCTACAAATTTTACTGATCTACCAGGAATCGAATTCTAACACTTTAAAGAGAAATAAGTATGACTAGCCAGGTCATTGAACTACGACTAGATCAACCAGACTTTTCTGTGCTCTGCAGGCACTGGAAAATATTTAATCTTTTGTAAGTACCATCTCGTTCAAGATAAATGTCACAGCGCAAAAATAGATCCTCCTGCACATGACATGGCTCACAACGTTTAATACCACATAAAGCGGAGGATGCGACGTTCAATACCAGGGGTAACATTTGTCAGTGTCGCATCTTCTAGATGACACGTCATACGAGAATATTTCGCATAACATAAATTACACAAGTGAATTTTATCCAGCAAATGGTATAAAATACGTTTTATGAATGCGTTTTAGTGAATTACTGGCATCATCTGTCACTCTATAAATCTTTATACAAATTTCCTTCATAAAATTCTATGGACGATTGAATACATTTACGTAAAATATTAGCCTATACGTTGTTCTGCTTTGGAATTTTTTAACAAATCTATATAATAAGAAATAAAATGATAATATAGAACAAAATATTAGAACAAGGTAGATTAGATTCAACTATCAAGGATATTAATAATCAAATGAAGGTGAAAAATTACTGAAGGAAACAAATTAATATCAACACGTTTGGGCATATTAAAACGAATTTTCAAATCGAATCAGGTTTTAAAAACACCTTAGCATATTGATCTTTGTACTATGGTATCGAAATTTAGACAGTTCAAAAACAAGATTTAACAAGATCGAATACTGCAGAGACAAAATGTTTTAGAAAAACAGTTGATACATTTTATTATGTTATAAAAGAAGAGAATAGATTTTAAAATAATTAGAAATTATACCTAGTTTGGAAGTAATCAAGTTCCATTAGTTTATTTTACGACGATTTATTATCTGCTATGGTTATCTAGCATCTGACTGACATGAAGGTGATAATGCCAGCGAATGAGTCCAGGGTCCAGCACCGAGAGTTATCTAGCATTTGCTCTTAATGTGTTGAAAAATCTGAACTAGGTAACTTGTCCCAACCAGGATTTGAACCCGGGAACGCTAGTTTCACGGCCAGACATGCTAACCGTTACTCCACAGCGGTGGACTAGAAGCAATCAGAAATTACAAACAAATTTGGGTACAATATAGAGAGTGGAAGCGAAATAACCCTGCAGATTGGAAAGGACGATAGTGTAGGCCTACATTTATGTGAATAGAAAAGATATATTACGTTTTGTGATTAAATGCATTATTAATTAGAAAAAATCACGGTTAATTATAAAATTGATTTGGAAGTTTCAGCAGTCTGGCAACATCGCCTCTAATACACTGCTCTTACCTCTTGTAATACAGATGTAAGAGGTCAACAAACCCAGGTCTGTCTGCCTTAGTGAACTACCTCTCATCTCCCTTTTTAGCTACAATGTCGCATCGGTAAGTGGTTTCAAATTATTGATTTTTAAATGAAATTTACACGAAAACCGTCCACGCTATTGAAATACGGCAAAGATTAATGGATTTTTAATTAGGTTTTCTATCGATATGGATCAAAATCACGATCCTACTAGCAATACTTACCAAACAGGGGGGTCTTAAACACTTCTGCTAAACCTATGCAGTTTCCGCTAATATGGTATTAACTTATACTTTTTTGTCTATAAAACATGAGCTATTTGCTCTGAAAATCTTCAGGGTCATTTCACTTTCACTCTGTATATCAAGAATGCATGACAACAGAAATCCCCCTACAGATTGTCAAATACCTAACCGAAGGAAAGAGAATACGGTACTATAAACGTGTATAAATTGACGATTTAATTTAGTGTGCCGAAATGGATTGCCTGACCTGGGATACTGAAGAATTATATTGGTAGTAATGATGATTATGATTATAATGGCAAGGGGCCATCTTCGTTTCGCATCATTAAACACCTAAGCCACTCTATTATATTACTATGAAATAAGGGGAAAGGTAACACTAGAGTACCACCACCACCATCACCACCACCACCACCATCACCAGCACCACCACCACCACCATCACCATCTTAAAAATCTCTTCAACATGCTTTTTTACTTATTAGAATCTGACTACTACTTTTTGAGTTATTATTAAGTATAAACAGTACGAAAATATTCTGCTTAATTGAAAGTCTACGTAAGTTACGCCTTCTTCCGTTATTGGCTGACAATTAGGAAGAAGGAGGTGAATAGTACTTTGTTTCACTCTTTAAGATTGACGCATGCGCAGACCAACGGAGTTTACTAAGTTGTTCCCCTATAGCTTTTAATCACTGTGTACAGTGTACAGTGAGAAAGAATGCTTTGTTTCATGTGAGTGTTTGATACATAATTGTATTCTGTATGCAGGTTTCAACAAGTGCTATCTTCTAAAGCGATTGTGTCAAAGATTTTCAGTACTTATCTAGTCAGACGAGAAGATGAATGTGAAGAGCTGCTTAGCTGGAATAGATTTTATTACGAGTTCGAACTTTTATAGCAGATTTAGGCAACACGCTTGTTTCATGCCGCCCGGTGTCACATGCTGCTCCCGCCAGGGATAGAAATCGATTGTTGGTGCTGAGCTTCATTATCGTCCGGTCACAAAACGTTTGCACTCCGTCCAAGCGTGCAGAATAAACAATGCCCTTCATACAGGCCATAAGAACACATTAAGCTACTGGTTGTCAGGCAGCGGCTAGCTCTAATCTCGCATTCAAGAGCGCTTCATCTGCATTTTGGTTGGATGAGAGTATTTTGGCATCAAATCTACTTAATAGGTGC
This sequence comes from Periplaneta americana, assembly GCF_040183065.1. Classification (NCBI taxonomy): domain Eukaryota; kingdom Metazoa; phylum Arthropoda; class Insecta; order Blattodea; family Blattidae; genus Periplaneta; species Periplaneta americana. Next base: position 127,808,109 of record NC_091118.1, on the reverse strand, counting down.
GCAACAACTGGGTTTTGTTAGCGCTCAACGCTTACGAATGTTTCTATCCGATCCGGCTCTTCGCACAAGCAGTGCAGTTCGAATTATAATTTAAAGCAGAGGTAACAACACCAATTCTTCCTCATAGATCTGAAATTTGGTTACTGAGGCAAAACAAGATCCTGTTATGCAAATTTTGGAGGAGTAATATATAGAAGAATAGACCTGAGTTAAAATAAAAAAAAAAGAAATTGAAAATAAAATATTTCAATATTCATTCATTCATAGTTTTTCGCCCAAGACCAACACTTTCACTACAAATCTATCTCACTCCAATATTCTAAATTTTCTGCGTTACTCTTAGTCTCGGTATACGATCCATATATCTTAATGTTGTCTATCATCTGATACCTTCTACCCCGAATGTTTTTCCCGTTCATCATTTTTTCCAGTGCATACTTCAGTAGACGAAACTTCCTCTTAGCCAGTGACCCAGCCAATTTTTTTTCCTGATTAGTTTCAGCATTATTCTTTCTTCACACCCACTCTTTGAATACTGATAAATAATAACAATAATAATAATGATAATAATAATAATACTATTATAATAATATTAATAATAATATTAATAATATAATAATAATAATAATATTGAAATGGATTTGAGGGAGGTGGGATATGATGGTAGAGACTAGATTAATCTTGCTCAGGATAGGGACCAATGGCGGGCTTATGTGAGGGCGGCAATGAACCTCCAGGTTCCTTAAAAGCCAGTAAGTAAGTATTATTATTATTTATTTTAGCTGGCAGAGTTAAGGCCGTAAGGCCTTCTCTTCCACTCAACCAGCAAAAAGTATACATACACAATATGTATGAACGTAAAAGCTACAAAGAATACAACAATTTGATTTAGATAAAAGTTACATGTATACAAGAGTTACTTATGAATTAAACCGTAAAATACTATGAACTATTAATTAATCGTAATACTTTACTTAATAAAACTCACATGTTGAGCGAAATATCTTTTTTTTTACTGGACAGACATAAGACATAGTTAGGGTATATAGATATAAATGCGTTTCGAAGCATTTAGGAGGGAGAAGGTCAATTTTTATTTTTCCTATTTTGCCTATTTAAACTCTTGCTGCCTATTTCTTGTTGTTTTGTTTTTTCTTTGCTTTTTAATAATAAATTATTTATGATCACCAACATTTTAATGCCTTTAATTCACCCTTCTCACTGGCTTGCTGTAAATAAAACAAATCTGCCAAATAATGAAATGTGATACTATTGTTGTGGTAGATAGAAGTCCATATGCACTATCTTGCGCCAGACGCGTTGCAGTTATGTCAGCTGACGTAGAACGGTCTTTTTCTCGTGATGAAAATTGTTCTATCCTATAGAGGTCAGAGTTTATTATAAAATCTAAATCTGTACCTTGTTGTAATGTGCAACCAATAAGAAGATGTGTTGCTTGAATACAACATAAATTAGGTGATAAAATATATTTAATCTTTTTATTAAACTTACAGTACCATTTTATCTGTTAATTGTGCCTTTTTTAACTTACAACGCTTTTTTGATGTATTTAAATTGTCTTTATTGCCTACCTGTTGTGTATTTTTTAAATGTATGGGTACAGTACCTTTCTTAGGCTTTTATTTGCAGTTATGCATGTCTATTAAAAAAAAAAACAAACTACTAAACTAATCCATCAAGTAGAAGGATTCTAAACATTCTTGAAGAATATGAAAGGTAACCAGCATCGCCTTATCTAGTATTTACGCTGCCCACTATTCTTCCCTTGGCATGTTTGTTCAAATTTGTCAGAGGGAAGTGAAATTTTAACTGATAAAAACTGTCTTCTTTCGAGAAAGAGATCCGTGTCGTGACTTCTAAGAGAACTCAGAAATTAGATTACTGAGTTCTCTTGCATGTTTTATTTCTTAATAATCAAAAAGCCTAAATTTAGATTAGAAAGAAGAAGACCAATCCAAGTTGCAGTGTACTATTAAATGTACTGAAAAGTAAATTTCTTTCTAGAAATCCGTAGTTACACTTATTCAAATTACTGATTATACCAGTATTAGCTTATAGTTGTGAAATATAGCTACTGAAAAAGATTACGATGACGATGATGATGACAATAATAATAATAATAATAATAATAATAATAATAATAATAATAATAATAATAATAATAATAATAATAATGGAACACTCAGTCTCTGAATGAGAGAGATTCAGGCAAAATTTGTTCGTTATTTCTTATCAACTTCAGAAATTATAAATAACATGTTTGGATTGCATTTTTAATTTAATTTACTTGGTTACTTAACGACGCTGTATCAACTATGAGGTTATTTAGCGTCGATGGAATTGGTGAAAGTGAGGTGATATTTGGCGAGTTGACGCCGAGAAATCGCCATAGATTACCTGACATTTGCCTTACGATTGGGGAAAACCTCGGAAAACCCCAACCTGGTAATCAGCCCAAGCGGGAATCGAATCCCCTCCCGAGCGCAACTCCGGATCAGCAGAGCTACGCCGACAGAGCTACGCCGGTGGCTTTGGGGCTGTATAAATGTCCGAAATTTGTACATATGTTATCCTTCGCTTGTAATCCATAGCATAATTTACATTTATACTAATCTTAAGGGATAATTATTTAAGAAAGGAGATGTTAATGAAGACTCTGGGAAGAAATAATGACACTAATGATATTCAACATACTGTATTGTCGGATCATGTAACCGTTGAAATAACTGCTATCATTGAATACGAAAATAAGCTTCCTAATGAGGACATACAAAGCGGAGATGGGAAACTTTCTTTCTAAGGGCCATTATAAAATGAGTCATTAAGTTGACTCAATCGGAAACCTAAAGGCCAGTAAAATACAACATACTTTACACAGAAACAGGCACTGTCGATCTTGATTACAGAGTACATAGTTTTAAACTACGAGTAATAATGAAGATGGATAATTACAATACATTTTTAAGTGAAACACCTAAACGGAACTCTAACCAGTTTCACTTTGGTTTGAACCCGGTACCTTTCACTCCGTAGTCAGTTGCTCTACCAACTGATCTACCATACCGCCTCAGATAACTGTAGTAGGGAATAAATATTCATCTATTACAGATCTATAAAGGGGAAGTGAAAGGAAACAAATAAACCCCGCCCATATCCTTTTTGCTTACACCGCCTTAGAAACGAAAGAATAGTAAGTCATGTACATCAGTGGTGGATTTTAGGCGACCAGCGAGAGCCGAAAGTTTGTAAAAGCTATGATGTCTCTCCTCATACAATCCGCTACTGAGTAATGCTTACCTTTCTGTCTACTCGTATCCGATCGAAACATTTTGCCGGGGAAGATGGAATGGGGACTTAAGGGGTAATCTACAGTGACTCGATTGAGTTATTAGTGCCAAGGCTGAGCTATTATATGGTTTATAAGAATAAAATACAATTATAGATTCCTTTCTCAGTGTCATATACAGAATACACTACTTTATTCAGAATTTTTTATCCACTCTATGTCTTGGAAATCTCGATAAGTTAAACACATTTTGGCAGAACCAGAAGTTGTCCAACTTAGAGAGGTTTCACAGTAGCTTCTATTTTAGAGTATACAGCGGTAACTTCAGAAGTGCAGTGGAAGTACATGTCAAATATTAAAGTGAATCATTTGACAAACAAGCCTTTAATTAATTTTACGTTTATTTTAGTTGAAATGTAATGTTTATAATGTAAATATTTGTATCATTTTTATTGCACTCACTTTTATGAAGTAGCGTCAAATGGAACAGTTTAATTAGCTGAAGTAGGCCTATTATTTTCGAATGAGATTTGTTAATTGTAAATTAAATACATTCTGACGAAAATTTTTCATTTTAAGTGATCTGATATTCTTAATAATAAAACTTTATTTCATGCAAAATCTCCATAAAATAAATGTTAAAAGATGTAACCTTTCTGTGAAAATACCATCTACTGTTTACTTCAGAATGCGTAAATATTTTGTAGATTTGTAAATCAAGAGGAGGAAATTTTTTCTTTCATTTATGACTGTTGCACACATAATTATGTTGAGTCTTGCTATCCAAGTCTACAGTACTTCGATAGTATAACTCTCTTCAATATCCCAATACTAAATTATAGACTTTATATTCACTAATATTGACTATGAAGCCCAATTGAAATTGGATTCTTGAGGTCATGTCGCTTAGACGTGTGGCGTGGAAGTTTGGTCATGCCTCTAGCTGTGTACAGTTCATATATGCGGCACTGCATCCAATACAATCTACACTAAACACTTGATTTATCGCTTAATAAAGCAGACGCGGGCTGGTGGCTTGTCATGTATGTCACACGAACGGCTACGTACAACAAGGGAACAACTCCAATATTTTGTCTCACATAATATTAATTAGTACTTCAGGCGGTGGATCAAGCAAACGGATCTCTTTGTCGAGGTTTTGTCATTCTCTTCTGGGCTTTAGCAACGAGCAGAGACCGAACTTCAGCCTATGTGATGGACAGGTATATGATTCAATATTTGCTTTAAGCTGTTACAACCTTTCAACCAAAATCACATGCAGATGCCATAAAACAGCTCACCATCTTTAATGCCGGAACTGTCGGCCTATATAGATTACTGAGACGCAACTAAAAAAGAGCCAAAAACAGGTGTGAAAATAGTGTTTTGCGATGATTTGATAATTGCACTTGTAGCTAGGAAGAAATAACACCTCAGTAAAAGAAGTTTTTCTTGCGTGACGTGTTTAAAATAGGCCTATTTGTATTTTACAATTTCAATTGCTTTAATAGTTAAATATTTATATGCAAGCATACATGTATATATTTTAATAGCGGTTCTAACGTAAATAAACTTACACTTAATAATCATTATTCAGACATGAAAATCACATATTAATTTTTAAAAATTTTAAATACAGCCTGTGATACTAAATAATACAAAATGTTATAAAATAGAAATATTTGGAACTGTTATTGAGCAGTAAAATGCAACATTTTGTATTCCAAAGAAAGGATTAATAATTGCTTCTTTCCGCCTGAGACTTAGATGATTCTTTCCTTGAACAGAAACTAGCCACCCTCATTGGGGATTTCACTTCATGCGAGATTAATGCGAATTACTTGTAAATGAAATCACGGTAAAAGTATTTTCATTGTCTCTGTTTAAAAATATATATGTCGCAATACTGTTCGGCATTCGTTTAGTCATTACAGCAGCACAAGAATTTTACTGATTAACAACAATCAAGCATAGAGAATGTCTTCAACGTTTTTTCTTTCATCCCTATGCCTTCAAGGTCCTTGAAAAAGTAGCGGGAAGTAGGTAGTAATTACTAGCGAATGATATGTTAAAAAGAAAACGAGAGAAAACTTCGGGGTAGAAGAAGATATCATGTAATTGACAGCATTAAGATACATAGATGATATGCGGAGAACTTAGAGTAACCTATGCGCAAGCTAGTAATGCTTGACTTCCCCGATTAGGTAGTATGGATCATTGACACTGAGCCTCTTCCTCACGACAAGGTAGTGGAGGTAATAATACTTACTTACTTACTTACAAATGGCTTTTAAGGAACCCGAAGGTTCATTGCCGCCCTCACATAAGCCCGCCATCGGTCCCTATCCTGTGCAAGATTAATTCAGTCTCTATCATCATATCCCACGTCCCTCAAATCCATTTTAATATTATCCTCCCATCTACGTCTCGGCCTCCCTAAAGGTCTTTTTCCCTCCGGTCTCCCAACTAACACTCTATAGCATTTCTGGATTGGCCCATACGTGCTACATGCCCTGCCCATCTCAAACGTCTGGATTTAATGTTCCTAATTATGTCAGGTGAAGAATACAATGCGTGCAGTTCTGCGTTGTGTAACTTTCTCCATTCTCCTGTAACTTCATCCCGCTTAGCCCCAAATATTTTCCTAAGAACCTTATTCTCAAACACCCTTAACCTATGTTCCTCTCTGAGAGTGAGAGTCCAAGTTTCACAACCATACAGAACAACCGGTAATATAACTGTTTTATAAATTCTAACTTTCAGATTTTTTGACAGAAGACTAGAAGACAAAAGCTTCTCAACCGAATAATAACAGGCATTTCCCATATTTATTCTGCGTTTAATTTCCTCCCGAGTGTCATTTATGTTTGTTACTGTTGCTCCAAGATATTTGAATTTTTCCACCTCTTCGAAGGATAAATCTCCAATTTTTATATTTCCATTTCGTACTATATTCTGGTCACGAGACATAATCATATACTTTGTCTTTTCGGGATTTACTTCCAAACCGATCGCTTTACTTGCTTCAAGTAAAATTTCCATGTTTTCCCTAATCGTTTGTGTATTTTCTCCCAACATATTCACGTCATCCGCATAGACAAGAAGCTGATATAACCCGTTCAATTCCAAACCCTCTGTGTTATCCTGAACTTTCCTAATGGCATATTATAAAGCGAATTTAAAAAGTAAAGGTGATAGTGCATCTCCCTGCTTTAGCCCGCAGTGAAGTGGAAAAGCATAAGATAGAAACTGACCTATGCGGACTCTGCTGTATGTTTCACTGAGACACATTTTAATTAATCGAACTAGTTTCTTGGGAATACCAAATTCAATAAGAATATCATATAATACTTCCCTCTTAACCGAGTCATATGCCTTTTTGAAGTCTATGAATATCTGATATCCACACCTGTGGAGTAACAGTCAGCGCGTCTGGCCGCGAAACCAGGTGGCCCGGGTTCGATTCCCGGTCGGGGCAAGTTACCTGGTTGAGGTTTTTTCCGGGGTTTTCCCTCAATGCTGGGTAACTTTCGGTGTTGGACCCCGGACTCATTTCACCGACATTATCACCTTCATCTCATTCAGACGCTAAATAACCAAAGATGTTGATAAAGCGTCGTAAAATAACCTACTGAAAAAAAAATCTGATGTACTGTACCCTTATACTCCCATTTTTTTCTCCATTATCTGTCGAATACAAAAAATCTGATCAATAGTCGATCGATTACGCCGAAAACCGCACTGATGATCCCCAATAATTTCATCTACATATGGAGTTAATCTTCTCAAAAGGATATTGGACAAAATTTTGTACGACGTCAACAAAAGTGATATTCCTCGAAAGTTACCATAGTTGGTTTTGTCCCCCCTTTTAAAAATAGGTACAATTATGGACTCCTTCCAATGTTCTGGTACAATTTCCTTTTGCCAAATAGCAACTACAAGTTTATAAATTTCGCTATATAATGCACTTCCACCCTCTTGTATTAATTCTGCTGGAATTTGATCGATACCTGGAGACTTGTACTTTTTCAGATTTTCTATCGCAATTTCGACTTCTGAAAGCGTGGGTTCGGGTATAAATGGCTCAGCAGTTTGTATTTCAATTTCGTCCCGATCATTTCTATTTGGCCTAAGTACATTTAGTAGTTGCGCAAAATAGTTTTTCCATCTATTTAGGATTGATGGAGAGTCTGCAAGCAAGTCACCATTCTCATCCTTGATCACGTTTACCCTTGGCTGATATCCGTTCTTAAATTCCTTTATACCCTTATATAAATCTTGAATGTTTTTATTCTTACTATTTGTTTCTACCTCATTCAGTTTTTCCTTCAAGTATTCTCTCTTTTTATTCCTAAGTGTACGACTTGCTTCCCGTCTTTCATTGAAATAATTATCTCACTTCTCCTCAACTGGATCCTGTAAGAATTTCAATTTTGCCTGTTTCCTTCTTTCTACTACCATGCAACAATCTTCATCAAACCACGGTTTCTTTTTCTTAGTTTCATAATAACCTATGCTCTGCTCAGCTGCAATTTTGATATTATCTCTGATATTTTCCCACACGCTATTAACATCTAATTCTTTCTCAACTTTGTCGGAACTTTCTAAAGTGGCAAACGTATTCGAAATTTCAACCTGATAATTTTTCTTAGCTTCCTCTTCCTTTAATTTCAAAATATTGAATTGAGTAATATTAACTTGTTGTTCTACTCGCTTGGCTACTGATAATCTTTCTCTTAATTCTCCAATCACCAAATAATGGTCAGAATTACAGTCTGCGCCCCTGAAAGTTCGAATATCTACTATACTAGTATGTCTCCGTTTATCTATCAAGATGTGATCTATTTGGTTGTGTGTCAATCCATCTGGAGAAGTCCAAGTATATTTATGTATATCCTTACGGGGGAATGTTGTACTTTTGACAATTAAATTTTTCGATGTGGCAAAGTTGACTAATCTAATTCCATTGTCACTACTAGTTGCGTGTAGGCTCTCTTTTCCAATAGTTGGTCTAAAAATATCCTCCTGTCCTACTTTAGCGTTGAAATCCCCCAATAAAATTTTCATGTGATATCTAGGTAACTGATCAAAAGTATGTTCCAATTCCTCATAGAAACTATCCTTTATATGGTCGTCTTTCTCTTCTGTAGGGGCGTGAGCATTTGTAACTAAGATGTCGCACCATCTACACTTAAGTACTAAATATGATAATCTGTCACTGATAAATTCGACCTTTTTTTACTGCTGATTTTATTCTTTTATGAACAAAGATTCCTGTTCCTAATTGGTGATTAATACTAATACTAATACTTACTACTACCAATAATAATAATAATAATAATAATAATAATAATAATAATAATAATAATAATAATAATGTTGAGATTGATTATTTTATAGGCTGTGCTGTTTTCAATCTTGCAAAACTTCTAATTCAATAACAGACATTCATAACTAGCATAGAATCAGTAAGACAATATGTAAGTTATAAGGTCACCGTTCAAGATGATAGAGCACAAACACGAGAGAAAGTTCGCTTGAAAACAAGATGAAAATGTTAAAATGAGTTCTCTACTTAGAATCGAATTTGCGACTCTTGAATTTGCATCCTAATGTGCTATTACAGAGTTGATGTCGGTTTGGTTACCGATGTACCGTCGCGTATGTCCTCGGCGAGGACAGCGGAAGCGACCGCTAAATTAGAGCCGTAACAGCGCAATTAAAGAACAGACTTGCCTTATAATAGATGCTTGAAATGTCGATTTAATAAAAGATATAATAAATGTCTTATGTTTCTTGCAGATGATTCACCCACGGAAGTTTGCTAAGCTCATTTTTAGCGATTTTTTTTGTCGAAAGTTCGAGAATAGAGCCAGTGTCATCTAATCTAGCCTTTGTTAAAAGTAGTCTTTTTAAATGGCGTTTTTGTTTAACATCGTTCCCGTGTTCTCAAATTTATTCACTAACCTAGTATGTGCTGCCTATCTCGTCGATGGAACGAGAATTCGAATATTTCTCAATAAAGTCCGTACAAACCTGGCGAACACACAAACACTATTTATTCTAGAAACAGATAGCGAACCATTCTATGCGGTATCTCACACGAGACTGTACTCACAACAATCGCACAATTTCACAACAGCATGGGCCATCCAACGTGAAGGAGAATCCGGGAGCAAATTGTGCGGCAGACGGTAGACTAGCGTTGACCAATCCACATGCCGTAGGACGGTAAACCAAACTAATGATAACTGTGTGCTTGAGCTATAGAGTAAGTTTAAATGATTTAAATAAGACAATTATAATGAAATGAAATATTGATCACTGAAATACATTTTGAAGCCATTTCTCACTAGGCCTACTGTATATGGAAATAAGTTAGTTCATTTAGTTGAGAAGGTAATTTATTTATTTACTACCCCAAGTAACATATGTAAACATACATTATTAGTGGATCAGTTACTGCGAACAAAGCGATATTTCCTAACAGGAAGCATAATGAAAACAAATTCCAACCACTCCCTCCCACCATTACAACTGTACTCGTAAGGATGGCGCTGTTTCTATCGTGTGTGCTTGTTTAAAAGTATTGTGTAAACGAGTTCTGATTCATGATTCATCAGACAGAAGCTTGTTATTCACCACGAATATTTCGCTTGTATATCTTGTATGCCGAGCACGCTCTCACAGAATCTGATCTGGCACTTCTATTAACCTCGTACGCACTCCGCGCCGTATTAGTTTCGTGAAATTGAATATGTGTTTAAAGTAGAAAGTGTATTTGGTATTCTAGCTTGCGAACTCGTAGGTGAAACATTGGAGATCTGAATTATATTCTCTATGAAGAAAGTATTGATTTTTCTTTCACTGATGGATTTGAACGACTTGCAAAACATAGCTTATTTTCTAATGCTAAAGTAATCAAATTTAAACATCTTGTTGAATAATGCTCAGATAATTGGTTTTAAAAATTCAGATCGTGTATTTTAATATTTTATAACAAGTGAACACCTTGGATGCTACATGTGTTTTATTAAAGAACAACGACGTAGAAAAAATGAAAGGAATTTTATGAAGAAAGTTTAAGAGAAGAACGAAGATAAATACAATTTCATAAGGTACTAACAAGCCCTGACTTATTATATGGTTCAGAAGTTTTGGATATGAGGAAATCAAAATTTGCAGGGATTTGATTTTTTACATCAATAAAATTCGTAAGAAGCGGCCCGAATATATTTAATGCAAACAAAAATGAAATTATTACAGGTATAATTTAGTGTGAGTATGTGGGAAGAATGAAGGAGAAATGAATATTTGACAGGACAGTCTAAGATCCAGAAGCATATGAGAAAATTAACAAGAGAACCTTTCGCAACGTCAAATCGAAAATCCCTTTCTTAATATGTCTAAGGATAAAATAATATTGTAGAGTGACCTAAATAAATGTACCTGTCAATCAAACTGCAAATTCTAAGACACAAAAATAAGTTTGAAATAAGGTGTAAAAGTTTTCATTACTACTTGTAATTGAGCAGTAATAGGCTTATAGACGAATGGAGGTGTTTATCCGATGGGACATGAAGCGTTTCTAAGCTCTTTACCATAACTAGACTTTTTGTGCATCTGTGATAGAATGAGTTGCATGCCGGTTGTGCTTCCTGGCTAATTTGATTCTACGTCGGCAAAACCACGAATTCCTCACTTTCAACTATCATACATCTTGTAGTTAAGCTATCTGTCTTATGTCATAAAACTACGAGAGTCCGACAAGGAGATTATGGGCAAGGAGTCACCGTGCCTCTGATGCAGACCTGAGCCGTGTAGAATCCATCACCACTGTCGAATACTAATCTTGAGACAAACCGGAAGGAACACCCACCACGGTGACGATCGATTCGGTGTTACGCAAACACAAGTGGTGCTCTATTTTTAGAGACGGAGATGTTAGTGGGAGCAGAATTGCTGCATTGTTGTTGGAGTGACAAAGGAAAAGCCTTCATAACCTTGACTTTGTTGATTATAAATACAAGTCAGCAATCGCCAAGATTTCGACTCTGATTCGCGGTCGTCGTAAGCCAGCGCTCTCATAAATGACCTACCAAAGCAGATTAGTATTTGAGTAACCTTCCTACATATCGTTAACGACATCTGATCCTCTTGGTTTGAACTTACCAGGGCTGGACTTGGGACGGGTCCATACACTTAGACAGGCTTTGGTCGATTGTGCGAGGTATATTTGCGGTGATTGTTCAAGTCCGACATGAGACCTGGGTGGCATTCGTGAATTCGATTCTGACAGAGTTCCGTTTTTCAGCAAGTATCTGATAAGCTCCAGGCGCCGGAGCTCCAAGCTTTTCCCATATCCTCATCGGAAGCCCTTATTACCAGCAAGATATCACCTCAGCCTATTTTTATCTCTGAAAATTACAGACAAAATGACGGGAAGTTGGAGATTTTTGGTGGATTGATAGAGGGACACGGGAGTACTTGAAGAAAACCCTCTGCAACTTCTATTTTATCCATTACAAATTTGATTACGACCTGTCCGGAAATCGAATCTGGAACGCCAGGAAGGAAGACCAGTTTGCTAGCGCTTGATTCACAGACTCTGCTCTCTTATTTTGTTACGAATTGTAGCGATTTATGTTACAAACACGAATGAAGTGAGTGAAATACTGGTCAGTTGGGGAAAACCTCAGAAAAAACACAACCAGGTAATCAGCACAAAGGGGATCGAACCCGCGCCCAAGCGCAACTCCGGATCGGCAGGTAAACGCCTTAGCCAGGAGATAATGGGGTAGGATGGCCAGTTCCTTTCCCCCTCCATTACATACAGTACATCACCGATTAGCTCTCTATTACAGCATATAGTCTTAACAGGAGTAACGGAAATAAGAAAACATATACCATAATATCTCAATTTTCATCCAATAGTATTATCATAACCCTCATTATTCAATCACCTAGTATCAAACTGCACTTTATCAAAAAATATGATTTGACAGAAAAGACGAAAAACTAGTGCAGTTAGACTCCACATGATGATTTTACTACTATAGTTAAAGCAGATAAATTCCAGTTTGACTCCGAACGAACAGTTTACCACATTCCCTGCAAAATTATGAAATTGAAACATATTTTAAACCCATATTTCATAATTTGAGGAAGTGTAGTTTGACTCTAGGCTACTCTATTGTTAAATATAGGACACACATATGCATATACACATAGATCACGCATATGCATGTATTTGTTTTTAATTTCCTGGGGGACGGCGAACACATTGCACTGCTACCATCCTTGGTGGAATAATACTCGTATAAATGCCTATATACTGAGGATACGTAAGAACTCCGGAAAAACCCCAACTGTGGCCCTGTTTCTTACAAGTGTAGGCCTATCTATTGATTTCTACCTCTCATTGAGGCTCTGGCTGATATGTACATCTGTTAGGCCTATTAGGCAGTACATCTCACTTTACGATATGTATCAGAGGAAGAGTTGTTTGTATACATCTGACGTTAGATTAGTCTAAATCATGCAGCGTCCTTAAATGACCGATAAAATCTATCACTCATCATCATCATCATGAACATCTGAATAATTTAAATTACAAGATTACCTCTTGGTGCACAGTGGCAAATATCTAAGTCTGAAGAGTTGCTATGCATTTTCTGGCGTTAAATTCACTATGAATATAATTCTTCCAATTAAGTTCTTTATAGTTTCTTTACAGTCACATCTGTCAAAAGGTGAAGAGGTAGGCGAATTGTTTTGAACAGACTTTTATGGCATTTCTCGAACATGCAAGTGATGAGTTTAATAATTAGAGTTTTTCTGAGAAATGACACAGGCCTATTCTGGTGCTCCTGCAACAAATTCTGTGTTCTTCCACATATAAGTAGTTTATGATCATTCCTTTAATTTCCTTGTTGCTGTTACCGTCACTCTTACTGTGTGAATTTCTTGTTTCTGAAGAATTAATTTAAATGCTGCTTGGAAATTAACTCCACTAGACAGCTATCTCAATCACAGACTACAAGAACTCGCATTTGCTGTGAGTCTTGGCATCGAAGCGAAGAGACCTAAGAACTCAATATAAAGCGGCGATTTGAACAGCAGAAAAATTTTCCGTCTCACATCACTAGGCAGCGAACGTGACGAAAGGATTTATAGTGTATGTAACCCTCCACATTTACTACTCAGTGGTGGTAGGAGATTCAGGGAGGTAGAAGTAACTGGGGAACGTGCATGCGGTCTGCGTCGACCGAATCATAGTCAGGCGGTAGTGGGCGGTGTGGGGTTCGCGTCCCGAGTGCTGATGGCTGCTCCATAATTCACGTCACAAAGACGGCTTCCGGCACCGCAGTGCGACGATCTCACCTGGAGTTGTGGTCGCTCTCGTAAACAAGAACGCCACAGGACGTTCATAAACAAAGCGTCAATAAATGTTTATCAATTCATCGTTCTCTTATGCTAGCAAAAAAATTAATAATAAAGTGTCTTACTTTACGCCAAGATCAATACTGTTCATGCAGTAAAGTGTTCAGTACGCCTATGTTAAATTACATAATACTGATTACTTTGTTAGGATATTGAGTTGATATTTGTTTCCGGTTTTATGCTATTATTAATCTTAAGAGTCCAAGGAATCTTGTTATGTTTCTATTTTCTAGAAAATATGCGTCCTTCCCTTCATTTTTGCCATTTAATGTTCAAAGCATCAGGTATTTAAATTGCATTAGTGGACACGCCTATTCTCAGTACATTATAATAGGAGTCAAGTACACCCACAAGAACAGTCTTCCCAAACCTGTTATTAAAGCTATAAAGCCCCTATATAGGGATTTGGCTAATGTGGACTTTCTAAAGAAGTGTTTACATTGGAAAACACAAAATGTTAACTGAATGATATGGGATAGGTGTCCAAAACATCATTTGTGAATAAAGACTATTGATATTGCTGTCCATGATGCCATGGCCTACTTCAATGATGGAAACATCACAAGGAAGAACATTCTTCAGAAGATGGGCATTGTTTCTGAAGTGTGGTGTGACAGTGTGTGGAAAAGTTGGACAGCATTCACATATGACAAGCTATGACTAAAATCAATGTAAAACAACAAAGGACAAGGAAGAGAGGAGAAAGAAGTGCCCAACAAGACACAGAAAGGTAGGGAGATGAAGTTTATGGTGCTGAAGAACATTAAAGCTGTAAAAAGTGAATAAACACATAAAATGCAGTGTTTTGGTTTTTTTCAGTTTCCTGTAATTTATCATTTTGACCATACATTGTCCCCTATCTCTGACACTAATGAACCAATTGAATTTTTTTCTCTATTATTTTTAGTCTATATCAAACAATGTAATCATTTAGAATTTTGAAAATTGACTCATTTTTGTAACAAAAAAAATAATAGCTTTCCTAATAACATGTTACACATTTTATAAAAGTGATTAACAATTTTTAATTTAGTTGTTGTTGTTTTACAAATTAAAAAACTAAACGATTCAGATTTTTTATTTATGTCTTAGATATACGTATAATAAAAAATAACCATATTCACTGAATAAGTTTTAAGAAACTGTACAGCGTAAAGGCATAAGTGTAAACATTGTTATAAACATTTAAATGTGAATTGTTTAAACAAATATTAAAAATTATGTATTTTGAAAGTATCACTGAAATACCCAAAGTGAGTTTAACAAATGTGCTAACTTTGGCAGGTTTTCAACAAATACTTTTATGGGTATATCATGTTAACAAATATGTGACTTTTCATCATTTTCTCATGTAAGGAAGCTTGTATTTCTCCATGAAAAAGTAGTCCTTGTATTTACAATTATTAACGGAATAGACTACATATTAATTCGAAATACTGTACCTAATCTTAGAAGTGACTGATAAGTTTATACAAATTTTCACTGCGATTATTGTGCCTCATAAGTGCATAAATTTGGACGTTAGTAGCAAACCTACAGTAAAAAGGGCAGGGTTTTTTTTATCAAGACAAACAGAAAATTAACTTGTGTATAAAGAAAGTTTTTGATGATACTGGAGATTGAGAATGACACTGGTACAAAATTCATACTACATTAATTTTAACATAAATATTTTCTTGACACAATAAGGGCAGCAAAGGTACATATATTCTATGAGTGTACTTGCTTTAATAGTTTTGTGTGATTTTTTAAAATGTTTTTGTTAGAAAAAAAGAATATTTGTGCATGGAACTTGCTTGAAATCAGAATTATCTTCAGCAGTGGTCGTCAGCACTCGCTGAAATGGATAAGTGCAAGGAGTGTAACGTAATATGGTCCGTCGTGCAGAAGTCATAGGGAGACAGCATACTTGCCAGCAGCTAGTGCAGTGTCTTGTCCGTGGGTAAAAGACGCTAGCCCTAGGGTGCAGTGCGCATATGATCGCAGATGTGGCATTTAACGTTTTCTACTTACAAAATGTCGTAACATAGTTACAACACTGAACAGTTTTGGACGCGTTAGAGATTTGCATTTATAATACAAGTCTCACTTTCTTAATGTAATATCATTGAGATGTTCTCCATTAAAATGAACGCATTTCTACAATGTCCTTCGTACATTAGCAATTATGCTTTTTAAAGTACCTGTTGTAACAATTTCCTGACGAATTGCATTCTTGAAGCTGTTAATGTCAGAAAGGGCGAGAGTATCTTCAAATGCCTCCATAAAAAATCTGGTGCAGTAAGGTCGGGGGATGTGTTGGGTCACTGAATGTCACTGGAGAGAATTCACCCAGGCCAGTAAATCTACTGGGATGAGCCTGTCGCATTTAAGCACACTGGTCGACCTGGGCCGGGATCGAACCTGCAACCTCGAGCACAGAAGGCCTGCGCTATACCGACTGCTCTACCCAGGCCGACTGTATGCATGTATGTATGTATGTGTATGACAAAATTATAATAAATAAATACAATGGTGATATCGGTGATATCAAACTGTAGATTTATAAATCGAAAGCACTGCGTTTCGCGGGGGGGGGGGGAAGTATACAGGGTGAAAGGTAAGGTAGTACATTAATTAACAGGAGCCATATAACTCATTATTTAGAGTACGTTTTGTCAAATAAAACAAATTATAGGACTGACGGATAGTGAGATAATTACTCGTACAAGTGTTTCGAAAGCGCTGACGGCAATTCCAAGATGTCTCAACGCCGCATAAGTAGCATCCTACACCCCATGCGGTCAGCGACTTGAAGGGGGTGGGTTAAGTTCAACTACCTTTCACCGTGTATCTTGCAGCAGTTGAGGGGAGGACGGGAGCAAACAAATGTACTGAACTTCGGTGCAATACTTCGCGAGCTAATCTGGGGATAACTCTTCGCACAAAAATGACCTACGTAAACTCCGGATAGGGACGTAACTGTTATTTGTTTAGTTTGTGTAATTTAATGTCAGAAAATGTAAATTAATAATCTGAATGAACAAAATAGCTCGTGTTCGGGCGCAGTTCAACAATAAATGCAGAATTATCAACTTACAATGCAATACACTAACAATTCAATACTAAGTATGACGTAATAATTTTAATGTAAGCAAGAAATACGTACAGCAATAACAAGAAATAACGTGAAAATCAGGAAATTATGTCGAAATTAGTGAAAACACTTCGGATTGAAGTTTCAGTTACAGTTAAAGAAAAAATAAAACTGATATAACTTTGTGAACAGGATGTAATTAACATTCCAAGTTTGTTGTTTTACGAATCACTAATTCTGGGCGCTAATAATGAAATAAAGAGTAATAAACTCTGTATCTGTAAACCACATTGCACTCACATCTTATAGTTACTGTTAAAAATGACCACCATCAGCGTGCGTGCAGCTTTCACATCTTCTAGTCCAATTATGACAAACTCAGGCCAGTAGTTCTTCACTGTTCTTAAATTACTTCCGCGGTCTGGATCATGTCTAAGTACTCACGATTTATGAACTCTGGCATCTCGTAGTTTTGAAATAAACAAAACTGTATCGCTGTACGTCCAACTGCACACTAATGCCAAGTAAACATCACAACAGCTAATCAATTGCGAGTACTAGGCAAACTGCCTGCCATCCGGTCAGCGATGCCAGATTTTTAGACCTTTTGTACGTGACCCGACAATCAGTGTTTCCAATGTTTCCTCAATCGATTAATTCGAAATCTGTGAATGTTCTAATTAAAATACTGCTGCAACGAAAACATAATAAACGTTCTCTTCCTTGTTATACAAGAAATTAAACCGTATTTTAAACAGTATTCGTAAAATTCGCGATCGAAATGTCGGCATAAAAGTATTATTTATTCAAAAACCTCGCAAAAAGAAGCAAAATGGCATTATACTTTTTTGTTCGTTATACTTCAAGGAATCACATTCTACAATTAATGTACTACCTGACCTTCCACCCTGTATGTAGAGCGAGGCTGCTCAGTGATAAATATTGGACTTGCACTCGGAAGGTCCCGGATTCAAATATGAGGGCCAGTCATTATTATCGGGGTTTTTATTGACTTCCTTGATCGTAAAATATCTAGGAACTTAGTTATTTATAACATAAACCTGGGATTATTTTCCATTTCTACTACAAAGATACAGATAATATTCCACAAGATCTCGATGACTACTGACCCCACACAGTGGTTATGTCTGTTGATTTGGCTACTAGATAACATGGGGGTAAGCGGGACTGACCGAAAGATGGTAGCAATTCCATATATCAAGAAGAATGTACAGTAGTGTCAAAAGAATACCGGACCGACGGAATAATCAAAGTCCCCGAAATGAGCCACTGCGCATGCCACGTCGGCATTCATAAGATAGCGAGTACCGGTAATCTATTGAAACTGTAGGAGTTGCGACTGCTGACGTAGCCTATTTCGAAAGTAATCAGAAAATAAGCTGGTAAAATTCATGTTCTGGAAATAATAAGTTAATTAAGTAGTAAAATATCGCTTCAATCGAAAAGTATTGGGAGTAAATTTGAATAAGGAACAAAAAAAAGTTTCATTCCCAGGCAGGATTCGAACCATGAAAGTCTAGTTACCAGTCTATTGTGCTGTCACGGTGAACAGCTACAAGGGTCTGTACGGTTTTTTTTGCCACTACTGTACAACTCCAAAGGGACAGTTGATAGTCATGAAATTACCTTGCAGTTAAAAAGGCTGTAAATAAAATCTAAAAAAATATGGGTGGATGTAAGCCATCGGATCGCGTGCGACCTCTGGTAATCCCTTAAAATTCACAGGATACAAGTATGTCACGAGGTACTATAAACAAACTTCATTCATCTACAGAATGATATTCTCTTATTCTGGGCATTCGAAACTCTGGGGTCAATACAAAACGTAATATCTGCAATTGAGACTATGGCTCTAAAGTAACGTCTGTAGGCCTAATGACATTTTTTTCTTTGTTTCTTACTCTTTGACTTAACTATGAAAAAAAAAACCGAGTCTGATGCGCTAAATGAGTAATAAAAGTAAACTGGGAGAGCGAGGGACTGAATGATATAGTATGTAGGTAGGCCATACTCAGTGCGCTACAGTACATGAGTCATTATTGAAGTGTGAGAACGAAGTGGATGGTAATCCGTTAGTCAACTGCAGCTTTACTATCTGGAAAATCTGAATGTTTTCATTTGGATTTCTGTTTCAGTTTGTTTTTCCTGTTAGTGGAAGCGAGTTTAAGTGCTGTCCAAACATGGCTGTTGAACAATGAAGCAAGACATTATGATTTGAATATAATTAATACTATAACGAGAGTGAACACAGAAAATCTGGTATGAAAGTTGTCAATGATTTAGGTGCTATTCTGGATTGTTATTTCTGTTATCTGATTCTTTTTCAGTCCCATTTACGCATAGTAATGGCGGCTGTATTGTATTTTGCAATATAGGTAACTTCTTGCGATGATCTATAGATAACGTGTATGACTATATGTAATTCTAATTATACATTATGTACAATAGCCAAATTCAGCGAAAAAGGAGAAGAAGACAATTTTAATTCAGACATTTTTTAAATTATTAGTGAGACCGAATGAACAAATTCCTTCATGTAGTCGCTGCGCTTCTATCTCCAACAGTGGGACCTGTATTAATGCACAAACACAGATCAGAGCCACTAACTTCTGTAGGGTTTTGTAAGAGATAATTACAGGATATAAAAAATTAATTCGAGATCTAAATGTATTCACTGTTTCCATTTATATTAGCTTTAACCATGTTTTAAGTCGAGAAATATATTTAAGTTTTATACAAAACTTCAACATTTCTGTAAAGAAATATCAACACTCATTAAAACTTTCAAACAGACTAAAGTGACTGAATGAATGATCCCTCCTGCATCTCTTAACCTTTCTCCATTTCTGTATCTACATCAATTCTCTTCTGTGCACATTTTACTTCGAAAATCCGATAACTTAAAGAAAAACATGAAGTACTTTAGTTTACCTCTTCCCTCTTCCTTTCTTTTGAATCTTCTTAGTTTCTCTCCCATGAGACGGAAGAATTTTCTCTCCTTCTTTTCCCAAGAGAGGCTTTTATCCTTTCATCCAGTACTAAATCTACAAGCATGCATCAAACGTGGGCTGGAATTGTTCAATATACTTGAGCAGAATACGGCGAGTCTTGCTGCGGAGAGCAGTCTCCAAGCAGAAGTCGCTTCCAAGGCGTTTGCGACACTGCAACAGGACGAAAACATGAATAATTTATTTATATTTTGATATTCGGGTTGTTTTATACCAGCCCTCGAATCAGACGTAACTCTGTTATCTACTGAATTTTCACCTAAAGGACATGAGTTTGATCAACATCATCGCTCTTCTTCACACCTTAGAATGTACCTGTTCTGTTCTCATATTTATGTTCATGGTTCCTGGTATGATTATTTGATCTCTTGCATTCTACTTTGTACTATTATTTGCCTCGGCTTCATACTTCCTGATAGCCAGGGTGTGTGCTACTGTGCGAATCAATGTTGCTCCAAAGCGTCAGTCGTGGTTTTTAACTTCATCTAAGAATTGAATGTTCATTGTCTGTGTGATATCTAACGTTCTGACCATATATTGCGGAAGATCCGTCGTACACATCTAAAATCAGACTGAAAAAAATTGGACTACAAATTCAACGCCAACACGGATATGAAAACCCTTATGTCAAGGTCACTTTTAATCATACGTTCTGGTACACTCTTTAGAGAGCGTAGGCAACACAACCCTGTTATTTTTATTCTAGAGACATTTTCTTTATTCAGATTATATATATATATATATATATATATATGGTTGACTCTGTCCATTGTGTAGGGAAAAGGATTCCTGGAGACACTTTTTAGCAGAATGGGACGAAACGGAACACATTCGGAGAAAATATCTACGTCTTCTTGAAGAGGTAAAACATTACCACTAATGTCTTTAGGCACATCAATAATCATATAATTAACTTCACTTCTAGTATGCGTCAACGACATCTTTGCTTGCAAAATCAAACAATAATACATTGTTAGAATTACTACATTCTCATTATTATAAAAGCACTTAATTATTACGTAGTCTTTATAATCATTAAATCACACCACAACAACTATAACACGCACAGACACAATACGGTACAATAGAGATTAGAGTATCACATAACCAAACAATAATTACATGGTACATGATTTTTATGTAAACTGTCAAGTTTATTTTGAGATTAAGGGGTTAGAAATCTATAGAAAATGCACAACCTACTTTCCTGTTTCGTAATTATTTGATTACAATGGCGTAATATAATATTTTGGTGGTCATAAAAACTTCGAGGTTAAATTGAAGCAAAAAAAAAATAATGTTTAAAAATCTTAAAAAAAAAATCTGGTTCACTGTTACCACCAAAGACAAGTTTTGAGATATCATACTATTCAGACTTCTGATTTTTATTTTTTCGCCCTACTCTAGTGTACAATCATCTTAAGGGTATAATATAACAAGTGGTGAACATGGTCGTGTGTCCAAGCACTGTTCTGAGCATTGAAATTAATTTGTCCGTCGAGGGAAAAGTAAACTACGATAGACTTCATAGGCTCTCGTTGCATTTGTACATGATAGGCCTAAATCATTTCTTATCTCAAGTCAACGTAAACATAAATACACTTTTAAACCTTCAGTCACGATTTTTTTGTCATTTTACTATTTTATTTTATTTATTTATTTATTTATTTAACCTGGTAGAGATAAGGCCATCAGGCCTTTTCTTACCCTCTACCAGGGGATTACAACTACAATATTAAGAATACAATTACAATTATAATTACAATTAATATTAAATTTACCAATACAATAAAAATCAAAGTACTAAAAGATTAACTGATTAATAAAAGCTAGACAGTTTATTGTAAAAGTTAAGAAGAGAGAAACATTTTTGTAATTAATTAAGTAAAAATTAAACCTACTCTACGCAGTAAAAAATGCTTAATAAGTTTGCTTTTGAACGCTACAAAATTCCGACAGTCACTGGTGTCACTGGTAGGGTATTTCACAAGCGCGAGAGCGAGATTGTGTATGATGATGAATACGACGATGTCTTATGTGTTGGTATGGCTAGTATGCGGCTATTTCGCGTGCGTGTGAAGAGATTAGGATATGATGACAGGTAACTGAAACGGAAGGCAAGGTAGGTAGGTGTAGAGGTGTGAAGGACTTGGAAAAGGAGAACAAGAGAATGAAAATTTCTACGTTCGTTAAGCCGTAACCAGTTTAGAGTTTGGAAGGATGGGGTAATGTGGTCAGCGCGACGGACATCGCAGACGAAGTGAACACAAGAATTATGAACACGTTGTAATTTTTGCGACTGGTTGACATTGAGGTCAGCCAGTAGAAAATCACAATAATCGAAGTGGGGCATTACTAGTGTTGCCACTAGTATTTTCTTGAGTTATAGCGGGAGGAATTTTCGAATGCTGTTTAAGGAATCTAGTATGGAAAGCACTTTTTTGGTTATTTCAGTTTAAATGCGTATCAAAGTAAACTCCAAAGTTTTTAACACAGGAAGAAAAAGGGATTAGTGAACATTTTGAAATTTATACCATGGGTTACCTGATTTCTCTTCCATGATTTTTCGTGTAAATCCCACCCAATGTTGATGATACACAAGAGTATAAAGTATGTCCATTACATTGGGTACTGTGATTCAGGGGATGGATCAGGACAAGAGAAAAAGAAACAAAACCAATTACAAAACACAAAGTATTACAATATGTATATTTCATCTCATAAAATAAATTGTGTCATTAGATTGTGATTTTTGTGCTCTGTAATTAGTTTTTTTATCCTGATCCAACCCCTGAATCACAGTGTCCATCGTAATTTTTAATTGGTTATTTTAGGACGTTTTATCAACCGCTATGATCATCTAGCGTCTGAGTGAGATGAAAGTGATAATGCCGACTAAATGAGTCCAGGGTTCAACTCCGAAAGTTACCAGTATTTGCTCTTAATGGGTTGAGGGAACCCCTGGAAAAACCTCAACCAAGTAACTTGTTTCAACCAGGATTTGAACCCGGGTTCCCTCGTTTCATGGTCAGGCATGCTAACCATTACTCCACAGCGGTGGACTGTCCATTGTAATGGGCATTTTTTAAGCCCTTATGTATCGACAATATTGGGACGGGACTTACGTGAAAAATCGTAAAAAGTCAGGTAATCCATTGTTTAAATTTCAAAATATTCACTACCAAATAACTATGGTGCCTGAAAGAGTTAAGAGTATAATTTTACCATTTAATGGTGGGGATTTTTCTGACTTAATCTTGCCTTTGAGCTGTTACACCAGGCAATTGTCAAACCGAGATTTTTTCGTCGATGCAAAAGAATGAATTAAAAGAATACCAAAATTGTCAATGTTGGCCAGAAATGTTATGTTTATATCCTCGGATCTATGCCACAATTTTAGCGAGTATCATTTCAAATATGTTCATATTGATAGGACAAAAATGACATCAAGTTTGTATGCAGAAATGTTTCCAGCTTGTGATTTGTGAAAAATGACAGAGGACAGCGAGATGATTGCTTATTTCCATAGATATTCAAGTTATTAACTTATCTGAATTATACATTAAAATAGTGTTATTTAAAACAGAGAAAGAAATGGCAAAAATGTCGAATTTATATACAGGCAATGTGAAGGCAGAAATTCCTTTTAAACACAATCTATATTACATTCAGAACCAATATCTCACTGAGTGTAATTATTCAGGTAGAAACTTTTACGCTTTTATGCATTTGAATGGAAATTGCCATGTTGATATAAGTATGTTAAACTAATAACATCCACGTGTATTTTGAAAATACAGATCTATCGCTCATTTGCAAAACTTTCATGTAAAGTTGGTATGGTATTTATTATTGGTAAAAATAGGCTACATGCAGAAAGCATTGCATTTACAAGTTGAACATCAAAGGAATATGAGATTGTTTTATTTCCTGAAGTCCCTTTAGTTTTGTGAAGTACATTTTTCTTATTTAGATTACAATTTATTTTAGTAGAAAATAAAAATATCGAAGACTCTGAAACGTTGTTTATACGGATTACGCACTCCAACTAACTGTAAGATTCTGAAAACTGAACTTTCTGGCCAGCTCGACAGTACATACGGGATTGGATGTGATGTAGAATTAATGGGAAGTAGTCCAACTAATGTAATTCGTGACAAACACAACATCAACCTGAAGGGAATTCTTGTCTCTGAATTCTTTTCTTATCTTTTGAACGTTCTTCCAATAATTTAAAGAATTAATTTCGCTCATACTGAAGGAAAGAAGACAAGAATGGGGAGCATAAGCAACATTTTTTAGTTGTAATTTATTGTGGTCAGAAACTGAAAGATCTCTCAATCGTGAAATACATAGCTAGAGTGTGTTATTTCGTTTCCTTGGTCCCTGTCCTATTCCCAGTGTCGTAAACAAAAAATTACGTTTATACACTTTTTCTTGTACTTTCGTTTTTTTATTTCAAAGTTTTGACCTTCAGATTTCGAGTGAAAATACCGTCAATATCTAGCTTCCCGTTATTGTATAGACCTGTTACTTGAGCAAATTCAGAAATTCGAATGGTTAGGCTTGTAATTATGTCGCGTAGAAAATTCGGCTTAGCGGTTTCATATGCCCTTCCGGCGTTCCGGTGTTTCCATTTTTCTGAGCTTGGACTCTATGTTCGGCGTTGACTGGAATGACACGTGTGATGGACAAGACCTGAGGATGAAAGTTCTGTTAACTACAAATTTAATTCCACCGACATTCTCTATTTCACGTTGCCTCTCCCTTCATTTAATTTAACTTTAATAAAATTGATAACACAGTATGAGTTAAGATCTTAGGTGATATTAGATGGAGAGTCAGCCTGATTATAACTTTTTTCTGTATATCACTCATGACTACATACTACCGTCTACGAGATTCGCTGGTATATCGGGTTGGTCGTGTTGCTATATTGAGCATTAGGAAACTACCGGATTTTATCTGGGTAGTCTCTCCTCTCCTCTCCTCTCCTCTCCTCTCCTCTCCTCTCCTCTCCTCTCCTCTCCTCTCCTCTCCTCTCCTCTCCTCTCCTCTCCTCTCCTCTCCTCTCCTCTCCTCTCCTCTCCTCTCCTCTCCTCTCCTCTCCTCACCTCTCCTCTCCTCTCCTCTCCTCTCCTCTCCTCTCAATAACTACATAGTTTACTAGTACATTAACTTTTCTTTGCTGCGTCTGTGATGAATGAATGAATGAATGAATGAATGAATGAATGAATGAATGAATGAATGAATGAATGAATGGAGCCAAACGTGTCCCATTAAGGTCTATGGCCTCCTGAATGGGGTTAGCTTCTATTCCTAGAACTCATATGGGGAGCTATTCCATGTGAGTCTAGTCTCTTTTAATAGTTGTGCTTGAGTCATTGTGTTTTGTTCATTTCGTCTTCACTATAATTCTAGTCATATACTTTGGCACTCCATTTTGATCACTGTCCTACTACCATTGGTCCACCGGATGCAAACTAGTTCGTATCTCTCTTTCATTTGCGCTGTTTGATGTGGGCGATGTTAAATATAACAGTTAAATTTAAAAGAGTTGGTACAATAATGGAACGAGAAATGAGAAGTATTCTTCAAACTACACTACCGGTCAAAAGTTTTCAATCAGCTATGAAAACAGCTATATACTTTATTTCAATGTACAAATACATGGAAAAACTAAATAGACCAACAAAATAAATATTTTCTCTCCCTAGCATTATGATATGATAGAATGTTCAAAACGAAATCCATGTTTTAATCACAAATCCATAGATAGGTGATCAAAAACTTTTGACCGGTAGTGTATGTAGTTATTGAAAAGAAAGATAAGTTTGTGTGTGTGTTTAGAAAAGGAGCAGGCGGAAGTCCTCTTGTAATCAGACCGTACGTGGTACGTAGAACGTATAATCCTAAGCAGCAGAAGGAGAGATTTTTCTGCTCGGGGGCTAACACACAAATGAATCAGATGTTTTTTTTTTAAGATTATTTCGAGGTAGGTACTAACTACTATCCCTGACAATAGCCAATTTATCCATCTGGGCGTTTTCCGACTGATGCCATGATCATTCCTCTTATGATAGCGATTCTCGTCAACAGAGCGTCCTTCAACTAGCACCAGGAAGAGCTTCGATGCCAAAGAATAACTCTAACTAAAATGTTATAAAGAGGGGAAAGACAAAGTGAAATGAAAAATGTAGATGAATGCAATTTTTAATATTGAGCTGAATCTGAGAATTTAGGGAAAAACTCTCTTTCTCTAATTTTATCACTATGATTACATTGAAAGTAGAATCTAAGTTCGGTTAATGGAATGATAATCCCGCGCTGTAGTAATGAACCGTTGCGCCGGAGATACGGAAAAGATAATATAGAACTTTCATGAATCTTAAATTAAAATTAGAATTAATAATTCATACAAAATGTGAATTGTAAAGGAGAACCGTTAGTATATAGGCCTAATGTTCTGAGTGACGGTTTTCTATGTTTGGAAACAAAACTAAAATCTTGATGACTTTAAATTGAAAATTAGTGAAATATTTAGAGGTTAAAGGAAGTTTTCTTTGGGTACGCACGGCTCTGTTGTTTGTTATGGTTATACCCTCTCTCAATAATTAATACCATAACCCCTCTTACAGAAGCAGAATGTCATGAATGATTACCGTAAGACATCAACTTCTCAAGATAATGATGCCATGGGACTCATTCAAGTGAAGATTCAATGGAACACTTAATGTCATACATCCATGGATTGCGCCGATATTTGACTATTCTGGAAATATTGAATAGATATATAGAGTGTAGCGATATATTATCAAAACTAACAGTTGTGACAAATTTTAAATTGAATGTAACTGATAAGTTCAATTTATTGCTTTAGTACACAGTTGCATTAAATGGGATCTACAGAAATACAAACGAGGATTTACACAAATCACAAATTAATTACGAATTAAATAAATTAAAATAAAATGATTTGATGCATCTCGATGAAATATTTAATTCAGGAAATGCATTCGTTTTATGTATTTGATCAACAACCATATTCTTGTTTCAGTTCAATTTGATGGTTGCCGATCACTAATGGATACCTGTTTAGCGGTATACAGCAAACGAACACGGTGAGCAAACAAACTGACATTTATGAATGATTCTTTGCTGTGGTGTAATTGGTGTTGAAATGGAAAACGAAGCTGAATTATCTGTCAAATCAGATTCGACCTTCACTCTTTGGACGTGGGCTTGTGTGTTCAACCATAATTAGCTATTCCGGTCTACTATGTATATACATTTCGTGTGTCAATTAAGGTACTCTCTCAATAATACAAAATAAAACATATAACCATGCCGCATGTGTTTAAATAGCTTATTACAGTACCAAATATAACTTTGCATAGCTACCTCATATTCGATTTTGTCTATTCAACTGCTATAAATTTATAGCAACATTTTAAGCGGAAATACTTTAGAACAGTTACTAAGACTGTTTCAGCTTGAATATATGTGGTAATAGGCTTCTTTATAGATATCTAAGCGGCAAATTAAATATACAGTGGCTCACAGTGAAAATGGTACACCTGACACTCATAGGTAAAACAGTTGCTTATAAAAAAATATTACCAACAATACCCGGACCTGGAACAATTTTTCCCTTGAAATTATTCAAATCTGCTTTACAGGAAGCTTTACCTGAAAGACTAGATTTGCATAATATATACGTCACTGTGTACGTTAACAGAAAACCACAATTCCAAGTTACACAGAGATTGTGTGCACTCGATGTGGGTCTCTGGCGTTTCGTCAGCCCACGCGAGTTGTGTGGATATAAAGGGAAAAGTTGAGATGGTGTCAGGTGGAGTTCCCGGGTAGCTCAGTTGGTAAGAGCGCTGGTACGTTCAACCAGAGGCCCCGGAACAATTTTTCCCTTGAAATTATTCAACTCTGCTTTACCTGAAAGACTAGATTTGCACAATACAAACTTAATTAGTATTTTATTTGTTCAGGTAGCTTCCTTTTATCTGACAAATATAACAAAATAATAAAATAATAATAAACACAAATACGATGCAGATAATAAATGAACAATATTGAAGCTCACAGTGAAAATAGTGCAGTCCCACTACGACAATGCAAACTAACCAAATTATATGCATTTAGTACTTTGTTGGTAATCTCCGATTTGCTATTACATCTTTTAGATGGTTCGGCATTCATTCCACTAGCTTTTGTGTGTATTGGGGACTTATTTTTTCTTACTCTTCTGCTAAAGCCTTCTTCAGATCTGTTTTGTTCGAAATGGGACGTTTTCGAATTTCTCTATCCATTTTGGCCCAGAGATTTTCAATCACATTTAGATCTGGTGACTGAGTTGGAGTTTCTAGCACTCTCGGGCAGTTATATAAACACCATTCTCTTACCATATAAGACGAATGCTTTGAGTCATTGTCATGGTAAAATATGAAATTGTCTTGAATATTTAAATATTTCAAGTTGTCTTTAAGAATTTGTACGTAATCCCGTTTCTTCATCATTTCTTCTATGAAATGAAGCTTTCCAACATCTGATACTGCCATACCATCACACTACCACCACCCCCTTTAACAGTTGAGCGAAGGTTTCTCTCCAACAGCTCTTCTCCGGGTTTCCTCCACACATAATGAGGTCCATCTAACCCAAACACATTGTATTTACTCTCATAGGCAAAAATTACTCTATTCCAGAAGTCAGCATCCTTCTCTAAATGATTTTCTGCGAACTCCACTCTAATTGCTTTGTTTTTCGCACTTCTAAGGGTTCTTTCTTGCCACTCGCCCATGTAAGTTGTGTTTCCTAAGTACTCGCCTCACTGTTTCAGCACAAACTTTCTTATGAAAATGTCTTTCTATTTCTGCAACTAGATTTCTTGGACTTAATCTGCGATCGTTGGACATTCGTCTGATGATCCATCTTTCATCCCTCACTAAGTATTTTTTTGGAACTCTTCTTTACTTTACCCACTATGCAATATGTTTTCTCCTACATACCTTTCAATAATGTGCTGAACTGTTGAGTGACGTCTGTTGATGATTTCTGCTATTTGTCTGATGGATTTGCCCTTATTGTGCTGATCAATTACTATCCTTCGTTCTTCTATTGTCATATGATGACTCATTGCAGAATAACGAAATAACGACTGGTTGTTGTTAGCTCTGATGGAAGACTAACTGTGTACTTGTTTGTATCACAGGTAGCAGTGTTACGTGAGCAATAACATGCACAAACTGTAGGGTGTATCATTTTGACTGTGAAAGGGGTAGAAACAATAACAACATTCCTTATACTACACCCATAGTATTTCTTACGTAATGTTGTATGCATGTATAGCAGACACAAGGGATGATCGTTAATGTCTACAGAACACAAATTTGCGTATTGCGTAATATATTCGTAATATAATGTTGGTATATTCTTAACATTCATTCATTCATTCATTCATTCATTCATTCATTCATTCATTCATTCATTCATTCATTCATCCATTCATTCCTTCATTCATTATATTCTATAGATCTTACATGAGCAATGAAGCTTTAAGATGTGGAACAAGTCAAAATTTTACAATATTACAATTACAATTTTTACAAATTTTTATAATATTTTACAATTTTTACAGTTTCACAATTTAGTAATTTTCTATAATGATGAGGTGAGGTCCGAGGATTCGCCAAAAGATTACCCGACATTTGCCTTTTGGTTGGCGAAAACCTCGGAAAAACCCAACCACGTAATCAAATCAAAGGGGTGAAATGAAGTGATGTCAAGGACTCGTCATAGACCATCCGGCTTCAGACCCACGGCTGGGGAAAACCTCGGAAGAAATCATTCAATGAGACCAAAGGGGGATCCAACCCAAGCCCGAACGCAGCCCAGCGAGTCTGCCGACTGAGCTACATCGAAGGCCCTACTAAAAATATACAATACAAAGCCAATCAGATTATTAAATTTACAAACGCAAACAATTATTCATCAGTTGAGCTATATGTATAATATAAAACAAGTAAGTTAATTAAATTTAAGGCATAAACAATTCATTCAGTTGTAAAAAAAAATTGATAATACATATCATGCAAACTACTTCAAATTACAAAGAAAAACAATTTATCAATAGAGCTATACAGATTACTATTCAATTTAAAGCATATACAATTCATCGGTCAAAACTATACAAACATGTAATACAATACAAAGTAAGCAGATTAATTCAATTTACAAGCATACTTTCATTAAGCAATACAAATTTGTGCAATTAATATCAAGTAGATTAATTCAATTTATAATCGTAAACAATTCATCAGTTGAGCTATACAGACTACTATACAATTTACAGCATATACAATTCATCAATTGAGCTATACAGACTACCATTCAATTTACAGCATTAAACAATTCATCAATAGAGCTATACAGACTAGTATTCATTTTAAAAGCATATACAATTCATCAGCCAAACTATACAAACATATACAATCAAATTAGTTCAATTTACAAACTTACTTTCGTTAAGCTATACAAAATAGTACAATTCATATGAAGTAGATTAATTCAATTTATAAGCTTAAAAATTCATCAGTTGACCTATACAGCTTATGTGTATCATTTTCACTGTGAGCCACTGTACGTTGCGCGCATCAACACTAGTATCTTTCCGAATATGCGATCAGTAAGTAGTTCGGAACCATTAGAGGATTAAAATTTCATTACACGCTTCAAATACGCGAAGTTCCACTATTTACGAATCTCCGCTAATTCCGAAGTTCCTTAACCATAATTGAAATAGTAATTTTTAATTGATTCAGTTGATAAGAAACTTTCTTTTCGTGGCAACAGGTAAAGTATTAAATGTTTGTATTAAAATGTTGCCCTGCGCCGTGGCGTCGTGGTCTAAAACTATGGTTCCGCTAGGTATGTCGATCATCGACGAGCGAACAACTGCGCTCTATTAGCTCTAGATGTAAATACAGGGTGATTCAGGGTCCTGCAACAAACTCTGGGGATTAATACATCTCGCAATGAGGACCATTTTTCGTAAAACAACCCATGTTCCCCGATGCCTCGTGTAGGAGCTACGCGACGAAAGAAACACAGGTTTTAGTGATATTTACAGATAATTATGAAATTAATTACTCATTTATTTCTTCAAGTAGCCTTGTGGACAGGTTACATGTGTTCTGTTATTTTGCTGACTCGTTTGAATGGAGCGCTCTTCGGAACACGCTTCCGCTGCTCATGGAGGATGTACCCTTCACGATGTGAGGGGACATGTTTTTCAACATACTTCAACGCACTTCAGTCTGGTTATATGAGCACATCTGAACAACATCTACGGGGAGCAATGGATAGGGAGAGCCTTGAACCTTGAATCACTTTAAATGTAGTGCCGGTACTTGTTCTGTTCTCTTTATAGCATAGTTCTCCTATTGCAGCATAAAATACTTCGAACTCTAATAATATCAGCCCTATATAATATTATTCTACATTTAATTTGTGCTTCAGTAACTAATACTTTTTTATTTTTAAGTGCCACAGTAAATTGTTCAGCCTTTATTAATCAGGTAATGTTTTAATAGTATGCCATTAGGAAAGTCCAGGATAACACAGAGGGTTTGGAATTGAACGGGTTACATAGCTGCTTGTCAATGCAGATGACGTGAATAGGTTAGGAGAAAATCCACAAACGATTAGGGAAAACACGGGAATTTTACTTGAAGCAAGTAAAGAAATAGGTTTGGAAGTAAATATCGAAAATACAAAGTATATGATTATGTCTCGTAACGAGAATATTGTACGAAATGGATATATAAAAATTGGAAATTTATCCTTTGAAGAGGAGAAAAAATTCAAATACCTGGGAGCAACAGTAACAAATATAAATAATACTCGGGAGGAAATTAAACACAGAATAAATATGGGAAATGCCTGTTATTATTCGGTTGAGAAGCTTTTATCATCCAGTCTGTTGTCAAAAAATCTGAAAGTTAGAATTTATAAAACAGTTATATTACCGGTTGTTCTTTATGGTTGTAAAACTTGGACTCTCACTTTTAGAGAGGAACATAGGTTAAGGGTGTTTGAGAATAAGGCGCTTAGGAAAATATTTGGGGCTAAGAGGGATGGAGTTACAGGAGAATGGAGAAAGTTACACAACACAGAACTGCACGCATTATATTCTTCACTTGACATAATTAGGAACATTAAATCCAGACGTTTGAGATGGCAGGGCATGTAGCACGTATGGGCGAATCCAGAAATGCGTGTAGAGTGTTGGTTGGGAAAAAGACCTTTGGAAAGGCCGAGACGTAGATGGGAGGATAATATTAAAATGGATTTGAGGGAGGCGGGATATGTTGATAGAGACTGGATTAATCTTGCACAGGATATGGACCGATGGCGGGCTTATGTGAGGGCGGCAATGAAACTGCGGGTTCCTTAAAATCTATTGGTAAGTAAGTATTAATTGTGATGACGAAAGAAAGAGATTTTCGTTTGTTGCTTAATTCTTTCGCTAAAATCTGAACAGCGGTGATTCAAATTTTCTGACATTCAGTGTTTTGATCGCGTTGTACTCCCCAAAAAATTCCTACTACTGCGATACAGAACGTGGGCGTGAACAGGCAGTTAAAGCGCATGCGCTGCTGACTGTAATTTGACGTTTTAAATAGTCCAAAATCCCTACAGATATCATCCCATTATAAATAAAGTTATCTGAAAGATACGCTGGAATAATCTGCAGTGCAATTTAAAAGCTAATTTTTGAATGCGGCGCTTTTAATTAAACTTGTATAGCATGTTCTATTGGGAGCAGCTCTCAACCCCAGGGACGTCGCCCCAACAGACAAAGCGTATTGAAATGCATATGTACAACAATAACGATCTGATCATCTAAGGGAATAAAACAAACAAAGAATTGAACCGCGGTTTACATCAACAAACAGAGTCAATCACGTGTGCAAACGAGGTTTACTGATTTGTCAGTGTTGTGTATTGAAATCTCGACAAACCGCGCGTCGCAGTATGGAAGGCTTTCATTCCCATAATCGTTGGAATCCAATTCACAGAATAAACATGAATTGTTCCCCTGTGAACAAGTATCAGGGTGGATCTCTATCAGATCCACTTCAGGTAAATATTACGAGGCTGTTGCAGCAACACGGGCGGACATGCATGTAAAACAACGTTTATAACATGGCATTGTTCCATTCACATCCGCTAATAAATTTCACCTCGTAGAAGATTAGAGATAAGATCTTGTATAATATTTGACGTCCCTTTTACAAAACAGATGATTTCTAGGGATAACGAAATGATGATATTAATAAAATAAAGATGGAAATAGAAGGTAAGAAAACCCAAGTATCCGGGGAAAACAAATCCCATTAACTTCTACATATAAAATATAGGAATGTGTTAAATTCGCACGTGACTAAATATAAGTGAAAAATTACTGTGAGAAGAAAAACACGACTGTAGAAAAGGCCGGATTTTTTTTTTTTACAGACAGTGTATACACGTATTTAGAATAAGAAATGAAGCTGTGTTGGAAAGATTGGGTGAAGAAAGAATGATGCTGAAACTGATCAGAAAGAGAAAAAGGAATTGGTTGGATCATTGGCTGAGAAGGAACTGCCTACTGAAGGATATACTGGAAGGAATGGTGAACGAGAGAAGAGTTCGGGGCAGAAGAAGATATCAGATGATAAACGACATTAAGATAATATTTCGATCATAAGAGGAGACAAAGAGGAAGGCAGAAAATAGGAAAGACTAGCGAATGCTGGATTTATAGTGAAATACCTGCCCTTGGGCATATAACACTATTAATGAATGAATTAATATTATTGTATTATCTTTTTTATATTGATGTGTTATTTCCATTTCTATTATTGTAACTATATTCTGTAGACTTATTGTGAGAATAATTTTAATTAATTATGGTTTATTTGACGACGCTCGCAACTACAGAGGTTATATCAGCATCGCCAGTGTGTCGAAATTTTGTCTCGCAGGAGTTCTTTTACATGACAGTAAATCTACTGACATGAGTCTGTCGCATTTAAACGCACTTAAATGCCATCGAGCTGGGCCGGGATCGAATCTGCAACCTCCAGCACAGACGGCCAGCGCTATACCGACTACGCTACCCAGGTGACTATTGTGAGAATAATCTTATGTTGTACACAAGAGGGTTTTAAATAAATAAGTAAGTAAATAAATAAATAAATAAATAAATAAATAAATAAATAAATAAATAAATAAATAAATAAATAAATAAATAAATAAATAAATAAATAAATAAATAAATAAATCACGTTGAGACAGTTAATAGAAAAAGAGTGAGTACAACTAACCACCCAAATCATATTTGTAGATTATAACAAAGCATCCGATACTGTCTCCTGACTAAAATCGTGGAAAATGATGAACGATTGATAGACGACTTTTAAATTCCCATTGTGATTGTTATGGTCCACCTTGAAGTAGAGGAGGAAGAAGAAGAAGAAGAAATTGATCATATACGTAACTATAAATAATGTACTCAATTATTAGGCCTATGTATATTATGCATTTATGCTTGCGTGTGATAGAACATCTTTCATTACGCACTTATTAAAGTTATATGCCTATTCTGGATAACTAATTTCAAATAATCTGTGCATTATAATGTACAGAAAATGAAAGTGATCTAAATAATTAAGAAGTTAAAATTCTTTAAATCACTGTTTCTGTGTTAGAAAATACGAATAAGATCCACCACGTTGAAAGTGCTCCAGTTTTAAGTACTCGTAAACTATTATATCTATTGTGTAAATGCATACTAGGTGACCATTTTGTGTGTGGAACGTAACAACGGCGCTGCGATGTATGTTGTTACTCAATGGGAAAGAGAAAGACATAGTCTATTACTAGAATAAGAGAGCGATCGTATTGCACAGGTGACGTAACAGCAGCGCTCTATATATTAGTACAAGCTATTACCATTTCACAAATGGTCGGATAATAAAAATGAGTTTATTATTGTCAACACATTGCCGAAATGTAGGTGCAAATTCAATGCATATGTCATTGCAAATACCACGTAAGGATTTAAGTCATGCATAAGAGAGAAATGCTTTAAAACAAGAGTTTTAAATTTCTAAAGTTTTTAGCTTATATAGACATACAGTAGGATGTATCCTTTATTTTGAATTCTTAAGTGTTGTACCCTGTTGTCATACTTAATAGCGAATTTAGAATATATATATATATATATATATATATATATATATATATATATTTTAACTCAAAGTGTTATTACAAAGTTTTAGTGACAAAATGTTTCTCGTAATGTAGGGATGTGGACACAATTACAACGCAGGCCCATCGCTTGATTTCTCAGTAAGTACTACGGAATGGATGCCAGCTATAACGGCTGGGGGGATCATGGTGCTAACCATGCGATACCTCCATTCTGGTTGGACGATCGTCCACCTCTGCTTCGGCATGTGGGCGTGAGGCCAGCGGCCGGCTGGTCGGTCTAGGCCCTTCACGGGCTGTAGCGCCACAGATTATTATTATTACTACGGAATGGCCCCGAAGTGAGTAGACACTAGCAGTTATTCATTTTCTCATTGACTGACAGCTACTTGATAAGAGCAGTAGCTATTTCAGTTTATGTTGTTAATGAGTGATGGCTAGGCCTATTAAAAGCACTAGTAGAGTTGGATTAGTGAATAAGATAGTGTAGAATGCATAGAAGCTTATCTTCGGAAAAGAGTGCTTTTTACTTCAGAACTGATGAAAACACGACCACAATTACAATGAAGTTGTTGAGTTATTTGTGGAACTTTTCCAAACACCATATCTCATTTCAACAAGAAATTCAAAAGTTGAATTAAAGGTTTAAACAGACGGTAGCGAATGTTCCTCGTTTAGATACGCCTGTATTAGACAAGGAAATTTTGACGTTGTAGCGATATGTTTTATACTGCCACCTACAACAAGCCTATAAGGATGCAGAAAAAGTTGAATTTTAGGCCATATATGCCTATTTCATTTCAAGGCCTAAATGAAGGAGCTACCAATAGACGTACGGAATTCTGTGAGTGAACATAACACGAAATTAAAGCCGTGCCATTTTTTTCAAAATCATTCTGTGACCTTAAGAAACAACTTTTATGCTAACTGGAAGAGTGAACAGGCAGAACTGTGTCTACTGTAATTCTGAGAATCCACTTAGAATCGACATTTGGTGACGCAGACAAAATTAGCTCCTAATACATGACTGTTTGCGTGGAATTTTTGCAGGCGCAATCATGGAACACTATTTACTTTATCGAACTCTTAAATTATCTCGAAGTACTTCATGAAGTGATGCAAGAGTTAAAAACATTCCACTCTTTGAATACCTGTAACCGATTCGCAATAAGCTAATATGGAAATAAGATGGTGCATCTCATCGCTATGGACTTTGTGAATGAAGTGTTTGATGAGTGAATTGTCAGACGTGATACCATTGAATGGCCTTCTCGTTCGCCAGATTTTATCCCGATGGGCTTTTTGTGTGCTGAATGCTGAAAAGGAGTTTGTTAAGTGAAAGTTCGTGACGAACATTTAAGGAAACTTATCTAGTCTGAATTCGAAAACCCACTCTCACAGAGCTTTTGTGACAAGATTTGTTTCTATATTTTGTAGAGATCATCTTTGCATTGAAAAGGAAGTAGGGTTTTTGAGCGTCTAATGTAGGTTAGTAAATAACATGTTATTACAGCCTTTTTTGTAAGACATGTTATCTGCATGACTTTATGTTTGTAAGGGAACCTTGTTTAAAATAATAATGATTTTTGTCAACTGGCTTATGGACCGCTTTGTATTTATGGTAATTGTACCAACGCTAACAGATCTGTATCTTAGCTTGGAGAAATTACTTTGAAGATGGATGTGCATTAGGTACCAAAACTGCAGTAATCTACAAAATTGATTTTCATAGACTTTTATAAGTAAAGGTAAAGTAAAGGTTGTTCCGTACATGAAATGAATGGCATATGAGTACATAGAGGCAAAGCTCCATCTATTCATTGACCTCGGCACTACAATGAGATGGTGTGATCGACATCACGCTGCGACCGTCTTTTTCCTCGGGAAAGACCCGGTACTTAATTTAATAGGAGAATAAATGAACCTTGGAACCGTTCTGGAAGTTTAGATTTGTATAAAGAAACAACATTTAATTTATCCCAAAAAGAAAACGATAGAGAACTGAGATATTTGTCATCAGAGAATTTTGTGAATAAACTCAAAAATCGAGTTCAAGTTTAGAAAACCGCCTTGAAATACCCACAGCAATAATTGTGTATTGTAAATATTGCAGACACAATACATGAACACTTGTGAAGCTGCCAGTCTCTTGGAAAGCGTAACAAATGACGGGCATTGAATACAATCAGAGCAGCCATTTCTCTCCGCCAGGCGCTATCTATTTAGTGTGACGAGTATCGATGTCCGCCCCTTTATCTGTTTGCATTTGTCAGACTCCGGTTTGAATACAAGAGCGATCCAACTCCTTACACCGTCTCTACTTCATTACCAAAACACTTCCCAGACATTGGAACGTCGAAACATTAATTTCGATTTCAATATAATGAGAAAATAACTTCGACTTAAAAAAATTGCTTAATTGTTTACATTAGCGAAGGAATTGTCTTCCTGTACTTATACGTCCAAAAAGTTTTAATAAATAATATTGTTTGTGTAATGAGAGGGCCCTTAACGTGCCTTTATATATACTGAATTTACGAGCGTGGGTCATACGCAGATATCGTTAGTACCGAGAAACGTTGACCACTTAGTTTGTCATAGATTATTCAGAGTACACCACAGACGATGAGTCTACATAACACTGGTATGAATGAATAAATGATAATGATGATGAATTTTTGGTATGCTACAAGAAAATCGGAGTACCCGGAGAAAACCCCTGTGTTGCCTGGACTACAGGCTTGCCAAACGGAGGGTGGATCGGACGGGATTTGAACCAGAGCCCGCTGGATTTTAAACCGAGCGCTGTGGCACTGAAGCACCATAGCGGTATAAATGCTACTATAGAAGGTAGTTTCAGTTAATTAAAATTATTAACTTATGCGAATCTGGCTTCCAGGTTTAGCTTCCTGTAAAATTGGTTTGAATAATATTTAATGGAAAAATTGTTCCGGGACCGGGTATAGAACCCGGGACCTTTGGCTAAGCTATCCAGGAACGATACAAAATTACGTGTCCAATTATTATGTGAAGACTTCATTGTAGTCGACATTCCTTTATGCAAAGTTAATCATCCGAAACTGCGTGAATTCTTAATGGCACACAGGCAAATTTACACCTCATTTTTCTACATTAAGGAAAAACTGCACTAGCTGTTAGTATGAAAGAAGTATACAGGAGATTAGAGATAGAGCTGAAACCACTGACGCTATGGAAACCGTAAGTAATGTCGTTAATTTCAGAGGGTTATTCTTTGAGATATTCCAAAGAAAAAATGTAATACAATTTTATTGCTTTTCGAGGTGTGAATTATTTCATATGAAACATTTGATAGCATTTTTTGTGAAAACCATTGATTCAATTTAAAATATGCTAATTTAATTTAAGACAGCAGTGTAGTATGACAATAAATGATTAAAGAATGCTAGTTTTTTTCTTTAAATGTGCAGAAATTTGATCCAAACAAATGTAACATTGTAAAATTCTTTTGCAGAACGAGAAGTTTAATTTGTTCGTATTGAATTTCTGCACATTTAAAAGATAAAAATAAAATTATTTCAATAATTATCTACCACAATACACTGCTCTCTTAAATTGGCTGAGCATATTGGGAATTAAATCAATGGTTTCCCAAAATATGCTGAAAAATGTTTCATGTAAAATAATTTTTATCTCGAAAAGGAAGCAAAAATGAACAAAATTGTATTAAAATTAGACCGACTTGTTTGTAACTTCTCAAAATATAGCAACGATTCAGGTGAACAATTTTAATAAATTGTGAACATTTGGAAATGTAGCCTATAATTTTACATCATAAGTAAAGTATACATTTTGATTACGCAATTTTTAACGCTGTATCACTTAGGAGTAAAATATGTATGTATTACTTGCACATATTAATATGAACTAGGTTTAAAAATACCAGACGCTAAATAACCTAGATGTTGATACAGCGTCGTAAAATAACCCAATTAAAAATAAAAAAAAAAACAATAAAATGAAACATGTAACATGTACTCATGCTTTACATAGAGTTGCAGAGGAGTCAGTTTAATGAAGCTGATATACTAATTGAGTGTGTCAAAAAGATATTCGTAAAAGCTCCTTCACGTGTTGCACCATTCAAATTGAAAGCTCCACATTTTCCATTGCCGCCCTCTGCTGCTCTAGCAAGATGGAGACCTTGATTGATCCTGTAGCAGTTATTACTGCAGCAATTTGAAGGCTGTAAAAATGTCGTCGATTCATTTGGAAGCAGTGAAGCTGCTTCAGTTAAAAAAAAAGATTTAGAAACTGATGTAACAAGTTGAAATGTCAGGAAAACTATCATAATATATAAAAGCAAATTCTTTATTCCTACCTGATACTGTAACTTCTTTGGAGTACTGCTAACGAAGAAGATATAACTTGTAAGTAAAAGAGCTAGTAAATTAAGTAGTTCTTTTGGCGAAGTGAGGCGATATTGTCGTAGAAAATGATTATTCTTGACAGAACAGAATGTATTATACATTGTGCCCCATTGAAAGATTTTTGTCGGAAGAGAATATTTCTATTTATTCAGAATTAGAGCCAAGTTATATTGTTCATTCTAAATTTGCTCCCATTGTATCAGTAAAAGTAAAAATATGCTTTCCTATATATAGAGTTTTGTTAGCTGGCAATAGACGGTCATTTTCATTTGAAAATTTGAACAAGGTATTCATTGTACATTGCAACTCAAGTACAATGAAAGAAGTAGTATGTTCTGTTTTGAATAAAATTGATTCCTTAAATATTACGAACTTCCACGTAAAAAGTACATATTTTATTTTTCATATTATGTCATAAAAATCCTACCTCTAATCATTACTATATAAAGAGGAGGTAGTAGGATGCCTGTGCTCAGAGCATGAAGGCCGTACGGGCTCGTGCGAAGGATCTTGTGTACATGAGTTTGTATAATTATTGTGTATCAATAAATGCACTTCATTCATTCATTCATTCATTCATTCATTCATTCATTCATTCATTCATGCTTCCAGTAGCCAGGCACAACAGGTTCCACAGCGTAGGTAATAATATTAAAGTGATGTTCAGGAAAGCTGTATTTGAGTAGTGATAAGTATAATTTTACGACATTTTTAACTGTAAAGGTTAATAAGCGTTGAAATTCGTTGTGAGTGAGAAATGGCCGAAAAATTTTAGCTGGAGCCGTTTATTAGGGACAAAGTTTTTTCACATTTAGTAGACCTACGACGAGGAACCAACAGCATTACTTTTCTCCCGAAGAAAAGGAGACGCAAGATATAGGGCGTGCATATATATAGCTCATGTTGTATATAACAAAAGAAAACTATAATATCATATTAGTGGAAAGTTAATAGTTTTTTTTAGAAAAAGAAATGTTCTTTTTAACGTTTAAGAACCTCTTAGTCGGTAACTATTGCGAGTAAGACCGTGATTTTTGTTCATATTAAGAAAGAATAATTTATCCCTGTGGCGTATTTCAATATTGTGGATGGATTTCGTATAAATTTAATTTTAAAAACCTCTAAATTCAAACCTCTGCACTCTGCGAGTTGGTTGCAACACAGCGCCAGGAAACAGCTCATCTAATGAGACACCGAGTTACGGAGTTCGTTGACCTCTTACTTCTGTATCACTAGAAGCGTGCGTTCGCGGCGATGTTATCGGACTGCTGAAACTTCAAACTTAATTTTCTAATTAACCGTGAATTTAATCACAAAACGTGTACAGGTTTTTCTATTCATTTCAGTGTACCCTATCGCTCCTTTAAATTTGCAGTGTTATTTCACTTGCACTCTATGCATATATATACACACACACACACACACATTGAAAGAAAAATCTGAGCCTGTTACTTTTTATTTACAATAATGAACCAAAGTATGGAAGATTGGAGAATGCTGGGTTTGCAGTGAGAGATATACCATTATGAGAGAAAATTGTGAATGAATGAATGAATGAATGAATGAATGAATGAATGAATGAATGAATGAATGAATGAATAGATACGGAACTCCTCGGGCTTTGATTTTCAAGCTATCATCATAATATAATTCCACACATTACATTTCTAATGTTTCGAGATACAATATATGTAATTACCATTACCGTTATGTACAAGAGGCAATCAATAAGTTTCCGGACAGCCCTGAATGTAGGAAATATACAGGACATAGGAAACGGATAAGTTATCTAGAACCAGGGAAACACCTGGAATCTTTACTAAATGCATCACTTCAAAGGCAGAGAGGAAGACTAGCCATAAGGTGTATATGGAGAGATTTCAGGAAAAATCGCAATAGGTCTTGACATGTTTGCACAAAATCACGCGTTTAGAAGTTCAGTTCTTAAAAACAATCTGACACTGTTTGATAGATCTACTAAACAGGTATGGAAGCAATGATCTTCAGTGACACGCGCATGTATGTTTAACGATACAATAAATAACCTACAATTGCAATTCGAAGATGTAATGATTGCACCTTGTAAATAACAGTATCAGCTCTATCGGTAATGAAAAGTTTCTCATTTCAAGTTCTGGTACCCACTTGAATATTTCGGCGTGAAATTAAATCTCAGGTTATTGAACTATTATACATAAATTATGCTATTTTCTAGCGTCAGTAGGATTGGCCATAATGAAATCTTATTTGCCGAGATGAACCCAAGCATTCATACGACTATCTAAAATTCGCCTTACAGTTAGGGAAAACAAGATAACGGTCCAAGCGGGCTTCGAAGTCACACCCATACGTACCCTTTGATTATGAAACATCCTCGCCACTCCAAGACTTCGCCGGTGTTCTGAAATCTTTGTTAACGTATCTACAGTAGATGGAACTACTCAGAAAGTGAAAGCTATTGTCCTGCAGTGTAAGCGCTGTTACAGCTCCGTCACTTTAATATATTGAATGCATAAAGAAAACGTAAGTTCAGCCTGTCTCTAGTGAATGTGTTCTTGCGTACTAGTTTTATGACGGAATAATTTGATTCTAGACATCTTCCACCCTCTCAATGTAATGTTCTATATATAGATCTACTTATGTTCAACGGCTGTGAAAACAACTTCGTGCATATAAAGGAGAAAGAACCTTGACTGAACTTCAACAGAAATATAGGCCATAACAAAGTAACTCCCATGTTGAAAATTTGCATTTAGATAACGTAGAAAAAATCCGTCATGAATAAGCGGCCTACGAATAATTTTCTGTGCAAAGTAGCTATTTATGTCGGTGGAAATATTGAGAGCCAAAGAACAAAGTATTAAAGAGGTGTCCATAATCATAAGTGCAAACGTTTTGCTAGTCATATTTACCAAATTGATTTTTTACCGTTCCATTCATGCTGAATTAATGTCCAAATGCATATACATGTAAAACACAGAATTTTTTTCAAGTATTACGAGTTTTAACAATGTCTGAAGTCACAGCTTTAAAGTTATATGATGGCTATGATCATAGATCTAAATTTTCCCTAAGACATTATATTTATTTATTTATTGTTAATTTGAACCACTCGTCTGCACTTACTGACAAGCAAACATTCTGATGGGGGCAGATAAAAAAGTTATTTTTTTCTTCCACCATGTTAATAATGTCAAAACAAGTGCTTATACAAATTCTGGCCACTCGACCACAATTATGAGACCGTCCAGAAAGTGATTTTCCCTGGCACCGTTTACAGAAAAAACACAATTGCATGGAAAGATTTATTCAAACAGATAGCCCACAACGATTTTTGCGCTGTTTGTCAATATATCCCCCCACTGCAATTGAGAAGTTTGTCATACCATGGAATCCATTTTTGTATCCTTGTGTCGTAGAAGTCGGCCGCCTGGGATCGGAACCAGCGTTTGACATCCGTCTGT
The DNA here is from genome assembly GCF_040183065.1 of Periplaneta americana. Classification (NCBI taxonomy): domain Eukaryota; kingdom Metazoa; phylum Arthropoda; class Insecta; order Blattodea; family Blattidae; genus Periplaneta; species Periplaneta americana. Next base: position 127,765,108 of record NC_091118.1, on the reverse strand, counting down.
ACTTCTTTGTCGATCCAATGATATGACAAATGTCTCAATTCTGGTGGGGAATGTGTTGAAAAATAGCTAAAAAAACTGATATGTATGTTCTAATAAATTTTTCCAAGGAAAAATTGTTTTCTTTCTGTTAACGGCCCCTTGCGAACGTATTTTTTATGGCCCTCGTAATTGCGGTCGAGTAACCTAATTTGTATAAGCACTTCTTTTGACATTATTAACATGATCAAAGAAAAAAAAAACTTTTTTATCTGCCCCCATCAGAATGTTTGCTTGTGAGTTATTTTAAACAGTCACGTAACGAAGGCTAGCATTTGATTAAGACTCACATAAACAGCTTTCAGGCGGAATTATACAGGCTCCAAAATAGATTTGAAGAATAATCTGAAATCGAAAGAAGGGGTTAGGATTATATATAAATACATAAAAAATTTAAACATATGTCCATGGATATAATATTTCAGAAATTTACATAATCTGAACTGGGAGATAATCACAATAATAGTGATAACTTCGGAATGGTAGGTGAAATTATTTAAATATAAATGTTTCACACAATAACAAAATAAAAAAAATGACAGGAGATTCTTAGGATCTCTGCAATTGCGTAATATGTTTATGCGATCGGGTCAATGTTTAGCTTATTGAGAAATTGATTCTTATTTAGAACTAGCCGTACCTGTGCGCTCCGCTGCACCCGTTAGAAATAAATATAAAGTAATTACATAATTAAAATAGGACATTTGATCCAGGGAACATTCGTGTTTGATAGAAGGATAAATCGTTTAATATGTTACTTAATTTAAATTGCATCCAAATAACTAAAATGCGATCATTTTGGTCCAGAGACCACTCATTGGTGCAATGACAATTCCTTTAACATGTTTCTAATTTTTATTACATGCAACCATAGTTTAATGAACATTGATATCATTTAGATTTAATGCGTATAATTTATTTTACTTGTTATAGGTTTCCATTGAATTATGGTAATAACTTAATTTTAACCCTTGTTTTCTACGTATTCAGTAAATGGCTTTTGGCCCACTATGGTTCTGAACCCTTCAAATAACTTAAATTATATTATATAATATTACATTACATATACAAACACAGAAACATTCTCTGTAGGCTATCTTTCATAGCTTTCGATTGTTGCTGTCCAAGGCCCCTTATAGACGAAGTCATTTGTTTTTTATATCATTACACGGCCTTAGATGGCAGTTATTTTAATTTTAAAACTCATTTATCTCATTAAATATCAGTCCTATCAAATTTTTTAAGGAATAAAACTTATGCAAAATTAGTCTTAAAGAAACGTTTGTTATGTAGTATTTTTCACAAAAATCAATAATAAGCGAGATATTTCGATTTATTTAATTCAGGCCTCCTTATAACCTCCCTTTTAAATAATGTATTTTGAATGCCATATAGCCTAAAAGCTAAGTTACAACCAACATAATTTATATTCCTATTTTCATCGAAATCCGTTCATCCATTATCGCGTGAAAAGGTAACAAACATACATACATACAGACAGACAGTCAGACAGACAGACATACAAACAAAAATTTCAAAAAAGGGATTTTCGGTTTCAGGGTGGTTAATTATATATGTTAGGACCAATTATTTTTGGAAAATCTAAAATTACCAGAAAAATGTCGGCTACAGATTTATTATTAGTATAGATGACTGTGACTATGATTATTACTGGAATAAATTTAATGCAATAATTTGTAATTTATGATTATTTTTTCCTTATTAATTAATTCATTAATTCAGTCACAGTTTTCTGCCCAAGGACAAGTCTTTCACTGCAAACTCAAAATTCTCCAATCTTTCCTATTTTCTGTCTTCCTCTTAGTCTCCGCAAATGATCTATATACCGTAATGTCGTCTAACATCTGACATCTTCCGCCCCGAACTTTTCTCCCGTTCACCATTCCTTCAAGTGCATCTTTTAGTAGATAGTTTCTACTCAGCTAGTGACCCCAACCAATTCCTTTTTCTCTTCCTGATCAGTTTCAGCATTATTCTTTCTTAAGCCACTCTTTCAAACACAGATTAATTTCTTACTCTGTCTGTCTATTACACACGCTCCATTCTTCTCCATATCCACATTTTAAATGTATATGTAGGCCTATCTCATGTCTGTACCTTTACAATGGAATTACTATGTTTTACCTGAATTGGTTTGTTGGAGAGTCCTTAGTATGTGTTTGTGATAAGCAGCTCTAAATAAGAAGTTATTCATGCAAGAAAGTAAGCTTATTCATATATCAAACACTATACAAATGCATCTGATTCCTTGCTAAGGTATAAGCCGTGCTCGACATCGTAGTTATTCACCTAGTACGTCACTTCGCCCGACAGAGTGCTCTCAGACGATATGTTATAGATAGCGCTACGATTTCCTTCATTTTCTTATCCAAATTATCCTATTGGCCGGTTGGTTACGTCAGACGAGGAGAGAGGGAAAGCGAGCTTACTTGGCTACGCGCAGTTATATGCAGCATTACTCAGGAGCCGGAGGTCGTACTGATAACATTACTCAGGAGTCGGAGTTAGTATCGAGAACATTACTCAGCAGCCAGGCCGCGTACCGACAACTTCATTCAGGCAATCGACGTGCACTTAGGAAATAGAGCTCGAATTGTATTCTACACTTGTAACTTAAGTTCATCGTGTTAGATTGTTCGCGAATAGTGTATCATTAGATTTCACTTGAGTATTTACGGATTATATGAAACCTTGTTGAAATATATCTCGGGATTTAGTGTGGCAATGAGTTGTATCAGTTCTGTTATTATTTGAATAGGCAAATTTGGGTTGTGATATTACTGTTGTTTTGGGTAGTATGTGTTATAGAAATTGTGGTGGATCGTGTATGAAAATCGCTCGCTGATGATACGTCTTGGGTTAAGTAATTGGGATTACGTGAAGTGATGTTATTGTGATATATGAGGTTGTATTGTATTGGGAGATTACGTGATGAGATGTAACTTTGATATGTGAGGTAGTATTGAAGTTCCAAGACGGTTTTGGGTGATAGCGTAGTGATTACGATCTCGTGGCTTACATCGTATTAGACGCTGTAATGAACTAGAATAGTATGGGCCTCATTTATCTATTCTAGTACTTCCTACTCCATATTTGGTTATTATTGGTTTCCACGCCGGTATTCAGGAATCGAGTGCATTGACTTTCCGTTGCTATTCAAACGATCATTTGTATTTGAAATTATTGTCGGTTACTTATTATCTATCGTATCTCTCTCTCTCGCTCTCTCTTGGCCATTGTTTGATTATAAGGTACAGAGATTATTGTTGGTGCTATCTGCACAGTTTATGTGAGACATATATGGAATTGGTAATTTATATAGTGATCAGTCGAGTGGCAGTTTGTATTGGGTAAAGTCTTAGTGAGATACTGAGTTCATGTGTATGTTGAATTTGGTTAATCAGATTTTATGTTATCTGTAATTGAATGGGGTAAGTGTTAGGAGTTGCCATACTGACTGAGCATTCGTGTTGAGGTTTGTATCTAGTTGGCTATATATATATATATATATATATATATATATATATATATTGAGAGAATTTTTCAACGATTAAATGTTTAATAGATCAGCAACTGATTATTGAGAAATGGGTGTATCAGATTGTATTGCGACCTGTAAGTATGTTCGCCCAGTGTAGTTAAAAGTTTCCACCATTCAGTTATTGGTTTACTGGTTATTCAGATTAACTTGTAATATTTTCATTCACTTAATTTCATACCTATATGTTATTTCATTTATCATTCATGTACATTGTTATCCAATTTTTGTTAATTATATCTGTTATACAAATTCACACTACTTATTTCTAAAAGTCTTCCACTGCGCACATCCAATCATCCAATGTACCATACATCTGGCGAATAACAGCCGATATAGAGAAGAAGTAGAGGGGGAGAGGATGATCGTACACCTCCACGGCTAGTGAATGTGTAGCATAACTCATTGCCTTTGCTAAGTAAGTGACTTGCCGCGATCGTGGCTCCATTGCTAGCGTGCTGGCCTTCCATCCAGGCGGCTCGATTGTGATGGAATTTGTGATGGAGAAAACAGACGTTGCAGAGGATTTTTTTCTCGTGATACTCCCGTTTCCCTTTATCATTACACCAATATTGTCCACCTCTTCCTCATTTCATCTATCATCCGCAATAGTAAATATAGGGTGGGATGAAGTTTTGGGGATTGTTCGGAGTTCCGATGCTGATACAGGAATGGCTTGGAGCTACGGGCTCTTGGGGCTTATCAGACTACTCGCATGCGGAAGAGACCTGGCAGGATGGCCCACCTATCAGATGTGGATGGCAGGGACTCCGGTCTCTGGGGCTTACCAGGCAACTCGTCCGTGAAGCGGAACTTGGCTCTATCAGATGTTGAGAAGAGATGGGTCATCTGTCAGCATCGAATTCACGATTGCAACCCAGGCCATCTATCAGACTTTGACAATCATCGCATATAAGGGCGTACAATGGGCCAAACCGTCCCTAAGTGTATGGACCCGGGTGGACCAATCCCGGGTCCAGCCCTCGAAAAGCCAAGAGAAGCCAAGCAAGTGACTTCAGATGTTGACACATTTTTCCCAATTGGCCCTTGAGCATAATCTTTTTATGTTAAAAAATAGAAAATATTCTGCGGAGGAGGTAATAACTTAGGAAATATTAAAATATGGTAGGAAAACTAAATTGACAAATGTGAGGTAAACTCAGAAAATAAATATTTTATAAATCAAAGATCTCTTAGTACCGGGAAACAAGTATTGTCCTACTAGGTTTTAAAAACCGAGAAAATTTAAAACTCGAAAATTTAAAAAATATAAATTTACTTTCAACTTTGGAAAATAACTAAACACCCGCAACAGGCAAGAAAATGTCATTATTTACTTACGAGAGAACAAGGTTTTAGAAAAGACTGCCCTTCACAGGAGCTATAAACATTTTTAAGACAATTTTTTTTTAATTACTGTAATACAATAAACCATCTTTCATATAATATTTTTTCGATGTAGAACAAGTCTTCGACAGTCTTATATAAAAGCAGTATAAGCAATTTTAAAAGCTGGAAATGTTAATACTCTTTTCATTAATAACATATTGTATATTTCAGTAGTTTTACAAAGTTAAAATATAATTTTCAATTTTCAGAAAAGTTTAATGTGAAAAGGGAAAATTTTTCATAGTCAAAATGTATAATTCGTAAGAATCAGTTAATCGATGTTATCTACTTCGCTTGGAATTATTTGACTATATTCAGTCAACTGGTGCGGCCAAACAGGAAATTAATAAAATGATGAACTGTGTAGGTGATAACTCATTTACCCACTTACAGATCAGCGAACATGAATGTGAGATAACTTTGAAAGTGTATGTGCATAAGGTGTCAATTCCATGTCATTGATGCTCACGGTAGACGTGCTCTACGAAATTAATAACTCCACTACATACTGAACTGTAAAGTAATGATGTACTACAGTTATTAATTTCCTGAAATATGCTTACTCTGAGCTCCGGAGACATGGAGCAGAAATCTAGGAGCGTTTGCCTACTGATCAGGGCTTTTCTTTTGTATGGGTTTGATTCTCGCTTGGACTAATTACCTGGCTGTGTTTTTCGAACTTCCCATCCACTGTAATGCAGAATTATCTCTATAAAGGAATAATAAATTACAGCTCTTTTGCTTGCCAGGACACAGTGGGGTGTAGGAGATGAACAATCTGACTTAATGGCCAAAGCATGGAACTACCAAGCTATGCTCTGATCCGAGAATTTGTGTCGGAATCTCTAACTTTTGTAATCAAACAGGCCCTAAAGGACAATCTAATGAGTGCTTTGCTGGGAGTCTCGAGATCTACATCAGATATAAGACGGACCAAACTCCTTAGAGAACCAACGCCTAGCTATAGAAAGGAGAAACTTAAAATGGGCAACATATTTTGTAACCGGATATTTTCATTTGAATAAGGACATACATACATACATACATACATACATACATACATACATACATACATACATACATACATACATACACACATACACACATACATACATACGCACATACATACATATCTACACATACATACACATACATACATACATACATACATACATACATACATACATACATACATACATACATACATACATACATACATACATACATACATACATACATACATACATACATACATACATACATACATACATATCTATTATAATGGCTCTCACCAAGAATCCAAACTTTACGGAATGTGGAATGGATATTGTGTCGTATCTTCACTTTTTGCAGGATTTTCCAGGCATTGATACCTCTAGGAACATATGAGAAGCAACTAATCGAAGCGTATATTGTCACGTAAAATAGAACTTTCAGAAAAGATAAAAAAATGTGCATTTTCCAAACTGGCTATTTGTAATAGAAAGGTGAATAAAATTTTGTTTAAATCTGTGATTAAAGGTGAAACAACCACATACCTCAATAAAAGCAATTTTCAAAATTATATAGAACTTACAACACAATTATTTCACTTTAGCTGCGAATTCGTGGACATTTAACAAATTCATGTTGCCTGCGAAGGTTAGCAAGGCCCCCTGCGGTGCACTATCTGTCCTGTGGATTTGAGCGGGGAGGGCCCAGGTTAAATAAAACGTGGTATGGCATGCCTGGAATTTAACTGGGCAGATACATGCACTGCAATGTTTTACCTGATTTGCTAATTTGGAAACACATTACTATAGATTTTTTTTGTTTCTTGATAGAGTCTCCAAAATTAACTGATAATACTTGAGGAAGAGTAATCGTACGTTCGTAATCGATACTAAAAGGCGAATGATGATATAACTGTGTAAAAATGGATGAGACAGGTTACGATTTGGAGAATTCTGATTGCATAGATGTGTAGAGAACGCTGCCATCAATCGGAAACCACTTCAAACTCAATTTTGACCGGAGATGGACAATTTGCGTTGTTGCTCCTCATATATTGTATCCTGAAGAGATTAAGGGATTCAAACACAGCAGTATTGCGAAGATGGTCGTCCATTGCGGTCTACGGGGCTGGTTTCTAGTTTATAGAATGCAAAATGGGGCGTTTGTGCTTAAGTGCTTCCATAGTTACATACGATCTTAGTTAGAAAGGAGAAGTCTAATATGAGGTAATCGCTTGGCGAATCTTCGGCCTCATTTCGCCGAATACAATCTCGCTCTCACTAAATCCATCGACAAGAAATAACTAATAGTTCTTACAGCTTTCGTAACAGACAAAACAAATTTCCGTCAACGTTAATACAATTGCTGAAAGATGCTAGAAAAAAATTTTAGTAATAAGAAACACTTGTGATGCAGCCGCGACTCTTACACCCATCATTCAGACCCTAAGTTTCTTCTTAAAACGTTTGCTTGAATTAAACAATGGACCCGGACTGGTCTCTTAACAAAACTTTGTTATACAAATTTTAGAATTATTCTGTTTTATCGAACTTCCGGTAAATATTTTAGACTCCCACATTGTTTACTTTTGGAGCAATTATTTTTTTTATATTTTCAACGTTTTTTTCAGCGTGACATCCAACGTTTCTGAGTTACATGTCGGCTCCATCACGGCAGGCAGGAAAAGGAGAACGGGGTAACCTACCTGTCGGATCCAGTACCAAAGCCAGCGCCAGCGCCAGGACTGGACTGACAGAGAATATTGTCGAGGAATTACGCTAGAAAACTGTTAGGATTATAACCCAACCTAATACCACAAGAACAGGAAAGCAAGTCATTCAGTTCCTTGGGGAAATGGTCCAGTATTCAAGAGTTGCTATAAAATCCAACAGGTAGTTTTCCACATTCGCTCTTCGCTGCCTTCGTGATGATGGAGCCGTTGTGTAACTGCGAAAAGTGTGTACTTTTCAATCTATGGCGAGATGCAAATTCCCAAAAAACATCGTATCAAGTTATTCATCGTCAAAGTGTTGGGTAACACTTAATTTTTCACTGTTCTCAATCACATATGAAGAGTCCACTGCAAGAATGATGGTTGTCATTTGGAATACATTTTGCAGGAGAAGCAATTGAAAGTTTGAAATGCTTAGCGCTCAAAGCTTAACTGTGATTTTCCGATCATTAGTGGACAATGACTAACAGTGTTAATGCCATATAACTCTCTATGCACATTATATATGTCTTAAGCTATGCATTGACAGTCTTGGTTCATTTTCGACAAGAAAGTGACATCCATCATTCTTCAGTAGACTCTTCATATTTCACTTTGACTCGTCAGGGTTTGCAATCATGTCAGTTGCGCAAAACCTACTCCATAGTTTAAATAAATTTTTTAATATATTTAAAAAAACTGTTATATTTATACATAAATATTGTATGAATAATGGTACAGTAATAATGTGTTTCTGAAACTTAAAACAAAAATAACTACTAAAAGCTGATTTATGTTATCAACCAGCTCACATGTGAATAATGAAAAAAATATACAGGAACGCTTTCATATTTATACAACATGTTTCATAAGAAATAACATAATTATGACTTTAAATTGTTTTATATCAAAGAGGAAAATTTTAATCGAAGTTATTTAATAAAAATGTAAGAAAAAAGTGTGAAAAATCGAAGTTGAAGTAGGAGTAGTCTGTATGGGACATTTCAATTACTCATAAACTCTAAAATATACGATAGTTTGAATATTGGATCTTATTTTTGATGCGAAAAAAATTGAATCTTTACATATAATGAAATCCAGCAGACTGACAAATGCGTAAGTACCGGAAGTCATAAATTATAAGGAATCGTAGAAGATGCCAAAAAGCAGTTCTATAATATATGAAGTAACTATAACATGAAGAAAATAAAAAAAGTGGATTTTATAAAAGATAAAAATATGATTAAAACAGATTTTAGGTGTAAGTAAATGTGGATGAAGTCAAATTCAGAGCTACAAAAATGTAAAATGGAAACTAAAGTCCTTGATCAAATGGTATAAATCAATTATTTATGTATGCTACGATGTTTCTTATCTTTAAGATAAATATGCTAATAATACCAGCATTGAAAAGATAAGTTCATTAACATGTAATAAGAACATATATGAAATTAATAGGCTATTATACAAAATAATGTCAGTTTTCTCCCTACTATGTGTGTGTTTAGTCAGTAGTCCAAAGACTGGTTGGGATCTCATAAGTGACACCAATAAAGCATCACTCATAAGACAGCTAAGCCAGAAGATAATGGGATATGGTCGCCAGTTCCTTTCCTCCTGCATTGCATACATCGCCGACTAGATATATATTACACTATTCAGACTTCAGATGCATACAAACAATTTTGTTCTTCCTCTGACACATACCGTCAAGTGATATGTACTGCCTGGTAATAGATGTGCAATAGTGGCAAAAAAAAAACTGAACCTTGTAGCTGATTTCAGAGCCTTGTTCACTCCAGAGCACGATAGACTGGTAACTAAGACTTTCGTGGTTCGAATCCTGGCTGAAAATGAATTTTTTTTGTTTGTTATACAAATTTATTCCCAATAATTTTCGATTGCAGCGATATTTTACTACTTAATTAACTTTTTATTCCCAGAACATGAATTTTACCAGTAATCAAAAAGTATTGGGAATAAATTTGAATAAGGAACAAAAAAAGTTTCCTTTCCAGGCAGAATTCGAACCACGAAAGTCTTAGTTACCAGTCTATCGTGCTCTGGAGTGAACATGGCTCTGAAATCAGCTACAAAGGTCGGTCCGGTTTTTTTTTGCCACTACTGTACATTGTACATATCAGCCACAACCTCAATCACAGATAAATATGGCTTTGAAATTATTTTGGTAGGTAGGGTAAACATTGGTAATTTCGTGTTAATTTCGTGAAAACTAATTTAAAATGCAAATGTGTAAATGTATCCTTATTCCGATTTTTCAATCTAAAAGATGATAACTTGCTGTACAAATCTGGAGACATAAAAGATTGGATACGTTCTTGAATATGTGCCAAAAACCACCTTTTACAACTTAAGCTGAAAGGTTGGTTATTTCGTGATAACCTTGGTAATTTCGTTATATTGCATTGATAATTTCGTGAGAGGTAGAAGAATTGTGGAAAAATACATTAAAGTCAAATGAAATTCTCATTTATTGTTACAAGACTTCAAACATAGTAATTCCGTCTAATATTCATAGCAAAAAAACATAGAAATACATATCAACGCATAATAAGAATGCAATCAAAGTAAAAATTGAAAATGAAAAGGGATCTTCTTTGCCCTGAAAAGGTGAACACTTTTCTTACGGACTTTACTATAGCCTATATTACTAGGGTAACTCCAAAAGTAATGCATAATGTTTGTTTAAAAATTATATTTTTATCCTACAGCTTTGCTATTTTCACAGAATGTAGATGCATCCTTAAGGAACAAAATGTCACTTTTCCACATAATCCCTGTCCCTTTCAACTGCCTTACGTAACCTAGGAACGAGGGCCTGTAGACCAGCACGGTAAAAGTCTGGACCAACACGTCTGAGCCACTCTTGAGCAGCGTGCACAAGGGAGTCATCTTCTAACCTCGTTCCGCGAAGGGATCCTTCAGTTTATCAAAGAGATGGTAATCGCACGGTGCCAGTTCAGGACTGTAAGGCGGTTGTTTCAGTGTTGTCTATCCGAATTTTCTGATCTGGTCTGTGGTCTTGTGACTGACATATGGCTGTGCGTTGTCGTGCAATAGCAGAACATCCTGATTCTCCCGATGTCGTCGAACACGACTCAGTCGAACTTGAAGTTTCTTGAGAGTTGCAACATACCCGTCAGAATTAATGGTGGTTCCGTGTGGCATGATGTCCACAAGAAAGAGTCCTTCTGAATCGAAAAACACAGTAGCCATAACGTTTCCTGCCGAAGGTGTACTTTTGAATTTCCATTTCTTTGGTGAATTTGCATGATGCCACTCCATTGTCTGCCCCTGTCTCCAGTCCAAAATGGTGTAGCCATGTTCCATCTTCTGTCATAATTCTTGCAAGTAAGTCATCTAGCACTTATCATTGACACTTAGCATGATAACAAATCAAACAGAAGCTACACTGAACCCATTGTATCTCCGTTTTCTTTCTGTTGTCACATCTTGTCTTCAGATTTCTAAAATTCCTATTGTAATACATTTTATACTATTTTAAAAATTGTAATACTTAATGCTCAACAAAATTTCGCCTCAAACAGCTAAGATTTCTATCAGTAAAGCTAAGCCTATATGGCGACTACAGATGTATCTAAAATTCCAATAATGTTTCCTAAAATTTCATGAAGATACAATAAATCTTTGTACCAAATATCATATGCTTACCTTTAGTAATAAGCCTGTAATGTAATTACAAACATCCACAAAATTTGTATGCCTGAGAAGTCGACGCTAACTTGCTCTCTCCAAACATAAAAGCTCACTGAAGCAACTACAATAGTCACACAAAGCTTAGCTGTATGTTTCTGGAAACTGGACAACATATGCAATTCCTTGGCGGAAATTTGGATTTCGTAACACCATTGGTTAGTTCACAAAAGAGCAAAGAAAAAGTATCACGAAATAACCACTGCCACGAAATTACCAATGTTTACACTACAAACAAAAAACGAAATATAATTCGAGCAGCCAAAATGAAATTCTTAAGAAATGTAATGTATGGGTATGTAACAATAAATGTGAGAATTACTAACGAAATGATGATAAATTACTGTACATATTTTCATCAAATGATAAAAAGACTATTGCAGAGGAAATTTCCTGACACACATAGCCTACATAGAATGCAAGAAATACTCTTATGTGAGTTACTATGTAGTTATCAACCAAATGAGAGACATCATATAGGAAGACAAAGAACGAGGTGAAGAGCTGGAACAGACCAAGTACCGGTGCAGTAATCTGAAGACGACCTCTAATCTGCCACCCAATTGTCCAACCACTGTTTTAATATGAAGTCGTGCAGATCCTTATTTTCAAAAAAAGATGATATTCTCTCAAAACGATATTAGAATATAATTTACTCTGTGACTATGTCTTCTTACTATGTGAGATAAATTTCAACATCATATGTTTCGCTAGTTGTCTCTCCCTTTCAACGTACACGCTAGAGTCTCCATGGGAACTATAGTTACTCTCTATTGTAAATTATTTTCAGGACGTGGCCAGCAGCCTAATGTTGTGGAATAGCGGACATGTTTACATCCTGCACTGTAAAATGTTAAAAATACACTTGAAGATAGAATAAACTGTAAGCTACCTGGAAGTCTCTGCCCACTCTAGCGCAGACTGGAGGTTCAGTAATAGAGAACAAGTGGGATAAATTTAGAGTAAGGTTTAACATGTCAGTTACGCATGATTTGTGTCTGCAACGCGACAGAATCACAAAGGGTTACTCTCTGCATTCTGCAGAAAGCTGCAAAACTCCGGTACACAGCCACACTATGTTAAAGTGAAAACGATAAAGCAAACGACAGGAGGGCTGCCACTTTCTCGTTTTCGATGTATTGTTTCCCATCAAAAACAAATGCAACACCTGCGATTGTCTGCATGTCTACATAGCACGTACGCAGCAGTGCACAGAGGTCGAAAGTGGCATATATCTTTTTGAACTTATCGAGAGCTGATCTGTATACATGTCTTGTGGTCCAGTGTTTGTCGTTGGCTCTGAGATTCGCGGGCTAAATTCCCTGCCGAGTGCAATAGATTGACTTTCAAGAGCGATGAAATTCACAAAATGGTTTCCCTCGGAGGAAAAGTAAACTTTCAGATCAAACTGAAGATCTATTTCTAGATTTCTATCATATAATAGAACTCTGTTCTTGAACTGTAGGACTCCAGGAAAAAATTGCCTATCATTTTTTGTTCACGTTAAAATTTAGCAGATGGAAAAATTGATTCACATCAGTAGCGAAGCGCGCGTGAACTTGTACTACTCTCTTCCATCCATCGAGCCATCCATCCATCCATCCATCCATCCACCCATCCATCCAGTCACCTATCCATCAACCCATCCATCCATCTATCCAACCATCCATGCATCCATCCAATCACCAATTCATTAATCTATTCATCCATCCACCTATCCATTCACCGATCCATTCTTTTATCCATCCATTTATCCATCCGTCCATCCACCCATCCATCCATCAAGCCATTCATTGATTGATAGATTCATTCATTCATTCACTCATTGACCCACCCATCCATCCATTCATCCATACACCCATCCATCTATCCACTCATCCATCCATCCATCCATCCATCCATCCACCCATCCACTCAACCATCCATTCATCCATGCTTTTTTCAGTAGAAGAGGAAGAGGGGATGGATAATTGAGCATCTCCCTAGAAAAAGGATATAACATCAGATTCTTGAAATATGTGATATAGGTTGAAAAATAATTTTAAAGCATTTATTTATAACAATAAATTATTGCTTTCAGTGGCTGAATAAACTTATAAGTCTATTCTTGTTTAGTCAAATGGTTGTAATAGTAAATATAGGCCTAATGAAATATGTCCCTGAAAGTATTTTCCTTTCTCCTGAACCATTAATTACAATTTTGTTCGTCTTCAATTGTAAAATGTACATGAGGTCACTTACTCTTGCATGGAACCTTGGGATTGGTTGAAATAACCTTGTGAGGCCCAAACCTCGTGGGCTCTTCTATTACTTCGAAGGTATCCTTCCTACTGGAGGCCTTTGAAGAATTTTGAAAGGAATAACTCCGAAGTGTTAACGCAATGCATTATAACCCATACAATTTGGGAGAGCTAGCAGTAAACACTACCGGTTCTGCGGCTTCTCAAATAATTTGAGACTGTGGTACTGTAAACGTACCCACTCTATTCTTGTTATGCAGAGTGTCCGTAAATAAGCGGCGAAACTTCAGGAATGTCTTCTTCATAATATGTAAAGAATAAACATAATTTATATGTATATAGATCCGGAAATGTTTGGTTTCCGACTTATAACCTTTGAGAACATATGCTAACTGGAATGTCTTTGTCTGCTGCACGTGGTCTGTGGCACCTAGATTTCATTGCATTCTAGAGGATTGTCTAAAATGTCTCCTGCCTCAATACAGACTGCACATTGACGTCTCAGGACCCCGCGAAGGTGCTTCCAAATTCCTGACGTGTTTCGTATTGTTTCACAACCTATTACAATTCGATTTCGGAGCGTGACATATCTGATCTCTCCTGTTATCTGTACATAGTATCAACAACGTCTAATCAATATGTACTATTATGCGGACTACTTACTATATTGTGTTAAAGAGTATCTTGTGTTGCATAAATCCGCCTTTTGGAGATAAAGACATTCTGATTATCACGTGCTGTGAAAACATAAAACCTGGAAACCAAACTTTTTCGGACTTATGTACTACGTATAAAATATTTCCATTGTTTACATATAAGGAATACATTCTTAAAGTTTTGTCATTTATTTTTGGGACACTCTGTAGATAGAAGAAAGATTCTGTTAATGTAATACCAGAAATAAAACATCAATTATGCTGCTGCTAATTTTGAAAGGACGAAGAATTACTAAGCTGTTATTTTTGGTAGATACAATAGAGTTTTGAGGGATGAATATTGAAATGACACTTCTAGTATCACCTCAATTATGCTGCTGCTAATTTTGAAAGGGCGAAAAATGACTAAGCTGTTATTTTTGGTAGATAATATAGAATTTTGAGGGATGAATATTGAAATGACACTTCCAGTATCACCTCATGAAAGTGACTGTTGACAAACAGTAAAGGTAAAGATAAAGCTAAAGATGAAGATATTCCCTTCACACGCCACGAAGGCTCGTGTTGGACGTGGAAATGTAGCTCTATGATTGTGGGACCTCGGTACTAGAATAAGGTGGTGCAGTCGGCACCACACTCCAACCGATTTTCATCCCCAGGAAAGGTCCAGTACTCAAGTTGTCAGGAGGCTAAGTGGATCTCGGGACCTTTCTGCAGGTTTCAGAAACGGAAAAATTCCCGACACCACCTGAAATTTAACCCGGGATCTCTCAACTCCTATCTAGTTGCTTTAACAACTGAGCTAAATGGACGCCTTTCCAGCCAGTAGGATCACAGATAAAATCACAGACAGTAGTTCACAAGGTATGACGTCCTCAGTATGCAGCAAAACCTGTCTGCTTCTTGCTTTTCTGTCAGCAACGCCAATTTTCACAGTCATCGGGAGATCAAATCGAAACTTGTGAGTTCCGTCGGGAGTGAATAACAATTCGTGCGAACTCTTAATTCTTTCCGGTAAGATCAAGATATAGACAGTAAAATGAAGTGAAAGATATATTACAATAATTATATTTTAGGAAAAATACAAGTAGGTCTGTGATTCATTTCTTGTAGAATTGATATTAATATTTATCTCTACCAATTACGGGGAACACAGATAACCATGTAAGTAAATATTTACTGTTATGATTCGTAAACACAATTGTCTTAAATTTGCGGTCAATAATTCATAAGGAAAAGTGGACTTTTAGACAGTCATATTATTATTTTGTCTGTGTCCGGGCATTAATTTTTTAAGTATTCGATTAAATTTCTTGAGGAATAATGTGACATTTTGAGCAACCACGCTACTAAGGTGCAGGAAGGAAAAGAGATAAAAAGTCTGAAGGATTAAGCAATGGGTGATTAAGATCCGTTCTGTCGTTTTAAAGCTCAAAGCTCGTTTGAAATCTGCTGAATGAGCCTCACAGACTCTCTAGTCGTCTTCAAGGAGAGAAATGACTTGTTCCGCCCAGGATTGAACCCATGCTCTCCGTATCCTCTGATAAAACAGACCGTCTACGGAATTAGGGTCATTCTACAAGAGAGAGAAAAAACGCTAACGAGCCATGATAAACATGACAATGAATCGAGATAAAGAATGCCAGTCCTTTACCTGCCACTTTGGACCACGTTAGCACAGTGTTGCGCGCTTTCAGCGTCGTGGATGTCGATAGGAACGTCGGACTCAAAAGCGCGAGCTAAATCATACGAATGCTTTTTCCGCCACACGTCACTGAGAGTGGTAGTACTGAGGGTTGTTAGTTGTCCTTTCTGACACCACGTTTGTGGAGTTAATGCCAGCGCTGTATGATGGTAAATCGAAAAATTACAATAACTGTGATGTGGAAGCCAAGTGCTTGTGACGGGAATGTTCATACTAATTTTCCGGAATTTGAATGAACTTGAAATTGAAGATAAACATGTGAAAAATGATTGTGAATGTTTAATAAATAGTTGTTGAAGTATTCTATCTAATTTATTTAAAATTTTGTAAGTTAGCGTAATCACTGTATCATCCTTTGTCATCATTTTTAAAATAAACCTATTATATTAAAAAAAATATTTGGTTAAGAATTAATATTAGAGGAGAAAAATTCGCTCCGGCGCCGGGGATCGAACCCGGGTCCTGGGTTCTACGTGCCAAGTGCTCTCATCATTGACCTACGCCGAAGCTCAATCCACAGCACCGGATCGAACCCTTCTCCTCCAGTGTTTTTTTCTTTGTGGCCTGATTCCAAGTTGGGCATGTATATTGACATTTATATTAAGTCAACTGCCAAAATAATCTGTAGGACCAAAAAATAATCACCTTTACGTGGATTCTTCGAGCAACAGTGCATATTACTGTACAGATCACTGTGCATATTACTGTGGAATCCCGGCCACCAAGTCACTCAACTGAGTGCGCTCCTTGTATAATGGCAGTTGTTGTTAATATCTTGCTTAAGATATTTTAATGCACCTAAACGTCCACCTACAATATTACGACCAAGCTAACATTCGTCTGTAACCTTTAATATTAAATACACAATCATACTACCCTATGTTATACTAAATCTTCTACTTAAAAACTGGTAACAATTCTCAGTATGTATCATACCTTACAGTCTTAATTCTATATTTTTTGGCAGTTGTGTATCACAATTTATTTTACTAAGTTTAAATTTTTAATTGTATTTTAAGCTATACAAAGATATGACACACCTTCATTGGTTATTGTTCCTGGTTCAGTTTTGTTGCAATTATTGCTTAGGCTACGAAAAAAAATACTTACTTACTGGCTTTCAAGGAACCCGGAGGTTCCCACCTCCCTCAAATCCATTTTAATATTATCTTCCCATCTACGTCTCGGCCTTCCCAAAGGTCTTTTGCCCACCGGCCTCCCAACTAACACTCTATATGCATTTCTGGATTCGCCCATACGTGCTACATGTCCTGCCCATCTCAAACGTCTGGATTTTATGGTCCTAATTATGTCAGGTAAAGTATACAATGCGTGAAGCTCTCCGTTGTGTAACTTTCTCCATTCTCCTGTAACTTCATCCCTCTTAGCCCCAAATATTTTCCTAAAAACCTTATTCTCAAACACCCTTAATCTCTGTTCCTCTCTCAAAGTGAGAGTCCAAGTTTCACAACCATACAGAACAACCGGTAATATAACTGTTTTATAAATTCTAACTTTCAGATGTTTTGACAGACGACTAGAAGACAAAAGCTTCTTAACCGAATAATAACACGCATTTCCCATATTTATTCTGAGTTTAATTTCCTCCTGAGTGTCATTTATGTTTGTTACTGTTGCTCCAAGATATTTGAATTTTTCCACCTCTTCGAAGGATAAATCTCCAATTTTTATAGTTCCATTTCGTACTATATTCTGGTCACGAGACATAATCATATACTTAGTCTTTTCGGGATTTACTTCCAACCCAATCGCTTTACTTGCTTCAACTGGAATTTCCGCGTTTCCCCTAATCGTTTGTGGATTTTCTCCTAACATATTCACGTCATCCGCATAGACAAGAAGCTGATGTAACCCGTTCAATTCCAAATCCTCTGTGTTATCCTGAACTTTCCTAATGGCATATTCTAGAGCGAAGTTAAAAAGTAAAGGTGATAGTGCATCTCCCTGCTTTAGCCCGCAGTGAATTGGAAAATCATCAGATAGAAACTGGCCTATACGGACTCTGCTGTAAGTTTCACTAAGACACATTTTAATTAATCTAACTAGATCCTTGGGAATACCAAATTCAATGAGAATATTATATAAAACTTCTCTCTTAACCGAGTCATACGCCTTTTTGAAATCTATGAATAACTGGTGTACTGTACCCTTATACTCCCATTTTTTCTCCAACATCTGTCGAATACAAAAAATCTGATCAATAGTCGATCTATTACGCCTAGAACCACACTGATGATCCCCAGTAATTTCATCTACATATGGAGTTAATCTTTACGAAAAAAAATATAGTATTTTTATATCATTACGTTGAAAGTTTCAAGTTTGTATCATAGCCAGAAGTTAAGATTAATTTCGGGTTTATAATGATTATAAATTAAATCTGCCGCCTTGGTTCTTTATATACTATATCATCGACTTACTCCTAAAACCCCTATTTCCAACTCTTCCGAATGTTGAATTTTATGGGGGAAACATGTGTATATTTTCATGTGTGTGTTTGTGTGTCTGCTGATAAAATCTCATCAATCTACAAATGTCGTTATATTATTTAAACAACAGATGTACGAATATAACAGTTGCTAGCAGAGTTATAAAAATAGTAAGGAATTTATTTCGCTTTCCTGTACAATTTCCTCAAATGGAGTTACAAGGTTTTAGAAGTACGAAGCCAACGTATGTGCTTTCCAACCGAGCGGTCCGTGGTTTAATTTCCGGCGTGAGAATGGACTCAGTCTTTGTTATTTGTACTGTAGTATCCTGTGTTGTCTGAGTAGTGTGCCGTTTTGGCAACACTATGAGGGAGAATTGTGAAGTAAAATGAATAAATAAAATAATAAAATGAAATAAAATAAAATATATAAAAATGATTCATACCCCTCCTGCATTGATTGGATTAAAAGTACGAGTATGTTATGACAGAAGTAAGTAAAACATAACAAAGGAAAAAGTTAATGATTGTAAGTTAGACAGACTTGATGAAACATGAAATACTACAACAAATTATCACAGCTGGGCCAAGAATTTTTCTTTTATTACACGTACATATATTAAAGAAGCGAGAATCGGACAAGAAAGACGTGAAAACAGAATGATAGACGAATGACAGTACAGCTGAACTAAGAAGGAAAGGAAAAAGGAAAGAGAAGCAGCTGATCTTTCGATACGTTTGTCATATAGGAAGGAAGCCATAAAATTCAGACAGTTCGAACTTTGACTGCTTTATTGGCGTTCGCAAGTCCCACTGAAAGGACGTACGCCTTATCATAGCGACAACTTCTCCAACAGGTCCGTGCGGCGAATAATCTAATTTCAGGCGAAGCTGAAGGCATGGGTTGTGATTTTTTTTCCTGCTCCTTTCACCCTCAAAAAAAAAAAAAAAAAAAAAAAAAAAAAAAAAAAAAGAAAGAAAAAAAAAAGAGACGAAATAGGTACGAATCGACAGTTTTCATCTCCGTCGGGGTTTTACCCTTGACATATATATATATATATATATATTATATATATATATATTTTTTTTTTTTTACTTTCTTCACCTTACGTCCTAGAAGAACACAGTGTGAGAGATTCAAATAAGACGCTAAGACACGACGCTAAGAAAACGTAAAAGTATCCTAAGACAATTTTTATTTCCTGAATGAGCTTTGTAAACGAATAAAAAATAAAATGTGCATCAGCACTATTCCCATAACCAAATCGTATTTCAAGAAGAAAAAAATTCATTTGGGATACGCCAATATTACAATGATGTTTTAAATTTTACCAATGTAATGTAACCCGAAACTCTATTCTCTCTGATCTAACTCATTCAGTAGAATTACGCTCAGGGGAATGAATCGCATGAAGTACAATTTGTTTCACTTTCAATAAACGTTAAACGCTTGAAGGATAACTTCGTTTAAATATTTTTGTTCACGTTTATTTATTTACAAACAAAATGAGAGTTAGTGACTATATATTTGTTTTATATTTGTTTTATAGCTTTTTTTAATTTTAAGCGTAATGTTATTTGTCACAATCTCAATTGCTGTTCAAATGGTATGTACTTCTAGCTACAAGCTATCCGAAACAGACTTCGATTCTAGATAGAGAAAAGGAGATTCAACTCTCTTTGGTAGTAACTGGGTGAGGATGTTTCTAGTTTTGAATATTTTCTGTCTTGTTCTGTATTGTCGTCTTAACACAGAACGCTACCTTAAGAGCATGTGAATCAACATATATGTGATAGCGGACATAGAGTTGTAAGAGCCTTTTTTGGGGGGGTTCTTCCCTTTTCCTTTCGTCATTTCACCAAAACGCTCCACAATTTCCTTTTCATTATTACCCCGTCTCGAAAATTAGGAAACCAGTTATAATAATAATAATAATAATAATAATAATAATAATAATAATAATAATAATAATAATTGTTATGGTAGAAAGAGCGGATGAAGGAAAAATAATGCTGGAATTCGCCAGGAAGAAAAAAATAAACTAGCTGGGTCACTGGCTAAGACGAAACTGCCTACTGAAGGATGCACTGGGAGGAATGTTGAACGGGAAAATATCAGGTGACAGGCAAGATTAAGATATATGGATCGTATGCGGAAACTGAGAACAAAGGGAAAAGTAGAGAAGGTTAGAGAATGCTGGGTTTGCAGTGAATGACCTTCCACAGGGTAGAAAACTATAACGATTAATATATTTAATCTACCATGTTGTGTTCCGTAATTATTCTGATGAAATGTAAGCTTTTAAGCCTTAATTTGGTATTGCTCTTTTCTTATATCTATTTCCATTGTGGTAGGCCTATATCTATACTTGCAAATACTTGCTTTTACTAGCGTCTTCTAATTTACATGTGAGTAGCAATATTTATGACACGTTTATCTTTAAAGATATTGATATCAAATTAAAACAATAGAATGTTTATTGATCATCATCTTCTTCTTAAAGTTCTCTACTAATATGACGTTATTATAACAAAAATTATGTAAAGTTATATATTATTAATTTTATCTACCGATACTTCTTTTAACTTAGGAAGTCCATAAATTTACATGGAGCTCAAGAGACCCAAAATCAGTAATTGATTCAGTGTGATCAGTTGCGCTTTACCCCGCGGCGCGGGTTTTTCCTATGAGCGAGCTATCACTCGTTTGCCGCGCACTGAAGGGAGTAGCAAACCTACCTGTTTACTTGCAGTAGTAGCGCAGTTGTTCCCGGGTGCGTTGTGTTGTTCGTTTCTTAATTCATCAGTGTACATAAAGTGTATTATGCTTCGTGAGTTTACAAGGCACAGTGTATCTTTATTTACGATTCATATGTGTTAACTCAGTCAGCTCGCGAAGTTCGAAGACTGTTTCAAGAAATATTCCTGGGTGTAGACGTTACAGATCGTAAAACAGTCCATACTCTTTATAATAAATTTCAGGAAACTGGAAGTGTCCTGCCTAAGAAACCAAAACAGCAGCGTGAGTTCTCACCGAAGAAAGATTACATGACATTTGTAATCGCTTAGAAAATTCTCCTATAAAATCTCTTCGTCGTATTGCACAAGTGGGACCTCCATATGGGTCTGTACAATTATTGCACTTCAAGCCGTATAAAATAACTATGGCACATGCTCTTCAGCCATGTGACCCCGTCCGTAGGCGCACATTTTGTAAGTGGATTCTGGAAAATGTGATGAATAATTTCCTAAATATATGCCAAAAATGTATGGAGAATGAAGACGGGCAGTTTCAACACCTAATTTGATAATTTGGTAAGAAATGAGCCTTTTAAATTTGTTTATGTATTGTTGTATGGTTGGTTTGTTTTATAGTTTTATCCTCCCGCTAATCTCCGATACCCGTCTAAAGGCTGGTTCACAATAAACCGGGAACGGAAACTACAACGAGAATGAGATGAATAATTAACTATTGTGAATTCTCACATTTAAATACATTTATTTTAACAATATTTTTGTTCTCATTCTCGTTGTGGTTTCCGTTCCCGGTTTATTGTGAACCAGCCTTAATTGTCTAACCGACTAACGAGCGGCGCGCTCGCCCATAAGCAAAACATTCCGGCGGAAAGCAAAACTGATCGCATTGTATAATAGCAAGTAAAGAAACTGGAAACTAATCATAGATATTGTGGTTTATCAATGGACAGAAATAAATTGAGGCGAAATCTGGACTTTGGGACGAGACAAATAAAGAATCATAGCAGCAGAGCATAAATAAAATTTTGAGAGAAAATAGCTAAATACACGCTCCAGGAATGAACATTGAACTACATCGTACGAAAACAAACACAAAACTGGATACAATTTGTACGGGGAATTAACAGTGACATAATTCCACAAGAAGTCTGAAATACAGACCATAGGACAGAAGACATGAAAACAGTCGTATGCACAACTTTATGGATTATAATAAGGCCTACCCAATTCGACTGCAGTTTGACGGTAATGATATTTTAATTAAGTTTCATAGATAATCTTGCCCATATAAGAATAAATAATCAATTATGTTATCGAATAATATTGCAATGTGTATTTCTTCTGTTTGGTTGTAATTCGTTTTTAGTATTCAACTCATAAATCAACTGGAATATTAGGTTTGGTACTGCATTTTTATCTAGTGGTTTTGTTAAATTTTTATATCAATTCGTACAAAAGCTATTTAGAAATGTAATAGACCGATATGCTGGATTATAAACATCCGCGTATTTTTCTGCTATCAGACTTGCTGTAAATGTTGTGTCCGCAGTAGGCTACTAATTTTACCGCAACCTTATTTTCGTTGTGCGTCATCAATATTTCTTCCATTATTTTATTGATTACGATAATTAGGAATTCCCGTAAGCTTAATAAAACTGCGAATTATCATCAGTTTAAAAATAGAAGGATCAATGCCAGATGTCCTTGTATGTAGCATTTCGACCACTTGTATAATTGTTTTTAATAATGCATAAAATTCAATATCCAATTCGTGTTCACCGTAATACTTCTTGAGTTCACTTAGAATTCTGTATGGGTCTGCTGCTATTGTTCAGATTAATTTTCATTATATCTTGTGAAACTTTAATTTTTGGGGGGGGGGGTTAAGTACCTTGTGTTTCCTCTAGAATTACAGTAAGATTTTACTTTCATAACAGAAATTTTACCGAGACCTGCATCATTTTCATTACACTGCTTAACACAAGGTTAAATATGTATAGTCATAGAAAGAACTGATGGCGCGAAACTTGGTACTGAAATAGCTGTTTATGTATCAAGTACCCAAAATAAGCCTTTAGCTGACGAATTCAGTGTTTTTGGATGAGGCGTAATCCGAGTCCAAAATAAGGGATGAATCCGCTAAAGGTTTTGCTACGTAGTGCATACAATAGTTGTTAGTAAAATGTCTATAAATTGTATAAAATAAATAAAGTAAAATTAAATATAAATATAAGTATAAAAGACATAATAAGTCAATTGTCATATGAATCTCGTATAGGCTACGTACGAATACGGATATACGGTACATATTCTGATCGTTTGTTTCTAAACAACCTACATACGACTAATTTTGTGAAAATGTGAGAGACAATCCACGTCAACATCCACGGTATCTCACAGCATTGCATCAGAATGTGATACTCATGATTCTTCAGTCAGCAGAAATGTCGGAGAAACAAGGTCTGGATTTTCATTTTCAGGAAATAGGTTCAAATTTGGTAAGAACGTCATTTTCACTTCCATGTTGCGAAATACATTTTTTAATTTGTGTAGGGTTTCTGATAAACATAATGAAGCAATGTTGTTATATCGATGGCCCAGAATCAGACTGTTCCAAGTCCATTTTACTATTTTTTCCAGAAGAGTTATTTTAAGCTCTTGACATTCAAAGCTTCATGAACCAATTTGGAATAGCTTCATAGCAACCTTATGGAGAGAAATATTTATAATTTTGTTCGATTCATATATGCAGAGAAGAACTGGAACACAATGAAACACAGATTTCTTTCTTATAAAAAGTTGGACTTAGAACAGTCTGGTTCTCAGCCATCGATACGATGAAGTATTTTGTTTAAAACCCAGATAAAGTTGTTGTGACGATTGTCACTGCCGTCTGAATCCGAATCTCGTTTATACTATGTACGAATATGGATTTATACGGCGCTGCTTTAACTTTGTTTAAAACGCCGCTAAACGTTGCCATGACGACTTCAGCGGCCTAGACCACTAACGTTAATCTTTCAGCCTAGGTTGCTGAAGTTCAAGTTTTCGGACTGATAACAGTCCGAAAAGCAACTATTTTAGAGAGCATGTACTAAAAGAGTTTAATTGCACTACTCATTTACGTTAAATTCTTTTCCCTGGCACTTGTTCTAGTTACTTAGGGAAGACATACAACGAAACAGAACGAATGTTATTACCTCATCTTGTAGTTCGTTTGTGAACCTGGCCGCTCGTCCTCTGATCATGCGCAGTGCTTCCTTTGTGAGACAAAAAATATTTGGGCCATCATTTATTTCAAAGACTGTACATTAATGTATGATGGTCTTATATCATGGTGATAATATAAAAGTCTAGTTTTGGTTTTTAATCTTCATAAGAACGTGAACGACACTGACCAAAGTCCCAAAATGAAGGACCTTAAGAAGATTTTGACTCATGCCAGAGTAGTAAGAGATCGCGCACGATCTTGTTACCCCGTCCGGTTACTGATCTGTGTTGTATTCCATAAAGAACAAATGACTATATTTTATGTATGGAATGATTAAGTAAAATTTAATATCCTTTGAGAAAGCTTACTTTCATTTTCCTTACGAGAGACCACTCACATTATCACACGCGTACGGCTTATATACATGCCTAACGTGAAATATAATACGTTAATTACATACAAATCTGGCTTTCAGGTAGAAGCTCCCTGCGAAGCAGACTTGAATAATTTCAAGAGACAAATTTTTCCGGGGCAGGGTATCGATCCTGGGACCCTTCTCTTAGCGCACGAATGCTCTACCGACTGATCTACCCCAGGAACTATACACGACATCGTCACAGTCGGTAGAGCATTCGTGCGCTAAGCGAAGGGTCCCGGGATAGATACCCGGTCCCGGAACAATTTTTCCCTTGAAATTATTCACGTTAATAACATGTTATGTATCAAAGGTGATGTGGGTGTACGTCTTATCACAGAAGCGTTACAATCAGCGGTCTCAAGGTTACATCATTCTACGATCGGGTTCCTTCAGTTTCGCAGTGACAAACGCCGCTTTGCCCAGTTCACTTTTAACCTTGAGACCGCTGCATTATACAATATTGGAATATGAATTATGGCAGAACTATGTGGGCAGATACCTACAGGACTAACTATTGTTAGTAGATAGAATTGCAGCTCCAGAGTAGTGGAATGTTATTTATATGCCACCTAACATGCACACACTCTTGAGATGTGATTTACTGAATGATAGACTTCTTAGGAGTTGCAGCTGATCCCCTTCGGGGCACTTCACTCCCAGCTGCTGAAATATTGATGGATTGCGGACTGGAAGTTGAGAGACAGTAATAAGAGAACTATTCCACAATTTTACCCCTTTATTCGTATTTTAAACTTGTGTGGGATTTGTGTATTCCCTTGATTCGCAAAGATGGAAGCTGCATTCACCGTCTAACACTACATAAAATAATCATTAAACTTAAATAAATGTACGATTGAATCGAGAAAAGATTTTCTTCTGTATGAATGTAGGAATTCATAATAAACTTTACGGTATAAAACCAAGAAAACAGTCATAAGAATAGATTAATAATAACAGAATTGGAAATATTAGAGGCAATAAGACCTCCACACCCATTAAGAAAATTACGAAATAGCTTTATTGTGTGTAGAGTGTTTATAAGATTTTTGGTATGAAATTGGCACACGGTCTCTTAATATCTTACACAATTTTATGCCAAATGACCTGTGGGTAACATTGTCAAAGATACCTTTCTTTCCGCGATGTCGCGGAATTTCCGTCACTTTACCAATTTACGTCAAATTGCTTATTAAATTCAAAAAACGTAAATTGTACATTTTACGATATTTTTGACAATATAGTTTCCTTATAGCACTGTTTTATTGTTTATAATTTATATTCGTGTACTTTTATTAAAAAACTATAATGCATACAAAATGTATTGTCCCATATATAGAAAACAGCACTATTTTTCGAAAGAATCTCCTTGGACTCTAAGAAGCTTCTCCCACCTATGTCAGCATAAATTTGTTAGATGTAAGCATTTGTTAGGGATAATAGAAAGAAAAAACAATTATTATGAGTTTTTTTCGCAAACTAATTACTAACAAAATGGTGAGCGATCGAAAGGTTTTGTTTTTTTGTTATTCTTTAGTGAAATTTTGCTAATGAAATTATGATTTAAAAATGTAGGAGATACTATAAAAGAAACTCTATAAAATTTTAGTAATATAAACACTGATGTTTCTGGACTGAATTTTTTACGTATTAAACATAAATATGTTCAATGTCACTGATGTTTTGTAAAATCGCAATTAAATGTTAAACTTTTCGTATAGTAGTGTCAAACTTAAGTATGTTTAATGTCTCTGATGTTCTGTAAAATCGTAATTAAATGTTAAACTTTTCTTATAGTAGTGTCAAAACAATAGATCAATCGACCACCTCTGTGGTGTAGGGGTCAGCATTCTGGTCTCTTACCAGAGGGCCCAGATTCGATTCCCGTTCGGGTTGAATTTCCTGGTTGAGGTTTTCAGGGTTTTCCCTCAACCTTAAGGAAAATGCCAGGAAATTCGGGCCTCAACATTCTTGAATATCACCGGCCTCATTCATCACCGAAATCATATTCATAACAAATTAGTTATTGTATGACTTGAGGCTTTCCCGGTGTTTGATGTAGAATAACTCTTCTCGGGTTCTCAGCCAGGTGAGTTGGAGATTAGCTTCCAAGCTTTGGACTTCGTCCCTGAAGAAGATGGCAAAGCTAGCCGTCGAAAGCTTGGAAGCTAATCTCCAACTCACCTGGCTGAGAACCCGAGAAGAGTTATTCCAAATTAGTTATTATACAGTTGCCATGTAGTTCACAGTTCACAACAATAGAACCAGTCCCAACACACACCTTCGGATTTCATCCAAAAGAATAACACGCGATATGACCAAAGGTATAAAAGCGAGAAATATATCCAATCATTATCATTACCAATATTATCATCATCTTATTCTAAGTTCTCAGGATCCATTTCATTTTCCCATTCTGCTCAAAGGTCAATTGTAGAAATATATGCCTATATATTGTTGATAAAATAATATTTTTCCTAGCTTTATATTACATTCCAACTTCATTGTGATATCACTCGAGCATCGTTTCACTAATCTAAGGCTTCATCTATGGGGCAATTGAGAACTCATGCTTCACTACCGATTTTTAGCTTCAGTTGCTTTCCTTTTCTTGTTCAGTAGCTTAAAATATTTGGTATACGAGTAATTTTCTAGTACGTAAATATATTCATTAATTTTTATCATATTGATTTGATGTGATATTGATACGATATTTATTGTCAACAGCATCAGTATCAATTATGGTGTACCTTCACATTTCTTTATTTAGGTTACACCATAATTTTCATTTAAATCTGTCTACAATTTTATTGCTATTCCTCCAGTAAGCTATTCTAACTCAATATTTCCTATCACCTATTATAAAATTAACCCTAAACTGAAATTATATTATGATAATCCATGTTGAATCTTTCGTACACTACTTTTAACACTTGAATATAAATAATTGATTAAATGGCGATCTTAGTCGTGATAAGTATGTAAGCATGTGCGGCTTACAGCTGTTTCGGTGCTACTTAACACCAACCTCAGAGCCTACTTGATCTCGGCGCTATCTCAACTTCGCTGCCTGTTGTGTGGGTGCGTTCATGTGATGAAGAGTTGTGTCAAATAGTGTGTGTGTTCTGAAATTGATCTGTGTGTTGAGAATTTGATTAGAGTGTGTTTTAGTGTGTCTGTAAATTTCATATTGTGCTAGTATGTTCCGCTTTTGGTTTTTGGGTTGTATGTGTAGAATTTCCATGTCGTATTTATGTTATGAACGCAACCACACAACAGGCAGCGAAGTTGAGATAACGCCGAGATCTAGTAGGCTCTGAGGATGGTGTTAAGTAGCACCGAAACAGCTGTAAGCCGCACATGCTTACATAATTAACACGAGTAAGATCGCCATTTAATCAATTATTTGAAATTATATTTCTTACTTTTTTTCAATTATCATCAATATGATGTTTCTCGTCTTCTATCCAATTCCTTTAACATTACCTTCTGTATTCTGTTCTAACCCTTCTAACTATGATTTCGTTTACAGTCCTTCTCAACTCTCATGCGGAAACAAAAATCACAATCATTTTTTCTTATTTAACACTTAACACTTCACACTCATTAAGTTATTTAAATCTCTACTATTCCCAATCCAATTAATTCTGTTCATTTTGCTTAATATTTCAAATATAATTTTCCCATCTTTACTGTTCTCATATGTACAATTTTCACCTTCATTTCTTTCACAAATTCCCGATTGCTCCCCTTTTTGCGTGCATATTTTTCTCCTGTCATACTTTTCCTCTGTTACTTCCACATTACTCTGGATATTTGTCTTTTAGAATATTAAACTCCCTCACTACACATTCATTTAATCTCTCTATTGTAATTAATACATCCTCAATCAGTCTAACGGTACTGGTATTGCGTTATAGGTTTCCTTCATATGCCTGTGATTCATATTTTTATCTTATAACCTATGATATCAGAACTCTGGTGGAGGTAGTAGGAAAATTGTTGAATTACTTCAACTTTTATAGCAGTAGGGCAATTTAAGTGTTTTTGTTTGCTTCGTAATAGCTTGAAATTATATCTTATAACTCCTGAGAGTTTGCGAACAGTTGTTTGAAGTTAGAGTTTAAATTCCTGAAGTACGCTTGACAATCAGAAAAAGAAGTAACAAATTGTGTGTATGAAAAAGTATTATTTTAATGCAAAAGCGCCTAAAATAGGCTATTACATAAATTAATAAAAAAAAAAGCAAACCCTCGCCTTGTAACAATTGGGAATATTGTTCTCATGACAACCAGGAAGATATAATTTAATTGAATTTCGCACGACTGAATCATTATACTGTATAATACGAATTTCTTGCGGTTGAAAACTCGCACTTTTGTCGCCGTCTTTACATTCCTTAGCATGTTGTACTCTTGAGGGTGAACTGTCGTGCAATCGAGCACTTGTCGCCTTCTTCCTTGCGAGAAACGTGGAGAACTGAGCCTTCGCAATATCAGAGAGCTATTGTCTCTAAAATAACATTTTATTGTAGAATGCGCTGCTCTTAATTAAAACCCCATGAATTAATTTAAGCTAAAACAAACACTCGTTTAAAATACTCTGCTTTTTTCCTGTATACACGGAAGAACTTACCTGCGTCATTTTTAATTGAATCGAACACGTTTGTTTACTTTCAATTTAGATTCCACTTTACAATTTTAACAATATGTAATAACGTTTTCACAAAAATATTTTTGTTGGATAGTTAATAACTATTTGAGTCTTCCTATGAATCTTGAAGCGTAAAAGTATGTAAACTGAGGCTTTGAATAAAACAGTGTATATAAAACAGGACATTTTTATTTACTGAGACTATAGTGAAATTAATAGATTACATAATGCACATATATGTGTGATAGTGTTATTCCCACAATCTATCGTTGTAACACAATGCTTTTATTTTATATTGCCTAAAATAAAAAGTACTATAAATGGGAAATAGTGGAATGCTACAAATATAGAGTTCCAGATCTTTACGTAAATCCATGTTTTCGACATCTTTTATATGCGAAAAAAGAAGGTTTTTAGCGTGACGTTGTTCTGTCTGTAGCCAGCATCCTGTACGGATTTTCTTCAAGTTCAGTATGAACATTTTAGTAATAGAACAAATGAGTGTTTATTATAAAAATCAAAATGATGAGTAAGGCGATTGCTTAATTGTTTAGGTTCTCATATAAGATCGAGTAGCAATTGAAATGATAGAAGCCACCGGCGTAGCTCTGTCGGCTAAGGCGCTTGCCTACCGATCCGGAGTTGCGCTCGACGCGGGTTCGATTTCCGCTTGGCCTGATTATCTGGTTGGGTTTTTTTCCGAGGATTTCCCTAATCATAAGGCAATTGTCAGGTAATCTATGGCGAATCCTGGGCCTTACTTCGCCAAATATCTTGTCACTATCACCAATCTCATCGACGCTAAATAACCTCGTAGTTGATACAGCGTCGTTAAATAACCAAGTAAAAAAAAAAAAGAAATGATAGAAACACTAAGGTAAAGGTAAAGGCAACTCCATGACAGGCCAAGAGGACCCAGAGGCTGAGGAGAGAGGTTAAGGCTCCCACCTTGACAGACAATCGGCGAGTTAATGACAGTAGGGATGTCAATCCTACGTGCCTGCTGCCTTTACCCCAAGGAAATGCCTCTGGTACTCATTTCTGTTATAGGCTGAGTAGATCCCAGGGCCATAATGTGGCTGGAAGGATTAGATTGCGTGATGTTGACTGAATACATCGGCATGTGAAAAGACGTCTATGAAACACCATATATCTCCACCTGATCACTTTCTATAAGTTATGTTTATTTATTAAATAATATTTCTATTTTTTTCAAAATTTTTTTCAATCTTTTTCATTTCACTTAAACTTTTTTATTGATCTTTTTAGATTTTTCAATACGTACTCATAACTTTGCGTCATGATGACTGCCTATTCAACTTTGTTATTTTGTGCACCCACATCAAACACTGCAATTTCTTTGAAGACTTCTATTTTAACGTGTGCTATCTGGCAATTTTAATACATTGACTTTGTGGGAATATTCATTACTTACATTCAAAATATTGAAACCTACTTTTGTAAATAATTGTACAGTGGTTTCGCTCGCAATTCTGTGTTTGCGTAGTCGGCCATATGACATTGTTTGTAACTAATGATTTTATATTCTTCGTCATGTATTTTGCAAGGTCATGTTATATTTGCACACTATTCATGTTTTTATATTCATAACATTGATATATGTTACTCTTTCAGACTGATGATGCCACACATGGCGAAAGCGCTAGTCACATTATAATTGTAACTATGACCTAATGTTTTTTATTTGTGTAATTCATCAGGCTAATAAACTGAGACAGTTATTGAAGGATTTTATCAATTATTTTATATCATATATTTAACTTGTGGGGCCAATATTGTCTCTTAAATCTTCACTATATGTTGGTTTCTTTATTAAGATAGGACATTTTGAGTTACATATGGCTGTTATTGCGGGTTAACACGGAATATCGCTCTGTAGCCAGTTTGTTGAATAAATTGATATAACTGAAATTGTTATTGAAGCACTTGAAAGGATAATTATTTGGATTACACTTCCAATATCACGAATCTGATAATATAATTGAAATTTATACAGCGTAGTTAAGTTTCAACTACAACACACGACATTTATAAAACTTTGGAAGTATTTTCTCTCGCCTCATTATTTGCACTATTAAAATTAATCTTAATTTTGTTACTCGGAATTCTCTCTAGTGAAGATATTTCTTGTAATTTCGTAAATTTAATCCACCCGTATCCTTATCAGGAAACGCTCCTTCTCTCATAGAGGAGCGCCATGCTAAGAATTTGATCGCCCTTCAAAATCTATTTTCCTCGCCCAGATTTTAGCCAACGATCTTCGGATCCAGCGAGGACGATGGCATGTTTTTAAGGTGTATACAAAAGGCAAATTGTATTAGAATTGATGGTGTCTTGATAACAGAATAATTACGTCTATCTAGGTTTTTCGATAACTTAATTTTCTTAGAACTGTGGACTTAACGAATTTTTAAAGATGGCGAATTTAATTTTGTGTGTATTTCAGATCTCATATCTTAACGAACATTCGAATTAATAATAAACCATCTACTGTACATAATTTCGGAAGTTGTTAGCGTTTCTTTAGTCCCTAATGTCTTTGTTTATAACCACGAATATTTCGATGTGATCGTATATCAGGTCTTTTATTCTACTTCTTTTCAAATAATATGAAGGTCTCTTAAAAAACATCATCATCAGCCGGGCATGCGCACAGGGACTCGGGATCTAATGTACAAACATAACCACTAGAGTGACTTCTTCTGCCATTCCCATTACTGAATTCCTCCATCATCTCATGCACTCGTAATAGCGTCTGTGTTTGAGTTATCCTACCGTTATAAACCTCTATTGTTCCAGACGCAGGGAGGCACAGAGTGTGCAAGCACATTCCATAATAATGGACGGCAAAATTGGATTGAAGGTTCTGTAGTTTGCCGAGGAACATCTAGGTTGAGAGCCAAGTCAGGTTGGCATCCCTTGTTCTTGAAGCCTGAGTCTCGTTATATGCCTACTTCAAGTGCAGTACGCCGGCGCATCAGCACACTGTGCTATATACCATTCAATTAATCACCGGCCGAGCTGTCTATTCTGTTGTTCGAAGTTGATGAAATCGTAAAGTAGCCCACACATCTCTGTGTATTGACAGCGACGCGCTGCGGTCATGTTTGCTTGCGTCCAGACAACAGCAGCCGTCAATTGTTTCCGGTATTGTTACGCACTGTATTTCACTGTTTATGTGCATGCCTCTCATTTGGAACAAACGACGTTCGAAATCCGCATTATTTTTCTTACGATGAGGCTGTAAACTTTCGACTACTAGTAATCTATATGAGTTGTAATCCATGTATGTATGTATGTATGTATGTATGTATGTATGTATGTATGTATGTATGTATGTATGTATGTATGTATGTATGTATGTATGTATGTATGTATGAAAGTACATACTATGTACCCCATAAGTAAATTTTTTTAGACACTTTATGGCTGCACACATTACAGGCATGCGCTTCATTTTCTTAGAAGTTAAGGCACTTGTGAAGTCCCGTACTTCGCACCAGTTACTTTGTTGTGATACGTGACCACTCTAGAAATTTTTGTGACGATTCTCGTCGGAAGGTCCAAAGTTTTCCCTTGTAAGTCCACTTCAGGAAGAACCTGGTTCGCACGACTAGGGAAAAGATGTTTATTTTGCACCTAATTTACCACATGAATATATATTTGTTACAGATTAGTTATAATACTTCATCTATAAACAGACAGAAAAAGCAACAAACAAATAAAACAAAGGGAAAAAACGTGTTCATGTGTAATACCATGCTCTCAAGGATTCAAGCTAAGTCTTTCGAAAGGGGCTTATCGTATGATAGCCGATGTTTATATTTTGTCTATGATGGTATATTCTAAGTTTTAAAATTGTAGCATTAAATTCAATTTCTCTTCTCTTCTCTTCTCTTCTCTTCTCTTCTCTTCTCTTCTCTTCTCTTCTCTTCTCTTCTCTTCTCTTCTCTTCTCTTCTCTTCTCTTCTCTTCTCTTCTCTTCTCTTCTCTTCTCTTCTCTTCTCCTCTCTTTATTCCCTATCATGTAGTAATAAATTAACTTCTCCACACTCATGAAAAGAGAAGGTTACTGAATGAGAATGCATTGCACGCATGTGATACACACATGTGTGTTAAGAGTCACTCCCGTCAAGTGTTTCGTAGAAACGTAACAGTAACAAACAGCCCCTTTCCTCCTACATTGCAAGCCATCTCAATAGATAACTGTAGGACTGACATTGCTATTTCCAATCAGTGCCGTTGGGCCGTTAGCACATAGGCTAATGCGCTACCCAATTCTGATTGTTTCTTAAGATGGGAGACTTAAGGGGAGGCAGAGGTGAATATTTCAAAATTTACAAATTTTATCCGATTTGTTTGAAATTGATCATGGATACTAAATATGTTATTAGTAATGGACGTACCAAGTTTCAACTTTCTAAGTACAATAGTTCTGTAAATATTGATAATTTTATAAAACTTTATATCGTTTGATATAAAATGCTCCATGCACCATATTGTAAGAAATTTTCAATATTTATTTTTATTTATATGTTCAGAGAAGGTATATAAATAATGATAAGTATTAGTTTATTATGGTAATAATATAGTAATACAGTTATCTTGGTTTTAATTTCATACTTTTAAAGGGCACAAAATCAAAAACTAACATCGGAATATGAAAATAAATATAATAAAAATGGAAAAAACCAAATTTTCATTTTTTCTCCAGTTTTTGTTCAAAATTTCACCTCTGCCTCCCCTTAACATCCATCAAGGGTCATTGGGGTCCTCTAATGGGACATATCTGCTTTTACTTTTGGCTATCCAAATTAATTTTTCGGTACTTATGCGCAATCGTTCGATCACGCATGTAGGCCTACTCATTTATTTTTCATCATTAACGTAGTGGAGATCTTTGAAGAATAATGTTAGCTGCTGAGGCTCTGCAGTTACATTCCCTCGTTCACTTCTATCATCCTACTCTACTGTATACGGTAATATACTCGTATTATTTAAACATGAAATCTGCATGAGTTCAAATTGTAAACCTTTAATCTTATATATCCTATGTTTATAGTTAATTTTGTTGCAAGCTTCATTATATGGAATAATTTCGAGACTTTAGTTGCTCCTGATAGTTCCTTACATGGAATTTAATTTAATTAGACATTGTTCACTATAATTGTTAATCTTAAGTAAGTGAGATTGTTGTTTTCTCGTTGCGAAGGGTCAGTATTAACGCTAATATGAATACAGTTACTAAGATAGACTAGCTAAGTAACCCGCTAGCACATAAAACTGTTTTCGTATTTAATATTTAAACTGCTCGTAAAATCTTGTAAAGTCTCACGTAGAAAGAATGTATTACGTTGCAGTTTCAATTTTATATTGGTGCTGACAGAATAATTTGTTTTTTCGTAGGTTGTGTAAAGTGGCGTCATTTCTTCATGGAAACTCCATTAAAGTGTATTTTATGAATTCAAATTTTATGGCGCATTTTAGGTGAGCCAAATACAGCCTGACTATAAATCGTCCATATAGGTGGCTATAAATATAGATGATGTGCTAGCAAACTATAACCATAGTCAACAGCATGAAGTGTAAAATCTGAAAAGAACATTTTTATCGTAATCAAATATATATATATATATAATTTTTCTGAAATATTTAGTAGTACATTTAATGTTAAAACAACCTACTTTTAAATATTCGTGATCTTATGAGAGGAATGGTATTTATTTTATGAGGTTGGTATTCATCTTGAAGAACATATGCTATCATTGTCACTGGAAAAAAAGATAAAATTTTCGTGATTATGTGAAATACAGTAAGTTTCAAAATTTAAATAAAGAATGCATTTACATTATCTTTGACGCAATAAAATCAGCCCCTATAATGTCGTCTATTTTTCTATGTGTTCTGATATCAGGCCTGTGTAAGATATTTTACCGCATTAAAGAATATTAAAGAGTCTTCTGATGGTTGAAGTTTAAAATGCGTAATTGAATAATAAGAATAAGTTAATCTTAATTCCCAGAGAAGAATAAGAAGCAGTGCTTTCCTCTATTTCAGTTTCCACTAGCCTGTTAACGAGTTTTTCTCAACATCTAAAGTAAGATAATAAAATTGTAACCTTATCCAGATAACGCCTCAAAGATACAATTGAGGAACTGTATGCAAAACAGCGTTAGTGTAAAAAAATCGCTTTGAGAAAAATTATATTGACTTTTTTAAATTGTGTGAATAAAATTTTTACATTTGGTAATAATCACTTTTATGTTAATGAGTATGTATAATATTAATACGATTTGATATTTTATGATCCATAACATTTAAGGACAGCTATCTATGCAATAACAAATACTTTTATTGGACCGAGATCCTAAATTAATTTCAAATACCGATTCTAAACTTTAATAAAGTATTCTGTCACTTAAGGAATTAATGTTATAGGTAACCAATTTTAAACGGAAAAACATGTACGTTTAAAGGACACCATAATTGTTTTTAAATAAAACGAGTTAAAATTGAACATCCCAAGTAGATAAGGAGACTTCATTATCGATATTACGCGTTAAAAGATACATTTTAGACTCTTAAGAAATGCTTTTATACAAGAATTTAAGTTGAAAGGATAACAAGTATTGCGCTGTTATAATCTCATGAAATAAATTCAGGTCCAATAATCCCACGGTATTTAAGCTATTCCAATTGAAAATTTTTGGATTGTTTCTTTGTTTATAAAGCTATATGGAAAATATTATTTTTCAGAGTACTATAAACTCGCAATTTAAGAAATTATGTTTTGTTTACAACTGTCAATAATTATTATAACTCACAAAACAATCATTAAACCCGTGGCCCGAAACTCGGAAAACCCTGCCAAAATTAATTTTGTCAACTTTTTACTGACGATTTTTGCGTACGGTCCTTAATTAGCAACATATTGTACCATCTAAATTTGATACTGAAAGATTTCTAATTAACAAACACGGCAATAAGAACAGCTTGAATTTGCATGTTTTAAAGTTGCAATTTTTACGCTAAGGAAAACAATATTTTTTTCCAACATTTAATACACGTAGTTTTATTCTTAATGCATTTTATTGTCAAGAATGACCTCTCTAGAACACAAGGAAATAGTAAAAATGTAAAAATGTAAATATAGCCTTTGTTTAATTTTCAAATATTCAACAAAAAAATAATGTGATGAAATAATTTCTCTTCGTCGTCGTCTTCCTGACAAGTATTAGGCCGAGTGGACTGTTACGGTCTCAAACAAGAATTTTCAGTCCATCTCTTCTTCGGACGACCTAGAGATCTTTTGCCATGCGGATGGTAATGAAACAGTGCTTTTGGAATTCTGCATCGATCCATTCTTTCGAGATGACCCTTCCACTGAAGTTGATATTTGCTGATGAACTGCATATTGGGTTCTATTTGATGTTCTTGCATTATGTCCTCATTTTTTTATGATCCCAGCGAGTATATCCAGCTATTGCTCTCATGAACCTCATCTCACTTGCTGTTATTCTACTGACATCTTTATTATTCACAGTCCACGCTTCTAATTTCACGTTGAGCTACAAAAACCTTCCAGTGTGTGCATACTGTTATTAGTGCGAGCTCCTTTATTTTATACTTCTCCGCGTTCACAATGGAATGTCGAAAATCTCGGAGAGAACTGTACAAAATTCTTCGAAAAAAATCTGGTGAAGGAGAAGTGAACAACGAACACATTAGTTAGTTATGTATTAAATTGTTTAAGAACCACTCTTCACCTTAAGACGAAAATAAAAGAAAAATAAGTAGGCCTACACAAGTGGTGATTTTTTGTAAATTATTATTTGATAGACTTGAAAAATTCCACCGCATTATCATTAAATTATGCAAGTTTCAATGTTTCTCAGAGGCATAATAATAGAGGAGTCTTTAGGGTTAGACGAGATTAAAAAGGGATGCCGTAAATTGATTTTTATGAAATCAATGATAGAGATAAATTACGAAAAACAGAAACATTGCTTCAAAGAAAAAAAAAGTGTGACCAAGTTAGCTTTTGCTACAGTAACAAGACTTGGGAGTTAGAAGAAGGGAAAGAGGTAGCTACTAAAATAACGTTGTCTTAGCAAACACTACGAGAGCTGGAAAAATCCATCGGGCGTGTACTGACTCTAAATTACGCGAAGAAATGCATCCTTATTCAGAAGAAGAAGCTGTATAATTAATTGTCGAGGCAAGTTCAAGTGAAAACAATATACGTAGAGTAAGTTAATCAGGAAAGAAACTAAAGATATAAATGCTGATTTGTACTTCTCTTATCATCTGGTACTAGCAGCTAAAGAACATTATTACTCACCAAAAGCGTCAATGACTTTCGATTAAACATCTGTAGAAGTGAAGCTGGAAGAATTGTTGTACCATAGAGCAACACGTCTAGTAAAACTACAGGAGGCCATCGGCGTGGCTCAGTCGGTTAAGGCGCTTGCCTGCCGGTCTGAAGTTGCACTCGGGCGCGGGTTCGATCCCCGCTTGGGCTGATTACCCCTGGTTAGGTTTTCCCCAACCCTAAGATGAATGCCAGGTAATCTATGGCGAATCCTTGGCCTCATCTCGCCAAATACCATCTCGCTATCACCAATCTCATCGACGCTAAATAACCTCGTAGTTGATACAGCGTCGTTAAATAACCAACTTAAAAACTACAGGATACTGTAATAGAATAGTTAATTAGATACAGTGAATTCAGATGACTTTATGTTAGTGTGAAAGTGAGGATTCGATGGCAGTAGTGGGAATCGTCATATCTATAAAGAAAGGTTTAGTGATCCGACTTACAGCGAAAGTCATGTCTTTGTAACATGTATAGTGCCAGTTCACTTACTTTACTAAGTAGATGGATCTTCTCCGAAGATAATTATAAGGCCTAAGGTAAAATTCCCGTTCCTCGTCACCTCGATACTACAAACCCATCAGAATCCACGTCACCTGCATCTGCTGTCACTGGTGTTCATGAAGATCTGACAAAACCCTTTGGTACCATTTTGATCACTATTTATTGTGGATATATAAATGGTTCAACCTTTAATGATTATGCCTTAACTACCGCAAAACGTTTTGCAGAAAAATATCATTGGCATTATATGCTCGCAACTGTACATAAAATTCTTCTGCATGGGGGCCTCTGCCATTTCTGCCGCACTTCTTCCATTGGAAATTTTTCATGAGAAGCTATTCAAGAAAAATCTTAAGAGTTGTTGAAGACAGAGATACCACCGAAAATATTTAAACTTGTTTGCACTTCTGTGATAACTTTTATGTAATGCATTATGATTAGTACTAAACATTATTAAATAAAGCAGTATTATTATTCTGCAGATTCATTTTGGATCTTTTATCACTGACGTGAGCATTGGATCTTAATATCTATTCTGTTAAATATAGGAGTTCTTTTTTTACTCTTTCAGCATTTCAAAATATTGTAAGTTTCTA
Organism: Periplaneta americana; assembly: GCF_040183065.1. Lineage (NCBI taxonomy): Eukaryota > Metazoa > Arthropoda > Insecta > Blattodea > Blattidae > Periplaneta > Periplaneta americana. The sequence goes on along the minus strand of NC_091118.1, from coordinate 127,726,104 downwards.
TATAAAGGAAATTATCTTGGATTTCCTACTTATTAGACTTTTCTTTCTGAACCAAATAGATTATACTTATACCTCCTTAGACATTTTAATAAGGATCTTTTCAAATGAATAAAATCTGTGGGAAGTTTTTCTTCTTTCTTTCTTTCTTTCTTTCTTTCTTTCTTTCTTTCTTTCTTTCTTTCTTTCTTTCTTTCTTTCTTTCTTTCTCACTTTCTTCCTTTTCCTTTCTTTCCTTCTTTTTTCATCGATTTTTCTTGTATTCTTTCATTTCCTTATCTCCCTTTGTTTTTTTTCCTTTTACTTTTTTCTTCATTCTTATCTTTTAATTTTTTTCTTTTATACACTTGTTTCTTACATTTCTTTACTTTCTTTTACTTTTCTTATTCATTAGTTAATTCATTCGTTAACTTGTTCACACGTTTACTCACTCACTCACTCACTCACTCACTCACTCACTCACTCACTCACTCACTCGCTCGCTCACTCACTCACTCACTCACTCGCTCATTCGCTCACTCACTCGCTCACTCACTCGCTCACTCACTCACTCACTCACTCGCTCACTCACTCACTCACTCACTCACTCGCTCACTTGCTCGCTTAGTTGCTCGCTTATTTGCTCGCTTATTTATTTATTTATTTACTTATTTACTTAATTACTTATTTACTTATTTACTTATTTACTTATTTATTTACTTATTTATTTACTTATTTATTTACTTACTCATGCACTCATTCACTCATTCGCCCATTTATTTATTTATTTATTTATTTATTTATTTATTTATTTATTTATTTATTCCCTTGTTCATTCAATCTTCAATCGCCCATTAATTTGAGCATTCGTTCTTTTGTTTGCTTCCTCTTTCGTTCTTTCGATCCTTTATAAAACACTATTTATTTTGCTACTCATTCATTCATTCATTCATTCTATAATTTACTTACTTGATTATTCATTCATTTTTTTTCGTTCGTTGATGAATTCGCATTTATATACTTTTTCATTTTTCTTCTCTAAATATCTACAAGTTTTGACAATGTTGTCATGAGCGATCAAGAGTTTCATTAAAGATAATCGCACAAAATCTTTAACTACGCTACAAGATGTAACATAATATCTTCTTAATTCTCCTGCTGCACTGAGAGTAAGGAAGCATGCTGAACAAACAAGTTTCTGCTGGAGCAAATTGAGGAAGTCTCTAGTATACTTGTTACGTGTACACAAAACACGGGCGAGTTGATACAATCGATACATGGAATAGTGCGTCCTGGGGAACCATGTCTTAATTAGTCGCAGGTAATTAAAGCCGTCGTCTAACTAGTTGTTCCACTCCTCCCTCTTTGTAATGTCAAGGTATACTGAAAATTTGCCAATCGACCCTCTGCCTCGTTGGCAGAATGAATCCGTGAGCGATGAAATATTTGCACCGTATTTTGAACATGTATTTCAATGTCGCTCTTGTTTATAATGGGTAAGTTAGTAATAATTTACCTTAATTACGAGCATTCAGCATTATTAGAAATTGGAGACTTAACATTCTAAATGTTCTAAGCGCCAATTTTTAAAATTTCATTTTATTCAATCTAAGAGAGAAAATATTCATATGAGAATATCATACAAAATTGTCTTTGTACTACTCAACTGTAAGTGACTCATTCGTACGCCAAAAGACGGTGTTGTATCTCAACATGCATTGCGTAGTGTGTTTTTCATCGATATCTGAGAAAGTTGTTTTTGGCACTTAGCACATTTAGAATGTTAGGTCCTCAATTGTTGGAGTTCAAGCCCTTTCATTCTTACCGTGTATTAGGATGCTGTCTCTTTAATTTACTAAATTCTTTTCTGAATTACATTTTTACAAAAGAAAAAAAAAGAAATACTCATTTTTATGGAAATGTAAATATATACTTTATGAATAACATGCATATTAATAAATACATGTAGAATAACGTTTAATAATACATAGTGAGCAATTCAGAGAAAAGAAAAAAGGAAAGAAAGAATTACCGGTACATAGGACATTGACTTTCAGGTAGAGGAAAAATCTTGGAACAAACCAAAGGATGTAATCGATCCAAGCGGAGATAGAACGCACACCCGAGCGCAGTCTCGGAGTATAAGTTGAGCTCGTAAGTCCTAAGCTAAGCTGATGAACTTTGCTTTTATTATTCCAATAATGTAACCTCTTAAATATTTAGGCCTACTCACTTATAATCATAACAGTAAACAAAAACCCAACGACTATTTGAAAGACTTTAGCATTGGTAGTGACATAATTTTTATCAATGCACCAACAATACGCTATCCTGAGAACTTTACCTAAAGAACTTATAGATCTAGAATATTAAGAACCTTTGAATAAAAACCAATTCAAATAAGCCCTTCTTATTCTTTTCCTTATTATTTAACCTACTTTTCCCGATTTACAATCCAATATGGTGCAGTAAGGGTGTCTTTCGAGTAACATTAGGCTCTCTTACTATGACGGCCTCCATAAGCGTGTGGTCAGGATGATGCAGGGAAATCGCGGATACATCACAGGAAAATTACAAGACAAGGTACACAAATCCAGTTCTGTGGGTTGGAGATAAACTTCCGCCAATGCCGGGTATCGAACCATAGACTGCTTGATTGGAAACCTAAGCGCTACCAATTAAATCAAAATGTCTGACCAAATAAATTCCGATACTATTAAATTAAAATTGAGTGACCTGTTTCGTCACTCCTTGCTCAAGTGGACTTCATACTTTCTATTACAATATTATCTATCCAACGCTAGGACTTAGGACATCTATTACACCTTCTCTCCATGCAGGCGCATTCCTAACCCACTCCAGCTAACTACACTAAGCTTCGCTATGTATTCACGTTTCGAGCAGACAACCCCGTTCGTCCCTGGACCAGCCCCTTCTTTGCTTCGCCAGTCGGCTTTCGGGAAGTACCATGTGACACAGAAGTCAGTTGACAAATGGGAAACATTACTCTAATTGGAAATACAATTGTATACAGTGTGTTCACTACTGCAAATGAACAAAATGTGCTCTATTTACCTGAAGACAGCGTCTCACTCGATCCTGACATTATTCTGTCACGCTTAAAACTGTTGCAGGTGGAAAGTGCTGGATAACAAAGGTAATCTTTTGTTTCAAGTCATATATAGATGTAGGCTCTGTCTGAAAAACGTGCTGTTCACAAATCTCCATAGAAAAAAAATAAAAAGTGTGAGGTCTGGTGATCGTGGAGGCCATGACTGATGTCCACCTTGTCAAACCCAGTGCACACTGAACATCTCATTTTGTTTCTGGCGAACTGTCAGAGCACAATGTGCCGTGGCCTCGTCTTATTGAAACCATATACTTATCCATATGTTGAGTGGTAAATCATACAGGAATTCCATTACCCCCCTGTGGTGTCCAGCAATTCCCTATATGTGTGTTGGTTTGCATTTCTATCAAAGAAATAATATGGTCCCACAAACATATCACCTAGTATTCTGCACCACACCATCATCGATCAGTACGCAAACGCTGTGTAATTTAGTTGCAATATGTTCGTCTCTTGAGTGGATCCTCTTCTTGCATTGTGTGTAAATGATGTAATTTGTAGGGGTGAAAACGTTCAGATTTCAATATTCTGCGAATAGATTCTCTATTGATACCACTTTCTCGAGCCACATAGCGCACTGACCTTTTAGAGCTCGCCGTCAACTTCGCATCACGTCTATTGATTGCTGTCCGTCAGTAGCAGATTTATGACGACCAATTCGTTTTTTGTCGAGTACACTGAAAGTTGTTTTAAATGTATGCAATAATTTGACTACATTTTGGTACGATTTTTTTATTTATTCGACCCTTGCACAAAAAAATACAAACTTTCTGGATCCACAATAAAATTTTTATACAATAATATTTAATTCGGCTTTAATGTAAAAAACTGATAAAATAATGTTAACTTAATAGGATTTATACAACTATCAGAGTTTGATCATATGTCAACTTAAGAGATATTGTACTTAACGTGTAACACTAGAGGAATCTTCGATGACGTAATGTTTTTAACGACATTTTTTACAAAATGAAAGAAGTAAATTATACTATAATACAAACACAAAAATATGTATTGAAAATAACTTATATATAATAAATAACCTTAAAACTTAACTCATATATCACTAACAGAAACAGGAAAGAAAAATAAATGGCCTGGTACTAGAAATAAAAAAATCTGTACTTTCAGGAAAATATTTATGTAAAATTAAGAAAATGCCCAAAAAGTTTATTTAGTTTCCCATTCCACGTTATTTTTCATTTTTATTTTCGCAAGTGATCTACAAAATCCAAAGTTACGATCTCACCATGCGAATGTAAGACAAAATATATATAATGCGCAAGAATCCAAGAAACTTCATTATTCCTTTTCTTGAAAATATATTGGTAAAGTCGTTAAAAGTGTTAAAAATTTAAAACAGGTCATGTACCTTACATAGACGAGTCCCCGTTTCGACACCGGTGCGGCGTCATCTTTAGTGTCCTACGAACTACTGCTGTTCCAGCTGATCTTGATTTCCGGCATTTGCGTTCGTCAGTTGTAGGAGTAAGGTGTGTTGCTCTTATGGGGAGGGGGTGGTTGTTTGTGTATAATGTATTATGTACTACAAGCACACAATAACACACTCACAACATATACTTAGTACACAATTATAGTTCAATACCCATACATTATTCGCCATCATAATACATGATACACAAACAACCACGCCCCCCATAAGAACAACATACCCCCACCCCTACAACTGACGAACGCAAATTCCGGAAATCAAGATCAACTGGAGCAGCAGTAGTTCGTAGGACACTGAAGATGACGCCGCACCGGTGTGGAAAAGGAGACCCGTCTGTCTAAGGTACATAACCTGTTTTAAATTTTAACACTTTTAACGATTTTACTAATATAGTTTCAAGTTTTAAACAAGTGTTAACGTGAACTAGAAATAATAACATTCCTTTTGCTTGGAAAAATATTAAAATCTGGTCGTATAAATAAAGTATTTATTGTACCAGGGATAATATGCTATGTTTAAGGTAGTACAAAATTCTTTCATCTTTTCTCCTACAATCCGCACCGTAGTACCACAATCTAGTACGAAGCTTGAGTTTTTGAGAGTACTAGGAACAATAGACTGTGACGGTACTATTTCGCATTTTCTGTGACGAGGCGATAGTAGCGATCCTAGTGGTTAGCAACTGTTTATGGATGCATATTCCCTACGTACTGAGCTCCGTGACTATATATACTAGACTGTGATAGTACACTCTGCTAATCTATGCACTATCATAACGTGTTACAATTTGGACAGAGATCATCATCTGTGAAGTGAATTTAAAAAAGCATATGTCGGGTAGCTATTAGGTCATGAACAACATAATACGACGTAAATTTAATATCTGTTGATAAAATAAAAATATTAACATTTATCCACATTTGTTGATAATAACGTCTGTATGCAGTTTGTAAATTTTCATATCAGATTTGGGCAAATTACTACACATATAACTGTAAACAGTTTTCGATGATACACGTATATTCTCTAAAATATAGGATCTCTCAATAACGTATTTTTGTATATAAGGATGTGCAATATTAAGAGTAATGAAAAATCTATTATGAACTTTTACAATAATTGAGCAACACAGCAGTAAATGTCAGGTTCTTATTTTGTAGTACAGGGACATCATTTTATTTTACTAACATTTTTAATATTAACCTGGCTATACCTTTAGAGAACCGGAAATACCATTTGCTACCCCCTTCCACTACTCTAGTTCGATGATACTGGCGTAAAACACAAACAAATCACTTTACTAGGTATAGGAGGGAAGAAAAGTAGTTCACCCATTTATGTAAACTAGGAAATATCGCGATTTTGAGTTCGATAATTTTCATTAGGTTTTTGTTTAATCAAAATGCAGTACTGTATTAAGAATAAGTGTTTTTACTCACGAACTGAGTTATCCATGCGAACGTATTCATTATGCAGTGTATATTATACTGTCTACAGCACATTAGCGTACAATACAGAGAATGAAGTTAAATTGAAAAATAATCATAATATGGATATTTAAACACATTTTTGAAAATGGTGGCCGTTCATTTCGATACAGGCTTCACATCTTTTGTGCAAATTACAGCACTATAGATTATTGCACCTAATTCCAATTACCAGTTTCGTCCTTCGTACTAGTAACTCATGTTGAAATAATTCTGTACCTACTCTATAAGAGTACCTTACGTACTGTAAATTCAATCTTCACTTCTGCCCGATCCGAAAAGATAAAATTACTCAGACATGCTACCTACTGTCAGTCCAAGTGGTTATGAGCAGGGTCGTAGAAAGGGGAGAAGTCACGTGACAGTTAATTACTTAACGAGGTGCTTTTACTTAAGTTATTTTAAACAGTTGTATAATATTACGAAGACGTCCAATTCCTAACACAAATTAATGTTTTCAGAAAAGAGCTAAGACAGCACAGCTTTTACAGAGGGGCGAGCAGAAGCAGGTGGGGGAAATCGGGATGAGACGTAGGCAAATGGACATTACCTGTGCGAGAATATATGATTCAATATTGAAAGCTCTTTCGTCACTGGAAAACGTGAACACATCTCTGGAACGTACTGTACTCACTAACTCAGTACTGTTTACATTATTTATGCGGCCTTGATTCTGTGTGGAGGACAGTTAGAACTTCATTAGTAGAAGGTGTGGGAGTGAAGTACATTCAAAAACTGAGGTACAATAAAAATTGAAGTAAAAATAAAATGATGTCCCTGTATATAATTACGGCTAACCCACAGACTCACACATTTTAACTCAATACTATAAAGTCCAACACCTTCTTGCTAAAGTAAATGTAGAGTAGGGTCGTTTGGGGAACTTTAAATATACTCCTTTTTCATTATACCATAAAATGTAACCAGTGATTTGGCGAGCAAACGTTTTTGACATAGTTAGAATTTGCGTAACATACCATAATTGATAGAGAACTTATGTGTGAGTAACCCACACATATATGTCATGGATTCTTCCCCTTCATGTAATTAATCCGGCCATGGGATTTACTCAGACTCTGGCAGAAATAAATACTACGGATATTTCCTTGGGTGTAAAGGTGGTGGGCACGTAGAACTGACACCCCTACTATCATTAATGCCGATTGTCTATTTACGTGGGAGCCTTATCTTTTCGTCATCCTGTGGGCATCTATGGACTGTGATAGGGATGACGTTAGTACATAACTATACATTGTATGAACGTACTCTCGTTTATCCAAGAAGTCAAAACTCTGTGTGGGAGATATCTCTTTAATTTCACCGTGCAATTAATATGGATGGAAGACTCTTCGTTGCTCTCTTTGTGTAAATGTTCGGATGAGCCAGACTGTCAATACATTTCCTGTTTAATCAGAGTTTATTACTGGACCTGCACGCTCAGAATCTTGATAACGAGACTGTCACGTCCACATGAACAGCGACATCTGGGAGGAGCTTCGAACCTGCAGCAAGAACGCCAGTACATCAATACAGCGTTTCTAAATCCGGCGCTTTAGAGTCTGGTTTACCAGCACGAGATTAGTGACAATGTCCCTTTTAAGCTAGCGGAGACGGTGGCAGTGGGAAATTGTGGAAACAGAACAGCAGATAAAACTATAGGCCTTAGTACCGTACTCGGAATGTCCTACAGCTGTTTTATTTACTACAGACCTCATGTAATTTTTAGTTCGGATATCTAACAAAAATTGCAATAGCGACGGGAAAAGTTGGGTGGGAGAAAAATATAAGGTACACTCATGATCCTATATTCTTGTTAGGACTGTAGAGAATGATGGAATAGCTCTGTGAATTCCAAGCCTATTGACCATTTGTCTCATTCTGTTGTATCCCGTCCCACTGAGGGAATCCTCAAGAGAATCCTTCAAAATTATTATCACAAAGCGATACAGTTTAATTTATTTCAAAACTACGAGATGCCAGAGTTCACAAATCGTGAGTACTTAGACATGATTCAGGCCACGGAAGAAATTCGGAACAGTGAAGAACTACTGGCCAGAGTTCGTCATAATTGGACTAGAAGATGTGAAAGCTGCACGCACACTGATTATGGACATTTTGAACAGTACAGTTTATTACTCTTTATTTCATTATTAACTCCCAGAATTAGTGATTCGTAAAACAACAAACTGTAATGTTAATTACATTTCGTCCAAAAAGTTACATCGGTTTTTTTTTCATTAATTGTAACTCAAATTTCAATCCTAAGTATTTTCACTAATTTGGACATAATTTCCTGATTTTCACGTTATTTCTTGTTATTACTGTACTAAACAAATAACAGTTACGTCCCTATCCAGAGTTTACGTAGGTCATTTTTGTGCGAAGATTTATCCCCAGATTGGCTCGCGAAGTATTGCACCGAAGCTCAGTACATTTTTTGTTTGCTGCCGCCCTCCCCCTCACCTGCTGCAAGGTACACAGTGAAAGGTAGTTGAACTTAACCCACCCCCTTCAAGTCGCTGACCGCATGGGGTGTGGGGTACTATTTATGAGGCGTTGAGACATCTTGCAATTGCCGTGAGCGCTTTCAAACACTTGTAATTATCTCACTATCCGTAAGTCCCATAATTTTTATTAGACAAAACTTACTCTAAATAATGAGATCTATGGCTCCTGTCAATTAATGTACTACCTTGCCTTCCACCCTGTATACACCACCACTTCATTTCTTCCTCCACAAATATTCTACCTGCCTGGGTGTACGTACAGTAAGCAGAGGTTGAACTCGGTACCATAACCTTCTAATCAGGGATATGTAAAGTGATGGAAAATGGCGAATAAATTTTAGGTTTCGTTTTAATTCTCAAAAAACATGGTAACGACCATTTTATTATTATGAATAATGGTTAAGCTCAATGCTTCAACTTTTCTGTTGAGATTTAAGTAAAAATAAATCAGACGCCACTTCGATCCTGAGCATAAGAATGATTTTGGCAAACAAAAACTTACAGGTTAGAGTTTAAAATAGAATTGTTACAAATGCTTCATATTAATAAAATAGTTGTTACAAGTAATAAAACAATATGTTCCTTTGATTTAATTTGCTGTGCAGGTTGAGATAGTAAGAAAGTTTTCAAGAATCTGCAAGAATAATTTATTAATGTAAATGCTAACCCACAATCACTACTAGACCGGTGTAGCTCTGTCGGCTAAGGCGCTTGCCTGCCGATCCGGAGTTGCGTTCGGGTGCGTGTTCGATTGCCATTTGGGCTGATTACCTGGTTGGGTTTTTTCCGAGGTTTTCCCCAATCATAAGGTAAATGTCAGGTAATTTATGACGAATCCTCGACCTCATCTCGCTAAATACCATTTCGCTATCACCAATCCCATCGACGCTAAATAACCTCGTAGTTGGTAAAGCGTCGTTAAATAACCAAGTAAAAAATGACTACTAGTTGAAAATGCAGTCCGATTAATGTATCGCATTTCGAACACATAGGCGAGTCACAGAGAATAACATTCGTCTTTCAAATGTCAGGTAAAACGGACAGGGAATTGTAGTTATGAATTACTGCCTAATAACAAGTCTCCTAACTTACGTAATTTCTAAAATGCTGGCAATATTTGGATCCATATATGTCTGCGAAAATTTCTTTTCTAAAACGAACCTGATGAAAAATATTGCTCGTACACGTCTAACAGCCTATCATCTCGTAAATGATTTAGATTTATGTAGTAATAGTATTCATCCTAACATAGACAGTGTCGTCCCGATGAAACAGTATAGGCCATCTAGAGCATATAAATGATTTTTTTTGTAATAAATGCTAAGCCATAGTGACCATATGAATGCCTATATTACGTGTTTGACTTGATTTTAAATGTTTAATGTAATGGCATGCCGCATTAGTTTAGTAAATCCCTAAACGGAAGAGAAACCAAGTTCATGTACTCGTAGTTGCCCGTTGATGTAAATAAGCTGTTACGCCCGAAATATTGTGGAAGGAGTATACTGGATCATTTATACATCCACTTCCTTATGTTCGTGTCTGATTTAAAACAATATTCAATACCAAGCGGCCGAATAAGTGTGTATTAATAAGAATCTTTTTCTTGTGGGACGGCATGCGTTTCAATAAGGAAACATTTTATAGGCTACATCATGTGGTCGTGTTTACCAGACAACTAAGAATAAACCAAAGAGGTAGATGACAATCGGCAACTTCATTAGACTGCTTATGAGAGGAATGTCTTCAAGTCATATTTGGACATATTAACAGTCTTCATAATCGACCTTGCTTGCAGAGGATTTTACTGTGAATTTGGCAGAATCGTTCAATTATCCTTTGTAAACTCTCCTCCACAACAAATGTCAATGATCGATCTACCTCTAACCATGAAACACTTCACAAAAATTGATCCATTCTTCGTTCCTTATATGAACCTCTGCTCGTAAAAAATACAAACATTTGTTCAGACGTCCTATGAATCTCGTCAACAATCTGCTTGAAATATTCAAGTTGCATATTAAACTAAAATCCGTTATTGCTTTTTAAAGACATGAAAATAATATCCGTAATCTGCAGTTATAGACGTATGAAGTAAACAAACTGAATGTATCGGAATGTATGCCTGGTACATGTTGTGCATGTCGTTGTGAAATTGTACACTCTGCAGAGATTCAAGGGGAGTCCCTTCACATGAGAGTCGAGAACTTTTTAACAAGCAACAAGAGATGAAGTGGCTTGCTCGGCGTCGTCGTTCAGATACAAATCTGATCCTATTACACTAGTTATTTCAAATACTGCACTTTTTCATGTTGCTGATGTTGCGGTTGTGATCTCCAATAGTGAGAATAACTCAAGAATTCCTTTGCATCCACATTGATTGTCTACAGCAATTTCACTACAGGTTTTGACTTACCTAGAGAAAATCAAAACTAGAGTGGGATTTAATTGACTATTAGAAGAAAGTATATAAAGATTATAAGAAATAAAGTACTCTATTACAATAAAATATTAATTGACTTACGAAAATACTAAACTGTTGTATCTTGAAAATGTATTATTGTACCATCTCATCATTACAGCTATCACGCTAGATGGCAATAGTGTATTATGATGAGCTGTTCTCTTGTTATCAGCTGTGTCAACTATACAATCTTCATTGACGATTACTAGTCAACAAGGTTTTGTTGATTCAGTTTCATTTTTGTTAAAACAGTTGCATTCTATTTCAATTACCAATATATATTAAACAATCTCTGATATGTGGCTATCCATAATCTCATACAGCAGAAACTATCAAATAACCTAAATAATATAAATGAGATAAATGATAGAAAGATTTTAATTAATGATGTTGAAATAAACATGAATAATTTTAAAAGGTACAATTTTATTGACAGTAAAATGTTGGCAAACAAACACATAAATGCTAGGGAGATGATAAAAACAAACAAATGCTAGGGAGGTTATAAAATTGTAGCATAAGCAGACATGATTGGTTGAAACATGGCGTTCCGTACCGTTTTATTGGTCAGAAGTATTATGACTTAGTAAAAGTATAATAGTCAACTTAAAACATATGCTAAATGACTTTATGAAGTGCTAAAACTATGTGTGTGAAAATTTCAAGATATTTTCAAATTTATACTAACTGTAAAGATATAGTTCTTCAGAAGCTTTGAACATCTTGGTATTGCAATACATTCTAGGAAAAATCAAGAGGCAAGCCGTAAAAGCGTTTCGTCTATCTGGAAGGTAAAGTGGCTTAATATGACGCAATTAGTTCTTATCTTCTTACAGTAACAGTATATGAGACGGTGTTAATAAGTTCTTACACTAACATGATAAAAAGTTACTACTATGTCTCGAAACTAATTTTTATTTCTACAGTAATCTTAACTCTGTACTCATGAGCTCAATGGTCACAAAACAATGCTATTCCTTTAACAAAATATTTTTCATGGTCTGTGGACCACTCTTTTATAGTACTTACTAATATAAAACTTCTTTCCTTCCAATGTTTTTCTTTTTCTATTTTGGTTACGGAAATAGTTCATAGCCTTATGGGGTCAGACCTGGCGAATATCAATTCAAACCCAAGTTCAATATTTTCTCCATCGCAATGAACGATTTGTGAGTGGACTTTCTTGCAAAAACAGCGACATTTTGGAAATTTTACCACGACGTTCCTCCACATTTTTTTCTGAAAATTAATAGTGAACAATAATATACTGTCATCACCGTCAGACTTTTATCTTGTTATAAGTAGTCTGTCATAATAATTCCGTCCTTTTGCCAAAATGCTGGTGGGAAAAAATGTTCTGCCAATTTTCAACTCGAAATTTCCTTGGACGGGAAAAACCAGAAAATCCAGAGTTTATGAAGAATCATACTAACATGGCGGCAAAACGACTTGAAATTGTCTCTCTGTCATTTATCATCAACGTTCAGGCATTTAGGAATCCTATTAGGACATAATTTTCTCTTACTTAAATCATGATGTACGACGTGAAAGTCGCGTTCATATGATATTCTTAAAGTCTCTGATATATTATGTTTGAACTTAGTTCGATAATCCTCCAAAATCATGTCACGCATAGCTATAATTTCTGAAATGGTTACAGAAACAGGTCTATTAAGACGGTGTTCATCTTTGAATTCCGTTGTTTCTCCTTCAAATTCCACAACTCAATATTTTATGACGGCATATAAGGACAATAATCCTTCAATGTTTCCACTATATCCGCATAAATTGTTTTACCGAACAACCCTTTCAAACACAAGTACACTACTTTTCACTGATAGGTGATTAGTTTTGCCAAAATTATTTTTTTAACTGACATAATGTCTTTAAAAATTCACAAAATGGAGTAAACTGAAACTTTGTTACCAAACATGGGTAAATTGTATATCAAGCAACACACTCTTTTCCATAGTAACATCTTAAGTTTCGTTTACAACAAAGTCCAAAGCTAACCCCTTAATACATAAATCATCCAAATTTTTTTATATTGATGAAAGATCACCGATTACTAAGTTGATTCTGAACTGTGTGCTGGAGGAAGTAGAAGTGCAGATATACCTAGAAATCGTTGGGTATCTGATTTACATTTTTCAAGTCGGAACAGATCATTTAGCTTAAACCAGAGTCCTGCAGACTGGCCCTCCGCGCAGCACTGTCAGTCCTAATGCTTAAGCAGCCCAGCCGCTTCGTAGCCCATCACGCTGGGTTTCGCAGCCCAACTTAGTCCACCGCACTCCTCAGTGCGGTGACGTTATCCCACCAGTTGATTGCATTCTACTCCTTTCCTGGTTGCGCTTGGGGTGTGGCATAAGCATACAGGACACAGTACAAATTAAAATATTTTCCACTGCTGTCGAACACAGATTTAAAAACTGTCCCTATGGTACTTTTTGAAATTTTCATCCGACTTTGTATTTTTAAACTTTCTACCAGCGATTTTCTCCTTCACTACTTTTTATCTAGAGAAATTGTATTTTAGAAAGTATGCTTTCACGGCCGGTGTCTGTGATGAAGTTTTTCCGGGCTGCTATTACACTATTAAAGTTTTTTGCAAAGATCTTTTTATAAAATATATATTATACAATATATGACAGTGTAATGGGTTTTCTTTTGTAAAAGTTCCTTTGATAAAAGATCTTTTATTAAATGTAATTGCAGTTTGTTATCTTTGATAAAAGATTTCTATACCTTGGAACAAATATGGCGGAACGCAAATATAACTAGATTGTTGCTACCACAAAAATTCTGATATCGGAGTATGAAGCAAATGAAATGTAAATAAATAATTTTTATAATGTAATATTAATATTATTAGGGCGAATCCGTAAATGCATATAGAGTGTTAGTTGGGAGGCCGGAGGGAAAAAGATCTTTGGGGAGGTCGAGACGTAGATAATAGGATAATATTAAAATGGATTTGAAGAAAGTGGGATATGATGATAGAAACTGGATTAATCTTGCACAGGATAGGGACCGATGGCGGGGTTATGTAGGGCGGTAATGAACTTGCGGGTTCGTTAAAAGCCATTTGTAAGTAAATAATATTTTATAATAATTTGTATAACTGTTCAAGTCCTCTCACTGTAGCTCTTTCAATAAGTTTAGATGTATACCTCTCTTATCACATCTTACAATCCATGGTTTAAGCCCTGACCAGATATTTATTCATGGTGTTATAAACTTAACGCGTAAATAATAGTGTAAACAAATCGTAAAATTTATGCGTAAATATTAGTATCAACAAATCCACGGAACGCGTGTTCATTGTTGTGGAACAAGTGTTAGGAGAGATTTGTTCCTAATTTTAGGTCATGTTTAATAAAATCTTCTGAAAAGATTTCATGTAGTGTAATATACCCCAAATCCTATCTTTTATCAAAGATCTTTGATGTAATATTTTAGCATAATATTCTTTGTCAAAGAATTTTGATAGTGTAATAGCAGCCTCACAGAGACTGTATTTTCTTTGCGATACACCATTATTTGAACTCATCTTGAAAAACAGAAATCAAATGTTTGAAACAGTAGCTGATCGTTGATCGAACCGTACATACAAGCACAAACCCGCGCCAACTCAATTCATAAGTAACTAATAGCGGAAGCTTGGGCTCATGCTTTGATACAAACAAGTCCACCGCACTAAACCGCTCCACAAGCAGTCCGCCGCGACCCGTGCGGTGGTGCAGGGTGACGGCACGGGCTAGTTCCGTGCGTCACTGCTCAGCCCGTTGCGGTCAGCGGAGGGTAAGCCCGTGGATTTGGACAAATCTGCACGACTCTGGCTTAAACCTTATGGCCTAAGATAGAGAGCTGTAGGCCTATATGTGAGTCGAGGTTAGAAAGTATTGAAATACAACAACTTATCCGAACATCCTACATGAAAGTTATAAGCAAAGATTATATGATTACCTACTTGACAAGTAAGAAAAATCTATTGCAATGCATAAATGTAAAATAAAGGTAGGCCTATAGAAAATACCCTACCGTAATAGGAGAATGACCCTAAAATAATAAAGATGCAGTTAGTACATCAACATGCGTAATATTTATTGAAGGTACTTTTAATAATAGCGGTGTACGGTAGCGTCGCGATTAAGACGTGACACTGCAAGCCGTAAGGTCTCGGGTTCAATTCCCGACGGAGGCATATACACTCATCCCTCCGGCCTCATTACCACCGTGGGGTTTACTCAGCCTCTAACAGAAATGAGTACCAGAGGCACTTACTTGGAGGTAAAGGTGGCGAGCAGTTAGGACTGACATCCCTACTGTCATTAATGCCCATTATCTGTACAGATGGGAGACACAACCTTCCCTGCGGGCCTTCATGGCTTGTAATGGAAATGACAAAAATAAAAACGTATATATATATATATATATATATATATATATATATATATATATATATGATGATTCAGGAGGAATAGTAAAGATTTTATTGAGTACTAATATGGACTATTCTGATTTAAAAGTTCACATAAACATGTGTCTAATTTTCAATGTGTGTGGACTTGTGGAGATACAGCTGTTTGAATGTTACTCATAACAAACTTCACAAATGATATGATGATACGACAAATGACTACCTACTATTGACTGTCTACAAAGGAATAGTACACATTGCTCTTATGAGATTGTCTGAGGGTAGGACTGTTCAAGAGAACAGCTGTTGTAGTTCTCTTGGCTATAAGGATGGGTATGTTCTTCCAGCAGGAAGGAACCCCTATACATATAGCCGTTAGGTGACATATCATCTAAATTACACAATCCCCGAACGATGGATCGGCCGCAATGGTCACGTGCATTGCTCACAACGTCCCTATACTTTACTCCTGTCCTGTGAGTGTCTATGAAAGACCAAGTATAAACGAAATAAACACAAGGAACGAATTGGACGCTCGCATTGTGAATAGTGCTGCCCTCATGATAGAACGACAAGTTAACTTCTGGAAAGCAATACTTACAACTGTCAACAGAGCGAAAAAGTGCATTGAACTGTTGAAATGTGTAGATAATCATGTAAATAAGCAATAAATGTAATTAAGTGATTTTTCTTCCCTTCCTATCACTTATAACTTGACTTCGGATTTTAGGAAAAAAACCTATTTTAATCCTTAAAGGATAAGGTCATAAAAAAACTTACAAGTACACGTTTCATATAAAACTACGCCTAAAACTGGTATTTTAATAGCACCTAAAAATGACTATTTTCACGAAAAAGCGCCCACACCTGTGGAGTAACGGTCAGCGCGTCTGGCCGCGAAACCAGGTGGCCCGGGTTGGAATCCCGGTCGGGGCAAGTTACCTGGTTGAGTTTTTTTCCGGGGTTTTCCCTCAACACAATACGAGCAAATGCTGGGTAACTTTCGGTGCTGGACTCCGGACTCATTTCACCGGCATTATCACCTTCATATGATTGAGACGCTAAATAACCCAGATGTTGATACAGCGTCGTAAAATAACCCAAGGAAAAAAAAATCACGAAGAAGCCTATTTTGACCAATTAATTATGTTTTGTTTTGTTTTGTTTTGTGTCTAATAAGTCAGAACATTCATTTTTATTTCGAAAATTTGTATTTTAAATTCCAAATGTGTTCCTCGTTCTGTTGGAAATAAAGTACGGGATAAACTGAGCAAGTTCTGCAGAGAATGTAGGACTGAAGAACCTGTGTACTGCTTCAGATATCCTAGCAGGGAAGAATACGGATTTACAATGTAACATTCCTGTCCAACTAGTGTCAAAATTGAAATACGCTCCTGTTACTTCAGTGGATGTGGAGCGTTGATTTTCAGCATACAAGTTTGAGTTGAGTGACAGACAGCGTTGCTATTTAGTTGAAAATTTTGAAAAAGTATTAATAATTTATTGTGAAGTTAATTATGGACATTAACAGACAAGGCTTTGTAAAATTGATTACATTTGACTTGTTTGTATACTGAATTTATGTCTAAAACTTGTTTTTCACATTTAATTGCTTAGTTTATGTGAAACTAATTAGATATTTGTTGTTCTGTACTTTTAGCAGTAGTGGTGGTAATGGTGTATAAGCATTTAAAATTATTAAATTCTGTAGATGAATTCCTGATGATTTGCAACGTGTTTCTAAAGAAAACATTATTTTTTGTTAGAGCCTATTTTAAATTCTTTAGATACTATTTCCTTCACTTTCAAGCCTATTTTAGGCACCTAAAATTACATTTTAACGAGCTAAAAATCCGTACCCTATTATAACGCTTGTTATGCGTAACATTCAAAAAGCTGTATCACATCCGTAGAAAATTGCACACATGTTTGTAATTTACTTTTTAAATTCAGAATAGCCTATAGTATATTATCACCCACTAAAGTTTTTAATTTTCTTCCTGAATCTTCACGTATATTCATATGAAATAACCGTATGACATAAAAGTAAAATAAATGTAGAAGGATAAGGATAGAATAATTCTCTGATAGAAGTTCTGACTGATATGTACAGTTTCCCTGAAAAGGAATGAGACAATTGAATATTCCTAAGTCCCAGATGTAAAACACTGCTCATGATCAGAGACCAGAGCACTGATACACAAGATAACGAATATTGAGTTACTTAGATTCAAGCTATTTTGTTTATTACTAGCATCTTCCGGAATTCACTTCAAAAACTGCAAAAAATATGATAATATTACGTAAATGAAAGATAAATATATACGTAAATCGTGTAGTTAAATCGACAATGGACCTTCATGACTAGATCGACACTACTCACAGAAAGTAAAGCTTTCTTGTCGTTGCAATAGCTCAGACGCTAAGATCTCTGCGTGTTGTGTAGAAGAGAGCGAGTTTGATTCTTAGTCTATGTCAACGATTTTTTTTTCTAAATAACGTTGAAATAGAGTTTTAAAAAGTCCTCAGATTAAGTGTTAATGATCACAGAAATTACAAAATTACAAGTTATAATATTATAAACGTTAATCTAATGAATACATTTATACACAGACATACAACATAAATGCATATATATATTAAGAACTAACAATTGAAATGAAATTTAAAAAAAATATTCCTAAGCCACACAAACAAACGTTTACAAAGTTAAGAGTCCTTAGGCTATGTCATTTGTTGAGTATTTATTACAATATTTTATTAGTAGCTTTCCCACATGTGTAATAAACGCACTCGCTCAAAACAATTTTTGTTAAAAGTGTGGCTTTGGATTATTTCATTCTCACCCCTTCAGTTGATTTTAACTATTTTATCTACGTGTTTTCAATAGTGTTTAATTCACTGTGCATTCAATTTCATTCATGTTATGATTGAATGAATAAGCACAGTTGCAGTTATTGATTATTTACATATATTAATACTAACTATTAAATGCATGTGTTAAGTAACTAATTGAAGTATCTTTTCAAATTCTTGAATGTTTAAGTTGTCAATAATATTTCTGTACTATATACTATAAGACGGTAAAAGAATTTGCAATAGGTTTGGGATCCTCTACTTTATAATCACTAATTTTAATGAAAATATATTTTCTTTCTTAGGATATCTACAAGTTTAACTTTAATAATATTCCGAATAGCTTTCATTGTATTATCTGAATTTTGTGTTTTTTTTTATTCAAATGTGTTCTATTTCCCTCTTTCATAACTTTTGACAAATTACACTGTACTTCTCATTACATATAGATTCTTCTTTTTAATACATGAGATTTTTAAGTCCCTGCATTATCTACATGTTTTTACTTTTGAATTTTTTCACAACATTGAGTGGAGAACATCCACTGAAGTGATTCTGAAATGAAGTGAAAAATACAATACATTTACTTTTAATATCAGTAGTACCAGTATCATATACGTTTTTCCAAGATTCATTTTGTAGACATAAATGTAAATAATCACTAGATACAGCATTTACGACCCTTTTTTAGTTTTTAAATTAATATTTTTAAATTTTTCAGTAACATTGGAAACAGGATTTGTTTATCATGTGCATACAAGCCATTGATTATAGGTGCTGTCGAATAGGAATTCAGTCTAATTCTGAGTACAAAACATTTATCAATGGCTGTGCTACTTCAGCTTGTATGCTGGTGGGAAAATGACTCTACTACTAAGGTTTCCAGTTTCAAGGAGTGAATTTAATTTACATTTACGGAAAAGTTCCGAGAGATAATCTATGTTTATGTCACTACAGATCACAAATTCCATATGAGATTTTTAAAGTCTTTTTTTTACAAATTCAATGTTGGATATAAATATTAATAAATATTAAGAAATATGAATGATTGTAGTTAGAAGTCTGATTTACATTATAAAAAGCAAGAAGTTACATTCCTCGGCAAGATTCGAACTTTTCGATGTTTGGTTTTGTCGTCCAACGCATAAGCAAGGACCTATTCAATGCTTATGTTAACCTTTCATCACTCGCATGCCCAATTATTACACAATCACTCGCACGTTGGATTTTGTCCAACCTACAATTAATTATTCAAGAAATCAGTTTTTTATCTAAATATGCGAATTCTTTGCTATATTATATATTAATATGTATATATTACATAGTAATAAATACAGACTGTATATATATATATAATATTTGAGCCCTGTTCTTTTCGAGACAAGAATAATGATGGTGATAATAATAATAATAATAATAATAATAATAATAATAATAATAATAATAATAATACAATTTATATATATATATATATATATATATATATATATATATATATATATTGGGAAAGACAGTGATGGGATAGGTCTAACAGCACAAGAAAAAACGCTGCAGAAACCAACACAATCAGTACTGAGGTTAGTGAAGCCTATTTGTGGAAGTAACAGAAATGTTACAGCTGACAATTACTTCACTTCCATGGAGTTAGTTTCCGCACTCAAAGAACGTAAACTAACTTATGTAGGGACGATGCGGAAAAACAAGGAAGACATTCCACAAGAATTTCAGGCAGACAGGAAACGTAAAGTAGGCTTTTAATAGAAAAGGGGGCGTCTTCCGCGGAGGCCTGGAAAAGGAACTAAGGAAGAGAATAGTGAAGTGCTTTGTGTAGAGTGTGGCATTTATGTGGAATAATCATAGATATTACACGTAAGTGAAGAGAAAAGACTGGAAGCATTTTAAATGTGGATATGAAAAAGAATACAACGTGATACACAAAATAAGAAATGAAGTTTTGCTATAAAGAGCGGATAAGGAAAGAATATTGCTGAAACGAATCAGGAAGAGAAAAATACATTAGCTGCATTACTGGCTTAGAAGAACTGCCTCTTGAATGATAGACTGGAAGGAATGATGAACGGGAGAGAAGAGTTCAGAGCAGAAGATGATGTCAGATGATAGACAACACTAAGATGTACGGGTCATATGGGGCGATTGTGTGGAAGGAGGAAAGAGGGAAGATTGCAGATTGCTGAATTTGCAGTGAAATACCTTTCCTTGAACGTAAAATTATGAATGAATTAAGTGTATATATTTTGAAAGGTATTTCGCATAACATTCAATTTTAAAAATGCATTCATTAAAAATCACGTTTTTAGATTTTAACGCAACAGTTTCATTCCGTTTGATCTTTCTCTCTCTGTGATTGCTTTACGAAAATCGTATTATCACATTTCCGATTGTAAAGTATTTCTAGTTTAAAAGGGATGGCTAAATGGAAATGTCGACGCATATTCCGTATCCTCTCACCGGAAATTGAATCCTCATCTGCTTGGTTGATAACCGCATGCACCGCAGCGGAAGTCTGAAACTAAAGTTCTAATGTTAAGATCAGTGATCACAAGTTGAGGCCGGAAGAGGCCAGCTGACCTGATCTAAGAGTAATTAACAATAATAGGAGAAGTGTTGAAGAAGGAAAATAAAATGTTACCTATAATTAAGTTGTTGAAACGATTTAAATATGTAAAAAATAATTTCAACTCTTCTCCTTTATAATTTTATAGTGTATCTTACTTATTTATTTTTAAAATTATAATTTCTTCTTCCTGTATGGATTGTAAGTTGTGTTTATACCTTATTAATAAGAATTTCTTATATTTTGTGCAATTTCCCATATGATTACATAGGCAATGTAGTAGTGATAGTGAAGTGGGATCAGGAGTTGTAGTACTGTTATTGCAAGTTATCTTGAACCTTACATTCCCTAAGTCTGTCTTTCGAACTGCTCGGTACGGCATGTACTCATCAACGTAACGGCATGGCAAGGATGCCCCTCCCTCGGGTAACGTGACTCTTTTCAGAAAACGTTGGTTCTTTCACTTTACGACTTTTTATTGCAAAAGAACTTGATTCAATACGCACATCATCACTTCACGATACTCCGGTTTTCAAAGGAGAACATCGTTTCGTAGCAGATTTTAATTAACCTGTAATGGGTAAGTATTTACATATAATCGTCTGTACACTCCTCTCTCATCCGGGTTGGGGACCGGCAATGGCGGAGTTACTACAGCTATGTCTATACAGGGTGTTTCAAAAATACGGGACATAATTTCAGGTATGTATTTCCCACATGTAGACAATCAAAATAGTTCATTACAACATGTGTCCGGAAATGCTTCATTTCCGAGTTATGGCCTTCACAATATTGAAATTCACCGGAACGTTTTTCTTTCCGCAGGTCGTTGTCATTACAGAAGATGTTCAAAATATCCACCTTCTGTTTGAATACAGACCTCACATCGATGTCTCATTGACCTGCGAAAACGATCCCAAACTCCAGGAGTATTGCGTGTGTCCTCAGAACATGCCACAATTAGATTCCGAAGGGATTCCAAATCAGGCACCGAAGACGAATAAACCAATGATTTTAAATGGCCACACAAGTAGAAATCAAGAGGGTTCAGATCAGGTGAGCGCGGAGGCCAAGCAATTGGGCCACCTCTACCTATCCATCGATCAGGAAACCTTCGATCCAAGTACGGGCGAGCCGTACGACTGAAGTGTGCAGGAGTGCCATCGTGCAAGAAGTGAATGTGTTGACGATTGATCAGTGGAGTGTCTTCTAAAACATGAGGTATGGTGTTTTCCAGGAAGTTTGTGTACGCCTGCCCCGTAAGTCTGTTTACAAGTACATGGGGTCCAACTAATCGATCACCAATGATACCGGCCCACATGTTGAGGGAGAACCGCACCTGGTGATGAGATGGAACAGTTGCACGTGGGTTTTCATACGCCCATACATGCTGATTGTGGAAATTTGTTATGCCATCTCGTGTGAACTGTGCTTCATACTAAGGCAGGAAAGTTCGGATTTACACCACACTGCTGCAAGAACACTGACAGAACCTAACTCGTGCAGGGTAATCTGCTGGTGACAGGGCCTGTACACGTTGCAAATGATAAGGATACAATTGATACTCTTTCAACAGTCTCCAGACAGTCGTATGAGGAACATTGACTTGCAACGCTACCCTTCGTGTGCTGATAGAAGGAGTCATGTTCACAGCCTCCAGAATCTCCTCCTGTACTTCTGGAGTTGTAGATCTTGGTCGTCCCCTTCCCAAACCAGGAGAGCTAAATTTTCCATACTCGCACAGACGGTAATGGAGACGTACAAATGTCTTCCGATCTGGACATTGTCGCTGTGGGTATCTCTCCCAGTACAAACGATGAACCAGCGCAGCATTGCCGTCCGCCTTACCGTACATGAAGTGTATCTCTGCCGGCTCTTGATTTGAATACATGTCGCACAGTCTAACGCCTACACAACACTGAATGTAACATTCGCCTCGGAATGAACTGTCAGAGTGCCCTCTTAATGTCTCCTTTGACGGTAACGACCTGCGGAAAGAAAAACGTTCCGGTGAATTTCAATGTTGTGAAGGCCATAACTCGGAAATAAAGCAGTTCCGGACACATGTTGTAATGAACTATTTTGATTGTCTACATGTGGGAAATACATATCTGAAATTATGCCCCGTATTTTTGAAACACCCCGTATATTATATAGGCTACATGACTTAGGCTATACCTACAGCTGATATGTACAGTTACCCTTAAAAAAATGAGACGATTCTTGATTGTCGGAAGTTAAAATTCTACAGCCCGGTTAACTCGATATCGACGTAACGATAAGTACCACGACAAATAGAACAAGAATTGTTACAAGGACCACAACAAGGACAAGGACCAGAATAAGGATCACGAAGAAGATAGCCATTTAAGGCCACGATTTCACAACATAGCTCGAGTCACAAAATATCATTGCTTCTCTGTACCGAATGGCAAATGCCTGCTATCGAATCTACATTCTGGACTGCTGCTGTCACTGTCTTGTCTCGGTAGATCATATAGTAGCGTGTCGGTTCCACCGTCCTGCTATCGGATCTACATTCTGGACTGCTGCTGTCACTGTCTTGTCTCGGTAGCTCATATAGTAGCGTGTTGGTTCCACCGTATAACCGAAACGTTTCGTGTTCGATCCCAGGTAAAACTCTTTTTTTATTGAGGTGTAATTAATTTGTTCAGAGTTCCCCGACTGTATAATTTGTCGAAAAATATGGAATAATTTATGCCCAATTTTTTGGTCCACAAGTGGGCTGATCCTCGTCAAAAAATAAATAAATCTTACTTGGAAGTTAAAAGTATTCTTCCTGAAACAAAAATCATAAAAAACAAAAAGAGACCCGTTAACTTAAAATTTTGTCCACATACCATCACACATTTCTCCAATAGAATTCCACTTGATTGGTAGCGAAGGCAAGATGGTTGACAGCTTGTGCTTCCCCCAATATTTCCATTTGCGCAGCCCTCTGGCTCCTAATACCGCGGTTCCTCAACTTGCTGATCACAGTCTGTGAAGAACCGGGAAAGTTAGATGCTGCTTTTATTTCGTTAGCAGTCCGAAAGTGGTCAAGTCGAACTGTCTCGAAAAAGAGAGCATCCTCTTCCAATGAATAAATCCGCGAACGCCCAGGAATAGGGCGATTTTCGACCTCCCCTGAATTTTGTAACGATGAACCCCCTCGCGGCTGTACTTCCAGGAACACCGACCAAACGGCCAGCAGATCTAGTCCCATATCCAGCCTCAACTAGAGCTATAACTCTCTGTCTCATGTCACGTCGGTTCGCCATTACGATGAGAAATGAGGGATAATGATAATACTTTAGTGTGGACAATGACTATTTAGCGTGATATAGAATTATTGAAGTACAGGGCATCTTGCAAAGTAAGAGTTAATAAATCAAACCCTAAATTAAATATTTAAATAACAGGATATAACAGGAAGTCCAATTATTGTTGCGAAGCTAATCAAATTAAATCTAATTACATTAAGTTAACAAATCCCGAGTTATGACACCACATTGCTACAGCTAAATTGTAGGTTATTAACATAAGCATTGAATAGCTCCGTGCTTATGCGTTGGACGACAAAACCAAACATCGAATGTTCGAATCTTACCGCGGAATGTAACTTCTTGCTTTTTATAATGTAAATCAGACTTCTAACTACAATCATTCATATTTCTTATATTTATTAATATTTATAGCCAACATTGAATTTGTAAATAAAAAGACTTTAGAAATCTCATATGGAATTTGTGATCTGTAGTGACATAAACATAGATTATCTCTCGGAACTTTTGCGTAAATGTAAATTAAATTCACTCCTTGAAACTGGAAACCTTAGTAGTAGAGTCATTTTCCCACCAGCATACAAGCTGAAGTAGCACAGCCATTGATAAAAGTTTTGTACTCAGAATTAGATTGAATTCCTATTCGACAGAACTTATAATCAATGGCTTGTCTGAACATGATAAACAAATCCTAAGTGTTTCCAATATCACTGAACAATTTAAAAATATTAATTTAAAAACTAAAAAAGGGTCGTAGATGCAGTATGTAGTGACTATTTACATTTATGTCTACAAAATGAATCTTGGAAAAACGTATATGATACTGGTACTACTGATATTAAGAGTAAATGTATTATATTTTTCACTTTAATTTCAGAATCACTTTAGTGGATGTTCGCCACCCAATGTTGTGAAAAAATTCAATAGATAACGCAGGGACTTAAAAACCTCATGTATTAAAAAGAAGAATATATATGTAATGAGTTGCAATGTAATGATCCTCATGTTCTTAAATACAACAAGAAGTACGGTGTAATTTATCAAAAATTATGAAAGAGTGAAATAGAATACATTTGAATAGAAACGTACAACATTCAGGTAATGCAATTGAAGCTATTCGGAATATTATTAAAGTTAAACTTGTAGATATATTAAGAAAGAAAATATTTTTTCATTAAAACCAGTGATTATAAACTAGATTATCCCAAATCTACTGCAAATTCTTTTAACGTATTATAGTATATAGTACAGAAATATTATTGACAACTTAAACATTTAGGATATTGTAAAAGATACTGCAATTGATTACTCAACAGATGCATTTAATAATTAGTATTAATATGTGTAATTAGTCAGTAACTGCAACAGTGCTTTTTCATTCAATCATAACATGAATAAAATTGAATGCACATTAAATTAAACACTATTGCAAACACGTAGATAAAATAGTTAAAATCAACTGAAGGGGTGAGAATGAAATAATCCAGAGCCACACTTTTAACAAAAATTGTTTTGTGCAAGTGCATTTCTTACACGTATGGGAAAGCTACTAATAACATATTATAATAACTACTCAACAAATTACATAGCCTAAGGACTCTAAACCTTTGTAAAAGTTTGTCTGTGTGGCTTAGGAATATTTTTTATTTTCATTTTAATTGCTAGTTTTTAATATATATGCATTTACATTGTATGTGTGTATGTATAAATGCATTCATTAGATTAACGTTTACAATTTTAAAACTGGTAATTTTGAATTGTCTGTGATCATTAACACTTAATCTGAGGACTTTTTAAAACTCTATTTCAACGTTATTAAGCTATTTCAAAGATATTTAGACAAAAAAAGTCGTTGTGCAGACTAGGAATCGAACTCGCACTCTTCTACACAAGACGCAGAAGTCTGAGCGTCTGAGCTATTGAAACGACACGAAAGCTTTCCTTTCTGTGCGGAGTGTCGGTCTAGTCATGAAGGTCCATTGTCGGTTTAACTACACGATTTATGTATATATTTATCTTTTATTTCCGTAATATTATCATATTTTTTGCAGTTTTTGAAGTGAATTTCATAACGATGCTAGTAACAAACCAAATAGCCTGAATCTAAGTAACACAATATTCGTTATCTTTTGTATCAGTGCTCTGGTCTCTGATCATGCGCAGTGTCTTTCATCTGAGACTTTGGAATATTCAATCGTCTCATCCTTTTCTAGGGAAACTGTACATATTCTTATAACAACATTTTACAAGCTTATTGTTTGAATTTACATTAATTTACAATTATACACAATCCATATCGCTATCATTGCTGTCATCATCGTCATCGTCATGGTCTTCATCGTTTAGTCCAAAATTAATTATTATTTCGTCAATGGCATCATCCATTCGGAATTATCTTCTTAATCGTAGGTACTACTTCCTGAACAAGATAGAATTCTTCGATTACCGTATATCCCGAATGACATGTTGATCGAAAACGTCCACTTCAACTTTACACAAGTCCTAATTCTGGAATGAAATAATATCTTTTGTAGAACTAAAACAAAATAATAACTTACAACAGTAATTCATTATGTCGGTCACAATACACACACGCACACACACACACACACACACTATCGTACCTAACTACTATAACAATAATTTATAAACATTACGTACGTATTCTTTCCCGGAGTAGTGTGAGGTTCATTCGGTTGTAATTCAATATTATTCTTAATTCTCGTCACGGAACTAATACTTTTGCCAGAGTATTTAGCCAATTCCTCATATTCTCTATCAAGAGATTCCAGCAAACATTTGTTTAATTTTCCCCCTCGCAACACTTAATTATATTTGCGATAATTTTTCTTTCTCCGCTTTGGATAACAGCGTTATTTTTTCTCCGCGGTGGTGTGATTTCACCATAATTACTACCCTGTGGTTGCTGCTCCATGTTAACACTACTGGTACGCAGTGGAGGAAATAGTTCTACGTTTTTTGACAAGAGATTATGATGCGGAGCATGCGCAAACAACTCGGTTGGCTCCACTCACGTTAAGCGCTTCCTTCCCTCTGCCCCTCTGTCCCCGCTCAGAAAGTTCAAGATAACAGTAGTAGTAGTAGTAGTAGTAGTAGTTGGAACAATTTATTTACGTACTCTTTTAACTGCAGAGATCATTCAGAGATTAAATGCGGACAAGGAATTTCCGACAAATTTTGCCTGGAACACACTGTCGGGGACAGAGTTCTTTGGGGTGCCGTAAATCTGCGACACGGCAATAACAGCTTTGCTTTCTTTCCTGAGGAAACCATCCTAAGAGTCTTGAAGTATTATGTATGATAGGTAATGGGTCTAGAAAAGCGGTGAAATTATGTCAGAATAAACACTACACTCCGAGAGCACATGTCTCAAATTGTCTTTGTCCACCAAACATCCCGTTTTGACTCACTCGGATTCATGTTCTAATTTATAGAAAATTGTAAATATTACATTTAACGGACTAGATATCGAGACTATAGCATTCAAATTAAAGTACGTAATGTGAATGGCGATTGAGGATTCACCGCTGTGGAGTAACGGTTAGCATGCCTGACCGTGATGTATGTGTGTATGCATGCATGTGTGCGTTTTATCAGAACAAGCATTTTAATGCTAAGATTGCATAAATTTCTTTGTTGCTAAGTTACCGTTTGGATAAAAATTAAATGTTTTTGAAGTACTAGCTGTTTCTGACAGTTGCTAACAGTATGATAAATAGTACACTCTGTAAAATATTAATCTTTCAATCATACAACTTTTCCTCATTTTATATCTATTTGAGAACTTTATAATATTAATTTAAAATCTGCTGAATTTTAATTTAATGTTTTAAAGTAGATTACTATATATTTATATTTATCGTCTTCAGGATCTACTTGAAGAAGAGTTGCTTGCAAGATGAAAATTAATATTTTACAATAATAAAATTAAATAGTGGACATTTGGGAGAAACTGAAGTTCAAGCAGATTGCATTGATTAAATATTGGGCGATTTTAATGTCATTATGTAGTCGGAAAACCAATTTATGAAGAAAAAATAATTACTAGTACTTACTTCAGAAATATGAATATTTCAATGCACCATTGACTCATGCAGAAGACATTCTTATTCTCTCTAAAATGTCATAATAAAGCACATCGATGAGAATCAAGAGGTTTTGGGTCTTGATCAGGGTTAAACACACTCACCGACAGACCATAAATACTAGTTAACGGCAATTAATATCTTAGACAAGTGTTTCTTTCGGTAAAGATCAAATTGTGTAGAGTGCTATCTGAATATTTTCACCTGTGATTATATCGTAAACACAACTACAATAACAATTAATATTTCGGAATATGTATGATAAGATTTTCTTGTGTTAAATTCTAACATAACTTGTTTACATGTTTCGACCTTTTATGAGTCATCTGCTATTTTCATAAGCGTCTTGATCTGAAGGTGACCCATAAAAGGTCGAACATGTGAACAAGGTACGTTAGAATTTAACACAAGAAAGTCTTATCATACATATTCCGAAGTGATACAGTGTTAAAAGTTGTGTAATCAAGATGTATTTATTAATATTTATTATTTCTTAGGAAATAAATAGGAACAAACATTTTACAAAAAAGGCGTTGGTTGTCTAATAAATATTTTTAGGATGTTGACTTTTCATGAGGCTATAACTAAGGTACAACGGGGAACTTTTCAGAATATATGCAGAGAACAGCACATTGCTTATTTTTCAGAGGAAGACGCTTATCAAAATAGCAGTTGATAGCATTATCAAAATAACGCTTATCAAAATAGCAGTTGATAGCATTATCATCAACTATTACATATTATTATCAAAGAAAAAAATTCCACTGCCGAAGTCCTTTTATTTTATTTCTTGAAATACAATTGCTTACTGGTACTTCTCTCTGCTATGGTGTACAATTTCCATCCGTTCCTTGCTATGAATGAATCCAGATGGGTCCGTACCGTTCATAGTGATTCAAGCGTAATGGGTGAAATCCGTATTAAAGAGGAGGATGCTTAATTTAATTAGCGACTGTGAGGACATCGGATGCAGCTTTCACGTCGCCCCGTGAAGCAAGATGCGTTTCCCTTTAATGAAGTTTGTATTAATTCTCTATAAATGTTATGAAGTTAACGACGAGCTGGAGTGACAAGCTCTTGGAAATCCAAAGATGTAAAACTCTCATCGGAAAGAGCGATTCCGTTACAAATAAGGGAATCTAAAATACAGCGATATCATTTTATTTTTACTGACATTTCTAATATTAACCTGGCTATACCTTTGAATTAACGGTTGAGAACCGGAAACACCGTTTGTTACCCCCTTCCATGACTAACGTTCGATGATACTGGTATAAAATACAAAAAAATCATTTTACTAGGTATAGGAGGGAAGAAAAGTAGTTCATCCATTTACGTAAACTACGAAATATCGCGATTTTCAGTTTGATAATTTTCATTATAGGTTTTTGTTTAATCAAAATACAGTACTGTGTTAATAATGAGTATTTTTACTCACGAACTGAGCTATCCATTTGGACGTATTCATTACGCAGTGTATATTATACTATCTACAGCACATTAGCGTACAATATAGCGAATGAAGTTAAATTGAAAAATAATCATAATATGGATATTTAAACACATTTTTGAAAATGGTGGCCGTTCATTTCGATACAGGCTTCACATATTTTGTGCAAATTACCGCACTATAAATTATTGCACCTAATTCCAATTACCAGTTTCGTCCTTCGTACTAGTAACTCATGTTGAAATAATTCTGTACTTACTCTATAAAAGAGTACCTTACGTACTGTAAATTCAATCTTCACTTCTGCCAGATCCGAAAAGATAAAATTACTCAGACATGCTATCTACTGTCAGTCCAAGTGGTTATGAGCAGGGTCGTAGAAAGGGGAGAAATCACATGACAGTTAATTACTTAACGAGGTGCTTTTACTTAAGTTATTTTAAATAGTTGTATAATATTACGAAGACGTCCAATTCCTAACAGAAATTAATGTTTTCAGAAAAGAGCCTAGACAGCCCAGCTAGTAGCCTTTATAGAGGGGCGAGCAGAAGTAGGTGGGGGAAATCGGGATGCGACGTAGGCAAACGGACGACAGTACCTGTGCGAAAATATGATTCAATATTGAAAGGTCTTTCGTCACTGGAAAACGCGAACATATTTGTGGAACATACTATAGTCACTAATTCAGTACTGCTCACTATGACCGCATACGCGGTCTTGGTTCTGTATGGAGAACGGTTGGAAGTTTACTAGTAGAGGGGATGGGAGTGAAGTACATTCAAAAATTCAGGTACAATAAAAATTAAAGTAAAAATGAAATGATGTCCCTGTACAAATAGTGTGTATTTCAGGAAAAGTCAGGAGTACCGGAATGACCAATGTATTCATCTCGAACACGGAGGTCGGTAGTAAAATCCCGTTGACACATGCTGTGATTGCCAGAACTGTTGTAAGGGATTTTTTTGAAGGTACCTATTGCCGTTTCAAGAATTACCATTCTCCTCTTACTGTATTTCCTAAATTAAATATGGCAGCAATAAAAATCGAAATAGACCTATGATCTTTTCTGATCTTGCGAACAACGACATTCGAGCAGATTGGTAGCGGGTTGGAAGTGATAGGCCTATATTTATTATTTTAAAATCATGCCTCTTCACCTTCTATCTCCATTTACTCTAAGCATATTTTATTGGATTGTAGATTGTAGAGAAACCTTAACGCTGCTACTCGGCTCTCGGATGAGTCAATGGTAGACTACGGTTACGCAGAGAGTTTGTATCGTAATAATTTTTATTGCTTTATTTTACGACACATTATCAACTTCGATGGTTCTCTAGCATCTGAATGAGATGAAGATGATAATGTCAACGAAATGAGTCCAAGATGCGGCGCCAAATGTTACACAGCATTTCCTCTTAATGTGTTGAGGGAAAATCCCGAAAATCAACCAGATAAATTGTCCTAACCAAGATTTGAACCTGGACCCACTCTTTTCAGGGTTAGATATGCTAACCGTTACCCACAGCGGTGGACGTATCGGTGATAAACAGCGTAGAAGTTAGATCAGCAAATCGACACACCACAAAGTATTAATATTAAACATTAGGCCTACCAAATATAAACATTTAAAAATCATTACTCAAGAAAAAGCTTAAATTACCTGCCTTCTCATTCCAAATTTAATATCTGTCGCATCTGTTTTTTTAGTAGATTATTTTATTACTCTGTATAAACATTTCAGGTTATTTAGCGTCTGATATGAAGGTGATACTGACGGTGAAATGAGTCCGGCGTCCAAAACCGAAAGTTACCCAGCATTTGCTCATATTGGGTTGAGGGAAAACCCGGAAAAAAACCTCAAGGAGGTAACTTGCCCCGACTGGGAATCGAACGCGGGCCACCTGGTTTCGCGGCCAGACGCGCTAGCCGTTACTCCACAGGTGTGGACCGTATCTGTTTAAGAAGAGACGCATTACTCGCTGCATTTACCGTTCAATAATGTAGGCAATGTTTTCTGGGCTGCTGTTATTCAGTTGTTCAAGTTGTTATGATTATTTTTAATACTTAACAGTGACGCATTACTCGCTTCATTTACTGTTTGAATATTGCATGTGAATTTTTCTGGGATATTATTTTTCAGTTTCTTCAGGGTATTGTGTTTATTTTTTAACACTTTGTCTTTTAGAATTCTCCAAAGATAGAAGTTACACAAGGCTAGGTCGGGAGATTATGGGGACCGCATATTATTGTGACGTTTTGTTAAGTGACCTAAGTTCTGAACTGTCAGTCGAGTAAGTTACAGCGAGTTAAATATGTGCGTCAGATACGTGTGCAACATCCGACGATATGATCACATATCACCGTCCTTCGCAAGTCTCTCGTGGCTCCGACTTAAAGAACGCAGAACTTTACACTCTTTGTCTTTACTCTTTCGAATTCTGCACACCTCAACACCAAATTACCTTTCGTCTCGTTTCCCTTATCTATACTCTAACCACGACGTAAATACCAGATCACTTATCTGTGGCACGCTAAATATACCTCTTCATAGAACATCTTATTATTACTCATCTTTTACAATATCCACCTCGCGTCAATGGAATTCCTGTCACAAAGTATTAGGGGCTGCAAGACAACAAACACCTTTAAGAACAGCTTAAAAGATAACCTTATTAGCATTTCACTCCAATCATACTGATTTAAACTATCACTGACTACATTGTTACTTTTTTCTTTAGACATCATCTTGATTGTGCTGTATTTTCAAAATTGTCTCATAATAACCTCTTTCTATTATCTAATATCATTTGAAATATATTAACAGTCTATGTATTTTAGTTTTATTCTGCTACACAGTTTATTTCAGTGTTTAATTAATAGTTCATAGTATTTTGTTGTTTAATTCGTAAATAACTCTTCTATACATGTAACTTTCATCTAAATCAAATTGTTGAATTCTTTGCAAGTTCATGCATATGTATATACACTTTTTGCTGGTTGAGTGGAAGAGAAGGCCTTACGGCCTTAACTCTGCCAGCTAAAATAAATTATTATTATTATTATTATTATTATTATTATTATTATTATTATTATTATTATTATTATTATTATTTCTATTGATATTCTATTGTCGAATCCTCTATTGGGTTCGTCCATAAAATAGTCGGCTTTATGTGTTAACAATAATAATAATAATAATAATAATAATAATAATAATAATAATAATAATAATAATAATAATAATAATAAAATTGTTGATATAATGGATACCTGTAATACCGATCGGGCTGCGTAACATGAGATTTGATTCACATTTTTGTCACCAGTGGCAATCACATAATATGCTTACAATTGCAGTAGTCTAGTAGTCTCCCTATCACAGACAAAGGGTTGTGGGCCTTCTATGTATTTTTCTACGGCAGTTATATGCTCTAAAACAAAAATGTGACGATATGGCCCATTCTCACTTGGACTTGTTCACGAAGCAAATATTTTTCTGTTTATTCTTGAAAATGCAGATGGAAATTATCCTCGGAAAATTTATGTTTATTTACATTATTTCAAATAATCCGTAGGATATACAAGGTTTTTTGGTTAAAAGAATTTGAATTTACCACTTTACTGCGTTCACATATTGATGCCATCTTAGCTGCTGTGTTTAGTATCGATTGTTAGCCTCAGTGACACGAGTTTTCTGTCTTGAAATTCGAGGCGGCTTGCATGTTTGCAACAGTGAATTAATTAACATGCCAATTGAAGCACAGTAGAGCATGTAACGACTTGGTTTCAACTCCCGCTGATTAATTTTGTGTGAGCTACAAAAGAAGTTAATTAGAATTTCTCTTGTTAGCGAACACACACAAGTTCCGTATTCAGGTCGCGTATTCAACAATATGTTTAAGTTTCGCATTTACGAGGAAAAGTTTAAAGGTAGAAGCAAGGTCAGTGGGTTATATCTGCAGTGCGTGAAATAACCCGTATCACATGTTCATTCATATCAAATGTTTGGCCACAACTTCGGAAGCGTGCTCAGAGCTCACGAACCTGCAGTGCTGTGGCGTCCAGAGACAGCCGCGCTTCAACCAATCAGCAGACTGCAGCTGCGCAATGATTGCGCAGTGCCATTATATTTAAGCAGTATTCCTATGATTACTTATTATTATTATTATTATTATTATTATTATTATTAGTAGTAGTAGTAGTAGTAGTAGTAGTAGTAGTAGTAGTAGTGGTAGTAGTACTATTATTATATTACATATAGGGCATTTACAAATTAATTATCAAGTTTTAAGCTGCAGCATAAAGAAAAATATAACAATTAGAATAATGTATGATATATCAAAATAAACAGAAACTGTCCAAGTTTCGGACACACCTTCACAAGTGTTCGATGTGGCTTCCTCTCATTACACGACACACATCGATGCGATATTGAAGTTCGTCCCATACGCGAAGTAACATACCCATGGTAATCGCCGTAAATGCATCTATAATGCGATCCTTGAGCTCAACCAAAGTTGCTAGTAGTGGTGGCACATACACTATATCTTTTACACACCCCCACAGAAAAAAATCACAGACCGTAAAGGTACCATTTGAGTGCACGCGACAGAGACAAGCGACCGAGACAAGCGACGGAGACAGGAGACGGAGATGTCTCTCGCTAAATTGATATTGCAACCCAGACAAGCGACAGGCGAAAGCGACGCAACAAATCTCTCAGTATTCTAGAAGAGTTTGTTAAAAAAATACGTGCAAATATTCTATGAAACATGACTACAAAGGTGTTTAATTTCTCAGCAGTATCCCTCCAGATGTTATCACGGGTATTCCCATCCTTGTACGACTCGACCTCTGGATCAAACAATGGTGGGTTTTCTGCTACTAATTCTACCAATTGTTCGTCTTCTTGCCAGTGAATTTAATTTCTGACATTTTGGACAGGTATTTTACTCCACAATTGGAGAATTAAGAGAAAGACTATCAGTAGCCAAGCGAGTAGAGCAACAAGTTAATATTACTAAATTCAATATTTTGAAATTAAAGGACGAGGGAACTAAGCAAAATTATCAGGTCGAAATTTCGAATACGTTTGCCACTTTAGAAAGTTCCGACGAAGTTGAGAAAGAATTAGATGTTAACAGTGTGTGGGAAAATATCAGAGATAGTATCAAAATTGCAGCTGAGCAGAGCATTGGTTATTATGAAACTAAGAAAAAGAAACCGTGGTTTGATGAAAATTGTTGCATGGTAGTAGAAAGAAGGAAACAGGCAAAATTGAAATTCTTACAGGATCCAGTTGAGGAGAAGAGAGATAATTATTTCAATGAAAGACGGGAAGCAAGTCGTACACTTAGGAATAAAAAGAGAGGTTACTTGAAGGAAAAACTGAATGAGGTAGAAACAAATAGTAAGAATAAAAACATTCGAGATTTATATAAGGGTATAAAGGAATTTAAGAACGGGAACAGATATCAGCCAAGGGTAAACGTGATCAAGGATGAGAATGGTGACTTGCTTGCAGATTCTCCATCAATCCTAAACAGATGGAAAAACTATTTTGCGCAACTACTAAATGTACATAGGCCAAATAGAAATGCTCGGGACGAAATTGAAATACAAACTGCTGAGCCATTTATACCCGAACCCACGCTTTCAGAAGTCGAAATTGCGATAGAAAATCTGAAAAAGTACAAGTCTCCAGGTATCGATCAAATTCCAGCAGAATTAATACAAGAGTGTGGAAGTGCATTATATAGCGAAATTTATAAACTTGTACTTGCTATTTGGGAAAAGGAAATTGTACCAGAACAATGGAAGGAGTCCATAATTGTACCTATTCTTAAGAAGGGGGACAAAACCAACTGCGGTAACTTTCGAGGAATATCACTTTTGTTGACGTCGTACAAAATTTTGTACAATATTCTTTTGAGAAGATTAACTCCGTAAGTAGATGAAATTATTGGGGATCATCAGTGCGGTTTTCGGCGTAATAGATCGACTATTGATCAGATTTTTTGTATTCGACAGATAATGGAGAAAAATGGGAGTATAAGGGTACAGTACATCAGTTATTCATAGATTTCAAAAAGGGATATGGCTCGGTTAAAAGGGAAGTATTATATGATATTCTTATTGAATTTGGTATTCCCAAGAAACTAGTTCGATTAATTAAAATGTGTCTCAGTGAAACATACAGCAGAGTCCGTATAGGTCAGTTTCTATCTGATGCTTTTCCAATTCACTGCGGGCTATTGCAGGCAGATGCACTATCACCTTTACTTTTTAACTTCGCTTTAGAATATGCCATTAGGAAAGTTCAGGATAACACAGAGGGTTTGGAATTGAACGGGTTACATCAGCTTCTTGTCTATGCTGATGACGCGAATATGTTGGGAGAAAATACACAAACGATTAGGGAAAACACAGAAATTTTACTTGAAGCAAGTAAAGCGATCGGTTTGGAAGTAAATCCCGAAAAGACAAAGTATATGATTATGTCTCGTGACGAGAATATTGTACGAAATAGAAATATAAAAATTGGAGATTTATTCTTTGAAGGAGTGGAAAAATTCAAATATCTTGGAGCAACAGTAACAAATATAAATTACACTCGGGAGGAAATTAAACGCAGAATAAATATGG
This sequence comes from Periplaneta americana, assembly GCF_040183065.1. Classification (NCBI taxonomy): domain Eukaryota; kingdom Metazoa; phylum Arthropoda; class Insecta; order Blattodea; family Blattidae; genus Periplaneta; species Periplaneta americana. Next base: position 127,689,748 of record NC_091118.1, on the reverse strand, counting down.
GAAATGCGTGTTATTATTCGGTTGAGAAGCTTTTATCATCCAGTCTGCTGTCAAAAAATCTGAAAATTAGAATTTATAAAACAGTTATATTACTGGTTGTTTTGTATGGTTGTGAAACTTGGACTAACTTTGAGAGAGGAACAGAGATTGAGGGTGTTTGAGAATAAGGTGCTTAGGAAAATATTTGGGGCTAAGCGGGATGAAGTTACAGGAGAATGGAGAAAGTTACACAAAGCAGAACTGCACGTATTGTATTCTTAACCTGACATAATTAGGAACATTAAATCCAGACGTTTGAGATGGGCAGGGCATGTAGTACGTATGGGCGAATCCAGAAATGCATATAGAGTGTTAGTTGGGAGACCGGAGGGAAAAAGACCTTTGGGGAGGCCGAGATTTAGATGGGAGGATAATATTAAAATGGATTTGAGGGAGGTGGGATATGTTGATAGAGACTGAATTAATCTTGCATAGGATAGGGACCGATGGCGGGCTTATGTGAAGGCGCAATGAACCTTCGGATTCCTTAAAAACCATTTGTAAGTAAGTAAGTATTTTACTCCAGAAAACACGGGCTGCATAAGACTGTCGCGAGACACTACTGGTCCGAAAGTGGTCTCGTGCGCTTTGTCTTGGTCGTCCGTCTCGGTCGCTAGTCTCTGTCTCGCGCTCTCAATTGTAGTTCATATAATTCTATTGGAAGCAGACAGAAGGCGACTAGTCTCGGTCTCTCGTCTGTGTCGCCAGTCTCGGTCGCTTGTCTCTGTCGCGTACACCCAAATGGTATCTTTAGGTCGGGAAATGTAGGAGGCCACTGTAACAACGCTGTCATGTTCAGGGCGTCTCCCAATCCAACGGCAAGGGAGTTCTGTGTTCAGGTAGCGACGCAATTCAGTGTGCCAATAGGGCGCAGTGTCTTGATTTCTGGGGTCTGCGAATGAAACTCGCCCTCACTCGCTCCATTGCTTCATTAGAAACGCTTGTGCGTCCACTGCTTTTACCTCTACTCACGATACCAGTTGTCTTAAATTGACGATGCCATCGCAGAATGCCTTGATGACCTGGCGGTGAAGTTCCAGAATATTGTTTCCGGAATACACGCTGTACGGTAACAAAGGAAAATGACTTCTCATATTTCAAAACAGCGAACGCTTTCTGCTGTAGAGACGCCATCTGTCTACACGTCTGTCTACACGAGCCTGAGTACAACAATGGAAAAGTAAACTTCCAGAGTTTTCTTTCGATTCATGATTAGCACAAACATATTGCATCCATAGTTTTCGCAAATATTTGACTTAATTATATTATATTATATTATATTATATTATATTATATTATATTATATTATATTAATATTCCTAGTGTTCTGCCCGAGGGTAGGTCTTTCACTGCAAACTAGCTTTCTCCAACCTTTCCTATTTTCTGCCTTCCTCTTTGTCCCTTCAAATGATCAATATACACTATCTTAATATCGTATATCATGTGATATCTTCTGTCCCGAACTCTTCTCCCGTTCACAATTCCTTCCACTGCATCCTTCAGTAGGCAATTTCTTCTCAGCCAGTGACCCAACCAATTCCTTTTCCTCTTCCTGATCAGTTTCAGTATCATTCTTTCTTCATCCACTCTTTCCAGCACAGATTCATTTCTTATTGTCTGTCCAATTCACACGTTGCGTCCATCTCCATATCCACATTTCAAATGCTTGTATTCGCTTCTGTTCACGTGGTCGTAATGTCCATGTTTCTGCCCACATACAATGCCATACTCCATACGAAGCACTTCACTAATCTCTTTGTTAGTTCTTTTTCCAGAGGTTCTCAGAAGATGCTCCTTTTTCTATTAAAGGTTTCTTGGTCATTGCTATCCTCCTTTTGACTTCCAGGCTGCAGCTCGTGTTACTGCTTATCCCAAGTATTTGAAGCTTTCCACTTGCTCTACTGCCTCATTTAGAATTCTCAAGTTTACCTTCTATATGTTTCTTCCTATGATCATAGATTTCGTCTTATTTGCATTAATTGTCTTCATCTCATAATGCTGACAACTTTTTTTTTAGCTTCAGTAGCATATCCATATTGTCATCTCAACTTCTGTTAATAATGCCATATCATCAGCAAATCCTATACAGTTTATTCTTCTTCCTCCTAATATCATTTCTCCCATGTTCTGAAAACAGTTCTTCACTAAATCCTCCAAGTAGATGTTGAACAGGGAGGTGATATAGGGCATCCTTCACGTACTCTCTCCCTATTTATATTATATTATATTATATTATATTATATTATATTATATTATATTATATTATATTATACTACATATTATTATTATTATTATTATTATTAATATTACTGATATTTGAAGAAATCAAAGTATCTTATAGCTGATTGTAACTGGTTATAATTAGTTACCCAATTCGCGTGCATTTTTAGCTTGAATAACATTTATCTACAAGCATGCTCTAGACAAAGTGTAAGTCAGGCTGGCACATCGAAAACTTAGTAACTAGAAAATATAGGCTAGACAACAGAAATCTATATGTAAATTAAAGCGGAAATAGTAATTTGTTTTATTAAATGATGAATATTTAATGCGTTGTAAAATGTTGAATATAAATATGCTTTTTGTATTTTTAACAACGCATAATACGTAGTTACTAAATTATTGATAGCGGCTGACTGAAGTAATAGATAGAAAATAAAATACAAGAATATTTAAAAATATCTATTCTAAAGCTTTTCAGTGCTTGACAGCAAGAAAAGTCCCAAAATGAAACAATACTGTAAAACAAGTTTAGCATTTAGATATTGTAATTATCGCTAATTACGTGTATGTAATTAGTTACTCGGAAAATTTTGTTTTAAATGAACTCAGTTTTTGAATGATCAGCTCTAATTAACACATTAAAAATAATGTCTCCTCATTAAAAGAGGAAACAAGGACTACATGAGACAATTATTTTTAAATAAATGCAACGAGAAATGAAAGAACCTCAACTGCTATAAACCAGTGCGATGTGAAGATAACAATGGTTACAAATTCATTAGAGTATCGGTTTTCAATCGGAATGTAATTGTACTGACTCGTATTATGGTGTGGTGGTGAAGATAGTTGTGATTAAGTTTGAAATTTTAGACCAAAGTTTACGACTTCATTTTAAAAACACAGAGAAATTGATTTTAATTTTAGACTAGAATATTGTACGAAATGGAAACATAAATATTGGAGATTTATCCTTGGAAGAGGTGGAAAAATCCAAATATCGTGGAGTAAAAGTAATAGATATAAATGACACTCGGGAGGAAATTGAACGCAGAATAAATATGGGAAATGCTTGTGATTATTCAGTTGAGATGCTTTTGTCATCTAGTCTGCTGTCAAAAAATTTGAAAGTTACAATTTATAAAATAGTTATATTACCGGTTGTTCTGTATGGTTGTGAAACTTGGACTCTCACTTTGAGAGAGCAACAGAGATTAAGGGTGTTTGAGAATAAGGTTCTTAGGAAAATATTTGGGGCTAAGAGGAATGAAGTTACAGGAGAATGGCGAAAGTTATACAACGCCGAACTGCACTAATTGTATTCTTCACCTGAAATAATCAGGAACATTAAATCCAGACGTTTGAGATGGGCAGGCCATGTAGCACGTATGGGCGAATCCAGAAATGCATATAGAGTGGTTAGTTGGGAGACCAGAGGGAAAAAGACCTTTGGGAAGGCCGAGACGTAGATGGGAGGATAATATTAAAATGGATTTGAGGGAGGTGGGATATGATGATAGAGAATGGATTAATCTTGCTCAGGATAGGGACCTCCGGGTTCCTTAAAAGCCATTTGTAAGTAAGTAAGTAAGTATATCACAACCACGTAAATAAAGACAATCTTTGAAAATATATTTTATGATATTATATTACAAAACATTGTTACAAAGTAATTATATTCGCTTAGTCGTCGATTATATTATAAAAATATTTTATATTTTTGGAACACATCTAATACTTTAAAGCGTTTAATAACGATTCAGATTATTATTCCGTAAACTTGGATTAGATTCTTATTGTGAGGTAGAGTAATATCCATGATGGACAAGAATATATCGCGCCAGGGAATAGGCCTACTGCTTTTCTGTCAAAATCTCATGACCGTAAAGAAGCACCAGTACGGATCACTCAGTCTGCGCTAGTCACTGTGACACGGGAATGCTCTGTGCTCAACGACGGAAGCTCTGTTGGCGACTCTCATGTGATGATGACGGTGCCAATCGGAGGACGATCAGTTGAGAGACCTATCGGCATATGGAAATTGTAATATCTCTTGATCTTATTGAACTCCTTGAATCATATGTGATATATCTGGTGCTGGAAATATAACCTCAGGGATTGTAATTATCTCACCTCTCCAATCTGAGAGTATAAGTAGAATGGATTAAATATGGTCTGAATGCAGTAGTAACTTACTACCGTCGGCTCTTACCGTACACACCAATACCAAATACAATGATTTATATTTAGATTTAAATCTAAGTTAGGGTCAAGTAGAGCCAATATGATACAGTAAAAAGTCGGGCTAATTTGATACAGACTTTGGAATGTATCTAAGGCCCAGTTTAAAAATATTTAAAACTGCGATTATGGTAACTTACATTTTATGCTGATTAACCTCTTCCCTTACTATACATGTTACCAGTTTTGTGAAAAAAGTGTCATCTTTTTTTTATTTTCGTAAAGAGGTCATTTAATATTGCAGAATCACTGTACATCACTAATTTTCTTACATACCTAAAAATCACTATGAAATAGATATACATTCATACCTGAATAATTATCCCGAGTTATCTCGTGCACCTTGATTCCAGCTCTGGTAGTTGTCCCACTTTGATTCTCTCCTGAACTATTTACCAACTTATGTTTTTTTATGGGTTAATTTATGAGGTACAATACCAATACTGTTATCAAGGCGTTAAATGTTGCTTGTCGTGTGATAGACTCGAAAGCAGGGTATTACGAACAGTGGCACATTCAATTCCGGACAATAGTATCTGCTCTCCTATATGAGAGCGTTTTGGGAAGAATGGTGTAGCAGTCATTGAATATTATTTGTACCAGTACATCTGTTCTTCAGGTATGTGAATAATGTTCTGCAGTATAACTATGCACAAAAGTACACGTATTTCAGAGTCTGTAGTAGGCCGTCACGAATTATTTTCAGCATTCTGTGAACACTTATTAGCATGCCGAATCGTCTCCTCGAATATAATTTGATGAGGTCATTATTAATAATAAGAATAATTTAAAAAATTGAGAATTATCGTTATCAGAAACAATGTTAAAATTTCAGGGAATGGGGACCTTGGAGGTGCAGAAGAAATGGTGCCAAATATCTTCTATTCAAACCACTGTCCAAAAGACGCGACATCAACTGATCTGAACTTGTTTGTTGGTCTATAACTTCGTCTTCTGATACCGATGTTTCATTTCCTAATATTCTACAGGAATATATTACTGATCAAAAGTTTCGGAATCACTAACTTGATCCATCTTTGCACAAAACAGCCCCAAAAAACACTAAGCATAAACAGAAACTGCCAAAACTAACTAGCATCTACTCACTATGTGTGTGAATGCTATATGAGCATAGAATTCCACTCGCAAGGAAGAAGTACAAATAACACCACCAGATATAGCAATATCACTAACTTCTGTAGCCATCTAGTGAGGAAAAGGTTAATGAAAGAATGGAAACGTATATATACGGGATATAATCCTTAGCAGCGAAAATGGGACTCAAACGAGTTAACTCGGATTAATAAATTTTGACACAAGTTAGCAACCCGAGTTAACTCGGGTTAATCAGGGAAGTGGTTAAGGAACAATATTGAACAAAATTAAAAAAAAAATCATTATCAGCCTCATAAATGTATTAAAAGAATAGGGAGTTTTGATCCTTGAAGAACTTTGATGTGATACTCAATTACTTTTATTCTTTCTCTTCAATGAATAAAGATAGAATAATGTTTAAATTTTTCTGTTACTCAGAACAGTGTCAGCTTCATTTTACTCTAAAGAAAAATTATGAATGTTAATGTCTAGCAGTAATTAGTGTATGAATGAGGAAGGCTATTATGATACGCATTTTAGGGCTATTATGATGCGCTAGAAGGTCTAAAGGGTTGTTTCCGATCTCTGATAACGATTTTTGAATGACGTCATGTGCGTCAGGAGTCATACGACAACTAAACTGTGGTCAGAGGTGACAGACCAGTAGTTAGTGATTTCATAGTCACAGTGCAGGGTGTTACACAGCACGAATGCCCAAGAAACTCGAGCCTTTTTCGGAGGGGTACATTAAAAACCTTTCCGTTGCCAAGTATCGCTAAATGAAAATCATAGGAGCCTGTAAAAACGTGGTTACGTTATTTCTTTGTACTTAATAAGACTTGCAAATCTCGAATGAGATTAATTCCAGAGGGAAAAAGCAAGAAAATCCACCCCTCGTCACTAGCCACACCACTCCAGAAGATGATACAAATTAATCTCATTCGAGCTTTACCAGTCTTATTAAGTACACAGAAGATGTCTTTCTTGGTCATAACGAAACCACGTTATTTGCAGGCTTCTATTAGGCCCATTTTCACTTAACTATAATTACTTGACATCGGAAAGGTTCTTAATGCACCCCTTCCAAAAAGGCTCGATTTTCTTGGGCATTGGTGCTGTGAGATACCGTGCACTCTGACTATGAAATCATCCACTACTGGTCTGTCACCTCTGACCACAGTTCAGTTGTCGTGTGACTCCTCACGCACATGACGTCATTCCAAAATCGTTATAAGGGATCGGAAACAACCCTGTATTATGATACATTTTTAAGGCTGGTATGATACGATAGAATGACTATATGTTTTGTTACTATGAGAGAAATTGACCAAGTTCATCAATAATTTTCTAACTTAAAGTAGTTTGTTACCACTTGAGGGTTATTTAATAATTTCTCAGCTGTTGAGAGATATTTGAATTGACATGTTGGAAACTACAATACAGTATAAGTTAAATAATTATACATGTAGGCTTATTTTTACTTATTACCCAACAATTTTAGTTTTATAATTATTGTTCTTATTGCTAAGATTTAACACAGCTTTGGAAAATACGTTCATCACTATTTAAAAACGTATTTTAATTTCTCTTAGCAATACAAACTGCATCATAATTTTCTCAATGTTCTTCCTTACACACAAAAAAAGTATTTGGACACACAGCAATTTTCTAACATTGGCATTAAGATTTTAAAGTTTAAATAAACTGTATAAATTTTAATGGGAAAGAGAGGTCATTAGAAAGGTTGCTAAATCTTAGTCAATTTAATGTGATTTCAAATAAAACTTTTACGCATCTTTGTGTATCACAATAGTCTTACTTCATTGCTCTATTTAATATGGCCAGATTTTATAGCACTGTATCACATAGCCCTACAGGTGTTTCACAATAGCCCACACAGAAGTCTATTATGACACACTGGCTTTGTTTTAATTTTATCCGTTATTACATATAACAATAAATTTGGATCAAGTGGTGATATTTCCTATCGCCCTGAGTACCTGATAAAGTGATAGCATTATCCCATATCGGTACATTTCAATTATGTTGTTCAAGTTCCCAGAGTCTTATAACGAGTTTAGGATCTGATTTGTGTTTTCCTATTGCAAGCATGTGACTTGTTTCATAGTCTTTGAGATACATGTTGCGTTCACGCGAAGCAGGAAACTTGGGCCATAAACGGCCACCGATAATTTTTCCGAGGACGTGCGATAAATCTATGACATGGGGCGTCTACTTCTACTTTCCTTCTACATTACATAGGCCTATTTCTAAAAATTCTTATCGTCTGGGTGTGACCTTGCAAATTTCTTTTAACCAACAACAAGCATCATAGTCTCTCGACTAACGGGAAAATCTACAGAAATGCAGCAGCTTTTTGTATCTTTTTCATTTTATTGAATACAATTCTAATTCTGTAACAATGTATTGTAGCCTACATTTACTTTAATTTTCAAGTTCAATATATACGTATTAACTGCAATGTGCACTTTATGAAAAACAATATCAGCAAAGGAAAGGATTAAAACAATGCTTATCAGTATTACATTATAAACGTAAAGAATTACTCGATCAAAATCGTACACGGCTTAGCCTATATTTTTAGAAGTTCTTAAATATGTGGAGATATTCTTTTAACCTTTTTGCTGCTTATACCGTCAAATTCATTACGTATCCTTGCGTCAGCCGACACTCAAACGGCGCGGGTGATGCAATAGAAACAAGGCTTCCAAAGCATAGAATGGATACATTTAAAAATGTCAATTTCTGAAAATGTGGGTCATCTGCAGTGATGTTCATCATTATTGGTGAGTGTTTAAACATTTATGCATTAATATTTGTATGGTATTGTAGGCCTATACAGTGTGTAAGTTATATAACTTTGGAGCTTGAAATGGTCGTTGGGGTACACGTAAATGAATAGAAAACCTATATTACGTTTTGTTATTAAATACACGGTTAATTAGAAAATTTAGTTTGAAGTTTGAGCAATCCGGCAACATCGTCGCTAATACACTCTACTCGTGATACAGATGTAGCCTAAGAGATCAACGAACTCGGTGAGTCTCTTAAGCTGCATTCTGCCGAGACATTGCCACTCGCTCGTTTCGTGTAATAGCTTGAATTTAGAGGTTTTTAAAATTAAATTTACACGAAAATCGTTCATGCTATTGAAATACACCAGAGCGGTAAATAAATATTCTTTATTAGATATCCTATATATATGGACACAAAATCGCGGTCCTACTCGCAATAGTTGCCCAATAATGGATTGTTGAACATTTAGGAAAAATCATAAAAAAAACTATGAACTTTCCACCAATATGATTAATATTATAGTTCTTTGTTTCATATAGCATGGGTTATGAAAAAAGTCTAGTTTACACATCAGACAATACCACACATGAAGAATTGCAGCATCGGATTGTAGAATGAGCCAGAATCGCTCGAGCGCATTCTTGAGCTTTTGCGGAGAAGACTAGACAGATGCATTCAAGTGCATGGTTAGCGTTTTGAACACCTGCTGTAAAATTCTTCAGTTAATTTGTTCATACACTATTGTATCTTGTTATCCACAAACTTTACTGTTGTTCAAACAAAATAGTTTATTTTATGTACAGCAGTGCCAAAAAAAACCGAACCAAACCTTGTAGCTGATTTCAGAACCTTGTTCACTCGATTGCTGGTAAAATTCATGTTCTGGGAATAATAAGTTAATTAAGTATTAAAATATCGCTGCAATCGAAAAGTATTGGAAATAAATTTGAATAGGGAACAAAAAAATCTTCCTTCCCAGGCAGGATTCGAACCACGAAAGTCTTAGTTACCAGTCTATCGTACTCTGGAGTGAACAAGGCTCTGAAATCAGCTACAAGGGTCGGTCCGGTATTTTTGCCACTACTGCATGTTTAATCACATTTCTGTGATGTTGAAGTCAAAGTTATGAATTTTACTATGCCGTGATTGATAAATTAAATGACATTGTCACTGTTTTTTTTAATTAGTACTTAGTATTCAGCGGGTCCCGGCCAGCAAAAAAAAAGTCATTATCTCGTAAACGGTTAATATGCTGACCCAAGTTTGCTTCTTTTCGTTTTTACTTTTCATCCCTAAATATTTTACTATCACTTCTGAAACACTCTGTATAGAATGTATATTACTAAGATTCAGAATGAAATCGTGTTCCTATATGCCACTCAGCCCTGTTCATTCTATATGAAATCACAGACATGTGCGTTATAATTTTTAAAATGTCACTGGAGGCCACAAGGATAGCACATGTTTCAGATTCGTAGAAAACATATCACTAGAGTAAACTTAAAAATGATATAAAATTCATTATTTTATTAGACAGTCACTGAAAGGACGCAAAGAACATTATACTGGACTGTGCATGAATATTCAAGAGATGTCGGTGATTAAGACACTTTATTTCGTTTTCTCGCAGAAACATTAAAATTAACTGACCTTATAATACTGTAGTACTACTCTAGTGTACATTTGTGCATTTGTTTAATGTCCGGAGAGATTACGACATGGACATACATAGTTTTTCTACTGTTCGTTTATATGTTTTGAAGTTATATTACATTCTTTCAAAGCTGTATTTCATCATTTGAAATGTAGCAATGCCTGAATAATGATAAAAAGCTATACTTCTCTTTCAACAACACTGGGTTTCTGAAAATGATTTACTGAACAGCTTTCAATGTACTGAAGCTATTTTTCTCTGTACTTCCGTGATATTATATTCATCTATGTCTCTAGACTATGTTTAGATTACTTTAGTTTGTGTGGGATTGTTGAATTGTCTATTTGAAAATTTTGTGTAAAGATACGTTTGTTTGTATTTTGTTTCTTAGTCATTCACTGCTTACACTGAAGACTTTACTAAAACCAATTTCTTGTTTTCTTTTCTTCTCTTTAATATATTTTCTAAACAGTATCATAGATGTTGACAAAAAATGTCTCTGAAATCTAATATTATTAATTAAAGACTTTTTCAAGCACTACTATGGAATTAAAAAATATATTTAACGAAAAATAACTATGAGGACAGTGTTTAAAATTGTATGCAATAAGATTTTACGTAACTATTGCAAACAGTATGTAAGTGGCTTATCTATTTTAAATAATACTATTTTTGTAATGGAAATTGAATAATATTTAATTTCTAATGCTGTACTTAACGAAAATGCAATCTCAATTCTTTTAATTTCAAATACGCTGTCTTATCTATCTATTTTACTTCTTACATCAGCTAATTAGCCATTTTAAATTATAGCAATTTAAAAATGTGATCCATAATAATTATCGTTGTCTGTCATCAATAACCGGCCTTTTCTGCTGGAATTATTTCTGTTAGAATTCAAGTAAAAGAAAGGGGAAATGTTACAGTGAATTGTGCTATAGGCACTAAGTTCTGTTGTATACTGCATGTTTCGTTTATGAGCAACCTTACATGCATTCGTTTTGTCTTTATTTCTTACGGAGAGAAATTAATTTTTAACTCTTTCAAAATGGAACAATGCTAATATTATTTTACTATTCCACTTCCGCCGGGAGTTTTCGTTTTTGTTACACATAAAATTCTAAACAAAAGTGATGGCATAATAACTTAATTAGGAGTATTTTATAATTAGATTCCCATGTGTTATTCTCTCCTGGGAAAACACGAATGTACTTGGACATTAGAGTCGCATAAAAAGAAACATTCAGCATTCTATTTGAGAATAAAAAACAGGAAGTTTTTGTAGTAATTACTTATAACGAAACAACGCTCGCATTATTATCATTATTACAGCTGCAAAAGAGAGATCCACGCATTGTGAAAAGTGAAACAGTAAATTTCAGGAGCCGATACTACGTAGGAGGAAATTTTATTCTGTATTAACTGTGCGGAATATTTTATACACACAAATAGCTATAACTCTCCTGTGTTTAAAAGAATCCACGAAGACTTGTTTACTTGTTCTTGTTAGGAAAAGGCTATTGAGCACTGGAAACTTTCATTTTCCTTTATGTGTACAAAATGATAAATTATTGAATTTAGTCACCGGCGTAGCTCGGTCGGCTAAGGCGCTTTAAATAACAGGTGAAGGAAAATATTGAATTTAACTAATGTTCAGATTTGATGTCATGAATAAATTCTTGGTGTGTGTTTCATCATGACAGCTGCCTTGGTAGCTCAGTTAACAGAGCGCTGGCTTATGACTACGGTCTCGAGTTCAAATCTCGGCGGTAGGATTGCATTTATGGTGAAAAAAGGCAATCAACGGTGAGAGGGTTTTTTTTATTTAGGTTGTTCAACACTACCCATGTTTTACCCTTGGGGTATATCATGGGATATTTACATCAAATTTAAAATTTACAATATACCTACCAAGATTAAACTAAAAATCATAATTTACAGTTAATTAGCTAGTCTTGTAAATGTCATTTATAAAGGATATATTCCTTGGATGAGAAGTAACTTTCCACAGACTTGATCTTGCGTTCTTGAGGTATTCTGGTCTAGACTTGTCATACAATCTGCATCGGGTAAGAAGATGGGGAGCTATCTGGTACTTCTCTTCACAAGGGCATGTTGATGTACCTTTGCCAATTTTGTGTAGGTATTGCAGGATATTGTCATGATTTGTCATGAACTGGTTTAAAATGAAATTGGGGTCAAAGTTGGTTTGTAGCCTGCAGTGAAATTTTTGTGTGGCAGGCTTTAAGAGAAGATATGTGCAGTAGATTCCAGATATTTTGTGGTTTATCGCAGTTCTCCTGTTTCCCTCGTCAATCAATCAACACTATCCACAATTCTCCTTTCATTATCATCTCCTTCTCTTAAAATATAACACCACTTGTGTTTGTTTGACATCGAATCGATATCCGCCATGGTGGATATTTATCGCGGTTTCTCCAAACATTGTAGGTGCCAATAGTGGCAGATTCTAGACGATCCGTAGATATGCATAAGAGGCATCGAAGACCCCCAGGTTCTTGCTTGTATTACAGGAATCTAACGATTCGAGTAGAACTGTGAGGTACAACAGACCATTACTAAAAATATAGCCTACTACTGGTATGTAAATATGATGTCTGGAGAGAAATACGTGTTGTGGAGGATTGCGGAGCAGGCTTAGCCGGACAACCCATTCGACAAGCAACCATTCCATCTCAAATGCATAAGAAGCGTATTTGGACTGAAGTGCTTGGAGTGTCTCCATGTTCTACCCGATAAACACATGTAGACCTCTCTCCAGGAAACCACATTTCAGTTTTATGACGTTCACAACTATCCGTAACAATAACATTTTAGCGTGCGTAAAAATATCGCATATACAAAGCTATTCGCATTACTACATATGTATTGTTGCATATTTAAAATATTAATGTAAATACCTTTTAAGTAAATTACGGGTTTTAATACTGAACCGAAAACAGGAAGTCGTTTACGAAGATCTCTATTTAAGAGAGAAAATTTTGACTATAATCTCGATTTTGTGAACACTTTAATGACATTATTAATTTTAAAATTTTACACCCAAAAACGGCGTACACAACGGAGAAGCTATGGCTGTGTGATAATCACTTCCATGGCTTTAAATTTCGAATATTCGTTTTTTTTGTGACGTCATGTATTATCGTATGTAGATGGCATGTTTTAATTTAACATCACGCAAATCAACTCTTATATCCTACTAATACATAATTATACATATAGGAAAAGATAGAATAAGAACTAGTATGTATGTATGTATGTATGTATGTATGTATGTATGTATGTATGTATGTATGTATGTATGTATGTATGTATGTATGTATGTATGTATGTATGTATGTATGTATGTATGTATGTATGTAGACTATGTTTCATGTTAACAATTACATTCGTGTAAAATGGCACTTACAATTTCGTATACAATGCCACAATTACATTCGTTACATAATTATACATCTTCTTGCGGAACGCTCTATTATACTCGTACCTAAATTTCATACTTACTATTTCATTCCTTTTCAGAATATGTATGATAAGTCTTCCTTGTGTTAAATTCTAACGTACCTGGTTTACATGTTTCGACCATTTATGGGTCATCCTCAGAACTGGTCGTTGTTGGTCTTGGCGCCTCTTGTTTTGATTCCTGTGAGGGTGTGTTCGTGTGGTGTAATGTAGAGTCAAAGAGTGTGTGTGTTCTGAAATTGAGTTGTGTGTTGAGAATTTCGTTGGGGGTGTGTTTTTGTCTGTATATTTCATATTGTTCTAGTGTGGTTAGTTTCTGGCCTTTTGGTTGGATGTGTAGTATTTCCATGACTGTGTTGATGTCTCTGTGGCTGTGGTTAGCATTTGTGATGTATTCTGCATATGTGGAGGTGTTTTGTAATTTTGTTATGGCTGTGATGTGTTCTTTGTAACGTGTTTGAAATGATCTGCCTGTCTGTCCTATGTAGTTGTTGCAGGTGTTACATTTGAGTTTGTATACGCCTGTGTAGTTGTATTTGTTTGTTTGTGTTGTTTGTGTGTTGAAATGTTTTTTTTTAGAGTGTTATTTGCTCTGTATGCGATGTTGTAATTTAATTTCTTGAATGATGTTGCAATTTTGTGTGTGTTTTTGTTTTTATTTGTTAGTGTGATGTACAAGTAACATTTTGTTAGTTATTCAAAAACGTACATATTTATATAACATCTTCTGCTGTTAAATAATTGTATTGCCTTTATTAAAAATATGTAGACAAACGCATAAAGAGTTATTGCATCTCGACTTCATGATGTTCATTTTGTTCACCCTTGTCTTTTGGTAGCTTCTATTTGTACAGCATATATGAGCCGTTCAGAGCAAAAGTGGTGTACGTCAAAATTGGGTAATGAGGTTTAAAGTAAAAATTCTGTAAAATGCAGCGCAAAGTAGCAATTAATATGTTCTTCTTGCTATCCACTGACTGCTAATAGTTTAAATTAAATTGAATATTAATATTGCTACTTAGCGCTGTATTTTACAGAATGTTTACTTTAACCCTCATTACCCACTTTTGACTTACACCACTTTGCACTGAACGGCTCATATATTGTTGCCAGGTAGCACGCGAAAGAATCCAAGGTCATTTGCGTTATACCTTATACTTCCCTGTCTTAGGCTGGTATTCATAGTCGACACTTTCGATTAAAGTGTCCTTTGGAAGACGCAAAGTATCACTTTTCCGTTGCACAGTCGACACTTTGGTGCAAAGGAATACTTTGGATGAAAGTGTACTTCCGACCACACTTTGAGCCGAAAGTGTCACTTTGTAGAAAAATGGCGGACGTCTTGGAAGTTGTCGAATTATTTATTAGAACGTGCGGAAGAGATGGCACAATTAGTGGATAATGTACAAAAGCGCTACATTAGAGATAGGCCTAAAGACAATCCCGTGGAATTTTATAATGATATAGGATTTAAAAAAACGGTTCCGATTTGATAAAGAAACTTATTGAACTGCTTATATTTTCGATGACTGGTTGACAAAAACGAATAATAGAGGTTTGCCAGTGCCTCCAATAATACAGTTATTGACTGCATTAAAATTCTATGCTACAGATTTGTACCATACATTAATAGTCTATATATAATATTATAGTTCAGGTATTTCTGTAGTAACATTCATATATTTATAACCTCAATTCGATGAAGTGATGTGTAGATAGATATGCCTATATAACCTATTTTTTATTACTGAAACGAATTTTTTAACTTAAATAATGTTAAACTAACTTCAATCTAATGTAGGCATAAGTATCATAAATTAGCATTGAGAGACCTCACGTGCCTGCCTTCTAAGCAGATTCCATAATTATATTGGGTTTAAAATGATTTTGATTTTTGTTGACTGCCTGTATTTTGAGATAAGATTTATCTTGATGTTGATATAATCATTACTAGACTTCGTGGAATTTCCACGAGAATCGTAAGGTTTACTACGCACGCGGTATAGACTGTATGAGAATGGGGCGTGCAACGGATGGAGTATGCCTCTAATGTAAACACTGAACAGTATACTACGGTTACAATAAAAGCTGCATCCTGCATTCAAGAAATATAATGAATGATCATTGAAGTAGGAAACGTCTAAACATGTAAACACACAATTATTTTATAGTGAGATATATTAACTCTTAAAATTAATGTAAGATACTCGCATCATCCTTGAATATATGCATTGCAGTGAAGAGTTAAGTACAGTTACCCTTAAAAAGAATGAGACGATTCTTGGTCGTCGGAAGTTAAAGTTCTACAGCGCGGTTCACTCGATATCGACGTAACGATACATAACATGGGAAGTAGTAGAAGAATTGTTACAAGGACCACAACAAGGACAAGGACCAGAATAAGGATCACGAAGAAGACTGCCATTTAAGGCCAGGATTTCACAACATAGTTCGAGTCACAAAATATCATTGCTTCACTGGACCGAATGGCAAATGCCTGCTAAGGGATCTACATTCTGGACTGCTGCTGTCACTGTCTTGTCTCCGTAGCTCATATAGTAGCGTGTTGGGTCCGCTGTATAACCGAAACGTCTCGTGTTCGATCCCGGGTAAAACTTTTTTTTATTGAGGTGTAATTAATTTGTTCAGAGTTCCTCGACTGTCTAATTTGCCGAAAATATGGAATAATTAATGCCCAATTTCTGGGTTTTACAAGTTGGCTGAACATCGTCAAAAAAAATAAAACTTACTTGGAAGTTAAAAGTATTCTTCCTCAAACAAAAATCACAAGAAACAAAAAGAGACCTGTTAACTTAAAATCTTGTCCACATGCCATCAGCTTCTATTACAGATCTAAGTCGATCCGGCATGGATGTCACGAGATTGTGAAATAAGTTCTGATCCCCGGCGAGATCTTCCCAGGTGTCAACAACTTGATCCCACAATTCGTCTCGATTTCGAGGGTGTCGGTGGGCATAGGGACTATCCTTCTCTTTTTCAATTCCACCCATAAATTTTCGATGACATTCACATCAGGTGACTTCGGAGGCCAATTAATGATTTAGATCTCGGGTCTCCTTTGAAACCATCTTTGAATGCTTGCAGCATAGTGCACGGGATGGCTATCCTGCTGGAAGAGCAATGTTCCTTCGGGAAAACGTTCTCGGGCGGAGGGGAGGAATATATTTTCCAGAATGTGCTCGTAAGTTCCCGCATTAAACCGGCCATAGATGCTTCTATAACGCCAGGTCCATCGTAAGACATCCACCCCCAACACGATATGCTAAAGCGCCTCGATCTTTCACGTCGGTGCACATAGCGCTGGTCATGTCGGAGACCATCCTCACGATAGACACGGACAGGACCTTCGCAATCACTCGAGATGGTTGTTTCGTCGGAGAAAATTACATTTCTCCAATCGAAATCCACTCGATTGGTAGCGAAGGCAAGACGGTCGACAGCTTGTGCTTCCCCCAATATTTCCATTTGCGTAGCCCTCCGGCTCCTAATACCGCGGTTCCTCAACCTGCTGATCACAATCTGTGAAGAGCCGGGAAAGTTAGATACTGCTCTTATTTCGTTAGCAGTCAGAAAGGGGCCCTGTCGAACAGTCTCGAATAAGAGAGCATCCTCTTCCAATGAAGAAATCCGCGGACGCCCAGGAATAGGGCGATTTTCGACCTCCCCTAAATTTTGGTAATGATAACCCACCTCGCGGCTGTACTTCCAGGAACACCGACCAAACGGCCAGCAGATCTAGCCCCATATCCAGCCTCAACTAGAGCTATAACTCGCTGTCTCATGTCACGTCGGTTCGTCATTACGATGAGAAATGAGGGATGACGATAATACTTTAGTGTAGACAATGACTATTTAACGTGATATAGAATTATTGAAATAAGAGGCATCTTGCATAGTAAGAGTTAATAAATCAACCCTAAATTAAATATCTAAATAACAGGATATAACAGGAAGTCCAACTGTTGCGAAACTAATCAAATTAAATCTAAGCTGAAGTAGCACAGCCATTGATAAATGTTTTGTACACAGAATTAGACTGAATTCCTATTCGACAGAACCTATAATCAATGGCTTGTCTGAACATGATAAACAAATCCTAAGTGTTTCCAATGTCACTGAACAATTTCAAAATATTAATTTAAAAGCTAAGAAAGGATCGTAAATGTTGTATCTAATGATTATTTACATTTATGTCTACAAAATGAATCTTGGAAAAACGTATACGATACTGGTACTACTGATATTAAGAGTTAATGTATTGCATTTTTCACTTAATTTCATAATCACTTCAGTGGATTTTCTCCACTCAATGTTGTGAAAAAATTCAAAAGTAAAAACATGTAGATAACGCAGGGACTTCAAAATCTCATGTATTAAAAAGAAGAATCTATATGTAATGGGTTGCAATGTAATGATCCTCATGTTCTTAAATACTGCAAGGAGTACAGTGTAATTTATCAAAAATTATGAAAGAGGGAAATAGAATATATTTGAATAGAAAAGTACAAAATTCAGATAATGCAATTAAATCTATTCGGAATATTATTAAATTTAAACTTGTAGATATCCTAAGAAAGAAAATATTTTTTCACTAAAACCAATGATTATAAAGTAGAGGATCCCAAATCTATTGCAAATTCTTTTAACGTATTATAGTATATAGTACGGAAATATTATTGACAACTTAAACATTCAAGATTTTGCAAAAGATACTGCAATTGGTTACTTAACAGATGCATTTAATAATTAGTATTAATATATGTAATTAGTCAATAACTGCAACAGTGCTTTTCCATTCAATCATAACAAGAATAAAATTGAATGCATACTAAATTAAACACTATTGCAAACACGTAGATAAAATAGTTAAAATTAACTGATGGTGTGAGAATGAAATAATCTAAAGCCATACTTTTAACAAAAATTGTTTTGTGAGAGTGCATTTCTTACACATATGGGAAAGCTATTAATAAAATATTGTAATAATTACTCAACAAATTACATAGCCTAAGGACTCTAAACCTTTGTAAAAGTTTGTCTATTATTATATATATTTTTATAATTTCATTTCAATTGTTGGTTTTTAATATATATGCATTTACATTGTATATGTGTGTATAAATGCATTCATTAGATTAACGTTTACAATATTATAACTTGTAATTTTGTATTGTTTGCGATCATTAACACTTAATCTCAGGACTTTGTAAAACTCTATTTCAACGTTACTTAGCTATTTCAACGTTATTTAGACAAAAAAAATCGTTGTATAGACTAAGAATCGATCTCGCACTCTTCTGCACAACACGCAGAAGTCTTACTGTCTGAGCTATTGAAACGACATGAAAGCTTTCCTTTCTGTGTGGAGTGTCGATCTAGTCATGAAGGTCCATTGTCGATTTAACTACATGATTTATGTATATATTTATCTTTCATTTACGTAATATTATCATATTTTTTGCAGTTTTTGAAGTGAATTTCGGAACGATGCTAGTAACAAACCAAATAGTCTGAATTTAAGTAACTCAATATTCGTTATCTTGTGTATCAGTGCTCTGGTCTCCGATCATGCGCAGTGTCTCACATCTGAGACTTAGGAATATTTAATCGTCTCATCCTTTTTCAGGGAAACTGTACATTTTGAGCGACTGCAAAGTGAACCTCCTCCGATGGTCACTCAAACAGTTTTTATATTGGGAAAATGTATGTTCAACAACACACGATGTAATACGTACATATTTGAAGAACGGAAAGTCACTACGTTTTAGTACACCAACTTCAGACGTCTTGTCGTGACCTGATGCTACATCATTTATAATACGAAGTTGTGAATAGGCAGAATTTTTAGCAATAATGTTTCTCAACTTACATTTCACGTTTTCTCAAATTAGTGAATTGTTATTTTGGATAACAGTTTGTGATACTTTATACACCATATTAAGAGCTTCTGAGAGTTGTAGTTTAGACGATTCTAACAGGGTGATGCTTTTGGACACGATTTTAAAATTAGAATCAATGAACAGAATATCTTCCAATAGCTATTCAGAAGGCAATGATTTTACAGCTGCAACAGCGGAACTGTCTGCACTATCCAATGCGTCATTTACCTCCATTATTTTGCCGTAAAGTTCTGCATAATAATTAACAGAATCCAACCACGTTTCCCAACGGGTCAAGAATGGCTGCGGGGGTAAGGGTATTCCAGGGGCAATTATTTGGAACAGCAACACTCTCATTGTAGTATGTTTGATTGAATTCTTGTCTGCACTGAACAAATGTTAAGCTTTGACTATTCCAACCACAGTAATGCAAAAACAAGTGCTTACATAGGTATACATTAGCTGTAGCTGCTCTATCTATTTGGACCGGTCACAACTCTTAACATGGACTGATTATACTACGAGACCGGGCGGTCGCTCACCTCCTCTATACTACCGTACATCGGCAACCTGATTGCATGCTGCGTGTGGCAATTCAACGAAGTCTAATCATTGCTGTTTTGATACCGGTAATATATATTTTCACGCCATTAAGCAATACATCTACTGTCTCTAGTTCATGTGCAGTCATAACCTCACCATGAAAAGAGATCTCATACTATTAGGCCTATTTTGTTTTACATTGTAGAAACATTTAGCATTGAAAATATTCCTGAAGAGCAGGCAATAATGGAAACGAGAGAGGGAAAATAATAATGATAATAATAATAATAATAATAATAATAATAATAATAATAATAATGATAATAATAATAGCAGTAGTAATGTGTTTATTTCATTCTTTTTTTACTTCTATTCACTATTCATGAAAAAGACAAAAATGAAAATAAAGGAAATAACACGATATATCAATGAAGGAGATATGTATAAAACCTAACTTAACGATATAAATTAAATTATATATATATATATATATATATATATATATATATATATATATATATACATACATATACAAAACTTAACCTACTCAGTCCAACTTAACCTAACTATATAAACTAATAGAACATATATGTATAAAATCTAACGGAACTATATAAATAAGTGGAATGGATACATACAAAATCTAACTTAGCGACATAAATCAATGAAAAAGATATGTACAAAAACTAATCTGACTGTATAAATTAATGGATCAGCTATGTATTCTACAAAACCTAACCTAATTTCAGCAGCAGTATCACTAACTATTTAATAAAATGTTATATATCTGAACTGACTGAAATAATCTAAACTATCGGCAAAGAAAACTATAAATTGAAATAAAATAACTTTAAATATATATTTTCTTTCTCGCGCGATCAGTTAGTTTCCCAATTCAAATCACAAGCATTGTAATTTGTAGGTTATATGTCCTTAATTTATTATTGTTTGTTCACTTGTTTTGAAAGGCATTGTGGGACTTCTGTTACCAACCAAATTGTAACTTTACACTTTGCTACGTAAAGTGACACTTTGTAAAGTGCACTTCTTCATTCGTCTATGAATACCACTAATCGTCGCTTTGGTGGTGAAGGGGCCTAACCCACAAAATTCTGATTTTTGACTTAAAACCATTTATGGAGTCTAAGAAGTCTAAATTTTACATTTGTTAAAGGTAATATGCGATTAGTTAAAAAAATAAAGAGATATTTGAATTTTGTGAAATGCCCTATACCACAATTAATGAGTTGTGAATAGACTTAAGTGTCTTACATCCATTCATAGTTGCATTGGAAGGAAAAATTCTGGAACTTTTGTACGGTTGTGAAGGGTCTTAATCCACCTGCAAGTGTCTTACATCCATTCACAATTTCATTTGAACAGGAATGCTCGAAAGATTGTGAATTGTGTAGAGACTTAAACCACATAAAATGGTTAAATTATCTTATTTTTAATTTCTGGAAGCTTAGGAATTTAGACTTGTGCATCATTGTTTGATTATTTTTTGTGTACTGAGCCATCAATATCAACTTCTAGTAAAACTGACATAAATCCAGACTTTGAAAACGCCATACCATCCAGAAGGGGATGATGAAGAGACAACTTCTGAAGATAATTTAGAATCACCAGCACACTCTGATGGACAGAAGATAACAGAACAAGTTGAGAAGAATCAGATAAGCGAGAGGAATGAAGATATAAGAGAGGGCAGCAATTTAACTAAGAAAAGGAAACGAAATCCGACAAAATGGAAAATAAATTACAAATATCGGTACAGTAGAGACATATAAAGGGGCAAGAAACCCCTACCACACAAGAAAACAGAGAGTGCGAAAAACATAATAAGGTCTCATAATATAGCCATTACCAATAGTATTATTACTGTCGAAGTTCTGCTGAAATGAAGTACCTTGCTTCTGGCTTATCCGAAAACAGGCTATACAGTGACTATAAAGAATAGTGTGATGAACTGGGCATAATTCCTGAGAAGGCCAGTTATTATATAAAAAAAACACCACTGAATTTAATTATGGTTTCCACAAGCCGAAAAAGGATCAATGTGATTTCTGTGTGCTTTTAATAACAAAGATGAGGCAGGATAACAAGAACTTCAAGAAAAATATGGATCTGGATGTGGCTAGAAAACAGGAAGCAAGTGAATATAAAATAGCTGTCGACCTGGTTGGCGAGTTGGTATAGCGCTGGCCTTCTATGCCCACGGTCGCGGGTTCGATTCCGGGCCAGGTCGATGGCAGTTAAGTGTGCTTAAATGCGACAGGCTCATGTCAGTAGATTTACTGGCACGTTAAAGAACTCCTGCGGGACAAAATTCCGGCACATCCGGCGACGCTGATATAACCTCTGCAGTTGCGAGCGTCGTTAACTAAAACATAACATTTTTTAAAATATCTAATAAAAGAAGATCTAAATCTAAAAATTCATTTTCCTGTTTCACAATGTATGTGTAAAAAATTCTTGTCACACCAGCGTTGAACATTGAAAAACTATATTACATACAGAAATTGAAAACTTTTAATTTGACTACATATAATTTGGGTAACTGTGAGGCTATAAATTTTATGTGGCATGAAGATCCTCAGAAATAGCAATGTGTCTTTGGGAAATTTTAAGAAATCTTCATCCAGCAGTACAAGAAGCGACTATCTATTCGGATACAGCATCAGAACAAAACCGTAACCATATAAATGTGGCTATGTTCCTGCGTGCTGTAACGATGTTACCTATCAACGTGATTAACCAAAAATTTATGGACTTTGGTCATTCTGAAATGGAATGTGATAGTATCTATTCTGCCATTGAAGGTAGAGGAGACAAGATTGATATTTTTACCCTAGATAGATGGTATACTATTGCCCGAACAGCCAAAATATAAAACCCTTTCTATAGGGTAGTTGAAATGGACTTCGCTGATTTCTTTGATTTTAAGAGCTTTTCTGCTCGACTGATAACTAATAAGAACAAGTATGAGGATGGAGGGACACTCAACTGGTTGAAGGTAAAATAGTTTCAATACAGAAAAGGAAATTCAACCCGCATATTTTTCGAGAAAGATTGAATGACCTAGAATTTCGAACCATCACAGTGACAAAAGATATCCAAACTAAGAGAAACAGATTTTCTTACTAGTGACAACAGCATACTCTACTCAGATACAGTAACATCATCAGAAGAAGATGACATATATAATTAATGCTTTGTATCATTTGTTCAATGTAATATTAACCCTTTCACGCCTGTGTACATCACTTTTTCAAAAGCAGCTTGTCCGAATTTAAAAAAATATAATATCCAGGCCTATAGTTTAAGTGTAAATACTTAATTTGGAAACATTTCCATACTACCTGAAGATATTTGACATTAATTTATTTTTGGGCCTTAAATGAGGTTGAGGATACCTTGAATAACTACTTAGAATAGTTTTTTGTCTTGTGCTGCAAATAAAAATTGATGCCAGAAAGGATTAATACACTGATTTTTCCGTAATTGATAATATTTTAAATAAAATATATGTCTTTAGCATCATCTACAATACTTTTGTTTCATATTATCAGATTTGGGTTATGTCCTTTCATAATTTTAAATTGGATAATTCGTCATTAATAAATATGGTGAAAGGTTCTAAGCCGCATTAGAAAATATTGATATTAATATATTTTAATTAAATGAAACATAGTATAGGATTCTTCTTAATTGTATGAGAACATAAAATCCATTTCAATTTCGAATTTACTCTCACAATGTTAAATAATGTAGTTTTTCTGATTGCACAAAAATTTCAAATCGCTTTATCTCGAAACTTGCTCAATGTGGAATAGAACCATTCACTACCAAAGCGACGTAATATGAAAGAGCCACTTTCGTAAAAAGTGTTACTTTGCAAAGTGGTGATATGAAGTGTCGATTATGAATACCAGCCTTAGACTAACCAAGGATTAAAATAGGAAACATACCGTGTGTGAGTATTCTGAAGATCCTTAAGCACTGATTCAGTTGCTCACTTTCTCTTTTCACGTTATTCAATCCATTCCAATCTAATCTTATCTATTCTCTATCCTAACCTTATCCCGTCTTAATCATGTCTTGATCTAATTATAATCTCATTTCGTTTAATATCAGTCTCATATTAAATATGATATTAATATTACTCTGATATAGTCTCAATCGTATACTGTTCTGATTTAATATTAATCTTACTAGATATAAAGTTTACCTAAATATAATTCTATCTGAACAAGATTTAAAAATATGAGTAAGATATGGGTGTTGCATTACATAATTTTAAAATTACAATCTATTAATTTTAATAACAATTGTTGTTTAAATATGCCTTTTATTGACTTCAAGCGTGGAAGAATGTAACTTAAATAGGAGTTACGAAACTACCATCGAACAATAATTACATAAAGTCGCAGTTTTATGCATATCGTAACATACTGTTATTATGTATTGCTAAACTTAATTCAGCCTAATGTCATGTAAGTTCAGTAATCTCTGGTACTGCAAAATTCTGTAAACTCGCATTGAGGCAGTTTTATTGTCTTAAATGTTGTGCTTTATCATGTTGGAAACTTGGCTACGAAATCCTGCGAACTATGAATGTCGTGAGTTCGTGTATTAAACCTTCGGGGACGAAATGGATCAAAGATAAATGATATGGACGGTAAACTAAAAGTGGGTCTAATAGTTTCCTGCGTTAAACTCACTGTTAAGCGTCCAACGACTCCTCAGGGGCTACATAGAGCATGCAGGCAATTATCGAGTAGTAACGGCTAGAGAACTCCATTTGTAGCATGCGAGCCTGGTCCTTAACTTTTCATAGCAGAGTGTAGTGGTAATTATTTCAGGATCTTCGTCCTGTGCTCTTTATTCAATGGCCGTTTTGAACTGCAGAGTTTGCTAAGAGTAGTACTATAATGCATTCGTAAAATAGAAACATTCATCATATACCTTCATAGGGTTCATTATATAATACTTATGTCATAAAATCTATTGTAGCTATTAATGCTACAAATGTTAAATTTGATGGTTAATAAATATTTTTATGAAATACTGAAGCGTTGCTCTTACAGAAAGTTATTATGAATATTCTTATGGATTAGAATTAGGTACAATTGTCAAAAGAAAAAGGGGCCTCTCTCTAGACACAAAGTTCCCTTCGGGTAGATCTCCGCTACAATTCGGAGACAGGTAATGTTATATATTGTTGGACAACGTGGCCTGATATCTACAGTCAGAATGAAAGTTTTTACGTGTTAATTTGAAGCGTAATGGTAGCGTTTCGGGTTACTGTTCGTAAGGCCGTGCGTTCGAACACAATCTAATGCTTTTATGTTTTTTAGGAGAGAGAGAGAAAATATAATTGTTTCTGTTTCTTTTATGACTGTTTTAGTAATTAACATCAGGTTCATGAATGTATTATGCCATGACTGTGTCATTATTTATTATGACATCATGTCTGCAAATGGAAAGAAAGATTACTGTATATTCTCAACAAAAATATCTTTCGAGGCATAAACAAAACAAACTTACAGGCTTCTGCCTTAAAAAATTAAAACAATTAAAAGTTAAAAAAAAAACACAAAAAAAAACAAAAAGCCACGAAACAATATTTAGTCCATCTTCCTCCCATCTCGACCACATCTTGCAATCGAGTGGGCATGGAATCGACTAGTGTTTTCAAATACCGACTGTTCTCAGTCACGGCATCCCAGAGACCATGGACGAGTTTCCACAAATCATCAGGGCGTCTTGGAGGGGGATTGGGCCAATTTTTCCACATATGCTTCTTTACTTGTGCTCACATATTCTCGAAAGAATTCAAGTCCGGAGAGCGACGAGGCCAGTCTATCAATTCAATATCCTGTCTCCTCGCAAACCAGTCCCGAATCAATTGAGATGTGTGGACTGGATGATTATCCTGCTGAAATTGAAGAATTCCAACACGACACAGATACTCTACCACTGCGGGCACGCATGGCAGCGTATCTGTGGTCGAATCGGGTACCAGGAGGACGATATACAAAAGTGGGTCCTTCCTTTGTAGTAGAAAAGGTGACTTCATCAGAAAAGATTACTCTTTTCCAATCCCGATCACCATTTCCCACTGCAAAAACTAAACGCTCCTCTATATGCTCTTCCTTATGAACTTCCCTAGGAATGGCACGTCGAGATCTCAAATTGGCAAATCTTAAACGATTTCTCACGGTCTGGTCGTGGCCAGGGAAATTAACAACTGCCTCCAAAGTAGCAGCGATATGAAAGGGATTCCTTTCAACCTCTGCCACTAATCTGGCGTCCTGTTGTGGTGTTGAAATTTTCCTTCTACCACTACCAGCTTTTCGGCCAAAAATTGCCGAGCGTTGATCATTTTGTACCCATCTCCGGGCTATCCTTTCTGAAACGTGGAAACGCCTACCTGCCTCGGATGCCGAAAAACCAAGATGAACCACAGCCCGTATTATACTTTCATTCGTCCCTGCACCCTTTTGTGGAGCCATTGCAGTCAAAGTCGCAGGCAGAAATGGCGTCGTGGTTTCCTCAGAGAATTAGCCTCTACCTTGGTCTTAAAATAACAGCAAAACATTCATTATACTAAAAATATATATTCTTCAATTTTATTAGGAAATAATAATATAAATACTTGTTAGAGTCTTATTAATAACTATATCATTTTCAAATATAAAATCCACAGAGTTAAGAAGAATATAATTATTTTACAATCTCGACCTCAGTGTCGTAACTTGTTTTCGAAAAATCTGTATTGAACTGTATCCACACAATACATCCTTAATCATTGCTGCTGTTAACACTGCTGCTGTTGCAGTTGGTAATACAACTACAAATATTATTGTCATAAACGTAACCTTTTTATATCATTATTAAATATTCAGAATATAATTGAAATGAATGTTCAGTTGCATTGTTTCTGACAATGCTCTGAATTACGTTAGTACCAGGTAAATGACATTGCTCAGTCGGAAGAACGTAGGAACTTCGGACGTCGCGAAATTCGGAATTGGAATGTCAACGTACCAGGCTCAAATCCTCGTGACACCTTTCCAATTTATTATGTTACAGGATAGTATAATGTAGTAATATAACAGTATAAGAAGAAAAAACTAATACTCGTATTAGGGAGCTGTATTGTTCTAAACCTAACATTAAATTTATATTACTTATATCGCTAACGAACGATAACAGAATACAAATGATAATTTGAATATTATTTATATCGCTAACGAACGATAACAGAATACAAATGATAATTTGAATATTATTTATATCGCTAATGAACGATAACAGAATAAAAATGATAATTTGAATATTATTCACGTCGCTAAAAACGATAACAGAATATAACAAATTATAACTTGAATATTATATATATCGCTAAAGGAACGATAAAATATAAATAACTTGAATATTATTCATATCGATAAAGAACGATAACAGAATATAAATGATAATGTGAATAATGCAGTATTTATATCGCTAAAGAACGATTAAAAAATAAAATGAAAACTTGAACAAGGCCCGAATTCACAACCTTAAAATCATTAAGCGAGCTCTCTACCACTGGTCTACGAAGAGCAGCTATGGAACGATCCCATAGTTCCGGATCTGCTTCTAAAAGCACATGCATCGTGTAACATCGCCGTGACCCGAAGTGGACTTAGAAAATATTCGCTTGTAACATCGCCGTGACCCGAAGTGGACTTGGAAAATATTCGCTGTTCACGAGTGCGGTCACTTTTTTTTTGACAACTGTACTTATTCTTGGAATTAAATAAAAATATATATTATTATAATGTGCCGAAGTACATATGATATTTGCATGCAGATATTCTGCGTCATCATACGAAGAAAGAGTAATGGAACGGAGAAAAATTCTCTCCGGCGCCGGGATTTGAACCCGAGTTTTCAGCTCTACGTGCCAAAATAAATACTCCTAGGAGTGCAACTTTATTAACTCCAGGAGTAATACAAATTGACCAAGAAGTGAAACAAAGAAAAACATTCTCCTACGAGTAAAGACGAAGAAACTGCCTGTTAGACCGGGAAGGTTGTCATTCTAACAGCTTGCCTATAACCACAGATCTACCGCTGTAGTACTACTGTAGCCTCGTCGTAAATGTTCCGAGGACACTCCTAGCGAGATGGCAGGATGTTGAGGTGGTCCAGGTGCCCCTTTTGCATATGGGGAATCTTGTTGTTCCCGCCATTGACTTTCATCATTTCAATGAGAAGGGACTGCAAAGTGTTGAAGACGTTGTTGAGCTTGTCGCGTGTGAGCTGAGAGAAAGCTGTTTCAATGACGGCGATCAACTCATCAATAGTTTGTGGAGCTGCCTGATGCTGGAGAGACTGAATTGCCCTGAAGTAATCCAGATCTAAAACATTCATATCCAGACTGTTTGGCGGTTGGCACACGAGTTCTAAAGTGATTCCACTGGCTGCTGCAGCGTCCATCCAGGTGCGGTCATTGGGAGCGATATGCGGACGCGCATTGTCCTACTGAATTGACACCTGAATTCTCCCTGTGCGCGGTCCAGGAGGTCATTTTGCATTTACTGCTGGGATTAATTTGGTGATGGGCATGGGTCCACTTTCCAAAGATTGCCGCCCCCTTTGCCAAATGCAGCGTGCTGTTCTTTTACGACATGAAATTTCTCGGCCGCACCTGTTATGGCACCATTCTTCACTTCGTCAGCCTTAGTATTCTTCAACAAAAACTCCTATAACGCCTGCCGTTCACTGTCTGTAAGGTTCTTGCTGCCCCTGTCACTCACTACCGCCAGTTGTGTTCCCAGGATGTCCATGTCTGTTCAAACGTACGTACTCAATGCAGGAGTATGCTCTACTAACGATTTCCAGCTTGCTTTGCTACACTAGTTTGTATATAGTGCCATACCGGTGAGTTGAAAACCTATAGCCACTTTCGGTAATCTTCTGGGTGGTGTGTGTTGCTTATCTCAATAAGATCACGTTATTGCCCTGCATAACCTTGTGCACTGATCTACTGCGCTTCTCCTCATGCGTGCACTTTTCATTTGTCCGTCGTCTGTAATTACTGTAATACCATTTCGGCGTACCGGACAATTATTATGGGACAGAGGGAGTAAGTCATTTAGCGTCGTTGGAATTGGTTATAGGAAATTGTATTCGGCGAGTTAAGCCGAGAATTTGCCCTAGATTACCCGACATTCGCTTTATGGTTTGTAAAGACCCCAGAAAAAACCGAACCAGATAATCAGTCCAACCGAGAATCGAACTCACGTCCGAGCGCAGTTTCGGGTCAGGAACCAAAGTATCCTGACAGCTGAGCTATGCTGGTAACTTTATAATAGTTGACATTAGAACAAAATTAATTGAACATGTTAATAAGACTTCCCAAAATTTCCTAGAAACACTAGAAAACCCTAGGAAGAATACAAGCAGATATACCGCGAAAAATAATCAACTTTATAGCCAGTGCAAAAGACAGCTTCATTTAAATCATAGAGGAAGAAGGAGATCGAATCATGAAGGTGAGAATTTCCGCCAGTGTTTCGTAGCTCCTGGCTCCATCTTAGGGATGAAAAAAGAATTTAAAATAACATATAGATATTTCAGCTTGCCTGCCTCAGAAAAATTAGTTCGTCATGCTTGGCTCGTTATATCAAGATTGATGTGGGAGACTATGATAAAATTTGATTTGCTGAAACGGTATTGTTTGAAATTTGAACTCCACTATTGTTCATGGATATCCGATATCTTGATTGAAGAACCTGTGTATTTTAAATAAAATCGTTATATGAGATATTGTCTATAGTGAATCTACGTTCATGAAGTACATGCGTTGATACCTCGTTCAACATTTCAATTTTCCCTAATATCTCTAATTACTAGCCGATACATGATCCTCCCCACTATGAGTAACGCTCTAAATTGTAGAGCACCTTTTCGCCTTCGGCATTGTCCCTGGGGAATTGTAAGGTTTGTATCTACATTACAATAGTACGATCATGATGGAACAATTTGTGAAATACGGGGAAATAGGGAAGTAAGACTCGTTGACAGTAACCTGTCCAAAACATAGCCTTTATTCATAACAGTCTCTTGCTGGACTTCAATATTTGAACCTGAAACTCCAGTCGAAACTTTAGGTATTCGATCAGTAGGTAGAAGTTATCCCTATAACACGCAATGGAGGTCAATAATATAGTGGGAGGTTAAGGCAGTATCTTTGCAGACAATACGGGTTAGTAAGTTCTTTAATTGTTTTTAGAAGTTAAAGTCTTGAAAATACATGAAATTTATATCAATGCATTATTAAATTTTATACGTAAAAATCACACATATTTCAGATCATATATCTGTAGTGCTCGGGAAAAGTGGCACAAGTCAAAAATGTTAATTTTACAGGAGAAGGAAAAAAACTGTCTTCACACTGGTTTATGTCGATTTTATTTTCTTCTTTATTAAATATTGTAATGGGAGAAATACTTATGTCTCTTTTCCCAAGCCAGCAGATGTTCCGTAAGTTGTCAATAAATTAATAAAAAATATTTGTGGAAACTGACTTATGCCAATTTTCCCAAGCACTGCAGATATTCACTAATACAAAACCAAAGGCATGCATACAATATGTTTATTTGAACCCAAGTGTTTAACGAGCACTAGTGTGAATCATATTATAATATCGCCTCTAGAATTTATAACAAATTAATAACCCACATCTAATTACCTCCATCAGTTTGAAATTATTTAAAAATGTATGTAAGCAATTTGTTATGAATAATTATTAATTTTTATATGATATTTTATTGTAATTTTTGCATCTAAATTTATTATGTATCGAGTTCTCCTTTGAGCACGAGAGCACTCTTTCAGGGGAGTGCTAGAATTTTGTAAATTTACCATTTCTTTGTGATATATTTTTCTGGAAATAAACAATATATGATGATTATGATTATTATTATTATTATTATTATTATTATTATTATTATTATTATTATTATTATTACTAGGTTTGTTTCTGCAACAGTTTCCAACGTCACCAACCGTTATAAGCATGCGCCATCGACTTCACTGTTCGTATAGCGATAACTTCAAACTCTGACTGCATGTTGATTAAAGTCAGGCGATCTTACAACATAGTTCGAGAGAGAAACGATTCAAAATTAAAGTTTTGAGAAAAACACATTTTAAAGTTTCTTGTTACTGTAAAAAATCCAAGAAACATGGAAATTACTCCAAATTCTGTTAATTATATTTTATATATGCTATAAGTTTCAAATTGCAGTGATGTTTATTGCATTTTTCACAGCAACATGAAACGTTAAAACATTATTTTTTTAAAACTTTACATTTTGAGTTGATTTGCCTATAATTGATATTTCCGTCCCGTTCATTTACACAATACAAACATTATGATGTAATTTTAATTGAATGTAACAGAAATCAGTAATAACAGTCGTCATCTTAATCTGAAACTTGCATTATATCTCATCGCACTGTCCATTTTTGTAAAAATTTTATTCCATATTAAATTGTTCTTTTACACCACGAAAATTGGGAAAATCTGATATTTATATTCATCTACATTTATATGAAATTCAGCCTAAATTATTATCTTAAATGTTTAAAAATTTCTTTAAATAAACATTCAAAACGAATTACAGCGACCGAGTAACTCAGTGCTAGATGAATTTGTCCGCAGTGGAAAGTTCACTATTCAATTCCGAGTAGGCTAGTAGGGAAATTTTTCATTGTCAAAACTCTTAGAAAATACCACTGTATCCACTCACACTCCTGTACATTGAGTAATGTACTCCAACCAGGAGAAAGTCTCAGGGGAATGAGACGCAGCGGGGTAATGCTGTGACTGAATGTTGATGTCATGAGATGTCATAAGGTCACACACGTGGGTACACGCATCTCCATTGGCTAACTCTCAAAGCTCAAACGATAACACTGATACACACATACTTATACTATCTTAGTTACAAAATTAGATCACGGTTAATCTCCTGTCTTTTAATCTCTCCACACAGGAAATAACATTTACAGGAGAGCGCATGTTTTTTAAACTGACGTTATAACGGTAATATTATCTATCTACTTCGCTCCAATAGTTGACGCAATATTAAGCACATTTCTTTCACGGTTAATCTCCTGATTGGAGAACAGTAACGAGTCTTTACCGGGAGTAGAAAGGTTGGTCTAGTGCCGAGATCATGGAGCATGGATCTCTATTTCATGCCCACCCGCCTTGGTAACTCAGTTGGTAAAGCACTGATGATGACTTCAGACCTGGGTTCGAATTCTGATAGCGGAATCGTATTTATGAAGGCTACTGCGAAGGGTTTTGCGGTTTTCTCGAAATTCTTTCCTTTCATACTATCATTTCATCATTTCATTTTCACATTCATTATGAACATTCAATATATTTTACCTAAACAAGTGCGGCACGAAGTAGTATTGTGACTTGTGTATAGATAACATTAGTCTATGGAAGTTAAGTACGCTTTCATGCGGTTGGAAGGGAACTCAAGTGAGACTGTAACGGAATATTAAGACGTGCAGTCTCAATCGACAGATGGCAGCACCCGACTGATTCCCGATATCTGCATGAGGGCGAACATTCGAACTTCAACATTATTCCACTTGGAGAATTGATAAGGTACAAAAAGCACACTAGAGATCGCAGCGCTAGCCTCCGGGCCCCTTTTCCGCATGAGAAAATAATATCTGTACCCCGATGCGCCTACATGGCGTGTAAAGAAGACAGCTTTTTTTTTATTCGAAATATGCATTTGACAAAAATATGAAATATATATAAAACACACACACAGTATATCAAATCTTGTAAGCCTATATTTTTTTGTAATACTTTTTTTTTTTTGGTGAATTTCTACTTTCCTAACATCAAACATATTTTAAAAAATGTATTGTTTGTTTTATTGTTTTGTTCTATTTTATGAATTAATGTTTGTTACAATTTTTCATCTCGATTTAATAATATTCAATATTGTAATTATATGTAAATATTAATTTCAATCACTTCAAATATAATAAGCAGTAAAACATTAAATCAGTATTGTTAATTAATTATATATACACAGGAGCTTTCATTCTGTAAAACAAACAATCAAGATAATTACCAGCAAATATCAATTAACGTTTCGATTTGTTTCGTTGTTAAACAATTCCATTTTTATAATAACAAATGTAATACTTCAGTAAATTTTAATTAAATTTGAGTTTTGTGTTATAAAAAAGAAACCATGCATTAGAAAATATCTGGAAAAGCAGCAAGAATATTAAAAATTTAAATACCGGTATATAATATTTCAAAAATTCCTCAGTAAATAACTATGTAATATAGAACTTCGAAATGTAAAGAACTATAAGCGGTCGAATTTTTTATAGTCTGAGGAATTTTGAATGTTTGTACTTATATATCCTATTAAATCTTTCCTGAAAAAATATCCTAAGTTTAGTGAAGAGAAATGACAAAACATTTCATTACAAACGTTTATACATAATGGACAAGTTGCATGAAGAATATTTTAAACCTTTAGAGAGAGAGAGAGAGAGAGAGAGAGCAAGAGAGAGAACCGCTTCAATTAAAAGTGGGGTGAGGGTTTGCACTCATTTAGAAATTTATTACCTTCAAGCAAACAAGCTACTCAATCCGAGAATAAAGTATTTATACTGCAGAGCCAATTGTTCGCTTTCATAACGAGAGACCATTTCGCTTAACTAGGCAATGCCATATCCCACTCATTCGCTACAGCCATGAAGCTTGTCAGATTCTTAAACAGAAGATTTGAAGTAGGAATAAATCTTACTGTAAAGTAAGTACGTGTTACTTACAAAAAGCAAGTTACAACGTAAAACTTTCAGTATGTTATGTTATTTTCTGTAGATTACGTTGCTTATAGGAGGATTTAATATCTTCATACCTTTCCAAAATGTTTATATATTAACCAAAAAGTAAAATAATTCAAATCTATTTTGTTTTTATAAGTACGCATATACAAACATTCAGATTTGTTCTTATTCGTGAAAATTTCAATCTTATATATTTTTGTGATGTTCTGTATAAATAATTCTTCCTATGCTAGTTTTTCTGGAAACTATCCTCATAATAGACTCTATTTCAGAATCTATTCAACACGATCTTCGCCTAGTTTTGTTGAGTTTCATCTTTGTGAAAAATTATTCACATATAAATGCTCCCAAATATTGCCGTTACATTTTCTGCAAACTTACGAGCGAGATGAAATTTAAACAAATAAGTAATAAAACGTTTAAAACTGTTAACAACATGGCGTTATAACTTTTAGTTAGATTTTCAAAATTTTAGTTTTTGGACTACCTACTTATATTTTCAAATGTTTTTTATAATCATCGGTGATTTTCATCCTATCATCTTCCGCAAAGTTCTTGTATTCCTGGGGATTATATACATCGCAATGTCGCTGTACCTTAAATTTCTTAAAGATAATGTGTTTTTTACACATTATACATTGTGCCTCTCTATCATCATTACGGCTTCAAAGCTTGAATAACCAATATTCATGTTAAGATTGAATAACAGCTACTGCTGATTCTAGAACTAGAAGTGCGATTTCAACACCAATTAATGGTCTTCATAATTACACTGATGTCCCTACCGTAGCTAATTTAATTGACATATATTTCTGATATATGTTTATTCACAACACTTCTTTACATGTAATGGTGTACCTCACATTTCTGTATCCGGTGCCACCATTAACATATTATTACAATAACACATTATTTGCAGTACACGTCTACACACATACTCTCAATTCCGCTATGTACCTTTTTTATTACTTGGTCAATCTCCCCTTCAGTATTTCCCTACATTTCATTTGCTATTCTCTATTTGTTCATTAATCCTAATATATCTAATATTATATACTCCTTTCACACCCCCCCTTTTCCTCTAACTACTATTCACTAAAATCTCAATTTCAATTTTTCTCTATAAATTATCATATTGAATTATTTGCCTATTTGTTCTTTGAACTTTTATTCAATTACTGTTCCAACATTCAAATGTTAGTACTAATTTTGTGCTGACACTTGTTCATTTCTCTAAACTCTTTCTCACTATTTTCACTCATTTCTATTTGCGCACACTTTCACTTTCACACTATTCTGCTTACACCTAATCCATTGTCACAATTCTCACTTCCTATAAATACTTATATTTTATTTTACACCACTGCTTATACACTTTCTCTCTCCCCTATACTTCTCGATCTTTTCCACTTTCACTATACTTGCACTTTTTGATCACAACCCCACTTTTTTTTTACACATATCAAATATCTCTGCTAAATCCTCAACTGTCGCAAATTCTTACCTTTCTTTACTGTTCGTCTCCGCCTTATTTCTGACTTTGTCTTTCTTTCTATTTATTTCTTCTTCTATTCCTCTTTTATTTCCCCCCACGCTTTCACTTTCACATACTAGATTTCCACTTACACTCGCACTCTTATTCTTTACACTACTTTCTTCCCTATCACTTCCTGACTCTTGGTTTCTCTTTTTATCACCCCTCGCCTTTTTTCTAGCAATTTAATTGTATAATGAACAAAAATGGGCCAGCCTTCTATAAATAAAAGTATAAATATAAAACATAGTTAATTCTTCCCATCATTCCAACAATATAAATTATACTACATTTTGCTACAAAATAATAAAACAAACATAATGCATATAGGCCTACAAAATTCTAAAGTGTCTCACTACTAATTGTCATCGTGTTGTTTTTAATAGGCACTATAAAGCAAGCAATCTTATGAGTAATATTACCTGTACACTTATTCACCCCTGCCATCCCTCTCGTGGCGAAATAGGGGAAGAGTACAAAGGCCCGCGTGCTCGACTGTATGCATGGCGAGCGAAGTATTCATCGCGGGCTGATGCTGACATGTCTGATTTATAGCAATAAATGATTGCATCCAAAGCTGAATAAAATTGTATCCTTGATTAGTCAAGTGGTTCTGCTAGTAAACATAGGCCTGACTAAATATGCCCCTGAAATTATTTTATTTTCTCCTGAAACGTGTATTGTAGACGTAGTGGTTGCAATCTTATTCCGGGGAGGTCTTCAGTAATAATCTCACAGTTCTAGAATCCATAATTTAGTGGATTGAAGATCATGCGGTACTTCTGAGCACTGTAAGTTATTTCACAATGCATCTTATTTTAAAATATTTCGACATACTGTATGTGTTCTTTTTCGACCAAAAGCGATTAGTCTAATCGCGTGATTTAGCGAATAACGTTATCTTAAGCCAAATACATATTCCAGTGGTATTAACTAAGCTCATCATGTCAATATTTATACTGTGTGTAAATATCAGTAACTTTAGTCTAGATCAGGCATGCCCAGTCGGGGCAACTCCATCCTTCAAACAAGGTACGACAGATATCTTTAATGCTTGTGCCTGCATGGTATTCTGAGATTCTACGTCACTGTTGTACCTCGTTTGTATGCTAGACCTGTCCCGGCTGGGCGTGCCTGGTCTAGATGGTGATGAATAATAAGTCACCCAAGAATAATAACGGAAATATACTTACATAGTTTTCGTAAAATTTTCATATAGAACTGTTTCTAGTAATTATATCGACTCTGTCAGCAGTTATTCATAGCTGGAGGAAATTATTTTCAAGATGAATGTGAAGAAGGTGTTGGTAGTGTTCACAATTGACGCAAAGAACCGTTGTACAGAATATTAAATCTCATGCTTTGACATTGGCATTAGAAGGTGATGTAGTTAGCATCATAACTTGCGATATTACAGGACGAGTCGAGACTGTGCCGTATGTATAGTACGAATCAGCTTACTTAATACCGTAAGGGTGAAACCTAACCATTACTCCCCTGTTGCTATATATGCTAGTGCAGGCTTGCAGAAGTGGGCGCCAATTGTTCGTACGTCATAAGGCGAAATACGTCACTCATCCCTTTCTTCCACCCCCGCGTCATTGACTTGGTAGGGGAGGGGATTTGTTTTCAGTGACTGTGTTATGTGATTGCGTACGGACCACAGATACGTCATTCAACGCCAGTGAACTGTGTACGGTGAACCAACACTTTCCCCATGCTTTTACCCCTCTCTCGCTAGTTCTGCAACCCTGTCCTAATGGATTATAGTGATTTTCTAGATGTCAGGTTGAATTGAGGGGCTGGGTGCAAGAAGGGCATTTTAGAGAATGTGCCGTTTTTTAGTAAAACGCTTTATTGTGTTCTCTGATCTGTTATGCATATGATCACAAAGTTGTAGTTCAAAACTGTGATCATAGAGGTCAGGAGTACCCAAAATGTAAAGGTGTGCATAGGTAACTTTATTACGGTTTGAATTTTCAACATCAATTTTCTCGAAACTTGCATTTTAGAGAAGTGCCTTTCTTGCACCCAACCCCTCAATTTTCTTTTACCAATTTTGTTTCGAATTTCGAGTCTGATAAATACGACAACTGGCAGTTATTTTCTAACAGTAATGTTGGCAACAATAATTTTGACTTGCAGTGGAAGGAGTCTGTTGAAATGGAAGTACCCCGATTGTAAAATTTGAACGTAATTAATCATATTAATTATCTTAATATCAATACATAATTCAGTTGTGTTGCGTTGTGATTCCAATTCAACACTTTATTCAGGTAAGTGTAATTACGTAAGATATGTATAACTTACTATATTCACCTAGACCTACTTGGTATGAAATATGCACGTGGGTAATAGACAGAAATATATATTTTAGCGTTCAGGTTTTTATGAAAATGGCCAAGAGGGGAAATAGCATAGTACCGGTATGACTTCGGAGTATGTACCGGTATTGTAAGTAGGGTATACGTTTCAAAGTGATATTCTGTTTTCGGAATTCGTACAATCGTTTCGTACAAGTTCCGAAAGCAGAATTAAAGAAGAATATTAATATAATTCTGTTATATTTATTAATTGTTTGAAGCTACTGGGATTTTCTGTTCGTCAGACAGCATAATTCAAAATCATCGCTTGTAAGAAGACATACAGGGTGATTTAGGAGGAATAGTAAATACGAGTATTTTGGGTTGTAATAATATTGACTACTCTGAGCAAAAAAAAAAAAAAAATGTTAATATAAACATGTCTTCAATGTTGAATAAGTGTGGAGATACAACAGATTGAATGCTATCCATAACAAGCGTTACAAATGATAAGAAGAAAACACAAATGACTTAATTATTATATTTATTGCTTCTTTACATGGTATCAATACATGTAGGCCTAAACAGTTCAATGCACTTTTCTGCTCTACTGAAAACGCTAGGTGTTGCTCTTTTAACGTGGTCTTGTTATTTTATCAGGGCAGCACTATTGATAATGCAAGCGAACATTCGTCCCTTGTATTTACTTGGTTTTTGTAACTTCGCCTTTCATCCACCCACACAGACAAAAATAAACAGCAGTAAGATCTGGGGACCTTGGTAGTCAATTCACATAGCTCATCCATCGTTCGGAGAATGTAAAATTTATATGACGTATCATCCGATTGTTAAAATATACAGGAGCTTCGTTATGCTGGAAAGACATGCCCATCCTTGTAGTGAAGGGAATTACGAACAGCAGTTTCTGAACACTCATTACGAACAATGCTGCCCTGAGACGATTCCAGAGGAGCGACACGTACTATTTCTGTGTACGATTTTTAGTAGGTTATATTACGACGCTTTATCAACATCTTAGGTTATTTAGCGTGTGAATGAGATGAAGGTGATAATGCCGGTGAAATGAGTCCGGGATCCAGCACCGAAAGTTACCCAGCATTTGCTCATATTGGGTTGAGGAAAAACCCCGGAAAAAACCTCAACCCGGGCCACCCGGTCTCGCGGCCAGACGCGCTAACCGTTACTCCACAGATGTGGACGTCATTAGTCGATCCTTCATACAATTTGTAAGGCTTTTTACGCGTATAATTTAAATAGCTGTCTCCCCACACCTATTGAAAATTGGATACATGTTTATATGAACTCTTTACTCAGAATAGTTCATACTACCATCCCCTAAAATACATATTTACTACTCCTGCTGAATCACCCTGTACAAACATTGACTAAGTGAAGCATTGGAATAATTGTGAAATATATAAAATAATTTCATTTCTGTCATGGGAATCGTTGCTTCGTCATTGAAACGGATGTTCGCAAGTTCAAACGTGGCAACGGGCTATAGAGTTTTAAGAACTATAAAATCGTTATCATGACTTTTATTCTAAGGGAAATAAAGTGGAGATCCAGGTCGAAGATTAATAGCACTAATATGGTCCTTATTTCTCATCGAGGACTCCAAGAAAAATTTTCGTGCAATATCTCACCTCTGTAAAAATGTTGTGTTATTACTACTGCTGTTGATCGATCAAAATATTTAATCGATTAACTATTTGAATTCAATCGAGCAATCGATAGATTAATCGAGTTTTAATCGAGTTGCAAAAAATGTTTTAATATTGGCCTACTGTATGTAATAAACAATTATTATTAAATTTAACTTGTATTCGGTGATAAGCATAAGTATTAAATATTGTATATCTGTATACTGTATATTGTATCGTTATATTAGAAAACAACTATTTTAATTACTTACTAACATACTTATTATGAGACTTATAATTTATTGTGTCAATTTCTCTTGAATTTTTTTAGACAAACATAAATAACAAAAAGTATGAAGACCTACCTAGTTAATACTGCTTCATCTATGATTTTAAAC
Organism: Periplaneta americana; assembly: GCF_040183065.1. NCBI lineage: Eukaryota > Metazoa > Arthropoda > Insecta > Blattodea > Blattidae > Periplaneta > Periplaneta americana. The sequence goes on along the minus strand of NC_091118.1, from coordinate 127,649,958 downwards.
ATGTGAGTGCATTCAAATGCTCAGAATTAAGTATCGCTATACGTTTAATAACAATGTTTCCTGCGTCACTAAACATGAAAAAACTTTTTTCTGTAGAGTTCTTCTCCACGATCGTTCAATTTAAATCCAAACGTTTCACCGAGTTTACCTCTCAAATTCTCATATGACATAATGGAGTTTACACTTTTCACAAACCACAGAAGACTGATATTTTTTCTTTATCAAACTAACACATAACCTTCACATACAAACTCAGTACAGAAACTGCAACTGCAAAAGTACAGCGGTCGAAACAGAAGACTGGCCCCTATTGTAATCGAATTACCAGATTTTAAAAAGAGAAGAAGGTAGTTACGCTCTCACTTGCACACAGTGTAGACATGGCTATTTTATAAGGGATGAGGGGGGACGAATCCCAGAAAAATATGTATTTCATATGCTAGGAAGATGAGCCGACACTAAGGTGGAAGTTTTCTTGGAAAGCCATAAAACTTAATAAGGGTTTCGCATTGTGTTTCAACTTTCAATAAAAGTAGACTAGGTCACTGTCATAGTATCTCCATCTCTTTCTGAAGTGTTTGTGCTGAGATTTTCCCTACGCTACCTGGTTTACAGTTAGAAAATAACAGTACTATTGTGCTCTTAAGTAAGCATTTTCCGAGAGAGAAATATTGTCGGAATTTTTAGTATGAGTTTGTATTAACAAAATAATTAATATCAACTACAACGGATTAATTTTAATCGACTCGATTATTCGATTAAATATTTTAGATCGATTAATCTTACAACAGAAATTGATCGATTAATCGATTAAATCCCAAAACAGTAGTTATTACTAGGCTCTGCAATCCAGCTACCTATAAACTGGAATGAAGTTGCGTGATTCGAAGTATATGTGGCGTCACAGCGCAGGTACAGGTACGTTCATATTCAAAATAGTTACGCATCCTCTGCCCTCTTCCTCTAGAAAGTCAAAACCGGGACGCAGTCACAGTGAGTAGTCTTATCGATCACTGCACTTACTAGTAGTATTATTTAAATAACTACATCTTTGTGGCTGATTGAAGGTTCATTGCAGCGGTAAAGTGCCTTAGGTAAGACGCTCAAGCGTGTAATATTGCAGGACATAGTTGAGGATATGTAAACAGATATATTCACTGTCAATATAGACAACATTACACATAAATTGTGTAAAATGAACGTAAAAGTAACAAGAACAGTGCACTGAAAGACACTACATCACCAAAGGGCACACAAAGTGTGTTCAACGTAATCCAAAAGGAACAGTACCATAAAAACTGGAAATTATGAGCGACATTTAGCATGGATTTGCGTAACGTACCATGATGTTCAGTGACAACATCCCAATTAATAACTTAAATAATCTACATTTTAGACAATTTCTAGAGAAGTACATAGAAAATTAGTGGGTTTTCAGTGATGAGCGACAAGCAATATCCTAATGAAACACGAAAAAATATCAGACAATAGGAATATCTTGTACTACATCATGCACCAATAACGTCATGTGCTATTGAAAGAATTTCTTGCAATATAAAATCATTTCTAGTGACATCCACACATGTTCAAGTTCCGTAACTTACGAATGAACGTTATTCTTCACTGCTAAGATCACGACGAAAATGAACATCACGGCTCAAACATGTGTTTACTATTATAGCTTCAGAATGTCTGGAGTTGACTATACTCCACGAACACGCAGCGACGACCTGTTTGTTTATATAGTTATCCGTTGCATTACCTGTGTTCGGAGTACTAAATACCCAATGTGTCTTTAAGGGTATATGTACGTGAACGACCACAAATATTATCAGAAAATGCAGGCTCTAAATTTCTAAAATGTTATAGGAAAATGACCTCACAATTGGACAAAAATTACAAGGTACCACAATAAGACTTACTAGAACTTAAATATCGGATAAAAGTATAAAAAAGGTTACTAATAATATTTTTATAATTAATTTTTACTTTAAATTAAATTTTCCAAAATTTGAAAATTTTAACACATATTATTCGTAACTCCACAACCATAGAATTCTGAAATTTCGTACACTGATTTAACATGCATTTATGCAAAAGGTAGGCTGCAATAACGCCCATATCTTTTAAAATGAAAATTAGGTCACGAAACATTATGTAAATTTTAATACATTTTGTATAGGACAAATAAAAAATTAATTGTATTAAAATAAACAACTCTACATGTCTGAGAGTAGTCTACTTTTCAGAAATAAGTGTTTATTACATTCAGGAAAAATATTAAATATGTCAGAGAGACCATAAAAATGTTATGGTTACCAAATGATGTAAGTGAAAATTTCTTTTTTTTCCATACTATGATAAAACTGGTTTGAAAAATATTATTAGTAACCTTTTTCATACTTTTATCAGATATTTATGTTCTAATAAGTCTTGTTGTGGTATCTTGTAATCTTTGTCCAATTGTGAGTTCGTTTCCTTATAACATTTTAGATATTTAGATCCTGCATTTTCTGATAATAATAGTGGTCATTCACGTACATATACCCTTAACTTCAGTCTTTAGGTAGCTGGAATACGGAGCCTACTTATTATAATGGTACCATATTAGTAAAAGTAGTCTAGACTTGCCCACACTGCCCCGTAATCAATAGTGTACCGTTATACCGTATTACCTTGGGATTCGAACTAGGAATAGTTCAATTTAGGTTTATATCCTTCATGCAATTAAATAGTAGGTTGTTTGAATTATAATAGGCATTAAAGGCATTAAAGGCGGGAGTGCCGCAGGGCTCCGTATTAGGACCACTACTTTTCTCTATCTACATTAATGACGTATCAAAGAACTTACAGTATTGCCGATATCACCTCTATGCCGACGACCTGCAACTTTATATGCATTCCAGACCCAATACGATAAATGAATCGATTGACAAGTTAAATTGTGACCTAGCCACTGTCTCCACTTGGGCGGCCAATTTCGGACTCGCACTTAATCCAAGTAAGACTCAAGCCATAATTATTTGACATAAGCGTTTAGTTAACTCCCTTAATAACAGTATTCTTTCAGTTGTTACCCTTAACAACACGCTAATCCCTTATTCATCTGTCGTAAAAAATCTTGGCTTCTTTTTTGATAATAATCTAAGTTGGAATTTTCAAGTTAAAGAAAAGATAAAAAAAATCTGTTTCTCCATTCACTCTTTGAGTCGCTTGAGAAACTTCTTGCCCCAGCAACTAAAACTTACCCTAATACAAACCCTAGTAATGCCGCACTTCGATTATTGTGACGTTTTGTTAAGTGACCTAAGTTCTGAACTGTCAGTCAAGTTACAGCGAGCTCAGAATATGTGCGTCAGATACGTGTGCAACATCCGACGATATGATCACATATCACCGTCCTTCGCAAGTCTCTCGTGGCTCCGACTTAAAGAATGCAGAACTTTACACTCTTTGTCTTTACTCTTTCGAATTCTGCACACCTCAACACCAAATTACCTTTCGTCTCGTTTCTCTTATCTATACTCTAACCACGACGTAAATACCAGACCACTTATCTGTGCCACGCTAAATATACCTCTTCTTAGAACATCTTGTTATTCCTCATCTATGCAATATCCTCCTCGCGTCAATGGAATTCCTTGTCACAAAGTATTAGGGGCTGCAAGACAACAAACACCTTTAAGAACAGCTTAAAAGATAACCTTATTAGCACTTCATTCCAATCATACTGATTTAAACTATCACTGACTACACTGTTACTTTTTTCTTTAGACATCATCTTGATTGTGCTGTATTTTCAAAATTGTCTCATAGACTAATAATCTCTTTCTATTATCTAATATCATTTGAAATATATTAACATTCTATGTATTTTAGTTTAATTCTGCTACACAGTTTATTTCAGTGTTTAATTAATAGTTCATAGTATTTTGTTGTTTAATTTGTAAATAACTCTTGTATAAATGTAACTCTCATCTAAATCAAATTGTTGAATTCTTTGTAAGTTCATGCATATGTATATATACTTTTTGCTGGTTGAGTGGAAGAGAAGGCCTTACGGCCTAAACTCTGCCAGCTAAAATAAATCATTATTATTATTATTATTATTATTATTATTATTATTATTATTATTATTATTATTATAAAGCGATGTTTCGTCATAGAGCACGATAATATCTTTGTTTGATACCATGAAGGACGGTAATAGTAGCGCCATTCCAGATGTAAGTATATGAGGAATTTGAGATATGTATCGATATTACCCAATTCTTTGTGAGTGGCTTGTCCATTAGGTCGGTAGGGCGGAGGGACGCGGGCGCACAGATGATGCGGATTGCGCACGCCTGGACAACGAATCTCCCGTTGAGGCGAGCGAGCGTGGCCCGTGTTGATGTTCAGTTGTCTCCTGCCCGCGGTAATAAAGCAAGTACAGACACGTGAAGAGCGAACGCAACTGCAGAAGACTTGACACGCCCCATTGTTGAAATGGAGAATCTATCATAGGTCTCCGTATTCCTATTTCAAAACCAGCTGGTGATAATTTATGAAGTAACTTTGTTTAAAGGGAAACGCCCTGAACGAACGGCATACAACATGGAAATTCGTTTTAGTTTATACTTAAATAGTATGAAAGCTGTGTGATATTATACGGAAATATAAGACATTGTTCTTAATTTGTCATTAACCTCATAATATAAAATTGACAGGACCTTGCAACTTTCATAGATGTTTTTAAATCTTGGACTATTGCAAGATGTCAACATTACAATGTGTTATGAAAAGTTTTGAAACAAATGGGTGTTTCGTTCCGTCATAATATTTATTCTCAAGTAAAAAGAACAAGAAGGCAATATTTGTCGTTGTAGTTTTTTTGTGTGTTTGTGTATTATGTGTTGCGTCTTCTAAGTGTTAGCTAGTGTTGTAAGAAACTAAAGTAGAACAGAGATAATTAAAACTGATAACCACCAGAGAGATATTTCAGTCACAAGATTACCAACACAACAATGATGCGTTCGCACTGGACTATGGAGTTAATCTGCCTTGCCTTGGCCCTGTTTTTAACAAGTAAGTACTGATTTCCGTAGTTCATATCGTTGTTGCTTACCATGGGCATCTTTCAGTAAACACTGGCCTATGACATAATATATGTATTGGGCATTAATGTTATAGAAATTAAGAATTTGCATCTTTTTTAATCATTAAAACGTCGAAAAACGAGCATTCAAAGAAAATGTGAGAACGTCTTCTTTCATGTACATGGAAAAAATGTTGAGAGAGTCTTGTATATATCAAATTTTAATTATGATTTTAGAGAAAATAAGTCACGTAATCTTTGTCATAAAGGTCACAATGATGTTGTAGGTAAATTTTATAAAATAATCTCATTAAACACGAAAGATCTTAAGAATGTCTGCAGTTCCTGGACAACTCTCTCTCTCTCTCTCACACACACACACACACACACACACACACACACACTCTCTCTCTCTCTCTCTCTCTCTCTCTTTTTCAATTTCTAATAAACATACGGACACTGAAATTGGCTAACGTTGATTAATATTGAAAATTGACAAAAATAATTAATCAGGTAGGCCTACATAAATTTTAATGCGCAAAAAGGGTATTTTATAATCTTTAAGAACCTTTTTATGAAATTAACTTCTAGCCTATGAAACTTTACAGTCCTTTATTGTACATGCAAACTTATAGTCGCTTCTCCTGCGAATTTCTTCTTTAATGTATTGTAGACAGTATTATTTTTTGTGTGATCGTGCAACCCAGGTTTTTGCTGACCTCTGATATACTGGAACGACTCTGATACCTCCTTTAATTGCTGGTTTAATTGCTCGATTATCTTGCTATTACGACCCTTACCCCGAAGGGTTTGCAGTTGCAATGTTTGACTATCTTCGTAATGTCTTTTGCTAGGAAGTAGTGTTCCCAGTGCTGCAATTCGATCTTATCTACGTGCTTGGAAAGTCATAACTGGAGTGAGCTGCCGGTTTTGTGCCTTGCTGCAAGCAACTTTGCAACGGAGAGCTGTAGAACAAGATGACTTTGTTAACTTCTCTATTTATCAGTCCTGTATTTTCAGTTTTTCTTTCAATATCCGGTCGCAGCTTATTCTAATGTTTTTTAACCTTCTGGGAACTCCATACTGTAGGATCGAGACGGTACCGTTTGTCATCTAAGAGAATAAAGTGACAGACATTTATATTTCCCCAGGATTCGAATGCATAATTTTTATATCGTAAAATGCTTAACTATAGATTAATGATAGTGTAATGAATCGCACTTCCAGAATCTATTTTCCGTGGAAGACGAATGAATGACAAGTCATACTTGCGGAGAAAAATACTGATGCGTTTCAATTAACAAGAGTAATAATGATTTTTTAATATATTAAGACAAACATTAATATATGAAGCTGCCATAATCAATGCTCTAAGAACGAACGTGTTGAAAACAAATTATATTCCTAACATGTTAGTGGAATAATAAAAATAACACTGGGATAAAAAAGTGATATTATACTGATATTTTACATCATTATGGTAGTTTCTGCGTTACATTTTATATAATAGTGAAACATGATAATTTACCTCAAAATGAAGTAATAATTTGCAAGCTGCAGATACAATATTTAGGCTATAACATTTGTAAAATATTCCTGTTTATAAGACACATAAAAAGTTATTTCTTTTATAAGCCAAGAATAAACATGCGCTAGGTGAGAGACTAAGACTAAAGAAAATGATGGTCTGCAAATATCAACGTATGGCTGAAGTACGCCTTCCTAGGACAAATGATACAAAGACAGGACAAGGTGGAGTACGAATGGAATGGAATTTCGGGAGGAGGCACTATGGCCCAGCACTGCGATCTGTTGCGATCTATTTCGCTAACCCTCATGCTAGGCGCATTCCCAAAGCCACACCGGCTGACTACACTAAGGTTCGCTGTGTACCCAGGTTTCAAGCTGGCAAACCCAATCGTCCCTAGATCAGTCCTCTCCGTGCCTTGTCAGCCGACGTTCGGGGAATGCTATGGAATGGTGACAAGATGGAGAAATATTGACGGATTAATCAGATTCCTAATATGGAGAAACGGGAGAATCCCGATAAAAACCCCAACTGCGATCTTGTTCGCCACAAGTGTCACTATGGATTTTTTAAATTTAAAATCCTAGGCCTGACCGTGAATTGAATCTGAACCGCCTGCAATACAGGCTGAAGGTTTAACCACAGCCACCGCAGAGGTTATGAGCAGTAGGACGACGAACAAAAAAAAAAACTGGTTGGATTAGATGGAATAGGACTCTGAACCGTAATGAAATATTGAGAGGAGAAGGAGGAAGATTGACATTAATGCTTTATATGTCAACCAACAATATTTTTTCAGTGACAAACTAGCACAAGAAGGACATAACATGTGTTTACAGTTTACATATGACAGCCGGAAGGTTCTACTCCAGATGACGGCGGGAATTTGTCTTTGCCAAACTTTCAGAAAGGTCCCAGCGTTCATACAGTCTCCTATAAAAATTGAGTATGGAGGTCTTCTCGGACCGTGTTGGTCTCATTCTAGTGTCCAGCTATGAAAACATGAAACTGACTTCATGGTGATTACATATATCCTATTTATATGTAGCCTATACCCAATGTCCCAAATTTTACTCTCACGAACTAGTAAATTCTGAATGAAAATGGAGACTGAAATATTACTGACAAAACGGCGCCAGAAGAACTTTTAATTATACAATTAGTAAACACTCTACAACATAGAATGTCGTAAAATTAATAGTAAACACTATTACACGCGCTGTATGTGATGTCATGATAACTCATGTGGTAGGAACATTGATTTGGTTCGTAAGTACAATTTAGGTTCGCGTCTCTTCCCTTTTCTTTTAGCCTATTGATTTTGATTTATTCCGTCTCAATGCCATTTAAATAAGCTTGACGTTCAATGAAAAATCCTTAGTGACAATTCTAGCGGACAAGGTCGCTGTTGGGGTTTTTCTAAGGGTTCTCCCATTTCTTCATATTAGGTATCTACTAGTGTCCTGCAATGTTCTAACATGAGAGAAGCAACTAACACATTATAAACTTCCCCTTATTTCATATGAAAAACTAATCGCAAGATAGCCTATGTGCTAAAATCCTTAAGCGCTCAAAGCATTGAGGGATGAGAGTGAGGGCAGTGAATATTTTTATAAAAAGGTGTAGCAGACACAACAAGCCTCTCCTGCAGAGCGAACATCGGCGAATATCGAACTTCGCCTACTCGACAAACTTGACACGAACATGGCGCCTGAATGCACAACGCTTGTATCTACACCATTCTGTCAACATTTCTCCATTCGGTCACCATTTCATAGCATTCCCCAAACGCCGGCTGGTGACGCAGGGAGCGGACTTTCCTAGGACGAGTGGGATTGCCTCGAATCTAGGGTACGCAGGGGACCTTAGTGTAGTTAGCCGGTGTGAATTTGGGAATGCGTCTAGGTTGTGGGTTAGCGAAATAGATCTTGAAAGATCATAACGTCCCCCTCTCGAAATTCCATTCCATTCCATCCACCACTCTATCTTACACTCATCACGTGGCTGTTTGATTCCTTAACTGTAAAGTAAATGTCGGGTACTAAAACACCGTGACGAATCCTTCGACTCATCTCCTTAAAATATAATCTCTATGGGCCATATTCATACACATTCTTAGCTCGGGCTTCCGGTGGACGATCAACAAACTAATGTTTTTCATATTCATAAACCAGTGTTAGCGATATGATATGATATGACATGATATGATATGACATGATATGACATGACATGACATGACATGACAAATATGACATGACATGATATGATATGATATGATATGATATGATATGATATGATATGATATGATGTTATATGATATGATATGATGTGATATGATATGATATGATATGATATGATATGATATGATATGATATGATATGATATGATATGATATGATATGATATGAATCCCGTACAAAGAATCAGTCGATAGCCGGGGCTAGTTTAGCACGCTCGTAGCGCGGGCTAGCGAAATGTCTATGAACAGCACCCCAAATTACTAATTCCATCAACGCTAAATAATATCGCAATGTAACAGTTCAAATAACATATCATTGTATGAGCCACTCGTAGATAGGAACTTGAAAGGCCTTTAAAATGGCGGAATATATCCGGAATCGTTTTGTGAATATAAATTCATAAATGGAAAAAAAAAAAAAAATCTTCATTACGTTTCACCTCCTGCTGACAGTCCACTGCGATATAGGGGAAGGTATTTATCTTGTGCCCAGGCACATATTGCGGGCCACCCTATTCGTGTGTTCAGCACGGCACAGGCCACCGCTGACACAACACAGGATAGTCCATGACGAGAGACATACGCCCAGTACCGTAGATCATCTCTTCAATTGCCCATGTCCAGAATAGAACCATGGACCATTTCGATGGTAAGCGCATACGCTACCCACAGAAACAAGGCGACTGAGAAAAGAAGACAGTAGAATGCTTATTTTTTAATTGTTTGATATCTTAGTCTCCTTAATTATTAGAATGTGTAAGCCAATATATACTTTTAAGGAACGACTCAGTGTATATGTTTACTCAGAACATTGCAAAAAGGACGTCCAGGTAATGTTATTGACAAGTAAAATGTGACAATAGATTTCACAGTTTTCTTTGTAGTAGTAGTAGTAGTAGTAGTAGTAGTAGTAGTAGTAGTAGTAGTAGTAGTAGTAGTAGTAGTAGTAGTAGTAGTAGTAGTAGTAGTAGTAGTAGTAGTAGTAGTAGTAGTAGTAGTAGTAGTAGTAGTAGTAGTAGTAGTAGTAGTAGTAGTAGTAGTAGTAGTAGTAGTAGTAGTAGTAGTAGTAGTAGTAGTAGTAGTAGTAGTAGTAGTAGTAGTAGTAGTAGTAGTAGTAGTAGTAGTAGTAGTAGTAGTAGTAGTAGTAGTAGTAGTAGTAGTAGTAGTAGTAGTAGTAGTAGTAGTAGTAGTAGTAGTAGTAGTAGTAGTAGTAGTAGTAGTAGTAGTAGTAGTAGTAGTAGTAGTAGTAGTAGTAGTAGTAGTAGTAGTAGTAGTAGTAGTAGTAGTAGTAGTAGTAGTAGTAGTAGTAGTAGTAGTAGTAGTAGTAGTAGTAGTAGTAGTAGTAGTAGTAGTAGTAGTAGTAGTAGTAGTAGTAGTAGTAGTAGTAGTAGTAGTAGTAGTAGTAGTAGTAGTAGTAGTAGTAGTAGTAGTAGTAGTAGTAGTAGTAGTAGTAGTAGTAGTAGTAGTAGTAGTAGTAGTAGTAGTAGTAGTAGTAGTAGTAGTAGTAGTAGTAGTAGTAGTAGTAGTAGTAGTAGTAGTAGTAGTAGTAGTAGTAGTAGTAGTAGTAGTAGTAGTAGTAGTAGTAGTAGTAGTAGTAGTAGTAGTAGTAGTAGTAGTAGTAGTAGTAGTAGTAGTAGTAGTAGTAGTAGTAGTAGTAGTAGTAGTAGTAGTAGTAGTAGTAGTAGTAGTAGTAGTAGTAGTAGTAGTAGTAGTAGTAGTAGTAGTAGTAGTAGTAGTAGTAGTAGTAGTAGTAGTAGTAGTAGTAGTAGTAGTAGTAGTAGTAGTAGTAGTAGTAGTAGTAGTAGTAGTAGTAGTAGTAGTAGTAGTAGTAGTAGTAGTAGTAGTAGTAGTAGTAGTAGTAGTAGTAGTAGTAGTAGTAGTAGTAGTAGTAGTAGTAGTAGTAGTAGTAGTAGTAGTAGTAGTAGTAGTAGTAGTAGTAGTAGTAGTAGTAGTAGTAGTAGTAGTAGTAGTAGTAGTAGTAGTAGTAGTAGTAGTAGTAGTAGTAGTAGTAGTAGTAGTAGTAGTAGTAGTAGTAGTAGTAGTAGTAGTAGTAGTAGTAGTAGTAGTAGTAGTAGTAGTAGTAGTAGTAGTAGTAGTAGTAGTAGTAGTAGTAGTAGTAGTAGTAGTAGTAGTAGTAGTAGTAGTAGTAGTAGTAGTAGTAGTAGTAGTAGTAGTAGTAGTAGTAGTAGTAGTAGTAGTAGTAGTAGTAGTAGTAGTAGTAGTAGTAGTAGTAGTAGTAGTAGTAGTAGTAGTAGTAGTAGTAGTAGTAGTAGTAGTAGTAGTAGTAGTAGTAGTAGTAGTAGTAGTAGTAGTAGTAGTAGTAGTAGTAGTAGTAGTAGTAGTAGTAGTAGTAGTAGTAGTAGTAGTAGTAGTAGTAGTAGTAGTAGTAGTAGTAGTAGTAGTAGTAGTAGTAGTAGTAGTAGTAGTAGTAGTAGTAGTAGTAGTAGTAGTAGTAGTAGTAGTAGTAGTAGTAGTAGTAGTAGTAGTAGTAGTAGTAGTAGTAGTAGTAGTAGTAGTAGTAGTAGTAGTAGTAGTAGTAGTAGTAGTAGTAGTAGTAGTAGTAGTAGTAGTAGTAGTAGTAGTAGTAGTAGTAGTAGTAGTAGTAGTAGTAGTAGTAGTAGTAGTAGTAGTAGTAGTAGTAGTAGTAGTAGTAGTAGTAGTAGTAGTAGTAGTAGTAGTAGTAGTAGTAGTAGTAGTAGTAGTAGTAGTAGTAGTAGTAGTAGTAGTAGTAGTAGTAGTAGTAGTAGTAGTAGTAGTAGTAGTAGTAGTAGTAGTAGTAGTAGTAGTAGTAGTAGTAGTAGTAGTAGTAGTAGTAGTAGTAGTAGTAGTAGTAGTAGTAGTAGTAGTAGTAGTAGTAGTAGTAGTAGTAGTAGTAGTAGTAGTAGTAGTAGTAGTAGTAGTAGTAGTAGTAGTAGTAGTAGTAGTAGTAGTAGTAGTAGTAGTAGTAGTAGTAGTAGTAGTAGTAGTAGTAGTAGTAGTAGTAGTAGTAGTAGTAGTAGTAGTAGTAGTAGTAGTAGTAGTAGTAGTAGTAGTAGTAGTAGTAGTAGTAGTAGTAGTAGTAGTAGTAGTAGTAGTAGTAGTAGTAGTAGTAGTAGTAGTAGTAGTAGTAGTAGTAGTAGTAGTAGTAGTAGTAGTAGTAGTAGTAGTAGTAGTAGTAGTAGTAGTAGTAGTAGTAGTAGTAGTAGTAGTAGTAGTAGTAGTAGTAGTAGTAGTAGTAGTAGTAGTAGTAGTAGTAGTAGTAGTAGTAGTAGTAGTAGTAGTAGTAGTAGTAGTAGTAGTAGTAGTAGTAGTAGTAGTAGTAGTAGTAGTAGTAGTAGTAGTAGTAGTAGTAGTAGTAGTAGTAGTAGTAGTAGTAGTAGTAGTAGTAGTAGTAGTAGTAGTAGTAGTAGTAGTAGTAGTAGTAGTAGTAGTAGTAGTAGTAGTAGTAGTAGTAGTAGTAGTAGTAGTAGTAGTAGTAGTAGTAGTAGTAGTAGTAGTAGTAGTAGTAGTAGTAGTAGTAGTAGTAGTAGTAGTAGTAGTAGTAGTAGTAGTAGTAGTAGTAGTAGTAGTAGTAGTAGTAGTAGTAGTAGTAGTAGTAGTAGTAGTAGTAGTAGTAGTAGTAGTAGTAGTAGTAGTAGTAGTAGTAGTAGTAGTAGTAGTAGTAGTAGTAGTAGTAGTAGTAGTAGTAGTAGTAGTAGTAGTAGTAGTAGTAGTAGTAGTAGTAGTAGTAGTAGTAGTAGTAGTAGTAGTAGTAGTAGTAGTAGTAGTAGTAGTAGTAGTAGTAGTAGTAGTAGTAGTAGTAGTAGTAGTAGTAGTAGTAGTAGTAGTAGTAGTAGTAGTAGTAGTAGTAGTAGTAGTAGTAGTAGTAGTAGTAGTAGTAGTAGTAGTAGTAGTAGTAGTAGTAGTAGTAGTAGTAGTAGTAGTAGTAGTAGTAGTAGTAGTAGTAGTAGTAGTAGTAGTAGTAGTAGTAGTAGTAGTAGTAGTAGTAGTAGTAGTAGTAGTAGTAGTAGTAGTAGTAGTAGTAGTAGTAGTAGTAGTAGTAGTAGTAGTAGTAGTAGTAGTAGTAGTAGTAGTAGTAGTAGTAGTAGTAGTAGTAGTAGTAGTAGTAGTAGTAGTAGTAGTAGTAGTAGTAGTAGTAGTAGTAGTAGTAGTAGTAGTAGTAGTAGTAGTAGTAGTAGTAGTAGTAGTAGTAGTAGTAGTAGTAGTAGTAGTAGTAGTAGTAGTAGTAGTAGTAGTAGTAGTAGTAGTAGTAGTAGTAGTAGTAGTAGTAGTAGTAGTAGTAGTAGTAGTAGTAGTAGTAGTAGTAGTAGTAGTAGTAGTAGTAGTAGTAGTAGTAGTAGTAGTAGTAGTAGTAGTAGTAGTAGTAGTAGTAGTAGTAGTAGTAGTAGTAGTAGTAGTAGTAGTAGTAGTAGTAGTAGTAGTAGTAGTAGTAGTAGTAGTAGTAGTAGTAGTAGTAGTAGTAGTAGTAGTAGTAGTAGTAGTAGTAGTAGTAGTAGTAGTAGTAGTAGTAGTAGTAGTAGTAGTAGTAGTAGTAGTAGTAGTAGTAGTAGTAGTAGTAGTAGTAGTAGTAGTAGTAGTAGTAGTAGTAGTAGTAGTAGTAGTAGTAGTAGTAGTAGTAGTAGTAGTAGTAGTAGTAGTAGTAGTAGTAGTAGTAGTAGTAGTAGTAGTAGTAGTAGTAGTAGTAGTAGTAGTAGTAGTAGTAGTAGTAGTAGTAGTAGTAGTAGTAGTAGTAGTAGTAGTAGTAGTAGTAGTAGTAGTAGTAGTAGTAGTAGTAGTAGTAGTAGTAGTAGTAGTAGTAGTAGTAGTAGTAGTAGTAGTAGTAGTAGTAGTAGTAGTAGTAGTAGTAGTAGTAGTAGTAGTAGTAGTAGTAGTAGTAGTAGTAGTAGTAGTAGTAGTAGTAGTAGTAGTAGTAGTAGTAGTAGTAGTAGTAACACATTCATTATAATATAAAAGAAATTATTATTATTATTATTATTATTATTATTATTATGCTTGGTATTACAAAGAAGAGGAATCGCCAATATTGCTGATTTGGTTTTTAGGTGCCGGTCTCGGTCGATAGAAAGCAAGTACATCTTATAATAAGCTGAGGGTTCTGCGTGCTGAATGGATAAGTAACAAGATTTCTCTCCTGCCACTCCCCTCTCTTGTCATTATCTATTACGAGAACGACAAGCCCTAGTTACTGTAGTTCTCCCTTCTGAAAATGACACTTTTTTTCTTCCAGTCGAACTCTGTGTATAATCAGTTTCCCCAACAGAATTAGCTTGAAGCGATGATGATTGTGATGGTTAACATAATGTATAGTAGGAATAGTTGATGTGGGATACAGCAGTTGTGAAAACTTTATGTAGCTCATGATTTGTTTTAACTTCCAAGAAGTATTTAATGACTTTATATCCCGGCCAGTAACTGTATTTCATAAAATAAGTTAGCGTGCCTGCTTTTGAGTCGCGAGTCAGTGTTTCACTTTCCGATGCCTATTCTACTGCAGTTACTAGCCCTCCTAGTTACTCAAACAACAATGTTGAAAAATATTTTAAATAAATATGTACTCTATTCCAGCAGTCAATTGATCCATCATTACAGGGACGCTGAAGATGTAATATTGTCCCAAATCTCGAACGAAATAAATATAGCGTGTGTGCGTGTGCGTGCGTGCATGCATGCATGTATCGCTGTTACGTGTGTAATATATACAGAGCGTTCGCCTACGGGTGGGGCCAGGAAAGCGGCCTGCCTGCGGTGTCGCTTGCGGGAATCGTCTATTCGTAAGCTTCCGCTTTCTATACTAATACTCAGTAAGGTTTTAATTTTAAAAGTTTAGCAGCAGTAAAGACTGATGTTTTTGAAACACTAACTTCCTGTGAAACACGTCTTAGAGATTTATTAGGAGAGCGTGTAAATGATACACTGATTTCATCAATTATTTCTCCCGTCAATACTCTTCGTTTTCGCTTAGGAATTGTAGCATTTATCAACCCTGTTGTTCTTAATTTGTTAACAAGACGTCTAACAGTTTCTCTACCCTGAATTGGAGCACCCGGATATTTCACTTCAAATTGCCTACGCACCTCTCTACATGACTCTGTTTTCACATATGCATCAGAGAGTTTTTACTCTGTTCAAGCGTGAATTTTGCGTTTTGCATTGTTAACAAATTTTACACACACGTTGAATATTTAAGCAACTGTGTCAAGAAACTGCAGTGTACGTGTTAAATACTGCAACAGCTGGCTCACAACTGATAACTTGTCGACCTTGATGTCCTTGATTGTAGAGTGTGTCTCAACAACTGCGCACACAAAGCGGCGTATCAGTACATGCCGCTTTCCTGGCCTCACCTGTAGGCGAACGCTCTGTATATAGGCCTATATTAAATATAATGTATGTTATGTAACGTTTGAGTAACCCATTCAGCCTGTCATGCAGGCGGTTCGGATTCGAGTCCGAGTCACGCCTCGGATTATTCATTGGAAAATTCATAGTGACACTCGTGGCGGATATGGTCACAGTTGGAGTTTCTCTTAGGGTTCTCCCATTTCCCCATATTAGACATCGTCATAATTCCGTCAATATTTCTCCAGTTCGTCATCATCCCATAACACTCCCCGAATACTTGCTGGTGTCTCACAGAGGAGGCTGGCCTAGGGACAAGTGGAGTTCCTGCTCGAAACCTGGGTAGTAGCGAACCTTAGTGTAGTCAGCCGGTGTGGGTTTGGGAATGCGCCTAGCTTGAGAATTAGCGCAATATATCTTGGAAGATCGCAGTGCTGGGTCGTAGTGCCCTCTCCCGAAATTCCATTGAATCCTATTCCATCGTATGTGTATGCATATGTGTAGGCCTATATAATGTGAGAGATGTCTCTTCAACCCAGCACTGGAAACTTGGCTGTATAATTATTATGCTTATCACAAAGCCCCCAGCATCGTGATGCACTTGGGGAGCTAGGATAGGTAGCGAAATCCGATTGCGAATGCCAGCTATAACGGCTGGGGGGATCATCGTGCTAACCACACGATAACTCCATTCTGGTTGGATGATCGTCCACCTCTGCTTCGGCATGTGGGCGTGATTATCACAAAGCCAGGAGCATTCCCAAAACGCACCAGCCGACTACCAGCAGGTTTTTTTCTGGGGTTTTCTCTCAACTCAATATGAGCAAATGTTGGGTAACTTTCTGTGCTGGACCCTAACTCATTTCACCGCCATTATCACCTTCATCTCATTCAGACGCTAAATAACCTGAGATGTTGATAAAGCGTTGTAAAATAACCTACTAAAATAAAAAAACATTCTTCACTGGTTTCCGGAACCCTAAAATACTACGAAACACGTTACTTCCCATCATACAAAACAATTCAACATGTCCTACTACAATACTATAACAGAGCTATATGTCAATAATGGGATGGATTATAGAAGCAATAAAGGTTATTCTTTATATTCTTACATAAGAAAGCAAGAAAATTGTAGTATTTATTATATAAAATAAAGCCATAATTGTTTACTTTGGTGCATTTTGCTTCCATTGACAGACATCTTGATGTTGTCTACTGTTCTAAAGGACAAAAGACAGTGTCACCAACGGTGAAACTTCCTGTGTGATAAATTCAAACATTCTTGTATAATAATAACAACAGATAAAGCCCTCATAGTAAACACTATTTACATTGTTGATTGAAACAAAATTACCCATTTATCGTATTTTTCATACGTTGGGATATAATGGGTACCATATCCTCAAACTTTTCAAACCTTTTTTGTTGTAAAGTAAGATTAATGAAATCCCTTTGCACCGCTTCAAGTGGTCTCCTGTCCTTGAAATATGATCACGTGGTTCTTTAGCTTAGTCAACTGTCCGAAGACAGCACTGAACCTCACAAGTGATACCAACAAGGCACCACTTTTGAGACAACTAAGACGGGAAATAAAGAGATAGGGTGGCCAGTTCCTTTCCTCCTCCTTTGCATACATCACCGACTAGCTACATATTACACTAATCATACTTCAAATGTATATAAGCAATTGTTCTTCCTCTGACACATATCAAGTGAGATGTACTTCCTGATAATAGATGTAAAAATCAGCTAGAACCTCAATCAGAGGTAGATCACGTGGTATGTACTTTTATAGTCGCCTTTGCTTAGCAATCGACAACAGTTTGATATACACATAGGAAGTTTGTGGATATCAGGTTTCTGTTAACCTGGCTAATGTTATTCCACATCATTCTAAAGGTACAGCGACCGGTGATTCTCTGGGCCACCCAGCTTACAGCTCCGATTTGTCACCGTGTGATGTTCGTTTGTTCGGATCCTTGAAGAAAGCTCTAAAGTTGCACAGATTCCTCAAAGATTATGAAGTGAAGGCCGCAGTGCTGAATTGGCTAAAGAATCACCAGTGTCTTTCCACATAATGGGACACCTATTAGCCTATGACTTCTTCTGAGAAACGTTCTGTATTCTTGTGATTAAAGCCGACGCTTCCCCACACAATGGGACACCTTTGCTAATGTCTATTAAGAATTCTTCTAGGAAAAACCAATGCATTCCTGTATCCTTATACATTGATCTTTCTGTATCTGTCACATTTGTATGTGCCAGTATCTACTTTAATAAATATAAGCACAAATCGTCCCGAGCGGGTCTTATTTGATCACGTCCCATATATTTTCAATACAAGCATTCCATAATAAGACGTTATTGAATCAGCTGTGTAATACTGTACATTTATGAATCGTTATTATTTCTAACGTTAGGCATTACATTATGCTTACACGAAACAAGATTCGTTAGATTTCCTGGCATTTTATTGATAAATATTACGGGTTACAACTGAAAACGAGGCTTTATGAAACCTAAAGCCTTACTTTCAAATTGCTTCCTATGTTTTTCTTTACCAACTCTAGAAATTTTTAACAAAATCATTAAAACATATTCTACGGTAGGCTATTTACTTATTTATGGCTTTTAAGGAACCCGCAAGTTCATTTCGGCCCTCACATAAGCCCGCCATCGGTCCCTATCCAGTGCAAGATTAATCTAGTCCCTATCATCATATCCCACCTCCCTCAAATCAATTTTAATATTATCCTCCCATCTACGTCTTGGCCTCTCCAGGCTATATTTACGTACAATAATAAATATACTAACAAATGGATTTACTAAAGTGAACATGTACATACAAACCTCTGCATTTGTGACAAGATGAGTAGGGCGGTTCGTTTACAGTGAGTGAATTGGCGAGTCAGAAGTTGAACAGTTACCCTCATGCAATGATGTTTGTCTCATAGTCTGCTGACAGTTAACAGACCTGCTTTCGTGGCGCTTGCTGAAATGTACTGGTAGGGAGAGATGTCGAGGTCTGTCGATAGAGTTATAACATGTTAATAAATATTTGACCAGGAAGAAGCAGCTAAGTGATACAACAGATTTAGTTTGATGTAACAATCAATATAGTGACTTGATATTCCGGATTCGATTTCCGGACATTCACCCCTGTTCCATGTATATATTAGAATCATCTTGGCTTGGCTTGGCTTTATGTGGGCTAGACCCGGGATTTATGATTACCTATTTGGAATGATGATGATCACTAAATTAACAAATCATTCTTACTGGCTTTCATTAAGAGAATAATTTGATCATCGTTTCCCGTAACTTAATGTTTACTGGGCTTTCTAAGGCATTTCTATTAAGGTTGCGGATATATTTTTTATTTCTTAACTTTAACTATATCCGACTAAGACTTCCAGCGGATAAAAGTTTTATTCTCTCGAGGAAATTGAAATTTATTAAACTTTTTATTTAAGAACTGAGTGTTCCTTTTTTTAAGCTGTGACTTTGCGTTCTGCTTGTCATACTACAGTCGAGCCCTGATACTTGTAAATATCTTAGAACTTCTTACACGTGTGATGCCGATATATTATGCAAAGAGACCTATACTTAAACAGATACGGATGATGATGATGATGATGATGATGATGATGATGATGATGATGATGATTAGACGGCGACGTAGCAGTATCGTCTCTCATTCGTGAAATATTTTGTAATTAATTATATTATATTCTAGATAAATTATACACATATATATTCCTTATTTTAATATTGTTACTTCTTGAAATTCTTTAATTCTGAAACTGGTTTCCTGATAATATGTTTCTTTTCTTATATGTTCCATTTCTTGTAGCGGCGATGTGTCCGAATTTTGCAAATATGACTGCAATGTAATTATTACAACTACGCAAACAAGGGATGTTGATTGGAACGGGGATCCGTTCTAAAAGTGTTGGTTGTCGCTTGCTTGTACAAGCGCGTGAAACAATAACCGTGTGCTGTACACGAAGCTGGTTCATAGCATAGTGCGGCTGGATTTCGTCCATCAGTGAGTGTCTGAACAACGCCGTTTTTTGTGCAGTGCTCATCAGTTTACAAACTGTGTCACTTCACAGGGAGGATGGCATCCGACTGTACTGAAATTTTAAAGGTGACAAGGGTTGGCTGCGAATTGAAAACGCAATGTATTAATGAAATCTGCACCACAATGCAGGGCGCTTAGCAACGCAACAAAAAGTTCGCGGTTCAGAAAATTATGAATAACTAAACTACAATTTTATGAAAGTCTTTAATTTTTAACGCGTTGGTAACGAATAACAAAAGACTGTAATTTTCCATTATGAGGACTATAATCCATATTTACTCATGTATAAAAATTGTAATTTTTAATGGACTTGTACCACACTCTAGAATGTGTAACAAGTCCATCTACATCTACATGTAGAAAATCACAATTCACAAAGCCGATATCTGGTTAAATTTTAAACCAATTTTAAAAATTGTTTACAATAAAACACTGAACTATGTTTACAAAATATGAATTAAAGTTAATGTCCTATATGCTATGAATATATAATAATAATAATAACAACAACAACAACAATAATAATAATAATAATAATAATAATAATAATAATAATCCGTGGTGTTACAGAACTTAGGGCCCAGACTGCTAGCCGGCTGCTGGCCTCACGGCCACATGTCGAAGCAGAGATGGACGATCATCCAACCATGAAGGAGGTGTCCACACCTGTGGAGTAACGGCTAGCGCGTCTGGCCGCGAAACCAGGTGGCTCGGGTTCGATTCCCGGTCGGGGCAAGTTACCTGGTTGAGGTTTTTTCCGGGATTTTCCCTCAACCCAATATGAGCAAATGCTGGATAACTTTCGGTGCTGGACCCCGGACTCATTTCACCGTCATTATCACATTAATATCATTCAGACGCTAAATAACCTACTAAAAAAAAAAAGGAAGGACGTATTGTGTGGTTAGTACGATGATTCCCCTCAGCTGGCTTTCGTAACTGGATATCGCTAGCTCCCCAAGTGCATCATGATGCTGTGTGGGCTCCGATCCCATACACTGGCCGAAAATTTTATGAGAATTTCTTTCCCGATGAGGACTCGAACCAGCGAGAAGTTACAAATATATTTTTTATATTACATATTCAGAAAATATTAATACTAATGAAATTAAAATATCGTCTAATTAGAAAAGAGACTGAAATCAAATAGAAGTTGCTCAATTTTTAGATATGGAAATAACGAAAAATATTCAAAATTCTAAGCAAATTATATATCCAGTATATTGATCTACACCAAAATGTGTCGGAGATGAAATTAGATAATTTTACTGATGATTCAGTAGACAGCGCGTGTGTTTCCCAACGATGCGAACTGAGGTTCGGTAGCCGATGTCAAGGGAGACTTATTATCATTCCACGAAACTGAGTGTTTGTCTCTTCCTTATACTTGTCCTGTGACGACTACGAGGTGGCGAGCACCATGTCGACCACACGGTGAGGGAGGTCTGCTATTTAAGAGCGTGTAATATCGGCTCAGAGAGACTACAACACAACGAAAAGATTATGTAGCCTCTCAAGTACAAGAAACAGTAAGAGAAGAGGAGAATTGAGCCATTCTAAGAATTTCTCCACAGATGTCAAATCATTAATGAAAATTTACTCTACTGGTATAGAATAATTCAGAAATTTACACTGACACTTACGGAACTTATTCCGGGGTAAACAAATTCATATCAGCGATGGATTCGTCTCGGAATAGTTACGGGAATTTTTTGGAATTTGCCAACTACGTGAGCGTGAATCAGTATTCTGCAAATTTTCCAAGTTTAGATTACGGAAGAAAGGAATGGAAATCTAGATTGTCATGACACTGCTGCGTAGCAAGGCAACAGTTCTACGTCCTCTTACGAGTACCTTGAATGAACTATTGATATACCGGTAGTAATAAACGCCATCACTTCCGATAGGCAATAAAACATAAAGGCTTAGGTAGGCGCATCATTTAAATTCTAATTTATGATTAAGCAATTGATTCACTTGCCTTTAAAGATCAATGATTTTCATGCGTGTGACAAAATGCATTGAAACGGTAAGTGAACATTTTAAAAATACTGTATGAATGTTGTACGAGGGTGGACCCAAAAGTAACCGGAACCGAACTGTTGCGCGCGCATGCTTTGTAGTTACGAGTTGAGCTGTTAGGTGTTGTTAGTTTGGGGTCTCCCGCGACCGTTAGTGAGCTGGCGTCAGGCTGAGTTAAGTGGTTTGTTTGTGGTGCTGTGTTGTTTGCGTTCCTGTTTCAACTGTTTGGCGATTAGTGAGATGGCCGACCACAAGGAACAAAGAATGTGTGTGAAAATTTGTTTCCTGTTAGGAAAAACTGCAGGCGAGACCGTTGGGATGCTTCGCCAAGCCTCTAATGATGATGCTTTGGGGAAATCACAGGTCTACGAGTGGTTTTCTCGTTTCTAATCTGGCAACATGTCAACTGAAGACATACCACGCCCTGGGCGTCCTTCGACAGGAAGAAATGACGAAAACATTGCCAAAATCAAACGTGCAATTAATGAAGATCGTCGAAAGATCTTTGGCGAAGTTTCTGAGCAAACGAACCTGTTATAGAACACGGTCCAGCGAATTTTAACCGAAGATTTGCACATGAGACGGGTGTCTGCAAAATTTGTACCCCGCTTGCTCACAGATGACCAAAGAGAAAACCGCGTGAGAGTTTGCCGCGACTTGAAGAGGGAAGTGCAGAACGATACAAATTGTCTTAAATGAATTGTGACTGGGGATGAGTCTTGGTGCTATGAGTACGATCCAGAATCAAAGCAAGCATCGAGCCAGTGGAAACCTCCAAATTCACCACGACCCAAGAAAGCACGTCAAGTGCGCTCCA
Organism: Periplaneta americana; assembly: GCF_040183065.1. Classification (NCBI taxonomy): domain Eukaryota; kingdom Metazoa; phylum Arthropoda; class Insecta; order Blattodea; family Blattidae; genus Periplaneta; species Periplaneta americana. The sequence goes on along the minus strand of NC_091118.1, from coordinate 127,627,871 downwards.
ATGTGAAAACAAATTTGATTTGTTTTTTTATGTGACTGGCATTGTCCACAAGAGTTCGTTCCGCCAGGACAAACAGTGAACCAACATTTATATTTGGATGTGTTACGAAGATTACGAGAGAGTGTGCGACGAAAACGGTCCGAAACGTGGAACTAGTTGCTTCACCACGACAATGCTCCAGCCCACACAGCTCTGACGGTCCGACAGTTTTTGACAAACAATAACATGGTGCTTGTGCCTCATCCATCCTACTCACCCGATCTGGTTCCGTCGGAGTTTTTTTTGTTTCCACGGATGAAGAAACGTCTGAAAGGAAAGCGATTCAGTGATGTGGATGACTTCAAAGAAAACACGCTAACGGCTTTGAACAGTATCCTGTCTCAATAGTCCCAGCACTGTTTTCAGCAGTGGCAAAAGCGTTGGGACAAGTGCATTAATGCACATGGACAATACTTTGAAGGGAACTAAAGTACTGTGAATGTAGAAGTCAATAAAAATGCAAAAAAAAAAATCCGGTTATTTTTGGGTCCCCCCCCCCTCGTATTCTAAACAAACTCTACCAGATTCAGACATGACTTTCATAGAACATTGTTTTTTAATATTTCTGTGAATACTTTTAATTTAATGGAAAACTCGTAATAAATTGCACGAAAATATTTAATAAATTAAACGAAAATCTACCATTTTTTACTTCCAATCTATTATAAAATTGTTGGTTTGTAACTTTTTTGATCGTCATCAATATCTTTAAAGATTAGGGCGCTATGCCTGTTCCGTTCCTTCATTCAGAATTGGTCACGCCGTAAGCTTTTTGATACTTTGCATTATTATTAAATGGTAAACAAAATTAAGTTACGTACTATTTGCTTTTGTATTTACAAGAACTATTAATTTTCACTCCAAATAACTCCAAGATGGAAGTCTATAAAAGCCGGTATAACTTTACTACATATCTTCAATGGCAAAGTTATGGATTCATTTTTCTCATGATGTCGCAAAATTGGAACACAGTTCCGAGAAAAACAAAGCGATTTTACCAACGAGTGTACTCTGATGCAGATATTGAATCTGGGTTCCACGAAATACGACGTCATGTTATTTAGTGTCTTGTTTGCGTCATGCGTCGAAGCCTGAACAAGACGGGACTTCAAAGCATACTTCTTGGTATTTTAATACGAAAGTGTTTGACAAAAGAAGAGATAATCTTGAATGTTGTTCTACTTTTTCTTGAAATTATTTAGTTTCTGCATTTAAATGAGGCACATTATTATTCATTTCTCGACAGAAACTAAATATTTCTATTCTTTTCAAGAGGTTACATGGCGTGTTTTTCCTTGTTGTCCTGTAATTGTCCCCACAGAGCAGTACTAGATGTACTCGCTATTCAAGGGTCAACATGCTTTCTTCAACTTTCAATGAATATCATTATCAGAACTGAAAACAATGACCAATAATATTATCTTCTTCAACTCTTACTTAACTCAAAATAGTAACTATATAACTTCAAACAATAAACGAAATAAAACACAAACTAACTGTAGTATTATTGTTTACCGTACCACGGCTTACTCCAATTTATATACTGTATTCATTGTATGTAAACCACAGAAACTAATTCAGGAAAACTGATAATGAGATGAAAGGTTGTGAATTCTAACGGTACAAAAGGGGAATATGTAGGGGAGACTGTTGTATCTTTAAACATTTTTCACATTTTATTTTTTTTTAATTTTGGGAAATGACGTTTTTTAAATTAAAAAATGCTTTAAATAATTATTGAAGATTCTTTCACAGCTTCCTGTATGTATTTTCCTGTTCTACACATCTATTAAGGCTGGAAAAAATAAAATGTAATATGTTCAAAGGTACAACAGGTTCATGTACCTTAGAACATACCCTCTTGTAAGTTGAAACACATGGAATATAGGTGGGAATACAGTTGTAAGGACTGACAATCAAATGTAAAATGTATCTGCCATCATAAACCACAGCAGGCTTCTCTGGTTTAGATTATATTTGCTGGAGGAGCAAGAATTGCTTCAATAGCTTTCTTCCAGACATCCGGATCAACTTAACTCCAGACTTACTTCGTGACATGATCTTAAAATAAAATAAAGACAAAAACCGATAGTATCGTGCACCTTGGAAGATGTTCCATAGTACAAGATGTTCTGTGTTCAAAGGTTTCAAGAGGGTGCACGTTTAAACAAATATGGCTCCCAAAACTATAGATTCGAATAAATCACGGAAATTAAAATATGTTACTATTCACCAGATGATAGGGAGCACACTGTACTTGATGGATAGTAACAAATGTAATCTGGTTTTGTGCTAGAAAACATATATCAATGAACGAAATGTTTACTTTTGGTACTAAAAAAGATTGTTTTGCCTACAGAACGCACACTTCGCAATAAATCAAACCGAAACTACGACCAGGGCTACTTAGCGGCTTTCTCTACAATCTACTTCAGTTTGAGTCCTCTAGGTAGTAACAAAAAATTAAAAACAAAAAATGTTCAAAGGTACACTATGCTAAAGGTACAACAATTTCTCCTACTGTCAATTTAACAGTAGGCCCTACCTATCTTTTAAGATCATCCAGATTACGGACATCTTGGAGGGAACACGTCATTATGTTACTTTATACAATAATTATTTCAGTTTTACAATTAGTTATGTTTTCCATTTTTGTTAACTGACTTCTGTGTTACACAGTATAAATTTTAACTTTCTTTTGTTAATAAGTTGTTTATAAATAGCCTATAACAAATTTAAGAAACCATTACAATTTAACTTGAAAATTCACAGCAACTGTGTGTTTGATAAAGACTTGTTTGCTCTAGTGTATATTGAAGATGTTTGAAATAGCAACAAACATTTTGTTTCGAGGAATTAAAACTGTCACAGTGTGGGCGTAGCCTTAGTCCCCCCCTGCTCTCCTTTCTACAGGGACATCATTTTATTTTTACTTCAATTTTTATTGTAGCTGAGTTTTTTAATGTACTTCACTCCCAACCCTTCTACTAATGAAGTTCAACCGTCCTCCACACTAATCCAAGACCGCATATACATTCATAGTAGCCTTATGGTCATAGTAAACAATACGTTCCAAAAATATGTTCGCGTTTTCCAGTGACGAAAGAGCTTTCAATATTGCATCATTTTCCATTTGCCTACGTCGCATCCCAGTTTCCCCCACTTACTTCTATTCGCCTCTCTGTAAATGCTAGTGGCTGGGCTGTCTTTGTTCTTTTCTGAGAACACTTATTTCTGTTAGGAATTGAACGTCTACGTAATATTATACCCATACAATTCTTTAAAATAACTTAAATAAAAGGGCCTCGTTAAATCATTAACTGTCACGTGATTTCCTCCCTTTCTATGACGCTGCGCGTAACTACTTGGATGGACAGTAGATAGCATGTCTGAGTAAGTTTATCTCTTCGGATCGGGCAGAAGTGAAGATTGAATTTACAGTACGTAAGGTCTCTTTTATTTCAACATGAGTTACTGATAAGAAGTACGAACCTGGTAATTGGAATTACGTACAATAGTCTATAGTGCGATAATATGCACATTAGAACTGAAGCCTGTATCGAAATGAACGGCCACCATTTTTCAAAATGTGTTTAAATATCCATATTATGATTATTTTTCAATTTAACTTCATTCTCTATAGTGAACGCTAATGTGCTGTAGACCTTATAATAAACAATGCATAATGAATACGTCCGCATGGAAAACTCAGTTCGTGAGTAAAAACACTCATTGTTAATACTGTATTGTATTTTGATCAAACAAAATCCTAATGAAAATTATCAACAGTAATCTCACTAGACGTTTTGATTTATCTAGAGAAAATCAAAATTCGAGTGGGATTTAATTGACTATTACACGATTAGAAGAAAGTATATAAAGATTAGAAGTAACGAAGTACTCCAATACAATAAAATATTAATTGACTTATGAAAATACAACTGTCTTCAAATGTATTATTGTACCGTCTCAATATTACAAATATTACGCTAGATGCATGCTAGATGGCATTAGTGAGCAATGCCTTCTCGTACAGAAGTTCTCGATCTATTATACACAAAGGCAATGTTACTAGTCAAGAAGACTTTGTTGATTCCGTTTCATTTTTATTAAACTGCAACATTCCACTTCAATTATCCGAATCCCAGTAATCAACGTCACTTGACAGATGATTTTCAATAAATCTTAATATTAAACAATCTCTGATATGTGACTATCCATAATATCATATAGCAGAAGCTATAACATAACCTAACTAATATACACAAGTGTTAGAAAAGTTTTAATTAACGACGATGACATAAAAAAATAAACATGAATAATTTTAAAAGGAATAATTGTTGAATGTACAATTTTCAAATTTGAATGTGGTTGGTGGTTCAATTGCTGGTATATTGGACGTGTGCGTACTAGAAGTGGAACTCGTTGATTTAGGCCTACATGGTGTATTCAACTTATTCAGAATTTCCGAATGAATAATTTTAAAAGGAATAATTATTGAATGTAAAATTTTCAAATTTGAATGTGGTTGGTGGTTCAATTGATGTTATATTGGACGTGTGCGTAATAGAAGTGGAACTCGTTGATTTAGGCCTACATGGTGTATTCAACTTATTCAGGATTTCCGAATGGTGCTCTTCATTTATTTGTAAATCGGATTTCAGAAGATGCATAGGTATGATCAGTGATTTTTATTAATTCTTGTTCTTGAATGCCAATGCGAGTCATATTTGAAACTGCTGTGCATCGACTGGAGTGGTTTGTAATTTTATATATATATATATATATATATATATATATATATATATATATATATATTTGACGTCCAGACCAGCGGAGTTTCAAATGTTGGCAAACAAAGAAACAAATGCTAGGGACGCGATAAAATTAAACAAATGCTAGGGACGCGATAAAATTGTGCGATAAGCAGCCATGATTGGTTGAAATACGTCCTTTCGTACCGTTTTATTGGTCAAAAGTAGTATGACGTAGTAGGAGTGTAATAGTCAAAATCAAAATCTCGATATTTCCTAGCTTACGCAAATGGATGAACTATTTATACCAAATAAAGTGATTTGTTTGTATATTACGCCAGTATCATCGAACTCCAGTTATGGAAGGGGGTAGCAAACGGTGTTTCCTGTTCTTAATCGTTGATGCAAAGGTATAGCCAGGTTAATATTAGAAATGTTAGTAAAAATAAAATCATGTCCCTGTACAATCGCCAGCTTCATACTCTTCAAACTAGTTTCCCCTGGTATCAATTCTAGTCTTCTCTGCTTTTCATTCTTCTCTCACTTGCACTTTATTCTAGTCTCCCCTGCTCTAGATTCTATTCTTCATTACATTACTTTCTAATCTCTCTTTTTTCCTTCCTATTTTTCATATTATCCCATTCAGTTTCCTCTATTTTATAACCCTTATATTTATATCATCCATTCTTCTCTGTCTCCTTTTTAGTCTTTTTCCTATTCTCTCTAATTTCCTTTCTATTCCCCCTTTATTTCTAGTTTACTTCATTTTTCTCCTCTCCTCTCCTCTCCTCTCCTCTCCTCTCCTCTCCTCTCCTCTCCTCTCCTCTCCTCTCCTCTCCTCTCCCCTGAGTTTCTTCTTCTCTTCCATAGTCATTATCGTTAATTTAAGTTTTCTTTGGTTATCAAAGCAGATAAGGCTATACATCAGTTGATTTGGTAATGAAATCTCAAGAAAAACATTCATTTCCAGTACTCAGAAATAATCTGATATGAGCTGTGGAGGATGCTGTCGTGTGGAAGTTATTCTTCGCCAAAATATTCAGCCGTCTGAAGCTTACCGATGTTTCCGTCTAAAACACAATATAGCATGCAATATATCCAATTCTAAAGAAGTTTCGAATTTCTCTTCTTATTCATATTTTAATTGTTAAAAACTGAATTATAACTTATAATCGTTTCCTCCTTAAAACCTGACATTGGAATTTCTTTTCTGTATCTAAAATCTTCACGGCGTGCTGGGTATTCAGCTACCGCTTTTATTCCCTTCCGTCAAAGCACTCCTCCGTATTCCTCTTTTCTTCTTAATACAGCGTACTATACATAAAAAATCTCTCTCTGCACTACTGAATTAATGAATCACGAAGAACTTCTAGAGCCATGAATTAATTAACCTTACACGTACAGGGTGATTCAAACCGATTTTGCAAACCTTCTTAATTGTGCATAGGGTTCCAAATAAAAACATCTTAATACAAATTTATATCTGTCAAATTTAACCTTTTAACTCTCCGCCCTTAGGCACTGTAAGAACGAAACAACTCCATGAACTCAGCTCTGCAGTAGTATGTATTGACTACACCCCAACTGTGGCTACTAGCAAAAGGCATCTATAGTGAACAACGATCGATATACCCCTCATTTCTCATGAAAAACAAGAACTGAAAAGACTACACTGGACTATAGTGGACTTTGTTGTCAGCAAACAGCTGGATACATTAAGAAGATTGATTGATTTTTACTTACATACATGCATAAGTGTTCTGCCCATGAGGAGATCTTTCACTGCAAACCCAGAATTCTCCAATCTTTCCTATTTTCTGGCTTCACTTAGTCTCCGCATATGATCCACATATCTCAATGTCGTCTATCAACTGATATCTTCTTCTGTCCCAAACTCTTCTCCTGTTCACCATTCCTTCCAGTGCATCCTTCAGCAGACAGTTTCTTCTCAGCCAGTGACCCAAACAATTCCTTTTTCTCTTTCTGATCAATTTCAGCATTATTCTTTCTTCACCCACTCTTTCCAACACAGCTTCATTTCTTATTCTGTCTGTCCACTTCACACGCTCCATTCTTCTCCATATGCACATTTCAAATGTTTCTATTCGTTTCTCTTCATTTCATCGTAATGTTCATGTTTCTGCCCCATACAATGCCACACTCCACACAAAGCAGTTCACTAGTCACTTCTTTATTTATTCATCCAGAGGCCTGTAGAAGATGCTCCTTTTTCTTTTGAAAGCTTCTCTGGCCATTGCTATCCTCCTTTTGACTTCCTGGTTGCAGCTCATGTTACTGCTTATATTACATCTCAAGTATTTGAAGCTGTTCACTTGCTGTACTGCCTCATTTAGAATTCGCAAGTTTACCTTCTTCATTTTTCTTCCTATGACCATGGTCTTCGTCTTGTTTGCATTTATCTTCATCCCATACTGCTCACAGCTGTTATTTAGCTCCTGTAGCTTATCCTTTAGTATCGACTTTTACCTATCATTATTGTTATTATTGTTATTATTATTATTATTATTATCATCATCATCATCATTATCATTATTATTACTACGCAAGACCTTATTTATCAAGGCTTTTTCTAGTCACGTTCTCCTATGCCAATTCTAAAGTAATGTTAGCTGTTCATAAATAGTGGAATAACTTAACCATTTGGTTAACTTATAACTAAGGCTAGGATGTTCGTACCAAAACATAGTTATCAGGTTGAGTGCAGCCACGCATATATGGATCACGTTAGCAATATTACAATAGCTGTCTTCTGTGTGTATGTACATAGGCTGCTCTATGTGTATCAAATATGAATGAGGTCTCGCCCACCTCATTATATTTTGCTCGACTAGTATGACTAGTCATATTTGATACATATATGATGTTAACTGTTTAAAGAAACTGTTGTTGAATATGGCCATAAAGTCATGTAATATGCGCTCCTGTACATATATGACGTATCCGTCTCAAGTGCAGGCAGCAAAGCCGTAACACGATACTACGAGAGGAGTTCGGCCGGCGTCGTGAATCGGGTCCCGGCATAGCTCAGTTGGTTAGAGAGCTCTCAGCGCGCACAGCTGAGAGGTCCTGGGTTCGATTCCCGGTGCCGGTACGAATTTTTCTCGTACTTAATGGTATAGGCTACTCTGTTCACATAAACAACACAAAAGTATACCCGGAAATGTGAATGGATGACTTTCGTAACTTCATTACAGCAATATGCACAGTAGTGAAATACATTACGGGCTAACGTTCGCAGTAGAGTTGTGCAGTTTATGACTGGTTTTTTACATAGCAGAATTTAAAAATCTTCCTATCATACGAAGTTTAATGCAATACTTCAAGATTTACTGATAACCATATATCAAGAAATGGAAAACAAATTACTGGAAATCGTGTAATGTGGAATATAATCTACAAGATGAATATTAGTTCCGGGACACTGCTATAAAGATATAATGGTGATATATTTCAATATCCTTTCTAACAATTGCCTGCAGCAATCACTCTGCTGCATTCCAGAAGAGCCCAGACCGACCAGCCGGCTGCTGGCTTCACGCCCACATGCCGAAGCAGAGGTGGACGATCATCCAACCGGAATGGAGGTATCGTGTGGTTAGCAGTGGTCCCATACATTCTTTTATCTCTGGAGAATTCTAAAAACCGAAATGAAAAAAGTCCCTATCCTGTGCAAGATTAATCCAGTCTCTATCATCATATCCCACCTACCTCAAATCCATTTTAATATTATACTCCCATCGACGTCTCGTCCTCCCCAAAGGTCTTTTTCCCTCCGGTCTCCCAACTAACACTCTATATGCATTTCTGGATTCGCCCATACGTGCTACATGCCCTGCCCATCTCAAACGTCTGGATTTAATGTTCCTAATTATGTCAGGTGAAGAATACAATGCGTGCAGTTCTACGTTGTGTAACTTTCTCCATTGTCCTGTAACTTCATCCCTCTTAGCCCCAAATATTTTCCTAAGTACCTTATTCTCAAACACCCTTAGATTAATCTCTGTTCCTCTCTCAAAGTGAGAGTCCAAGTTTCAAAACCATACAGAACAACCGGTAATATAGGCCTAACTGGTTTATAAATTCTAACTTTCAGATATTTAGACAGCAGACTGGATGACAAAAGTTTCTCAACCGAATAATAACAGACATTTTCCATATTTATTCTGCGTTTAATTTCCTCCCGAGTGTCATTTATATTTGTTACTGATCCATAATTTACTTACCTAGATTAAAGAAAGAGATGCTGGAACTGTTTGCTTTCTTGTCACACCTATTTAAGAAGTGACGCAACACTCGTTGTAGTTCCCGCTGAGAAATTGAGGAATAGGTTTCTAGGATGCTGTTCTAGTTCTATCAAGACATCTACAGACTTTTTTCACTTCGGCTTTTAGAATCTCCAGAGATAAAAGTCACTAATAGTTAGGTGTGGGGTTGGACAAATTTCAGACAAATAATCCATATACGCTAGAAGAATTGAAAAATAGCAGCAGACAGAACATCGTATCCATTTCTCAACGAGAACTGCAGCGAGTGGTGCTTCACTTCATAAACAGATTCGAAAAAAAATAAGAATAAAAAAAAAGGAGGCACACAGTTTCAGCATCTCATTTCTTCAATTTTGTGAGTAAATGATGTTTTAACCGCTTATATTTAGTAGCATTTTACATTCATATTTTTGTGCGTCGAATTGCCGACACTACACTGTCTCTCTGTGTAACAAGAATCTGCTACCGAGAGTTGGGTTGCCGAGTTGCGGTTTCTCTGTAATGCATTCATTCAATACTTACAGCTGCAGTCTCGTGTGAATGCAGAAAGCGATATAAAGGTACAAAGCAACACCAAGTCAATTTCGTATTATACCTAATGGTGTCATTTGTAAAGTTTGAAAGTTGTAATATTTTGTTTCTTACTTTTTATTTCAAAACAATTGGTAATTGGATTTTCGCAAAAGTGAAGGAATGATAGTGATTCCAATTTTTGATTAGTAATGAAACATTTGAAAGATCAAAGCTTAATATCAAAGACGGACATCTGACCTCAATCGAAATTTAGATAGCTGTGTTTTTTTATACAATTTGCCATGCTCTTTCCAGTTATAGTGAAACCATTTGCAAACTCTAACACTACATTTATAAAATAAATTGTGTTAAATATTACAAAGAACACTGTAAATTAAAAAATTGCCTCTAGATCAAAACTATGGAGATGACAGATGTCAGTCTTTGATATTAAACTACTTAATTTAATTTGGAGGACGAAGAGAAACCGAATACTCCGTATAATGGGCGAGAGACTCATATTCGAATTGAGTTGGATTGTGTATGCAAATTTTTGTTTTTTTTTTCTGCAATTTTCTATGCCTGTAATAAAGAATTATAAATTTTCGGGGTTCGAACTCAGAAAATAATACCGTCACTAGGTCCAAACTATAGAATAATTTCGCATAAGTCGAGCATTGCGTGTACAGTAGTGGCAAAAAAACCGGACCGACCCTTGTAGCTGATTTCAGAGCCTTGTTTACTCCAGAGCACGATAGACTGGTAACTAAGACTTTCGTGGTTCGAATCCTGCCTGGGAAGGAAATATTTTTTTTGTTCCTTATTCAAATTTATTCCTAATACTTTTCGATTGCAGCGATATTTTACTACTTAATTAACTTATTATTCCCAGAACATGAATTTTACCAGCAATCGATTGCAGCGATATTTTGCTACTTAATTAACTTATTATTCCCAGAACATGAATTTACCAGCAATCGAAACGTATTGGAAATAAATTTGAATAAGGAACAAAATAAAGTTTCCTTCCCAGGCAGGATTCAAACCATGAAAATCTTAGTTACCAGACTATAATGCTCTGGAGTGAACAAGGCTCTGAAATCAGCTACAAGAGTCGGTCCGGTTTTTTTTGTCACTACTGTACATGTTTTTGGACGTTTTCTGTAATTTTTATAACTATAATGATGAATTATATATTTTTGGGGCTTGAACTCGGCGTTAATTGATTCCTATGTTGGCGGTTAATAGATGAACCGTCCCTACTACAAACACAATCTTTGTAAAAAGACAGCAGTCTTTTATATAAACTTCGCGCGTCTTGTACTCTCTGCTCGATTTGAATTGGGTTTTTATCAAGAGGAATTTTGGCATAAGTAACAACTTTCGTTACAGTGGAGGCAGATGAGTTAAGGTTGGTAGCGAAAAAAGCACAAGAAGTATGTTGACATTTCTTCAGATGTTAGAGCATAGCGGGACAAATACTGCAGCTGAGCCGTGTCATTTGTTAAGTTTTAAAGCTGTTATATTTTGTTACCTACTTTTTATTTAAAAATAATTTGTTAAATTGATTTTCACAAAAATGAAGGAATGGCAGTGTTTGCAATTGTTGATTAGTTGATTAGTAATGAAACATTTTGAAGATCAATTTAATCTGGAGGACGAAGAGAAACTGAATACTCCGTATAATGGGCGAGAGACCCATGTTCGAATTGAGTTGATATCAAGTGGATGTTGGGCAAAGACAGTGTTGGAGTTTTATGTGTAAACTAGCTTCATGCTGATCACTTGACTAAGAAAATCTCCTATTTGCGAATATCTGGTGTTGGTGCAGAATCGTTACAGGAATCAGGACGAAGCAGGCTAGGGAGTAAAATATTTGAAGAGAGGTGGTGTTGTCGGTTATGACGATGGTAAATTACATCTGCAGGCGTAAGAATTTGCGCAAAATGCAATTTCCACAACGCACAGATTTATGTAAAATGAATGGTGCTTTCAGCAACCATAAATTATAGGGTTTGAATACTCATCTATGTAACGTAACTCCGCAATACGCTCATCGTTTATAACTACATAAATCCTAGGCAGAGCTTATAAATATGTATAAACATAAATGCGCTTATCTTTCAGGAAGAAACTGACAAATGACGTGATTTATGCGCTAAAATTACAGACTATGATGCACTACTTGGTAACTGCTCGCAAATTGCATTAGTTTAGATTGCTTATTTTACATAATTGGTTGATGCTGCGGTTCATTGATAACTTGATGAACCGCGCTACAATTATTAACGTGCTGTAGCCCTCTATGCGTTTTACAAAGTGGGTCATACACAAATCTTGTGTATTATTATGCATTTTAATTACAAGTAGGTTATATTTGAACTTGAATTATGTGCTTGTTTGCCTCTTATGAACGCTGCCGCGAGTTTAGTAATTGAGAATATTCGATAATGAATTATTGCGACATGGTACTTACTTTGACAGGTAGGGATCGTGGTTGCACAATTTATGTATATTCAGAATAAAATCAGTGCAATGTTATCAAAGCTGCTAGAACGTCGGCTTTCCATGCTGGGAAGTAGAGTTAAAATCCAAGTATGCCAAAATGAAATTTGTGCTGGATCGAATTTTCCAGGGAACTATCACTTGTTTCGCTATAATTCCACAACGCGTAATGCATACGCGTAACTATCATCATCGATGCGAGAAACAAGGGACAAATGCTGTGCCGAATATCTTTCCAGGAGAATTACTTCATGGGTTTCATTGTAGACCTTTCATGAATCGAGTAACTGTTGAATTTCCCGGAGTTGTGTTCTACTCTTGGACGTGGTGATAAAGAAAGAAATAATAATATTTTTAAAAAATTAGTTAATTTGTTTAATATTTCCTTTAAGTGACCAATAATTGAGCGGTGCTTTGCAATAACAAGGTACGAGTTGTACACATACCTCGGTATAGTCGTCACAATTAATGTATCAAAATAACAAATTCAATAACGAGATATTGACGAATAATACATGAAATTTATACATATAAGCTATCAATAATACTAATTAAACACACATTTATTACTCATACCTCAATTCTCCTAAGATAGTAATTTCAACATTTGATGTTTGAAGAATGAATGTACCATTAATATGCTTCATTTAAATACACATTATTTAATGTATGTTCAGTAATATGGCACAAACGTACTACATATTTCAGTACCATGGTAAAACTTGAAGACTAAAATATATTCTGCTAGACAAAGCGTATGTGAATTTTAAAAGAAATGTAATGGAAATGTACAGTCTTAGGACCGTATTCAGAATGTCACTTGAACTTCACTTTCACTTACTGTAATCCGACTTTAGTAGGTAGAAAACGCAGAATTTGTATTCAGAGTCACAACTTAATTTACACTTCAGTCATAACTTAGCGAAAACCTAACAAGATGCAAGTTTGTTTACTGCCGTAAAGTTAAGTTTAAGGACTGAAATGAATTTAGAATATGGCAATTTCTAAGAATTCATACATTATGCATTCTGAGTCATATTATTTTCTTCTTTATTTTCAAGTTATGCCTATCTAATCATAACCTCAATCTTATCTTCAGTTTTATCAGTTTATTTCTAAGTCATGTAGGCTACCTATGAAGAGTATTTTAAATTTCTCATTATTATGTTATTATTATTATTATTATTATTATTATTATTATTATTATTATTATTATTATTACTATTACTATTATTAGCATCTGAAAATCAATGCAAAAGGAAGATCTGGTTTCTTAAAACGGTTAACCTGTAAATATTTAAGTATGTAACATACCAGAGTTTCTAAAATATTATCTACAATGGACTGCGATTTTTTTACTTGCTTGTTAGAAAAAAAAAGCTTGTATTCTTGTATTAATGTACCGTATTACAAGGTTAAAATTCTAATTGAATTTTCATGCAATTACTATTATCAGTATTACTTATATTTTTGCACTAAATTTCACGTCATTTCTTCTTCTTTGCAGAAACCTAAACGACGTCCGATGTATTTTCCACTACGTCTTCATATTTGTAAGCACTTCTGATGTAGACCTGCGAATTCTTTCCCTTTCAATGAACATTTTATGAAAATAATAGATTTGAAGCGAAATGTTGCCCCACTTTCCGTTTTGAGCACCTATGGGTTGGAAGTACGCGTACTAGGCCTACGTCATTATATGAAGACGTCGAACACCAAGTTCACTTACTTTTTACTTGCATTTGACTTTGCCAAGGGAAATGTAAATATTGTCTCTGAATACGGATCCGGCACTTTACTTTATATTATTTAACTTCTGACTTGAGGAAGTCAAGACGAAGTAAAGTTTGAGTGACGTTCTTGAATACGACCCTTAGACCCAAGAAAAATGACCAATTTCCTGTAGCGTAAATTTGTCTAAGTCCACCTTCGGGCAGTGCTTGGTCCAAATGATTAGGGAGTCGATATTTATTTCGTACCTAATTTACCTATTGAATATATCTCTGTTATAGAGTTTAACAATTATAACACTTGATTTCAGATGTATACAAACAATTGTGTTTCCTCTGACACATATCGTCAGGTGAGATGTACTGCCTGATAATAGGCTAGATGTACATATCAGCCAGAACCTCAGTCAGAGGTACCTAATATTAGATTAAGAACATTAATTGAAGCTGGAAATATAACTGATAATTCGATACAGTACTAAATTGTGAAGCTCGTAAAACTTAAAGAGAATATTTTTATTATCTTCAATACACAATTTCATTTTAAGGACGAGTCTGTCAATAGAATAGGACGCTGAAAAATTTAGAATTTCCTTCCCGATTGTATTCCATATCTAGGCTACTCGTTAACGAACTTTAAAAGCACCGTGTCATCACTCTCGTCCCTTCTCCTTGAGCTCTCCACAATCCGTGTAACTACTGGAACCTGATTGGTCATTGAGATGTGACATGTTTCTTATGGAAATATAGCGGGCGTGTTGTGAGGTTTCGGAAGTTTATTTGGCATTATCTTATTATTTTCGCTGCAGGGATGAGTGTTGGGTGATAAGTGGGGACAGTGAAATAAATTTAAATATTTATACTGATCATGTGCATACAGTTTTGCTATTATTTTGTGTACAGTAAGTAGATCGTTATCTGTTTTAAGAACTTTTCAGTGTGAGTGAAACAAGAAAGATCGCGGAGAACACCTGCCAAAGAGACGTGGAGGGCTCGCGGAGAACATTTTACAGGTATACGTCTATTTCTACCACTTAAAATAAATTTAAATCACCTAATAGATACGAAGTTAATTTTTGTAACATTTCTGGTCATATGTTTTATACATTGTGGTTGTCCGTGGAGTATAATATTTATTTTGGTTATTGTGTAGTAAGCATCTTCCAGGCAGCGGTATTCCCGCTATAAAGGTCGAGGACGCATACTTTCTCTTTAATGTAAAGAGGCTGACAATATGTCAATCATACGAAAGCCTTGAAAAATAATTAAAATATATGTACAGTACATATTTCATAATGTATGTGGCCTGCGGGAAGATGGTCTCTACAAAATGACCTTTATTTTATATTCGTAACTTGTAGGTTGTCATTCCCATGACAGTTTATCATCACTCAGTATTTTCGTTGTTCTTTTCCTCTTCTGGTTTTGATGTAATACCTCACTGTATTTCCTTCCTCATAAATTGATACGCATTGCATCATTCGCTGTTGCTTAGCTTACTAGGTAACTTCTGCGTTTCCTGATCTCAGAATTCGCTTGGGTGAGAGTTCCAATTCCGCTTGAAGTGATTACCTGGTTTGGATTTTCCGAGATTTTCTCCAACTGTAAAACGAATGTCTCTTAATCCATTGAAATAATTCGGTCACAACTCACCCAAAGATCATCAACCTATCACCAATTCAACTGACGCAAAACAACACATAACAGTTAAATAACAGACTAAGAACTCTAGAATTCTACATTTAGCATTGCCATAATAAAAGTATTGAATTTATATACGTTTGCATACCTTTAACTTTGCAGGCACATCTCTAAACGGTATACTTGCATTAAGTTTGAAATTAAAATAACTCGTTGTGATTTTAACTTTCAAAATAAGCTTACATTTTTTAACGTAATATTTAGCTGTTTATATAATGCAAGGTAGGTTACAACTGGATTTTTATTTGAAACTACGTTTTGTCATGTTTTGTTAATGGGAGTGATAATAAATATTATGTAGGTACACCATTAACCAAAAGGATAATGTATTGGATTTTTCGATTCAAATTCCCACATATCCAACCAAAATTTTGAAATAGAAGTGTTATTATTTTTTAAACTTCAGTATTATACAGCAATAATAATCCATTACAGCCTTCAGCAGCACTTGCGTAATTAGTACTCAGTATTAATGTACCTAATATTACATTTCAAAGGCTAGAAATGAAAAAAAAAAGATACCGGATTAGGTAGGAGTTAAGTCCCTTCGCTCATTTACTGTGAGGTTCTATTAATATTTTGCCGAGTTGTAAGCAATGTCTTTTGGTATGAGAGTATGGAAATAATTCTCTTTCTTTTCAATGGGAACTTTTGCTGTTTTATTCATAGAGAGTACGCAGAAAACAAAGATGCGTTAAATACAGAATGACTTTGAACCAATACTAATTATTATTATTATTATTATTATTATTATTATTATTATTATTGCTACTATTAATGCCACATAGACTATATACTGTACATCCTGAGTCCTGAAATAGTTTGTTGTTTTATTTTTAAAGTTCCATAATTATAATTCTTCACTTAAAAAAAAAGTCACTGACATGAGGAAAAATGCTGAAAAAAATTCTGTAGATTACAGTTAGGACAGAAATGCAGGTATATTATACTATACTTCGAGTCTCTGCACATATAATATATCAAAATCATGTATGAAGTATAGTATAGTATACTATATGCCTACTCTCAGAACTCAAGAGGTTATATAATATCTTCTTCTTCACATCAGAGATTAGGCGATTTGCCTGTTCCGTCCTCACACTGTTACATCTTATCTCCATCTCTTCCTCGGGTGTACAATGCTTTTTTTTCCTGTGGTTTTTAATGAATTATTTATAATTAATGGTATTTTTCTGAGCTTATCTGGTTCATATGTCGTATCTAATCTTCTCTATTCTCTTCTTAATAATTTCTTGTACATTAAGTTCTTCCCGTAGACTATGTATTCATTTCATATGAGATCTCTGGGGCCGTTTACAGAAAAAACATAATTTCGTTGAAAAAACTATTGGAACATATACATCAACTGTTGAACTATGTTTAACATATTCCCCACTGGAATTCAGACATTTTTCATACCATGGGTTCGACAAAGAGGTGCAGATGGCTGTCACACACTGGTTCCGATCCCAGGCGGCAGACTTCTACGGCACAGAGCTACGAAAGTTGATCCCACGGTGTGGCAAATGTCTCTGTTACGGTGGAGAATATGTTGAAAAATATCTGAACAATTGCTGTATCTGTTCCAATAAATCTTTCCATGAAATTGTGTTTTCTTTCTTTAAACTACTCAGGGAAACTTATTTTTATAGCTCTTGTAATTGCGTTCGAGTGGCCAAAATTTGTATAAGCACTTGTTTTGACATTATTAACATGGTGGAAGAAAAAATAACTATTTATCTGCCCCATGAGAATGTTTGCTTGTTAGTGTTAGAGTTCTTGTTATGAAGACCAGGCTTCAAATCTCTCTATCTAATATGCACGCTTGTAAACAGGGCGCACACGATGATTAACGAGCTATTTCGAGGTGATACTTAGTCTGAACAACGACCAATTTCCGTGTCAAAGGTTGTACTTCTAAGATAGGTTTCTGTCTCAACATTGCAACGGGCACTCACACAATAGTGGAAGGAAGCAGATTGATAATAAATTACTTTGAGAAGGGAACATTAGTTACGAAAATCATCGGGAGAAGTCAACCAACTGTTAATCATATCATCGAAAGTTAAGATCCTGGGTTCAATGACGGATGTTGGCGGAATTTTTCTCGTTTCCAGACTTCCAGAATGCCCCCGGCGTGCACTCAGTTTCCTGTCAAAATCAGTACCTGGTCTTTCCCGGTGATGAAAGTGCGGTCGGAGCGTGATACAGATTTCACAGTCTCATTGTAGTGGTGATTAGCGAAGTCGTAAAAACATCGAGATTTAAATCCATGCCTCCATTGGAGCCTGTGAGAAGGATACTTTTAACTAAAAAGCAGATAGTCTCATTAGTAAAGTATGAAGGCGTTAGAGAAAATTATATTTAAATGTGGGATGATAGATGAATTACTGATAGACTTATACCTTAAACCAGTGGTCGTCAACTCGATGCCCTGTGACGTCATCTCAGGCAGCTCTGAAGCCTGCTGCGCTCGTGTTTCGCTGCCGCGGGTACAGCGGAGGCTTGCGATGGTGGCTGCTTTTTCGTGATAATAAATGTTTCTCATACTGATCAAATTAAACTTAATGTAATGTGAATGCCTAATACTGGTATTTACATTTATGAAAGCAATTGGTTGATAAGTTAGGGATGAAATGAAAGCTGAATAAATCTAAATACCACACTGCATTTTAAATTTCTACTTTTTCTTTTCATTTTGTTAATGCATGACCATTAGTAAAAATATTTCCTGATCTTCTGTAATGCTAATTTTACGAGATTTTTTAGCCTCTTTATTGCGTACTGATTGCTCAATATTATGCACTGTGATCTGGGCAGTGCATGAACTGAGAAAATTTTGTAGATTGTAGTCAGATGAATTAGCTAATTCTGTGGTGGGATTTACTTATTTTCATTAAAGAAAACAATGCTCGTACATGTATGTGGATCCGAACATGCACAGTCTGTCGAAAGCTGCTGATGAAGCCTGAGAAATCTGACTAATGAAAAATGTGAATAAAAATCACACAGACTTTTTCCTGCTTTTATACAATACGTATATCACCTTCAGTTCATTATCACACTATCAGTCTGTCATTTCTAGCTGAAGCTAAGCAGGAGTACAATCTACATCCACAGTAGATGGGTATATGATAGAGATAGGGAAAAATAACATAACAGTACTTTCTAAATAGTTCCGAGAAAATAACAGTTCCAGAAAAAGAACTATAGGTCGGAACACTCTGTTCCAAAATAACAGTAGGAGTTTCTGACAGAATCTTTCTCATAGGAACTGAAGTACTGTGTAACGTACCGTCCAACTATCTTGTCTGGAACACTCTAGATACTCTCTCAGAGACCATAACAGTTCCAGCCTAAATGTTTTCCTTGGGTGTACAGTAGTTCCTTCAGAATTGAGTATGTTGGAAGGAGAGCGAAATTTTTTGCTACAAGCTTTAATAGAGACTAATATCACGTAGTAGTAATATCCCTTATTTAACAGGAGGAATGATCAAATTATTGCGATGTTTTATGGTCTGTATAAATTACTGTTACACCTGACTCTAATAGCTATCGTGATTCGAATTGCATTATGGTCTAAGATTTTTTAAAACGGAATTAGTTCCGAAACATTATAAAATTTTGGTGATTATTACGTTATGTCAGACGCTTGCTGTTATTTCTGAACTGTTTTTTGAAACTAGTACTTTCTTGGAAACGAAACTCTTGGAAAAGTTCCAGAAAAAGAACGATTTTTCCCAACGCTAGGCTATGAAAATTTTGAAATCTGACATCATAAGTTCAACTCTTGAAACTGTGAATGAAATTCCTGACATCTGTTGAGACATAGCCTTAGGCCTACTTCTATTCAACATTGCAGCTAGCTTCTGCCAAGAGCCGCTACTGAACGGGAGATAGGGTTGTATAATGCCGAGCACGAGGTAATGCACGCTTGCCCCGCACGGAAGCAGTGCTGAGCGCCCATGCCCGTTTACAGTCGAGTTGACGATCACTGCCTCAAACACTTAAATGCGACAAAATTGACCACAGAAATTGAACAGCTACATAAAAATATTACTGCTGAAACTCTTCAAAGTTTATTGAGAAAACGATGGAAATGCGGGAGTGCTTCGAAAGAAGCCCTACGTTAATAGAAAAATCAAACTTTTCGAATGGAATATAAAATAATTGAATTTCATAAAATTATTTACACAAGATTCTGAATTCTGGAGAAGAGTTTTGTTTGCTGATGAAAGCCAGTATAATTATTTTTTAGGCTCTGACGCACGTAATTGATTGTGCAGAAATCCCAGAGAAGATTTTCTGCAAATAATCTCCATCCAGCTGCTAAAGGCAGTGGTGGTATGGGTACGTATGAGAGCATTAGTGGTGGTATGGGTACGTATGAGAGCATTAGTTACGGAGCAAATTCATTTCATTGAAGTCATAGTAAAAACATTCTTAAAGTGAGTGCTGGAAAACCACGGATACAAGACGATAGTTCATATTGAACGAAAATAACGGTGCGAAACATGCAAATGTCTGAAACTAATCTAAACCCCAACTCACTCATCAGACCTTAAAAAAAAATCTTCGGGATAAACTGATAAAATATATTCCAACGTAGTACATTTTTAATAAAGAACACTTAAAAAGGAGGTTTTTAGGAAAAGAATGAGACAAATAACTTCGGAATACACAAAATAGGCGGTAGAATGTATTCCAGTCCACCTCAGAAGTTTAGAAAATAAGGGATTTACTAATAAGTTACGAGTATTTAATGTGTATGGAATTATAAATTTATAGAATTTTAAATTCCTTAATTATGTTCATATTTATATATTTCTTTAATTTCACTGTATTTATTCCAGTGTTAAAGAGCTACAGAATCAGCTGGAAAAGATAAAGAAAGAATAAAGGAAGGAGGATGGAAAGGAACTAAGGAAGGAAGGGATTGACGGAAGGGAAAGAAAGGAAGCGAGGGAGAGAGGGACGAAGGGGAAGGAGGAAAGGAAGGAAGGGCTGGAGGGAAGGAAGGAAGAAAGAAACAAAGAAAGAAGTTATATGAAACAAGTTAGAAAGTGAAGTCCAAACTCGTGGATCTGTCATATCGGTAGGAATGTTCTTTCTGCATCTGTTCAGTCTCTCGACGGGTGCTGTGGCCTTGAACAGGACGCATTGATCTTTCATAGGTAGTTGGTTTTGTTTTCAACCTAAAACAATAGACTAATATTGCAGAGTATTGCATTTTTTACAGTGTGTTCCGCATACTTCATAACAGTACCATGCGCAGGATTTTAAAATGGGCCGTTTGAAAGGAGGGGCTTTATTTTTTTGTAAAGTAGTTTACATCAAACTTTTAATGAACTGTTCATTAAATTACTTTACAATATTAGTCTACGGACTGAAATGCCGTGTATACGTCCGGTATTTTATATCACATTAAAATATTTCAATATTTCACTTTTCTAAGTTGTAGGCTAGATTTCTTTCCAATATAGAAAACATCCACACCTCCTCCCTTACACACGGACTTACTTCATACAATAAGGCTAATGCATTAAAACAATAACGCATATTAAGTATTTATTATTATTATTATTATTATTATTATTATTATTATTATTATTATTATTATTATTATTATTGTAGAAGAAATGATTACATTCTTAACTCTAAGGTTACCCACACTCATACTCTGGTAATACTAGAATTCCGCAACATTGCACGTCTTTATTATTATGCTTACAAATTTAACGAGTCCGGTCCATTTAAAACTGGGGAATAGTGATTTACCGGTATGTCACACCAACAGAGGAATAGGACGTGTGTGAATTTGGTTGTTTTAAGCGGTTTCCTTGAATCATACTAATCAAATCTCCACCTAAATTCCGTTAGATGTTTATGTCTATACTTCGTTCCGTAATGTCTGATAGGCGACGTAAACACTGTCGGCTGAAAAAGAGAGAGAGAGAGAGAGAGAGAGAGAGAGAGAGAGAAGGATAATTAGTATTGAACCAATGGTAGAGATCTCATTCCACACTTATCCTTAATTTGGGCGATCTGAAGTGTTCTATTCCGGCTAAACTTCAAGACAAGCGTTGAATGAGACCTCATGTCATTGGTTAAATAACAGTTATACTTCTCTCCTTGTCTGTCGCCAAAGTTTAAGCCACCTGTTAAACTTTATGGAACAAGGTAGAGAGTTAGTTTAAAATCCTGACAAGAATGGTGCTCATATGTTGCTGTTTCTAACTACAAATCCAGGTGATAGCGGTTAGAGATGGGCGAAAATCGATAGTAGGCTTACTATCGATACTGGCCTACTGTCGAAACTATCGATAGCCAAATTTTTTCCAATACTATCGATAGTTCTGGTGAATCGATAGTATCGAAAAATGGGAGGATCATTCATAATATTATAAGGGTTTCAAACTGGAGCTGGGCAACACGATTCTTTTTCAGCGATTCAGTCAGATATTACGAATCGTTTGTTGAGAACTCATTCCAGTCTATGATTTAAAGTATTCTTTTGAATCGTAAACGAACGACTCACACGATTCTTCACTTTGTAATCGTGGTAGAATAAAAGCGTTCTACATATCTCACATAGATAGTAGGGTAGGCCCGGGAAGGATACAGTAGATTGGGGCCACAATCTTAATACTGAAATAGTTTAATGTAGCAAAATGAAAATAAGTAAGATAAGATATAGGCTAGCTAAGATGTGCATGGAAATTCGAGATTAAAAGAAGTATATTTCCCTTCAGAGAACTGACCTGCAGAAATCCCGATCAGAAGGAGAGAATGTTCCAGTAAGTAATTCATTTTAATTCTATTTAAAATTCCACCTTGTCATTGCATAGCAGTTGATACGCAACATTACAATTAAGTTGGAATTAGTAAGCATCATTCTAAAATTGTACACTGGAGTCCAATTAGTAACGGAGCCGATACCTCAATTTAAAATTATGGTAAACTTGATCTGTACGAGAGTTTCATTGATTACAGGGAGTTCGCTAAACAGCAAGACAAATGAAGTCTAGAAACTCGAACTTAAGCAGAATTCTACAATCATTGCTAATTTTCATAAAATAGATTGTTGTTTTCCGAAAATAAGTTTGAATCTCATAAGTGATACTAATAAGGCATCACTTATGAGGAAGCCAAGCCGAGATGTAATGGGGTATGGTGGCCAGTTTTTTTACTCCTCCATTGCATACGTCGCTGACTAGTTTATTACCACATATTTTGATAACAAGACTACATACTTACAGCAGTGTTGGAAACTATTCGAATGAATTCATTCAATTTATTCGGTTGTTAAAATCATCCGAAACAGGTATAATGCCAATGATGTTTCTGTGTAATCAACCAAAAGGCTTCGGTTATCGGGGTAAAAAAAGGCGATTTGTCCTTTAGTGCCTCATGACTAGCAACATCATTGCATTCTGAGCACATATTCTTAAAAAAAAAAAAAAAAAAACTTTCATAGAAAAGGAACATTACTTTCTTCTGCAAAATTAGATACGATTGTGTACTTAAATAAAGACATTGATTGATGTAAAAGTTGTAAGTCCCAAGGGGAAGATTCCTTAGCTTAGGGCTTAGGCCTATGCATTTTGAAATTTGTTATTGCTATTTTCATATATTACAACATATTATATATTACTTTTGTTTAGACATAAATAAGAACCTGGAAAATTATACTAGCATACATTATCACTTCTTATTTTCATAAAGTTACAGTAGGTATCGTGTACATTCTTGTGTTCTTAAATACAAAAGCTCATTTATTTAAAGGTGTACGTCCCAAGGGAAAACTACTGTGTTTATATTGACATTTCTTATTATTTTAGTTGATTAAAAGGAATCGTGCCCGTGTGGCGTGGGTCGTGTAAATGAACCTAAAAGGGAGAGGATAAACTAAGGGAAAGAAAGAAAGAAGAAAAGGAAGCATTATACTACGTTACTCTTGTTGGGCCATTAACAAAATTAGACTTCTGTTCTTAAAGGAAACCATTGATTTAAAGCTGTAAGTGCCAAGGACAAACATTGTATTCATTTTGGCCTCTACCCTAAAATCCTTAGGAGTCGGCCTGGATGGCGCAGTTGGTATAGCGCTGGCCTTCTAAGCCCGAAGTTGCGGGTTCAATCTCGGGCCATGTTGATGGCATTTAAGTGTGCTTAAATGCGACAGGCTCATGTCAGTAGATTTACTGGGGTGTGAAAGAACTCCTACGGGACAAAATTCCGGCACACCTGCGACGCTGATATAACCTCTGCAGTTACAGCGTCGTTAAATAAAACCTAACATTTAACATTTAAAATCCTTAGGATGACAAGTTCATGAAGAAATCCACTGTCTGTCTACTGACGGTTTACATTGTAGAGCAGATAGAATTGCAATAAATAGATTTGCACAAAAAAGCAATCATTATCGATCCGACTATCAGATTTGAAAGAGAATTGTTATGTTTTATTTAACGACGCTCGCAACTGCAGAGGTTATATCAGCGTCTCCGGATGTGCCGGAATTTTGTCCCGCAGGAGTTCTTTTACATGCCAGTAAATCTGCTGACATGAGCCTGTCTCATTTAAGCACACTTAAATGCCACGACCTGGCCCGGGATCGAACCCGCAACCTTGGCCACAGAAGGCCAGCGCTGTATCACCTCGCCAACCAAGTCAACTTTGAGAGAAATTTACAATAGGCTAATGAAGTGGATAAAGAGAAAAAGTTAATCTATGAGCCCTGCATCCCTTATCTGACATTGAAGTATAATCTTTCAGAAGACAATTGGTTAGTTATTGGCTTATTATTTTGTTGTAGAGGAGGAATTTTTAAATTATCATGTACATTTCAAAAAAATCTCTAAGTTCCTTTCAACTGGTTGTGTGAAAGATCCGTTTCAATAATTAAGGAGTCTTTGAAGATTCTTCACCATCATTTCGATTTTAACCAACCTAATAATGATTTAATTATTAATAATTTTCTTTTTCAAACTTTATAATCCCGTGAAAATTATTTAGTACAATCATTATTATTTAATTCTATGTTATTTGTTAAATTTGTTTTAAATCACTTGCTTTGTAAATAGTTTTCTGTAATTCACGATTCCTGTGGTCACCGATATTCTTCGGCTGATGTCATTGTGATTATATACAGTATGCTGTACTTATTGCATTTCGAATAGGCCTACAATCTTTCATCCAATGCACATGGTTTTCTATTCTTTCAGTACTCAATTTAGGCACATTACTTTTTATGCACAACATTTTTGGTTATGAGTAGGGAACGAAGTGTGGACACCAAAACATTACTTAGACGTGGCTACAAGTTAAGGAACACAGGCTATAGGATGGCGTCAGTTATTATTTTTTTTCACTGTTGTACCTTAAGGTTCGTATACGCAGTGAAAGATGTCGCTTGAAAGCAGCTCCATTCATTCGACGTTTAATGGATGCGGATTTTATATTCTTTACTGCATCCTAATAGGTTGATTCGCGACAGCATGGCTTTTCTATGTTTAAAAAGTAAATCTTTCGTCTGGAGTTCAGTTGTGAAATTTAGTAACGCAAGTTATTATAATAATTACTGCCTTTATTCGCTTCATGTGCATGTACATCCCTGTGTCTACGTTAGGACGCTATGTAGTGGATGCGCTATGCGCTCGTGATCAAGGTCGAGCTCTTCTACCGTGATTGATAGCTAATATCGTCTCATCCGTGCTTTAGGGACTCTCAGCACTGACAATGAGTATGTTGCATCCCTATTCCGTCTGATAGTCACGCAATTGGCAGTTGCTTGACTCGGTGGTGGACCCTCGTAAGGCTCTTGACGTGCTGGAATAAATAATTGAGATGGAGTTATAGGTCCTAGTTAATATTTTTAACGACACACGAGGCAGATCTTCATAATTAAAAACAATTCTGTATGCAATACAAAATGCATATGGTATTTTAAAGCAAACAATTACTAACTTATAATAACTTGAATTTACGTGTCTTGTACAGCCTTTTTAGTCCATGGACGAACATATGGGGTGCTATTGATAGACATTTCGCTAGCCCGCGCTACGAGCGTGCTAAACTAGCTCCGGCTATCGACTGGTTACTTGTACAGGATTCATATCATATCATATCATATATCATATCATATCATATCATATCATATCATATCATATCATATCATATCATATCTCTAACACTGGTTTATGAATATGAAAAACGTTAGTTCGCTGATCATCCACCGGAAGCCCGCGCTCAGAATATCTATGAATACGGCCCTTAAGTTCAACTCACATTATCAGTTCCAGAGTTAGAAATATGAACTCTAGTGACTGATTTTGTGCTGTTGAAAGCTGAAAATGCATGTGCACGCCAAATAATACTGTATGTTGAGAAAAGCAGTAATCGTTTTTCTGAAATCTTGGGCAGTGTTTTCTGATGTGTAACCAGAAATAGTGGAGGCGCTCGTATACATATTTAATCCCGGAAGTAGAATCTAGACGCGCAGTATCCTTGCGGTTAAGGCGTTGTTTTACAATTCGGAAGGTCGCGGTTTCGATTCTCGATGGAGTCGTCAATTTCCTCAATTAAGCCATTTCCTCCGGCCCGCTATGGCCCAATTGTTCACTCAGCCTCTAACAGAAATAAGTATTATTTCGGAGAAAATGATTGATATCCCATTGCTTGTCAGTTCCGATTATCTCGTGATTAGGAAGCCGTAATATCCCTGTAACCTAAACGCCTTTCGGGGCTATGCCTATGCTTTTTCGAGGTGGATTCGCAGGCTATGTTGATTAATTGATCTCCTTTGTGTGCAGGCAGATCCAGGTCTTTAGATTTAAACAGTTAATATTAAAACCTCACAAAATTTGGCAATATAATCCGAATGTTTCCCAGCAAACAAAAAGTGTTAGGCCTACGAATCTGGTCTAAAGGGAACGTTGCTTGCTGTGTCATAGGCAAAGGACTGGGTCATGAGGAAGCTGTTAAGTGTGTGAGCTTGGACTATATCTCTGCCGAATGAAAAGTAATAGCACAGCTCTCAATGCCAGTGAACCAGAACAACAAACATGTACAGCCGTGTGGTAACCAAACGTGTGCTCCGATCGTACAAGGCCTTAGAACAAGAAAATAATAAACGAATAATATAAAAAGCAATAGTTTGTAATTGAAGACATTAACATTCTAAATGTGCAAAGTGCCAATTTTTCAAATTTCATTTTATTCAATCTAAGGGAGGACCATCCATATGAGAATATCATACTAAATTGTCTTTGTCATAGCTCAACTGTGAGTGACTTATTCCTGCGCCGAAAGACGGTGTTGTAAGTATCTTAACATGCATAGTGCAGTGTGTTTTTCATCACTATCTCAGAAAGTTTTTTTGGCGCTTAGCACATTTTGAATATTAGGTCCTTAATTATAAACGTTGTAACTCCCAATCTAAAATAAATATAAAAATAACATACAAAATATATAATTATGATTTCACCCTCATTATAACAAATAACAATGAACATTTCTATTTTATCGAAAGGAATACTTTTATATTCAGAAGAAAAAGACATTTGTACTCTGAAAATATTCGTTCTACGTCACAAAACATTACTGGAACAAATCTGAAATATGGTACATACAGTATTTTTACTATCATCAGATGAACAACTACTTTGTGAATGTAATTGTGTATCTCGTATGTAGCACATAATATTAAAACCATAATTGCTTTCAAATAGAAATTTTTCATTTCTATTGTAATGACAGCTACGAAGTTGGTATCATAATTCTAATGTTGAATGAACTTGGACTGTAACGCAACCGAATGCATAGCAGCACAGCAGCAACGACACTTCAACAAACCAGTAAAACAAACAAGTAACTTATTGACTGGTGGTAAATTAACTTGTCTTTCAACCAACATTTAACGAAGAATAATCCGGGAAAAAATAAACGTGTTACACACTCCTGTTTGCATAATTATTTAATAACAGATGAGTTTACTTTTTTGGAATTATGTATAATATTAACATTACGTAAATAATACAATAATAACATAAATGCTTACTTTGTTCAAAACCTAAACTATTAATATAAATTAACAATATTCTTCAAACTATTCACGATTGTACACAGCTCCACAGAATGATACTGTACGTTGTTTCTGTGAACTGCGTATCGTCTGTAGCGAACGGGAGCAGGGCGAGGCGGAAATCTACTGTTTTGATACGAACTTCCTACCTATGCTGATGACCAGGCTTAGAATCCGGGACACTTTAGCAACCAATGTACGCACAACTTCACTGTAAAGTTTCTTGAACATATAGACAGACATACTGTGAATGTAAACAACGACGTCAATGTGTTTCGTTATGTTCTGCTGTTAATAATACAATCTAGTGACGGTGGAAAATGAAATAGGATGCATACCTCATAAGTTTTCATGTCGCTCGGCGACATTGAAGTCGTTAGCGTTACAATGAACAACCATATAGTACATACTTGCAACTAGTTTGAAAATGCACTGTGATGACCTGAGTTCGTTTCGTAGAGAGAGACCAAAGAATACTGTATCTCTGATTATGAACCGGATTGTACTTTAACGCACAGGTAAATAAAACTCACCGTGCCACCTCACTCCATATATACTCCGTCGCACTGTTAACTTTACTTCATTCTTGTCTCGGATCCTAAGCCTGCTGATGACCGACTGCACTGACATCTCCTTTGTCGTTGTCATTTTATTAAGTACTCTCCGAAGTGTAAAAGGTTAGGAGTCCTTGGCTCAGACTGCTAATACTATTTCTGTATTACCGAGAAACGTACTTGTAACATTGGTTCCATTATACTTACAATAGAAAACGTTAAATATCAAGGAGATAATCTTGATAAGCTCAACTGTAACAGTTTTTTGAGCGTCTGATATGCTTAGGTATAAATGATTATAGAATGATGGTAGGAAAAATAGAAATATCCAAATAATCGTGCTATAACAGTATTGTTCTCTATTGCAATTGCTCCGAGTCATGCCTGGAATTCCAACCCGACTAGTGTGACGCGCCCCTTGCTCCCCCCCCCCCCCGGTTAACTTCCGACGTCCAGGGATTTTGGTATAATGGTTTCTAAGTTGTCTCGTTGATTCGTAACAATGAACTATTTTAATGTATCTCCTATCTTTGTAAGCACATTTTGTTTCATACGTCCAACTTGAAAACGGTTTCTCTTTTAATTCAATGACCTCAATGTTCTCTCAGTCTGAGCCATTTTGCGCAATATTACTATGCACTTTTGATTAAACTAACGTTCAACAACGCAGCGCAATCATAGAACACCAATATAGCTCGACGTATTATTGTGACAGAAGGATAGCCTCGTTTCGTACGAGGATGTGGTGAATCGATACCTCCTCCCCTGTCACCTTCCAAGCTTGCGAGTCAAGGTCGTAGCCATGTCTTTAGAGGCTTTTTTCACAAGTCTCGGACTGAACTCTACATACTGGAATGACTGCGAATAGTGAAGTTAATATATGGAAGGATCGGAGTGAAATAAAGTGTTGCGATATAAATCGTTATTACGAACTTATAGGGCTACTGTTACTAGGTATAATAATTCAACATTTTTGGGTAGGGTAAGCCTCAAAAGCCTCTTAAGAGTTTCACCATTGGCAATAAATTACCAATACCAAATTGCAGCAAAAAAGTAAGATTTAAGCATGTATCAGAAGTGTGGTATTTATTATAGTTCTTAACTTTAACAGCTCGCTGACATATGACTGGAGTATTAATGTAGGCTACTACTACTAAACTTGTTTCAGTGAGTTTTGACAGTTCGTTGTCATGTGACGAAAGTACTATGTACCACAATTTGTTTTTGACAGTTCGTTGTCATGTACCTGGATTATAGAATGTGCTAAAACTCTTTGTTCTAGACAGTTTTGACAGTTTATCGACATGAAGCATTGAATGCACTACAGTTACTTTTTTTTAGTTGCATATTTGTTAAGTGATTGGAATATAATTTGATGTACCTTTCTATTTTAATGAAAAATAAACTGCACAACACTGATTGTACTTGTATATAACATAATTTCCATTCTTGAATATTTGAATGAGCTAAATTAAAAAAAAAAGACTATATCATTTTCTAATAACCACTCTTGTACAAAGGCTGGTTTACATTCCTTGTTGCGCTCTACTCAGAATACGAAGTTCGCATCTGGTTTGCAAATAAACAAATCAAACGCTTTGCTACAATCCAATAATAGGATTGTTTATGAGTGTATGACATTACTTGGGGAAAAAATAATCATGAAATATTTACAAAATTGTCATATTTTCAACCATATTTATTTACTTTTCACGAAAAAGTCCAAAATCGTTCACCAAAGAAACTGGCCCTGGATCATTTAAGTAACGTAGGGAATGAAATGCATCTTTAATGGTCTGGCACAGAATATACATGTAAGACGTCACTCAATATAAAAAAGAGTACCTTAATATCATTATTTAGTGAGAGTCTATAGGAAAACAAAATACAAGTAGAACACAGAGTTCCTGCATGCTTAAAGTGTAACAGCAATTAATTTAATTAATTATTGCGTATATTTTGTCTTCGACAAGAATTTCTCTAATTCATTCTCCTTTTCCATTTAAACTCAAGATATGAATCTTCTCAGATTATGAAACTGCTGTATATTGGATACTATTTTTTTTTTTTGTTTTACTACTCACAATATTTTTATTGTCTCCACAAAACTCTCTTGCACATATATAGCCTACTTGTTAGATAATTTGATTGAAATCGTCAAATTTGGTAATTTTCTGGGAATGTGATGCTTAATGTGTCTTCATATCTTCCACTATACCTACTCCAAATTGAACTAATTAAATCGCCATTCACATTGCTAGTTGTTTTTCTGTTTATGTAAAATTTTGACGAAAACATTTCTTTAATTCTTTTCGTTTTTCTTTATGATTGGTGTATTAGAATAGAGAGACTATGTCGTGCCTTCGAGGTGTAGGAATGAAAAATGCAATAATGATGCTGCAAAAAATGAAGACAGGTTAGGAGTTGTTGAATTAAAGGGTTGCTAATTTTTATTGAATAATTTAAATATTTGTTTATGAAATGTGAATTGAAAAGGCCTAATTTATATTATGTGAAATTTCCATGTACAGCTGTCAAAAAAAAAAGTGGCCGCACTCGTGAACAGCGAATATTTTCAAAGTCCACTTCGGGTCGCGGCGATGTTATACGATGCATGTGCTTGTAGAAGGAGTTCCGGAACTATGAAAGTGTTCCATATCTACGCCTCGTAGACCAGCGGTAGAGTGCTTGTTTAATGATTCAAAGGTCGTGGGTTCGGGCCTTCTTCAAGTTTTCATTTTATTTTTTAATCGTTCTTTAGCGATGTAAATGATATTCAAATTATCATTTATATCCAGTTATCGTTCTTGATGGATATCACGTTATTTATATTTTGTTATCGTTCTTTAGAGATATGAATAAAATTCCAGTCATCATTTGTATTCTGTTATCGTTTTATAACGAAATGAATAATAATTATTATTGTATCTCCAATGGGGGTTAGCCCTATTTTACATATGTATGTTAGAGCTATAGTTTTATACACGAAAAAGATAAGCATAAAGAGAAATGGAAAAGAAAATTAAATTAGCTTACGCGATGTAAACAAAACATAAACAATTCGTAAATTAGACATTGCGATTGCAAAACAAATAACAGGTATCAATTTGAAACATACAAAAACATTAACAACACACATACGTAACACTTCTATAACACAAATATGCAGCTTTCCGTACCATACATCATAAATTAATACACAATAGTCACACAAACACAATCAAACTATAATTACGACATTGTGACGACATCAAGTATCCCATAACTGACTCACATACATAACAAATCAAGCATCCGTTACAACACATACACTTCAACATAGTAACCATACTTTTAAAAGTTACAAATTTTCTCCAAGAAGAATAAATAGGACACTGTTACTAATTACTATTCTTCTACAATTTCTTAAATACATCTGTAATAAATCTGTGAAATTCCGATATGAATAATATTCACGTTTTTTATATTGTTATCGTTCTTTAGCGATTTAAATAATATTCAAGTTATCATTTATATTCTGTTTTCCTTCATTAGCATTATAAAACAATATTCAAGTTATTTATATTGTTATTGTTCTTTCGCAATATATTAATTAAACAAACCGATATTTATCATTTATATTCTGTTATCGTTCTTTAGTGATACTGTATAAATAATATTCAAGTTATTTATATTGTAATCGTTCTTTAGCGATATAAATAACATAAATTTAATATTAGATTTGGAAAAATCCAGTTGCATAATACTGGTATTAGTTTTTCTTTTTGTATTATTACATTATACTATCTTGAACCACAATAAAATGAAAAGGAGTAACGTGGAATTGAACCTGAGACGTTGACATCTAAATTCCGACGTTCGTCCGCTGAGCTACGAGAGCAAAAGTGTGGAAACATTTTCGGAAAAATTGGCCCAATCACACTCTAAGATTTTCTGATGATTCGTAGAAGCTAGTCCAGGATGCAGGGGGCAAAGGCTAATTGAGATTTCCCGATCTCTGACCGGGTCAAACATCCTGATAGAATTAATATTTAACCCTTGCCGTGACTTTCGGTGAAGTCCGGAGGGCCCAATTAGTCAAATCCACTCTCCTCATCTCCACGCTTGGGCCCCCTGGAATTTAATAAGATGGGAAAGAGATAGTGGTGTGCGGAAAGCAACGGGATGTTACCGCATTTAGACCTATCCTTCCCAAGAAAAACTGCAAACATGAACAAAGAAAGCTTTTAATAGAAGGATCTTCTGCGGACCTCTGGAAAAAGAACTAAGGAAGAGACTAGTGAAGTGCTTTGTGTGGAGTGTGGCATTGTATGGGGAAGGAACATGGACATTACGACGAAATGAAGAGAAACGAATTGAAGCATTTGAAATGTGGATGTGGAGAAGAACGGTGCGTGTGAAGTGGACAGACAGAATAAGAAATAAAATTGTGTTTGAAAAAGTGAGTGAAGAAAGAATGATGCTGAAACTGATTAGAAAGAGAAAAAGGAATTGGTTGGGTCTCTGGTTGAAAAGAATAATAGAAGACATTAGGATATGTGGATCATATGCGGAGACTAAGAGGAAGACAGGAAATAGGAAAGATTGGAGATTACTGGGTTTGCAATGAAAGACCTGCCTATGGACAGAACATTTATGTATGTATGTTCAGAATGCCTGGAATATCGTGTCTAAGAACAGTCGCTATTTGCAAAGACTAGTCAATTCCATGCCCACTCGACTGCAAGATGATCGAGATAAGAGGAAGATAGACTAAATATTGAATTGTGGCTTTTTGTTTTGTTTTTTGAACGCTTAATTGTTTTAATGTTTTAAGGCCGACGCCAGTAAATTTGTTATGTTTATGCCACGAAAGATATTTTATTGAGAATAAAATCTTTTTTTTTTTCCATTTGCAGCCACAATATCATAATGATAAAGTCATGGCATAATATATTAATGAACCTGATGTTAATTACTAAAATAATCATAAAAGAGAAAGGAGCCTTTATGTCCAGTTTGTCTCTCAAAAACAGAACAAAAAAGAACATAAAAACCACGAGGTTGTAGTCGAACGCAGGACCTCATGAATAAGAGGCCTGAACGCTACCATTATGCTATCGAATAACACACAGTATACTTCAATTATAACTGTAGATATCAGGCAACGTGGTGCAACAACATGTAACATCGCCTGTCTCCGAATTGTAGCGAAGATACCCGAAGGGATCTTGGTTTCAGGAGAGCGGCCACTTTTTCTTTTGACAGCTGTACATATATAATACATGCCCAAAGTGATTTCTCATAATTGGAAGTGATAATAACGTGCGATCGGCTCGTATTAAAAACAGAACATTAATGCTCCTGGTCGCCCTACGTAGCGTGGTCGGTATAGTCCTGGCCTTCTGTGCTCGAGGTTGCAGGTTTGATCCCGGTTGCTAATTTTTATTGAATAATTTAAGTATTTGTTTATGAAATGTGAATTGAAAAGGCCTAATTTCCATTATGTGAAATTTCCATGTACATATATAATACATGCCCAAAGTGATTTCTCATAATTGGAAGTGATAATAACGTGCGATCGGCTCGTATTAAAAACAGAAAATTAATGCTCCTGGTCGCCCTACGTAGCGTAGTCGGTATAGTCCTGGCCTTCTGTGCTCGAGGTTGCAGGTTTGATCCCGGTTGCTAATGTTTATTGAATAATTTAAATATTTGTTTATGAAATGTGAATTGAAAAGGCCTAATTTCCATTATGTGAAGTTTCCATGTACATATAATATATTCCCAAAGTGATTTCTCATAATCGGAAGTGATACGAGGCGCATCCAGAAAGTAAGTTCCCTATTTAAAAAAAAAAGAACACACACTTTCAGGAAAACATTTGTTGGCAACAGGTACAGCAATGTTTCAGCTATTTTTCAACATAGCCACCATCAGAATTGAGACAATTGTCGTATCGTGGGATCAACTTTTGTATCCCTCTGTCGTAGAACTCTGCCTCCTGTGAATGGAACCAGCGTGTGACAGACATCTTCAGCTCTTCGTCGTTGCCAAAACGCTCACCGGAGGACAGGAATTTCTTGAGGAGAGAGAGAGCGAGAGAGAGAAGGGGAGAGGGAGAGGGAGAGAGAGAGAGAGAGAGAGAGAAAGAGAGAGAGAGAGAGTGTGTGTGTTCGGCCCATAGACCTGACAGAGCTGCCGATGAATTTCAATTGGCGCAATGCTTTGTGCATTAAAGAACTTTATCACCGATCGAACCTCGCAGGCGGCGGGAGAAGGAATAAGAGCTTCCATTTCGGACCACTGCTGCCAAGCTACTGGCACCAGGCGGGACCTGTCCGGCTGGCATATGATTGATACGTCATAGATCTGTTACGCATGCGCAATTGACACTGCTAATTACGTTTACTTTCAAGGGGAAAAAATCGGGAAACTTACGTTCTGGATGCGCCTCGTAATACCGTGCTACCGTGCCATCAGCTTGTATTAAAAACAGAACATTTATGCTCCTGGTCGGCCTACGTAGCGAAGTCGGTATAGTCCTGGCCTTCTGTGCTCGAGGTTGCAGGTTTGATCCCGGTCGATGACGTTTAAGTGTGCTTAAATGCGACAGACTCATGTCACTAGATTTACTGGCATGTAAAAGAACTCCTGCGGAACAAAATTCTGACACATCGGCCACGCTGATATAACCTCTGCAGTTGCAAGCGTCGTTAAATAAAACATGATTAAAAAAATAATGCTCCTGCAGTATGTGAAGATACTCGATAACTGACTGATAGGTAAACTCGCATCCAGGTTCTTGATGGAACAAGTCTATAAGTCAAAATTGCTGATGCTACCTGTAACCATTACGATTAGTATACATTTAGAAACACGTGATGTAGATAGTGGTTATTATCACTATTAATTTAATTGTTATGTGATATTGAACCTTTTTGCTGTTTTCTCTATAAATTAGTTAAAATTCTGATATAGCAACGCAGATAACATGCCATAGTTTTTACTATTTTTATTTTTCCGAAGGAGTCTACATGAAGTCCGATGTCATCGCTTTCAATTAGAATCCTGATGATGAATGTGGGGAAAATAGTAAAGGTCTGTGTTGGCAGAGTGCCTGAATGGGCTGGTCCATGGCTCTATATTACACAGGGCTCTTATTTATGTGCTGTGCTACTTTTAAATATGAATGAATGTGGTAGAGCAAATGGTAATTTATATAACTGAAAAGAAAAAATAATGGAATTGTAAATGACACATACACTTTCTCATATATTTTGTATATGGGCTAAGACAGATTTCTGTCCTACGCATAATTATTACATAAATTATAGAGATTAAATTTTTGGACACAGGTGCAACGTTCGCCTGACGGCTAGAGCGTCGTGTTTTAATACTGGAGATTTGAATTTTTTTTTCAATATTTTATCAATGTACAATTCTTTCATGTTAGCTAAATCTAGGCCTATGTGTCATCATATTAGCTAATCCTTTTCATTTCCTTTTTTTTCTACTTATCATCAAAAACAGCTGAAGAGTCACTTAATTCGTCTACATTTTTGTAATTATCTATATGCCTAATTCAGACAGTCCATCGCTTTGGCGTAACGGTTAGCATGTCTGACCGTGAAACGAGCGGGCCCATGATGAAATCCTGGTTGATACAAGTTATATTTTGAGATTTTTCCTCAAACAATTGAATCAGAATTGCTAGATAACTTTCGGCAATGAACCTCGGATTCTTTTCGCCATCATAATTACACTTCCCCTCTTTCATCGTCGTCACCACCACCACCACCACCACCACCACCACCACCACCACCACCACCACCACCACCACCACCACCGTCATCGTCATCGTCATCGTCATCGTCATCATCATCGTTTGTTTCCTAACTTTCCGGATTGCTCAGATGTAGAGTCGGTTGTGGACTGCCACTCACTTGGAACCCGTGGTAAGTGATCATTAGTTGCTGCTAGTACAGTAGTATTATGCATCATAGGCTCTTCCTTGGGGCTCGTTGTTACTCCTGGGACCTAAGGTTGATGGATCGCTATTTTGTCTATGCGGAAAGGTAAAAGGATTGTGTAGGCTAAAGAGGGTGTTCGGAGGCGGCCTGCAGTTGAATCTGTAGGGTGGGGGGCCTTAAGGTATGCACATCATTCCATTCCGAATAGTACAATGGGTCCCCTCCCCCATGCAGCCTACGTGCGAGCGTGGCCTTCCTTTCAAGGGAGACTTTTTTTGTTTGTTAGTCAACTGTCCGAAGACAGATCTGAACCTCACAAGTGATACCAATAAGGCACAACTTATGAGGCAACTAAGCAGGAGATAATGGGGCAAGGTGGCTAGTTCCTTTCCCCCTCCACTGCATACATCGCTGACTAGCTACATACAACATAATCAGACTTCAGATGTGTACAAACAAATGTTGTTCCTCTGACACATAGTCAAATGTGATGTAGGCTACTGCCTGATAATAGGGAAGGTCTTCCAGTACCGGACACTTAAGCCTTTTCAAAGATTGTGGAAAATTAAGTAACTGATTGCAATAATAGTACTGCAGATACGATCAATTGAGTACTACTCTCACAATCTCCATGAATTTAATGAGCTACATATAAGAGAAATTACATAAATAATTAAAGTTAAACAAACTTGATAGCACAGTGCAGCAAAAAATGAATCCCAGTATCGGACATACAGTAAACACCATTTGTCATATAAGTTAAAACAAATACAAGCAATTAAAAAGAAAGAATCATTAGCATGAAAGCATTTTGAATCGAAAGTGATTTTTGATACCAAAATAATCCTTTGCCACACTACTTGAATACACTGATTATGTGGGGTGGATTTACTGATAATGATCATATATACAACAATCAGTATTATCTGACTCGGTAGGTCTACAGTCCAAATGCACCAAATTTGCACATAAAGTTCACCGTACCCAGGATTTATCGCTTGTTTCCAAACAGATGATGCATTCTGTTTCATCTTATGTTAAAGTCGATAGTTCTATTTTATGATTACGTTTGCTTTGCCAGTTTTGCACTGTAGCAATTAAATTTCCTGATTTCAGTCTCTTAACTATGTCTACTAAGGTACTTTCAGAAACAGAGACATGAGCAGCTATCTCTCTGATAGTGATCCCCTCTTCCATAACTTTCAGCAATGAACATTTCATATTATCCTCTTCACATTTGCCTCTGTTATTATTTTTCACGTCAGAACAAAAGCCTTAAAATAAGAAATAGGCTATGAAGTCTTATCCTTATGGCGTTCCTTACTTACGAAAACTGGTTGGCGGATGGGAATGATGCGAGTCCCGGCGTTATGTCTGTCGCTAGTACGGCGTTTGTGTTGTGATCGTGGCGAATAGTATAGAACGCATTTTTTATATGGAATACTTTAGTGAAATAAACGTGGAGAACGTGTTGCCGTAAATTAAGACATCGTTTCCCCTATGGTCCTGTGTCAAATAAAACAATACACAGACTCGTAAAATAATTTTAACAAGACAAGCTCGGTTCAAAATAAGAAGTGTCGAGTGAATAAACAGGTCTTAGCTGAGTAAACATTAGGTGAAATAGGTTTTCGATTAGAACGAAGCTCTCAGAAATTTTTGTGCAGATTAGCTGAGGAAGTAAGGGTGTCAAAAACCTCAGTTCAACACGCTATTAAATTGTTGAAGTTAAAACCATACAAGACCCTTGTAGTGCATCACATAAGTGAAAGTGAACTACGGAAAGAGTCCTGGAATGTGCTAAACGATGTCAAGTATGCTTTCAACAATTACTACAATAAGGTAATTATTTCAGTAGTATGAGTTTTATTTCTCCGCATAATTATGGTCATCGTTTGCCCGTATAGCAAGCGGTGGACGCGCGGCCACCGATAGTGAGTGGATATTTTGGCTCGAACGCTCTATAGTTGGGTCCCAGAGTATGCAACATTTTTCTTCCCATTTTATACAGGATTAGGACTGCCGAAAGGCATAGTTAAAAATGTTGCTCAAATCTGTCAAAAATGTATGCAAAAGAATGCACAGTCACTTATTAGGTTACTAGCCGTACCCGTGCGCTCCGCTACACCCGTTAGAAATAAATATAAAGTAATTACATAATTAAAATAGGACATTTGATCCAGGGAACATTCGTGTTTGATAGAAGGATAAATCGTTTAATATGTTACTTAATTTAAATTGCATCCAAATAATTAAAATGCTATCATTTTGGTCCAGAGTCCATTCATTTGGTGCAATGACAATTCCTTTAACATGTTTCTTCATTTTTATTACATGCAACCATAGTTTAATGAAGATTGACATCATTTAGATTTAATGTGTATATTTTATTTTACTTGTTATAGGTTTCCATTGAATTATGGTAATAACTTAATTTTAACCCTTGTTTTCTACGTATTCAGTAAATGGCGCTTGGCCCACTATGGTTCTGAACCCTTCAAATAACTTAAATTATATTATATCTGTGGCTTGGTTCTAAAAGGGCTAATGTCAGTTTTTTGCACTTTTGAGTTATATACACTTTCGAGCTTATCTCGGTCTGTTCTACCATATACTAAAAGGGCCAATGTCTGCTGCAGTTAATGTGGAAGGTACAGATCATTCACAAGCCAATGTCATAGGTTCACTGTACAATATAAGCAAGTTTCAAACCCATTTATCTCAAAACTAACATTTATGACATTGGCCCTTTTAGAACCAAGCCACAGATATGATATTGTATATTATATTATATTATATTATATTATATTATATTATATTATATTATATTATATTATATTATATTATATTATATTATATTATATTATATTATATTATATTATATTATATTATATTATATTATATCATATCAGAAGTTACTGTAATAACATTATAGCATTATGTCCATCTAGAGAAGCTACACTTTCCAATGGTGAAATAATAATTAATTATACAAATCGGTTAATTTAGCTTCCGATATTACTTCATACAAACACAGAAACATTCTCTGTAGGCTATCTTTCATAGCTTTCGATTGTTGCTGTCCAAGACCCCTTATAGACGAAGTCATTTGTTTTTTAATTCATTACACGGCCTTAGATGGCAGTTATTTTAATTTTAAAACTCATTTATCTCATTAAATATCAGTCCTAGCAAACTTTTTCAAGGAATAAAACTTATCGCAAATTATTTTTAAAGAAACGTTCGTTATGTAACATTTTTCACAAAAATCAATAATAAGCGAGATATTTCGATTTATTTAATTCAGTTACCCTTATAACCCCCCTTTTAAATAATGTATTTTCAATGCCATATAGCCTAAAATCTAAGTTACCAACGAACGTAATTTATATTCCAATTTTCATCGAAATCCGTTCAGCCATTATCGCGTGAAAAGGTAACAAACATACAACACAGACATACAAACAAAAATTTCAAAAAAGCGATTTTCGATTTCAGGGTGGTTAATTATATGTGTTAGGACCAATTATTTTTGGAAAATCGAAAGTTACCAGAAAAATTTCGGCTACAGATTTATTATTAGTATAGATTACTAATACTCTCTTTGGCAGAAATTTATAAGACAGTGCCTTTGTATACTCCAATCTACTCCTTGAGTTTCAAATTTTGTCGTTAACCTTTCTTCATATAGCCTAAATTCCTCGTTCATCATTATGCCAGATCTCGCTTTTCTTGCTGAATTTCTAATGTCGACATATGTGCCAACCCGGATTTTTTAATACCTCTATAAATTGAAAAATGTTAGGATGAGCTGTACAGAATAAAGCATTCAACTTTCCATAAAAGATTCACAGCCGTTTGTTGATCTTTCGACTGTTGCTTTGAATTCAACCCATATTATTGGAGGAAAAGCAGCATCAGGTTTAATATACAGGGTGATCCGTTTGGGTATGGATAAAGTAACACCGTGAAACATTTACTACTGAACTTTATTTGTTGAAACTTTGTGCATACAACACTGAAAGATGGGAGATTCCTCAGAGCTCAACATGACCCTCATTCGTGCACCCTGCACAACTTATAACGGTTATGCAATTCAGCCTCTGTTGTAACATAAGAGGGGTGATTTGTTGAAAAGCTTGAGTAATTTTTACTCTCAGATCATCAATGATCTTGGGTTTCTGTGAATAGACAATCTCTTTAACAAAACCGCACACGAAGAAGTCAGGAGGGGTTAGATCTGGGGAGTTTGGGGACCAAGCCAAGAGATAGCTGCTTCTCGTGCTGAGTTTCGCCTGCGACCTACTTCATGATTTTTAACACAGAATTTGTTTCTACAAATGTTTGATACCACAACATTATGGAATCGTATTTAGGTACATTACGCACACCATACTCACGTCGAAATTCCCTTTGAACCCCCCGGATTAGGGATCAGCTCAATGCCAGGTCCACCTCCGATACAACACAAACATTTAATACGTTACACAGCATTCACTCACACTTATGAAAGGATTAAGGGAAGGATCGCCGTCCATGACAGGATTTTCAAGAGGTA
The DNA here is from genome assembly GCF_040183065.1 of Periplaneta americana. Taxonomy (NCBI): domain Eukaryota; kingdom Metazoa; phylum Arthropoda; class Insecta; order Blattodea; family Blattidae; genus Periplaneta; species Periplaneta americana. The sequence continues at coordinate 127,587,197 of NC_091118.1, read as the reverse complement.
CAATCCCGGAATTTGCATGGAAATAACTGAGGAAACCATGAGAAACCAGCTAGGATTGCCGGCCCCTGGGATCGAATCCCCGGACCTCCCAAATGCAAGGCCAGCCCTCTACCACTCCGCTAGCCCGCTCGGTTGTGTCTTAACATCCATAAATAAAAGTATACTGTAAGTACCTGCACGGGATGGACCCAACTAGTACTGTACCCTTTTACCCTGTGATCAAACTTTGTTGTACTGAATATTTCAAGTATATTGCATGTTTTTTCGGACCCAACTCGTATCTACCCGTATAATTTTAACGCACTATACGTTTAAGTTTAGAAAAGAAATCAAATAATATGTGGCGTTCTATTGTATGAGAAAACGGAGAATATTGGTTGGTTAGAATAAAATTCAGAAAGAAGAAGGAATATGAGGACCTAGACTGAAGATGTGACAGAGAGAAACTAAGAAATACTACACATATGAATAAAAGATAAAAGCAAGAAATGAAATATATTAGACTATTGATACCCTAAAAATCAATTTGTGTAAGAGAATGGTGGATTAAATTCATGCTCTTTCATGAAGAAGGATTATTAAGAATGGAAACGAAATGGAAGTTAGATAGTTTAGAAAATAGAGGTTTGTGATCGTGTGGAATGTATGGAATCATCTGTCTGAATTGCGCCATGTTATGTAGGGCAGAACACGAATCTGAGTTTCATGAGGCATTCAACTGGTTGGAGAAGTTGAGTGACTGGCAAATCCTTATCAAGATGCTCACTACTGGCTGCACGAAACTAAACTCTCAACTTGGACTCCGTCCCTTCGCTTGGCAAGTCTGAAAACTTGAGACGACAGACTGCCAAGATTGTATTATAATATCCATCTCCGCCAGAAAGTTAAACTTTAAAGAGAATGTCACATTCGTCATTCTTCTCTCGCTTCCTATTTTACATTTTATTGACGTGTACTGTAAAGTTTACAGTATTCTGTAAATATAATTTCTGAATTTTATTTGTTCATTTCTCTTAAGACATTTCTTATATTAAGTAGACAAAAATTTGGACTACTGCTTTTAAAAGTATGTTATTTTATCTATGTAGGAGCAGATACTCTGCCTCTGGTTTGTTAAGTTGAATAATTATTTTACATTATTATTATTATTATTATTATTATTATTATTATTATTATTATTATTTCAATTTTAAATTTTCATTATACTGTAATCATTTGTCTTCGTAGATTGACAGAAATCTCTCAGATTTAGGGAAATTTAATAGGAAATTAGCATACCAGAGGAAAAGGGATTATTTTAAAATATATACTGTGGAAAATTCTTTTTAGTCATTACTTTGCTAATATCATAATGCTAGATTATGCACTATACAGCAAGTTTTCTCAGATTCGTATGCATAAAATTCAGTTTCTATAACTTCATAGACGTATCTCACACGACTATGATGATTCGAGTAAATTCTCAGTCCGCTGTTATATCTCAACTTTTGTATGCATAAAGTTTAAACAGATCTCAACAGAATTACATAGATCTCATAATCTCAGAGTGCGAAGGTTAAGTTGGAAAATACAAATTAATAGCTGGGTTCATGGATGTTGTACCAAGGAGAAAAATGTATGAAGTAAGGGAAAAAGTTATGTGTGCGAGTAGGCTATAAACATTCGAAAAAAATATATAATGGATAGCGAAGTATTTTAAGCTCGAATCGTATGAGACAAGAGGTGGATCTCTGAGAAATCAGAGCACTGTATCAATAAATGTGTGAGAAATTGAGCTGAACATTGGATTGCATTTTACTGAATTAATAAACGTAAACGAATGAATCTAAAGACAATAATTTAAATATGAAAGTGGCATTACCTATTATCTTGATTATTAAAATCATATTTTCATCATTAATGGGTTTGTTGCATCCTGCATCATATTGAAGAGTTGTTCTTCCCAATCCTTCAGTACTATTGTTTTATTGCCAGTTTGTTTAAAGTCAGTTTACTTCTTAATCCAGCACTTCATATTTATATATTTTTTTCTTTCTTTCGGAATTTGGTTTTCGCTTAGAGCAACGCCAAATTACTTCAGATTTCGGTTCCTAACATCTGTCATTGTCGTGGCCTTTTTATTTACCTCCGGTACCGTGGATTTAGAAAAAAAATTACCTAAAATCTTTCAGTACCGGTATTCCAACGAAGTGGAACTGATCCTCTTGACCTTCTTCGTCGATGGTTAAGATAGAACTCAAGAACTCCTGAACTATGCACCGCCACATAACTCAAAGAGTGTCTTATGCTGATGTGCACTGTTGGTAAATAGAGAAGAGAATGTTCTAAACATCAGATTTATGGCTTCGATCATAGCCGGTGAACACGTATTTACCCGCAGAGTCTTCAAAAACAGAACTTCCTGTTATACGAGTATCTTGTTACCGTAAAAATTTTCCCAGCCGCTAAACGTTATTCTTATGCATACGAATTGTGAGAAAACTTTGTAGGACAGAGATCTTCAGCTGATTTTCTAGAGCTGTCTCAGGAGAAATCGAATGAGTGGATGATTCGAAGTGTTGGTGAATGAATGAATGAATGGACAAAAGTGTTGGTGGATAAATAAATGGATCGAAATGTTAGTGGATGAATGAATGTATCAAATGTGTGTATGTAATGCCTGCCCACTTTATTTGCATGATTAAGGTTCCGCTTATTGCGGATAGATGGCAGGACTGTGACCCATTTGAAGTTAAACACCACTTCGGCGGGTCACGTTATGCATGATGTGTATCTGTGAAGAGTTATGTCGTGTACTAGGATGAGTGTAAGTGCAGTGTAGGAAATGCGTGAGGATGATAATGAAGGTGAGGAAGGGACAAGGGGAAACCCGGTGCCGGCACGTAGCATACTTCTGTCGAATAGCACCAAGAGGACCGCACAGGCTTAACGTCCCTATCCGACGAACGAATCACTGTCAACAGTGACATATGCCTTCCCTTCATATGCATTGCGAAGAGATTTGGGATTTAACTTAGGTCTATTGGTGCAAAATTTAGTGATTAGAAGTTGTGCACCGCCATCTCTCCTAGTCCCGAAGTAGACATTTTGCATGAAAATTTCTGACTCCGCCGGAAATCGAACCCGGGCCGGCTAGTCTGGAGGCAGACGAGCTACCACAAAGCTAACTCGGCGGACTGCATCAAATGTTTAACATATGTATTTAATAGTTCGTTAACTTAACCAATGGATTCATAAATAGATAATATGTAGATTAACGGATGGATGATAAAATGAGTGGATCGATTGTTCAATACTTCAACGTAACGATGATGTTATGGAAAGATAAATGAATGAATCGATCAGGTGGCTGTTATTTGAATTAATGAATAGGTGGATTGATGGATCACTCAACAGGTTGATAAATTAATGGGTGAGATAAATGATTAAATGGACCGATCGGATGACTCATGATATGGATGAATGAATGAATTAATGATTGAATGCATGAATGAATGAATTAATGAATGAATGGGAAAATTGTTTAACAAAAGGAATTGATTTATGACTTTATGGAGAATAATGATTGAACGAATGTTTGAATGCGTGAGTAAATGTGTGAATGAATGTATTATTATTGGATGACTTAAAGTGTAGATGACTAGATCTATGGGTGAATTTATTAATAATTAAATGTAATTCCACCGTTCCGAAAATTAAACGGAAATGATTGCACAGTATTGTGGTTTAATTACACTCGTTTACACATAATCATAGACATTTATTATACTAGTTTTTCATGGTTCTCTTTTATGAGGCCCTGAATAGCGTTGTATCGTTGCAGTTGTAACTAGTTGCTGGTTCGGTTTTTAAACGTTAAAACAGATTGCCACCTAGCAATATGCCCGTGCTACTAACACGCACAAAGAGAAATGATAATGATATCATATTATGAAGAGCTAATTGTACAGACGGATATAAAAAGCGTTATACACATTTCGCATTTACATTTGAATGTAAGTGATGTACGGATATTTGCAGTTTAAACGTTCATTGGAAAGATTTTGCAAAAAAAAAAAAAATACTTTTTGTCGCAGTGGCGTGGGATTTAAAACTACTGATCGTATATGTGTTCTTCTTTCAAACAGCAAAAAGCACATTAAAAAGACCACGAACACCGAGTTCGAGATTCATTTATATTTTCGATGGATCATTAACATACGTCTCACAGGAGTAGAATAGCCAGCTGAGTTCAAAGCGTCATTAAAATAATGAAATTAATAATGTAAATAAAACTCCAACAAGCAGTATACGATTCAGCCCCAAATAAGCTCACAAATATATACAAAATGGAAGAAGAATGAAAAAAAAAAAAATAGAAGTGCAAAAATTGAAACTCATCAGGCCTCTCTCAGATTTCACATTATAGCAAGATAATGTACTATTAATTAAGATTGACAAATTTGATCGAATTGAAGTCTAGTGAATAAACCTAAACTAGAGAGTAGATACAGAAGTACAGAAAAAATACATAAATATCCATAAAAAAGGAAAATGTTGTGGAAGGAAGTTGGTGAAATTGTAGGCAAGATTGGTAAAGTATTTGTATTTCAACACAGGTTAATTCTATGTGTATTCCAATACATTACAGAAAGAATAATTAAAATATTATCTATTTTAAAGATGCTGTTTATAAAAACTGAATTTGGTATTGTTAGAGCAGGAACGTATATATAGAGTGTCAAAGGAATAGGCTACCTTTCCCGAAATTCTAACATTTAATAACAACGATTAATGTAATCAATTACTTGAGATTATTTTAAATCGTAATGGAGTGTGTTTTGAACTAGTTCTAAGTTGAATAGCTTGGACAAAAGATGGAATATTGTAACCACTATAATTTATAATAAATGATGTAATTAATTTTGACACAGATCGCTCGCTCGGAAAATAATTTAAATATACTGTACGTCAGTGTTTAAAGTTGTATAAGTACAACAATGCATCTCTCTGATAACATTTAGCTCTTCGTTATTTACTAGAAAAATAAGCCCTAAACTTGGCTGCAGCGCTACATGATTCAGCAGAATCATTGCTTCCAAACTTAGTGTTATCTAATTTTCTGATGGCATAATATTTTCAATAGGAAAGACGACGATGTTCTCTGTAAAGGAAACGGCTCATCTGACGTTATACGCTCGGCGATGATCACCATAGCGGAACCATGAGTTCACTTATAATGCACAATTTTCGTGACAACTGTACTTGGAGACATCAGTCACTTTCTTCTTCCGGAAGTGTATGTACATTGACTGATAAGCAGCAACGGATTATTATGGAAGAATTTGGTACTGATTATATTCGCGAATGCAATTTAAATACGGACTAAATATGTTTGTAGAGAAAATATTTGATTATGGGCTACCGGAAACAACTTGTAACTAAAAATCACAAGGAAGGAAAAACGTTTGGAGAGTACAAAAGTACTTGGAATAAAAATGAGTCCCTGAAAACCTCTTTCGCATGAGGTTAAGATAGTACTTTATGTTGCACTTAATAACTTTGTTGAAAGCTATTGTGTAGAACATTGCGTGAGTTTTTTTTAAGCAAGCATCATAACTTAAACTCTATTTTAAACCATTAACCCATTTATTAACCTGTTCAAAACAATCTAGTTAATTAATGTTGTTATTCTTTTCGCTTTTCATTCGGATCTCTTGAAATGAATTGTAGCTAACCATTCTGAGATGACAATTGTAATTATTATATCTTACAAAATCATCAGCGAATACTCATGATATTTACTTTAATATTCTATACATTTCTCTCTGCTATACACCTAATAGAATTTTCCTCAACAGCTTCAAACTTGTACTTGTAATTTCTTTCGCAAACTTCATGAATCTTCAACAGACAGTTACTTTCATGGAATAAATTCATTACGGCGTCTTCTACATCGCAAGTTAATGTCACTCCATCTCTAATTGTCGCTCCCTAGCAACTTCGCTAATGACCGACGAAAACAAGAGCGCTGGTGGTTTCATACAAATTACAAAGTTATGCCCTGTTGGTATGCGGAACCGACGCCATCGGTTCTATTCCTGGTCCTTCGTACTGGCTATAACGTACTGAAAGAATATAACCATGTAGCTATTTTAACATGGAGTAAAAAGGGTCTCATTCAGTGTTATTAGACTAGGCGTATACGTTGCTTCATTCAGCCTGACTGTCCGCGAGCCATTCAACTAGGTAATGACAATTTTGTGCGAGTCAATTAGAATAACCTACATATTCGACATATCCATATAAAACTATACTCTTGTTAAAGCTCGGACTCTTCACTCCATTGCGTGGACACAATGGCATAGATTCTAACGATAGCAATATGAGGCCACAAATTTTAAATCATTGCTTATCTTACATCTATAAATAATTTTCTTATCTATTCAAATCTCTTGTAAGTAAGGACTTTTATATTATAATTAATGTCTGGTTTCAAAGCAGATAATATTACCCAGAAGAAAGAATGAATGAATAAAAGATGTTTCAAATGTGATGGTAAAACATTTGGGAACGAAAGGTAAAAACGAAGAGAACCAAAAATGTTCCAGTAAACATAGGTCTGCAAATTAACCGTTTACGACAGGCCTGCAGAACTGTAGCTCCTGAGAGTACTGCTATACTCCCCTTTCTTACCCCACCCACCTTTTCTACCAGCGCGGTCATGGCGTTCTAGTTACGCTCGGCTGCATTAACATTCTTCGCGGCGGCAGGTATACAGTACGCTATCAAGAATTTACAAATGAACAGATAATAAAATCCTTAGAAACATACCTTTAGAAAGTAAGAGAAAAATGAATGAGGGAAATAAATAAGTTAAAAGACATGTAAAATAAATTTTGAAATGTATGTGTGCTAATAATGTAAGAAGGTCTACCTATGTGTATCGTCCTATTACTAGTAAAACCGATTAAATCCACTTTTTATGTAAAATAAGTTAAGTACAGTCCCTGACATGTCTTTCCGTGAAATAAGTACGAAATGTTGCTTGCAGGCAACAAACCAATTACTTTATTCGAAGAATTTATTATGATTTTTCGTGCATTAATAAAGTTTTAATTCCTGTTTTTACAAAACTTGTATTACTGGTCTTAACTGGTTTTACTAATAATAGGACGATAAATAAATTGTACGTTAATAAGTAAGTGATAGCTATATGACCGGATGTCAATGCTGTCATTCAACATTGTAACGCACTCCAGCCAAATAAATATATAAATAAATAAATAAGTAAATAAATAAATACATAAATAAGTAAGTAACAAAGTAAGTAAGTAAATAAGTAAATAAATAAAAAATAAATACGCAAATAAATAAATAAATAAATAAATAAATAAATAAATAAATAAATAAATACATAAATAAGCAAAGAAGTAAATACATACATAAGTAAATAAATAAGTAATTAAGTAAATAAGGAGGCCTAAATAAGTAAATAAGTAAGTAAATAAGTAAACAAACAACAAATAATACCCGTAATGCAGTTTAAAGAGAACCGGAACATGGCAAAATCTAAACCCGTGAAGGAATACTACTTCCAAAGGAAATGGGAATATGATTATTTTGTTGTTGCAGACGAAAGAATTGCTTGTTTACTGTGTCCTATCCAATTTATTTCCACTCGTCATTTCAATATTAAACTACATTTCAACAAAGTCCATATTAAGAATGCACAAACTTTCAGGTAAGTTCATTATTACGAACTGTATATTGATTATTAATTTATATACTGTAAAATTAAGGACGTCACTCGTTGTGTTCATTTTGAATTGAAATTAATAGTGACTTTCAAGGTTCATTACTTAAATGCTATCAATTTATGTTTCCGTAGATGAGGATAGGAGGAAAGTTTTCGAAAATCTAAAACAGTTTAGGTGCAAAGAAATGTCAAAGAAACTACCGACAGGAAATCTAGCATAATTGTCAAACTTGAAACGAGGTAACGCATTATAAAAACAATGAATTTATTACAATCGTTTTTGAAAATTACATGCCACCACTTATGGACCTTTGAGGACAAGAGAAGGTAAATAACTCTACGCGGAAGTCGATCATCCCCAATAGAAGTGGAATGACGCTGACGTCATATTTCCCCTTCTTACGAGTTCTGCAGGCATGGTTTACGAGATAATGCCATTTTGTGCTGGTTGGGGCCCGCTGAATAATAAATACTAATTCCAACAAAAGCAGTAACAATTTTATGTAATTTATCAATTGCGAGACAGTAAAATTCGTAATTTTGGCTTCAACACCTAAGAAATGTGATTGAACATACACAATAGAAACTTTTTGTTTGAACAACAGTACATTTTGTGGATAAACAAAGTACAGTACAGTATGAACATGTTAACTGAAGAATTTTACAGAAAGTGTTCAAAATGCTGACCATACACTTGAATGCATCTGTGTAGTCTTTTCAGCAAAGAACCGCGTATGCGCTCGAGCAGTCCTCGGTCCCATTCTTCATTTGCTGGAAATCATCTACAATCCGATGCTGCAATTCTCCAGGTGTGTTGATGTCTGCTGTGCACACCAGGTTTTTTGCATAACCCCATACACAAAAATCCAAAGGGTTTAAATCCGGTGATCTAGATACAGGTCCTCCTCTACCTATTCACCGTTCACCATATGGTCTGTTCAGATATGGGATGAGGAGAATGCGGCATAAGTACGAAGCATACAGCGTGTTCCGAACCTCACCGGACCGGTCGACATCAATGACGTCACGCTTCTGCTGAATAGGAACAAAACTACAGGAAGGTTCAATGGCTATCATGGCGGCTGTACAAGTTGTTATTGTGCTACCGGTACTCTAGCAAGATTTTGCGAAATTTCCTACTGTCATCTCGTTCAAAGAAAAGATAGCACAAACAATTTATTTCTTGAACCAGTAGTAATATCTGTTCCGTTGACATGTTCGTTCATAAGCCATTAACATATTTTTTATACGTTGTACACATTACTAACAATACAGCAGAACACACCGCCATGACACAACGGTGCACGATGTCATTCGTCTGCTAATTCCCGCCCTATACAAGACCCAATCAGATTCACTGATGGCGGCTGATGGATACTGCCACCACCTCTGCAAGTTGATGAAACCGGTGCGACACCGGTGGAGTATCAGTGACGTCATCGCTGAAATTCGGAACACCGTGATGCCATCAAATTGCTCAGCGCTGAGATTCGGAATAAGCTCATAAATGTTGCCGCTTTTATCGTATCCAGGCACTCGGTTCACTGGCGACCCTAACCAGAAAAAAAAAAAAAAAAAAAAAAAAACATTGGAACTTATTTGTTTCTCTGCGTTTTTAATGTTCATCCATAAATTTTTAACTATCACTTTAGAAACATTCTGTATAATTAAATGGTACCAATCCTATTTTTGTTATTAAGATAATCAACAATAGATTTTTGTCAGGACTCAGGACAGATGAGAAGAGTAAAAGGAGAAAGAAAAGCTGCCTAAACAACACCAGCCTTTAAATTCAAAAGCTTTCATCGTCTAAAGAAATGAATTAGTTGTTAAATATGAGTGGATGAATGAATGAATGAATGAGTGAGTGAATGAGTGAATGAGTGAATGAATGAATGAATGAATGAATGAATGAATGAATGAATGAATGAATGAATGAATGAATGAATGAATGAATGAATGAGTGAATGAGTAAATAAAAGTGGGTGAATAAATAAATGTTCCGCCGCTGTGTTTGTATGGATAGCGTATGCGCTTCCCAACCAAGGTGTTCAAGATTCGATTCCCGGCGTGAGCAATAGAAGAAATTTATCTTCTGTCCACGGGACTGGCTGTTCGTCCGTTGTATTGTGATTTATCCCGTAATGTCTCAGCGGTGGCTCTGTATCATGCCGATACCATTACAGGCAGATCTGAATTTGTGAAATGTCTAGTGTACGATCAAATAAATCCCCTCCCCTACTCTTAGTGGTGTGTTAGTCGGAAAAAAGCGAAGGCTAAGTAGAACAAGAAAGAAAGAAAAGAATAAATGAATGAATCAGTCTATCAGTGAATATGTTACTGAATAAAGGTAAAACTAAATTAATAAAATAAACTATGTCCGAAATTCTAGGAATTATATCTTTCGCTAGTCCAGTTGAAGTTGATTAGTTGGTCATATTTTCAAATTAAGACACAAAAGAAAAGATTTTGTAAGAGTCTGTAGTAAGACAAGTTGTACACAATGTGTTTGTGAAATAGTGTTTTAACGAGTACGTTCATTTCGAAAGATGACTATCACTATCATTACCACCATCACGACCATATTGATTGATAGGAGCCTTTATTATGTTTTGTCTTTTCATTAATGATTCAACCGACAATAAAATTAAGTATTACATGTAGCAAATTCCATATTAGACATTCCATGTGAAATCGTAGGACATCAAAAAACCTTATGAATGTGTAATTCCTGGAAGGAAATCATCTGTAGAAGATATTTTACTATGTGTAATCTGTTGTCGTTTAAGTCCATTATTTCTCTTGTATTTTTTGTTGCTTAGTCAACGGTCCGAAGACAGGTCTGAACCTCACAAGTGATGCCAACATGGCACCACTTATGAGGCAACTAAGCAAGGAGATAATGGTTAGGTTGGCCAATTAGTCCTTTATATTTATCGTATTTCCATTAAAATTGCCAGTTTCAAAGAGTATTAACTTCAAACGACTTATGAAAAACATTCCAATCAAAGTTCATATTATGGCTGAGAGTATGATTTTCATAACTATACATGTACCATATTTTATATTAATTTTTAAGGAACACTAGGGCTGAGTTTTTACAAAAAAATGGGTAAAATATCAATGTTATTCTTTTTTATACGAAAATATTTCTTGAGCACTTAGGAAGTTGGTAGTAAAAGTTATTTTGCCTCTACGTCTTCTGTGATATCCAAGGACGATTTTTATAGGCCTGCTCTGTATGTCAGTATTGTATCTCTTCTCACAAATTTGCCTTTTTCTCGAAACTACCTATTTAGGTGTTCAAAATGATTCATGTGCACGCAGTGCTAACCAAATTCAATTAAAATATTCGTATGTATCCATGCATATATTATGAGATCTAACGTTGAGAAATATTATGTATGTTGCAAACTAGAAGCTAAAAAAATTACGGAAATAAAAAATATGGATGTATAAATATCTGATCTAAAAAAATTATTGTGCCTAAGCTAGCTTATATATCATGAATTTCTTAACGTTAAAATATTGGCCATAAATCAGAGTCCGTAGGAGAAAATATGAGCTCATATTTAAATCCAATGCGCATGGAACATTTTGATTATGTCACTAATTTGCATAATTAAATTAAAAAGCAGTCGGATTGAGCACAAAATTCGCACACCTTACACTTAATGCATCTAACAAAGTGTTAAAAAATTGAATAAATAGATTTAAATTTTCAAAACTCAGTCCTAGTGTCCATTGGCAGGGGCATAATTGATCGGGACAAAAATCCTGATTGAACTGATATTTAACCCATGCGGTGAATTTCGGTGAAGTCCGGAGGGCCTAATTAGTCAAATCAACTCTCTTTACCTCTACCCCCTGGGATGCGAAAGAGACAGTAGTGTGCGAAAAGCAAGGGGAAGCTACCGCATTTACCTTTCCCAAGAAAAACTGCAAACATGGCATGATGAATACCTAGAGAAGAATAAAGAAGCGTATATAGTATTTGTGGACCTAGAAAGGGCGTTTGACAGAGTGGTGGATTGAAAAGAGAAGAAGCTCTTCAGTAACCTTTTATATGAAACGAGTCAAAGTCAGGATAGGAGAAGAAATGTCAGAAGGAAGTGAAATAGGGAAATGAGTAAGACAAAGATGTCCTTTATCACCTACCCTGTTCAACTTTTACTTGGAGGATTTAGTGAAGAACTGTTTTCAGAACATTGGAGGAGTGATAGTAGGAGGAAGAAGAATAAACTGTACTTGTAAGATTTATTGATATGGCATTGTTAGCAGAAGAGGAGATGACACTAAGGGAATATGTTACTGGAGCTAAATGACAGCTGTGAGCAGTATGGAATGAAGATAAATGCCAACAAGATGAAGATCATGGTCATAGGAAGGTAAACTTGCGAATTCTAAATGAGGCAGTACAGCAAGTGGACAGCTTCAGATAAGTTACTTGAAGTGTACTATAAGCGGTAACATGAACTGCTGCCAAGAAGTCAAAAGGAGAATAGAAATAGCCAAGGAAGTTTTAATAGAAAAAGGAGCATCTTCTGCGGACATCTGGAGAAATAACTAAGGAAGAGACTAGTGAAGTGCTTTGTGTGGAGTGTAGCATTGTATGGGGCAGAAACATAGACATTACGACGAAGTGAAGAGAAGCAAATAGAAGCATTTTAAATGTGGATATGGAGAAGGATGGAGCGTGTGAAATGGACAGAGAGATTGAAGCTGTGTTGGAAAGAATAGATGAAGAAAGAATGATGATGAAACTTGTGAGAAAGAGGAAAAGGAATTGGGTGGGTCACTGGTTGAGAAGAAACTGCCTACTGAAGGATGCACTGGAAGGAATGGTGAACGGGAGAAGAGTTCGGGGCAGAAGAAGATACCAGATGATAGATGATATTAAGATATATGGATCATATGCGGAAACAAAGAGGAAGGTAGAAAATATGAAGAACTGGAGAATACTGGGTTTGCAGTGAAAGACCTGCCGTAAGGCAGAACACTATGAATGAATCAGATTTATCGATACTCGATAGAGTTCCCCAAGGAAACCGGTAAAAATATAAATATTTACTGATTCCTATGTCTGTCTGTCTGTCTGTCTGTCTGTCTGTCTGTCTGTCTGTCTGTCTGTCTGTCTGTCTCTCTCTCTCTCTCTCTCTCTCTCTCTCTGAAGAAATTGCATCAGTTCAAATTTCGGCGATTCATAAAGAAGTGCTCCTGTAAAAAACATAATTTTGTTAAATTGTATTAGATACGGTACGTCCAAGTCCCGAGTAAGATGATGGAGTCCACACCTGTGGAGTAACGGTCAGCGCGTTTGGCCACGAAACCAGGTGGCCCGGGTTCGAATCCCGGTCGGGGCAAGTTACCTGGTTGAGCTTTTTTCCGGGGTTTTTCCTCAACCCAATACGAGCAAATGCTGGGTAACTTTCGGTGCTGGACCCCGGATTCATTTCACCGGCATTATCACCTTCATTTCATTCAGACGCTAAATAACCTAGATGTTGATACAGCGTCGTAAAATAACCCAATAAAATAAAAATAAAAAGATGATGGTGCGCGCATGTTTCCCTTCTGTACGCGTGACGTAAGCAAAAATTTGCCTATACTCCTGGCAGAAAGGCCGATTAAAGGGTAGGAACATGTTATAACTACTATGATAGTGAATCAATCGCGCTATATTTTTTTTTTATTCACAGGCCAATGTTTAACGTAGAAAAAATATCTAAATCAAAAACTTTTTTTTTTTTTTTTTAAAGAGAGAAAAAATTACTAACTTCGAAGTGACTTCTTCGAAAGAGACATTTACACCTTTAGAAGTTGGTAAGTGGCAAACCTGTTTGATTTTGAAGTTAGATAGGATCAAAGCAAGAGAAATGTTGAGATGGAATGAAAATTACCTTTTTAAAGTTATCGCTACTCAAAACATTTACTGAATTCCGAATTTTGGCGAGTTAATAGTCAAGTCTCACACGAAAGCATGTGGTTTAAAATAAAACACATTTGCGTAAATTGAAAAGTACGAATACTTCAGTAAAGTAACAAATAATTAATAAAAGTCGTCCCTACTAATTATTAGAATAGTCACGACGCCGAAAAGATGACAGAGGTTATTCATAATATCACCTACGCCGGCCTGTATAATCTTGACTTGTGTGCTAATGGCGTGTGAGAAAGATATGAGAAACTGAATTTCCGTGTATGATATGTTTTATTTCTATGCTCGTATGCCTTGAATAAAAATATGAAAGCTGCGTTAATTAGCCCTAAAAGTTTAGAATATTGCAATATTTTTAGTTTTAATTTTTTATGTGGGTAAGTAATTCAATTACGAATTGAATAGACTGTGTTCTAAACTTATACAACAGGGAATATGTTTTACAAATCAAAATTTTCAGGAAGAAAAGAGTTTGTTTTACAATGAGATATTGTTTAAATTTCAATTTTAAAGAGTTAGGCAGCTATGGCTGTTAAAGAAGGTAATTTTCTTCATATTCACAAAATTTTGCAAATTTTTGTAAGAAAACTATTTGACCTAGGGATGTCATAATTCGCAAAAATATATTTCTCTCTCTATTCTAATTATTCTACAAAAATATAATGGAAATTAAAAATTAAGTAAATTTTCGTAATTTCCGCTCTAATTCCACATGGGCTCGCCGTTATGCGACAGCCAGCACAGCGCAAATCCAATCTGCTATTGTCATTGTATTTCAGTTCCTTAGTCGTTGAGTCTTCATCCCACTATGTTTGATTTGTGTGATTTAAAATTGTATATAAACAAACAATAAGCTGCTGCTGTGTAAAAACAAATATTTTGAACTCATAATAATGAAAAATAATGACTCAATTAAACAACCTTACTCTTATTAACATTTGCTTAAATTGCAGCTTTTGCATTTTAGGGTAATGGTTTACTTAATTATATAAATTAATATTTATAGTCTTTTCTGCAGGCAGTTTTTTACAGATGTTTCTCAGACTTAAACTGAATATTCTAGACTCTGAAATAAAGAAAACATTATCATGCACAAGTTAAAGATTTTCTTTCTTCGAAGAGAGAGATTTTTGTTATTTATAGATTATTTGTGAAACATGCTATGATTCCACGCCGCTCCATCTTCGATAGTGTGATATTTAAATTATACATACATACATACATACATACATACATACATACATACATACATACATACATACAGTCCACACTTGTGGAGTAACGGTTAGCGCGTCTAGCCGCGAAACCAGGTGGCCCGGGTTCGATTCCCGGTCGGGGCAAGTTACCTAGTTGAGGTTTTTTCCGGGGTTTTCCCTCAACCCAATACGAGCAAATGCTGGGTAACTTTCGGTGTTGGACCCCGGACTCACTTCACCGGCATTATCAGCTTCATCTCATTCAGACGCTAAATAACCTAAGATGTTGATAAAGCGTCGTAAAATAACCTACTAAAATAAAATAAATACATACATACATACATACATACATACATACATACATACATACATACATACATACGTGTTATGCCTATGGGCAAGTCTTTCACTGTAAACCCAGCCTTCTCCAATCTTTCCTATTTTCTGCCTTCCTCTTTGTCTCCGCATATGATTCATATATCTTAATGTCGTGTATTATCTGATATCTTCTTATACCCCAAACTCTTCTCCCGTTCACCATTCCTTCTAGTGCATCCTTTAGTAGGCACTTTTTTCTCAGCCAGTGACCATTTAAATTATAATAGACACAAATATTTCACACTAAGGCTGCACATAAATATCACTTTAATTTGGTAGATATTTCGATCAACCGTTAAACTATTATATCAGTTGATATAACATACAGTTATGAGATGCTAGAAAACTTTTGGTGTCAGAAGGATATTGAAAAGTTGTAAATTAAAACTAACGGAGATCTGCCTACAGATAGAATTGTTTCTGTTCATATTTACTTATTAGTAACGCTTTGAACTGAAAGAGTCACATGAAAATAAATACAGTTAGAAAATAAAAGTGACAACGACAAACTAAAAAAAAAAAATAGGATGAATGTGAGGCAAAAACTGAAAACTTTGTAATCCCTTGTGTCGGATTTGTGTTGTAAATGTTTTTATTTCGCTAATTGGATACAAGTACGGCTTATGTTTATTTTCTCTGGACATGCAAAAGCAAACACATCACGACATATCGTCAGACTTCTGTGTCAGCAGCATTGATCTTCCTCTTCTTTGTCGATCTGTCAGAACAAAACTACATTAAAACGGGAGGTCTGTAGCAAAAACATAGCGTGGTAAATGGAACTATGTCATGTATAAAATAAAAATTAAAACTTTCGGTTTTACAATTTAACGTCGACGATGGAAGCCGCTTTTCATTCCGCATACTAGATCTTGAATATCGAGTTTTGAATGGAGAGGAGCAATGTTGGCTTATTCGAAAGCATTGCGATTGAAATTTTTGTGTTGCCAGAGGAATACAGATATCACGAAATGACTGGAGTTTGTATCCATATTTGTTTGAAGATGAAGAAATGAGTTATATTCCTTTTATGACAATTGAAATATCTGAATATACTTCATGACCGGCGATTGAGAACATAAGGCAAGATATTGCAGGAAAATAAATAGAGAATGAATATGAGTTCCAAGATAATTATGTGAAGGAAGTACAGTCAACTTCGGATATAGTGAACCTCTGCAGACCAGCATATTTCATTCACTATATCCAAGGTTCACTAAAACCGAAATGTCAATTTTTATGCTACTGACGTTGCTATACATACAGTTAATGCCCGTTTGGGTTAGACCACGTTCAATATCAGTATTAATGTTCTCTTTATCTTCCAACTTAAACACTTTAAGCTTCGCTATCCTGATACTCATAGTTCGAAACTTGAATCTAATCTGGCCATGTAGGTAGTAGGCACTGACCGATTTCGCACCTCTTCCCACTAGAGGTATGCTACTGTGTACTCGGCCTTGGAATTTCCCCGGGTTCAGTTTTACAAAGATGCGGGATTAAGGGTTGTTGACTATTATACTGTAATTCTTCTTGTATATACCCCTTGGTCATCATCCTATTCCCTTTTACTCTTTCTATTCTTCTAATAACCTCTTTTAAAGGAATCAGAACTAATCCTTCCTTTCTCTCTCACTGCGTACACTATTCTCTTTAACATGTTTCAAACTGTCCAGGAAGCTGAATGAATCCTTTGTCTTTCAATGCACTTAAGGAGTAGAATGTTTGACATTTTGTTCTGAACATAGTCTTGGAAGTTTATAGGACAAAGGGTTTCCTAAATTACCATTTTGTCCATTTTAAAATTACATTTTCTTGAGAAAGTTCTAGTTTTAGGTGCACTATAACCGAAGTTAGGGTTCACTATAAACGGAAATATTAATGTACTTTTTTATGTATGCAGGTCGGGACCAACGCTTTATGTTCACTATAACCGAATGTTCACTATAACCGAGTTCACTATATCCAGAGTTGACTGTACTGTGAAATGAAAATAATTTGCGGAAATTACAAAGGAATTAAGAATTTTTTTAGACTGCGTGAAATTCGAATACAATAATGATTGTTGAGAGATGGTGAAATACGTAAAGAAGCTTTCCCATGTGGCATGCAGAGCTTGGGTGCACATTTATTGTGGTATTTGTGCAATTACATCCGTTATTCTCTCTCGCAGATCGTCAAAATTATGTGCCTTGGTTGCATATACATGGTCTTTCGGCATACTCTACAGCCAAAATTCGCAGGGAGTAAGATCCGGCGAATGAGCTAGCCATTGTATTGATCTTCTTTTAATAATCCATCTTCGTTGCGTATGATATGGCAGCATCCCAAGATCCTTCCTCAAGACTTTTCACACAGTTTACCTGGAGAGACCAGATTCTCCACTGTATCGTCTTGTTGATTTGCTTGGACTACGTAAGAAAGCATTTTTTTACAGTAACTATGTCTTCAAGGGATCAGCCTTTACATGGTCGACCGCTGTTCGCTTTGTAATAATTATCAGCAACTGAGTCGATTTCGATGAATTTGTCATAAATGCGGTAAATGGTTAATCTGGATGGTGAGTCACTGTTGAAGTAGGCTTCATATTTTTTTCGAACCATTGTGAGGACTGAAACACCTCCAACCATGCTGCAATGTTTCGTCTTTACTCTTAGCCGAATCTTGTAGCCATTTTTACAATAGAGATGAAAATAAATTCGTTGTAGCCATAGAAATATCATAATACAATTTATTTTGAATAAATGAAAACATATTACCTCCAAGTACTTGTGTATAATCACATGAACATAAACTGAATCTCTACCCATATAATTGTTAACATTTGTTAGAGTCACAATGGATACATATAGTAGATTTTACAAAAGTCAGAGTTTTTTTAAGCAATTTTTATTCTTGCACAAATCGGCACCAAAATTCTAAGATACTATTGACTGTCATGAGTTAATTCCTTACATCAATTTTGCATAATTATGCTACAACTGTTAACATTACTTGTACTTTTCTGTTTATTGTAACTGTGTGTAAGTTATACAATGTAAATTTCCATGAATAGAAGACTATTGTTTTCAATTGGTATCTGTTGTTGTCTTTTAACTTTTATTACTGCACAAAATTTGTTTTATTACTGCACATATTGGTTTATTACTGCACGAATTGTGTATGACTGCACACTAAAGAAACTCTGACGAAAGTTAATATAGAAATAGAACAGATGGTTATGATGACGGCTCTGGAAATATTGTATAATGAGAGGAAAAATGTCAGTGCTCTCAGAAAGTCAGTCGTAACTACCGTCTATCTCCTTAAAAATTTCCATTTGCATTTGCTATGACCTGAACTCGAATCTCTAACGTAGAGAAGTGATTCTAAGCTTCCAGTTAATAATGAACGTAGATCTTTACGACAGAGAGATACAATCAGAATATTTTGAGGAATTAATGCAATGATTAAGTTTATGATTTTTTTCTTTTGTTTAGACCATACCTGCACAAACAGCGCTCAACGAGCGCGCGCGCTCCTTCGGAGCGGGAGAGCCGTGTTTACCGCTCGCCGAAACGGAGAGGAAGATGCGTCAGAATGACATAGACTTGCTTTAGATAGAGGAGAGGGAACGACCACTCAGTTATCTAGTGGAGTGCAGTGTGTAGCCCTATTCTCGGTAACTTTTTCACGTTGCTTACCTACTGCTGCAGTACAGTATGGAGGAATCTAAAAGACGGAACATAACATTTAACAATTAACGATTTACAGCTCGAACTTATTGATCTTCAAATTGACCTAAGAGCTGAATATCGTTTGAATAATACTACTAGCCTGATTGAGTTTTACAAGACTAAACATTAGCAATAATATCCACGACTACACAGGCTGGCTGTGAAAATGATTGCTATGTTTTGCTCAACATTTATATTTGTGAGCAACTGTTTTCTATAATCAACTTTAATAAAGGCAGACATCGAACATCTGTAACTGATGTTGCATTACGATCAGTAGGCTACTGTTCCTTTCAGCTGCCAACAGCATAAAACCTCGTTTTGATGTACCGATAAATAAAAATATAACAAAACGATGTTGTACATTTAAGTAGCTATAGAATTTTTATTATTTCTGTAAAATAAATATTTCTTTATTAATTAATAATAGTCCAAGATAGTTTTGCAAACACTGAACGGGAATTCATTTCATAAACACTTAGTATTTCCTTTAGCGTATATTTTGTTCGAGATCACCCCTTCTTCCAGTTCACCCTTATACAGAGCGCAGCTAATATCTGCATTCCGCTCATGAGCTGTGAGCCGGCTCGGAGAGCGCAAACCTTGTGCAGGCCTGGTTTAGACGGAAATTTATACAATGAATTGCGCGTTAGTCGCAACAGAAGTTGAAGAAAATGCGTCTTTTCTTCACTCCATTTCCATACAGCAAGCTACCTTTAAATGTGTTTAACAGTTTCATTTCTTAGGTACTGAAAAATGTATCCTATAATTGAGCGCTGCGTTTCTTCTTCTACTCCACCGAGACGGTCAAGATAGATCATATACAGGCTTTGTAAGGCAGCTGAGCAAACAGTTACAGGACCAATGTCCACCAGACTGGATGGCTGTGACATCCCGCATCTGCTTGTTCCCACACCCATTAGCTTACCTAGCTTAGTTGTAATTGGGACAAACATCAGCATGTTGCTGGTGATATCGGAGAGGCGTCTTCCAAGCTGCGACGGATCCATTAGGTTATAAGCACTTATCTCGATGTAAAAGTTGGCTTGGTTCTTTGTATATAAAAAACATTTCAGCATTACCTCTTGTCATTTAATGAAAACTATATTGATTTGCTATTTTATGGGTATAAAATAACCACGAAGAAACTATTATAATATACAAATTAGTACAAATAGTTATTTTATTTTCTTATATATATGTATGTATAGCCTGTTTCATCCGAAATCAAGTAGAGTATAGTAGGGTGATTCCAATTGCCTTTTGAAGGCGGGTGAATCCGATCGCGTTTGATTTTTCCGGATAAGGCGCGCAATTTTTGTGTTAGTAAGTGGCAACTACTGATGGTCATTGAGAGAAGCTTTCTGTTGAGAAGCATTGTAGCAGTTTGGGTTTGGGTCGATGTAATCAGTTTTTACATCGCTAAGAAATGATTTCAAACGTAAGTCTACCACAGAATTTTCTGTTTTTATTATTTTCTTTTAGGAAGCAACTAATTTAAGGATTTGTAGTACAAAAACGTTTATATATATTTTTTAATGGATATGAAATTAAAAATGGTCTCTTTGTGAACATAACCCATAATGAAATATTCTATAATAAGTTACCAGTGTTGCCAACATTCTATTGAAAATTACACTACGATTGGCGAGAGATTCCGATCACTTTCCGTGGGTGATTTCGATCGCTTGATCACATTTATTTAACGGCGTAGTTATATATTTTTATTTCCATGTTGCAGATGGGGAAAGATAAATATAGCCTATTTTTAAGTTAAAAAGAGATAAAAACGTGGACAGAAAAGCATATGGATGAGGCTCTTGCTCCAGTAAGAAATAAGCTGCCAATATATACTTCAGAATATACTGTAAACAGAGAATGCCTGGATACTAAAACACCAGAAAACAAGAAAAGACAGAGTTGTCTCTAAAGTTTTTAGTCATGAGCAAGAACTTTAGTTAAAAAAACCGAATTGTCAAACTCGCTCAGTTTTGTTTCATGTCTTATGATGATTTACAGCCTGTTTTTTTAGTATGTTGTTTTACGACGCTTTATCAACATCTTAGGTTATTTAGCGTCTAAATGAGATGAACGGGAGAATGCCAGTGAAATGAGTCCGGGGTCCAGCACCGAAAGTTACCCAGCATTTGCTCATATTGGGTTGAGGGAGAACTCCGGAAAAAAGTCTCAAACAGGTAACTTGCCCCGACCGGGAATCGAACCCGGTCCACCTGGTTTCGCGGTCAGACGCGCTAACAGTTACTCCACAGGTTTGGACTTCACAGCCTGTTAAGAAAGAGGAATGGATTCAATGTCAGGGAAGGGAAAAAGGGTGGTATCATGAAATTTTGTGTGTAGGTCAAAGTGATAAAACAGTTTGTGACAAATGTATGTAGATTATAAGTTAAGTGATTGAATATTGGAGGCAGAGCTGAACAATGAATTCTCTTATGCTTGGGTATAAAGAATCTTTTCAAGGCTAATGGTCAGTTGCTCAGAAACACGTAATTTGTTATTAAATTATAGATAAATGTTTATCATTATATTTTAATAATATAACTTGCTTTTTGTATTTTCTTTCACATGTTTAATTTCAACGATCAGAATCACCCCACATGGAATCGGATTCACCCGAACCTTTCAATTCGCAGAATAGTTTTGTGAAAATATATCATATTACTTTATCTAAGGTAATTTCCCCAATTCGATCGAAATCGCCCTACTCTACTCTACCTCCATTTTTATTTACTCCAACATACCTTTTATTGGATTATTGCAAGAATGATTCATCGTCCTTACTATTCATATATGATATTATATTCTGATACCCTATTCAGTATTTGAAATGTTGAATGCTCTTTTAATTAGCTTTGGCTATGAGATAAGATCCGTAACTCGTCATAGATTACCTGAAATTTGCCTTATAAAAACCCAACCAGTTTATTACCAAGTGAATTAAAACTCACGTCCGTGTGCAGACTCGAAAGAAGAGACCAACTACTTACTAGTGGACTATTCTGTAACTGTGTCTTTATTTCATAGTACGTATTGCATCAACGCTGATTCAGTAATTACTAGGGCTGAAAAAAGTATTAGTTATAGATTACGCTCCATCGTAGAGCCCGATCGCAAACTCATGACACCAACATGCACGAGCTTCTTTCTGAGGCTTCGGAGTGGGGGGGGGGGGGTTCTGTGTGTGCGCGGGCGACTGCTTACTCATAGAGCGTACTGTTCAACCCCCCCCCCCCTCGCCCAACAAGACTCTTGGGCGAGTCCATGTAAGTGGATGCAAATTCGTCCTTCGCGCAGGTGCCACGAGTTTGCGATCGGGCTCTACGTGGAGCTCTGTGTTTACAAAATGCTTGTGCGCAGGCATGACTTGTTACTGTAGCGGCTGTTTGTACAGTCCGCTCCGTATGAATGAACTCGGAACAAATATTAAATTAAAAAAAAAATACATAATTATCAGTTAATTAAAATACAATTTCTCCGTGTTCTGAATTCAGTCCTCCTGTTATCTGTTCTTTGTTGGATTTTTGTTTCGGCATTCTGATACAACCTGACGTAACTTAAGAGGTCTACTATTGAGGAGAGTGGGATCTTCACTCTCTGTGCTCCTTCAGACAGTAGAGACACCCGGCAACGCGACGCATTTTGTAAGCAACGTATATAGACATTATTTATTACCCTGATATCAATACTTTTCTTCAGCCCTAGTAATTACATTGAAGTCGTATTGGTTTTCAGAATGTGAGCAGAACCACGTCAGACGTAAAAGTAACTTTTACCATTTATGAAAATATGTGTGAGAATGGTCCACACCTGTGGAGTAACGGTTAGAGCGTCTGGCCGCGAAACCAGTTGGCCCGGGTTCGATTCCCGTCGGGACAAGTTACCTGGTTGAAGTTTTTTCCGAGGTTTTCCCTCAACCCAATATGAGCAAATGTTGGGTAACTTTCGGTGCTGGACCCCGGACTCATTCACGGGCATTATCACCTTCATCTCATTTAGACGCTAAATAACACAAGATGTTGATAAAGCGTCGTAAAATAACCTACTAAAATAAAATACAAATAAATCTATGAGAATATCTAACTATAAACTAGAGGAATGAAGTACATATAATCTTACAGATAGTTAGCAAAAATCTCGAAAGCAAAGGGAGCTACTACCTGAAAGCCAGATTTGTATAATTACAGTATAATCTCAGAAGTTACAGCCGTTCCTTCGATGTCCTAAGTTGTCGCCACTATTGTGGTATGCATTTGTAAGTGAATGGAATTCTAGGATGAGTATGCTGAATATAATGGAAAACAGCTTGAAATGGATACACAGAGGACTGATGGGCATTCCTGAACTGTTCTTCATTCATGCTCACGACCACACGGCTACAATCAGCTTCAAACCCAGTGGATGTGAATCTTCGATTCAGTGCTTCTCTAATTTCTAGTATCTGTGACGTTTGTCTGGCAGGCTACACTTCACTCCCATTAAGCTCATTTGTATGTATCTGATGGTGGAATCTCAAGACATTCCGCCGTCTTGTGCCACTTGACAGGTAATGGATCCGAACAACTTCCACTGCGTGTGCGTGCTTCTTGGTAATCACCACAATAAGTTTTGCCTCTGAATGTCTGCTTCTAACGCAAGAATTTCGGGGACGATAAACTTTACTAGTTACATTTAACAATAATTACTTCTAATAGGTTCTTTGACGAAATACTTTAGATTTAAAAATAACTACTTATAATATTTGACAAAGTTCTATGTTATATTTATTACATTAAACGCTCTGAGGTCATGATTTTTCGTTTGCTATTCTCGCAATAACAAATACAAATTAAAGTAAAATTATTCAAATCCCTTTCATACACGTCACATATTATTGGGGAATAAGAAATAACTGCAGAAAAATGTAACAGAAATATTTGAATAATTGTAAAAATTATGAAGCTGCGAGCTGAAGAAATAGAGTCCAAATATATAAGCACAAAACCTATATGAGGTTGTGTGAGAATGTATTTTCATTAATTTCAGTCAATTATTTAACGTTGCTGTATCAACTGCTAGGTTATTTGGCGTCCAAGGAATTGGTGATGGCTAGATGGTATTCGACGAGATGAGGCTCGGCATACATTCTCGATCCCACCATCAGATTTGAGACACATGCAGATCAACCGCATGAGGTGGACAGTGAAAAGAAACGGATCTATGAACCAACAATCCCGTTCTATAAAGATAAATATAGCCTGTCCCACATCGATGTAATAGGGCTGATGGTGGGAGCACGAGGTACCATACCGTCCTTCTTTGCCAACAAATGTAAAAACCTGGGCCTAACACACAGCATTGTGAAGGAAATAGCCATTAGTGTCCTCAGAGGATCGGTTCAGATATTGAGAAATCACTTGTATGGGAGTGATAATGGAAATTTCAAGTTATCTTAACCAATGGCTGTTGATTGGTTTAGATATCAGTGCCAATACCTAAATCAGTACTGTTATTTTTCTCGCGGTATATGGCATTCATATTATTCTAATCTATCTGATGATATTTTTTTTCCTCTTTCTTAACTGTAAATGAGCACAAACGCTACTTAGGTGTAAATTTTTCTGACATTTTGTATATTCGATTCCCTCATCGTTTCAAATGCATATCATTTTACCTTTTAGGTCTGTTTCCAAATTATATGTAATACGCTTTGTCAAATCTGGCAACCTTTTCATAAGGGAAGCTAACTATATATAAATATTGTACAACATATAAAATATGGACATTGCGATAGTTGTTTTCTTTACAGTCCGACACGATTTAATAAACTAGTGTGAGAAATGAAATTTTGCCAATTTAAGGGTTAATTCCACTTCTATATAGGCTATTTCTATTAACTTGCTGTTCGGAAACGCATGTGAAGAATGTAATAATAATAATAATAATAATAATAACAATAATAATAATAATGACGACTTTATTTAACCTGGCAGAGTTAAGGCCGTAAGGCCTTCTCTTACACCAGGGCTTGGCAGCAAGAGCGGATTCTACTCTCAGGGGGAGCCGTATGATTTCTCTTCAACCCCTTTCTTCCCCGCGGAACACCGCTCAGCGTTGATTCAGTGATGGATGAATATTAAGCGTCCCCGTTTAGAGATTGGTTCCGCTCTCGATGCCCAGCCCTGTCTTAAACTCAACCAGGATTAAAACTTGCTTACATAGTTGAACATATGCCTGGATCGGAATTAAGTAATTACATACTGATACACTTTAGGTACATAATGAGATCAAAAGAGGTAGTTACATAAAAATTTACCTCATAAAATAAAAATAAACATAGTGGAATACATATTAATATTGTTAGAATCAAATACGAATCACATAAGAACAGAAGCCGATAATTCACTGAATAACAAAATAACACTTTCGGTGGATATCTTGGTATCCAACAAGCTTTCTAAGACAACTGGAACATGCTGATTCCGAATATGCAAACCATTTTTCTCTATTACCCATCGTTCTTTAGATATACGACATCAACCATTATGTTTAAGAACTCACAGACAGGAATTTCAGTAGAGCATTTATTGCTACACGGAGTAATAATGAACATGGCTTTAGCTAAGAAAATGATGGAAATGTGCCACATGGCACATAATTATAATAATAACATAGTTGAAGGTATAATACACGTGTAAAATACATATGTACATATATATATATATATAATATACTTCATTTGTGCTGAGCATTTGTCATGTCGCGCTCAAGCGTCCAGCAGTAGTCAGCCAACATCGCTGCACTTCCATCGACCCTGATAGCGTGACTCCATCACCGAGATGTCTTAATGAAAACGTTCATCATGTTCGTCGCTGACTAAATCTAGGTTCTCGGGGAAGAAATCAAGATGTGAGTCGAGGAGATGCATTTTGAGGGACGTGTTGCAACCTAGCTGTCTGTACGCACTGATGCACTTTTGCACAATATTCACATAGTCGATTTATTATTTGCAAGGAAATTGTCTACGACTGACTTCAATGCCACCCTTGCATCTCTTTGAGTATCACCCAGTAAGTCTTGGAAGTGGCTGTCAGCAATGATCTTCCTTATTTGTGGACCTATGAACACACCTTCTTTCATTTTCTCGTAACTCAACTTCGGAAACTTGTTACACAGGTACCCAAAAGCATCTGAGTCATTGTCTAGTGCCTTCATGAAAGTCTTCGTGAGCTCCAGCTTTATATGAAGCTGTGGCATAATAACTTTGTCCTGCTCAACCAACAGAACACGAAGGACGATTTTATTTCCTGTCTGCATTCTATCTCTGACTGGCCAATTTTTCTTTATATAGCGGTTCTTTCTGTCTCTGCTGTCCCACACGCAGATAAATTAGCTGTACTTGGTGTACCCTGTCTGCATTCCCATGAGAATTGTGATAACTTTTAAATCACCACAGATACGCCAATTGTACTTGCGATAGCGTATTTTTTTAAGAAGCAGAGATATGGTTTCGTACGTCCCTTTCAGGTACGTAGAATATGCAACCGGTACTGAAGCATTTCTGTTTCCGTTGTGTAATAATACTGCCTTCAAACTTGTCCCAAATGAGTCTATGAATAGTCGCCATGCTTCAATGCTGTGTTCCACCCCGAGACTTGACATAAAGCCTTGAACGTCCGTGGAGTAGGAAATAGTGTCACTCATTGCAAAGAACTTCACAAGTTCTTTGTGTCTGTGCCGAAACTGTGAATTCGTTGTGCAAGGAAATTAAATTGTTTAAGACGTACCGAGCAGTTCAGCTTGACCTTTCGTTAGTGCCAGGTCCCGTATGAGATCGCATGATCCCGTATGAGTGTAACATTATTCATCAAATAAATATCTTCTCCAGGTTGGTAGTAATCAGAGTCTGAGTCGTTGGCAGGAGATGAAAGAGGACATTCTTCTTGCATTTCTTCAGTAACTGTGTATTCTCCAGATGCTGTTGGTATTGGACAAGTGACGGGATCATATGGAATTGGTTTAGAAACTGAAGAAACGTCAGGTTACTTTACAGATGCACGAGTTTTGGAGGAGAAGTGACGTTTGCCAAACAGAAATAACAGTCTGTGATGTGGTTGCTTCATTCACGCCATATCATAGGAACTCCAAATACCAGATGGTTGATCTTCTTTTCCTTACTTAACCAACCGCGCAAGTTGCATACATAGGTCGAACAGATGAACTGTGGTGCCTACGACTTACTACTATCCACCTTCGAATCAAAGTATAGTTCATGTGCTTTCTTCGCAAATGGCGTAAAAGTCTTCTGATGGGATTTGTCTATTACATAGCCGCACACGTAGCAAAACACTTCTCGTGAATTTCTACAAACTCTGGATGCCGTAATATCCATCGTCCACTGTCATTGTCATTGAAAATAAGTAAGAAAGATACAAATGAGAGTATATTAATGCAACAGAACACAAACGACGAAATTTTCAGCATTGCATTAAGTATAACGAAAAAGACAAAGAAATTCGACTGCGTTCCATGTAAAAATCAAATTTCGTCGGCAATTTCAAAACCTGACGTGATAGAGCAAAACGGTTTTCAGATTTGAAATCAGCATGAAAAACTACATTAGAAACAGTAAACATCACTTCAGATATCTATCACTTGTTTATCAGTGTGATTCAATAAAAAATGTACACAGTAAAAATAAAAATAAACACATTAGTATACATATTACTATTAGATTACAATTAAGTAGGATTCACATAATTAAACCAGAAACCGACAATTGAATAAAGTGTACACAAAAAATAGATTAATAATAAAAAAACAATATCTCACGATTACTCATGAATAAGGTTTTGCGTACAAATTACCCCGACATAATATGCCGAAATGGTTATGGTTTCTAAAGAACCACTTGTATAACCTAAAACTACATATTACTGTGAATTTCTTCACATTTATTCACTTCGATAGTTTGGTTTACTATCTTAATATATAAAATTGAATGTGGGTTCTCTATACAAATCTACACGCTTTAACCAATATGTGCCAAAGTTTGCACATTTAACCTTCATAACCAGGAGAATAACATAGGCTACATTAAAATTGTGCAAATGGAAGTTAAATTAATTAAAATTGTAAATAATACAAGTAGGCCTAAAAAGATCAAATATTCATGTATTATATTAAAATGCAAAATCTTCTAAAGTCAATTGTTTTTTATTATTGTCTGTTGTATTCAACATCGACTTTCACGAGGCCATGGAAATTTTAACACGAAATTAAATTACATTGTTGTTACAGATCATGAAGGCTAAAACTATATAATTCATGCAATAAGTATCTTTACGCAGTCCAGGACCGTATTATGAATTCCTCGATCCAGTTTTGTAGATAGTGAGCAAATTGTTTTATACAACTGAATTCTAAAGTTCTTTGAAACTACAAGGATTGCTACCACATAATTTACTTAATATTGAATAACCAATAGTTCGATTGCGAAATATTAATCCACCAGAATTATGCACGAATAAGAATTGGCGTGAAAAACCCATACGAAACGTAATAGAATTGGCAATATTAACTGCAAAAATAAAGGGAGATGTTTTTATTCCACGTATTGCTAGGATACTCATTCAATTTTAAGCAACTGCAATTTCAATGCCACTAGCATTTGCAATGGCCATATTTAAATGAAGCTCAAGGACAATCTCTCAAAGTTGCAGACATTAACTTAAAAACTGCGTGATTTTCACATCCTCAACTATATTATATACAAAGAAATGAAAAAAAAGATTTTACATATATCAATAAGCAATTCAATGATACTTTTGTCATGTTGCTAATGTAGTATGTGAATTTACATAAGCCCACTGAAAATAACATTGTATTAATTCTCAAAATATTGTTGTTCACGTCCGAAAATGTGTTGCTGCGAAATTATATTTGTATAATCACGTTGCAAATTTAGTATGTTAAACGTTGTGGAAATAAAAATCTCTCAATTTCTAAAATACCGGTAGGCCTATACGTTTCTCAGAATATTAGTCTTTATGTTAAAAAATGACTTATTGCGAGTTTATATTGTATCTTTATTCTGCGTATAAAATTAGAATTAATATATGTTCTGAATTTATGAGATATAGTTTCAAGTTATATTTAAAAAAAAAATTGGGTATGATATAAGTGGGTGTACAGCGGTCAAGAGGTAAAAAGACTCTTCCAATATAAATTAAATTATATATGTATATATCGATTCGATGCTGAAACTGATCAGAAAGAGGAGAAGGAATTATATTTTCGTTGGGTTTTACTTTGTTTATAGTTTGATTTTTCTATTACTTTATTTGTATTTCTGGCGGTGTGGAAGAGAAGACCTAATGGCCTTAACTACACCAGAATAAATAAATAAATAAATATATATATATATAAATAAATATATAAATAAATAAATATATAAATAAATATATAAATAAAAACAAATAAATAAATAAATTTAAAACAACAGTTTAACGTCAGGCACATGATGAAATGTTTTCTTTGCGGTGCCTGATTTACAACAGTTTTAAATTGAGTTGGCAGGCATTTGGCTGAGTTCATTAATTCATGTAAGTAACGTTAAGTAAAGATTCATCTTTATGGGCGAGGAAAGCTTAGTAAAGACAATTCGTTTTGGTTGTGTATAGTTAGGTTTCCGAGATTTCCGAAAATTTAATAACCAGTTTAATTAAAAATAGAAGCAGAAAGGAAAACCCGGGCAACGCCGGGTGCTTTCAGCTAGTACATTATAAGATAGGCCTATAGGTTGGTAGAGACGCTTAAGCATTTACACCGAATGTTTCAACGAACTTGGTCTCGGTTACTGTCACTATCTCATTCTGCAAAATCCTAATCCAATTTCTACTACCCGAACTACGCCTTAAAACGCCAATAGTCCAATTAGCATTCCCACTAAGTGGCTAATTCATCGACATTTGCGACCCTTCTCCAATGATCGCGTTGATTTTAATCTGTTGGGTTTTCGGAAAACTGATGGAAACTAGGATGCGTCTGTAGGATATAGTGAGACTGAATAGACTGTAGGTGAAAAAAGTAAAATAGGATTTGTGAATAGGAGTTCGAGCAAACTACAAAGATATTGTCATAAAATATATTTCTGATCTCTTAAAGTCAAGTGCAGTACATGGATTAGTACCAACCATGCAATTTTACGAACTTAAGGGAGCCGACCTGAGTTGTATTTAACTTCCGATAGATGGTGTCTTTATTGCTACTGTACACGATCACATATTGTTCACTTATCGGTTCGTGCTTCGCACCTCTTTGTTGCTTCAGTCGCCATTGTATTGTATAGAGAGAAGCCTGTTCAATAAATTCTGACTCACAAAGTTAAGAACGTATTACACTTATTTTTTACCTGAATAACAACAGTCAAGTGAAAAGTGGGAGCAAAGAGGCGGAAAGCGAATTCCATAAGTTATCACGCCGTTGTGAAGGTGGGGCTATTCATTAGAGAAAGACATAACTTGCTCCAATTATGCTGAGTATTGAGGTGTAATTTGCTGAAAATTGAATGCAGTTTTACGGAGTTTTCAAGTATGTTGTTGTTAGACTGACTGAACATTTTTTTCAATAACATTATAATTTTAGTAAAGTAAAGTCAACCCCATCAGAGGCCAAATCGGCCCAGAAGGTAGCGAGAAGTTAAGGCTCTCATCTTTACAGACAATCTATATTTAATGACAGTAGGGATGTCATTGCAACCTACCCACCGCCTTTATCCCCAAGGAAATACCCCTGGCACTCATTTCTGTTAGAGACTGAGTAGGGCCGTAGTGAGGCCAGAAGGATTAGATCATTGGACAAATCCATAAACTTATCGGGAATCGAGGATTGGAGCGTTCCTCCTTAACGGCGATGCTACCGCGCGTCCCAAGTAGATGTTGAACAGCCACTCAACCATCTGAAGTGAACGAAGAGAAAAAGAAAATCTACGAGCCCACGATTCAGTACCTATCGGCGAAATACAACATAGAAAAAATCGCAGTTACCGTTCTCTTCTTTGGAGCGAGAGGCACCATTCCTCAAGCATTTGTAAAAAGTGGACGGAAAAATACAAGCTGACGAGAGATCTTCAAGATACCATCGTCACCACCACAATAAAATTTTCTGTAGAGATATTTCGTCAGCATCTTTATGGTGTACATTCAATTTAAATTATATTTGGTTCTATTTTTTTTCTTATGTCTTAATCAATTTTGTCTGAAACCTGTTTATATAATTTTTCATTTTAAATTTTATTGCGAACTATTCTATGTCAGACCAATAAAAAAAAATAAATAAATAAATAAGTAAGTAAATAAATAAATGAATGAATGAATGAATGAATGAATGAATGAATGAATGAATGAATGAATAAATGAATGAATGAATAAATGAATAAATGAATAAATAAATAAATAAATAAATAAATAAATAAATAAATAAATAAATAAATAAATAAATAAATAAATAAATAAATAAAATCAATGAATTAATTAAATTAAACATATAAACAAATCAATCAAATAATTAATTAATTAATTAAATTAATTAATGAATTAATAAAGTCATGTGTATCATTCTCAATTATTAGATTTCTATATACTGAATGAATATTAATTACCACCAAAATACGTCCAATAGTTAGGAGAAATCGGTCTACGTATATAGATGGAGTGCCGGAAATGGCTTTTTCTATATCTAATACTTATCTAATATGCTGGAAACTTAGGTTTTTCGAAAATCTGAAAATGTAATTCTTACATAATCGCAATTCCACTTTATATTTCGTGTAATGAGAAAATAACAAAGAATATTTGACCCACGGAATTATTCTGTTTATAATTATTTTTGTTTTTCAGGATGAAATTAAATTCTAAAAGAATAAAATGCGTTGTGATTTTATAAATTTAAAAATTGTAATCTGTGTTCAGTCATTGAGTCTTTGTCCATTAGCCATCTCTAGTCATGCGAGCATTACAAACCATTATTACGCTTACTGTTACAACCATCTAAAACCTAGAAAGTTCCTGTCTCGCTCATAAGTGTCGTCCATGCCTGTCTATCCGGTGCCAAATCTTAATTTCTTGTCACTTTCTGAATGTCCCGTAGTACATAGTTTCTGTAACAAAGTCTTTTTCTTCCCAAAGGTCTTTCGCCTCTGAAAGTCCAAAGGATGCTTCAGTCCCTTACCCTAATAGAGATAAGGCCTAGCTACTAGTGACGAGTCCACTTAACTCAGCAAAGATAAGCGATCATGATGTAACTTCCAACCAGTACGGGGTAATGTGTGGTAATCACGTTGATCTCCCAGCCGTTGAAGTCGCTTGCATTATGAATAGTGGTGCCCTCATAAAAGAAAACTAACACGACCTTAAAAGAACAACGCGTAGTCTACTAACGCCAAAAGGGTTGGAAAATGTGTTGGTGATTAGAATTACTTTGAACTGTTGTACATTTTTATATAATTTAAATAATTAATCAATAAATGTAAGACTTTTAGTGACTCCGTAAATGCAATCATTATAATCATTTTTCTATTCATAACTTTTCATAATAGGTACTTCCAATGCGTAACATTTAAAGAGCTATATTTCTACACACACACTGAAAATCGGAAACGTGTTTATGGATCATTCCATGCGAAATCACCACAAAAAATGGCATTTTTAGACTATAGAGAAAATGAATTTAACTGTTCAATATATTTTTCCTCAGAATTAAATAGGTAGGGCCTATGTGCTTTTTTTAAGAACATATTCAAAGTTAAGGCCGGGTGCACACAGAATCAGACGCGACGCGACACGGCGCGGCGCGACGCTACGTTTTGCTTTACAACGCCTCGCGACAGCTTAAAACTGTCTGCTCGCGACAAATGATTTGCTGGCTGTGGGATTGGAAAACTGGCCTAGGCTAGAAAATGGCGTCAATAATAGAGGACTGTCTATATGAAAAATTTTATTCTATTTGCTTATTATTTCCTAAGGACGCAAGCTCCTAAAAATTTATACGATTGAAAGAGTCTTAAAATTAAAATGTACTGCACACACGTCACTTTTTATGTTTATGACTACTTCACGACTCACAATAAAGGAAAATAATATATTAAAACAATAATGAGTGATAGTATAGAGCAGAGAATTAGGCTTACTACAAATTACACTTGTCAAAAAGTCATATTGCGCCAGATATAAAACTAACAAATTCTTACTAATTTCGACCTCCTGAATTAAAAAATAACAAGCAAAATGTCCATCACTTCGGGTTTTCAAGATGCACAATATAATTAATTTTCTATGCATTTTATTTAAAAAAATCGCCGTATTTCGTGTGTAACTATTTTGTTTTACAAATGTGAAGACCCATTATGTGAAAACAATATTAGTATAAGTAGGGCACCATGTTAGAAGCACTTGTAGAAAGGGAAATTATTTTATTGCCCTTCTACGAGTCTATTTCGAGGGAGTGAAACAGGTTCGCGGTATAAATTCACTTGAGTTTACCTGATTTTACTTGAGATGTGCATTTCTTTCACGGTAAGCTTTAATTACATTACTGTAGTTTATATTTTGCAATATATCACAATGTCAAAACCACTTCTAGAAGCGGAAATTGTTTTATTGCCTTTTCGGTTCCATTTGGAGGGGAAGAAACAGGTTTACTGTATGAAAACGCTTCAGTTTACCAGGATATTTCTGTGGTGTTAGTATTCTGTGTAAGACGTGTATTTCTTTAAAATGTGCTTTAATGATAATATTCAAAGTACGAATGGTTTATATGTGCGGATTTGAAGGTTGTAGCATTGCTTTTTGGAATGCAATTATGTTACACAAAATTTTGCTGCTTTCTGTAGGAATTGGACAGTCGCGCTCGAGATATTTTATTTTTATTTTATTTTTTTGGGTTATTTTACGACGCTGTATCAACATCTAGGTTATTTAGCGTCTGAATGAAATGAAGGTGATAACGCCGGTGAAATGAGTCCGGGGTCCAGCACCGAAAGTTACCCAGCATTTGCTCGTATTGGGTTGAGGGAAAACCCCGGAAAATACCTCCACCAGGTAACTTTCCCCGACCTGGATTCGAACCCGGGCCACCCGGTTTCGCGGCCAGACGCACTGACCGTTACTCCACAGGTGTGGACTCGCGCTCAAATTAAGCATTATAAAATAAAACGACAATCACTAGAGCCAAGGAAGAAAAATATTATACATCAACCCCTTGTAGGCCTACCTCAAAGCGAAGTAATTTTACCCCTTTTACACAATAAGTTAGGGTTAATGAAGAATTTTGTTAAAGGGATGAATTATAAAACTGAAGCATTTAAAAATATCCAGGAAAAATTTCCTGTTAATAATAATCCGTGGCGCTACACCCCGTGAAGAGCCCAGACCGACCAGCCGGCTGCTGGCCTCACGTCCACATGCCAAAACAGAGGTGGACGATCATCCAACTAGAATGGAGGTATCGTATGGTTAGCACGATGATCCCCCCAGTCGTTATATCTGGCTTTCGCTACCTATCGTAGCTCCCCAAGTGCATCACGATGATAGGTGGGAACCGGTCCCATACACTGGCCGAAATTTCATGACAAAATTTCTTCCCCCGTGAGGACTCGGACCAGCGCGCATTCCTTAACTTTTTCTGCTATTAGTGATTCAAAAATAAAAGAGGGAGTTCTCAATGGACCACAAATTAGAGAAATAATGGACAATCACTTCGAATCTTTGCTGGAAGGAAAAGAGCCTTCTGGATTTCAATCAAGGAGGTTGAATTAATTTTCTGGATAACTGTAGAAGTGAGAACTATGAAGAACTAGTGAAAAATTTACTGTTGGCGTATTAAACTAGGGGTTGTAAAATTTCCCTGAAAATTCACTTCCTTTACTCACATCTTGACTTTTTTTCCCCCCGAGAATTGTTGCGATTTCAGTGATTAGCATGATGAGCGCTTCCATCAAGAAATTTCAACTATGGAAAAAAGATACCAAGGACAGTGGAGTATCAATATGCTAGCAGACTATTGTTGGACTTTAGCTCGTGATGTACTTGATGCCCAGTGTAAAAGAAAATGCAGAAAAATAAAGCTGTAATCTTCTGAACAGTGAATATTTAGCCTTATTGTCATTATATAAAACAATATTTTGAATATATATCAATTCCAAAATTTCTCAAAAACAGTAACCAACAACTGTTTTTATTGTCATATTCGTATGCAGGAGGCTCAAATTATATAGAAAACATATATCACACGCCTAGCGCAAAAAAAAAAGTTAACATTTGTTACGCAGTGTTATTATTATAAATTATTATTCACCTAGTGCTTTCATCTCATTTGCAATTTTTCACATATTTTCAGAAACCACATTATTCTGGTGATATTGTTTCAAATATAGTACAGAATATATCTTTCCTGTACTAAATCAACTAATATATCCGCATCGAGCTGCATTATGAATAATGTGCACTACACAACAATAGTATTTTTTGTAGATAATGAAAGCGTGCAATCATAGCCACTACTAACGCATGCGCAGTACACTGCAGCTCTCAGACAGTCTCCTCGCGACGAACTTCTAGCAGTCATTCGATGTTGTCTCTTCGTGTCTCCTTGTGTCTGCTCGCGACCGTCGCGCCGCGTCTGATTCTGTGTGCACCACATCATAAGAAATCAATGGGAGACAATTAACACGAGACAAAATGTCGCGTCGCGCCGCGTCTGATTCTGTGTGCACCCGGCCTAAGTCCACATTTATGGAGTAACGGTCAGCGCGTCTGGCCGCGAAACCAGATGGCCCGGGTTCGATTCCCGCTCTGGACAAGTTACCTGGTTGAAGTTTTTTCAGAGGTTTTCCCTCAACCTAATATGAGCAAATGCTGGGTAACTTTCGGTGTAGGACTCCGGACTCATTTCACCGGCATTATCACCCTCATCACATTCAGACGCTAAATAACCTTAGATTTTGATAAAGCGTCGTAGAATAACCTATTAAAATAAATAAATAAGCTCAAAGTCAAAGCTCACTTTTTGTGACCTTGGAATGGGAAATTTAGTATTAAAAATATAAGTATTTGTAATGAAAACTATGTTTCTTTATACGTGGTGTGTTTAAAAAGTTCGGTGAATGGTGTCATATCTGAACGGCAACTTGGCGCATGTGCTTGCGCATGCGCATGGTTCTTCAGAGACTTGGGGAGAATAGATACACAGCGTGCAATGCATTTGACTGGCAGTGTAAACAGACTGCGACCAGTTGAACGTAGTCAGTGTGAGAGGAAGTGTCACAGCGCAATGGAGCAACGTGTAAACATCAAGTTCTGCTACAAATTGGGGAAGACTGCAACGGAGACACATGGAATGTTGGTGCAGGTGTACGGGAGGGAAGCCGTGAGCGGAAATTGTGTTTACGAATGGTTAAACGCTTCCGTGAAGGGAAGGAAAGAATTGAGGATGAGCCACGTTCAGGTCGGCCATCGACAAGCAGAACCCCAAAAATGATCGAGAAAGTGCGACAAATGATGGCACAAGATCGACGACTGTCTCTAGGATTGATTGCGGAGGAATCGGACATTAGCAAGGACACGTGCACACCATCGTCCGCGATGATTTGGGTAAGCGGAAGATCTGCTCCCGATTTGTGCCGCACAAGCTCACAGACGAGCAAAAAGCAAAACGGATGGAAACTTCTGGTGATTTCATTTCCATGTGTGACCAGGATCCATTGCTTCTGGAAACCATCGTCACGGGAGATGAGACCTGGCGCTACCAGTTCGATCCGGAATCAAAACGGCAATCGATGTCATGGTGTTCACCGACTTCCCCGCGACCAAAAAAAAAAAAAAAAAAAAAAAAAAGCCGTCTGCAAAAATCCAAGGTGAAAACACTATTGATCGCCTTCTTCGACAACAACGGCATCATCCACAAGGAATTTGTTCCTGCAGGTCAAATCATTAATGCTGCATTTTACCAGTCCGTTTTGAACCGCTTGCTACAACGTATCCGGGGGGTTCGGCCGGAGTTGCACAGGACTGGAAAATGGATGCTGCTCCATGACAATGCCCTTGCACACTGTGCGATCCGTATGCGCCAATTCCTGACTCAGAAGATGGTAACTGTTCTTGAACACCCTCCGTACTCCCTTGATCTGGCTTCTGCGGCCTTCTTCCTGTTTCCCCGCTTGAAAGGGGCCATGAAAGGTGACCGTTTTGCGGACGTGAATGCCATCAAAGATCGTATGACAGCCGTTCTGCGATCGATTTCACAGGAGGTATTTGCTGATAGTTTCCAGAACCTGTACGAATATCGTCAAAAGTGTGTTGTAGCGAGTGGCGACTATTTTTCTTGAAGGGCAATAAAGAAATTTTCTTTGTATCTTTGTTTTGTTTGTTTTCTGATAGCATTCACCGAACTTTTCCAATTCCTGGCTCAGGAGATGGTAATTGTTCTTGAACACCCTCCGTACTCCTCTGATCTGGCTCCTGCGGACTTCTTCCTGTTTCCCCGCTTGAAGGCGGCCATGAAAGGTGAACGTTTTGCGGACGTGAATGCCATAAAAAAATCGTTTGACAGCCGTTCTGCGATCGATTCCTCAGGAGGCCTTTGCTGATAGTTTCCAGAAGCTGAACGAACGTTGTCAAAAGTGTGTTTTAGCGGGTGGCGACTATTTTGAAGGGCAATAAAGAAAATTTGTTTGTATCTCTGTTTTGTTTGTTTTCTGATAGCATTCACCGAACTTTTTAGTCAGGAATTGGCGCCCACGGATCGCACAGTGTGCAGGGGCATTGTCATGGAGCAGCATCCATTTTCCAGTCCTGTGCAACTGTGACCGAACCCGCCGGATACGCTGTAGCAAGCGGTTCAGAACGGACTAGTAAAATGCAGCATTAATGATTTGACCTGCAGGAACAAATTCCTTATGGATGATGCCGTTGTTGTCGAAGAAGGCGATCAATAGTGTTTTCACCTTGGATTTTTGCAGACGGCTTTTTTTTTTTTTTTGGTCGCGGGGAAGTCGGTGAACACCATGACATCGATTGCCGTTTTGATTCCTGATCGAACTGGTAGCACCAGGTGTCATCTCCCGTGACGATGGTTTCCAGAAGCAATGGATCCTGGTCACACATGGAAATGAAATCACCAGAAGTTTCCATCCGTTTTGCTTTTTGCTCGTCTGTGAGCTTGTGCGGCACAAATCGGGAGCAGATCTTCCGCTTACCCAAATCATCGCGGACGATGGTGTGCACGTGTCCTTGCTAATGTCCAATTCCTCCGCAATCAATCCTAGAGACAGTCGTCGATCTTGTGCCATCATTTGTCGCACTTTCTCGATCATTTTTGGGGTTCTGCTTGTCGATGGCCGACCTGAACGTGGCTCATCCTCAATTCTTTCCTTCCCTTCACGGAAGCGTTTAACCATTCGTAAATACATTTTCTGCTCACGGCTTCCCTCCCGTACACCTGCACCAACATTCCATGTGTCTCCGTTGCAGTCTTCCCCAATTTGTAGCAGAACTTGATGTTTACACGTTGCTCCATTGCGCTGTGACACTTCCTCTCACACTGACTACGTTCAACTGGTCGCAGTCTGTTTACACTGCCAGTCAAATGCATTGCACGCTGTGTATCTATTCTCCCCAAGTCTCTGAAGAACCATGCGCATGCGCAAGCACATGCGCCAAGTTGCCGTTCAGATATGACACCATTCACCGAACTTTTTAGACACACCACGTACAATACAGAGATTTACTTTCAGTCAATGGCTTTACTTTCTATATGTGTAAGGTACAAGTCCTTATATTACATAATTTAATACTGTATTATCAGATACAACTTTTTATGCTGCAATATCATCTCTAAATAAGTACATGTGCCTCTACGATCAAAAATACAATATAGCCTACATTGATAAACATAAAACATATTAAAATCAACATGGTTTGGGGACATCAATATTTCTTTTCTTATGTAAATGTACCCTTATTGTCAATTAGTTAAAAACACAAACGTATGATTACAATGCATATACATATATAAAATTGCAGATCTTCGCTATATAAAAATTAAACTGAAAAATCCATGTAAAATACTATGTGAAGAGATGCTTACAATCTTTAATCTATACTTATCTAATTTGCTTGTGTCCATATTCTTATTATCCAGTTATTACACGCCTTTTCTGTGTCCAAAGATGTATATAATCCATGATGTATGTGTTGAGATTGTACCTTGAAACCTTAATTCCTCAAAGTTGTTATAGATGACATTTACAACAGATGATATGTTTCTGTATTAGGTTGTCTTTTGATGTTAATTGACGACATGAACTTGAACGTACACTATGACCAACGATAATCTTCAATAAGGTTAATTTGAGGAAGATGTTCAAATTCTATAATTGTTGTGGAATTGCAAAATATGTTTCTTTAGCTTCAAAATTTAATCAACATGAAGTTTTTCCCTGAATTTGAAACACAATTATGAATTTCTTCTGTGGGACAAGCAATGCTATAAGTTTGCATTTTTTATCAAGTTTGAAAATCTGCTTACGAATATTTTGAATATGTAAATTACTTCCCGTAAAAAGTTTGAAACAAGTAGGTTACTTCCCGTCCTTTACCTTCCTACCAAATTTCGTAAAAATCTGTTTTGGTCAGGTTGGGAAAATTCCATTTATGCGTGGAAAGGAGTGCAGTGTAGAAAATAATAATTTTTCTACACGTATCTTAAGTCTGAATCACCCAGTTTAAGTGCTCATAAACATAAAAACCCAGAGTTTTGAGACTTGTGCCAAACGGTATTTCGTTGTTTTTACAACTAAGACGGGGAGAACAGATAGCCTGTGATTTTTCAGGGCTCAGAATCAATCCAAATTTCTGTGTCCAAAAAATTAGGGACTTAAAAATCTGAACTTAATAAAGTTACATAGTCATTCATCGAATCGGGACTGGCGTGGATATAGATGCAAAAATTAAGGTTTATTTAACGACGCTTGCAACTGCCGAGGTTATATCAATGTAGCCGATGTGCCTGAATTTTGTCCCGCAGGAGTTCTTTTACATGCCAGTAAATCCACTGACATGAGCTTGTCACATTTAAGCACACTTAAATGCCATCGACCTGGGCCGGGATCGAACCTGCAATCTGGAGCACAAAAGGCCAGCGCTATATCAACTGCACTACCGAGGCTGACGATATAGATGCAAATTATTCACATAATGAAATATATATGTTTTAAACCCTGGGGAACTCCAGTCTCTACGATGCGCCAATATGAAACCGATTAGGCCTATTTATTGAATGGAACACTTTGTAAGCGATCGAGAAAACGAGGTTCCATCCAGGCTATATTATCTCAAAGAATACATGTAACTTGCCAGAATTTTATCTGTTGCATTACATGCCTTGTAACTTAAATCAAGTAACGTTAATAGTCACCAGTTTAGGTTTATTGTCTATCTTGAGTAATTTTGAGAAAGGCTCTAGTTGTGCTGCACCTTGACCTGAAGGATGACTAGATAGAATTCATGATATTTTAAGAGTTTAGATCGTCTGTTATTTGTTTGTGAACTATATATTCCAAAGCCTTTGAGAGAACATGGATTATGCTGATTGGTCTAAAGTCATTGAGAGCACAAGGAGAATTATTAATTTGCGGGAGAGGTCGCATTATGGCAGTTACTGTTTTAAAGGAACTAGTTTTGAAGCAATGTGATCATAAATTTGTTAGAAGTGAGACAAAAACTCATATTAAATTCCCTGACGAAGTTTATCGACAAACTTCCCGCGCCATCATTGCTCCAGGTCAGTGTTGTAACTCTCGGTCAGTGGAGCGCTCATCTCCAACAAGGCTGTCTCTGTTTCAACCAGATGGATGTGATTTGTGTACATTGGTGCACCACACACATATAATACACCAGCACACAGTAGATTGTGCTGGATACGTCTATTTTCCAACGGTGAACGCATCGGAGAGTAATGTATGTACATTGTCAAACTGTCAACAGTCATATATTGGCTTACGTAACTGCTATATATTTTTGGTCAACTTGGATATCTGCGTCTTGTTGCTTTGTCTGTCCATCAATATTTTTCTACAGTATTGGCATTTATTATGCTTGGAATTAGTTCGCAAAACCATGAACATTATTCATTTCCAGGTTAAGTATAAAAAAATATTGTTGGGAATTTAATTATGTAAGAAATCTTAACCTTTTATTAGACTAATGAAAGCTGAAAGTGTGATTGCAGTAGTTAGTCGGATATGTTGTCATGGTGACGATGTCACTGACAGCGAAAATAGTGATGTTAAAGTGAAGGAGACAATGGCAATGATGTTGGTAATGAAAATTATGCTGGGGAGATGACATTGTCCTTTGACACGGAAAATGGTCGCTCTGCTGTAGCATGGATTTCTTTCAGCTTTGTTTGGGTTAACGCGAGATTCACACGGGGAAATATTAAGCATCGAGGTTCGAGGATGAAATCAAGTCGTAGCAGCGACATAAGCTATCTGTAAGGCACGAAATGACGTATTCCCTACGAAGTCTTTATGGCTTAGGGACAGAGTTCTTTCTTCTCGTTACAAAGACCGAGCTTCGAATCTCTCTATGTAAAACGCACGAGTATAAACAATGAACACGATGATTCCCGAACTATTCCGAGGTGGAACATCTCTGAACAGCGACCAATTTCCGTGTCAAAGTACAATAAATATTTATAGGTTCAGTGTGCAATTAAAATGAACAGAGTACAGTATATGCTCTCCGCAAGGTTATGTGAGAACCATAGACATTACCTAAATGACTGTTTGTTCGTTGGGCCAACCAAAATATCTGCCTGAATAAAAATATGTATGTATTTATTTACATTGCAAGTGGGCAAGCACCCGGTAACAGTGGTATACACAATATAAACAATACACAATAAAATTACAATACAATACACAATACAATTATACAATCCATAATAGAATTATATACACAATACAATAAGGATACACAATACAATTTAACACAATAATTACAGTTAATAATAATACATAAAAAGAACCTAATTAATAAATTAACCTAATTGTACAATACAACCTACATATGTATAGGCCCTACATAAGTTTCTCTATATTTCCTGTAATACATTTTCATGCACTTATACTATTCAGATCCGTCCCTCTTTGTGAAGATTTGTAGGTATTATTACTGTTACGAAGTCATTCAATTTACAAAATAATTTGAGTACGGCGAAGAGTCATTAGTTTCGGATTCCACTAAACCGTCCACTTTCTATCCGTGTTTAATAAAATTTCTCTGGTTGTAATTTGTATGCATGAAATAAAATTTAAAACATTACATTTAATAACTATTGCTCTCATTAGTATGATAATGACGTTAAGGTCATTACATATTCATATTGCGTCGACTATTATATATAACAAACATTTGAGGTTGATTTTAATTGTAAATTTATAGTATATTTATTGATAGTTTTTAATTTGGCTACTTTTGTTCAATTGGAAACAGCCAGTTTTGCACAGTAGCCGTGAGCGTTTCTATTCGCTATTGTCAATTATTAAAGAAATTAACTGACTTCCAACTTAGAGGACTAAATGATAGTTATTCATGTAACTAGTGGAATAAGTGCATTATTATCGCTTGAGTGTGTTTCTTAAGAACGTGGGATTAGCTGAGTTCTTTAATTACAGGAGACCGATAATAATGTACATGCCACTAGTCACATGCAATATACTGTATTATCCACGATAGTCTAATAAAATTTATTTATTTTTTAAAATAATAATTCATATCACGCAGACATCATATACTGGCATAGATACATACCTACGTGGACGATATACTAATACTATACAAAGGAAACAAGAGACAGACTGTAAACCTACACAAACACATAAACAAAATACACCCAAAACTCAACAAACATCAATTAAAAATATACAGAAAACCCACTACCATATAACATGCATACACAACACCTCTAATAACCCCACACAACACAAACATTTAGCATTTCGATCCACGGTATACAGACTAATAAACATTCCAACGAGCCAACAAGACTATAAGAAAGAAACACACACAATCAAATACTTAGCACAGGAAAATAGATACAACCCCAACATAATAGACATCATAAAAACGACTGAACACAAACGAAGAAAAGCAACACAAACTCAAGAACACAATAAAATATCCATCACACTAACATACGAAATTAAAAACATACATAGACGTTTACATCTTCTTTCAAGAAATTGAAATACAACATTGCATACAGAACACAAACACGCTACAAAAATAACTCAACACAGACAAGAGAGACAAATACAACCTAACAGGTGTATACAAACTATCATACAATAGTTGTAATGACTTATATATTGGACAGACTGGAAGATCATTTCAAACAAGTTACAAGGAACATATCACAGCCATAACCAAACCTCACAACAATTCAGTCATGCAGAATACATCACAAACTCCAACCACAACTACAGCAGCATAAACACAGACATGAAAATATTACACATTCAACCAAAAGACCAGAAACTCGATACGTTAGAACAATACGAAATCTATACACATAAAAACACCCAGCACACCCACAACACATCGTAAACACTCGATTTAATTTCAGAACACACACCGTTTTCGATACAATCATGAACATGCCCCAACATAACAGGACACAAGAAGACAGGATTCAGCAGATGATGAAAATAACATTGAAACTAGTCAATCAGGTATAACATCATTACCGGTATTTAAAATTTTAACACAGTAAAGTCGTTATTTATTAATTTAAATAACTTAACAGTTAATTAGTAATTTAGTTATAGTGTGGTATAGATCTTGTCTGGGCAGTAATACCTCAATCGAGTTACTGCAGACTACTCCTTAACTCTCCATTCTACCTTCCCCAGCAGAGATAGTAATGCTTTGGTCCGATACGAACAAACAGGAAGGTAAGCACTACTCACTGACGGATTGTACAGGGACATCACTTTATTTTTACCAACATTTTTAACATTAACCTGGCTATACTCGGAAACACTGTTGCCCCCTTCCATTACAGGAGTTTGATGTTGCTAGTGCAATATGTAAACAAATCATTTTACTAGGTATAGGAGGAGAGAAAAGTAGTGTATCCATTTATGTTGTAGGGAAATACAATATTACGATTTTCAGTTTGATCATCACTTTTATGGAATTTATCAAAATACAGTAGAGTAGTAACATTTTTTTTTCAAAAAACTCAACTTTTCAGGCGGCTATGTTCATTATGTAATGTCTACTTTATTTAGCATATTAATTTTATTATTGGTGTTAACATACAATATAGAGAGTGCATTTAAATTTCGGGGGTCATAAGTAAAGGGCTGTAAGTGCACTTAAGTTACTTTTGAGAAAATGGGGTTTAAATATTTAAGCTTTCGTAAAATCGGTGAAATTTTTATTTAAATTTTAATGTGTGATGAGATTAAAATATCCCTTTGCCACTAAAATTTTAGATTCTATAGCTTACACTGGATGCACTTAACTCATGTCATTACAAATGTCACTAGCATTCCTTTGCTTGTAGCCACCTCAATTCAAAATAAGCTAATCTGAATTTTTAAACAAGTTGCTGAAAATGGTTGCCGTTCATTACAATGCAGGCTTCAATTTTTTACGAATATTATTAAAAACATTTTGAAGCATATTCTCTGAAATTGAATTTATCGTTTCTTAAAAATAATTTTTTAGTACGATATTATTAATATAGGTTCTTTCTTCTATAGAAAACGCAACCATATTTCTGAAACACACTATACACTGCAGTGTTTACTTCACTGCTTGAAGACTTTGAATGCAACAGCTGCCGTAAGTTTGTGTGTCTGACGGGAGCAAGGACATTAGTGAAG
The DNA here is from genome assembly GCF_040183065.1 of Periplaneta americana. NCBI lineage: Eukaryota > Metazoa > Arthropoda > Insecta > Blattodea > Blattidae > Periplaneta > Periplaneta americana. The sequence goes on along the minus strand of NC_091118.1, from coordinate 127,542,286 downwards.
GGGTGGGAGTGAAGTACATTCAGAAATGCAGGTACAATAAAAATGCAAGTAAAAATAAAATGGTGTCCCTGTATAAGACAGGCATCATAGCTTTTACAAATTTTCGGCTCTCGCTGGTTGCTTAAAGTCCACCATTGGTGCACAGTTGTTTACTATGCGCTTCTTTTTAAGGAGGTGTAAGCGAGAAGGACATGGGAGTGGGTTCCTCCCTTCCCTTTTATTTCCCCTCTATGCCCAGAGCTGGTACATTGCTCCATTGGAATAAGAGAAAGTCAGTGCTCACCTACTTTGATATAATACGTGAAGCAAGTCCCTGCAATCTGCAAGCATCACATTTAGGTAAAGTATGAAAGTCGAGGAATATTATGTACAGAAAAACCTCCATCATACGGGAATGGGTATTTTAGAGCTGTTAATTCAACATAAAAAGTGAATCTGATACAACGTTAATATAAATTAATTTTATTTCGTAGAATGCATCTATCTATAAAATACAATGATAAATAAATACCTGAGCAAATAATTAAGTAAATAAGTACATACATAATTAAGCATATACATAAGTGAATGAGTCAGTGAGTGGGTTGCTGAATGGGTAAATGAGTGAAATAATGAATGAATAAATAAATAAACAAATCAGTCGATCAATCCAATCAATCAATAAATATCAATATTAAGTTAGATACTTTAACGAACCGTTAGAAAATTAACTGCTCTTACGGCTCTTACTACGAATAATTAATCAGGAACATTCTGTATATCATGTTGTCTGCCTCAACGAAAGATGCATGTCTTTCGAAAATTAGTATATTTAAAACTGGTAAGAGATTTTTATAAAATAAAAATAAATTTATGCATATCAGTAGTATACAAAGTGGACTGACGTCAAGGGCTTCCGGGCTCCCATGGGCGTGGCCAAAGGAGGGTGGGGGAAGGAGGCGTGGCGTTGCTTCGTCATTGGTTGAAACAGAAGTGGGGGATCTCAATTTTGATTGGTGCATGGGGGAGGGTCTCAAATGCGATTGGTTAATGGGGTTGGAAGGGGATTGTGATTAGCGAATGAGAATGGAGACCTCATGTATGTGAGTGGTCGTAAACGGTGGTTGGGTGGGATGATCCGCGTGTGCAATTGGATAATGGGGGAGAGATAATTTTGGGGGGGGGGAATGGGAGTGTTGAATTTCGATTAATTGTTGGTATTACATTTGATTGATAGTGAGGAGAGGGGAGGAGTTGTGGTTGCCCCTGCGTGATAGTAATTCACCGTGAAAGAACTAGGTCACACGTGTCAAAAGGAAGGCGATGTTTTGAATACGCATGTTCCTGTGGGTCTTATTTGACACTTGTATTATTTTTTTTTCGACCACCGCCTGTTCCCTGGCCAGTTGAAAATAATTTTCTGTTGTGAAATATGTATGAGTATGTATTACGCAGTCGGTTTAGCCATCTGTGTGATAGGTGAATCCCGCACGTGGAAGTGAAAGTGAGTCCTCGACTATATGACATTGACTGGACGCGGCGGTCTGAAGCACGCAAACAGTAATTGAAAGAGAAAGTATATCACCTTGGTGGAAGTAAAACAATGCATCAAATCGAATTCAAAAAGATGAAATAGCGGAAAGGTTAGTAGAAATGAATAAAATTACTCAAATATGTGGAGAAAACTCAATTCTCACTTCAAAAATGACCTATGATTATTAGAAGTGAATAAAATGTATAACATAATAACAATGGAGAAAACTCACTTCAACAGTCACCTGGTTGCTGTATTTAAAGAGGCATAAATACATAAAGTTAGCATGATTTATACTCTATCTATGGCTGGAAGTAAAATCTTTTACCTGATTCCAGACATTCGCGGAGAAGACTGTAATTTCTCACAGCAGTTGTTAAAAGTACAAAGGGATATACATAAAAAGACTTGGACATTTCACGATAGATTGACGCATAACCACAGTCAGAGAAAGGTTTCAGTAAGGCAGAAAAATCTTTCACCTTACTCCTTCCGCAGAAAATTTAATAATAATAATAATAATAATAATAATAATAATAATAATAATAATTATCAATCTTTTTCCAAAAATAAATGGTGTTTACATTTATAATTACACATCGCAACGCATAAATCTAACGCATGAGTCTTATCAAAGTGCAAAATGCTCCATGCACCATATTCTAAGAAACTTTTAATATTTCTTTTTAATTATATGTTCGGAGAAGGTATATAAATAATTATAAGTATTAGTTTATTATGGGGATTTTTCAAATTTTGCTCAACAAATATGTTAAATTCTAAAGCAGAGTACTCACTTAAATGTATCTTTAAAATGTCTTGCATTTCATCAGTGATGCATTCTCAAATATCTTTTAATTCACTCTCATGATTTGTTAGATTTAGAGCACATTCACGGAGCAGACTGGTAATTCTCACATCAGTTGTTAAAAGTACAAAGAGATATACAGAACATGTATAATTAACCATCCTGAGACCACAAATCGTATTTTTGACATTTTTGTTTGTTTGTATGTCTGTCTATGTTACCTTTTCACACAATAATGGCCGAACCAATTCGCATCGAAACTAAAAACAAGTTTATGCACAAGCACTGTAAGTTTATTATGAGTAAATAAAAGTATATAAAATATACTATTCTTATTATTTAAAGACGCTCATGCACACATCTTCTTTTACATGGAGGTTCATAAAATCCAAGTAAATGCTCACTTGCATAATTACCTATAATTACTAGTCAATCTCCAGAATTAATAATAATAATAATAATAATAATAATAATAATAATAATAATAATAATAATAATAATAATAATAATAATAATAGTGTTTTTATAGGTGCATCTAACATTGAAACATACGATTAGCTGTGTGTGTTTTAATGTCACAATGAATAATATTCCCTGTTTGTTGTGCAAGACCGCCTTAAATAGATGGAATCATTTTCGTAATACGCTGGATGGGTACAAACAGACATAACCCATTTCTTTATTTCACTTCCGTATTCAGACTACGAAGAGTGATACAAATGTGTTTCTTATAAGTGAAGCTAACATTGAAACATACGATTAGCTGTGTGTCTTTTAATGTTGCAATACTCTATCAGTCATCTCACGTTACAATAAGCTCAGTGATAGTATGTGAAAACTACATCACAATAATTCTCGTTATGTTTAATATAGTATTTTAGTTAAATATAAAAAGAAGTGGATCAAATTCTCCCTGTTGGCTTAAAATATAAGTATTTAAGTGGAAATTATTGATTTATAAATATATTATGATACACAACCGAGAGAGTTTGAGATTCGCTTCTGGGAGATCATGGGTTCAAAGTATCTGACTGAACTTTTTCATGATTTCCTTAGATGCATATTACTATTGGCTCACTGCAGCGGAGTTATTTTACAAAGGAGCAATTTTATCTATATGAGTCGGGTAGAAGTGAAGATTGAATTTACAGTACGTAAGGTACTCTTTTATAGGGTAGAATTATTTCAACCTGAGTTACTAGTACGAAGGACGAAACTGGTAATTGGAATTAGACGCAATAGTCTATAGTGCGATAATATGCACATGATTTATAAATAGATTATGATACACAACCGAGAGAGTTTGAGATTCGCTTCTGGGAGATCATGGGTTCAAAGTATCTGACTGAACTTTTTCATGGTTTCCTTAGATGCATATTACTATTGGCTCACTGGAGCGGAGTTATTTTACAAAGGAGCAATTTTATCTATATGAGTCGGGTAGAAGTGAAGACTGAGTTTACAGTACGTAAGGTACTCTTTTATAGAGTAGAATTATTTCAACCTGAGTTACTAGTACGAAGGACGAAACTGGTAATTGGAATTAGATGCAATAGTCTATAGTGCGATAATATGCACAAAAGAACTGAAGACTGTATCGAAATGAAAGGTCGCAATTTTAAAAAATTTGTTTAAATACCGGTATACATATTATGATTATTTTTCAATTTAACTTCATATCTGTCTATCGGGATGTTTGTTACCTTTTACACACAATAATGGCGGAACCGATTTCTATTAACATTGGAATATTATTTCGTTTTTTGCACTGTCTTTGTTGATTACTCCGAGTACACATATAACATATTAATGACTGCTGATTAGATGTAATGAATTTACATTAGCCTACTGCATAATCATGTTGAAGCTCACATCCCAGCCACTCGACTGTGAAAGTGACACGTGTGAGAGTACCACATAACCCATGAACTTCCTTTAGATTTCTCAGTATGGTATTGAGTTCTCAAGGTCCATGTGTGCGTTGACTTTTACTTTCACCGCGCTAACCATGATTGAGAAATGGATAGAGAAAGTAAAATAACGAACTGTTGCATTAGCGACAATTTTGAATGCTATCGTTAAATATAAAAAAGAAGTGGATCCAATGCAACAAGTTGTCTATAGCAAAGAATAGTTGGTTTGATGAGGATGATGTATTGAAATAAAAACAAGTTTATGCACAAGTACTGTAAGTTTATTATGAGCAAATAAAAAGTATATAAAATATACTATTATTATTTAAAGATCTCTTGCACACGTCTTCTTTTACATGGGGGTTCATAAAATCCATGTGGCACTCTATTAACACCATATTGCAATACAACACAATCACATATCCAACTACCACAATTTAAATCTGATTATTGTTTCATGAAAATAAAGTCCCCACCTCTGTTTGGGGATTTTTTGTTAAGACTAAAGTACTTTAAGTAATTACAGTCACATTTCCAGCTATCACAACCACAATTTATCACAGTTCTGGAATTTGAAGTTTCTTCTTTCTCATCCTCCTCCACATTCCAAGTACGTATAATCATATTACCCTTTCCTACATTCCAGGTATCTGATACAACATTCGCTTTTCCTTTCAATGCTTCTGGTTGACACCGACTGTATCTAACGCTACTGAAAACACTGTGGTACCGCCTTTATTTATTGCTCAGGTGTTTCCTTAGTTGCATACGATAATATATATGTACCTAATTTCATTTTAATTTATTTTATTTACATAAAAATGATGCAGAACCGAGAGAGTATGAGACCCGCATCGAGGAGGTCACGGGTTCAAATTCTGTGGCCGAGTATAAAGACAACTGCCCTTCCGCTCCACTCCTAAGATGTTAATTCCAACATTATCGAATACAACCATCATCTACACCTTATTACCTATGTTAAAATAAAACATGTCTGACACCGATTGTATCTAACGCTACTGAATATGTACCTAATTTCATTTTAATTTATTTTATTTACATAAACAATGATGCAGAACCGAGAGAGTATGAGACTCACATTGAGGAGGTCACGGGTTCAAATTCTGTGGTCGAGTATAAAGACAACTGCCCTTCCGCTCCACTCCTAAGATGTTAATTCCAACATTATCGAATACAACCATCATCTACACCTTATTGCCTATGTTAAAATAAAACATGTTTGACACCGATTGTATCTAACGCTATTGAAAACACTGTGGTAGCTCCTTTATTTATTGCTCTGGTGTTTCCTTAGATTCATATGAGTAATTTAGCACTGAGCTCACTATTTTAAAAAGTGTCACGAAATAACGTTCCTGCGCTTATAATTTACCCATACTATTCGTTTCCCATGTTCCTTAAAATAATATATATGTACCTAATTTCATTTTAATTCATTTTATTTACATAAAAATGATGGTTATTGCTCTGGTGTTTCCTAAGATGCATAAGAGTAATTTAGCATTGAGCTCACTATTTTAAAAAGTGTCAAAATAATAACGTTCCTGCGCTCATAATTTACCCACACTATTCGTTTCCCATGTTCCTTGAAATAATATATATGTACCTAATTTCATTTTAATTCATTTTATTTACATAAAAAATGATGGTTAATGCTCTGGTGTTTCCTTAGATGCATATGAGTAATTTAGCATTGAGCTCACTATTTTAAAAAGTGTCACGAAATAACGTTCCTGCGCTCATAATTTACCCACACTATTCGTTTCCCATGTTCCTTAAAATAATATATATGTACCTAATTTCATCTTAATTTATTTTATTTACATAAACAATGATGCGCAACCGAGAGAGTATGAGACTCGCATTGAGGAGGTCACGGGTTCAAATTCTGTGGCCGAGTATAAAGAGAACTGCCGGATTGGAATTTACATGTCATGATTCATCACCACCTCAATTACCAATACGATAAACATTAATCAAAATCTATAATTAGTTATGGTTACGTCACCTTTCTCGGGGTTGATTGCTATCCCAACATGAACATCTGGCATGGTTGCACAACCGACCTCTGGAGCGGATGCTATCCCAATGGTGGCGCCAACATCCAGTCAAGTATGTTCCGGATCTGTGTTTGCGTTATCGGATAGAGCTTTCAAAAATCGTTTGAAGACTTATATTGCTCTAAATCTAACAAATCATGAGAGTGAATTAAACGATATTTGAGAATGCATCACTGATGAAATCCGAGACATTTTAAAGAGACATTTAAGTGAGTACTCTACTTTAAAACTTAACATATTTGTTGAGCAAAATATAAAAAAAAACCAATGATATTTCAATAAATGTTTTTGCACTTGACGAGAATGATTATGTATTTCCTCTCAGGATGTGCGAAATGGAATTACCAAATCATAGGGCTTTGTTATACATTAGTAATGATAGAGAGTTTTGGATTTGAAATACACAAGTTCATTATATGTTTGTATGATGAATGGTATAAAACCTGAGGATATGGAAGCATGATTGAGAGTCATGAATGTCGCAATTGTGTGAATGTTAATGATTAAACTGAACCTAGTCATTGTGGATTGAGGATGGGGATGTGCTTGGTAAAAGAAAATAGTAACAAAATAACATTATATGTATATATTGATTCATAAAAAAAATAACATGTAGTGAGTATTCAAATACTTTTTCAGTTAGTGAATTCCAAGACAATCCATTTCTTCCAAATTATACACATAACTGGTGATAAATTGTTCCAAGAATTCTTTCTTTTCCACACCCTTTGTATAAATACACTGAATCAGCATCATTGTAATTAACATAACCAATACGATTAGTTTCACGGCGTCCAGTGACGGGGTGGTTTCAGCACAAAACAGCATCCTTGCTGTAAATTCCCGTGGAGACGGCAAGTTCTTTTAAAATACAGTGTTGTTTATTCAAGCTTCTTGGAAACCTTGTACGTCAGTTATCATAATGGACGTCCTGAAACAAAATAAAAGCGGCGTAGCATGATACCTATTGTAAATTGTATAATGTCACAGAAAAGAAAAACGCAAACACATATACTTACATTTTTAAACATATGATATGAGTAAAAGCACTTTATACATAATCCAATAAGACACTTTGAACATTGTGTTCGAACAATGCTCTTACACCCTTTTTGAGCACATCTCTTCCTCCCTTTCAATGGGATATATTGAACCCAATGATTTATACAATCATATCGAGATACTCCATCATATGTAATCGGGGAAGAAGTTAGTTGCACACCCAGTTTCTCTGTCCCCATCATTGCAAATGATGCGAAAATGGAATTCTTGTTACATATAGGTCACATTTTCGACAAGTTGTTGCAAACATGTCACATTTTCAACATATTGTTACATATAGGTCACATTTTCGAAAAGTTGTTACATATAGGTCACATTTTCAACATTTTGTTACATATAGGTCACATTTTCTACAAGTTGTTCCATACATGTTACATTTTCAACATATTGTTACATATAGGTCACATTTTCGACAAGTTGTTGCATACATGTCACATTTTCAACATATTGTTACATATAGGTCACATTTTCGAGAAGTTGTTGCATACATGTCACATTTTCAACATATTGTTACATATAGGTCACATTTTCGACAAGTTGTTACATATAGGTCACATTTTCAACATATTGTTACATATAGGTCACATTTTCGACAAGTTGTTGCATACATGTCACATTTTCAACATATCGTTACATATAGGTCACATTTTCGACAAGGTGTTGCATACATGTCACATTTTCAACATATTGTTACATATAGGTCACATTTTCAACAAGTTGTTGCATACATGTCACATTTTCAACATATTGTAAAATATAGGTCACATTTTCGACAAGTTGTTATATATACGTAACAAGAATTCCATTTTCGCATCATTTGCAATGATGGGGACAGAGAAACTGGGTGTGCAACTAACTTCTTCCCCGATTACATATGATGGAGTATCTCGATATGATTGTATAAATCATTGGGTTCAATATATCCCATTGAAAGGGAGGAAGAGATGTGCTCAAAAAGGGTGTAAGAGCATTGTTCGAACACAATGTTCAAAGTGTCTTATTGTATTATGTATAAAGTGCTTTTACTCATATCATATGTTTAAAAATGTAAGTATATGTGTTTGCGTTTTTCTTTTCTGTGACATTATACAATTTACAATAGGTATCATGCTACGCCGCTTTTATTTTGTTTCAGGACGTCCATTATGATAACTGACGTACAAGGTTTCCAAGAAGCTTGAATAAACAACACTGTATTTTAAAAGAACTTGCCGTCTCCACGGGAATTTACAGCAAGGATGCTGTTTTGTGCTGAAACCACCCCGTCACTGGACGCCGTGAAACTAATCGTATTGGTTATGTTAATTACAATGATGCTGATTCAGTGTATTTATACAAAGGGTGTGGAAAAGAAAGAATTCTTGGAACAATTTATCACCAGTTATGTGTATAATTTGGAAGAAATGGATTGTCTTGGAATTCACTAACTGAAAAAGTATTTGAATACTCACTACATGTTATTTTTTTTATGAATCAATATATACATATAATGTTATTTTGTTACTATTTTCTTTTACCAAGCACATCCCCATCCTCAATCCACAATGACTAGGTTCAGTTTAATCATTAACATTCACACAATTGCGACATTCATGACTCTCAATCATGCTTCCATATCCTCAGGTTTTATACCATTCATCATACAAACATATAATGAACTTGTGTATTTCAAATCCAAAACTCTCTATCATTACTAATGTATAACAAAGCCCTATGATTTGGTAATTCCATTTCGCACATCCTGAGAGGAAATACATAATCATTCTCGTCAAGTGCAAAAACATTTATTGAAATATCATTGGTTTTTTTTTTATATTTTGCTCAACAAATATGTTAAGTTTTAAAGTAGAGTACTCACTTAAATGTCTCTTTAAAATGTCTCGGATTTCATCAGTGATGCATTCTCAAATATCGTTTAATTCACTCTCATGATTTGTTAGATTTAGAGCAATATAAGTCTTCAAACGATTTTTGAAAGCTCTATCCGATAACGCAAACACAGATCCGGAACATACTTGACTGGATGTTGGCGCCACCATTGGGATAGCATCCGCTCCAGAGGTCGGTTGTGCAACCATGCCAGATGTTCATGTTGGGATAGCAATCAACCCCGAGAAAGGTGACGTAACCATAACTAATTATAGATTTTGATTAATGTTTATCGTATTGGTAATTGAGGTGGTGATGAATCATGACATGTAAATTCCAATCCGGCAGTTCTCTTTATACTCGGCCACAGAATTTGAACCCGTGACCTCCTCAATGCGAGTCTCATACTCTCTCGGTTGCGCATCATTGTTTATGTAAATAAAATAAATTAAGATGAAATTAGGTACATATATATTATTTTAAGGAACATGGGAAACGAATAGTGTGGGTAAATTATGAGCGCAGGAACGTTATTTCGTGACACTTTTTAAAATAGTGAGCTCAATGCTAAATTACTCATATGCATCTAAGGAAACACCAGAGCAATAACCATAATTTTTTATGTAAATAAAATGAATTAAAATGAAATTAGGTACATATATATTATTTCAAGGAACATGGGAAACGAATAGTGTGGGTAAATTATGAGCGCAGGAACGTTATTATTTTGACACTTTTTAAAATAGTGAGCTCAATGCTAAATTACTCTTATGCATCTTAGGAAACACCAGAGCAATAACCATCATTTTTATGTAAATAAAATGAATTAAAATGAAATTAGGTACATATATATTATTTTAAGGAACATGGGAAACGAATAGTATGGGTAAATTATAAGCGCAGGAACGTTATTTCGTGACACTTTTTAAAATAGTGAGCTCAGTGCTAAATTACTCATATGAATCTAAGGAAACACCAGAGCAATAAATAAAGGAGCTACCACAGTGTTTTCAATAGCGTTAGATACAATCGGTGTCAAACATGTTTTATTTTAACATAGGCAATAAGGTGTAGATGATGGTTGTATTCGATAATGTTGGAATTAACATCTTAGGAGTGGAGCGGAAGGGCAGTTGTCTTTATACTCGACCACAGAATTTGAACCCGTGACCTCCTCAATGTGAGTCTCATACTCTCTCGGTTCTGCATCATTGTTTATGTAAATAAAATAAATTAAAATGAAATTAGGTACATATTCAGTAGCGTTAGATACAATCGGTGTCAGACATGTTTTATTTTAACATAGGTAATAAGGTGTAGATGATGGTTGTATTCGATAATGTTGGAATTAACATCTTAGGAGTGGAGCGGAAGGGCAGTTGTCTTTATACTCGGCCACAGAATTTGAACCCGTGACCTCCTCGATGCGGGTCTCATACTCTCTCGGTTCTGCATCATTTTTATGTAAATAAAATAAATTAAAATGAAATTAGGTACATATATATTATCGTATGCAACTAAGGAAACACCTGAGCAATAAATAAAGGCGGTACCACAGTGTTTTCAGTAGCGTTAGATACAGTCGGTGTCAACCAGAAGCATTGAAAGGAAAAGCGAATGTTGTATCAGATACCTGGAATGTAGGAAAGGGTAATATGATTATACGTACTTGGAATGTGGAGGAGGATGAGAAAGAAGAAACTTCAAATTCCAGAACTGTGATAAATTGTGGTTGTGATAGCTGGAAATGTGACTGTAATTACTTAAAGTACTTTAGTCTTAACAAAAAATCCCCAAACAGAGGTGGGGACTTTATTTTCATGAAACAATAATCAGATTTAAATTGTGGTAGTTGGATATGTGATTGTGTTGTATTGCAATATGGTGTTAATAGAGTGCCACATGGATTTTATGAACCCCCATGTAAAAGAAGACGTGTGCAAGAGATCTTTAAATAATAATAGTATATTTTATATACTTTTTATTTGCTCATAATAAACTTACAGTACTTGTGCATAAACTTGTTTTTATTTCAATACATCATCCTCATCAAACCAACTATTCTTTGCTATAGACAACTTGTTGCATTGGATCCACTTCTTTTTTATATTTAACGATAGCATTCAAAATTGTCGCTAATGCAACAGTTCGTTATTTTACTTTCTCTATCCATTTCTCAATCATGGTTAGCGCGGTGAAAGTAAAAGTCAACGCACACATGGACCTTGAGAACTCAATACCATACTGAGAAATCTAAAGGAAGTTCATGGGTTATGTGGTACTCTCACACGTGTCACTTTCACAGTCGAGTGGCTGGGATGTGAGCTTCAACATGATTATGCAGTAGGCTAATGTAAATTCATTACATCTAATCAGCAGTCATTAATATGTTATATGTGTACTCGGAGTAATCAACAAAGACAGTGCAAAAAACGAAATAATATTCCAATGTTAATAGAAATCGGTTCCGCCATTATTGTGTGTAAAAGGTAACAAACATCCCGATAGACAGATATGAAGTTAAATTGAAAAATAATCATAATATGTATACCGGTATTTAAACAAATTTTTTAAAATTGCGACCTTTCATTTCGATACAGTCTTCAGTTCTTTTGTGCATATTATCGCACTATAGACTATTGCATCTAATTCCAATTACCAGTTTCGTCCTTCGTACTAGTAACTCAGGTTGAAATAATTCTACTCTATAAAAGAGTACCTTACGTACTGTAAACTCAGTCTTCACTTCTACCCGACTCATATAGATAAAATTGCTCCTTTGTAAAATAACTCCGCTCCAGTGAGCCAATAGTAATATGCATCTAAGGAAACCATGAAAAAGTTCAGTCAGATACTTTGAACCCATGATCTCCCAGAAGCGAATCTCAAACTCTCTCGGTTGTGTATCATAATCTATTTATAAATCATGTGCATATTATCGCACTATAGACTATTGCGTCTAATTCCAATTACCAGTTTCGTCCTTCGTACTAGTAACTCAGGTTGAAATAATTCTACCCTATAAAAGAGTACCTTACGTACTGTAAATTCAATCTTCACTTCTACCCGACTCATATAGATAAAATTGCTCCTTTGTAAAATAACTCCGCTGCAGTGAGCCAATAGTAATATGCATCTAAGGAAATCATGAAAAAGTTCAGTCAGATACTTTGAACCCATGATCTCCCAGAAGCGAATCTCAAACTCTCTCGGTTGTGTATCATAATATATTTATAAATCAATAATTTCCACTTAAATACTTATATTTTAAGCCAACAGGGAGAATTTGATCCACTTCTTTTTATATTTAACTAAAATACTATATTAAACATAACGAGAATTATTGTGATGTAGTTTTCACATACTATCACTGAGCTTATTGTAACGTGAGATGACTGATAGAGTATTGCAACATTAAAAGACACACAGCTAATCGTATGTTTCAATGTTAGCTTCACTTATAAGAAACACATTTGTATCACTCTTCGTAGTCTGAATACGGAAGTGAAATAAAGAAATGGGTTATGTCTGTTTGTACCCATCCAGCGTATTACGAAAATGATTCCATCTATTTAAGGCGGTCTTGCACAACAAACAGGGAATATTATTCATTGTGACATTAAAACACACACAGCTAATCGTATGTTTCAATGTTAGATGCACCTATAAAAACACAATTATTATTATTATTATTATTATTATTATTATTATTATTATTATTATTATTATTATTATTATTATTATTATTATTATTATTAATTCTGGAGATTGACTAGTAATTATAGGTAATTATGCAAGTGAGCATTTACTTGGATTTTATGAACCTCCATGTAAAAGAAGATGTGTGCATGAGCGTCTTTAAATAATAAGAATAGTATATTTTATATACTTTTATTTACTCATAATAAACTTACAGTGCTTGTGCATAAACTTGTTTTTAGTTTCGATGCGAATTGGTTCGGCCATTATTGTGTGAAAAGGTAACATAGACAGACATACAAACAAACAAAAATGTCAAAAATACGATTTGTGGTCTCAGGATGGTTAATTATACATGTTCTGTATATCTCTTTGTACTTTTAACAACTGATGTGAGAATTACCAGTCTGCTCCGTGAATGTGCTCTAAATCTAACAAATCATGAGAGTGAATTAAAAGATATTTGAGAATGCATCACTGATGAAATGCAAGACATTTTAAAGATACATTTAAGTGAGTACTCTGCTTTAGAATTTAACATATTTGTTGAGCAAAATTTGAAAAATCCCCATAATAAACTAATACTTATAATTATTTATATACCTTCTCCGAACATATAATTAAAAAGAAATATTAAAAGTTTCTTAGAATATGGTGCATGGAGCATTTTGCACTTTGATAAGACTCATGCGTTAGATTTATGCGTTGCGATGTGTAATTATAAATGTAAACACCATTTATTTTTGGAAAAAGATTGATAATTATTATTATTATTATTATTATTATTATTATTATTATTATTATTATTATTATTATTAAATTTTCTGCGGAAGGAGTAAGGTGAAAGATTTTTCTGCCTTACTGAAACCTTTCTCTGACTGTGGTTATGCGTCAATCTATCGTGAAATGTCCAAGTCTTTTTATGTATATCCCTTTGTACTTTTAACAACTGCTGTGAGAAATTACAGTCTTCTCCGCGAATGTCTGGAATCAGGTAAAAGATTTTACTTCCAGCCATAGATAGAGTATAAATCATGCTAACTTTATGTATTTATGCCTCTTTAAATACAGCAACCAGGTGACTGTTGAAGTGAGTTTTCTCCATTGTTATTATGTTATACATTTTATTCACTTCTAATAATCATAGGTCATTTTTGAAGTGAGAATTGAGTTTTCTCCACATATTTGAGTAATTTTATTCATTTCTACTAACCTTTCCGCTATTTCATCTTTTTGAATTCGATTTGATGCATTGTTTTACTTCCACCAAGGTGATATACTTTCTCTTTCAATTACTGTTTGCGTGCTTCAGACCGCCGCGTCCAGTCAATGTCATATAGTCGAGGACTCACTTTCACTTCCACGTGCGGGATTCACCTATCACACAGATGGCTAAACCGACTGCGTAATACATACTCATACATATTTCACAACAGAAAATTATTTTCAACTGGCCAGGGAACAGGCGGTGGTCGAAAAAAAAATAATACAAGTGTCAAATAAGACCCACAGGAACATGCGTATTCAAAACATCGCCTTCCTTTTGACACGTGTGACCTAGTTCTTTCACGGTGAATTACTATCACGCAGGGGCAACCACAACTCCTCCCCTCTCCTCACTATCAATCAAATGTAATACCAACAATTAATCGAAATTCAACACTCCCATTCCCCCCCCCAAAATTATCTCTCCCCCATTATCCAATTGCACACGCGGATCATCCCACCCAACCACCGTTTACGACCACTCACATACATGAGGTCTCCATTCTCATTCGCTAATCACAATCCCCTTCCAACCCCATTAACCAATCGCATTTGAGACCCTCCCCCATGCACCAATCAAAATTGAGTTCCCCCACTTCTGTTTCAACCAATGACGAAGCAACGCCACGCCTCCTTCCCCCACCCCTCCTTTGGCCACGCCCATGGGAGCCCGGAAGCCCTTGACGTCAGTCCACTTTGTATACTACTCATATCCGCTTCTGCTCAAGGGTATAAAGTAGTTACAAAACTCCAAAACTTAAAATTCTACAACAAAGTGGAAGAATGTAATAGCTGGTATTAAAGCTTTTAAAAAATCCCTTATTGTCATAAACTACTTTTATTTTCAGCATTTCAACTTGTTTTGTTAAGTCAAAGAAAACAATGTGATTATAGAAATAGACTTTGGGATATTCCACAGTACCCTGGAAATTTAACGTTTCCAAAGTTTCGGAACTACAGTACATATCGGTTCCATCATCGGGAAGATAGGTATGACCAGAGGGTCCTCTACATTGTTGGCGAGTCCAGGTAACTGAACAATAAACTGTGATATATGATATGATATGATATATGATATGATATGATATGATATGATATGATATGATATGATATGATATGATATGATATGATATGATATGATATGATATGATATGATATGATATGATATGATATGATATGATATGATATGATATGATATGATATAGTTTGTCTCTCAACGTATTCGATCCTGCTGGACTTCACATTTCTGTGTACGGACCAGAATTTTTTTTTTATTACATTACTTCTAATCATTTACACATTGCGTGTCCAAAAACTGCTACTCTCACCTCTTATTCATATTCTCTGTCCTCTGATTTCCATTCATTTCTTCTATTCGTCATATTCTATATCTCCTATGTATCATCTATCAGTATACTATCATTCTACCCATTTCATGTTGTACTTCTAAGCGATTTTATCTCCTGTCCATTTCATTCACCATTTAATTATTTCTCCATTTTCAAATATAACTTATTCCTATCATCCACAATAATGCTAACTCTTCACTGATTTTTACTCTTCCTAAATAATTCAATTTATTCTATTATTTCTCTGTCCCTCCTGTGATTCCCCATTCTCTATTCCTTGTTTCCTAATCTCCACCAACACTCAACTTGACTATTCTCTATTCCTAAATCACTTTACTATTTATATTTATTAACAGTACACAATAGTAATATGCGTTACAAGAGCGGTATGTTGAAGTTGTAATGTTCGAGGAAAAGTTTGAAAAAGCGAAACGTAGTTGAGCTTTTTTAATTTCCGAGAATTGAAAGAAAACATACAGCTCGTGTATCGTACATTACTTTGTGATAAGATCGTTTATTAGATACTTGAAAGAGGAATTTCTAATTAGTTACAATGAAATCTCCATCTTGGTTTCTGTTCAATGACAGCAAATTTGGAAAACAAAAATATCTATCTTCAACATTGTTGCTTTAAAATATTTTCTGTGTTTACTATACTCCAGCAGGCCGTGATATACGTCTATCTTTTTTTCCCCCAGTCTGTGATGAGTCTTGTTGATTTTTTCACGGCTTCCTTAATGTTACTTGCATCACGAATGCAGTAACTTTAGTGGAGTTGTAGAGTTTACTTAATTTTTGCAAATATTTAAAAACAATAATTAAGAGTGCAATTTAGGTGAAATTGCAGTCGTAAGTTTCCAATTTATAATTATTACTATATTGAACATCTCTAAAAATAATATGTTAAAAACCTAAGCTGTAAAATCAATATGTCACTTAAGCGGTAAGAAGAGGGAAATTGTTATGTGTGTTAAGTTGCGAATACTGGATGTGGAATTTTAGACTTTCCGCGGATTGGTTTTGTGCGGAAACCAAGCAAATATGCACGATCTCGCACAAATATTCTTTACCTTTACATTATTACGAACTACTCGTATGTTCTTCTCACATTTATTACTATTTCACTACACTCCGTCCTTTCTCTGTTCAATAGACTTTGCTATTTTTTTAACCGCTTACATACCATTCTCTTAAATTATATATTGGCTTACTTTTACTACAACACATTTTTGCTTCTCACTATCTGATCGTATCTCACTATGTATATTTCCCCTTCTTGACTACACCCCTCCTTTTTTCGCCTTATCTTCTTTCTTGGTAGCGTCTTTCCTCCTCAGCTGATGACCTATTATATTTCGGATTATAGTTGTTTATTCAACAGAATAAGAGATCTCCTTTATCTTATACAAAGTTTAGAATAGCTCCTTTTTCCACAAATTCCAATAGATATAAAATTATAACAATTCTAGCAATGGAGGAATGTTCTTCATCTTCCAGCAGTAGTACTTCTGCTAGCCTATATAGCGTTAACTCATGAGTTTGCGTGTTACAACTTACAGAATGATTGTTCCATTATCCTGTGCAATGTTCACGCATGTGCCCAAAGCGAAATCCTACTTCTACATCACCAATAATCATCTCAGCAAAATTCTAACTTGTATGTCAATCTGTTGAACCCCACAAACAAATATAATCAGCAAATATTTGGTAGTTAGAAACGAGATGTCTACCAGTTGGAATGCGAGTATCGCTTCATATCTGCAGCCGGCTTACATAATTAAACGCTCTCTCCCATCAGGACTAGCGTACAGAAGCGGGACGCTTGTTTTCTCAAAGCTGGACTCTGTGTCATCAAGAGTGGAGAGCGGCGCTCCCTGGGGGATTGCGCATTTAAATACGCACCCCGCAGCGTTACAAGCTCTCTATATAAAACAATTTGAGCGAGAGCGGTTTCTTCCTGATACTGTCAGCGACTTACTGACACTTCACAAGATTAAGTATATACTGTATCATTAGATAAACAATCAGTTTTACATATTATGGTAATAATAGTTTTATTCTTTACCTGTGATACCCCAAAGGACATAAATATAAAGTTTAGTGTCGAAGTATGAATCCATTACGACGTCCTAGCTACAGAAATACAAGAAATATGATCAATAAATTGTGGCAGACAATATGCCTCTGGCTCCAAACCTGTAACAAAGTCCAATATTCGCGCCTTCATAATAATGTGTATGTATTTATTCACACTGCAAATGGGTAAATACCCGGTGGCAGTGCTAAGTAATTACAATCATTAATGACAATTAATAATAAACACAATTAATAAAAATACAATTAATAATAAATCAATAATAATACTAATAATAATAAATAATAATAATAATAATAATAATAATAATAATAATAATAATAATAATAATAATAATGAGGAGCAACCTAAATTAAATGAAGCACGATCACTTAAAATAACATTTAAAGTAAGTCTAATTTGTATCTTAACCCTAAGATCGAACTAAAGCCCACGAGTATGATATGTTCATATATGCACAAGTAGCTTACAGCACTACACTCATTTCGCTGTCAACTCACTCCACTGGAACTATGACACATTTCACTGATACTATCCTGATTTCACTAACACTTCAAAAACATTTCACTGTTCAAATACTTTGCACTACCACTATAAACTATAAAACTTCACTGACACAAACACACTTTACTTACACAATACACTTCACTGACACAACACACTTCTTCACTGATACAATACTTCAAATAACAAAACATCAATTACACCCTTTAAATAGTGTATATACTATACTACCGTCTATTAGTAAAGTCCTTAAGCCTATTTTTAAATACATTTTGTTATCGGTAAAGCCTTTAGTAAGTCTGCAGGTAAAGCATTCCAGTCCCTGATAGTACGATTGAGAAAAGAAAACTTTCCAGTGTCCGTCCTCTGTCTTCATTCCCTCAATTTATATGAGTGGTCGTTCGTTGAAGAGTAATTTGGCGGCTGCAACCTATTTTTATTTCTCTCTAGGCAGGCTCACCTCTGTATGTTTTGAACAGTGCGCATAATCGAATTCGCGTTCTCCTGTCCGTGAGTGTGTCCCATTTTAATGGTGAATTATTACGACAACGCTTGAGAGCCCGTTTTTTAATCTTTTCCAACGTCTTAATATGTTCTAATCTGTAATGATCCCAACATGCAGCACCATATTCCATTACTGGACGTACTGACTTACATGCAATATGGAATCGTTTAATCTATAAGTGTGTGAAGTTTCATACTTTTCCAGCAATGATGTGGCACTTCTGTTTCACAAACCAGAAGTTGACAGTTGTATATTTCTTAGTACGTTACAGCCGTCTATTGGCAGAAGGTAAAAATCGGTACAATAAAAATCAATGTTAGGTAATGTACTCCTCACGAATTATAAGCCTTACTTACTATTGTCATTCTCTTACTACTTAGTAATTCGGAAATTCTTCTGGCATGTATTAACTATGAAATTCCTTTAAAATTTGAAATGTTATTAATTTATTATTCGTTTAATTTTAATATGTCATTAGAGAGTTTTCGCACTCTCCTGGTACCTACGCTAAACGATTAACTCTGTTCTGACGTCATTGATGAAGAGCCCATCAAAGGCATTTACCTCACGTTATTTCAACAGCACATCCTTTATAAATGAAAAGCATAGTATTTGAAAACATGTTCAAAATATTCCTTTTTTAATACCCTATAACTTTTGTATAAATAGTTTCTTCATGAAATTATAAATAAAGTTACAAGCATTGTTCCATATTTTTTACTCACCCTGTGTATATATACCTCAAGAAAATACAATGTTAAATGCATGAATATATGAGTAAATGAAGAAATGAATAAATGAATATATATATATATATATATATATATATATATATATATATATATATATAAATGAATAAACAAACAAATAAACCTATAAAATCTATAAATAAGTAAAGGAAGGAAGGAATGACTGAGTGAATTTATGAAGAAAGGAAAGAAGGAATAAATGAATGAAAGAGTGAATGAGTCAATGTACGAATGAACTAATGAATGAAGGAATAAATAAAATAAATCAATAAATAAAGGATTAACAAAATAAAGAAAAACATTACTACTTTACTCTCTCCAGCAATATCCTGAATATTTGTACCGTTTCAAGGCGTTGAATAATAATTACTTTGTCAGGAATAATCAGACTTGAAAGCGTTCGTGACACGATGCCTTACAGCAGCGGTGACCAAAGCGGGTGTCGTGATTACATCGTATAATCACAGACATTTAAACGGGTACGAGGAGGTTCCTACACATTGCTGGTGGTATCATGTCGCTCTACAACTCTGTCTCTACAAGCAGTAAAGAGGTGGTTTTGTGAAGAATGAGAAGGAGAACTTTTTTGTTGTTCTGTCGGACAAAATGTAATATGTTTACTTTGCTCAACGGTTCAATTAGAAACATTAATTGCCACGCTGAATAATGTATTATCATTATTATTATTATTATAATTATTATTATTATTATTATTATTATTATTATTATTATTACTGACCACTAAGTATGTGTTTCTATAATTCTTCTGTACGTTAATGAATATTGATATTTTTAGATCTTCTCCCTAGAAGGATAAAATTATTAGGTTTTATCTCAATTTTAATCTTCTTAATCTTTAGATGAGGGTAACTATTTATTAGTTACTCATTTAATAATAATATTGTAGAAAAACGGATTAAATATTATGTTCAACGAACTGTTACACGCCAGGAATTGACATGTCTTAAATCATAGTGAGGAAGAGAATGATGAGATAAATGTAAGGAAGTCAGTTACCTAATGAGGTTGAAATATCTCGTGCTCTAAAGCCTTTTAATAGGACAGAATTTCTCAAAAGAGTAATGATTAAAATAGCTTAAATAACTTGTCAATAACAAATTTTTAATTTTGAAAAACTATTAATTTCTCGACCAAGTATCGCGAGAAGAATTTAGAAAATTCCTGATTATATTCAAGAGGAAGGTTAAAAAAAAAGAAGTAAGAAAAGTCGTATATTATTCACTGGATCTTGATGACAACAGTGACATTACTGATACCGCAGAGCTTGAGATTTTTATCCGCGGGATTGATCAAGATGTTAGTACAGGAACCACCACTGGTTGTGGTTTTCATGCCAAGTACCTTTCCTCCGTCTCCTTACTTCATAGGCTGTCTGTCGCATGTAACCGCTACAGCTCGAGTTTTGGTCACCGCTGCCTTACAGGTATGCACGGGCTTGGATTCTCGTCACAACAGACCACGTTGTACTGTTTTCTGCTTTCTATAGACTCAAACGCATTCTAATAACTCGACGGAGCAGTGTATTAACTCAGCTCAGCTCAGCTCAGTAAGTTGAAGAGAGATCTAGTGGAGAGTGTTGCAATGTTCAATTTTGAGGCGGAGAATAATTAAATTGAAATGGAATTAGTGACGAACGAGGTAAATGTCTTGGTATTCTAATAATCAGAACATGAAGGAGATACCAGAATGGTTTGGCTTAAGAATTCTGAACGGGGAAAGTAATACTCGGCTTCTTCCTATGGTACGATATTAGGAGTGGCTCGCAGGCATATGAAGCATTCAGACTGTTGGCTTATGCAGCTCATGCAAGTGCGACGCTCTGAATTAAACATTCAGTACGAGTATAGCGCGCAGATCAAATTTTCATTTTGCCATTTTGCATGCATCTCCTCCTCCAGCAGCACTTCACTTCATATTAAGATAAGATCGATTTTCCATACAAGAGATGCGAGACGTGAATATCACATTCTCTCATCCTCTTGTTTTGTTATTACAGATCTTATGATAACGATATCCTTCGTCTTCCTCATTACAATTATTATTATTATTATTATTATTATTATTATTATTATTATTATTATTATTATTATTATGCCACCTCTACGAATAAATGGAGAAGAGCATACATGACTTGGGTGCAAATAATATGAAATTCAATGAGTGAGGAGAGAATATGAAAAGAATATTTGGTTGAAATAAGAATGAAGGAAAGGAATCAGGAATGAAATGACTTTCAAATCAAAAATATTTGGTATCTAAATTTTTAAATCTCAAAACAGTAACGTATTATTGTTTATTTTCGTATTTCTATTATAAAACTGTGAATGTTATCGTTATTATGAAATACATTACTAAATATATTAAAATAAATATATTTTAAAATATTATAACTTGTAGGTAATATTTTATTTATTGCTATCATTGTAGAATCATTAGAAGAATTATTGGCCTAAAGGTTAACCAATTTACAAAACAAAATTTCGAAAATATTTTCTCAAAAGAATAAATAGATCAAAACATATTATATTTGTTTGTACCCCAGCATTATAAACAGGAGAGGAGGAAATTAAACGCAGAATGAATATGAGAAATGCTTGTTATTATTCCGTTGAGAAGCTTTTAACATCCAGTCTGCTCTCGAAAAAGCTGGAAGTTAGAATTTATAAAGCAGTTATATTACCGGTTGTTTTGTATGGTGGTGAAACTTGAACTCTCACTTTGAGAGAGGAAATGATGTTAAGGATGTTCGAGAATAAAGTCCTTAGAAAAATATTATGAGTTAAGAGGGATGAAGTTAAGCGCTTATTCCGTCGGATCCCGACTTAGTCACTCATAACGAGTGCACCTCTGCACATGTGTAGACATTGTCCCACTGTCATACATCTATAACGCAGTGCATGAGGGTAGCCACTAGAGGGAACCCAAGAGGTATAACTTAAACTGAGAGGATTCGATCCGACATCGGGATGGGAATCCGGTGTGCCTTAGTGGATAGAGCTTCAGCATGTAGAGCTGAAAACCCAGGTTCAAATCCCGGTGCCGGTGAGAATTTTTCTCCGTTCCACTCATCTTTCATCATATGGTGACGCACAATATCTACACGGAAATATCATATGTACTTCGGTACATCATAATAATATACTTAGATGGAGATGAGGTGATATTTCTCCAAATAGAATGGAACTGTGGGGTCATAAATTCTGCATTTTTCTGCGTGAACTTCAGCGGGCTGTTGTTCCTGTGCCTCGAACCTGACTGTCCGGTCGATAATGTAGGCAGATGTAGAGCCTGGTGGAATGGCAAGCATGTCAATTTGCCGACAGGATCCCTCTTGAGAGATGCCATGACTTCTTCGTATACATGAGACCTTTCTTCCTCAAGGCTTCGGCAATCATGGACCTAATTCTGTGATGTATAGAGTTCCGCAGCGTCTCGCTGAAAGGACAGGCACTTAAAACGTGGACAAGAGTTTCAATCTCACTGACGCTACAAAGACAGTGGCTTCTGTCTCGGGACCTTCCTGCAAATATTATAAATGTATAGGCCTAATAAATAAATGAAATATTTTAGTTATGAAGAAAATTAATAGTGGACTCAGAAAATAATTTAAAAATCAATCTATAAATAATATAATGAATACATGTTAATTCTGGTCATAAATTAGTAAAAGAAATGAAAATACACTTATGTACAAAATTGTCAAGTAACAAATTATTGGAGGTACTATTATAAGAACGTTCAATGGCAGAAAAAGGGAATAAGGATGAAATTTAATCAAGTCATAGGCTATGTCCATTCACTTTAATTTATAATATGAAATAATAACATCAGCGCTTACAAAAAAAAAGACACAGAATGAAATAAATAGTTAAGGGGCATAATATTCTACAAAATAAAGACAATAAAAAAAATCTCTTTTAAACATAAATGAACATATTTTTAAACGACAAATATATCGCAATAGTTTGGTTCATTACTTAGATGAAGTACATAAATATAATACAGTATGTTGGAACAATTAGTAATAATAATAATAATAATAATAATAATAATAATAATAATAATAGAAAGAGATATGAGTTTGGAACAGGCGTGTCTCTAATACCCAAAGTTAAGAAGAAGAAGAAGAAGAAGAAGAAGAAGAAGAAGAAGAAGAAGAAGAAGAAGAAGGGGAAGGGGAAGGGGAAGAACAAGATTATGATGATTATTAATTTCAGAGACAGTCCAACCAATTCCAGACAAAAATTGTTACAGACAGGAGAATAAAATAAGACATCATTTCTAAATATGTATATAGTTCAATTAGTCTACGTGTGAGAATTTCATCTATACTCGTACGTGTTATATAAAACTGTCTACTAGATTTAAATTCATATGACACACTTTTAAAGATCACTAGCAAAACTCTTTCATAAGGGAATACTAATAATGATCATTCCTTCTGTGTTATCGAAAAATGGAGTATGGGGCTATAAAGCAAAATCAAGTGAGAAGTTTTGAATATATGGAGATGAGTTTTAGAATATGGGCATACAGATTAATGGACGAGAAGAGGATAAAGAAACATGGAATGAACTCAATATCTGTGTCAGCAACGACATTATTCAAACATACAGAAATAAAGGAGGAGGTCATATTCTGATAATATCGGATGATATATATGCAAAAGTTTCTCCCGGAATTACAGTCCAAGAGGTCATATATCATTTACAGATCAAGGAAAAGATGCAGAGATCAGTTCTCTAGAGGAGGAACGAGCTTTGGAAGATGCAAGCAGCTGTAATGTTGACTACTGACCTAATAAATAATTCTTTTTGTTGAACATTTTGTACTTATAAGCCTAGATTATTATTATTATTATTATTATTATTATTATTATTATTATTATTATTATTATTATTACAGATAATCACCATATCATGATTTTAGATTTCTTGCAATATTTGTAGGTAGCTTAAAAATTTCACGACATGCACTGTAGAAGAAGTATGAGTAAATATTAATTTGTATATACTAGTATGTGTATTACAGGCAAGTTTTCGTTCCTTTCCACTTTAGAATTTTAATAAGCACAAGGAGAAAATTGTAAAGTACCAAATTTGAGATTTTCATGGAAATATATTTTTTGAATTTCCTTGTTGTAGGAAATATTGTTTAAAAAAATATCACTCTCTATATAACAAATTTTTCCAAACTTTCCATCTGATTTTGTACATATTGTATTTCTATATTGACTACTCAATTGATTCATAAATGATGCTAATGGAATATAATTTTAGTAAAAATTTGATGGGTTGTATTTGACATGCACATCACACAACGAAGATTCACAACGACAAGTATTAAAGAATATTCTTCGCTATTTTTATGTATAATATAGTGATAAAGGAAACTGCTTCGCTAGAATCATGCAGAAAAATTAATTATTTTGCATTGAATTATTTTTAGTTTTAGTAACAAGAAATTATTACAATCAGTCTAGCGCAAGGGTTCTCAAGTTCTTGAATATTGTGAGCATTGCCCACAAGCGATACTAAGTTAGCGAATGGGTTTAATAGGACTACATATATGTATATATAAAAATAATAAATAAGTAAATGCAATTTTAAAACGCTCACCAGGGTAATGATATCCTTGAATTTGAATATCGCTCAGAATTTTAGTGGTGTTCAAGAAGAAACAGTCCTGCATATATGAATGAGTTAATCGTGATCGTGCATTTTCTTGAGGTATTTCATAAGTGAGGGAGATTTTTCGTATAGGTTTGTTGTTCCTAATATAGAAAGAAAAACTCCGCATTATTTGGAGTGTTTTTGTACCTTCTGTCCCCCCTCCCCCAAAACCTATGAATTTCTCCTTTTGAAACAAATATTTCAGCTACGAGCAGCTCTACTATTCTCTTGAATAATCTTGATTAAGTCCACATTGAATTGAAAAGAATTATACACCATGACATCTCTGATTGAGGTTCTTGCTGGTATGCACTGTACATCTATTATCAGGGAGTATATCTCACTTGACGATATGTGTCAGAGGAAGAACAATTATTGTTCGCGTAGGCTTCCGCGGCTGGTGTACATGGTCTGTAGATAAGCTTCGGGGCTTCTACCGCTTTGTCTTGGTGTTGGTGGCTGACGTTTCGACCGTTGTGTTGTGGTCATCTTCAGAGCAGTTGGATAAGGAAATAGTAGTCTCGATGGAGGAGTACTTTCGGTGATAGGTCGTAGGTTCTCCTTCTGGCATCTGATTGGTCCTTCGTTGTCCAATCCGGTTGAGGTCTGCATGGAGGGGATTGGACAACGAAGGACCAATCAGATGCCAGAAGGAGAACCTGCGACCTATCACCGAAAGTACTCCCCCCATCGAGACTACTATATACATACGAGCTCGCATACTATATCCTTATCCAACTGCTCTGAAAATGACCACATCACAGCGGTCGAAACGTCAGCCACCAACACCAAGACAGCGCGGTAGAAGCCCCGAAGCTTATCCACAGACCAAGAACAATTATTGTTTGTATATCGATACATATGAAATCTGATTAGTGTAATATGTAGCTAGTCGGCTAGTTGAGGAGGAAAGAAACTGGTTACCATACCCCATTATCTTCTTATTTGAATCAGTTGTAAGGTTCACAACTGTCTTCGCACAGTTGGCTAAACAACAACAACACACCATGAAATACGAGAAACCCTATTAGGTCGCTAAAATACTTTAGTGGATGGATATGAACACTATTTGTTCCGGCTGTACAACGAAGTTTGAATTGAAAAAACGACTTCAATAGCTTCGTGCTCGCGAGCACAATTTTACTCGCAAGACAAGAGCATCAAATGTCGTTAAAAGAGTACCAGGTTGAGAACGTCTGGTCTAGAGCAGGGCTGGGCAGCAAGAGCGGATTCTACTCTCTCACGGGGAGCCATATGATTTCTCTTCATCCCCTTTCTTCCCCGCCGAATACCGCGCAGCGTTGATTCAGTGACTGATGAATATTAAGCTTCCCCGTTTAGAGACTGGTTCCGCTCCCGATGCCCAGGCCTGGTCTAGAGCATACTCTGTAAGATAAAATTTCGCTGAAGTTCAGTAATTTACAATGTTGCTATATGTAGAAAACAAGAATGTACGCTACGTTTGCAAAATATAGCTCCCTTTATTCACAATTTGACTGAACACAAAGAGCTGCTTGCGCTATTCTGTGTGTGCGAAGTGTTTGATTCTCGGCTTCGTGTTTTCAAAACGTTGCCGTGTACGTGTATGGGTAGTAGGACACTGCCACATCAGGTGCATAACTCGCATTGAGCTTGCAACACTCACTTTCACAACTTGTGTTTTATACGTATTTTTCTTAATTTGAATAGGTATGTACATATTGTGAATATCAGCAGTTCATTGAAGAAGTTTACAAGTATCGATGCTGGTGGGAAAAAGCCTCGGAACAAGAAAATACGAGCTAAAAGGTAGGCGAAGTCTTAATTTGTATATGCCGTACTAGGATTCTAGGGTATTATTAATATTGGCTTAAGAACAGAAGTACTTGCACTTTCGGCACCAGTCAAATGTCTTCTTTTCAATAAACCGTATGATTCACAATTCATTTGTCATTCAACTCGCCATTCATCAGAGTATTCCATGAATAAATTTAGAGCATGTAGGGCTTTTCTTGTTGGATTAATTGTAGCAGCAGCACGCGGTGTTACAAAAATCGTTGGCTTGAGTGTGTTCTTCTTCACCATGTTCATTAATACTAGTCGCGATTGATGTTTGCCGTAGACATAGATAATAGCAAGGTAACGGTAGCTTGGACTGTTTTATGGGGAAACTCAAGACGGCATTTCAATGGACGATGATATATGAGTATCCTCAAAGTATTAGCAAATAACGACAAATAATTATAGCAAGAATCAGCACTATTTCCCCAGGGTACACTAACTGTCAACATCACGAACATGACTGAAGAGTGTTGTAAAAAACATACTTAGTTCTCAGTGTGGCCACCGGATGTAACGAACATGGCCAACAAAGCGTACAAAGCCTTCGTAGCATACATAGCGTAGCTCTGTTTGTTCTTAGCTTTAGTCCACCGACTGTGTTATAAATTATAAAACTTCGTCAAATTTGTATAAATTATGATTCTCACTGTTGTTATACCATCGTCCTTCTCGTGTCTTTTTTGCTCTAATTTCGGCACTGCAGCCGGGTGCCTAGACCCTCAACTCTACTGAACACACGCACACACTGCAGGATTCTCCCGTTTACTGCGTCAGGGTACCCGGTCTCCACTGCGAGACACCACATACACTTGGACAATGGACAGACAACCAGTCCTCGTGAAGTGGTCCAATTAAATTCCCCCTGACTTCACGACCAGGAACCGAACCCGAGCCACCTTGATCAGGAGTCTAGCATGCTACCTCGAGACCAAGGAGACGGATTCGTTCTCGTGTTACTTCTTCATTTTGACTTCAATGTAATCGATATATTAATAATTTACATCACGTTTAATCAAGGCTGTAATGAAATGTAATCGATGTTGGATTTCACCGAGTAAACTGTGAAATACTTTTTTTGTGATTATTTTATATATCCAGCTATGATTTCTTATATTACATACGCTGAATTTTAGTTTCATTTATGCAAGTTCTCGTCTCGAACACTGTTTGCTTTTTATTACAAAATCACCTTGTCCTCCATCTCGTAGCGTATCGAAAATTTTACATACAGCAGCGACAACGATAAGACCCACTCTCGCGCCTTATTCTGTCTCACGTCTTCCGCTGTTTAAAATTAAATCACTTTCTTGCGTTTTCCATTAACTTACTTTCCATAACATGTTACAGTTTTATAGTTCGCTGGTACATTTAAGATTATTCTACGGTGCGACCGAACGAGCTTAAGCAGCTGTTCAGTGTTATAATTATAACAGTGATTTCTGCGTTTAATTAGGCTACTCAAGTAAAATTTCAATACTTCCTCAGATACCGTTCAAGAATAAACAGAACGATATTGAGAATAATATTTCTTTTTGTAATTCAGACTACAATTCCTGCTCAGTATGTATGATAATATTGTATCCCAGTCTTACAGTTAAATACTTAAATGAACAATACTGCGCAAAAAGTCATTTCATCTTCTTCTTAAACATTATTTTCACTTTCTTTATTATTCGACATCAGAAGCCATATGTATGTGACCAATTTTTCGTCATATTGTTTGATCCTCGATCTGTATTTATATAATACAGAGCGGACCGCTCGAATGTACCTAATTTCAATTGCATGTGACTGGTAAATGGTTGAACATAGAAACCTACAATAACGTTTATATGAAAGGAAAACTCAACAAGTTTCGATATACACGTGAGCACCAGCTGTCACTGTGACGATATCGAGGCGGTGAAGAATTTCTTGCAAAGCACGTTGGAGCATGTCTTCTGGAATGCTCTCAATAGCCTCTGTGATGCGCTCCCGAAGATCACGGAGGTCTCTGACTGGGGTGGCGTACACTTTATCTTTGACGTAGCCTCAGAGAAAGAAATCGCATTGGTGAATTCCACTCGTTTGGGTTTGTCATCCGGTTCCAGACGTTGCATTAACTGCACTTTGTATGGGTGCAGTTTGAGACGTTTGTGGACAATTCGTTGCAATGTTGATTTTGGTACTTGAAGTTCCCGCGAAGCTCTTCTTAATGATTTCCGCGGGCTTCGCTCATACGCGGCTTGAACATTTGCAACCATTTCGTTGGATGTTCTACGACCACCACCATGCTTCTTCAACACCGATCCTATGGCTAAAAATGTATCGTGCTACTTCTTAATGCTTTTAGCAGTTGAAGCATCATGGTTAAACACTCGTCGATACTTCCTTTGAACTCTAACAAATGATTTAAACTCCGCATACCACAACACAGTTTACACTTTCATCTGCGGTGTCGCCATTTTGTTAATCGATACAATCTACGAAAAGAAACCGTGTCTGCACACCATCTACCGATAGGATTCGAAGCTTGTTGAGTTTTTCTTTAATATAAACGTCACCGTAAGGTTCTATCTTGAACCGTTCACCAGTAACATACAATTGAAATTAGGTACATTCGAGTGGTCCACCCTGTTATTTTTTGGAACTCTATCTGCAGATATTCTATGTAGCTCTTCCATTATGTTCTATATCTGTTTATTATTTCTTCAATATATATTAGACCTATATTTAACTGGTTTATTAAAATTATTCTTTCTTAATTTTTTAAGGAATAATCTGATAAAGAATTTAGTATACACATTTCTGTAGTCCACATTCCTTAACTTAAAGTGAAAGATGTTTACACAAACAAATATTCCTCTGCCCTTGTTTGCCAGCAATATTTACTTCGCCTCTCAGACAATATAGGCCCTAGTATAGGAAGCCAAATACTTGAATCACGGTTCACGCGAATCTAGTTTTATCAAGTAGTCCAGAACAAAACACGGACCACTTTAACAATTATTACACTAATATTTACCATTTAAATTATTTAAGCTATGTATATTACAATACGCTATTTTTACTATTTACACTATAATAAAGGCTAAAGATCGAGACCGATGGAGAAGAATTCTTAAGGAAGCCGAGGCCCGATCCGGGCTGTAGCGCTATGGATGATGATGATGACTATAATAAAGAATGTAGATCAAAAATTATTTGCGCTATTAAGCTTATGCTTATTCTATTGTATTGTACGTCTTTTTTACTGTACCTGAATAAATTGAACTTTGAGAAGAGATAATTATGTTTAGGAGATAATGTTGTCACTTCAGATCAATATACTGTAGTTTTGTTAATTCGGCCACAGAAGACGGTGATATGTTAGTCACACAGAAAATGAAATTCATGACCGTAAAAAATGCTGTTTGAAAGCAACATCATATAAGTAGCAGAATTTGATTTGTTATATTGAATTATTTCAACGTTACAATTGTTTGTTCGTTAAAATATGTATATGATAACATTATGCAATTTGTGTTCTTTCTTTTGTTTTGTGTGCTTTAAAAAAAATATAATTTCAATTAATCCTCCGCCATATATGTTGTAACTAAAACCTTGTGCATCCGTCATGTTTATCGTACTGCTCGTCCTCCTCCCACACGTTACCTGCACTTTGTTTACGTTTTCATTGTGCCTAAACGAGACAGTATACTGTATGTGTATGCTAATATTCATCAAAATTATATGCGTAAATGTATGAGGGATGTTAAGGATTGGTAATGACCAGGGCTGGCGGTTTCGGAACCCAAACAAAAAAAGTTATATGCACATAGGGTTGTGAACAACTGTCTACGTTATGCAGTATCTATTTACCCTGAGCATAGGACAACCACCGATTACAGTGATCTTAAATAGGCGGTATTATATGAAGGTGCCGGGAGTTCAGTTGTGCACTGCATACAAGGGAACAATATGCTCCAACGAATTAATATTAAGTAAAATATTGTAAAGGCACTGGATAGTAAGCAATTTATTGGCAGGTTTGTCCTTCAGTTACAAGGGGACTAAAACGCAAATATATAGGCCCATTGTAATACCAATAGGCCTATAAGAAAAATATTTCATTAATGGGCAATAAGGATGCTGTAGACATGCATTGCATGTTACAAACAAAACCGGACGGCAAAATTGACTTTTGCAGAGAGTTGTGTAAAATTGAAGAAAACCGAAAAAAAAAATCCTACTGTAAATCATTTTCAAATGTTCAACGTTTGAATTTATGTAAGTACACAAATACCAGTCTTTTCATGGTACAATCATTTATATAATAGAGGGATAGGGAGAAACATCGAATTCCAATCGTAATCCATTTCGAAAATGTGTGTATATCGCCTCTTCAGAATGTTGACTAGATAAGTTGTATACATAATTTATTTAAAGTATTCATATGTTGTTCTCTAATTATATAGGTATGTAAGTAAGGTATGTAGAGATTTAATGTTATTTCAAGTTATGTATCCTTACAGAGATGTGCAACTTAGCTTTGACTATCTATTTCAGGAACAACTTGTAGTCTGCGTAAGTAGTAATTGTACGTAGTTGTAGCCTCCTAGAACTGTTCGTGCACACAGTCGATAGTCCACCTGTTCACACATACCTATGTGTAAATGACCGTGTGCTCATGCCACGCGACCAACATCTAGTATGTTATAGTAAATTTATCATTAACCTTAGGTCTACGGAACCGAAACCGCCAGGCCTGTTGAATTATCTGTAGTTTCACATTGACAATTTGTAGTCAGGTTAATATTACATCATTATAGAGGGATGATAGATTGCTAATATTCGCTATCCACACTACAAACAATGACGCAGTAGAAGGCATCCGGGACAAATCGAAACAAAAATAAATAATTAGTGGAAAAAATAAATTTGTACTGATGACAGTGTAAGGAAACATTGAAATTCTAATATGAGATGTATGTGCACAATAGTATTTTTCATTGTTCTCGACTTTCTATTCATGTCTTGGAAGACAGTTCGGAATTTTCTTAAGAATGTTATCTACATGCTACAATTATAGACTACATAAAAATCAAAGTTAATTATTACTCTAATTATAACTTATTTAACTTCATTCCCTTCGCTACAATAAATTGTTAAATGCCTTCAATTAGGTGAATAACAAATTCCTGTTTATTCTTAAATTTAAAATACGTCTCTCATCAAGCATAACAATACAAACGTCTGCAGGTCCTGAAACATGGCGCAACATTTATCAGAAAACAAATTTTACTAATAAAATGCAATTAGTACCAGTGTTCACACCTGAAATGACACACATCTGTTTGTGTAAACATCTTTCTGCTCTTAAGAACTGTAAGTCAGTATAATTTCTTCAGCTATGTCACTCATTATAAAGATATAATTAGAAACTTTCAATGTAACGTTGCTTTCGTAGGTGTTGTGAACACAAAACATTTACAGCTTTTGATAAAGAGTGTGAAGTCCAAAGTTACTTTCTTATAAAAAGTTGTCCTTGCAGTTAAAAGCGTTCAAATTAACTTTATATCTTCTGGCAGAGTAACACAATAGCGACACTAAACAGACAGACGTTTTAATTAGCAGATGAAAAAAGAAGCAGGTATACATTTGAAACAGCTAACAGATCAAAGTAATTCGCTAGGAAGTACATTGTTTTGTGTTTACAAGACGAAAATTCAATAAAGCAGACTGCCAAGTTGTAAATTCATAATGCTTGTTACTCGCTTCGTTAGACCAAATCTATTCTCGAAAGCGTGTCAGGGTAGGTGCGATACGACAGAATCCTTCCGCATCCTTAAAAAAGGAGTTGTCTCCTTTCAATAAATGTGAAGATCAGCTGTCTCTACAAATTTGTTTTTACCTCTTGTAGAATAATACTAATTAGCCTACAGTTACAATTACAATTATCATTATTATTATTATTATTATTATTATTATTATTTTATCATAGAGGAGGCAGAAAACGACCAGCCTCAATTAAAAGCCACCATACACTCTCGAACATAATCCAGTGAGCATATTGGTGAAAGTAGTTGGAAACTAGCACGACGAACATGCTCGAACGTATATGAGTTCTATGAGCCTAGTAGACGATTGGAATACTCGGGTTGAGATTTGGCTCGGAGGCCTCTACGAGCTCAAAGCCAACGCCGGACACATCTGAACGTGTGTATGATAATAGTATGAGCGTACTCGCTACAGTTTCTATTTAAATCTTGAGTGTTGTGCATATTTTTCTATTGACTTTAGTGATGGTTATGTCATTCAGTGGCCGTAAACAATTGGAGATTGAAAATACGAAAGCTGCTAAGTTCACAAATTGTGAAAATTGAGTTATTTCTGTAGAAATATAGTATTATCACAGGCTAGTATATACAGTCACGAAGCTCAATAATTAGGGAATATGTACCCATAGATAGTTGCTAATTACTAGGATCGCTACTATCGCCTCATTACATACAATGTGAAACAGTACTGGCACAGTCTATTGTTCCGAGTACCCTCATAAACTCAAGCTTCGTGACTGTATACTCGTATACTAGACTGTAGTATTATGTGAGACCATTCCCAGCAAAGGCGCTAAGTTCAACTCATTTTATTAGCAGTTCTTACAGCTACTCAAAGATGGCAGTATGTTATGCATACGGTTTGAACCGTACAAGTACGGTATTATTTTTTCTCTTTCCGTATGGTGTACGGTCCAACTCTTGGGCGGTACGCATTCTGTACGGTCTCGCTAAAACTTTGTAAAAAAATCTTTAGTGGAACATAATATAAAAAGGAAAAAAACAATATTTTCTGTTACCCACTACCCCTCATTTCTAGTACCATTGATTGTTGTGATTTTACTTCTCTCGATCCGCATATGATATTTCGATCCTGAGTCATAGTCTTAGGTGCAAGTGTACTGACCCTGACTGAGTGGCTGAGTGCTATGATGCATTAGGGATTCACACACTTTTCTTCTCTCTTTTGGGTTGGACCTGGGCGTGTGCAAGTGGCAGTGCACTAGTAGGCTAAGTAAGTGTAATAATAAGTGTCACACATTAAAAAGTGCTATGTATTATTATTATTATTATTATTATTATTATTATTATTATTATTATTATTATTATTATTATTATTATTTACAAGTAGACAAAATAATCCGTGAAAACAATGAAAATTTTGGTATGTATAAAAAATAAAGTGATTATATAACAAATTCTATTGTACGGTGCTACGGGGGAAAATACGGTCCATTTTTATCTCCCGTACAGTTTTCGTGTCTCTGAGGTTGGCAACACTGATGTTATGTCTAGTTCAGAGTTAGTGATATGATATATATTTGTCGTTAAGCACTTACTTCCGGTGAGATGGCACTTCACATATTTTGTATACAGTGCCATCTCACCTTATTACATAGCAAATTTATGCAAGTCATAACTTACTGCTCTCTTCCACTTACGTTCTTTTTAAATGTATCTCGTCACCTCTCGTTCACCGGCCTATTCATCTATATTTCCCCACTTCTCCACTACTGATCGCCACATTTATATCCCCCCACTTCACTTCACTTCACTTCACTTCACTTCACTTCACTTCACTTCACTTCACTTCACTTCCTATTGATATTCTTGTCCCCATCTACTCTTTTCTTGTATTTTCCCCCACTATTTCCTCCCTACACCATCTTCTTAAATTATAATGTTTCTTTTTACTATTCACTTTTATTCCTTCATCACTGCTTCCTGGATCCGTTCCATTTTTCTTCACTTGCCTTGTTATTGTTTTCCCCTGACTCCGCAACCACGTACTCGCCTTGGAATCACCTCGAAATGCGGATTGCAGGAATTCTGACGCGTTTGTAAATTTCTGCCACGTGTTATTTCCTACTCAGATGACGTCATAGGCTTCTCGATCGCTTGAAGTTGCTTCTTTCCACATTCCATGTGTGACTGATGAACTCCGTGTCGTGGTTGCCTTTCTATTTTCATGAATGTTGTCCAAGCTGATATCATTTCCAATGCTCCTCGAAACTAATCCCCTAATTTTCTCCTTCAGGACTCGTCTATTCCTCTCCATTTCTTCCGAATCTACTACCGGCTCTTTAATGCTTTCGAGACAGCCTTCTACACTAAAGATCAAATTGTTAATCTTTAATTTATCTCTACACAGTTTTGAAAATTGATCGCTTTTCCTAGCTTCTTTCAGGAAAGGGACCAAAAATCGTCTTCTGCTCCTTACTTCATAACTCCAATCATTGTCCATTCTGATGGAAGTGTTCCCTAGCAACCTTCTGTGTCTCACGATCTTATCCTTAGTTGTCATGCTCTTGAATTTCACTAGTTCATAGTTAGTGTATACACTGGCTCTGGTCTAGTCCAGAGTCCGTGGTTATCCAGAATAGTGCAGTCAGCTAGTCTTCGCCATTGTTATTCCATTTCAACATTGGGATAGGAATATTTAAACTAAAACTCAATTTAGAGCAGTGTTTGTGACCCTTAAAAATATTTGATTCTGACTTAGACTACATTCATTCATTCATTCCCTACATAAGTTATCTGTAGACGGCAAATAGCGCGCCGCGCTGGAATAACAATGGCTTATTTGTCGACATTTTCCGCTCAAAAGATTGAGATATTTACTCTGTATATCCACGGACTCTGCTCTAGTCCTCGGGATAAAGGAATTGTTATGTTCGTGACACTTTTAATGACCTAGAAATGTGGAAATCTGTTAGAGTGTTAAAAAAGGAAAAAAGTTTGAAGATGTAAGCAAAATCGGTCTTGTTCCCTTGAAGTTTGGTCCTGAGATGGAGTATTGAGGAAAAAAAAAAGTATCTGTAGGCTATGTTACCATATCCCACAGAAGAACATACTCATTTCTATGAGGACATATTAGGCGTACCTTAATGACATGTTGCTGAGGGTGATAAGTGTATAACACATTGCAACATAACACCTTTCTTCAGAAAGGTATAGTAATATAACACGTTTTTGATTGTATCTCACCTTTGTTTGTTTAACATGTATTATAACACAATATTTTGTATCTAATTATGACAGTACAGTTCAGTAATATCTGTTCTTGGTATTTAGTACTATTTTTGTGTTTTCAGATCATATTTACACATAATACAGTATAACATTTTTCTTGATTTTCTGAAAACTTACATTTTTTAACTTACCACCTTTCGTATTTCCACTCTTCAATTTTGGATTCAGTTTATTATCCTATTGGAAGACCAAAGGGCTGTTTGGGACGTGAGAAGTAAAGAGCAGGTCTAAAATCATAAAAATATTAGGGCCGTATTCATAGACATTCTTAGCGCGGGCTTTCGGTGGATGATCAGCGATATGATATGATAGGAATCCTGTTTAGCTCGCTCGTAGCGCGGGCTAGCGAAATGTCTATGAATAGCACCCTTAAAGACGCGGCCGTCTGATATTATACCTACTATTTTATATTAATCTCAACTGAACATTTGAGACTTTGAACTTTACCTTTATTCATGATAACAAAATAGTCCTGTTTTCCATGTTTCTTGGAAATTAAAACGAAACTTACAATTTACCCGCCATATTTCACCTCTTTACACACCCCTGATCCCAACGCTGGTACCAAGTTCAACCTCTCCTTACTGCAGGGCTGGGCACCGGGAGCGAATCCAAACTCTAAACGGGGACGCTTAATATTCATCCGTTACGGAATCAACGCTGTGCGGTGTTCGGCTGTAGAAATGAAGTTGTAGCTTTATGAAACGTCATGAAAATTATTTTCAACAAGCATTTTGTGAGAAAAAACTAGACTACAATTTGCTATTAACCATTAAAAGTCATATTCACAACCTTATCTCAGCATTACATTTCAAATTTCTTCCTTTTTGACCTCCCCGAATGTTCAGACCAGTCCCTTTTCGACAGCCAGTAATAGTCAGCTACCATGGTAGCACTCCAATTCCTTTGATATTTCATTTTCATTTTTTATATTTTGGTGAAATCTTTCAACTTGTTCCTTACTAAAATCTCTTAAATTATCAAGAAAATAATTTAGGTGGGAACGAAGAGAATGTACTTTGATACTCGTGTTTGAAACTTTGTAACATCACCTTCACTATGTTAACACAATTTAGGTCTTTTTATTTTAAAGGAAGTTGAAAACAACGCTTCTGAACGCATTCCAGGTATCCTTTACTTTTCCACTCACAGTATTCTTGAACTGCTGTCTATCATCAATTTTCGGATGTTGGACAATGAATATACCAGCTTTAATTCTTCATAGGTTAATGAGGCAAATTTAACTCAAAGTTATTTAAAGCACCACTCTCTTTATCGAGAACTTTCACCAATTGTTTCATTAAATATAATTTCGACATTTCTATGAAACAACACCATTACTCCGTACTCTTGCGGAAAAATTAGAACTGCTGACACACCTCACTTTTACACGACATTGAAGAATAAAAGACTAAACCTCCCTTTAAAAGTAGGTTATTTCTGACAGGTTTTAAATGTGTAGTCTCACAGGCTGGATCGCACCCACATAAATCTGTATCACTGCTTCTGGAACGAATAACGGACCTTTGTGCTTCCAACTTAGTTCAAATCACATAATCTGCGACACAAAAAATGGTGTCATCAGTGCCATCTACCTTGGAAAATATCCATTTCCGGATATATGTTAATAAACACTTTTTTGTTCCCTTTCATGTCAGGAATCACCTCCTTAAGTTTGTTGCCTAATTTTTTTTATTCATCTTGTATACTGTGAGAGTTTTCCTATATTCTTTTTTTGATACTATCTTAATGCTTTTATTTCGGTAACTGCTTAGGTTTTCCCTTTATTCTTTTCTGTTAAGTATTTTCACTGGAAATATTACAAGGCATATCAAGGAATGTGTTTCTTAATAAATATATAATTATATATATATTTAATATTAATAGTAATAATAATTAAATTGTACTCGTTATTTTTATGTTTTACTGCTTGAATAATGCGAATTATTTTCGAGTTTCTGAGACGACTATTTTAACTGCTTTCATTCCGTAGTAGGTCTAATAAACAGTATTTCTGTCTAGACATGTCTTTAACTCTTCTTGATTATATTTAATATCCTTCTCTGTTGATGTTGCTACGTCGAATATTTCATTTCGTTCACATTCTTATGTCATATGTTATTCTGTATTATTTGAGTGTGTACTTTTGTCTTATGCGGCCTCTACTGTACTTTTGTGTGTTCAGTTCTCCGCTTGGGTTTCTGTTACGTATGGATATTCCCTTCTAGTCCATTATTCTTTGTTCTATGACGTATTTCTGTAGAAATAACAGGAGCAGTTTTTGCCTTTGTGCAGTCATATGGGTTTCATTTCTCGTCGTTACATAATAACATTGAGTCACATGTTCATTCATTTCATTATTCAGATGATGCTTTGTCTGAAAGTTCTGCACTGGTGGTTGAAAGTTGAATTTTCATTAAAACGCTTTCGTTATGTTGATTTGATCGAAACCTGCGATTCAGTTTCCATATCATCATCATCGTCGTCGTCGTCGTCGTCGTCGTCGTCGTCGTTATTGTTGTTAGTGTTTCTTCTGCTGCTGTTGGTGTTGGTGTTCTTATTGATGTTGCTAGTGCTGTTATTATTTTTTATTTTTATTATTATTATTATTATTATTATTATTATTATTATTATCATTATTATTATTATTCAACCTCGAAGAAAAAGTGAAACAAACGTAATCAATAGGACTTTCTGAGGTAAATTGCTCGTTACACTACGTAATATTAAATTGCAGTCAAGATGTCATGGAAGGAAACTTCATCATAATATGATGACGCAGAATTTCTGCACGTAAATATCATATGTACTTCGGTACATCGTAATAATATAATGATATGCGAAAAATAATCACTTACGGATTTAAGACGGCGCTTAATCCGTCGGATCCCGGCCACTTTATCACTCATAACGAGTGCACCTCTGCACATGTGCGGACAATGTGCCACTGTCATATATCTATGACGCAGTGCATGAGGCTAGGCCACTAGAAGGAACCCAAGAGGTGGAACTTTAACTAAGAGGATTCAATCCGACATCGAGATGGGAATCCGGTGAAGCTTAGTGGATAGAGCGTCAGCACGTAGAGCTGAAAACCCGGGTTCAAATCCCGGTGCCGGAGAGAATTTTTCTCTGTTCCACTCATCCTTCATTATATGATGACGCAGAATTTCTGCACGGAAATATTATATGTACTTCGGTACATCGTAATAATGCATGTATGATGTTTATTTCGTATAAGAGAAAATAAAAATCCAACCGAAAATATTACTACTGTTTTCCAACTAGGAGATAAACCGTGAAAGGAATGTGCTTACTACTGCGTCATATATTGGAGCGAAGTAGATAGATAATATTAGAGTTATAACGTCAGTTTAAAAATCATACGCTCTCCTGCACATGTTATTTCCATTATGGAGGGATTAAAAGACCAGGAGATTAACAGTGATCTAATTTTGTAACTAGGTTAGTATAAAAATGTTTATATCAGTGTTATGGTTTGTGCTTTGTGAGATAGCCAATAGATATACGAGTATCCACGTGTGTGACCTAATGACATCTTATGACATCAACATTCATTCACAGCATCACATTTCATTCCCAGGAGACTTTCTCGGGTTGGAGTACAGTACTGAAGACTGAAGCCGCATTGCTTTCTAAAAAATAAGAAGGAATCGGTAGTTGAACGCTATAAGTAATTACGAGTATTAATCTTTCCGTAAATTGAATATATTTCTTTTCATAATCCACGTATATTTCGATTTATTATTTAAGTCGTCTACCAATTCACTAATGGACTGTATGGATCCGTTGAATTTAAATAAATCAGAGAAATATATGGCTGCAAATTTGTAGACTCCATAATTGTAGACATGTGCTTCATTACTGATAATTCTCTATTGTTTTCACATATCAATATGGAACACCATAACCTATTAACTCTTAAACTCATAAATAATCAATATCACTTTCCTCAGCATCAAGTAGGCAATATTATTTTACTCTTACGGAATACTACTTCCATAATAATATTATTGTACGTTTCATTGCATTTCCAACTACTTACATTTCTTTTTTAATAATAAAAATGAATATATTAAACATTCTTTTCTTTCTGTCGTTCATTGTATAGTTCAAGTAATTTAGATGGCTCTAACAATAATATATAATAATAAATTCATCTATTTTACTTGAAGTTAAGATCGTAAAGTCTTCTCTTCCACTAAATCAGGGGCACATAAATGTACAAGTTACCAATTATATTACAAATTACGAGGAACGTTACAAATTTGAGATTACATATTTTGAGAATAGCATGAAACATAGAGACATATTTTAGTATTTACAAGAATTAAACTTACAACTACATAAGCAATGCATATCTTAGAACTAACTTATAGAGATATTATTGTTACAAAATATTTTGTAAGCATAAACTTAAGCTTGTTAGAGACCGGCAGTCCTTGAAAAGAGAGGACAGAGTATTCCACAGACAGATAATGCATATAGTGGAATATAAAGAATAGCGAGAGGTACGGTGTGGAGATGCAGCTAGAATCATGTTGCCTCTCGAACGGGTGTTTAGGTTGTAATGAGAGGACAGAGGGATGAAAGCGGGAAGAGAGATAGGGGATGAGAAGGTGCATAAAATTCTGAGCAAGAGACAGAGGGAATGCAGCTTTCCTCTGTCTTCAAGTCGAAGCCAAGATAACGTTTCGAAAGCTGGAGTGATATGATTTGATTTAAGAAGATTGCGTATATAACGGACACATGCATTATGAACACGTTGTAATCTTAGGCCTAGATTGGTGCTGACATCAGAAAGCAGAATATGACAGTAGGCTAATTTACTGCAATTGCAATGTGTATAATGTTAAAACAAATTTTCTTAAATTACAAGAGTTAATTTTTGTCACTTAACGTTTGACGTTTATTTTTAGATATAACATTGTTACATAAGGTAATATTACGTTATCGGTTGCAATCCTTGAAAATGAACATAAATGGTTGTTTTTTTAGTTGGTTATTTAACGACACTGCATCAACTACTAGGGTATTTAGCGTCGATGAGATTGGTGATAGTGAGATGGAATTTGGCGAGATGAGGCCGAGGATTCGCCATAGATTACCTGGAATTCACCTTACGGTTGGGGAAAACCTCGGAAAAAACCCAAATGGTAATCAGCCCAAGCGTAAATGGTTATCTATCAGTCGACTCCTTAGATTAGATATATTAAGTTTCATGAAAAAAAAAACTGTTTACATCTATACGCACTGCCGAACATTGATACTATTTCTGAAGCAAATTGTTATTTTATTATTTAAAAAAAAATAAAAATTGTAGTAATTGAGAATATTGTGATGACTTCATGCGGATCCTAGTTCAAATGTCGGTAATGGCGGAATTGTATTTGTGGTGGGCAAAGTCAAGGTCATGGGCATTTTCTGGGGGGTTCTCGCTTTTTTCTCTTGGCAAACCACCAGCACTCTCCACAATGCCTCTTTAATGTAGATCAGTAGTTAGGCCTACAGAAAATCACCACCAGAGTTTTAGTACAGAGATTTGTTGGCTGTAGAGAAACGAGTGATATGACGAATGGTGTATCTGGTTTAGTTGGGCAGCACAATCGACACATAACTCATAATATCTCATGTGCATAAAAGGAATATTTGGGCTAAGTTCTTAGAAACGTTCCATTTCCCACCCGATAAGTGTCTCTCTAGACCTACTCTATTATCAAGCAAGTGTGCTGTAACAGCGTGAAAAAATATATTGAATGCAGATTTGAAGCTTTGGAATTTATTCCGAATCTTAGGTTTGATATTTGTAGCTAATGTTTGTATCCAATCTTTACTTTTTAGTAATAGGCCTATCCATTAATGACTCTGAATTAGGATTTAGATATTATGATGTTTTTCTTGCGTTCCATTGTAAGAATAAAATTATATATTGCTTAAATAATAATTCAGAATAAAATCTTAAAGAATACCGTATGGTTTCTGAAATAGTTCAATAGCACCACTCCTCAAGTAATGAACGAAATGGTAAAGCCACACCGAACGCTTATTATGAACAGGAGATTAGTCTGTAGGCTAACTACATTTTCAATCATATCAATGTCCGACATCGCTGACAAGGAACTGACCAGAAAGAAAAGCGTAATTGTATACAGTAATTGATGCACGGAGGCGTAGGGCAGAGTTTATTATTTATGCAAAACTGGCGATGATTTCCTTCATATACCTACTGTAGAAAAATGTGATGGGGACACTTGAGATTTGATGTGCCGTGAGAAGTCGGTTGTACGTGTCGTTAGTATTCAGGATATGCAACTTCCGACTCTCGACGCTACCGTCCGTGCTGACAGCAGTTTGGACTAGTTTTCCTCAGCGTTTTATTTATGCCGTCTTTTCGTTTAAGCTACTTTTTTTTTACCAACGTTCAACCAACACAGATTAACTTCTGAACACCTTTCTAAAAAAACTGAGAATGTGAAATGAAACATTGGTAATACTGATTTACAGGAGACTGACCAACAGATATCACTCATTATTACACTACCCATTCCTGCAATTCCTTGTCACAGGAAATCAGGAGCAGTCGGAGTCTAAAATCTTTTAAGTACACTCTACTTAGAAATGTTTTTATTGAACAGAACTAGACTCTTGCGGAAGTTTCTAAATAGTCTTAAATGACCAAGTTGCTATTTTTTTTCTCCTCTCTCTTCTTTTTTTTCTTTTTTTTATTATCTTGATATATTATTTAATCACTTGTATTTGTTTGCCATTTAGTACGACTTTGCTAATCAACATTTTATGTCTTGTAACCCACATGTATTCTCCTATTAGTATATTAACTGTATAATATATCTCAAGTGAATTAATCGTCGAATTTATCTCGAGCATTTTAGATCTTATAAAGTGTGTGTTTGTGTGAGTGAGTGAGTGTTTATATTCCCCTTATGTTATGTAACTGATTTTGATTATGTGTAATTTTCTACTTTATTTTATATATTATGTAACCGATCTTGACTGTTCGTAATTTTATATCATGTAACTGATCTTGACTATTTGTAATTTTCTACTATATTTTATGTAATTCTTAAGGTATCTTCTTTTGTGTTGTTTTGTAATCTAATTTTGTATTTCATGTATATTATTGAAACCTGGTTGAGTGGAAGAGAAGGCCTCATGGCCTTAACTCTGCCAGGCAAAATAAACCTACTATTACTACTACTACTACTAATCGGCATTATACTTACCTATAACTTGATTGAAACAACATGACTGACGAATCATCAGCAACATAACTGACGGCTTACCAACAACATGATTCAAGCTTCGACAACAGCATGAGAAACTGACCGAAATGACTGACTTACCGATGTAATTTACTTATCGCCGTGGCAGTCTTTACAACAACTTGACTGACAACTTACCAGTAATTTGACTTATTTATAGAGGTGACTGATTTACCGACATGACTAATCTAACGACGTACCGTAAAGTGGGTCTACTTGACAACCGCGGGGCTACTTGGACACAACGTGACATGTTGAGACATTATATTTAATATCTACATTTTCAATCACTTTTTTATTACTGCACTTTATTTTCCATTTTTACACGGGTAGTTAATGGTTAAAATGGCGCGAACTTATGGAAAGACGCCAGGGTCAAAACGCTACTTCAGTTACAATAAAGAAGATATGGAAAAGGGATAGAGGCAGTTAGAGGACAGATGTCGAAATAGGGGGCAGCAGAAAAATGTAAAGTAAGTGGGGCAACGTTAGTATGGAAGGTATTTGGAAAGAATCTGGGATCTGTTGGATATTCAACTGTTCTAAGTAACATTGAAGAGGAAGGTATTGCAGAAACCCTGGGAGTGGTGACTATTTTTAGTTTTACTTATTTGTACTTTTAATTAGATGATTGTAAA
Source organism: Periplaneta americana (assembly GCF_040183065.1). Classification (NCBI taxonomy): domain Eukaryota; kingdom Metazoa; phylum Arthropoda; class Insecta; order Blattodea; family Blattidae; genus Periplaneta; species Periplaneta americana. Next base: position 127,498,370 of record NC_091118.1, on the reverse strand, counting down.
TTGTTTTAATAACGAATTTGTGAGAATAAATAAAAGTTTAATAAATCTTAATTTTCTTTAAATATTGTGAGATTAAATAAAAGTTCAATAAACCTTACTTTTTCTTCAAAATATTATATTATATTATAATATACATTCACAAAGATAATACACTTCTGAAGACTTCTGCCACATATTTCGGGAAAACATAAGCACCTAACAAGCATATCAAACGTTTTATATCTAAAAAGTTAAGTGTCTAAGTAACCCCAAAATCGGGGCTATTTGTATATCTAATACAAGTTTTTTTTTGTTTAAGTTTGTGAGAGATATTTTCCAATTTTTGTACCAGACATGTAATGTTGTAGGCCAAGTAGCTGCAGTGTATATTTTTTTAATAGCTTTAATATAAAAGTCCCACATTTTACATCGAAAAGTGTGCTAAAAAGGTGTCCAAGTAGCCCCACTTTACGGTAACTGACTTACCGTCATGACTCAATTATCAACGCGGCTCTTGTGGACGCGCCTCATGAGGTCACTGACTTACTGAAGTAACTCACACGTAGACATCACCGTCTTTTATACCTATATCCAATAATAGCAAAATAGCAAGTACAGAACCTGACATAATTTTTCAGCTGTATACAAAATGTAGAATTAATTTAACCTGCCGATATTAACTTATGAAGTATTGTTTATTAAAATGTCAACATCCTGAGATTCGCTCTCCGAATTTTTTTTACGTCAAAAGTAAGAATATTTTTAAATGTTTGAATTTTAGGCTATTTTTCTTAACGAAGAAATGAGGAAGTAAGCTAAAAATATATTGTTCCGTAAAGCGTTTGTTTGTTTTAAACGATTAAATAATTTCAACAAAACACGGTAATTTTGATATTCCACACGTAAAGGTACCTTACCTTACCGGAGTAAATTTTACAGGTCAGTTAATTTTCAACAGGAGGGTGCAATTTTCAGATTTTCTGCTTTTGACAAAAACGCTCTCTACATCCTTTCTGAACAACTGGAAGTATTTAATAAACGGGCTTTTGGGACAACCGGTATATATGATATGTCCGAGATGTAGCGATAAAAAAACTAAACGTCAGAATCCAGCACTACAGATCAATGCGCATAAAACTCATTTCAGGTGTGCAGGTAAATAGATTAATATAAGTTTCAGTAAAGTAGGAAAGGAAGAGACCGTTTGTCCATTCAAAGATGATGTGGACATATTGACTCTGAAATGTAAGTGAAGTGAAAACAAATCCGATTGAAAGCAAACTTTTAGAATAATCTTGATGAGCATGATGATAATGCAATAACAATGGCGTACCCTGTACTCTGTCAGGCGGGAGGTCAGACTTCGTACTGAGCTCACGTTTCGGAGTTCTACTGCGTGTTTGTTATTTATGTAGAATCGAATTACTTGAACGGATATAAAATTAATTCTGACAAAAATAAATTAACAGAAATATAAACTGAAAATTTAAAATTCCCTCAATTTTTCGTAAAAATCATATCTAATTTGACAAAATTTGTATTATATGGCAAACAGTAATTACTTGGTCTTGTCAATATTAGCAAGTTTATGTAGTATTTCTCAGAGAGAAAACACTTGAAAGTGTTACAGTGCACTCCAACCTGTATTTAGACCGTTGAGTAAACGTGAAATTGTGGGAGAAGCAAACAGAATGCCAACAACAGTCACGACGAAATTCCCTTTCATTGTGTATTGCGATCCTCTCAAAGGTAACAAATGGCTAGAGTTTGAAAATATTTGACTTCAGACTCTGTTTCATGCTTTTCATTTGTGGTAACTCACTCATTGAATCCATCAAACAGAAATGGAAACGCATACACGTCTAGTACCTGTCTTCTGAAAACAAAATAATATGATTCTATAGAGACAGAGAGAGAAAGCGTATGTGACATCTTTAGATTCATTCAATGTCATTACTAGTGAGGACTAAAATGACCAAACGGCGTAATTATTCAAGAGGGATAAAAATGATAAATGACAAACCTAACGATAACAATAACAAAAGTAGTAATAATTATTTATTTCCTTACAACTAATATGAATAACGTATTGTTCATTACATTTGGACTAGCGTTACGAAATGAACGCTGGTTCGAGAATGCATTAGGGAAGAATTTTTCTCTTATATTTTGGGTCTATCCAGTATCATGATAAATTTTGAGAGGTACATTGAGTAGCGAAATTATATTTGCCAATCCAATTTCCCAATCATACTAACTACACATCACCGCCTTACTGGTAGAGTGATCGTTCATTTTTGTTGAGGCATTTGCACATGAAGGCAGCAGCCATAAGTGTACCTATCTTTAAGACGGGGGAAAAGACTAACTGAAGTAACTGTCGAGGAATATCATTTTTGTTGACGTGATGCAAAATTTTGTCTAATATCTTTTGAGAAGATTAACTCCATATGAATGGGTTATTTATGAAAGGGCGTAAGTCATTATTTTGTGAAAATGAGTTTGTAATGTAATAACCAAAGGACGGATCAGAGTGACTGTTCTTACAAGTTTACTAATCATTTACTATAGTCTGTTTATGTTAAAGCAGAGACGGTGACTCCAGAAGTACACAACGGGCGCGTACCTGCAATGTCCGTACAGCTGTGTCAAAAGAATGCGTACATTGTGCTGTACATGACGGCTGTGAATTTGTACTCGGTTATAAAACACTACTTGTACTTACGTGTAAAGTGAACACTACATAGTCTGTGCATTGCAGTGGACAATACTGTACATGCGGAGATTGCCGGAAGTGAACGTTCTGCGTCTCTCACTTAAACAAAAATTATATCGTGAGAAACTCCTTTCGACATCACAAGACGTAATAGGTACATACGAATAATATAATATATCAGGAATATAAATATCAATATCTGATATATTTCTTTCACTGTTTGATATGGAGGGCTCTATTTGTTTTTTGCAGCAACATATTTCGCACGCCACGCATGATTAAAAAACCATTATTTTTTGCTAACACATTCTGAAGTTTCTCGTTCACTTTTTTCGTAATTTGCGGCCTTTTTTTCCTTAAGCTTTACAGATACTTCTTCTATATATTTATAGCCTTTGGCATGTGTAAATCAGATGTTTGTAACAACGTTATGGCTTTCGTTAAGTAATAAAAGTTATTCTGTATGAAATATAAACTGCTCGCAAGATCATCTGAAATTAGAGATTTTGCTATTTCAATTACATGTGCCTTTGTAGAATCTGAACTATTGATCACTTTCATAATTTGAACATAATATGTGGCATAATAGAAGGTAGCCTCCAGCCAACTACCCCATCTTATTATTATGTAGTTTGGTGGAAGGGGAACCCTGGGACCGTTTTCCTTAAATTTTTGTATTTGGGAAGGTTCTTTGAGAAAACTTTTCTTAACATTGCCTATAAAGATATCGACGTTACTATAAGAAGAGTGAATTACTTCGCCACCCTATATTATTTTTATGTCCTTGGCCCCTCTATCATAAAGGGCGCAGCATCTGTAACTAAAAGAAGTACATTATTATACCTGATACTAGTAGGACACAAAATACCCATGGCATTAGAAAATATAGTTGCCATTGTTGTGTGGTTCACAGTTTCTATCGTCTCACACGTCAGTACATATTTCTTTCCAGTAGAGTTAGGTATAAATGTTCCTACAATTACATTTGCATCCGATGTTGACGGATTCTCTTGTATGTATTCCCTGTGATGTCTGCTGTTGCAATGCCTTTCTAAGTGCCATTTTTTCGTAGCCCTTAACGTCACTTTACATATATTACACGTAATTATTTCTCCTTCACTGCTGAAGATATTACCTCCGAACTGGTTTACAAGTGTTCACTTTTTCACTTTGTACACGATTTTCCTTAGGCATTCTAACACTTTATAAATAATAACACCAATAGCACACGCTTGTTCCTAACTGCTCTGTTTAACTGTTGGCCCACTACTATGTGTAGTTCATCAGATACCTCGTATTCCCAAATAATAACCTCGCATTTGCTTTCACTAGTAGTAGCATACGCCACCTGTTTGCGAAGCGGAACATGATGTTCTTATTACATACTGTATAATTCTTTACTCACTGCCTCTACCTAGGGAACGCGTGCCGTGACATTCTGCTCTCTGCATCAGTAACATGAAGCCACGGAACCTGGTCACTCTGATCCGCCCTCTGGTAATAACTGTTCTTTTGGTGTAGATACATCGATTTAGATATGAAGAGGACTAAGTTTCAAACTCTAATACTTAGTAGAATTTATGATACAATTTTTATTTCAGCCTTAACGTCAAAATTTCGGTGTGTACAGTAAGCAGTTTTCCTTACATTGTTAACAATTTAGTATTCAAGACTTAGACCATTTCATAAATAACCCATTCATATGTAGACGAAATTAATGGAGATTATTAATGTGATTTTTGGCGTAATAGGTCGACTATTGATTAGATTTTTTGTATTCGACAGATATTGGAGAAAAAATGGTGGTATAAGGGCACAGTACATCAGTTATTCACAGATTTCAAAAAGGCATATGACCGGTTAACAGAAAAAGTTTTATATAATATCCTTATTGAATTTGGTATTATCAAGAAAGTAGTTTTGTTAATTAAAATGTGTTTAAGTGAAACGTACAGCAGAGTCCATATAGGCCAGTTTCTGTCGGATGCTTTTCCAATTCACTGCGGGGTTAAAGCAAGGATATGCACTATCACATTTAATTTTTAACTTTGCTCTAGAATATGCCATTAGGAAAGTCCAGAATAACAGAAAGGGTTTGGAATTGAATGAGTTAAATCAGCTGTTTATTTATGCAGATGACGTGAATATGTTAGGATAAAATCCACAAACTATTAGGAAAAAACGCGGGAATTTTACTTGAAGCAAGTAAAGAGACAGGTTTGAAAGTAAATCCAGAAAAGACAAAGTATATGATTATGTCTCGTGATCAGAACATAGTACGAAATGAAAATATGAAAATTGTAGATTTATCCTTCGAAGAGGTGGAAAAGTTCAAATATTTTGGAGCAACAGTAACATATATAAATGATACTCGGAAGGAAATTAAGCGCAGAATAAATATAGGAAATGCCTGTTATTATTCGGTTGAGAAGTTTTTGTCATCCGGTGTGCTCTGAAAAAAGCTGAAAGTTAGGATTTATAAAGCAGTCATATTACCGGTTGTTCTGTATGGTTGTGAAACTTGGACTCTCACTTTGAGAGAGGAACAGAAGTTAAAGTTGTTTGAGAATAAGGTGCTTAGGAAAATATTTGAGGCTAAGAGGGATGAAGTTACAGAAGAATGGCAAAAGTTACACAGCGCAGAATTGCACACATTGTATTCTTCACCTAACATACTTAGGAACATTAAATATAGACGTTTGAGATGGGCAGGGCATGTAGCACGTATGGGCGTATCCGGAAATGTATATAGAGTGCTTGTTGGGAGGCTGGAGGGAAAAATTACTTTTGGGGAGGCCGTGACGTAGATGGGTGGACAATAAAATTGATTTGAGGGAGATAGGATATGTAGGTAGAGACTGGATTAATCTTGCTTAGGATAGCGACCGGGTTTTATAAAAGCTATTTGTAAGTAAGTTAGCTCAGTTCATAGAGAAATTAGATAGGGAATGCCCTGGAGAGTCAGACGAGTACCTAATAAGCCTGCGATGCGGATCTTCTAGCCTTCCCTGTATTATCATCGAATAGTCATATTACCCTCAAGAATTCACTCGAGTCTATTTTCAATTATTGCGGATGATAGATGAAATGAATATGAGGTGGAGAGTGTTGGTGGAATGAAAGAGGGGAAGCGGGAGTATCCCAAGAAAACTCTATGCAACGTCGGCTTTGTCCACTGTAAATTCCATCACGGCTTTGCTGAGAATAAAACCCGGAACACCTGGATGGAAGACCAGCTCGCTAGTTATGAGCTGCAGGCGCAGCGGGAAAGTTAAATTACTCAATACAAACATCTCCACTATGTAAGCTCATTGACAGAGTTATTATAATACCCGATACTGTTTCTAATGAGAGAGCTGCTCTGTGAAGTCTGTAGTGTCTGTACCTACCTTTTTACTCGCCTGCTGCCATGCGCACTCAAATAGGCAGACACAGAGATAAATATGTTCAGCAAACATCCTTCGAATTCAGAACTAACTTACTTTGTCTGCAATATGCTACCCAAGTAAATTAATATGATGAACCCATCTATCAAAAGGACTTCGTACCGGTGTTATACGCGTAGTTTAACTTCGGTCATTCAGTTTCAATATTGAAAATAGTTGTAATAGAACATATTTAATTTATACTTATTTTTGAACTTCAGAGACTTTTCACAGACGATGAAATGGAAGTAATGGAGTTATTGCCGAATGAATATGACAGGGGTAAAACGGTAATAAATTTTGTGGTAATATACTGAATTAGACACCACCCTTAAGAGAATTATAACTTTGATGTTTTCCCCTGTACTCTTCATCTGAGAGTATATAGTACTTAGACAGTGATGTCATTCCCAGGGCAGACGTGTCCGACCGCACGCAGCCCCGTGCGTTCAAATTACGCCGCGCCGGTTATATTGGAGAAGGAAGAAAAGAAGGGTTGAACATCTTCATAACATCGTGATATGACTAAAGACCGTTTTGTTAGTCCAGCAACACTGGAATGAGTATAAGCGTGCACGGGATATAGGTTACATTACGTCACGTATCCTTCAAACACAAACACAAACTATAGGGTTACTCTACAAATTCCTTCCCCTAAAAAGTACAGTATCCTTAAGTTTAGCAATTTTTATGAAGTTAAATTTCACGGAAATGGTTATTTTAATACAGATTTAATCATTTCATTCAGGGCAGTACTTGTGTTACAGTTGTACCGATGTTCTAAGTTAAAATTTTCTTTAAATCACTAACTTAGACTCGTAGTAACACCTGCCGCGCCTGTGGCTACAGCGCTAGCGAGCTGGCTTTCCATCCAGCCAGATAAAAAAAAAATAAATATTATGCTGTATATAAATAAGCACATGAGAATATCCCTTAAATATTATTAATGTTATCGTTATTTATCCATATGTATGTGTGTAATGCCATTTTTGCATTTACTTTCTATATTTGCGTCTGTACGCGTATGTTTCACGTTCACGTCATAGCACAACTTAATGGCATTACTTTTTGAAATATTTTATCTTATTTTATTTCATTTTATTTTATTTTATTTTATTTTAAATCCACCACCAGCAGAAGCAACATAACAAAGAACAGATAGCTCTTGAAGAAAACAGTTCTAGGAATTGGAATAACAAAAGGTTGCATATGACGTAATTCCAACCTTCTACCCCCAAGGATTATAATTAACTCTTCTAAGCAGATTATGTATCTATACGGACTTTGTGTTGATTTTCTCGGATATGACGTAATTACTTTCATGATAATCGAAGTCTAATTTCTGTTCCACAAAATCATTTCTTTGTTTTCTATTAGTGAAGGTTGTGTTGATTTTCTGGGATATGACGTAATTACTTTCATGACAAGCGAAGTCTAATTTCTGTTCCATAAAATCATTTCATTGTTTTCTATTAGTGAAGGTCAAATGTAGAAATTACGCGTGAAAAAAATAGTAGGCAAATTCTCTGGGAATTGCATTGTACTCTTAGGGATTAGATACAGCTCACAGAACTAAAATTTTGGAAATATTCAACATTTTTTTCCTCCATTACCGTATCTTGTACAATAATGAAAATTGGTATGTGTAAAACACTGTCCTTCTGCTATATGAAAAAACATTTACATTTTTTTTTAAATTCTGTTCACTGTGCAGTGATGTAGCGTTTCCCACATAACTGAAAAACTATCCAACATTCTGTGATGAAATTTTTTGTATGTATTTATGCATGTCATATCTACAATATGATGCAAAATCAATTCCCTACCTTTGATAGATTGTCTGATAAAAAATAAATTCATTTTTAAAAATGGTCAAATATCAGTATTTTCTTCTAACACAAAATAAAAAAAAATATTTATTAAGGAATGTAGTTGAAAGAGCGTGATATTGTAAACATGAGTTTCAGTAATAAAATAAAAGAGAGAAAATATGAAAAAGTTAAATGGTTTGTGAGTTATGAGGGAAACGCTTCATCACTGCACAGTGAACTGTCATCATATTGAATAAAAAATGTAATTTTTTTTTAAACCGTAAAAATATTTTTTCATATAGCAGAGGGACAGTGTTTCACATATACCAATTTTCATTATTGTACAAGATACAGTAATGGAGGAAAAAGTGTTGAATATTTAAAAAATAAATTTACTCCTGTAAGCTGTACTTAACCCCATAAGGTACTAATTAAAATTAAAAGTAGTCGTGAACGTCCAATGGAGAATCCGTTTCAGATATCAGACTAATACTTCATACGTTCTTATTATTATGATCATAATAACGTGAAGATGAAGATGATCATGTTTCCACTACATCGGTCCGTTTCTTTATCTAATTGCGGGTACTTTGCTTCATTCATTCATTCATTCATTCATTCATTCATTCATTCATTCATTCATTCATTCATTCATTCATTCATTCATTCATTCATTCATTCATTCATTCATTAAAGCGTCCCTCTAGGGAGTGACGCACCGTAAGCGTAGATCTTTCTCCCACAATAGTGTTGGAAATGTTATCCTCAGTACACCGTGAGAAGCGATCTACATAGCATTTCATGATGATAATTAATAGAGAAATGTTGAAATCCGAATATGGAAGGCGAAAATTCCTCGCGAAACCTATATCCACTGCTCACTGCAAACTCCAGTTGAGATTAGAACTCTGGTTATCAATTATTTTGAAAGCAGACACTTTAGCCGTTAGGCTAACTATGCGCCGTTCAATTAGTTTCTTGGCACAATGATAGGAAATCACAATCTTTCACGAGAGATGTTTGTTAATTTAGTATTAGGACGGAAAGGGGATAAAACAGCTGATACTCAAATAAAATATTGAAATGAATTACGAATTGAAAGAAGAACGATGTCTACAAATTCAATATACACATTTTAGCCATTAAAAGTCGGTTCGTATTTTACACGCGATATTTGAGATTAGTAATGTAAATCTATACGCAAGTCCAACGATCGTTGGTTGAAAAATGAAATTCTAACTATAAAGTAAAGAGGAGAAGAGGGAGAAGTGGTAGAAAACTGTTGAAGATTTTAAAGTTTACCCTTAGTAGGGGTGGGTAATATTGTATTATAGCGTAGAGTACATTGAAAAAAATTCATACCAGATGAAAATAAACTGTACGTCATAAAACAGAGATGAATTATTTCAAGTATAGTCCACACTCATCCAATGAAATATGTTATTGCACTTCAGAAAGTTCCGAACTACAGATCTACAAGCCGGATATAACAGGCACTTGCAGATATTTTGGCATCCACTTTAATCGTTATTGGAAATAAAATTATAAACGAGACGTACTTGAATTATACCAAAACGGTGATTGAACAAACCCTCCCACGTAGGGCTATGCGTATTTGGAACGTCAAGTTGTGAGATTTCGTGTAGGCCTGCGTGCATGCGTGCGTGCCAAGTCAATAATGTTTAGTGTTTGTACAAAATATTAATAATAATGAGAACAGAGCGGGTCACAAGGTTTAATTCTTGATAAAAGAAATTGGGGCTATAGTAATTGTGTAAACATCGATGTATACTCTTCTTCCTATACTGTAGAAATACCTCGCCTCTGGAATTCGTTACCTAATGACGTCAGGAACTGCCGGACTTTATCACAATTCAAAATTAAATTGGAAAATTTTGTCTTAGTTAATGTTTTTAGGTATTGCTAGAAATATTGATTTGTGTTTTTTTCTTTTTCTTTTTTAATCTAGATTAAAATTGCAAGTTTCTTGTTTATGTTAGTTAATTAGTTAGGATACAGTTAATTATGATACTTAATCACTCATTTGAAGTTTGTGTGACTGCAACCTGTATATATTTTTGTGTGGCTTTACTTTGTTTATAGTGTTTCTCTCTCTCTCTCTCTCTCTTTCTTGTGTAGCTTTACTTTGTATATAACTTAGTGTATTTGTTTCTCTCTGTTTATTTCTATTATTGTATTTGTACTCCTGGTGTTGTGGAAGACAAGGCCTGATGCCCTTAACTACACCAGAATAAATAAATAAATAAATAAATAAATAAATAAATAAATAAATAAATAAATAAATAAATAAATAAATAAATAAATAAATAAATAAATAAATTAATAAATAAATAAATAAATAAATAAATTAATTAATTAATTGATAAATTAATAAATTAATTAATATAACATGAGTCGTAGTAAGGTCTGTGTTTTTGAAGTAGTTTTAATAAAATCTTCTGTTACTGCAACATTCTCCAGCGTGCAGTGTAGTCCTCTTCTTGTTTTACTCTAGCTCTTCAGGCTCTTGGAGCTTAACGCTGCTGGACGGATACACGGTTGACCTCTCGGCCTAGCTCTAGAGAGTCAATAGAGCTTGTCACCTCGACAACGAACAAACATCCGCATCTCTAGAGCGAGTCTGACTCTCGAGCGTGATTTCACGCTGTGTGGAAACAGTGGTCCCATATCTATTATCTGAAAAACGATAATAATTTTTATGTTGTGCAACTAATTAATATTTGAGATCATTTTCTTCTATAATTATCACCGAAAAAATTTAAGCCGAAAACAAAGAGAGAGAGAGAGAGAGAGAGAGAGAGAGAGATTTTTCGGTATGTAATTTTTGAACAGATATACCAGTTTTGAAAAAATTGTCGATGAATTGATGTATAAACTATAAATAATACAGCATTATTGTTGAAAGATAGAGAGGGGTGTGTGTGTGTGTGTGTGTGTGTGTGTGTGTGTGTGTGTGTGTGTGTGTGTGCGCGCGTGCGCGTGTGCGTGTGCATGTGTGTGTGTTTTTATATATTAATATAAATCTAAATTATTTGAATATATATTTCTTACATAAAAATATATTTGTTAATTCTATTTATCAATAATTGATTATTTAAAATAGGATTCGGTCACTTCCCTTCCAAAAGTCTAGTGTTTAATCATAATAATTAGAGATGAGTATCATTAAAATACTGATTAATCCGGAATTCCTCGTAATTATATATCTGTATATTTACATTTTTTATATTTTCGACTGAAATGTTTTGAATATATTACAAAATTCAATATCCGCTAAATAATGTACAGTAGTGCCAAAAAACCGGAGCGACCCTTGTAGCTGATTTCAGAGCCTTGTTCACTCCAGAGCACGATAGACTGGTATCTAAGACTTTCGTGGTTCGAATCCTGCCTGGGAAGGAAACTTTTTTTTTTTGTTATTCAAATTTATTCCCAATACTTTTCGATTGTAGCGATATTTTACTACTTAATTAAATTATTATTCCCAGAACATGAATTTTACCAGCAATCGAAAAGTATTGGGAATAAATTTGAATAAGGAACAAAAAAAAACTTTCCTTCCCAAGTAGGATTATAACCACGAAAGTCTAGTTACCAGTCTATCGTGCTCTGGAGTGAACAAGGCTCTGAAATCAGCTACAAGGATCGGTCCGGTTTTTTTTTTTTCCACTATTATACATTTACAGGATACAAGCTTAAGTCCATTACACAGTACAATCTCTTTATTTGCACATACAGCTGAAACATGAAAATCTATAATAAGCATCTAGCTTATTAATTCCAATCTTAGGTATGAATCGGAGCATATTTTATGAATTAGCATATTTTAATTACATTAAATATTTTCTTTCCATTATTTATTAAAGAATGACTAAAAAATTGTTCTGACAATTAACGCATCGAAAATATGACATTAGGCAGTTGGCGGTTATACGATTTCAAATAATCGTATGTCACCGCTTGATGAGGATCATCTTAGCAACAAACAACTTCAAACTTCAATGAATATTGTAATGGATGCAAGAAAATAAATGCGGTATTTGCTGTTGAAGCCACTAGTAATATCTTGAATGTAACACAGAGAAGAATATATTCAAACTTCATTTATTTCTTCAATAATGATATTTGGCTGATACTACAGTCTGATATCAATGTTGAACTTCTTGACAATATCCATTTTTCAATCTCTGTTATGAACAGATTTCGAGATTTAAACTTCAGCTATGAGAAGAGTACTAGTTATTGTGCGAGCAGTGAGAATTTAATCATTTCTGAGTTTTGTGCATTAGGAGAAAGAAAGGAACACATTTCTTACTCATTCATAATTAAGATTAAATTAGCCAGACTGTCTTTTCTAATTACACCAGAGTTTCTGTAGCTTGGGGAATATGCGACTTAATTTCTTCGCATCATCAAAATTATCTTATTACTTGATGTATCCTAGCAACACAAGAAAATGCAACGTACAGTACTATGGTTTGTGTTCATCAGATTCTGTGGAAACGAGGAGGGACACTTAGAGTCTATGTAATGGAAGAATTAGCGAAACAAATGAAGGACGAATTTCATGGAAGAACAGGCAGGAAGGAAAACGTTAAAGAGAAATAGAAGGAGAACTGAAATTCGGTATCTTACAGGTTGGAATGGGACGCAGAAAGTCCTTAATTAGTCCGTAACAAATCCCCTTGTTTGACGATGTGCGAGTCCAATTATTGTAACTTGAAGACACGCTCTACTGCTGAACCACTGGCAAAATCAAGTAACTCTGCTCTATTGTCCTGCATATGAAAGGGTTACGTAATTTAAACATAATTAAATACGCAATAAAGTTAGTAGACCGCCGTTGTGGCTACGTGGATAGCGTGTTTGCTTCCCTACCAAGCGGTCCGTGCTTTTATTCCCAGTGTGGACAATGGAAGAGAGTTATCTGGGTATTTGTGCTTTGTCATATACTGTACTGTGTTGTCTCAGCTGTGGCCGCTGTGCTGACCACACGACCAGAGAGGCCCGCCCGCAATGTGGCCGTTCAAGTGTTGCTTCATAGCTATATACCCTCCCCTATACAGCATTGAATGTAAAGTTGGTAGGAAAGGAGGTTAAACAGAGAAAAAAAGAAAGAATAGCGTTAGAAATCTATCGGCCCATGTTCCAGAAACAGTTGTTTATTTTTTGAGAAATAATTATAATTATATACAGGATGGAAGTGAAATAGTTCTGCAGATTCGAAGGGACGATAGGGTACTCTGAAATGAATAGAAAACCTCCATATATTTTCTGATTAAAAGCACGGTTAATTAGAAAATTAAGTTGCAATTTCAGCAGTCTGGCAAAATTTCCGCTCACATATTTCTAGTTCTCGTCATAATACTGATGAAAGAGATTAAGGAACTCAGGTCTGTGTGCCAACGTGAACTACCTCTTCATCTTCCTCTCTGGCTACAACGTTGCATCGTGCAGTGGTTTTCAAATTAGTGTTTTTTTTTAACTAAATTTATAAGAGGACCGCCCACACTATTGAAATACGCCAGAGAGAGCAATAATTCCTTATTACAGACGTGGACAAATTATTAGACTAAATTAATCATATGTGCAACAACGCTGTATTAATCGGCAGAAATAATGAACAAAAATGTATTTTGCACAGAAATAATGAACAGAAAATTGAGTCTGGAGGTTACTAATATTTTGTGAACATTCCCTTACTCTTTATTAACACGTTGATATTGTCAGGGATGCTGGAAACCAGAGTTTGACACTTTCTTTGAATGTAACCATCATTTAGCCAGATATCAGACAGTGCTTAAATGAGTCCATGTTTTGTTGTAAGCCTCTTTGTATTCACTTTCTTCTTCAGTATAGATCACAGATTTTCAATTTCGTTCATGTCCGGTCTTCTTGCAGGCCATGGGAGAACAGACTGTTGAATATCTTCTGCAGTATATAATTAAAACGCCAGTAGTACCAACACAGCCAGATAAAATATACTTAACTATTGGAAAAATATACCGAAAGATGTAAACAATCATATTTACAACAATAGAGACTCTGTGAATTATACTGATAGTTGATATGACGAATTATATTATGTTTCCAAGAAAAACGTTTTATTCTAATAATTTGTCCACGTCTGTAGATTTTCTAACGATATGGACAAAAATCACAATCCTACTTGCAACAGTTTCCGAAAGAGAGGGTATAAAACATTTTGGAAAACTTTTTTTTTTTTTTTTTGGAGAAAGCTACGAACTTTCCACCAGTATGGTATTACACTTTTTTATTATACACAACAACAAGAGATGTTCGCTCTGAAAATTTGCAAGATAATTTCATTTCCAACCTGCATGTGGGTGGAAGTAATCTAAGTTTGCCGATTTCTACAGCTTATTTTTTGGATAGGGTACAAGAAAAGTTTTAGCACAGCATTAGTCGCAAATAAATACTTCTCAGAAAAAAAAAAATATTTTTTCCTAATGTTAACACTGTTTTACTCGATAAGTACTACAGAAAATACGACACGTTAGAGAATAAAATTCACGTCTTGTAATCAAAATACATTGTGGATGTAATCGTGATAGGATTTGTAAGATTTTTCTTAGTTTCTACAAGCCACTCTTATCAATTTGCAGAAGAGTACTATCCAGAAATAATGGTTGATGACAATCTTACTGTTCGGAACTCAGAATAGCCTATTACAAGATTAAGGACGATTACATTACCATCGGAAGTTCAGCACGCAGTTGTCATTACAAGTTTCATTATATCTGTTTTCCTAAAACCATTGTGTCATATCTTTCAGAATTTGTTTAAAGACAGTAAATACTTCTTGATAGGTGATAACTCTAACGAATTAATAGGGAAAGATACTGTAGAACGGAACTGATGAACACCAATAGAGCTAGTCTGACAATGGCAGCGAAACGCACGAATTTTTGACGTATGACGTCTATATTCGATAAATGTGAATGTAAAAAACGAAAGAATTTTGTGAAAAGGAAATTGGACTTCTTTTGCCATGGAAATACCTTACTTTCTATCCGATAAAATGCATAGTTCACTGTGATAACATGACAGTGTGATCGAGTCCATTCCTATACAAAATTGGAGTCCACTAATTTATATATTTTATTTGGAAGAGTTTGTTGTAATCCATTGAGGTGGGTTGCAATATATTTAAATAAAATGTTATTCAGATGTTCGGCGTAGGAAGATTTTAAAACAGATGTATCCATTCTTTAAAAATGAAGTAATTCTGATCATTTTCGTAAATTGTATAGTTTGTAAAGACAAAATTGCACTGGCATTCAATATTAAACATTTTGGTATACACATTACATATAGGGAAATTTTAAAGAATGATTTGACTTTCTATTATGTAATATATATGTGTATATTGATACCTTATATTCAATGAAGCCTCTACCTTACTAACTTTATTTTTTTGGTGGGTAATATTGATCTTGAACACTCTTTAGTAGATTGTGTGTAAATAATACAACTTAAGGCTCATTCACAATGAAAATTAAACATAACGTAAGCGGTAACTTAAGAATGTAAACGTTATGGTAAAATCAAGAAGTCATACCATCATTCACGATGGGAACATAAACATAACAGCAAACATACTTGGTAACCATGGAAACATAACAACGACGCCATTTCTTCATATTCTGTCGTATACTTCAGCGCTCCACGATTGTGTTCTGTTTGCAAATCACGTAAGCATAAGCATGAAAGTTTGGAGTTTGCAAACTTTCATGTTAACGTCTTACGGTAATGTTTATGTCAATGCTTATGTGAATCATTGTGAATGATCCCATTTGGTAGCCTGGGCGCAAAATTCTGTGTTTATGTTACGGTTATGTTTAATTTTCATTGTGAATGGGCCTTTATTGATTTAATATTTTTCGGTTGGCATGAATGTTATAATATAAACTTGAATATTAAAGTGATATTATTATTATTATTATTATTATTATTATTATTATTATTATTATTAATCTATTTAGCGCAAGTATACATTGAAGTAGAGGCCTGTCGTCGATTGTATTAATCATTACGTTCATTAAAGTATGGCTTAATCCAGTGCTAATTCTCTGCCTCTGTATGTTGTTATGTGTGTTTGCTTCTGAATCTGCATATAATTTAATTTAATCTTAACTATCGTTTCATTTTTACTTTCTGAAGCATTTTTTTTCTTTAGTTCTCTTTTCTTAAAATATGTTTCTTTATTCCAGGTAAGTACTACTCTTGCATTCTGGAAATGAAATTATACAAGAATCCGACACAAACATTAAGTAAGTATGAATGTAATTAAATAGGCCTATATATTCTGTACTGTACATTTGTCTAAGTAAGGACATTATTAAGATGTGGTGACATGAAATTATTCAGTGATAATCTTACAAAAAATTCTCGACTATTGGAACATCTATGACACTTCATCAAAGCTTGTTGATCGATTGTCACTAATGGTTATTCTGTAATTAAGAAGTTCAAAATTCTACTATCACGCTATTACTTTTTCCCCTGCGCGTTGTTTCCTATTAACGTCTATGGCAGCGTTTAAAACAGTTTGCTTCTATCTTAATTATTATGGCCTTCTAAATAAGGCAGGTAGCCTATAGAGAGAAAACATTAATTTTTCGGAACTTAAAATTAAATGCGATTATACGAGTATAAAGCAAGAATATTAATGATTTTGTTTTAAATATTCCCTATTTCTTCAGAAAAAATAAGACAATTAGATCTAATATACTGAATCTATTCACATTCTCTCCCTACATAATATAATGTACACATAATCTTCTTTAGATTGGATATACTCCCCATGTGAATAAACAACCGAACCACCCCCTACGTAAGTAGGAGGTCCTTGCCATGAAGGGATTTTATGGGATTACTACTACTACTACTACTACTACTACTACTACTACTACTACTACTACTACTACTACTACTACTACTACTACTACTACTACTACCGCCACCGCCACCGCCACCGCCACCGCCACCACCGCCGCCGCCACCGCCACCACCACCACTACCACTACCACTACCACTACCACTACTACTACTACTACACTTTCAATTCTAGGTGAAGAAAACTGGTTGGGATGAAGTGATTCCTACCCTCGTAGGAGTAATTAAACATATAGTAGTGCAATACAAGCGACTGATGTGAATCATTTATGAGAATTCTAGTACGTAGGACAACGTTTTGCCTTGTTTCATCTTGGCTTGTTGTTTCATCTGAAAAAAAAAATCGATCTCACCAATGAATAATACAAGCAGCATATTATTTTTTTTAACTATAATTAAAAAAAATACGAACCTCTTCTGTATAATTCAATTATGTTCCCTTTCTTTCTCATTTAGGATGATTCCAAAATATAATACGTCTAAAAATAGCTCATGTGAAATATAAAATTATTACATTTGTCTTGACGACTCTACTCTTATGCATACTATTTCAATGTTTAAATCACACCCGTCTTCATTCTAGTCCTTCTGATCTTCCTATCATAGCTATCTTGACGACTCTGCTGTTATGCATGTCGTTTCCATGTTTAAACCATACCCGTCATCATTCTATGTTCTTCTGGTTTTCCTGTGTCACCTATCTTGATGACTCTGCTGTTATGCATGTTGTTTCCATGTTTAAACCATACCCGTCATCAATGTACGTACTTCTGGTTTTCCTGTCTTAGTTATCTTGACGACTCTGCTGTTATGCATGTCGTTTCCATGTTTAAACCATAGGCTACCCGTCATCTTCTACGTTCTTCTGGTATTCCTGTCTTACCTATTTTGACGACTCTGCTGTTATGCATGCCGTTACATTGTTTAAACCATACCCGTTATGATTCTGCGTTCTTCTGGTTTTCCTGTCTCAGCTATCTTGACGACTCTGCTATTATGTATGTCGTTTCCATGTTTAAAACATAGCCTACACGTCATCATTCTACGTTCTTCTGGTTTACATGCCTTACCTATCTTGACGACTCTGCTGTTACGCAAGACGTTTCAATGTTTAAACCATACCCGTCGTCATTCTACGTTCTTTTGGTTTTCCTGTCTTAGCTATCTTGACCACTCTGCTATCATGTATGTCGTCTCCATGTTTAAACCATACCTGTCATCATTCTACGTTCTTTTGGTTTTCCTGTCTTGACGACTCTGCTATCATGTATGTCGTCTCCATGTTTAAACCATACCCGTCATCATTTTACGTTCTTTTGGTTTTCCTGTCTTAGCTATCTTGACGACTCTGCTATCATGTATGTCGTTTCCATGTTTAAATCATACCCGTTATCATTCTACGTTCGTTTGGTTTTCCTGTCTTAGCTATCTTGACGACTCTGCTATCATGTATGTCGTCTCCATGTTTAAACCATACCTGTCATCATTCTACGTTCGTTTGGTTTTCCTGTCTTAGCTATCTTGACGACTCTCCTATCATGTATGTCTTTTCCATGTTTAAACTATACCCGTTATCATTCTACGTTCTTTTGGTTTTCCTGTCTTAGCTATCTCGACGACTCTGCTATCATGTATGTCGTCTCCATGTTTAAAACATACCTGTTATCATTCTACGTTCTTTTGGTTTTCCTGTCTTAGCTATCTCGACGACTCTGCTATCATGTATGTCGTTTCCATGTTTAAACCATACCTGTTATCATTCTACGTTCTTTTGGTTTCCCTGTCTTAGCTATCTTGACCACTCTCCTATCATGTATGTCGCTTCCATGTTTAAACCATACCCGTTATCATTCTACGTTCTTTTTGTTTTCCTGTCTTAGCTATCTTGACGACTCTGCTATCATGTATGTCGTTTCCATGTTTAAACCATACCCGTTATCATTCTACGTTCTTTTTGTTTTCCTGTCTTAGCTATCTCGACTACTCTGCTATCATGTATGTCGTTTCCATGTTTAAACCATACCCGTTACCATTCTACGTTCTTTTGGTTTTCCTGTCTTAGCTATCTTGACGACTCTGCTATCATGTATGTCGTCTCCATGTTTAAACCATACCTGTTATCATTCTACGTTCTTTTGGTTTCCCTGTCTTAGCTATCTTGATCACTCTCCTATCATGTATGTCGTTTCAATGTTTAAACCATACCCGTTATCATTCTACGTTCTTCTGGTTTTCCTCTCTTAGCTATCTTGACGACTCTGCTATCATGTATGTTGTTTCCATGTTTAAACCATACCCGTCATCATTCTACGTTCTTTTGGTTTTCCTGTCTTAGCTATCTTGACGACTCTGCTATCATGTATGTCGTCTCCATGTTTAAACCATACCCGTTATCATTCTACGTTCTTTTGGTTTTCCTGTCTTGACGACTCTACTGTCATGTATGTCGTTTCCATGTTTAAACCATACCCGTCATCATTCTACGTTCTTCTAGTTTTCCTGTCTTAGTTATCTTGACGACTCTGCTGTTATGCATGCCGTTTCCATGTTTAAATCACATCTGTCATCCTGCCATGTCCTTCTGGTCTTCCTATCTTAACTATCTTTACCACTACCATTATGCATACTGTTTTCTTGTTTAAACCGCACCCGCCATCATTATACGTCCTTCTGGTCTTTCTTTCAGAGCTATCGTGACGACTTTGCTATTATGTAAATACTGTTTTCTTGTTTAAACCCGTCATCATCCTGTTAATAGATTCTCATTTTATGTTCAAGCAACATCCGTCTTCATTTCACATCCTTCTAGTCTTCCTACCACAACTATCTTGACAGCTATGCTGTTATAGATTCTGTTTACATATTTAAACAATCAGTGTTCATTATGCTTTCTTCTGCTTTTCCCAACGTAGACATTTTGGAAACTGTTGCTATAATAAATTCTTTTTACAAGTTTGAATCACATCCGTCTTCATTTTACATCCTTCTGGTCTTCCTACTGTAGCTATTTTGGAGACTACTTTCATGTAACTTGTTTAGGCCTACATGTTTAAACCATATCCTTCCTCCATTGTGATCGAACTGGTAGCACAAGTATCTGAATAATACACTTTTCTTTCTTGTCATTGAGAAATCTGTCGCCTCGGAAATATTTCCTACAATAACTTATTGCCGTTGTTGTTGTTCTTATTTTTCTTCTATCTTGGTTGTTGTGCAAAGGATCCATTCCCTAGGATAAACATTGTATTGGTCCGTCTCATTTTTGGTTGTCCGAGGTCTCGTCTTCCTGATGGTTTGTATTAGAGATCACTTCATGCAGATCTACCAATGGACATCCGCAGTACATGTTGTTTCATTCTTCTCTATACGCTCTTATTTCTTCTACTATGATTTCAGTTTTATTTTCTGTATGCATATTATTATTTGTTCTTCTACGTTTATATCTCTAAAGTAACGATGCATATATGTTATGTTCATATTATGCTCTATAAAAGTTTTATTAAACATATGTAATATTCTTTGCAGATCATGATCAGTTTCGGCTGTTGCATATTTATCTAGAAAATAAAATGTAATAGTAATGGTAAGCCTAATTATTTATTGAGGTTATTTATGTAGGTATGGATTTATACGTATGTTTGCAAATTGAACGTAATGTCTAATTTTCCGCCCCGTGCAATACAATTCTAATATGATTAATACATGCAATGGAGTGTAATTTATCACAGGAGGGACATGAATACATTAATGTTATCTATATAATTGTAAGCATATTAGGAGCTTCATATGTAGTCAGTCACTTGTGTAATATAATTACTAGGCCTATAATCCACAATAGCTGGGAGACAATTCTGGTGTTGTCCTGAGTTACCTGTTCACGGATTCAAATTGTTTTAGGGCGATAGGTGTAGCCTATGAATTTTATGGCTATATTCATAATAGGAATAAAGCTAAGTACACAATACTAATATTTTTCTGTTGAGTAACTCTCTCTCTCTCTCTCTCTGATTTTTTTGTGGCTTAAAGAGGAAACATTTTTCGATTGTTTTATGTTTATGTTAAAATGAATTGAATTTTGTTAAGATTGTTTGCGTCATCACCATTATCACCACCAGCAATACCACTTCACTCAATTTTTAGATCAGATAATGTGATTTGTTCGATCCCATGAACTACCGGTTAAATCAAACATTTCTGTATTAATTATTTCCATAGAAGAGATACATAGCTCTAACTACAATAAGATAAATACAATAAATTTATGAGTACGACATTACTGCAGTGTATATATATATATATATATATATATATATATATATATATATATATATATATATATATAGTTTATAAAATTTACTCATGCTCTAAAATATCTGGGTAAACACGTGAAATTTTAAAGACAATATATATATATATATATATATATATATATAATAAATTTTATAAACTATATGTTTATGCAAAGGAAAATTTAACTAATAAATGTTATTCTCAAAGGTTATGCAGTAGCATGACAAGCAAGAAAAAGAAATTTAACATAACTCAACCCAATGGACTTTATGTCAACAGAGCTGTCTATGTTATAGCACTCATGGATGAGAAGAAAGTCGAGTAGCGGAAAATCGCTTAACTCTTCACTCTCTGTCTTAATTAAGAAACAATTGATTGCAATAAACTTTCTCCTAACTTCAGCCTTGGCTTCAATTTCTTTGTCTATCAAACGCAGGAAAGTAATTTGTCTTTCTTTAGTGGAATATAAAGAAAATACCTGCCATGATTTGGGATCAGAACACGAATTCAGACACAGATTATAGAAAAAGAACTAGAGTATCCATATTACTGACGGGATGCAAACCCACAACAGTGGCTTCAAAACGACAACAATCTGTAATTCCAAATCTAAATGAATGAATATTTTAATGAGGTAAGATTAGCGAGATATACGTGAACGCTAAATTCTGTAAATCAGTGATATTTAAACAGCCATTATTACTTTTTTAAACATGAGAGCACCTAAATTTAATGGTTGCGCACATTTAATGATAGCAGATCACCTCCAGATCTGCTTCATTATCGTCACATGTGGGAAGGCTAATCTGTTGGTAATTGACAAAATAAATTACTTTCCGATTAAATGATCAAACTATATAACGAAATACCAATGAGGGCTGAAAATATTTAAGCGTGATATGCTATCTATCAGTATATCATGATCAGTCTAGTGCGCGCGTTTAATCACCAATTAATATCCGACCTGCCTCGCGCTAAATATTACCAACTTCTATACTTTTACGTGTAACAAATTACTAGATTTCGAGTTCCAGGTATATATATATATATATATATATATATGGAATAGTGTAATTGTACGTTCTCATTATCGAAATCCGAGAATTTAAGTTTCCTTTTATTGCCAATCAGAAAATTTTGTACTGCCAAATAGTTCACTGGACGTCGCATGATGTTATTACTACACATTTAATCATTTAATATATGTATTAATATCCTCTCACTCGCTGCAATGCAACGGCATGCTGTTTGTGTCACAAAGGTTTGTAAAGGCCTAGGCGTACATTTTTTAAGGATATTTTTTTTACTTTTAATTCAACTGTTTCAGTAGCAGACACATCTGAAACTTTGTTAATTATCTCGCAATAATTTGACAAAGTGTATCACACAATAAAATTGTGTATAGGAAGTCTGCAGAGACGTTATGGTTTAAATAAGTTCTTAAATACTTACAATAAACAAAAGTGTGTGTAAAATTTCGTGTGAAACGAGTTGCAGAATGTGCCATTGTGTTGATGCTTAATGCAATTCCTGCGTTCATTTCACGTTGACTCGTGTATAATCAGCGAGTAAAGCAACAAACCTCTAAAAAATTTAAATCCACAGGACATTTTCCGCAATACAATTTCAAGGAGAGCTTTTATATGAATAGGATGTTATTATGCATAATAGGAGTTGCCTTGGAGCGTCCATATCTCTCATTTTGATTGGATTTCAGGAACTTATTTATGTTTATGAACATATTGTAAATAATGTAGGTGAAATACATTGCTTGCAAACGGAAAATGATATTTTATACATATTTCCGTTGATAATAATAGGCTATACAGCGTTACTATGACGCGTTGTACATGTGCGAACACTGAACTGCGGTATTTGTTTTATCGGTATTTAATCCATAATTTTTGTCAGTTATTTAACGATGCTATACCAGCTACACCAAAACCTTGATAAAACGCTCTTGAAAGGAACGGATGAAAAGCATGTTATAAGCGAGAAAATGTTGTAAACGATAAATGAGATGATCTTGAACGCTTACCTTCAAAATGTGGCACTGTATTTATTTCAATTGGTTATTTTACGACGCTTTATTAATTGCTATGGTTATCTAGCGTCTCAGTGAAATGAAGGTGATACTGCCGACGAAATGAGTCCAGGGTCTAGAACCGAAAGTTACCAAGCGTTTGCTCTTGAAGGGTTGAGGGAAGACCCCGGAAAAAACTTCAACCAGGGGCCTGTTTCTCAAAACTCATGGACTAGTAATACTAGTCTGTACAGTACTAATATTAGTTTGTTTTACAAGTCTGTGTTTCTAGAAACTACAAGGGTAAAGTAGTAGTTACCAGTTCACAGACTAGTAATATTGGTCGATTTCACCAGTTCCTAAGAGATTCTGTTTCTCAAAATGCTAATCTAGTTGATTATACTAGTATTCCACAGGAATATTCCTACAAGACTCTAAAGACTGGTGATTTCTATATTATCAGTTACCAGTGGCAATCTTTCTCAGATAATCAAAACAAAATATTGTAGTTATTTTTTTAAAGTGAGTTTAGTGATTCCGATTGAAGTAGTAAAGAAGTTGTTGTGAGAAGAGCTAAAACTATATCGAGAAAAAACAATTATTATTCCTTTACGGGAGCATTGTTTAAATATAATGAATGGTTTAAATAAAGTGCTGAAAAGCTTGGAGAGTTGTTCAATATAGTGGGACCTGCCATAACAAGACAAACAAATAGAAGTCATGCGCTATCAGCGAAGCTTCAAATACAAATTGCTCTACAAATCGGGATGTTGATTATTTTCCAATGCCATCTGATTTTTCTGTCCTAGACCAGCAACACATGCAGAATTTTTTTCCTAATAATCTGATACCAATTCATCAACTGCAATAATTTTTGCTCGCTTTCCTCCTCCACTGCCAGTTCTTCTGACATTGTCAACTTTAGCCTACAAATTAAATAGGACAAAACGACACTAATTTACGAATAGATCAAACGTAAAACTGAAAAAAAAAAAAAAATTAGCGAATTTTTCAAGTCATAAGTAGCATTCATGTCGCCAGTAGATCCACTAGCTACATAATGTGTTATATTATGATACTGTGAACTTGAATTGGTACTCGTCAAAGTTGCTTTCTTAATGTTGGGCCAGTAAGTGTCCCTAACGTATGCATAATCTTTGTTCTGAGGTATCAGTTCCATAGCCTCATATATTACAAATTTTTTTTGTCCATTCGTTTACTTTATCATTTTTTGTTACTATGCTTGAAAAAGCACGAAATAATATATCCTTTGATTCATTAATCATATTGAGTATAGTTAATTTGCTTTCAATTCATGGAATTTCAAGAAAAGAGAGAAGTAAGAACCAAAACACATACAACTTAGCCTTCTAAACTCAAATAACAATACCTACCAATGGCTATAAACAAATGAACTCAATCAGCTGACTAGTGAAATGGATCATGTGACTAGTGAAAAATTGTCACAAGTTAATAGACTGGTAAAATAGTTTGAGAAACAGAATCTACTAGAACTGATGAAATATACTCTGGTAACTAGTAACTGGTGAACTACTAAACTAGTATTTTTGAGAAACAGGCCCCAGGTCAACCAGATGACTTGTCCCAACCAATATTTAACCCGGGCCCGCTCGTTTCAAGGTCAGTCATGCTAACCGTTATTTCACAGCGGTGGACTCTGTACTGTAGTTTATTACTGAATGTAATCATGACACATCGTTTTACACGAAAAAAATATTCGATGCTATTATAGTGTTTTTTTGACATCATCGCATCTCTTCCGTCTCCGTACTTAATGGCACCGTTATCAATGTGGCGGAGATTATGAAATAAATCTTCTGATACATCAGGGCCAGAAGTCAATATGCTACAGCAGCTAACTTCGATAGACGAGGAGGCGGCAAACCATCATTTTTATCATTTACTGTCTTTGTGGTTAGCAATGATACAGATAGTCTGTTGTTCAGCAATAACGAGATCGTCGATAGTCGTGGAAGTCAACGTCGACACACAACATTGCAGACAGTTGATTTTCACTCATCTTTCCACTAGGGCATATTTCGATCTTGTGGACGAGCAATTTGTTACGCATAAGCCAAAAAAAGAACCCGAACCCCTAAAAAAAATATAAATATCATCAGGTTTAGGCCTATATCTCTCTAGAAGCCCTCTAGCAGTAAGTGAGATCCAGGTGTTAACGACATCTTTATTAAGAGAGACTGCTTCCTCTTGCCGAAAAACAATAGGCCTACAGTAACATCGGAAAAGAATTGACGCACTATAGAAGTCTTGAATTTTGGAATGCCAAGTTCTTAACCCGGATTAGCCTACCCTTCTTTATATAGGACACTTTAGTTTCATTGCGAAAGTTACCTAAATTGTAGAAGTATCTTTATTTTTCCTTATTCCTCTACACGAATTTGGTAATGTGCTGCATGCTTATTTCCAGCATGTAGTGGTTGGTGCCTAGTCGTAAGTATAATGTTAATGTTATGTTTTATTTAACGACGCTCGCAACTACCGAGGTTATATCAGCGTGTGCCAGAATTTTGTCCCGCAGGAGTTCTTTTACATGCCAGTAAATCTACTGACATAAGCCTGTCGCACACTTACATGCCATCGACCTGGTCCGGGATCGAACCCTCAACCTCGGGCATAGAAGGCCAACGCTATACCAAGTAAACAGGCCGATGTAAGTGTATGTGTGTGTCTATGTATATATATATATATATATATATATATATATATATATATATATATATATATATCTCACGCACTTGAACATTTTCCTACCTAAGACAGTCTCTACACTAGGATAACAAGTAATCCCACGGCCAGGGAGTCGTCAGTAGAGGCTAATGATCAGGCTTCGCATTTTTGTCACCACATAAAAACATTTAGTCTCCATAGCTACATGCTGCCCGGAATTTGTCTACCCCTGATTGTACAATAAGTAAAACGCATTAAGATACTTTAGATTTAATTAAATTTTGGAATATTAGAAAATGAAAAATCATAAATATCAGCACAAGCTTCAAGTAAAACAAATTATGAGTGCGTTTTTACGAGTCTCTACACGTACAATCAATGACTGTAAACATTTCAAGTGTTTCAAATGAAAAATTTCTCTTTCATTCCGATAAAATAAATGATGTTCTTTCCAAATGAAGTGCTGGCTACCAAATTTTTCTATTACAGCACTGATCTCCAAGCGTCCAGCTTTGTTTTGTTTTTGCATGTTCGCTGAACAGCAGACTTGAACATGTACTAGGGTAGGGTGCTGCCGATCTATACTCCATACATGTATACACTGCTGCGGGTTTTTTGGAGGCTTTAGATAAGGAAACTCAGAACTCTACTCATAACATAGCTGCATGATTAAGTGAATCGGGGATTGCAGAAACAGCACATGTCATGAAAACTAAATTTTTCAGTAGACACAAAAAACGGTATTACTGGTGGTAGACCACATCATTGGTTATAGTACTGGCTTCTTCAGACAGAAGCCTAATAGATGTGTCGCTTTATACCAAATTGATTGAAATCTAATTAATTGTTAATGAAATAAATCAATATATATTAGCTTGAAATGTGCTTTTTCTGCAACGAATCAAAATTATAGTATAACAATTTCAGTTCAACTAAAGTTTATTTGTCAAATTAGGGATATAACGTATATGCATAGGCCTACTGTGTACTTAATACATAAGTTCAACATATAAATGAACTTATGTTTCCACAATAGGCCACTGAAAAATATTATTGTAAAATTCTTGATATTCTTGTGGTATGTAACGCATTAGTTAACGTATATCGTCAAGGTTCTCTCTTTGAATTGGCACGATTTTGTCCTGATATGCAAACGAAGGAGGTAAATATGGTATTCTTCTTTGTACTTACAAGCAAACATTCCCATGGGGGCAGATAAAAAATTACCGCTAATCTTTTTTCTTCCATCATTTTAATAATGTCAAAAGAAGTGCTTACACAAATTTTGGCCACTCCAGCGCAATTACGAAGGCCGAAAAAATTAAGTTTCTCTGGGGCCGTTTATAGAAAGAGAACAAAATTTCATAAAAAGTTTTTTGGAACAGATAAAGCAATTGTTGAGTTATTTTTCAACGTATTCCCCACCAGAATTGAGACCTATGCCATTCAGTGGATCTATTTTTGTATCCTTGTGTTGTAGATGTCTGCCGTCTGGAATCGGAACTAATGTGTCGGCACATGTCTTTGACAGGAGTTGTTTCTGCGCGCTTCCAGGATTTCACAGGTCTCCAAATGTGAGACGACTATACTGACATATGTGGTTTCTGCATGAAATGATAGCCATATATACCCAGTCCATGAAACTCGAATAAACTCATTTCGCCACAGTAGTAAGGAAATGATGCTCACGTGACAGGCTGGGAGGCTGGGAGGGGGCGTGGCCAAATGAGGGATAGGGGAAACGGGGCGTGACCAAAAGAGGGATAGGGGAAACGGGGTGTGGCCAAAAGAGGGATAGGGGAAAGGGGGCGTGGTCAAAGGAGGGATAAGGGGAGCTGGTTTGTGATTGGTGAATGGGTATTTGCAAGCGAGTGGTGTGGGAAAGCGATTGACGAATGAGCATGGAGAGAATGTTGAAATGAAGTGAAAGTTGTGTTACATAAGTTTCAAGGTCCATTGTTTGTTATGAAAGCTCTTGTTACGTAAGAGCCAAGGTAAATCACTCGATATGCGTGGATGTTTCGAATACACATGTTCCTGTAGGTCTTATTTGACACTTGTATTATTTTTTTTTCGACCACCGCCTGTTCCCTGGCCAGTTGAAAATAATTTTCTGTTGTGAAATATGTATGAGTATGTATTACGCAGTCGGTTTAGCCATCTGTGTGAGAGGTGAATCCCGCACGTGGAAGTGAAAGTGAGTCCTCGACTATATGACATTGACTGGACGCAGCTGTCTGAAGCAGGACCCAACCAGTTCACCGCAGTTGAAAGAGAAAGTGTATCACCTTGGTGGAAGTAAAACAATGCATCAAATCGAATTCAAAAAGATGAAATGGCGGAATGGTGAGTAGAAATAAATAAAATTACTCAAATATGTGGAGAAAACTCAATTCTCACTTCAAAAATTACCTATGATTACTAGAAGTGAATAAAATGTACAGCATAATAACAATGAAGAAAACTCACTTCAACAGTCACCTGGTTGCTGTATTTAAAGAGGCATAAATAGCATGATTTATACTCTATCTATGGCTGGAAGTAAACATCTTTTACCTGATTCCAGACATTCGCGGAGCGGACTGTAATTTCTCACATCAGTTGTTAAAGTACAAAGGGATATACATAAAAAGACTTGGACTTTTGAAGATAGATTGACGCATAACCAGTCAGAGGAAGTAAAATCTTTCACCTTACTCCTTCCTCAGAAAATTTAATAATAATAATAAAAATAAAAAAAAAAAATAATAATAATAATAATAAATCCTTTTCCAAAAAATAAATGGTGTTTACATTTATAATTACACGTCGTGATGCATAGATCTAACGCATGATTCTTATCAAAATGTACATCATTAATTACATTAATCAGTGCATCACATTCAGTTTTTTTTTTAAAAACGTGACATTCATTTTTTAATAATTTTTTTTATGATCCGCGGTTGCTCTTGCTCTAACAAATGTTACTTTACTGTTATTATTTCATTGTTGTGATTATCACGATAGCGTTATTAATAATGTGATGCATAGGCCTAAATCTAACCATGATTCTTATCAAAGTGCACATCATTAATTACATTAATCAGTTCATCACATTCAGTTTTTCAATCATTTAACTAGATTGTGGGCTTATTTTCATTTAATTGTTGTAATTACATGACGTTCCTGCACTCATAATTTACCCATACTATTCGTTTCCCATGTTTCTTAAAATAATATTTATGTGCCTAATTTCATCTTAATTTATTTTATTTACATAAACAGTGATGCAGAATCGAGAGAGTTTGAGACTCGCATTGAGGTCATGGGTTCAAATTCTGTGGCCGACCATAAAGACAACTGCCAAATTGGAAATTTACATGTCATGATTCATCACCACCTCAATTGCCAATACGATAAACATTAATCAAAATCTATAATTAGTTACATGAACACAAGCCATCTATGCAAAAGGATGAGACAGTTCCAGAGATTCAAAGAATGCTGTTTAACATGTCTGTTTCGTGTGCTCATTTAATAACTGAGGGAGTAGCTCAATTGGTAGAGCGTTCGCAGTGCATCACATTCAGTTTTTTTTTAATCATTTAACTAGATTGTGGGCTTATTTTCATTTAATTGTTGTAATTACATGACGTTCCTGCGCTCATAATTTTCCCATACTATTCGTTTCCCATATCGCTGTAAAAACAACTCATTACGAAAATGACTCCATCTATTCAATGTGGCCTTGCACAACAAACAGGGAATATTATCCATTTAACACTATTGTTATATGATATAATTAGTACAATAATTAATGCAAGGTTTCATTAAATGGATCATTGAATAAATATACGCACTTAAAGAGGAAGTGCTAGTTTCCTCCCGCGAAGGAGATGAATTGTGTAACGTCATCACATCGATTGTTAAAAGTACAATACAATAATTAATGCAAGGTTTCATTAAATGGAAAATACTATCACTATTAATGATTAATTAATACAATTTGTTAAAACTACAATACAATAATTAATGCAAGGTTTCATTAAATGGAAAATACTATCAGCATTAATGATTAATTAATACAATAAAACTAATGCCAGGTTTCATTAAGGATCTACCTGCCGCGAGTCAACAACCTACAGTGCATGCAAGTAAACTTATTGTATCGGGTCCAAAGTCTCGAAGCCTGCTTATAAGTGAATCTAATATTGCAACATACGATTAGCTGTGTGTCTTTTAATGTTGCAATACTCTATCAGTCATCTCACGTTACAATAAGCTCAGTGATAGTATGTGAAAACTACATCACAATAATTCTCGTTATATTTAATATGGTATTTGAGTTAAATATAAAAAAGAAGCGGATCAAATTCTCCCTGTTGGCTTAAAATATAAGTCTTTAAATGGAAATTATTGAATTATAAATAGATTATGATACACAACCGAGAGAGTTTGAGATTCGCTTCCGGGAGATCATGGGTTCAAAGTTTGTGGCCAACCAATCTGACTGAACTTTTTCATGGTTTCCTTAGATGTATATTACCATTGAGCTCACTGGAGCGGAGTTATTTTACAAAGGACTAATTTTATCTATATGAGTCGGGTAGAAGTGAAGATTGAATTTACAGTACGTAAGGTACTCTTTTACAGAGTGGAATTATTTCAACCTGAGTTACTAGTACGAAGGACGAAACTGGTAATTGGAATTAGATGCAATAGTCTGTAGTGCGATAATATGCACAAAAGAACTGAAGACTGTATCGAAATGAAAGGTTACAATTTCCAAAAATTTGTTTAAATACCGGTAACCATATAATTATTATTTTTCAATTTAACTTCATATCTGTCTATCGGGATGTTTGTTACCTTTTACACACAATAATGGTCGAACCGATAATATTAACATTGGAATATTATTTCGTTTTTTGCACTGTCTTTGTTGATTACTCCGAGTACACATATAACAGATTAATGACTGCTGATTAGATGTAATGAACTTACATTAGCCTACTGCAGAATCATGTTGAAGCTCACATCCCAGCCACTCGACTGTGAAAGAGACACGTGTGAGAGTACCACATAACCCATGACCTTCCTTTAGATTTCTCAGTATGGTATTGAGTTCTCAAGGTCCATGTGTGCGTTGACTTTTACTTTCACCGCGCTAACCATGATTGAGAAATGGATAGAGAAAGTAAAATAACGAACTGTTGCATTAGCGACAATTTTGAATGCTATCGTTAAATATAAAAAAGAAGTGGATCCAATGCAACAAGTTGTCTATAGCAAAGAATAGTTGGTTTGATGAGGATGATGTATTGAAATAAAAACAAGTTTATGCACAAGTACTGTAAGTTTATTATGAGTAAATAAAAAGTATATAAAATATACTATTATTATTTAAAGATCTCTTGCACACGTCTTCTTTTACATGGGGGTTCATAAAATCCATGTGGCACTCTATTAACACCATATTGTAATACAACACAATCACATATCCAACTACCACAATTTAAATCTGATTATTGTTTCATGAAAATAAAGTCCCCACCTCTGTTTGGGGATTTTTTGTTAAGACTAAAGTACTTTAAGTAATTACAGTCACATTTCCAGCTATCACAACCACAATTTATCACAGTTCTGGAATTTGACGTTTCTTCTTTCTCATCCTCCTCCACATTCCAAGTACGTATAATCATATTACCCTTTCCTACATTCCAGGTATCTGATACAACATTCGCTTTTCCTTTCAATGCTTCTGGTTGACACCGACTGTATTTAACGCTACTGAAAACACTGTGGTAGCTCCTTTATTTATTGCTCAGGTGTTTCCTTAGATGCATACGATAATATATATGTACCTAATTTCATTTTAATTTATTTTATTTACATAAAAATGATGCAGAACCGAGAGAGTATGAGACCCGCATCGAGGAGGTCACGGGTTCAAATTCTGTGACCGAGTATAAAGACAACTGCCCTTCCGCTCCACTCCTAAGATGTTAATTCCAACATTATCGAATACAACCATCATCTACACCTCATTACCTATGTTAAAATAAAACATTTCTGACACCGATTGTATCTAACGCTACTGAATATGTACCTAATTTCATTTTAATTTATTTTATTTACATAAACAATGATGCAGAACCGAGAGAGTATGAGACTCACATTGAGGAGGTCACGGGTTCAAATTCTGTGGTCGAGTATAAAGACAACTGCCCTTCCGCTCCACTCCTAAGATGTTAATTCCAACATTATCGAATACAACCATCATCTACACCTTATTACCTATGTTAAAATAAAACATGTTTGACACCGATTGTATCTAACGCTATTGAAAACACTGTGGTAGCTCCTTTATTTATTGCTCTGGTGTTTCCTTAGATTCATATGAGTAATTTAGCATTGAGCTCACTATTTTAAAAAGTGTCACGAAATAACGTTCCTGCGCTTATAATTTACCCAAACTATTCGTTTCCCATGTTCCTTAAAATAATATATATGTACCTAATTTCAATATATATGTACCTAATTTCATTTTAATTCATTTTATTTACATAAAAAATGATGGTTATTGCTCTGGTGTTTCCTTAGATGCATAAGAGTAATTCAGCATTGAGCTCACTATTTTAAAAAGTGTCACGAAATAACGTTCCTGCGCTGATAATTTACCCACACTATTCGTTTCCCATGTTCCTTGAAATAATATATATGTACCTAATTTCATTTTAATTAATTTTATTTACATAAAAAATTATGGTTATTGCTCTGGTGTTTCCTTAGATGCATATGAGTAATTTAGCATTGAGCTCACTATTTTAAAAAGTGTCACGAAATAACGTTCCTGCGCTCATAATTTACCCACACTATTCGTTTCCCATGTTCCTTAAAATAATATATATGTACCTAATTTCATCTTAATTTATTTTATTTACATAAACAATGATGCGCAACCGAGAGAGTATGAGACTCGCATTGAGGAGGTCACGGGTTCAAATTCTGTGGCCGAATATAAAGACGACTGCCAGATTGGAATTTACATGTCATGATTCATCACCACCTCAATTACCAATACGATAAACATTAATCAAAATCTATAATTAGTTATGGTTACGTCACCTTTCTCGGGGTTGGTTGCTATCCCAGCATGAACATCTGGCATGGTTGCACATCCGACCTCTGGAGCGGATGCTGTCCCAATGGTGGCGCCAACATCCAGTCAAGTATGTTCTGGATCTGTGTTTGCGTTATCGGATAGAGCTTTCAAAAATCGTTTGAAGACTTATATTGCTCTAAATCTAACAAATCATGAGAGTGAATTAAAAGATATTTGAGACTGCATCACTGATGAAATCCGAGACATTTTAAAGAGACATTTAAGTGAGTACTCTGCTTTAAAATTTAACATATTTGTTGAGCAAAATATAAAAAAAACGTAATGATATTTCAATAAATGTTTTTGCACTTGACGAGAATGATTATGTATTTCCTCTCAGGATGTGCGAAATGGAATTACCAAATCACAGGGCTTTGTTATACATTAGTAATGATAGAGAGTTTTGGATTTGAAATACACAAGTTCATTATATGTTTGTATGACGAATGGTATAAAACCTGAGGATATGGAAGCATGATTGAGAGTCATGAATGTCACAATTGTGTGAATGTTAATGATTAAACTGAACCTAGTCATTGTGGATTGAGGATGGGGATGTGCTTGTTAAAAGAAAATAGTAACAAAATAACATTATATGTATATATTGATTCATAAAAAAAAAATAACATGTAGTGAGTATTCAAATACTTTTTCAGTTAGTGAATTCCAAGACAATCCATTTCTTCCAAATTATACACATAACTGGTGATAAATTGTTCCAAGAATTCTTTCTTTTCCACACCCTTTGTATAAATACACTGAATCAGCATCATTGTAATTAACATAACCAATACGATTAGTTTCACGGCGTCCAGTGACGGGGTGGTTTCAGCATAAAACAGCATCCTTGCTGTAAATTCCCGTGGAGACGGCAAGTTCTTTTAAAATACAGTGTTGTTTATTCAAGCTTCTTGGAAACCTTGTACGTCAGTTATCATAATGGACGTCCTGAAACAAAATAAAAGCGGCGTAGCATGATACCTATTGTAAATTGTATAATGTCACAGAAAAGAAAAACGCAAACACATATACTTACATTTTTAAACATATGATATGAATAAAAGCACTTTATACATAACCCAATAAGACACTTTGAACATTGTGTTCGAACAATGCTCTTACACCATTTTTGAGCACATCTCTTCCTCCCTTTCAATGGGATATATTGAACCCAATGATCTATACAATCATATCGAGATAATCCATCATATGTAATCGGGGAAGAAGTTAGTTGCACACCCAGTTTCTCTGTCCCCATCATTGCAAATGATGCGAAAATGGAATTCTTGTTACATATAGGTCACATTTTCGACAAGTTTTTGCAAACATGTCACATTTTCAACATATTGTTACATATAGGTCACATTTTCGACAAGTTGTTACATATAGGTCACATTTTCATCATTTTGTTACGTATAGGTCACATTTTCTACAAGTTGTTCCATACATGTTACATTTTCAACATATTGTTACATGTACGTCACATTTTGGACAAGTTGTTGCATACATGTCACATTTTCAACATATTGTTACATATAGGTCACATTTTCGACAAGTTGTTGCATACATGCCACATTTTCAACATATTGTTACATATAGGTCACATTTTCGACAAGTTGTTGCATACATGTCACATTTTCAACATATTGTTACATATAGGTCACATTTTCGACAAGTTGTTGCATAAATGTCACATTTTCAACATATTGTTACATATAGGTCACATTTTCGACAAGGTGTTGCCTACATGTCACATTTTTCAACATATTGTTACATATAGGTCACATTTTCAACAAGTTGTTGCATACATGCCACATTTTCAACATATTGTAAAATATAGGTCACATTTTCGACAAGTTGTTGTATATATGTAACAAGAATTCCATTTTCGCATCATTTGCAATGATGGGGACAGAGAAACTGGGTGTGCAACTAACTTCTTCCCCGATTACATATGATGGAGTATCTCGATATGATTGTATAGATCATTGGGTTCAATATATCCCATTGAAAGGGAGGAAGAGATGTGCTCAAAAAGGGTGTAAGAGCATTGTTCGAACACAATGTTCAAAGTGTCTTATTGGGTTATGTATAAAGTGCTTTTATTCATATCATGTTTAAAAATGTAAGTATATGTGTTTGCGTTTTTCTTTTCTGTGACATTATACAATTTACAATAGGTATCATGCTACGCCGCTTTTATTTTGTTTCAGGACGTCCATTATGATAACTGACGTACAAGGTTTCCAAGAAGCTTGAATAAACAACACTGTATTTTAAAAGAACTTGCCGTCTTCACGGGAATTTACAGCAAGGATGCTGTTTTATGCTGAAACCACCCCGTCACTGGACGCCGTGAAACTAATCGTATTGGTTATGTTAATTACAATGATGCTGATTCAGTGTATTTATACAAAGGGTGTGGAAAAGAAAGAATTCTTGGAACAATTTATCACCAGTTATGTGTATAATTTGGAAGAAATGGATTGTCTTGGAATTCACTAACTGAAAAAGTATTTGAATACTCACTACATGTTATTTTTTTTTATGAATCAATATATACATATAATGTTATTTTGTTACTATTTTCTTTTAACAAGCACATCCCCATCCTCAATCCACAATGACTAGGTTCAGTTTAATCATTAACATTCACACAATTGTGACATTCATGACTCTCAATCATGCTTCCATATCCTCAGGTTTTATACCATTCGTCATACAAACATATAATGAACTTGTGTATTTCAAATCCAAAACTCTCTATCATTACTAATGTATAACAAAGCCCTGTGATTTGGTAATTCCATTTCGCACATCCTGAGATGAAATACATAATCATTCTC
The DNA here is from genome assembly GCF_040183065.1 of Periplaneta americana. NCBI lineage: Eukaryota > Metazoa > Arthropoda > Insecta > Blattodea > Blattidae > Periplaneta > Periplaneta americana. The sequence continues at coordinate 127,462,487 of NC_091118.1, read as the reverse complement.
GTCAAGTGCAAAAACATTTATTGAAATATCATTACGTTTTTTTTATATTTTGCTCAACAAATATGTTAAATTTTAAAGCAGAGTACTCACTTAAATGTCTCTTTAAAATGTCTCGGATTTCATCAGTGATGCAGTCTCAAATATCTTTTAATTCACTCTCATGATTTGTTAGATTTAGAGCAATATAAGTCTTCAAACGATTTTTGAAAGCTCTATCCGATAACGCAAACACAGATCCAGAACATACTTGACTGGATGTTGGCGCCACCATTGGGACAGCATCCGCTCCAGAGGTCGGATGTGCAACCATGCCAGATGTTCATGCTGGGATAGCAACCAACCCCGAGAAAGGTGACGTAACCATAACTAATTATAGATTTTGATTAATGTTTATCGTATTGGTAATTGAGGTGGTGATGAATCATGACATGTAAATTCCAATCTGGCAGTCGTCTTTATATTCGGCCACAGAATTTGAACCCGTGACCTCCTCAATGCGAGTCTCATACTCTCTCGGTTGCGCATCATTGTTTATGTAAATAAAATAAATTAAGATGAAATTAGGTACATATATATTATTTTAAGGAACATGGGAAACGAATAGTGTGGGTAAATTATGAGCGCAGGAACGTTATTTCGTGACACTTTTTAAAATAGTGAGCTCAATGCTAAATTACTCATATGCATCTAAGGAAACACCAGAGCAATAACCATAATTTTTTATGTAAATAAAATTAATTAAAATGAAATTAGGTACATATATATTATTTCAAGGAACATGGGAAACGAATAGTGTGGGTAAATTATCAGCGCAGGAACGTTATTTCGTGACACTTTTTAAAATAGTGAGCTCAATGCTGAATTACTCTTATGCATCTAAGGAAACACCAGAGCAATAACCATCATTTTTTATGTAAATAAAATGAATTAAAATGAAATTAGGTACATATATATTGAAATTAGGTACATATATATTATTTTAAGGAACATGGGAAACGAATAGTTTGGGTAAATTATAAGCGCAGGAACGTTATTTCGTGACACTTTTTAAAATAGTGAGCTCAATGCTAAATTACTCATATGAATCTAAGGAAACACCAGAGCAATAAATAAAGGAGCTACCACAGTGTTTTCAATAGCGTTAGATACAATCGGTGTCAAACATGTTTTATTTTAACATAGGTAATAAGGTGTAGATGATGGTTGTATTCGATAATGTTGGAATTAACATCTTAGGAGTGGAGCGGAAGGGCAGTTGTCTTTATACTCGACCACAGAATTTGAACCCGTGACCTCCTCAATGTGAGTCTCATACTCTCTCGGTTCTGCATCATTGTTTATGTAAATAAAATAAATTAAAATGAAATTAGGTACATATTCAGTAGCGTTAGATACAATCGGTGTCAGAAATGTTTTATTTTAACATAGGTAATGAGGTGTAGATGATGGTTGTATTCGATAATGTTGGAATTAACATCTTAGGAGTGGAGCGGAAGGGCAGTTGTCTTTATACTCGGTCACAGAATTTGAACCCGTGACCTCCTCGATGCGGGTCTCATACTCTCTCGGTTCTGCATCATTTTTATGTAAATAAAATAAATTAAAATGAAATTAGGTACATATATATTATCGTATGCATCTAAGGAAACACCTGAGCAATAAATAAAGGAGCTACCACAGTGTTTTCAGTAGCGTTAAATACAGTCGGTGTCAACCAGAAGCATTGAAAGGAAAAGCGAATGTTGTATCAGATACCTGGAATGTAGGAAAGGGTAATATGATTATACGTACTTGGAATGTGGAGGAGGATGAGAAAGAAGAAACGTCAAATTCCAGAACTGTGATAAATTGTGGTTGTGATAGCTGGAAATGTGACTGTAATTACTTAAAGTACTTTAGTCTTAACAAAAAATCCCCAAACAGAGGTGGGGACTTTATTTTCATGAAACAATAATCAGATTTAAATTGTGGTAGTTGGATATGTGATTGTGTTGTATTACAATATGGTGTTAATAGAGTGCCACATGGATTTTATGAACCCCCATGTAAAAGAAGACGTGTGCAAGAGATCTTTAAATAATAATAGTATATTTTATATACTTTTTATTTACTCATAATAAACTTACAGTACTTGTGCATAAACTTGTTTTTATTTCAATACATCATCCTCATCAAACCAACTATTCTTTGCTATAGACAACTTGTTGCATTGGATCCACTTCTTTTTTATATTTAACGATAGCATTCAAAATTGTCGCTAATGCAACAGTTCGTTATTTTACTTTCTCTATCCATTTCTCAATCATGGTTAGCGCGGTGAAAGTAAAAGTCAACGCACACATGGACCTTGAGAACTCAATACCATACTGAGAAATCTAAAGGAAGGTCATGGGTTATGTGGTACTCTCACACGTGTCTCTTTCACAGTCGAGTGGCTGGGATGTGAGCTTCAACATGATTCTGCAGTAGGCTAATGTAAGTTCATTACATCTAATCAGCAGTCATTAATCTGTTATATGTGTACTCGGAGTAATCAACAAAGACAGTGCAAAAAACGAAATAATATTCCAATGTTAATATTATCGGTTCGACCATTATTGTGTGTAAAAGGTAACAAACATCCCGATAGACAGATATGAAGTTAAATTGAAAAATAATAATTATATGGTTACCGGTATTTAAACAAATTTTTGGAAATTGTAACCTTTCATTTCGATACAGTCTTCAGTTCTTTTGTGCATATTATCGCACTACAGACTATTGCATCCAATTACCAGTTTCGTCCTTCGTACTAGTAACTCAGGTTGAAATAATTCCACTCTGTAAAAGAGTACCTTACGTACTGTAAATTCAATCTTCACTTCTACCCGACTCATATAGATAAAATTAGTCCTTTGTAAAATAACTCCGCTCCAGTGAGCTCAATGGTAATATACATCTAAGGAAACCATGAAAAAGTTCAGTCAGATTGGTTGGCCACAAACTTTGAACCCATGATCTCCCGGAAGCGAATCTCAAACTCTCTCGGTTGTGTATCATAATCTATTTATAATTCAATAATTTCCATTTAAAGACTTATATTTTAAGCCAACAGGGAGAATTTGATCCGCTTCTTTTTTATATTTAACTCAAATACCATATTAAATATAACGAGAATTATTGTGATGTAGTTTTCACATACTATCACTGAGCTTATTGTAACGTGAGATGACTGATAGAGTATTGCAACATTAAAAGACACACAGCTAATCGTATGTTGCAATGTTAGATTCACTTATAAGCAGGCTTCGAGACTTTGGACCCGATACAATAAGTTTACTTGCATGCACTGTAGGTTGTTGACTCGCGGCAGGTAGATCCTTAATGAAACCTGGCATTAGTTTTATTGTATTAATTAATCATTAATGCTGATAGTATTTTCCATTTAATGAAACCTTGCATTAATTATTGTATTGTAGTTTTAACAAATTGTATTAATTAATCATTAATAGTGATAGTATTTTCCATTTAATGAAACCTTGCATTAATTATTGTATTGTACTTTTAACAATCGATGTGATGACGTTACACAATTCATCTCCTTCGCGGGAGGAAACTAGCACTTCCTCTTTAAGTGCGTATATTTATTCAATGATCCATTTAATGAAACCTTGCATTAATTATTGTACTAATTATATCATATAACAATAGTGTTAAATGGATAATATTCCCTGTTTGTTGTGCAAGGCCACATTGAATAGATGGAGTCATTTTCGTAATGAGTTGTTTTTACAGCGATATGGGAAACGAATAGTATGGGAAAATTATGAGCGCAGGAACGTCATGTAATTACAACAATTAAATGAAAATAAGCCCACAATCTAGTTAAATGATTAAAAAAAAACTGAATGTGATGCACTGCGAACGCTCTACCAATTGAGCTACTCCCTCAGTTATTAAATGAGCACACGAAACAGACATGTTAAACAGCATTCTTTGAATCTCTGGAACTGTCTCATCCTTTTGCATAGATGGCTTGTGTTCATGTAACTAATTATAGATTTTGATTAATGTTTATCGTATTGGCAATTGAGGTGGTGATGAATCATGACATGTAAATTTCCAATTTGGCAGTTGTCTTTATGGTCGGCCACAGAATTTGAACCCATGACCTCAATGCGAGTCTCAAACTCTCTCGATTCTGCATCACTGTTTATGTAAATAAAATAAATTAAGATGAAATTAGGCACATAAATATTATTTTAAGAAACATGGGAAACGAATAGTATGGGTAAATTATGAGTGCAGGAACGTCATGTAATTACAACAATTAAATGAAAATAAGCCCACAATCTAGTTAAATGATTGAAAAACTGAATGTGATGAACTGATTAATGTAATTAATGATGTGCACTTTGATAAGAATCATGGTTAGATTTAGGCCTATGCATCACATTATTAATAACGCTATCGTGATAATCACAACAATGAAATAATAACAGTAAAGTAACATTTGTTAGAGCAAGAGCAACCGCGGATCATAAAAAAAATTATTAAAAAATGAATGTCACGTTTTTAAAAAAAAAACTGAATGTGATGCACTGATTAATGTAATTAATGATGTACATTTTGATAAGAATCATGCGTTAGATCTATGCATCACGACGTGTAATTATAAATGTAAACACCATTTATTTTTTGGAAAAGGATTTATTATTATTATTATTATTATTATTATTATTTTTTTATTTTTATTATTATTATTAAATTTTCTGAGGAAGGAGTAAGGTGAAAGATTTTACTTCCTCTGACTGGTTATGCGTCAATCTATCTTCAAAAGTCCAAGTCTTTTTATGTATATCCCTTTGTACTTTAACAACTGATGTGAGAAATTACAGTCCGCTCCGCGAATGTCTGGAATCAGGTAAAAGATGTTTACTTCCAGCCATAGATAGAGTATAAATCATGCTATTTATGCCTCTTTAAATACAGCAACCAGGTGACTGTTGAAGTGAGTTTTCTTCATTGTTATTATGCTGTACATTTTATTCACTTCTAGTAATCATAGGTAATTTTTGAAGTGAGAATTGAGTTTTCTCCACATATTTGAGTAATTTTATTTATTTCTACTCACCATTCCGCCATTTCATCTTTTTGAATTCGATTTGATGCATTGTTTTACTTCCACCAAGGTGATACACTTTCTCTTTCAACTGCGGTGAACTGGTTGGGTCCTGCTTCAGACAGCTGCGTCCAGTCAATGTCATATAGTCGAGGACTCACTTTCACTTCCACGTGCGGGATTCACCTCTCACACAGATGGCTAAACCGACTGCGTAATACATACTCATACATATTTCACAACAGAAAATTATTTTCAACTGGCCAGGGAACAGGCGGTGGTCGAAAAAAAAATAATACAAGTGTCAAATAAGACCTACAGGAACATGTGTATTCGAAACATCCACGCATATCGAGTGATTTACCTTGGCTCTTACGTAACAAGAGCTTTCATAACAAACAATGGACCTTGAAACTTATGTAACACAACTTTCACTTCATTTCAACATTCTCTCCATGCTCATTCGTCAATCGCTTTCCCACACCACTCGCTTGCAAATACCCATTCACCAATCACAAACCAGCTCCCCTTATCCCTCCTTTGACCACGCCCCCTTTCCCCTATCCCTCTTTTGGCCACACCCCGTTTCCCCTATCCCTCTTTTGGTCACGCCCCGTTTCCCCTATCCCTCATTTGGCCACGCCCCCTCCCAGCCTCCCAGCCTGTCACGTGAGCATCATTTCCTTACTACTCGCCACAAATAGTGACGTGTGCTGTTTCTGCAATCCCTGATTCAAGTGGTTCTTAGAGCGCGTCTGTGTCTCTAGTGGTACCGCGCTGGTCATGCATGCAGGCTGCCCGAGTTCAATCCCCTGTTAAGTCGTGATGGAATTTGTGGTGCACAAAGCAGATTTGCAGAGGGTTTTTCTCAGGGTATTCCCGTTTCTTCTACCATTCCATCAACATTCTCCACCTCCCCCTCATTTCATCTACAGTCGGAAATATTAAATACTGGCTGGGCTAATATGGGTTTCCGATGCTGATATAGGAAGTGCGTGGAGTTTCGGGCCACTGCTGCTTATTAGGCTACTCGTGTACTGATGGGCCCTGACTTCATTAATGGCTAAAGCAGAATGATCCACCTGTCAGCCGACGAATACAGGAAGGGCTTGGGGCTTTGGGCCACTGCGGCTTATTAGGCTACTTATTACAGATGGGACTTGGCTCTATCAGGGATAGAGCAGCACACTTGTCAGCATCGGATTCAAGTGTGCCGCCCCGGCAATCTGCCGGACAATCTTCGCGTATGGTTCTGAGTCCTGAGACATTTGTTGTTTTATTTTTTTAAGTTCAGCATAATTTTACACTTAAAAAAATTAAAAAATTTTCACTGGCATGAGGAAAAATGCTGAAAAAATCTGAAAGTTACAGTTAGGGTACAAATGCAGGTATGTTATACTATACTTCGGATCTCTGCATATACATCTTATATCATAATCATCTATGTAGTATAGTATAGTATAGTATAGTATAGTATAGTATAGTATATTATAGTATAGTATAGTATAGTATAGTATAGTATAATCTAAGGACTCAGGAGGATATAGGGTGCACAATATGGACCAAAATGTGCCTAAGTATATGGAGCCGTCTCGGGTCGAGCCCTCGTAAACCCAAGTCAAACTAAGCCAAGCCAAGTGCTTTTCGCCATAAGGATATAAGATAGGTGCATTGCATTATGAACACTCTAATTAAAATTATGCCTGACAGATATATACGAAAACAATAATCTTAGAAAAGTATAATTACAATAGTCCCAAACGTCTCTCGTTATCATAAAATTTACATTTACATAATAAAAAATCGGTGTATGCGGATGACGTGAATATGTTAGGAGAAAATCCACAAACGATTAGGGAAAATACGGGAATTTTACTTGAAGCAAGTAAAGCGATAGGGTGGAAGTAAATCCCGATAAGAGAAAGTATATGATTATGTCTTGTGAACAGAATATTATACGGAATGGAAATATAAAAATTGGAAATTTATCCTTTGAAGAGGTGTAAAAATTCAAATACCTGGGAAGCAGTAACACATATAAATGATACTCGGGAGGAAATTAAACACAGAAAAAATATGGGAAATACCTGTTATTATTCGGTTGAGAAGCTTTTATCATCCAGTCTGCTGTCAAAAAAGCTGAAAGTTAGAATTTATAAAACAGTTATATTACCGGTTGTTGTTTGTGGTTGTGAAACTTGGACTCTCACTTTGAGAGAGGAACATAGGTTAAGTGTGTTTGAGAATAAGGTGCTTAGGAAAATATTTGAGGCTAAGAGGGATGATGTTACAGGATAATGGAGAAAGTTACACAACACAGAACTGCACGCATTGAATTCTTCACCTGACATAATTAGGAACATTAAATCCAGATGTTTGAGATGGGCAGGGCATGTAGCACGTATGGGCGAATCCAGAAATGCTTATAGAGTGTTAGTTGGGTGCCGGGGGGAAAAAGACCTTTGGGGAGGCCGAGACGTAGATGGGAAGATAATATTAAAATGGATTTGAGGGAGGTGGGATATGATGGCAGACATTGGATTAATCTTGCTCAGGATAGGGACCAATGGCGGGTTTATGTGAGGGCGGCAATGAACCTCCGGATTTCTTAAAAGACAGCAAGTAAGTAAGTAATAAAAAATCCAACACTATATCAATTGAATACTAATTAAGCTCATTTCACTTATATCGGATCTTAGGTAAGTATATTCTGAAAAAGTTGGTTCTAGAGGAGACATTTCACTATTAGGGATTTAAAAAATGTACGGCCCAACTATAATGAAAGTTGCTAATCCATACCATGCAATCTTTTCTTTATGTAGTTCCTAATGGTTTTTCATGAATCTCTCGTGGATTTTCAGCTGACCAGTTTTTGTAGTTCTGTTCGTTAAAGAAACCTCACAAATAAAAAATTGACCTCATCTCGAAAAATTTGTTAAAATCTGCATCATTCTGTAAAAATATATCATTCATAACGTTCCATTTCAAACTAAATCCAGCACCATAAGCAATTTTTGCTACCTTCACCATTTTTTCCAAATTAAAACTAGTTCTCTTAAATTGCCCCACCTTCTACTAGCTCTTCCTATGTTTCAGCAACATTTGACGGTAATTGTGTTTCTGTCACATGTTGACGGTCACTGTTTGACCATGTCAGCAATTAGTAGTTTATTTCCACGACAGGATGATTAATATTCTTCGCGATATGGTGGTCTTCTCTTTTCGTCATTGTTTGCTTAAACTTTATCACCATGAAAGCTGCAAACACATAAAACATACATCTTTTGTGTTAACAAGTTACAGTGGCATAAAAGTAGAAAGTAATGCTAGTGAAGAGAGGTTTAAAAAGGAAAATAGTGTCGCAGTTTACGCATTTGGTCATATTTCAAGCGTAAAGCATCATCTCGGAGTCTTTATATAAAACAGAGAGCATGGTAAAGTTTACGGTTGTGGTTCAGTTAATTCTTAGCATTACAGTGTGGTTAAGGTGGTATAAAATCTTTGTATAAAAGTAGCTGGTGTCATTTCGACTTGAGAGTGCTATGCTAGGAGCCACTATTGTCACAGTCACAATGCATTCTTATCATTTTCTTGCTGTTCTGATACTGAACAACTTCCTCACCGTCAGAAGAGAAATTTGAGATTACAAGTCTACGAATGGCGTATTCCTTGTATATATATTTTCATTCTTTAACATGAAATATTATGTCAGAGGAGATAGTGTTTTTGACCACAAATCCACCGGATCAAGAATTTATTTCAAGAGTACAGGGGAAAAACAATCAAAGTCACAATTCTCATAAGGGTGATATCATCTAATTCAGTATATTACTGCAAAATTTATTGCTGTTCCTAATGAGAAAGTAGGAAAGGATGACTGTACCCTTGGCGATAATTCTCCTATACCCGTTTTATTAAGGGGTTAGGTATTGCTTACAGCAGTAAAATTTTTGGAAATACTCAACATTTTTTCTCTATTACTGTATCTTGTACAATAATGAAAATTGATATGTGTAAAACACTATCCTTCTGCTATATGAAAAAAATTTTTTACAATCAACATTTTTTTTTCCTCAAAATTCAAAGTTCACTGTGCAGTGATGAAGCGTTTCCCTCATAACTCATAAACTTGTCAACTTTTTCATGTTCTCTCTCTTTTATTTTATTCCTGAAACTCACGTTTACAATATCATGCTCTTTCAACTACATTCCTTGATAAACAATATTTTTTTTTTATTTTGTGTTAGATATTTGACCATTTTTTAAAATGAATTTATATTTTATCAGACAATCTATCAAAGGAAGAGAAGTGATTTTGCATCATATTGTAAATATGACATGCATAAATATACACAAAAAATTTCATCACAGAATTTTGGATACTTTTTGAGTTATGGGGGAAACTCTTCATCACTGCACAGTAAATTTTGAATTTTGAAATAATATGCAATTTTTTTTAATCGTAAAAATATGTTTATCATATAGCAGAAAGACAGTGTTTTACACATACTAATTTTCATTATTGTACAAGATACAGTAATGGATGAAAAAAAAAGTTGAATATTTCCAAAATTTTACTCCTATAAGCTGTACCTAACCCCTTAAGAAAAATACTAAACTTTGCAGTTATATATGGAATTAGATAATATCACCCTTATGAGAATTGTGACTTTGATCGCTTTCCCGTGTACTTTTCAATTATTTGCAGAAAATTGGAATATACGAGTATAATCGCTCTCACGTCAGACCTGTCTACCTATATTTAGTTGAGCATTGTATAATAGGGATGAAGTTTGACTTTTGATGTTGAAATCTTTACCGAGATGTCCCATAGTTGTCAACGTTTAGTCTTCATTCACTTATTCTTATTGGAGTAAAAATGTATGAGGAAAAATCCTCCACACCAGTAGAGTATTGTTCTGTATATGCCAATATTGTATTTGGTTCTTTCCTAGTCTGCAGTGTCCTATCGCACATAAAATTTTCTCCTGTTCAAAAAATGGAAATTAGGAAATTAGTATAGTGGTAGTTCGGCTTTACCCATCACAGGGTTTATGCTAGCAGACGACATTTTGCCCAATAAATTCCAGTGAATTGTACCGGCCTGTATGTATCAACACTATATCCGTTACTCCTCCAGGCCGCATTGTCCTGTCGACCATAAAACTGATTCTTGTTTCTTCCGTTTAAAAGCTGTAAACTGGTGTAGACTATAGAGCATTTCGTCATTCTTTACACTCGTATCTAAATGCACAGAATTGCTCGATGATATAATATTGTGCTATAAGGTAAAGTACCCAAATAAGAGACAGGTTCCTAATAAGAGATACATTGTTAATTTCTCCGGTATAATTTGTCATCTCTCGACAACTATGGTAAATCAATGTTTGTGCTTCTAAGACATCGTATTCTTTGTCTAACCTCAGTTGAAAGTAAGCAACGAAGCTGAGAGCAAGAAAAGTAATTTTTCTCATTTTGAACTTTTTAATGGTTTCTGTTGAGGAAGTGAACAGCAGTTAATGTAAGGTACAACAAAATTATATTATTAATTTTATAAAATTGCTGGGAAAATGTTGCATATAATAAGGTAGATTGTTAATAAGAAAGATGATAAATTTATGATCTTGGGTAGCTATTTCGTTTTTATTTATTCCGTTCCCTAATAAGAGATACCTAGGGGTCCTATTAAGAGATAGTATCTCTTATAGAACCCTTATTGGTTTTATTATGATGCTCACTTTTGAGGATTTACGTAAGGCGTTAATGCTTCTAGTCGTCAGTTTGTCTGCCATAAACTACATAAAAACCAATGAAAGATTAATTGAACTATTAATTAAAATTAATTACGAATTAGGTCAATCATTAATTATATCCATTATCCTCAATTATTAATTACAAAAATTACTAATTGAAATGATTATCATTATTAATGATTAAAATTAATTATTCATTGAGATGACAATAATATCAATAGCGAAAACCAATTAAAATTGGCTAGTCCGACAATATTTACCTTACTTAAAACTCAAAACATAAGTACGTAATTCGTGAAATATTCTCCACATATTTCAAATAAAAATCTTGTGCAATTATTAAAATTATTAAATTTAATTTTGATTCCTGGTTTCGAAATTTCGTTGGACTTGTGTAAATATCGCCACTACAGCCAGTGCCAGCGTTTGTGGCGCTTGTCCTTAAGTAAAAAACCAGCCAGTGAGCACTTGTAGCTGAGAACGGTAACACCCAACACGTCATGTAAGCAATCTGCCAATCACAGTTGTCAGTCTTATTGGCCACTGATTGCGTCAAAGGCAAGACACTCGCACTTTGCGTTTCTGGGATGTGTCCTTGAGTACACTGTCTAGTCAGTGGCATCTGTTACCATTTCGGCTGAGAGTGGTACCATCTCCTAAACAGATGTAACGTCAACAATCTGCCAATCACAGTTGTCAGCTTTCAAGCCCACAGACTGTGGTATAGATAAGTTATTCGCTCTCAACGTTCCCATTACTTATTTCACGTGCCAGAAACGGTGACTTTAGTTATATCACAGTTACAGAAGCAGCAGCAACCACCACAAGACCCGCAAGTTTGAACCAGTGAGGAGTCGCATGTAAAGTATCTAGGACAGGAAAAGGAGCTACCGGTATCATAATATCAACTCTTTAACAGAAACAAATGACAAAGAGTTTAGATGAGAAAAAACAAAGAAAAGATGGAACTCGCAAGAAGTTGTTCGAAAAACAACAAAAACCACAGAAAAACTGAGTCCAAGAAGCACTGCTTGAGTTCGTCCAGTAGTGAAGAATCCGATGTGGAAATGCAATTAATTAACTCTAGTGACTCGGAATATAGAGAAAATTATGATGATGGAGAGTGCTTGTTTTGCACTGAATTTTTTGTTTTCAGAAGACATTAGGGCCCCAGCCGGGAGAAATAGACTCAGTGTTCAAAATGTCGTCGTTGGGCACATGAAGGCTGCGGCTCTGATGAAGAGCTTTTTATTTGTCCAACTTACTCAATACAGCGAAATAAGAATTGTGTCAATTAAAGGGATCACAAAATAAGTGCAATGAACTTAAATTTAAAATATGGAGATCGAAGTTTAATATTCTACCATCTTTTTTTTCTCTAGTAAAATATTGACGTTAGCAATAGTAGCCTAAGTAAGATTAGTACATTCATGTCCGATTTTACCGGCTTTGTGTTATTTTCGTACACCATCTTAATTTCACTTGGAAAGATTTCAAATAAACAACAGAATTTTTGTTGAGAGGACTTAGACCACTGTTGCACTATCCCCTTCAATTTTAAAATGTTCCTGAATTTATTAAAGTATCTACATGAATTAAGAATGTTATATATTGCTTCAATTTTCACCCAATGAAAATAATTTTTGTCCATATTCAAAAATAAAGTTAAATAACACACGTATCTCTTATTTGGAACCTCTTTCCAAAACATCATTATTTCCCAGTTTTACTTCTTTTTATAATTTAAAATAATAATAAAAACTGACTAAAATTTGTATTGTCAATTCTAAAAATAGACGAAATGCTGTATGTATTCCACTCATTCAGATAAAAAATGTCTATTCCCATCCTCATTTATAAGCAGTTAAAAAAAGTGTCTCTTATTTGGGTACTTTACCTTATTTTTCAGGTAATTTGGACGAAGATGATTCTTCTGTTGCGTTGTCCAGTAATTATTTTACCATAGGCGGACTTAGGTATCGTGTCTTTCTAATAACCAGGTCGTTGTTCTGAATAATGTTCAAGACTAGGACATAGCCATTAACTCCTGCAGGGCTATACCAAATATAATTTCATTTCGTAAGTAATGACGAGACAACGTATACGAAAGATCCAATGGCAGTTACAATAACAGGTGATAAATTGTCAAATGCAAGCAACTTATGACTAGAGGCTGAAGGAGAAGTTAAGAGCCTTGGAATTAATGTAATGCAAGAACGGAAAACAAATAGAAAACTCCAGCCGGAAGATTATGAAGTAGCGACTAGTGTTCTGCAATGTTCGAACATGGGAAAGACAACCAAGACATTAAAACCTTCGTCTTATTTAATATGAAAAAATTATCCGCAAAATCTGAGGCAAAATCCTTAAGGCAGCGGTGATTACATCGTGTACTCACAGAGATTCAAACGGGTACGAGGAGTTTCCTGTACATTGCTGCATTTTTCATTCACGTACTGAAGGCAAACAGTGGCGGTATCATGTCCCTCTACAAACTCTGTCTCTACAAGCAGTAAGAGGTGGTTTCGTAAAGCATGAGAAGGAGAACTTTTTTGTTGTTCTATCGGACAAAATGTAATATGTTTACTTTGCTCAACGGTTCATTTAGGAGTACCGGTATATAGAAACATTAATTGCCACGCTGAATAATGTATTATTATTATTATTATTATTATTATTATTATTATTATTATTGCTACTGACCACTAAGTATGTGTTTCTATAATTCTTCTGTACGTGCATGAATATTGATGTTTTTAGATCTTCTTCCTAGAAGGATAAAATTATTAAGTTTTATCTCAGTTTTACTCTTCTTAATCTTTAGATGAGGCTAACTACTTGTTAGTTATTCATTTAATAATAATAATAATAATAATAATAATAATAATAATAATAATAATAATGTAGAAAAACTGGTTCAATATTATGTGCCAAAGAACTGTTAAACGCCAGAAATTGACATATCTTAAATCATAGCCAGGAAGAGAAAGATGATGTAAATAAATGTAAGGAAGTCAGCTACCTAATGGGGTTTGAAATATCTCGTGCTCTAAAGCCTTATAGTAGAACAGAATTTCTGAAAAGAGTAATTATTTCTTAAATAACTTGTCCATAAGAAGTTTTTAATTTTGAAAAACTACGAATTTCTCGACCAAGTATCGAGAGAAGAATTTAGAAAATTCCTGATTATACCGAAGAGGAAGATTAAAAAAGAAGCAAGAAAAAACGTATATTATTCACTGGCTCTTGATGACAGCAGTGACATTACTGATACAGCAAAGCTTGAGATTTTTATCCGCGGGATTGATATGTTAGTACAGGAACCGCCACTGGTTGTAGTTTTCATACCAACTACCTTTCCTTCGTCTCCTTATTTCATAGGCTGTCTGTCGCATGTAATCACTGCAGCTCAGCTCGAGTTTTGGTTACCGCTGCCTTAAGGAATTAAAATATGAAAGGATGGGAGTGGAAGAGAGCGAATGTTTTTGGAACAAAAATGACAGGTCTCCTCCTGCAGAGCGGCGAACAACGAATTTCGCCATACTCGACAAACATGAACCGAAAATAGTGCCTGTAATGCACGACCTCTGGTTGAAATAAAGGTCTTGCAAATTTTTAGACATTCCAACGGAATACCCAAAAGTTTTATTGGGCTCCTTAAATAAATAATTTAATAAAATGTTATTAACATATTATGTGGGATTTATACTACATTGTCTATTTTAATTTGAAGTTTTAGTTTATTTAGGAACGAGCTTTAAAACATGGAGAGGTGCTTATACTAGTAGGCCTGTGTATATATGTGTATATAAAGATCGTATTCATTCACCACAGCACTTTTAAAAGCATTTCAACGGAAGCAGATGGAAATGTGTTTTGTCAAATGGGGTAATGGCTGCGTGCTGGGAACTCGTGTACACCGAGTGATGATATTAAGAGGAATATCACCGAGAGGGGCGATAAATGTTTGCTTTAAAATATAATTATGCCGGGATATCATGGTCAGTATAGACTCAAACATCCCGGAACGCATTTCCATACAGGAAGCCATGTTTTAAAAGTTTAATAACGCTCATAACATCCAATACTGAATGCGTTTTACAGCTTTTAATCCCAGTGAACCTGGCATGTCGATCATTAAGTACTTACGGAACACGAGAAGCTTTTTCTGTCCCCACTGCGTCTGGGCTGACGGACACATCGCTGTGAAAGCAAAGTAATCCTTGTCAGTGTAGTATTTATCACTAATCCTGCGGCTTAGTATATTTGTTAAACTAAGTTTGTAAGTTGATGATTTTTATGTTCCACTGCAAAATTAATTAACATTTGCATTCACATTAATTATTCTATTATAATTGATGACACATGACGATAATAAATGAGCTTAGATCGACATAAACGTCAAAGCCTTTCTACCCAAAATTGAGGAGAAATGAAGATATTGCTGTTTAGATGTATTCATTTACACTGTGGGGTGATAATGGTAATCAGTAAAAGAAAAACCACGAGAAAGAGGTAAGAAATCTAAGCGTGTAATACTTTTATAGGCCAAAATGTGTCACCAAGTAGAAGGACATTTAGGGCTAATTATTATGTAAACAGTATAGCCTCCCTTTCACCATTCCTTCCAGTGCGTCCTTCAGTAGGCAGTTTCTTCTCAGCCAATTCCTTTTCCTTTTCCTGATGAGTTTCAGCATCATTTTTTCTTCACCCACTCTTTTCAACACAGCTTCATTTGTCATTCTGTCTGTTCACTTCACACTTTCCATTCTTCTCCATATCCACATTTCAAATGCTTCTATTCGCTTCGTCGTAATGTCCATGGAGGAAGTAAAACAGTATATTTTACATTTTTTTTTATCCACGATTAAAGAAAGTTTATTTGCACTCAATCAATTTTCAAGAGTAATTTGTGTGTCAAACTTTTCAAACAATTCTTCAATGGAGTCAGTAATATAAAAAACACATTCTGTTTACAAGCCTACTGACTTGTTCAAACTTTATACATGGCACGAAATTATTACACTTTTAATCAAATCCAATAGCAGAAACCAAGACTTTTCGGGAAGCTTGGAAATACGGAGACCAATTATATGAAGTTAGCAGGAAGTCTCGCACTTGTTAACTGTGTATTTGTGTGTTTGCAACTCCGTTTCTTGTACTGCAGTTATTTGAAGAAGGCAATTATTTTGTTTCACTGATTTGTAATAGGAGTGGAGGTCTACAGAGAAGAAAAGAAAACATGTCTGAAAGTTTGTAGGGAATATTGCGACCGAAAAGGAGAATGTTGACACAGGGCTGGTTTAGATAAGGCACGTTTGTGTTACTTTGTATTGGCTCTTGAACGCTGGACAGTGAAGGAAATATAAATCGAACGAATATTGTAGCCTTCTGACACTGAAAATGATCGCAATACTGCGACGTAAAAGTGAAAAAAGTACATTAAACTTGTCAAGTTGTTTACGACATTACATATACAGCACCTTTAATCGACTTATGATGTTATATAATTTGTTAGAATTTAATTTTTAAACTATTGGCGTAGCTCCGGCGGTAGCACATTTACCAGTTTATCAGTTGATCCAGAACTGCGTGGGTTCGTTTCCCGATTTGAAATGGCTTGGAAAATACCTAGTAATTGATAGACTGTCTTTAAATAAGCAACTAAAATGAGTCTTTACAGATTCGAAGTTACCTTAATGGATGAGAAGAAATTGTCGTCGAACAAGTGCCCCTATCAGGTGCCAATCACAGTGTAAGTTCTTTCCATGTAGTAATTAACGTTTTAAATGTGCTATACCAGTGATCGTCAGCACTCGCTGAAATGTGCAAAGGGTAAGCGGAGCCGTCCCGTGTAACCCTTCGTGCAGCAGGAAGAGGTAGAGAGCATACCCGCTAGCAGCTACGAGTGCACCATGGTGCACTTTGTTCTCCGGGTAAGAGACGCTAGCCCCAGGGTGCTCTGTGCTGACGACCGCTATGCTATACATTCCACTAAACATAACTAAAAGTTAATAAAATTTAGATGTATAAAGAAAGAAACCGACTCATATAATTATATATAGAAAGAAACCGACTCATATAATTATATATAGACACACACACATACATATATGTAAGAGTGACTGTCATTGAGAATTCAGCAGTATAAAGAGAGAGAGGGTAGAAATCTCGATATATTCACCAAAAGATGGCTGAAAGCATTAACCTAGACCAGGCAACTAGTTGACTACGTACCAGAAGAATGCGAAAAAGAAAACGATCTTAATGCTAATTATGTGCATTCGAGTTTTGAGCATTTACTGTCCTCAGACTTGTAAGAAATCAGCATTTTGACCTCATAAGTAGCTAACCGTCTCGGTCATGTAGGCCTACACCGTTGTTGCAGCAGTATAAGCCAATATCCTAAATGCGGATCTGAAAGTCTGACTTGCAATTACTAGACGAGGAAGCCGAAAGTATTTCCTTGGTTGTTTAAAGATTAATAATTGGAAGACTCAGACATTCGCCAGCTTGATCTAAATACAGCGCTGTAGAGTCGCGTGTTAGGTATTATGCTGCAAATCAGAATGTCGCGGGTTCGATTCCAGATGGGTTCATTGATTTTCTCCATTGATCTGATCCTTCCGGCCACACTGTGGTCTTGGGTTTTGCTAAGCCTCTATAGGAAATAAGTACCCGGGATATTTTCTTGGGGTTGAGCGGCAAGGATATATTCGAAAGTATTAGGAATGCTGTAGAACAGATGGCAGGCAATCAGGCTCCAGCTGGAGTTCATCGATAATAACTGAATATAAGAGTTGAGACACAGGATCAAACATCACGTACCTTGTTGCATAATATAGTAAACACTTACAATAGCTTTGCTTCTATTAAATAATGCAATGTTAATAGGTGTTAGGCCTATTTATTCGTCAAACTATAATAATAATTTTATGTAATATATATACTATAGTAGGCCTATAAGAAATTATATAATAAAATAATATATATTATAAAATGTTGTATCATATGTGTTTAATATCTGTAGTTATACAATAGCCTATAAGCTTATGGTTTTACTTCTCATAGGAGATTTGTTTCTTTTATTTTCAGTGATATTTACATATTTTAATTTTTGACGATATCTACGTAGCAGCTCTCATAATTAAGGGATTCTAGAATATAGACCTTACAGATAATGAGAGATTTATTATTTCATCGACCCAATTTTAATTTTATTTGATTACGTATTATGTGTACCTTACTTACTTACTTACTGGCTTTTAAGGAACCCGGAGGTTCATTGCCGCCCTCACATAAGCCCGCTATTGGTCCCTATCCTGAGCAAGATTAATCCAGTCTCTACCATCATATCCCATCTCCCTCAAGTCCATTTTAATATTACTTTCCCACCTACGTCTCGGCCTCCCTAAAGGTCTTTTTCCCTCCGGCCTCCCAACTAACACTCTATATGCATTTCTGGATTCGCCCATACGTGCTGCATGTCCTGCCCATCTCAAACGTCTGTATTTTATGTTCCTAATTATGTCAGGTGAAGAATACAATGCGTGAAGCTCTCCGTTGTGTAACTTTCTCCATTCTCCTGTAACTTCATCCCTCTTAGCCCCAAATATTTTCCTAAGAACCTTATTCTCAAACACCCTTAATCTCTGTTCCTCTCTTAAAGTGAGAGTCCAAGTTTCACAACCATACAGAACAGCCGGTAATATAACTGTTTTATAAGTTCTAACTTTCAGATTTTTTGACAGAAGACTAGATGACAAAAGCTTCTCAACGGAATAATAACAGGTATTTCTCATATTTATTCTGCGTTTAATTTCTTCCCGAATGTCATTTATATTTGTTACTGTTGCTCCAAGATATTTGAATTTTTCCACCTCTTCGAAAGATAAATCTCCAATTTTTATAGTTCCATTTCGTACAATATTCTGGTCACGAGACATAATCATATACTTAGTCTTTTCGGGATTTACTTCCAACCCTATCGCTTTACTTGCTTCAACTAGAATTTCCGCGTTTTCCCTAATCGTTTGTGGATTTTCTCCTAGCATATTCACGTCATCCGCATAGACAAGAAGCTGATGTAACCCATTCAACTCCAAACCCTGTCTATTATCCTGAACTTTCCTAATGGCATATTCTAGAGCTAAGTTAATAAGTAAAGGTGATAGTGCATCTCCCTGCTTTAGCCCGCAGTGAATTGGAAAAGCATCAGGTAGAAACTGGCCTATACGGACTCTGCTGTAAGTTTCACTAAGACACATTTTAATTAATCGAACTAGGTTCTTGGGAATACCAAATTCAATAAGAATATTATATAAAATTTCTCTCTTAACCGAGTCATACGTCTTTTTGAAATCTATGAATAATTGATGTACTGTACCTTTATACTCCCATTTTTTCTCCAATATCTGTCGAATACAAAAAATCTGATCAACAGTCGATCTATTACGCCTAAAACCACACTGATGGTCCCCAATAATTTCATCTACATATGGAGTTAATCTTCTCAAAAGGATATTCGACAAGATTTTGTACGACGTCAACAAAAGTGATATTCCTCGAAAGTTACTAGAGTTAGTCTTGTCCCCCTTCTTACAAATAGATACGATTATGGACTCCTTACATTGTTCTGGTACAATTTCCTTTTCCCAAATTGCAAGTACAAGTTTATAAATTTCGCTAGATAATGCCCTTCCATCCTCTTGTATTAATTCTGCTGGAATTTGATCAATACCTGGAGACATGTACTTTTTCAGATTTTCTATCGCAATTTCGACTTCAGAAAGTGTGGGTTCGGGTATGAATGACTCAGCAGTTTGTATTTGAATTTCGTCCGATCATTTCTATCTGGCCTATGTATATTTAGTAGTTGCCCAAAATAGTTTTTCCATCTGTTCAGGATTGAATGTGTACCTAGATTTATTAATTGCATGCTAATGAAAGTCATGATTAGATCCAACCAATCAAAAGGAGTATGTTCATTGTCTCAACTCTGACATTCAATTATTATCGAGGGACTTTACTGCAGCCGTAGTGAACGCCACCTAAAAGCAAGGTGAACTCATATATTTAGAATGGTAGCAATCAACTGGAAAAATAGCGAAACCAAAGTAGAAACCGGGGGGACACCTGGCCAGGGACATCAAACCGGAGCTGTCCCAGTCAATATACACAGCAACTATCGTGATGGGCAGTTTGTATTGAACGTGACCATAGACATATTGCGTTTATATCAAAGCTTGTTACATGATATTTAGACCTAATACTGGAATAGAATTTGTGTTCTAACAATACAGGATTTGTTTTTAATGTACAATACACCACTAGATGGGATTTCGTTTGTCGGCCGCGGAGAGTTCATTTACTAAGAAGAAAATAGGTAGACTACTTAGGGCTGTTTTCACCAACGCCGATAATTATTTTATCCGGGTTTTTGGATCGAAAAACAACGATAACGCTCCTTTTGTATTTCACAAATATAATTATCTGGTTTTATGACATTATCTCAGTTTATATTAATCTATGAAAAATTGACCGTTAAAATAGAATTAGGCACATCCAAGATATTTGGTATAAAAGTAAAATGGCGCGTAGACGTTCGGAACACCTGCTAAACATAAGGTAAAACGGTAGTGACGATGCATATGACCAAGAGTACGTGACCTATTTTCAGAGACTTCATCCTGATGTCTGCAAACACTTTTTTGGAAGCCTCCTTAAGTTCGAAGAAGAATAACAAGCAGGTCAAATTCGTTGAGAATGAAAATTGTTTGCTATTCCTTTGCAATTATTTTAAATTCTGGTTGTAACTCCACCAGTTTTTTTAAAATCACATTTACGTGTTTTTGTACGAGTCCCAGCAATAGATTTTTCTCTTGGTATGTCATTTTAGGCCTTTTTCTTCTTCTTCTTCTTCATAGTTTTTCTGATAGCAAAATTGTCTTTAATGTTATTCAACTACACAGCCGAAATGCTCAGTCATTTATTTTTACTCTTGCTATAATCAAGAGCTCGTATATTGCTAGTTAAAATTTGTTCCAAGACTGCCTCGTTTTAAACAGTGCTATACAGATGATGTTGGTTTTAACGTGAGAATTTTACGGGTAAAAGTGAATTGAAACAAAATCTAGGTTTTAGAAAACTCAGATAATAAATGGTGTGGTGACTACAGAGTTGAGTTTCATCCGAGATAATATTATTAAATGAGTTTTAGAAAACTGAGATAACAAGTAAATTTACTAGCGTTGGTGGAAACGGGCGTTACAGTCAGTCACTATTTAAATTTAAAGGTTGCATTCTTGCCTTGTAACGGGATAAATATCGACATCACTATACTGACGGTTACCTGTATTCGTTCACGTGCATTTCATTTCCTGTCTCACAGTATTTTTTTTATTTAATGGCACTATAAACTACTAATAAAGCGTCGGTGGGATTAGTGATAGCGAGAAGAGGCCATCGATGATCTAAAATTCCCCTTACTGTTGGGGAAAATCCAACTAAGTAATCAGCCCGAGCGGGAATCCAACTTTAGCCCGATCGCAGCTCCGGATCATCAGGCAAGTAAGCCTACAGACGGGCACACCGGTGGCTTCGCAGTATCACTTTTAAAGTTGGTTACACGGTTTACTTCACAGAGATCGTTTTATTTGGTTTTTGTTTGTTACTTTGTACATAACTATAATCTTCGGTCCCAGATAACTTCATTAGAAGAATTCCAGATGTAGTGGATGTATTCAGAAAGTAGGAAATAACATAGAACGCGATATTTTTTGGTTTTACCATCGTGTAGTAGATGTAGAAACCTCCAACGTTTCGGAAATAGTATCGGTTTCAACATTAGAGACATTAAGAAAGGGGAATATATTTGTTCGACGCCAAATGCAATGTGTGAGTCATCATATTCTTAAAGAGGGAGAGCGTAGCTACTAAATGAAAATATGATTGGTTACCTTTTAAAGTCAATCTTTTTTAAAAGACTTAGAATTTTATAAGAAGCCTGAACGAAGAAGGCAAGGAGCTATATTGGACATCAACTTGAGTTGATACTAAAACAAACCGTTGGCTCTGTTTAGAGCAGTGTCACACCATTTACTCTATTTTATCATTGACATTAACAATTACTGGGCAGAACAAGATGATACGTGAGCACTGCAGCTAAAGTAGATATTTTGTAGATATTTATGCAAGGAGTTGCATGCCGATGTGCTGCTGGGTTAAGCCGGCTCAAGCATCCGACACACCATCTATTCCTCCCTAGATAACAAGTCTGAATACTATGCCTCTAGTAATGATATATCGTGCCTCTAGAACCGTATGAATTGTCTAATTCCCCGTTCTGAAAATTCGAGACTTCTGTTCCTCTGTGGGTCTGTTAGCGACTCGAAGCCGCCAACACTGCCATCTACCAACTTTGAACAAATCATGATGAACATCTGCCTGGGTGAACGGCCGATAGGACGCCGAACAAACACAAATAGATGACCTCTTTTTTTCGAAACTAAGATGATGAAATTGAGTTTTGGAGATTGTTGGCGGAATGAAGAGCAGTGGAACGGGAGAGTCACGAGAAAAACCGTTTTGTCCACCACAAATATAACTTTACTATCGCCGAGGTTTGAACTCGGATCCGCAGTTCCCGTGACCCAGCGCTCTGCCATCTGAGTTACCAAAACGGTTTATTTTGAGTATAATGGAAAAGTAAAATCAGAGGTTGATAATCTTATAAAGTGGAACTGTGGCTTTCAGAAGCTATGCAAGCAACCTTACGGAATTTCTAATGTTTTATGCAAACTCCTAAACTCTGTAGACAAACTCTCTTCTTGAACTCAGAGCCTTGGACTTGAAACAAATCGTCCAGTGTGCAAAGATAACGCGGCCTGCGTGCCCGAGGTGTTCTATAGTCTGTGGAACCACGATTTGTTAAATAAATGAGACGGGTCGGGTTGTCGAGCCCGGCCACTAGGGGCAGAGCAGCATGCTAACGAGACCCTGAGGGACCCGACGCTATGTCGGGTCTGATCTACAAACCAACTACAGGAGAGCTCCCAAGTTTGCACAGTAATAATTAAAATCTTGCAAAGAAAATATGCGTCAGAGAGACGGAGAGAGAAAAAGAGACGTAGTTACATACAATCTCAAAATTTCCTAATATTATGAAATCTATTATTTCAGGTGGAATTTCGCTTTGGAAAGCACACACACACATAATATATGCATACCTAGATATTTACATAGATAAATAGGTACAGGACATACATACACATACATAAATTACACACATAGACCTACATACATACATACATACATACATACATACATACATACATACATACATACATACATACATACATACATACATACATACATACATACACACACACACACAGAAGAAAGCGGTGTACTTCCGATACTTCATTATATCAGATTTTTGTAGTTAGAACTTCTTAAACAAATCTGTTAATTCAATGTTTTTGTGCTTTTCTGGTTTGACAATTTTATGAAAATATTAGATACTGAAATCTTTTGTGCACTTTTGGACACATTTGTCAAACTTAAACTTGAAGATTAATTTATTTTTCTATGCTGGCTACAGACATCTGTATTTTTCTGGATTTACTCAAAAACACTGAATTATCTCTTGCAAATGTAAATTATGTACTTATGAAGGATAATAAGATTTAGATAATCTGTAAAAAAAATTTCGAAAACCTGTTTTCGTTATGTGCAGATTTTATAGCTAAGGGTGAATATTAAGGCTTCAAGTGAAGATATTTCCAAGAAGATATGTATATGTGCTTTGTATGGAGTGTGGTATTGTATGGGGCAGAAACATGGACATTACGACGAAGTGAAGAGATGCGAATAGAAACATTTTAAATGTGGACATGGAGAAGAATGGAACGTGTTAAGTGACAGACAGAATAAGAAATAAAGGTGTGTTGGAAAGAGTGGGTGAAGAAAGGATGCCGGAACTGAACAGAAAGAGGAAAGGGAATTGGCTGGGTCACTGGCTGAGAAGAAATTGCCTACTGAAGGATGCACTGGAAGGAATGATGAACGAGAGAAGAGTTCGTGGCAGAAGAAGATATCAGATGATAAACGATATTAAGATACATGGATCATATGCAGGGACAAAGAGGAAGGCAGAAAATAGGGAATATTGAAGAAAGCTGAGTTTACAGTTAAAGACCTGTCCTTGGGAGAGCACTGAATGAATGAATGAATTAATTAATTAATTAATTAATTAATTAATTAATTAATTAATTAATATAAATAATTACATATATACCAGTTTATATTTAATAAATTATTTTTTTCATTAAAATATATATTTGAAATTTATTAAATGCCACTGTTTTGCCGTATCTAGAGTAACGTACTTGTTTCGATTACCCAGCTAACACGAAATTCAGAAATTTACGAAGAACGTTATGGGGACCTCAGATACACAGATGCAGAAAATTTTTTTTCGTCAAACTTTGTATGGTAATATACGGTATTAAGACGTGGAATTATTAACATTAAACTTTTGTTTGAAAATGCCACCGTTCATTTTTATAGGATGTCAAATTCATCGATACAATGCCGCTTCAGTAAAGCTTCAGTGTCTTGAGGTCTGCAAATTTAGACAGGCCTTGTTTATGATGAATCAATCCGGAATTGAAAGGGAATCCAGTTACTTGCAATTCTTGCGATTAGAATAACAAATTGTATCACAAACTTCTGATCTAAAACAAAACAGACATAATAAATCTTCAACATAATTTGAAAAAGTAAAAAATTGAAATAAAATATTAACGATACTGGATTTGACCATTATCAATGCATGCATTATACGAGTACATCTAGCGCAGCATGAACTGATGCACTCGCTGAAGTAAACTTGGAAATTGGTAAAGGGATCTGTGACTACAAAAATCCATGTGATGAGCTCCTTCTCAATATCTACAGATGCCTAGTGCATAAAGTTGCGAATACATTCAGAATAATTTAATTGTATGTATTAGGTATATTGTGCACTGAGTTGTCTGTTTAAAGAAGTGTAAAGTGTAATTCTACTTTCTCTGGAGACGTCTATTTATGATTAAAAATTTACCTCCCATCATAAAGGTAACTAGCCAACCTAATATTACAGGCGGTGAATTGTTACTGGAATATATTTGGGAAACGTAGCAATTTATATTTTTATAAGACCGGGTAACTAGCTACTGATGGCGGAAGGGAATCCAGGGAAACCGCTGAAGAGTAGAGAAGCCCACAAAAGTAAAGTAAAAGTAAGAATTGTTACTGCATTCCTTCTAAAAACAACGACTGTTCAAAATATTAAAACGCTCATTGTATAAGACTCATCTAAAAAATTAAAGCAGATATCTTAGGAAAAATGAAATTTGAAAAAATAAATAAATATAGCAAGAATAATATTATGATGTATTATTATTATTATTATTATTATTATTATTATTATTATTGTTATTATTATTAGTGGTAGTGGTAGTGGTAGTAGTAGTAGTAGTAGTAGTAGTGGTGATGGTATTAGTAGCAGTAGCAGTAGTAGTAATGACGTTTCGGAAGTCTGTAAATTTACTGAAATAGATTTTGGAAGGGAACAAAAGGAATATGCATGTTGTATTATAGTTGTATGATATAGGCTACTAACTCCAATTCTGAGCCTTGCTATTAAAAAGATGCGTCTTATACGCCGTAAAGTGCGGGATCCTTAATGCTGGGGCAAAGTAAAAGGTTGCAGAGGAATTTTCAATTCGTGTTCAGCTTGTATTACTTATAATAATATAATATAGTAGGCCATGAAATGTGCGATGGAGTTATTTCACTGAACATGTTGGATGAAGTAACATTATTTCATGGTATTCAGAAACGATATACTTTTTATATGCAAAACTATTTAGAAAAAGCGAGCTTTTTATGGTAGTAAATTAACAAACTTACGGTAGTTTATGTTATTTATGTAAATTCAATTTTGAATCTTACTTACTTCTCATATCTGGCATTTTAATGATCAATGTCAGTACCTCCGCACTTTTTACCCCGCACTTAAGTTTCGTTATGTCAATATTCTTAGTCCATCTCCCGTTCATTAATAAAGTAGCCCCTAAATGTATGAAACGTTTCAAATTTGTCAATATGTGCCCGTCGTAAGTCCATGTCTCATCCCTGCTATATACAGATCCATTTTTAAAAGTAATTGTCTTGGTCTTGTCTGTATTAACAGTCATGCCCCATTGACTACAATAATTCTCCAAGCAGTAGAGTTCCTGTTGAAGTCCATTTATTGATCGAGATATCGAAATCAGATCATCTGCATATAAGAATGCAGGTATGGATATCCCGTCTAAATTTGGAGCTTCAGATTCGATTTTATCGACCATCTCTGGTATGTCATCTATGAATATATTAAAAAGAAGGGGTGAGAGTATGCACCCTTATCTAATCCCTCCCACATTTTCCGAAACTTTGTCACGATCTTACTTTACACAAAACTCTACCTTCTCGTATATTGCTGATATAGCTTTAATCATTCTCGACGACATTCCTTTTTTTCCACAGCTTGTACAACAATGCTTCACGTTCTACCGAATCAAATGCGTTTTTTAAGTCTACAAATGCGCATAATTAAAACATTTTCTTAAGAGGTCAAACTTGTCCTGTCCTGTTTTCTCTTGCACTTGCTTACAGACTTACAAAGATTCGTTGCAATGATATACTGACATAAGTATAAAGAAATTATTGTTTGCGTTTTTGTTGAATGTGTGTTCATTACAGTTCTCGTGAAGCGATAATCTTTGCATTCAGAACATATGACGTAGATACATCTATTATTATGAGTTAGGTGTGATCGTACGAGTATTGAAATAAAGTAAGAAGGGTCGGATTTATTTCTAGATACAATCAACAATTTTTCTCTTCGTCATACCCGTGAGCAGCATATCCTACTTGTTGAGAAATGTAGGTGGGAATGAAGCAGCTGGGTGCGATGTGCATACTCCACTCCATCTCGTGCCATGATTCATAAAGAAGGAAGACTCCAGCTTGCTACTAATTGCATGATGTACACGCAAGAACTCTGGGCGTTGCGTGCAGCCTTGTGGTGCAAACATCCACTTGGCTAAACTAAGGAAAACATATAAGTGTAAAACTAAATTTGAACCCTGAGGAGCGTATCCTACAGCCGATGAAGTCCTCATTTATCTGTTACTTCTTCTTTGCTATTAACTTCCTAGATTTCTACGGTTCTAACAGTGAATTTTAAACTGAAATTATAGTCGTGCTAGATATACATTTTGAATGGCTGCTAAGATATCAGACTTATAATGGCAAAAGTGACGAACTGGTTACCTATTCTTTATACGTACAGAACTTCTTTTGTTATGCAGTTTTATTTTATTGTAAGAGTAAAGATTATATTCGAGTCACTAAAAGATATTTAACATTGCTAATAAATATTTTATTTTTTTTTTAAATTACTGTGTATAAGTGTTCTTTCGTATAAATCAAGAAATTTTATTTACAAAACAATAGTTTTTCTTTATGTAGAGAATGTGCAAAAAAAAAAAAAAAGGAATTTAATTATTACATATAGAATAATACAATTTCTATCTTTTTTGCAGTTTAACCTGTTTAGTTTGCCCGGAAAATGTCAACAGAGGAAATGGAGAGCTTTTTTTCTTAATATTATTGTAAATCACTCGTTACATATCACTGATATGCATGAAATTTATGATTGCAAATGAAATATTATTCTTATGTAACTTTTTAAACTGAGTACGCAGTTTTCCTACCACGTCAGGTTTTCATAAAATTGACGGAAGTAGGTTTTGGCCACTTTGTTGAACAATATATAGAATTTTTTTAATGATAAAAAGTGGCAAGCAGTGGATCTTAAAAATACTCTTACCTTATAAAATATGTTATCTTAAAGTTTTTCAGCATGTTATAAAAAGTTGTAGAATGTATATAGCCTACTCGTACATCCTATTCGTATGTACGTATGTATTGTATTGTTTTCTTTTGTATGTGTGTATGTAGCTAACTTATTGCTCGTATGTATATAAGTGTGGTGTTAACTCAGACATTCGAAATTATATTTCCAATATATATATATATATATATATATATTATATTCACATAAATATAAAATCAAAGATCAGAGAACATGCTTGGCAGAACCTAAATATACCGCAACTGTAGCATATAATCACAGTAGCAACTTCGTTCCAAGGCTTTATAAAAGATAATAGCTAAATTCCCAAACATACAATTTCCTAATGCTCCTTGTTTAACAAAAAATCAATTAAAAATTGCTGTTTAGAGAGAAAATTGGAAGTTCAATTATTGTGATAGGTATGTGTTTTTCTTCTTCCTTTTTCTATTTTATTATTTTTTTTTTACTTTCTCCTCTGTTATTTAATAAAATGTCCTAATATTATGTGGAATGCTGCCTGAGCACGAGTATGTAACTTTTTCTGGGAGTGCTAGTGTGTTTTTATATAGAAACAGTATGTATCTCTTGTTCTGGCAATAAATTATTACTATTATTATTATTATTATTATTATTATTATTATTATTATATTTTCACTCGTTCGAAGTTTTTTTAGCAACGCGTCAGATCATGGTTTTGGTACGTCCGTTCTTAATTCGAGATAGAAATTTTTGGCTCGGCTTTTCGAGGACTGGACTCCGGATGGATCCATTCGCTAAGTTTTACATTGGCACATTGTGCACCCCATCTATATATATTCAACATCTGTGAACTCCGACAGGTCGCTCGAGTGGCATTCGTGAACCGGAGAGTGACGGTGTGGTTCTGTCCCCAGACGAGACATGATAAGCCACAGGACTTGGAGCCCCGGGCTCTTCTCTTATCAACATCGTAAACTGTACTGACCTGCAAGATTCCACCCCAGTCTATTTTTAACTACTGCATATAAAGATGAAATTAGGGGGAGAAAGAGGAGGTAAAGGAGAGAGTGCTAGCTGAATGAAAGAGGGAAGCGAGAGTACCTGAGAAAAAGTCCTATTCAACATCTGCTTTGGTTGGGGTCGAAACCGGGTCGCCTGGATGGATGTAAGACCAGCGCTCTAGCGCTGAGCTGAGGTCTTGGTGGCATGACGTATTTACCATGCTGTATGTTGATGATGAAAATATGAAACATTCACAGTTAATTTAATGTTATAAATATTTAAACAGCGATATATACAATTATCTCTTGTTTCAACTGATGCAATGCATTTACGTATGGAAATGAATTATAAATTGTAATATCTCGAGCGCAGAGCAGAAAAGCGTGTTTTTTCTACTTGAGTTACAGGAAGCTCAGTTTATTACGGTATGTGCTAGATGAAATGGAAGGGCTTTATTTTTACACATAGGCTACTTTTGTGCAATTCTAGTTTTTTCTTGTATCTGTCATTGATGATTTATGCAATAATATGCCCTACCCATAAGAGGAGTAATAAAGCGGAATGTAGTTTATTACAGGGTTATTGCAGTATCGTCTGTAGTGTATAAGGTCTTTGCTGAGATATTAGCCAAAAGATTGACAGACAGAGTGGTTTTACGCGGAATAGATCTACAATAGCAAAAATATTTTCGATATGATGTGCACTGGGAAATGTTACGAATTCAATATTAGTATACATAAGTTGTTCAATATTGTGAGGGAATTTCAGATACCTGGTAAGTTAATAAGATTAACTAAAATGTCCCTAAGTAACAGTATAGATTAAAGTGTTCGGATCACTATCAGAAAGTTTTAAGTAGAAAGAGGCAAGCAGACCAATAGCCTTTTTCCACATAGTTTCCAGTTGAACTCGCCGGATTTCGAACTCGAATTACCAGCGTGGAAAGCCGACGCTCTAGCCGTTTGGCTAACGGTGCATCTGGATCTGTTTGTTATTATTAAAGGAATTTCCTGTATTATTATTCGTATTTTATTTTGGATACTTGTAATGCTAATTACTTTTTTTTTTTAATTTCCCAGTAGCCTAGTTTGTTTCAAGTGAGTTAGGTCCTTTTCTGAAATGAGTGGAGTGGGTAAAATGCTCAAATCCACGCCCGTAAATCATAGATGATAGCATGGAGGCCAAGTCTTTGCAAATATTCGTTTGTATTCGGCTCGAAATGTTCGTATTTAAGTTACAACGAGAGGCAGATTTCAGTATAATCAGGTGATGTTTCGACTCATATTTATGTCTTGTATATTCTATTAGAGCATTTTCTTGTGTGTATGAACTTTTACATTTATTATTATTATTATTATTATTATTATTATTATTATTATTATTATTATTATTATTATTACAATGCGAATTGATCATTTTTTACCGTGATGCCGCAAATGATAATATTTATTTACCTATAAACAAACACTCTTCGTAACTGGCGCATGGCAGTGTTGTTTCTGAGAGGCAATAGCTGCTTTACGGTAAGGAAGTAATCTAATCACTTACTATTATTATTATTATTATTATTATTATTATTATTATTATTACTGCTATTGTTATTATAACTGCTAAGCCTACATATTAATATCATAATTACCTCAACAGCTCGATGTGAGCTCCAGCTTCCCTCAGAATTATCCTCCATGACTGCATATCCTTGGCGACCAACCACCATCTCCTGACTCGCAGTTCCTTTAAATATTTCTCCACGCCATCCATTCAACGAAGTCTGGGCTGTTCAAATTTCCTTCTTCCTTCTGGCTTGAATTTCATGATCTTTCTGGAAATTGCACTATCGTTTATTTTTTGGATATGTCCTGTCCATTGCAACTTTCTAACGTTTCAATAGATTTATTTTACGACGCTTTACCAACTGCAATGGTTATCTAGCGTCCAAATGATTTGAAGGTGATAATGCAGCGATATGAGACCAGGATCCAGTACCGAATGTTGTCCAACGTTTGTTCTAATGGGTTGAGTGAAAACTCCGAATAAAACCTCAATCAGGTAACTTGTTCGAACTAAGATTTGAACTGTTACGCGGTGGAAATCTAACTTTTAATTGTGGTGATGTAATGCTGATCTGTAGAGAAACATACTAATATCCCTCCCCTTAACTGTTAAACTATAATTATATTTGATTATATAAACTGAGTTAGGTAAATATAATACCACAGTATAGTCAGAATTTACCTTGTTCTCCTCTACAAACTGATACATATAACGAAATAAAAATACAATTGTTTCAAAAATAAAAATAACTTTACTGCATTGGATACACTTCAGATTTGAAACGTAATTCCGTACATAATTAATTTCTCCAAAAGACATTAACTTTCATGTATCTGTACTATGTCATTGGATAGTGTATTCTATTACAAAACGAAAGTCTTTGCTTTTAGAATTAATTTCGCCATTTTGTATTACTTTACAATTAAATTCATCGTATGATTATTTTATACCATCATTTTGAGATGCATACTATCGTAAATTAATGTAACCAACTGAATCAGACAGAAAAAAAAACTAGACGCATATAATGGCGGTAAGAAAGAGGATAAGTTAAAATGTTCTCTGTGTTGGAAAAGGGAAGAGCATATACATGAAAATATGAAAAATTATATATATATATTTATTATTATTATTATTATTATTATTATTATTATTATTATTATTATTATTAATTTGTAATTCATGGAGCATTAACATAAAATTGATCTTGGAAAACATCCAGATTTGAAACACGTAAATGAGCTCCGCAGGGAAGGCCATAATAACGCCACATCTGTATGTTAATAGAGATAGGAGACTCCATTGTTATAAATCTGAGGAGTTAGTATAAGATAAACATTGACTCTGGAATCATATCAGGACGGGATTAGCTCGCACACATTGCATGTCACAGTCAGCCTTCATAATGAATGAGTACGATATGCTTTGTAAAAGTATGTGATACGCGGGCTTGCATAATGGACGAATCGAGTGTAGTGTGATGTGTTGTACCCAGGAGTTTCGAAGTTCCAGCATTGAACTTTGGCCACTACCAATACATCATCATCATCCCACCCGCCACGAGACCACTTCGGTAGATAATTAATGTGTGCTTTCACTTTCCATTTTCGATGAGAATCTCACCAGATCAAATTATAATGGAACGGTTTTAAAATCAGTACAAGTATTCAGTGCCACTTTGGGTATCTAATTATTATAACAGGCAAGAGTGGTCGGTATATGGAAACGTTAAATTTTAATGAAGCTCATCCAGAATTATGCGGTTCAGTGAGTAGGTTCCGAAACACCCACTCTCTGAAGGGCCATTGCAAAAGATTTTAAAATTCTGCTGACAACCACAAATTATTCAATATTTGTAGCACACTTTCCGAAATGAGTAGCTACTTATAATCCTCATGCAGATACGTCGAAATAATTATTTTGTAAAAACTTACGTTAAAAATTTAAATTAGTCTGTAATCAAATATAATTTATTTGAAATATCTATGTCGTTAAGTAACTGGCCAGTTATCGTAGAAAAATACATTATTTTAAAATAGAACGATCGCGTCATTACCGTCATGAGTTCGGAGTTCATATTCATTTGTTTGTAGGACGTACGTTTCCCATGATGAATTTTGCTTTACCACTGTACGAAGAACTTAAGAAATCTATTTCGGAATTATCACAGAAATACCGACAGGATGCGAATTAAGATTTCTAATGAGGGGGGATAGAATCCTAGATAGAGAATACCATACATAAAATTATTATTATCCTCAATCGATACGGCTCAACGCTTGGTTGCACTGAGTTGCTTGTCTTGCATATTGATCATAATAATAATTATATCCATGAACAGGCTTAAGATAAGATGTATAATTCCTAAGTTATTGATTGTTGTCAGTTTGCCGGTGATAATACATCAATATTATTTTCTTTGATTAGTTTATACTTTACTCGTATTAAAACAATTATATTTTGTGAGGGTGGGATAGAAGTTATCCCTGGCAGAGATGTTAATATGAATTTATGAGAGGGGAGATAACTTTGGAACAGAAGGGGAAATTCCCCATCCCTCCCCGTTAATTCGCACCCTGAGTACCGATACTGTTTTTCTTTGCAATCTCAATACCGAAAGAATGAATTTTCTACATATTCTGTCCCCCCCCCCCACTTGTACATTTTCCGTCTCTGTTTCTCTGTCTATCTAAGTTCGCCCTGATTTTGTTCATATTTATTCACGAGTCCATTCATCCCAAAATAATGTACACGAAATATATGCCTAATGTTTCACAAAAACGATAGGTCATTATACACACATAAAATGACAATTTACTCCAAATCATTTTCTGATGTAACTATTTCCTAGTTGTTTGCACTATAGCTACTTTCATTATATTATAATTTATTTAACTTCTACACATAGATCAGTTATATTTTTGGAGAGGCGGGACTGAACACTTTTTTCATTCATAACAAACTTGAAGCCTAATGTACTTAGTGACTACTGAGGATGGAGGGAAAAATAACACACACACACACACCAGAACTACAGGAATTATTAACAGAGTTATGAGACCCTACCTGGTACAGAAGCACACCAGACTGCGTCTGCAAAATATCTTAAGTTGACTAAGCTAAGGCAGCGAAACATAGACATTAAACATTAAAGAAAAGTTATCAGAGCAGAATAACAGCTTGTAAAATGTGACCATGCGTAGAACATCAAGATATACCAAATATATCTAGAAAATAACACAGACAACGCCTTAAATTAAATCAGTTCTGATATTATTAGACACATCAACCTCAAAGAATGAATTCATATAGGACCATCAAAGATATTTGTATAGTTATACTCTAAGAGGTCGAAGATCTTTAGAACGTCTTGGTTGTTGTTTAGTCAACTGTCCGAAGACAGGTCTGAACCTCATGAGTAATATCAACAAGAAATCACTTATGAGGCAACTAATTCAGGAGATAATGGGGTAGGGTGGCCAATCGCCTTGGTGTAAAGATTTCATGTAAGATTGTAACAGATGTTATGGCCTAATACATGTAAGAAAAAAATTATTAATGATGATGGGAGGAAGGAATGAGGTGAAAGTGAAAGAAATACACAACTAAAGTAAAATAATGTTAACTCAAGAGAATTCTTACCGCGAACCTGTTTCACCCCCCAACAAATAGACTCGTAAAAGGACAATAAAATAATTTCCGTTTCTACAAGTGCTTCTAACTTGGTGGCATACTTATACTAATATTTTTTTTACATAATGAGTCGTTACATTTGTAAAACAAAATAGTTGCACACGAAATATGGTGATTTTTTTAAAATAAAACGCACATAAAATGAATTATATTGTGCATCTCGAAACCTCGAACTGATGGAACATTTATTGTTTGTTATTTTTGAATTAAGGAGGTCGAAATTAGTAAGAGTTTGTTAGTTTTATGTCTGGAGGAAAATGATTGTTGACCAGTGTTAACAGTTCAGAACGATACAATAAAGACAGAAATGGTACATGAATATAATTAATACAATGGATATAAATAATAACGAGAATAATTCAATTAAAGCAATAATAACAAAAAACTAAATTAAAATAATGGGAACAAAATAACAACTATATCAATACAAAGTAAATACTATACCTTAAATGGATCTAATTTAATTACATCCAAATTGGCATATTTTATGCATCTATAGACCGGAGAAAGTGAATTTGAATTTCTGGTGTAAAAAGTGTTTTGGAATCTTAATATCTTTTTAGAAATACGAAGGCTGATATTGCTTAAGAAAGATTCGCAATCACTATCACCCTTGATAACCTTACAAAAAATAAATAATTAAGATCTAGACGTCTGGCAAAGAGACTACAACAATGAAAATATTTGAAGTTAATCTCATAATAAATAAACACAGGAATTGGGCAAAAATCGAAAAACACATAAGGAAATATATTTTCTTTGAATATTATCCAGTTTCACCGAGTCGGCGGAAGTAATGGAATTCCATACAAAATATGCATATTCAAGTTTAGATCTAACCAATGTATAGTATAAAATTAATAGACACATAGGAGTAGCAAAAGAATAAGTTTGCATGTATGTATTTATTCACACTGCAAATGGGTAAATGCCCGGTGGCAGTGGTAGCTAATTACACTCAATAATGACAATAAATACCCACAATTACTAACAAATATAATCTTTTCCGTAATACAATTCTCTGTATCATATATTAAAAGACTATGGTCTGGATACAGATTAGAAATATATTCTGTGGATTCGTCCATCTGCAATAAGAAGCACACGCACTTCTTATTTTTCAAAACTTGCATTTCAATTCTTTCAGCCATGTCGCTTATCCTTCTTTAAATCGTGTTATTGGAGAGAGTTATAGTACATTGGCAACATTAATAGAATCATCTGCAATTTTTCAAATACTTTAGTTTTGTTGTATATTTACTGTAATTTTACATTTAAATATACAGCAATATTATCTCCACTTTATTTTTCAGCATATAATTTTAATAATATTTATATTTTTAAGTTAATACTTATATACCGGTATGTATTTTTCTGTATGTGCTTTGATCCTGGTTGAGTGGAAGAGAAGGCCAGATGGCCTTAACTCTGCCCGGAAAAATAAAACTATTATTATTATTATTATTATTATTATTATTATTATTATTATTATTATTGTTGTCATTATTATACTCTTTTCAGATTACAAAATGATATAATAAGTAAGCCCACATGAAGTACTTAATATTTATGAGTTCTCCTTTTACTCTAATAACATCCTCAACTTTGCATGACATACAATGTTGGATTGTATCACCTTCTGGATGCTATTACTGTGATTCTAATCCTAAATCACACTTTCAAATAGTAGTATTTTAGTTGTAATAACATGTTTAGCCATTTCCCTTGTCACTAGGATCCACAAATTCTCGATTCAGTTCAAATCCAAAGAGTTTCCGGCCAAGGCAAACGAGGGATGTTTTTCTGACATGTAAGGTTTTCACTCTTTTATCAGTGTGGCGAGATGCCCAATCATGGATAAATACATATTCTTCTCGATTTAAAATTCAGTCTTTTAATTGTGGAATTAGTTGTGACACTCTTTCCTGATATCACTGACCACACCATGACCAATGTTGGATAATTCACGGTTCTGACCATGCCTTCACAATTCCATTTCTCTATATTTTTCGTAGGGAAAACATTTCTTCATTTACCATGCTCTGGAAGATTGACTCGTAAGAAAAGCACACCTGAGAAATATATAAACACAGTATGAGTGGTATAAACTATGAAATTCAACAGTATTTACAATAGAGGAGGCAAGACCTGTATGTGACCTTATCATGTGCACTAGCTATATCAAGAGTGGTTTAGCGTGGCTAAGATTAGGACATGGAAGGGTAATAAAATTGTCAACGAAGAAGGAGAGCGCCTTTGTCCACTGTGCGGAGAAAAGGACTCCTCGACACATATTTTATTGCAGTGTGTCGAATCTGAACTTATCCGGAGAAAATATCTACAATCCTCGATGCTAAGTCAGAATAGGAATTGGCTTACATGTCTTGACCTCATGAATAGAGAATGGAAACAAGAGACTGGATTGTTCCTCTTGAAGGCGAGACCTCAGCTGTTGAAGTTTGTGATGAACTGACGAAGGGATACTTAATTATACATTTTTATGCCTGTTTAGGTTAGGATATATTATATAATGTGTTTTGTTTGTGCCATTTTCATTTAGTCTGTCTGTTCGTTTGGAGAGTGGTTGGATATAATTATAGGTGAGGGGGGTGAAACCTACAAAGTAGGACTTGTTTTACACAGCACGTATGGTAAGAAGACCCGTGCATGGGATTCAAGAGAAAATTCTGTTAATATAGTAATTCTGTATGTGTAATATTGCTCAATAAATCCATCTATTTATATCACGAGTGAGTGGGTATGAAGGATGAAGATAGGTTTTAGTCTGAGATAAACTTGTGTGTCGGTAGATTCATATAATATTAACCATCATGACTAGACTTCGTTGAATTGCCACAAGCAGCATGCAATCAGGTTGCCGATGTACGGTAGTATAGAGGAGGTGAGAGACCACCCCAATCTCGTAGTATAAGCAGTTCATGTTAAGAGTTGTGACCGGTCCAAATAGATAGAGCAGCTACAGCTAATGTATACCTATGTAAGCACTTGTTTTTGCATTACTGTGGTTGGAATAGTCAAAGTTTAACATTTGTTCAGTGCAGACAATAATTCAATCAAACATACAATGAGTGTTGCTGTTCCAAATAATTGCCCCTGGAATACCCTTACCCCTGCAGCCAGTCTTCACTCGTTGGGGAACGTGGTTGGATGCTGTTAATTATTATGCAGAACATTACGGCAAAATAATGGAGGTAATTGATGCATTGGATAGCACAGACAGTTCCGCTGTTGCAGCTGTAAACTCATTGTCTTCTGAACAGCTATTGGAAGATATTCTGTTCATTGATTCTAATTTTAAAATCGTGTCCAAAAGCATCATCCTGTTAGAATCGTCTAAACTACAACTCTCAGAAGCCCTTAATATAGTGGATAAAGCATCGTAAACCGTTATCCAAAATAACAATTCATTAATTTCAGAAAAAGTTAAATGTAAGTTGAGAAACATTATTGCTAAAAATTATGCCTATTCACAACTTCGTATTATAAATTATGTACCATCAGATCACAACAAGACATCTGAAGTCGATGTACTAAAAAGTAGCGACTTTCCGTTCTTCAAATATGTACGTATTACATCGTGTGATGTTGAACGTACATTTTCCCAAAATAAAAACTGCTTAAGTGATCATCGGAGGAAGTTACTTTACAATCGCTCGAAATGTACGTAACTCTTCACTGCAATGCACATATTCAAGGATGATGGGAGTATCTTACATTAAATTTTAAGAGTTAATATATCTCACTATAAAATAATTGTGTATTTACATGTTTAGACATTTCCTACTTCAATGGTCATTCATTATATTTCTTGAATGCAGGATACAGGTTTTATTGTAACCGCAGTATACTGCTCAGTGTTTATATCAGAGGCATACTCCATCCTTTGCACGCGCCCTTCTCATACAGTCTATACCGCGTGCGCAGTAAACCTTGAAATTCTTGTGGCAATTCCACGAAGTCTAATCATGACACAAACTCTCTTTCTGATAGCTCATTCTTTCCCCTCTCACACAGCTCACATGTGGGTTCTAATATTGTGGATAGGCCTTTTTTTATTTAAGGTTTTAATTATAGTCCCATTTGACTAGTGTAATATGTAACTAATCGGCACTGTATTCAATGGAGAGAGAAAGAAACTGGTCACCCTACTCCGTTATCTCCTGGCCTAGTTGTCTTGTGTGGTGCTTTCTTGGTATCACTTGTGAGATTTAGACCTATCTTGGGACAGTTGACTGAACAGCAAACAACAAACGTCTAGGTCATTTTACGAATGTTGGCAGGCAGGTGCTGTACAGTTTTAGAAAAAAAATTGTCGCATATATATATTTATTAAATCCCAGAAAGGAGGCAGTGCGCATGATTAGACATACAACGAACAAAACTAATTTCATTACTTCAAATGAGGCGTGTAGTTGCAAAATCAGATACATCACTTTTTTTTTAAAATGAGTTAATTTTATATTTCATATCTTCATATGATTCTACAACTGTTATAGCACTGTTATGCTCTAAAGCCAGATACATCACATGGATTTGTATGATGAAAGAACAGTATTGGTTGCAAAATTTTGGTTCCTTGCAAATGTTTTTCCTTCATACTGAAAAATTATGTTTTAGTGATGTATCTGATTTTGCAACTAAACGCCTCATAATAGCCATTCTCTTGTGAACCAGGTCGTTCGTCCTCTTATCATGCGCACTGCCTCCTTTCTGGAACTTACAGAGTATCTCTGCGACAGAACTTTTTTCTAAGACTGTACATTATTATTGGTACATTGGATTGCACTCGTCTACCAGCCATGTACGATCGGTAGGGATTGAGATTCTGCGAAACATCTGTATTTTTATAGTGTATATGAGAATCAATCTATTATTTACATTTTGTGTAACTAGATTTCTAACTACTTTAAATTGAGGAAAGCACTAAAATCCCCGATCAGAATAGTCGACCCGTAAAAAAATTGCTAAATCAACTGATGCTCCAGCGTGTGAAATACCGCTTGCTAATGGTGGATACATGTTCAACTCCGAGATTTGAGTTGGGGAGCTGCTTAATGCAAGTCCAGTACTTTACTACTGAGCCACTTCGTTCGGTGTAGATAGTGTTATTAGCCGAGATGGCACTCTTTTAAGGTCAGTAAGTGACATTCTTGATGAAGTGCAACATTGCTTTCAGAGTAGACCTGCATGCACTGATCTAGCATTGTCAGCTCAGTAGAATGAACACAAGTACTGTATTTCGAAAAATAAAATTTATGAACTTGTCTGACTATACCAGTTCAAGTAAATGGTCGTGCTTCATTGGCGCCAATATTTAGTCGTAAACGTTTCGCAGAGTAATTAGTAATATAGCTCGCAGTCTTCAGTCGTCTTTGCTAAAAACTTTACTCCACTCTGAGCCATATTTGTCCATGTAATGAGGAGAAAATTAAAATGAACTGATGAATGTTAGTGGGATTACATTCTAAAAGTTGAGGGAAAAGGGGAGAACCCCGGAAGAAAACATCGTTCTCCGATCTTGACAAACATATGTTATTATTCTAGTTAATGTCAGGCACCGAGACCAATGTAATTATCTCGTAGAACTGATCTATCTGGTAAGTACACTTTGACAAGAGGGTGAGGGCAGCCGGTAGCTACTCATTCACACCACACAGCACAGATTCTCTAGCTGTAGGGCGGGACTGTTCCATTGTCATTTACTCATTTTCAGATTCCAGACTGTTTTCAGTTCTATTGCGAGTATTGGGAGAGAGTAATATTCCTATTTTTATCTAGCATAGATGATGAAGGATGGATAGAGCAGAGAAAAATTCTCTCCGGCACCGGGACTCGAACCTGGGTTTTCAGCTCTACGTGCTGACGCTTTATCCACTAAGTCACATCGGATGCCAGTTTCGAGCCGGATCGAATCCCTTCATTTTTAAGTTCTATCTCTCAGTTTTCCTTTTGGTTGCCTATCTTCATTTACTATGTCACAGAATATGTGACAGTGGCATAGTGTCCAGCGCACTATGTACAGAGGTACACTCATTACGAGTGACTAAGTGGCCATGATCCGACGGGATGAGCGCCATCTTGAATCACTGATTACCAGGCTTCGGTCTAGGGACACAGTAACCAGTATGAGGTTTAGACTACACGGAGTATAAATAACGTCATGACCCGTGTCCAGTCACCCGACTGCAACAGCACAGGTGGGTCCGTAATGTGCATTACCGTTGTGTGTAGTAGTGATGGGCGAAGTTGTTCTTTTCCCGGAACAGTTCCGACTGTTCCGGTTCCGAAAAAATACTATGTTCCAAATAACAGTTCCGAAATAACAGTCACCAGTGGTGATGAGTCGGAGTCGTTGAGTCGTTCAAACGAACGGTACAGTACCCTCCCTCTTCACCATAGCAAATAACACCATGCAGCTCACACTGGAGCACTCACAGGCATGACATAGTACACATTCTTATCTATAGATGGCACTGCAATGCACATTCGAATTGATTTTGGAAAATTGCTGTGCATGCGGACAGAACTCAAAAGCTTAATGTTAGTAATTACACAGCTGTTGACTACAAGGACAGAATACAACACTTTGTTTTCGTACATAAAGTTATAAAGACATGGTAGCCAAGTAAAAAAAAATAATATAACATTTAAAACATATGGTATGTAATTTCTGTTCTCTCTATTACATAATAAAAAAAAAACAAATCATTAATTTTTAATTTTACTTTTCTTAATGCACAGTTATAATAATAATAATAATAATAATAATAATAATAATAATAATAATAATAATAATAATAATAATAATAATAAATATTACAATTTCATAAATAAAAAAGATATATATTGGCAGTACTGAAACCTGGAAACCCCGCAGTGGGTTAGTAAAATGTTGGAATCGCATCTTTACCAAAGTGTAATTTAAACTTCGCATTAAACCTCGCTCTCCAAATCAGTACTTATATGGGTAGTTTCCAACAAATAATGCTACAACATTTTTGTCGTTCT
Organism: Periplaneta americana; assembly: GCF_040183065.1. Taxonomy (NCBI): domain Eukaryota; kingdom Metazoa; phylum Arthropoda; class Insecta; order Blattodea; family Blattidae; genus Periplaneta; species Periplaneta americana. The sequence goes on along the minus strand of NC_091118.1, from coordinate 127,421,428 downwards.
TTGATAACAGAGAAGATAGCACAAAAACTTGTGCTTGTCAGACTTAACCTCAACAAACGACATACAGACATTGTAACTAAACCACTCATTACCATTTACGACTTTAACCTTTGTATAGAATCAGCTGATCAATTAATTAATAATAGTATGCGTACTTTATGACTTTGTAGAATGTTTATAAAACAGAATTAGTCAACTAATGGTGAAATAAACCATAAAGCGGGAATCAATATTACAGATTATTGAATACTTACTATAACATTACAGATGATTGGCCAGTCTTACAAATGTTGATATTAAAGTTCGCGCCACCGCAAGGATTTCAATGTCCATGCGCCCCCCTCCAACCACGTGAGAGTTTCAAGTACAGTGTAACTGCAGCTGTCGTTGGTTCATCGGAACAAGCTCCGACGTTCCGACTGTTATCTCGGAGTCGGAACATACCTTGTGCAACGCGGTACTGCGAGCCCGCAACAGCTGGGCAAGTGAGCAGCTCGGAGTCGGAACACTGTTGTTTCGGAACAGGAGGTTCCGACCTACTGTTCATTTTTGCAACAGTTCCGAGGGAGTCGGAACATACCTTGTGCCACGCGGTACTGCGAGGCCGCAACAGTTGGCAAGTGAGCAGCTCGGAGTCGGAACACTGTTATTTCGGAACAGGAGGTTCCGACCTACTGTTCATTTTTGCAACAGTTCCGAGACCGGAACAGTTCCAAAATAACTGTTGTGTTATTTTTTACCCATCTCTAGTGTGTAGGCCTATTGCTGCTTGGCTGCGGTACGTGTAACAGGCTTCGGCGTAGGGACACCTGATTGAAGGTTACAACTCACGTTAATACTTTAATGGTAGACATTTATTGTCTACACTAGGATTGTACTGTATATACTGCATCTGTAAAAAATGAAATATATTTTGTGCCGTACTGTGACGACTGTTTACATGTTGAGACACGAAGTAACGACGGGTTTTATCCCACTCCACTCGACCAACACAACACAATACTATCGTTGTGCGTTCTGAACTTCATGCGTTTCTGTGCCCAGGACCGAAGCCTGGTGATTACTTAAGCATATCATATTATTATGATGTACTGAAGTACATATATTTCCGCACAGGAATTCTGCGTTACCATATGATGAAGGATGGATATAACAGAGAAAAGCCACCGGCGTGGCTTAGTCGGTTAAGGCGCTTGCCTGCCGGTCTGAAGTTGCGTTCGGGCGCGGGTTCAATCCCCGCTTGGGCTGATTACCTGGTTGGGTTTTTTCCGAGGTTTTCCCCAACCGTAATGTGAATGCAAGGTAATCTATGGCGAATCCTCGGCCTCATCTCGCCAAATATCATCTCGCTATCACCAATATCATCGACGCTAAATAACCTAGTAGTTGATACAGCGTCGTTAAATAACCAACTAAAAAAAAACAGAGAAAAATTCTCTCCGGCACCGGGACTTGAACCCGGGTTTTGAGCTCTACGTGCTGACGCTTTATCCATTAAGCACGGAAATATTATATGTACTTTGGTACATCTTAATAATAGCATAGATGAGTTGATATCTAGATAGTATTTTAGCGATATGTCTGATTCACCATGAAATTATCTGATATCTACCTTACATTTTGAAAAGCATAAAAAATCCCAAACATATAATTGCTCAAGCGGGATATGAACGTACTTCTGAGTCCAGCTCGTCACACTTGGTTATGCTGGTGATTTCCTCTTCTTAAAATAACCACTTCTGGCTAGCTCTCATATAATTGTGCTCTATACCAAAGTTTATTTTTTACACCTAGTCCTTCATTCAAGTTGGTAGTTGAATTAATCTCACGACCGATTAAATCGACTGAATTGCAGCCTGCCAGGCCCTCAATTTATGAATTTAAATATCGCATCTGCTTCTCTTGGCAGGCTTTTATCTCTGCCCCTATTATTATTACCGCTGTTAAAATTGTTTTGTGCGATATTCCAATGAGTGATATGATGTGTTCGTATTACGCTAACAATATGTGGTACAAAATTTGATGGAAATTGATTTTTCACTCTTTTGTAGGGTTATTGGACAAGGGAGGTCACACAGTTTTGTTATCGTAATTAATCATCATTATGACCATCATATTATTATTAGCGCAATTGCCCTCACTGCTATACTTTCACTCTATGACATCAATCATGTGTTTGTTATTATTAACTTTAATAAATTTTCAAATATTTTGTCTATTTTAATGAAACTCTACAGCAATATTATGTAATTGAAAGACACTTAGCGCATTTTCATGGTATCATCTGTAACAAGTACAATATGGCGAAGAGCAAATTATCTAATATGCATGCAATGAACGTTAATTTCGATATTAAATTAATCAATTCTTTAGTTATAAAAATCTTTTAAGTTTTCAACATGGTCCATCCCATGCCATTTTTACGAGAAATAAAAAGAAAATGTGTGCCGCGATGTATAACCATTTTGTATCAAATTTGCACTTACAATAAGAATAAATGAATGAATTAATTGATTAAAATTAATTAATTAATCAGTGAGTGAATGAATAAATTAATCAATGAATGGAATTACTTATTAATTTATTATTGGAATGCATTACTTACTTATTAGTGCATTATGAATCAGTGGAATTGTTGGTTTGTTTTAACGAACAAAATTTACATAAGAAACAAACACAAAACACAATACGAACATCACAACAAAATTGCAATATGGAGCAAAATAAAAAATAAGGAGCCAGTATAAAACAAATAATAGAACATAATTTTAAAATAATAGGCGTAATACAGTTACAAAAATAACACAAATGAATCGGTTTTTTGAGTAACCTCTTAAGTCACGTAATGCAAGTTTTGGGAAAATAAAAGAAATGCATGAGTTAAGAATAAAACTGGAATGTTTGAAATGAGAAAAGTTGATAAAAACATAACGAACACTTCTGTATGCGTACGAACATTTTTTAAGTAGAATATGACTCGACTTCATTTTTGAAGATGTTATACCGAATCCTGGAAGAATTAAAATATAAACTTCTGGAGGACCAAAAAATCAGAAAGATGGAATTATATTTATTATTTGGAATTATTAAAGGGTAATTTTGAAATGGAGATTATTTCCTTTCTTGTGGTTGTGGCAGCTATAACTAGGAGAGCTCAAATTCCATTTTCGTTTGACTTATGGGATTATTAGAAAATGGAAAATGTTGCTGAGGTTTAACGACGTTGGAGAATTGAATTTGGAACAACACCACCAACAAGGTTAGCAATCACAAGAATTCGAGACAAGTTTGAAGTCCATGGAACGGTGCAAGATGCAAAGAAGGGACTGCTTGGTAGAAAGAGAATTTCCATCTACAACGCAACTGTTGATGCATTGATGCAGGCTTTTGCACAATCCCCAAAGAAGTCTGTGAGGCAATGTTTTTGCGAGATTGGTATTGAAAGATCCAGTGTTCAAACAATTTTGCGGGCTCAAAAATGGAATCCTTATATCCCGAGACTTCTCCATGCACTAAATGAGGACGACCCAGATAGGAGATTGCAATTTTGTAAGTGGTTCATTGATATGTGTGACGAAAGGGAAGATTTTCAAGATTTAATTGCTTGGTCAGATGAAGCCACATTTAAACTTAATGACACAATTGACGCAAAAACCGTTCCTCAACAGTTTCATACTTAAGGATATAATGAAGTGTTGATGACATTTTCATATCATAAGTTTCGTCTACAATGAATGCATCAAAAATAAGATTCGTAGCCTCTATACTAGGGTGTGTCAGAGAGCCTATCTTGGCCTATGATCTCGGCATGTCTCGTTACTGTTTCTCGCCAAAGCTTTAACGGCCGGCTAAGGATTTCTTGCCCTTAGGACGATAATTCAATATTTTACATGGAATGCTAGATCGAAGCATTCTGTTTACATGTGATTTCCAATTTTTCTTATAATTTTGTAGCTAATCTGCGATTGGTTCAATCTGTAGTTCCTTCACAAATTCGCATGTGGTCCAGTCCTGCGTATCTGTATCTATATTAATACTACGAACTGTCCAGGCCTCACTTCCATAACATAATATAGGTCTGGCCAATGTTTTGTAAATTCTAGTGTGCAAGTTGTTCATAGTTTCTGACATATTCCATTATTCTAACAAGTTTTCTTAGCCTTCTTGAGACTACAATAACATGGGATATTATTTGGGGAGGCCGAGACGTAGATGGGAAGATAATATTAAAATGGATTTGAGGGAGGTGGGATATGATGATAGAGACTGGATTAATCTTGCTCAGGATAGGGACCAATGGCGGGCTTATGTAAGGGCGGCAATGAACCTCCGGGTTTTTTAAAAGCCAGTAAGTAAGTAAGTATTATTTGATTTTCTCTCCTAGTAATTTTATAATAATAATAATAATAATAATAATAATAATATTATTATTATTATTATTATTATTATTATTATTATTATTATTATTATTATTATTATTATTATTATTATTTAATCTAGCCTATTACAGATATTTTTTGTTGTACTATAATTGGGACGTTATAAATACAAAGGAACTGAGTAATCTCACGTCACCTTTCTTGAACAAAAAATTAAATGCACACTTATAAACATTGAAGAGCATACTTTTGTCAATATCACAAATAAATAAAACATATGCTCCCAATCTTAAGAAGCACTCTTTGATACAAACGTGTAATCTGATATTCACTCTCTGAACTGTAGAAATGTAGATACAGTGACTGAAATAACTTGAATTAATATTTCTCTTCGCCTGGTTGGAATTTGCATGGAAAGCAGTGGGAAAATGTGGCCATTTCAGCCTATACATTTCAATTTACAAAGATGGAAGCCATGCTTAGAGCAGAAATTGTTGTATAAACATACTTCATATTATGACTACCTAGTCTCTGTTCCGTTTGTAATAAATTTAATGCGTTGTTTAATGTAAGCGTGAGTGAAGAGCGTATTAAAACGACTCGACTCAAGTACACATGGAATGTGCCAACATAATTTATGGCTTTTGATACAAGGAAACGTCTCCACAGCACGACCCAACCCTCTGAACACAATAAATTATAGATATTATCTATGGGTGTGTGATGTATTCGGTGTAAGGTAAATGCAACCATATAGGCTCGCGAAGCCAATTAACATGGAAACATTACGAGCAGTGTGCCATGTATCACTCTTGTGGGAACAGTGACAATCATATCCCAACAGGAACCAATTACGTTAGTGGTTAATTAACAAAGGCACAAAGGTCGCAACCGGCACGCATGTAGTCGTGGTGTGGAGTGACTGTTGTCTCAATGTCAATGGAGGTGTGAAATTTCATATAAATTTGCTAATGGTCATTTCTTGTATTGCAATGTATTCATTTCACATATAATGAGGAGTAAGTTAACTGTATGTGAAATATGTGAACTTATGTGTCATTTGCATAACACTATTTAATCTTTCACTTTCATCGCAGTTTTAAATTATATTTTTACTCTAGTTTTAATGAATTTTAGAATTTGACTTTGATGTAAAAATTGCCTATGCCTCTGTCTAAGTTAAGACATGTCTATGAGCCTGACGCCTTAATTTTTTATAACGTTTGTATTTTGTTGCGGTTGAGTTCTTTAACATATAGGGTCAGTCAGGAGGAAAGGACATGGTGTGAGGGGTGATGATATTTGTGATTCTGGACAAGAAAGTTTATATGAACATATGCCCTGTTCTTAACAGTAGCTGACATATAGCTTTTTGAAAATCACGGGCTTCAGTTTCATGTCTTTCATTAGCACTCACATGCAGACGCAACCAAAACGACATTAGGTTGTAGTAGGATCAATGAAACATATCCTGGGCGTTTGATCGCTCGCGGTGGAGTCATTTCTTGGCCACCGAGGTCACCCGATCTTACTCCATCGGGTTACTGTGTGTGGGGTTGGCTTAAGAGCGAAGTCTACAAGCGCAAAGTGGAAACAAGGGAAGAACTTCATGCTCGCATTTTACAGGCTTGTACTCAAGTAAAGGAATGTCCGAATCAGCTCAGATCAGCAACACAGCAGCTGTCTACAAGAGCTGCAAAGTGCATTGAAGTTGTCAGTGGACTTTTTGAACATGTTCTGTAAAGAAAAGTACACAATTTAACAGAACGTAAGGTAACAGTATTTTAATTTACTATCACCTGCACTTTTCCCGTTTCTCATTGTTTCCATTAGTTTTCGTCGAAACCGTTAAGAACAGGACGTATGTTCATATAAACTTTTTTGTTCAGAATCACCAATATTATCACCCATCAAACTAGGTACCTTTCCTCCTGACTCACTCCGTATATTATGTTGTTGATCATCTCATCCATATACTCATTATCAAAGGACGGATCAGAGTGACTGTTCTTACAAGTTTACTAACCATTTACTATAGTCTGTTTATGTTGAAGCAGAGACGGTGACTCCAGAAGTACACAACGGGCGCGTACCTGCAATGTCCGTACAGTTGTGTCAAAAGAATGCGTACACTGTGCTGTACATGACGGCTGTGAATTTGTGCTCCGTTATAAAACACTACATTGTACTTACGTATAAAGTGAATACTACATAGTCTGTGCATTGCAGTGGACAATAATACACATGCGGAGATTGTCGAAAGTGAACGTTCTGCCTCTCTCACTTAAAAAAAAAAATATATCGTGAGAAACTCTTTTCGACATCGCAAGAAGTAATAGGTGCATACGAATACTGTACTATATCAGGAATATTAATATCATTGTCTGATATTACATTTCTTCCACTTTTTGATCTGGAGGGCTCTGTTTGTTTTTGCAGCAACACATCTCGCACACCACACATGATTGAAAAACCATTATTTTTTGCTAACACATTCTGAAGTTTCTCGTTCACTTTTATCGTAACTTCCAGCTTTGGTTTCCTTAAGTTTTACAGATATTTCTTCTATATGTTTATAGCCTTTGGCATGTGTAAATCAGATGTTTGTAACAACGTGATGGCTTTCGGTAAGTGATAAAAGTTATTCTGTATGAAATCTAAACTGCTCGCAAGATCATCTGAAATTAGGGATTTTGCTATTTCAATAAATTACATGTGCCTTTGTAGAATTTTAACTATTGATCACTTTCACAATTTGAACATAATATGTGGCATAATAGAAGGCAGCCTCCATCCAACTGCCCCAACTTGTTATTAGGGGTTTGGTGGAAGGGGAACCCTGGGAACAATTTCCTTGAATTTTTGTATTCGGGAAGGTTCTTTCAGAAAAATTTTCTTAACATTGCCTATAAAGCTATTGACGTCGCTATAAGAAGAGCGAATTACTTCCGCTATCCTATGGAGTCAATGTGCTAAGCAAGTAAGGTGAACCAACTTAGGATATATTATTTTTATGTCCTTGGCCCCTTTATCATATAGGGCGCAGCATCTGTGACTAAAAGAAGTACATTATTATACCTGATACCAGTAGGACATAAAATACTCATGGCATTAGAAAATAGAGTTGCCATTGTTGTGTGGTTCACATTTTCTATCGTCTCACACGTTAGTACATATTTCTTTCCAGTAGAGTTAGGTATAAATGTTCCTACAATTACATTTGCATCCGATGTTGACGGATTCTCTTGTATGTATTCCCTGTGATGTCTGCTGTTGCAATGCCTTTCTAAGTGCCATTTTTTCGTAGCTCTTAACGTCACTTTACATATATTATACGTAATTATTTCTCCTTCACTGCTGAAGATATTACCTCCGAACTGGTGTACAAGCGTTCACTTTTTCACTTTGTACACGTTTTTCCTTAGGCATTCTGACAATTTATAAATAACAACACAAATAGCACACGCTTGTTCCTAATTGCTCTGTTTAACTATAGGTCCAGATATATAGGATACGTCGTATTCCCAAATAATAATTTCGCATTTGCTTTCACTAGTAGTAGCATACGCCACCTGTTTGCGAAGAGGAACGTGATGTTCCTACTGCATACTGTATAATTCTTTACCCACTGTCTGTACCTAGGGAACATGTGCCGAGACATTCTGCTCTCTGCATCAGTAACATGAAGCCACGGAACCTGGTCACTCTGATCCGCCCTCTGCTCATTATTATAGTTATTCTTTGCGCATATTTTTGTTTCTCTCATTGCATAATAGTAGTGATAAAGCTTTCTGCAATTTTAAAATTGGAAAAAAAAAAAAAAAAGGTTGCCCTTAATCAGCAAAATTTTTAGCTGATTAATTTTATAAATTGTACTGAAATAAATTATAAATGTTCACTAGAATATTCCTTTTATGAAGCCTTTTTATCCCATTGATTTTGCAAAGTTTCATAACTTTAGTTGTACAATTATAAATCTCACCGAACATGTTCCCTTATTAAGCAGTTCTTTTAACTCATTGATTTTACCACCTTTATACAGACATACCGGTAATTAAGACACGCCCATTCTGATCGACAGATGAACTAATTTACACAGATTGAATCCAGTTTATTGCTATAAAAGAACTTTTACAATAAAATTATGAACTGAAATCTTTGAATATATTGCGGTTTTATGTATAAAATTTAATAAAGTATTACAATATAATTTTAAAAACATAGAAATCAGTGAACAAAATTTCCGATGAACAATCAATTGCCGCTCAGATAGCCATTTACAAAATACGTATGTATCGCATTACACAATTACACGAAAACTCTACTTGCATAATTCAAAACAGGTCAGAATTTAAAAATAAATTTTGCCTGGAAATGAACTAGGCTACTTACATAACTTAAATTTCATTATGTACGGGAAAAAGTCGAACTGTATATTCTCGTACACTGATGTCCACAAGAAATCGATTTGAATTATGTCTGTTTCAAGAAATTCCCGTACCGTGTGAACGGGCCCAATATTACTTATGTGTCTTAAAAACTGATCTATGTTTCATCTTTAATCATGAATGAAAGATGAAGTAAATTATTTTCAAATAGCCATTTAATATCATATACAGTATACAATACATTCAATTCATACTATAAAAGCGCTAGAAGAATATAACTAATAAAATAAACTTCAGTATGTTTACTTAACATATCACTTTAATTTCTTCCAAAGTAAAATTCTTAAAAAGATCGTAATTTATATGACTTTAAAAAGTATAATTTGCTTTAATTAATACCTTTAGGAGTTGAAGCGTCTGGGTTACTTGCACAAATTAATGTCAGGTCCATCTCTCGAATGTGCAAATGATCAATTTGATTGTAATAGCTCGATCCATCCGATGGGAAATCTATTCATTATTCTTTAATTTTGTATGTATACTGCAGTTATAATTATTCGTCCTGTGTATTTATATTATGAATTTTCTTAAATAGTCCATCACTGGAAATTTACACACCAAACAACGTTCTTAGCCAGTAAATTACTGACCGCAAGACATTGGTTTCGCTATGAGTGAGTGAAATGTACAGTAGTGGCAAAAAAAAATCGGACCAATCCTTGTAGCTGATTTCAGAGCCTTGTTCACTCCAGATCACGATAGACTGGTAACTAAGACTTTCGTGGTTCGAATTCTACCTTCTTTTGTTCCTTATTCAAATTTATTCCCAATACTTTTCGATTGGTGGTAAAATTCATGTCTGAGAATAATAAGTTAATTAAGTAGTAAAATATCGCTGCAATCAAAAAGAGTTGGGAATTAATTTGAATAAGGAACAAAAAAAAAAAAAAAGTTTCCTTCCTGGGCAGGATTCGAACCACGAAAGTCTAAGGGCCATAGTCATAGACATTCTTAGCGCGGGCTTCCGGGGGATGATCAGCGTTTTTCGTATTCATAAACCAGTATTAGTGATAGGATATGATTTGAATTCTGTACAAGTACCAAGTGGATAGCCGGGGCTAGTATAGCACGATCGTAGCGCGTGCTGCGAAATGTCTATGAATAGCACCCTAAATTACCAGTCTATCGTGCTCTGGAGTGAACAAGGTGAAATCAGCTACAAGGGTCGGTCCGGTTTTTCTTTTGCCACTGCAGTACATAAAGTGGGCGGAACTTGCAGTGTTACGTAGTGATTTAGACAGATAGAATGATTTCAGGAAAATATATAAGGAAGTGTTGTGTTTCACCTCATTGCATGTCACATGACGTCATCTAGTTTTCAGATTTCTTCGACAAGTGTATGGCTTGGTAAAAGTGCTATTCGTATGACATAATAGCCTTTAGCAAGCTTCTCCTGTCTTCTAAGCATGTACATCTCCCTTCTGACTCCTAACTCGCAATACAACGCGACAAAAAAACTCTTTCATAGAGAACACTTCTCGTAGGCTTTTCATTCCTTCACTCCCGTCGGCAGTGAAATCGTCTGTCAGGAGTTGTTGAGATTGGTAATACGTGACATCTCGACAGAAGTGTGTCCTGGATCAATTTCCGTTATATCCTCTATTCCTATTTCTTTGAAGATTGGTTCAGAGTTCGAAAGAAGACGGAAAAAACGAACAAGTTCCTGCTGTATATAGTCAAATCGAGACCGTGTTGGTAGTAGGTTGTGCTTTGTGAATACAATGACGAATTCGATTCGGACGGAATAACGTGTATAAAACAGAAATTAAATTACGTATCTAACAGAATTCGGTGTCAAATTATAAATCAATATACAAATAAGAGATTTTAAGCAATAAAAATGAATGCATTGAATATAGGCACAGGAACGAGGTAAAATAGTACAGGTATCTGTCACGGAGGTGCATGGTTTAATGAAGGTAGAGCTCCATACTTTCATACGTCCAGACTGGGAATTTTGGATCCTGATTCTAAACACTAGGTATACTCGTACAGTCACTCTAGCCTAGCCATGAGCAGTAGTGTGTTATTGTGTCGGCATGCAGCGAGAGTAGTAGACTATACAACGTCTCTAGGTGCAGTCGGGACACCTAACACCTTCAAAGTTGTACTTATTCCCAAACACCCTTCACAAAAAAATGTACGAGTGCATTGTTTAGAATGAGCAAGACCGTATTTCTATTTACAGTATAGATTTAATTCATAATGAATTAAAAATAAACAACATGAATGAGTATGACAAACATGAAAATAATACGTAATATAGGCATAAGGTTGCAAACTAATATTTACAACGTACAGTAGTAGCAAAAAAAAAAAAAAACCGGACCGACCCTTGTAGCTGATTTCAGAGCCTTGTTCACTCCAGAGCACGATAGACTGGTAACTAAGACTTTCGTGATTCGAATCCTGTCTGGGAAGGAAACTTTTTTTTGTTCCTTATTCAAATTTATTCCCAGTACTTTTCGATTGCAGCGATATTTTACTACTTAATTAATTTATTATTCCCAGAACATTAATTTTAACAGCAATCGAAAAGTATTGCGAATAAATTTGAATAAGGAACAAAAAAAAGTTTCCTTCCGAGGCAGGATTCGAACCACGAAAGTCTTAGTTACCAGTCTATCGTGCTGTGGAGTGAACAAGGCTCTGAAATCAGCTACAAGAGTCTGTCCGGCTCTTTTTGCCACTACTGTACAACCCATTTATTGCAATTATAAGAAAGAAGACATTATGCATATTAGCATGATATTATTGTGTGTTTTTAAGTTTCATGATAATTATGGCTGAAGTTTTTTGCAATAAGCAATAATGTGCGGTATATCCCAGAACGTCATTAAAATGCTCTCATGTTTTTCAGTTACGCAGATATTGTATTGAGAGAAAGGTCTTTGCACATAGCATGACGTGGTAGGGGCGAACTGGGCCCCTCTGATACTTTTGAGATATAATGCTGCTACTTTCATTATACTGCTACTTTTTGGCATGGCTAGAAATGATGATTGTGTTTGTTTATGGCTTGGAAGTATCATTGAAATTCTGTTAAATAAACATATTGGAATTGAACGAGTTACATCTGCTCCTTGTCTATGCGGGTGACGTAAATAAGTTAGGAGAAAATCCACAAATTATTAGGGAAAACACGGGAATTTTACTTGAAGCAAGTAAATAGGTTTGGAAGTAAATCCCGAAAAGACAAAGTATATGATTGTGTCTCGTGACCAGAACATAGTACGAAATGGAAATATGATAATTGGAAATTTATTCCTTGAAGAGGTACAAAAATTCAAATATCTTGAAGCAACAGTAACAAATACAAATGACACTAGGATGGAAATTAAACGCAGAATAAATATGGGAAATGCCTGTTATTATTCGGTTGAGAAGCTTTTGTCATCTAGTCTGCTGTCAAAAATCTGAAAGTTAGAATTTATGAAGCAGTTATATTACCAGTTGTTCTGTATGGTTGTGAAACTTGAACTCTCACTTTAAGAGAGGAACAGAGATTAAGGGTGTTTGAGAATAAGGTTGTTAGGAAAATATTTGGAGCTAAGAGGGATGAAGTTACAGGAGAATGGAGAGTTACGCAACGTAGAACTGCACGTATTATATTCTTCACCCGACATAATGAGGAATATGAAATCCAGACGCTTGACATGTAGAACGTATGGACAAATCCAGAAATGCATATAGAGTGTTAGTTGGAAGGCCGGGGGGAAAAGACCTTTGGGGGGGGCCGAGACGTAGACGGGAGGGACGGATTTGAGGGAGGTGGGATATGATTGTAGAAACTGGATTGATCTTGCTCAGGATAGGGACAGATGGTGGGCTTATGTGAGGGCGGAAATGAACCTCTGGGTTCCTTAAAAGTCATTTGTCACTAAGTAAGAGACAGAGGAATGTTGGACGTAAGACATAATGCTTAATTTACAAATAAGAACTGATATATTCATATATACATACAGATACTCAGTACAGACCTAATAAATGGTTTAAGTAAAAAAAAAAACTATAAAGAATATACATAAGAAATAATACTAGAAAACAAAGTATATAACGGTCTAAAAACAAAAAATACAAAAGACATATTTAAATGGTCAAATCAATTGACACAGTCTCACCTTTTAGGTCATAGGCCTAACTCGACAAATACGTATTAGAGATATTACCATACACTTTTTTTTTTTTACTTCCTAACGTATAGACTATATTGCCCCTTAATGTCGCAGTACTTTGTACTTGTGCTTTTTGTCCACACCTGTGGAGTAACGGTTAGCGCGTCTGGCCTCGAAACCAGGTAGCCCGGGTTCGATTCCCGGTCGGGGCAAGTTACCTGGTTGAGGTTTTTCCAGGGTTTTCCCCTCAACCCATCAGGAGCAAATGCTGGGTAACTTTCGATGCTGCACCCGGACTCATTTCACAGGCATTATCACCTTCATCTCTTTCAGACGCTAAATGACCTAAGAAGTTGATGAAGCGTCGTAATATAACCTACTAAAGTAAAAAAAAAATACTTGTGCCTTCAATATTGACAGTGGGAAATAAAGAAATGTAATTTCGTGGAGTGTAAGGAAATCATATTTGTTTAGCCTATAATATGTAATATTTCTTATGTGAATAAAAGTAATAATAACTACAGTTATAATTATTTCATATTATTATTAATTTTTTCCCTAACTGAGACTTTTGTTTAAATATCCTATTTATGACTTACTGTATGTCGACTTCATTTAATGTAAAATTGAATGAAACTTTTCAAAATGTTATTAACAACTAAATCTTTCTCAGTATTACATTTATTCTGAAGAAATGCTTCTTTCTGACGAGCGTTGGAGCAGATATATAAAAGTATATTAGGAAATACAGTGAGCCACCGTCAGCTAAGGCACTTACCTGCCGATCCGAAATTGCGCTTGGGCACGAATTCGATTTCCGCTTGGGCTGATTACGTGGTTGGGTTTTTTCCGAGGTTTTCCCTAATACTAAGGCAAATGTCAGGTAATCTATGGAGAATCATCTGCCTCATCTCGTAAAATATCTCACTATCACCAATTCCATCGACGCTAAATAACCTCGTAGTTGATACAGCGTCGTTAAATAACCAAGTAAAAAATACAGTGAACTCTGTTCGAGGATGATCACTAGGACACGACCTTATTCATTTTCCTTTATTTTCTTCGTTTATTTCTTCTCCTTTGTCCTGGCAGCGATCCCTTTGGAGCTCCGCTTTGCTCTGTCTCGCTTCTTCTATCTGATCTCAGAGAGTGTCCGCCCTCTGATTTATAGCACCGATATAGCTCGCGAACTAACTCAAAGCCTTCGCTATCCAGTTGCACACATCCAACAAGTTCTGCTTGTTTTCAGCCATGTCCAGTATGTCCACACTTGAAGTTCCAATGGTGGAAATGTTCTCTGAATACGTACTGAAAACTTCTTGGAGAATCTGCTTATTTGCAGTGACAAAGACTTCAATATAGAGATATAGGCCTATATACATAGTGGATTAAAAGTCGCTTTCTCTAAACACTGCCTTACATTTAATTACATTCAATTCCCATTTCACTACTCTACTCCAACCACGAGAAAGTCTTTGGGGAATGAGACGAGGCGGGGTAATGCTGTGAATGAATGTTGATATCATAAGATGTCATAAGGTCACACACGTGGGTACTCGCTATGTCTATTGGCTAGCTCTCTCAGCACAAAGAATAACATTGATACATACATATTGATACTACCCTAGTTACAAAATTAGATCATTGTTAATCTCCTGGTCTTTTAATCTCTCCATACAGGAAATAACATATGCAGGAGAACGCATGGTTTTTAAACTGACGTTATAACGGTAATATTATTTACTTCTCTCCAATAGATGACGTAATAGTAAGCACATTCCTTTCGCAGTTGATCTTCTGGTTGGAGAACAGTACACATTCCTTTACAGATTTTATTAAAAATAGAGGCCATGTTTCTCGATACACAATTCACAACGTTTAGAAACTGATTTACTGATGGCAGAACATAATTCACGATTTTCATCGATTTTCACGAATGACTGTTCGATAATCTGTTGCAACTGATGCAGATCCTGCGGTTTCTAAGCAAACACATATTTTTTCAGGATACCCCTGAGCGAAAAATCACATTTTGTCAGGTCGCACGATCTGAGCGGCCATTTGTTGTGCCACGACTGCCAATCCATTCATGAAATAACTAGTTCAAGAAGTCCTTCACACCTACACCAAAATGAGGTGGTGCTCCATCCTGTTGTCATATCAACTGCATATCGGCAAAACAAAGGCTGTTTTCAAGACATGACAATGGAAAAGCAGTTGACGCACGAACATGATTGCTAACCCACCACTTATTACACCAGCTACCGTCAGATGGGATCAGTTTAGTACACGTTTGGAAAATTTTATTCCTGCAGAAGACAATGTTCTTTCTCAACCCAATTTAATTTTTTTGTGAAAACTTCAATCCTAATAATGAATTTAAGCTGTTGTGCAGGGCTCTACATGCAATACAATGGTTACAAATTTTTGTTTGTTTGTACTAATGTTGCCCTATCAAGTGGGGTCAATTTAGTACAAGCTGGTTTTCCTATGAAAACGCATAGGCAGAGACTTGATACTATTCTCATCCCGTCAGAAACATTTCTTTATATTGTCAAGAGATACAAGAACAATTCTTGGTAGAAATAGAACATTATTATTATTATTTTTTTTTTTTTTTTGATTTTCAAAAATATTTGGCAACGAATTTATAAATTTACCATTTCCTCTATAAAAGTCACAAAAATAATAGAAACAACATCAAAACAAAGAACAATCTTTGTTTATCACATAGTAGGTACAAAATGCTGAATAAATAAATCTTCTAGGTGAAAATATCTATAAACCCGCCTCTTCTTTTAGCATTGACAGTCCTTGACAAAAAATTTCGTTCCTCTTCTGAGATGAAACTGGTCCTCCATCCACTACGATTCCTGATCCACTACGATTCGCGATTCCTGATCTTTTTCATTTCAAGAATTAACATGCTCACTGGAATTTCGTACCTCTGAACAAATAGGTAAAGGGAATATAAATTTGTATCGCCTAGTTCGTTTCCAGATTAAATTACGGGAAGACCACATACAGATAGAACATTGATAAAACACTACCAACCTTTTAGAAGCCTCAGGAAACTGATTTTCCCTTCCTTTATTTGATCTAGAGCGTCTAGAAGGGTTTCTCTTGTGTAGTTTCGATAGGTTCTTGAACCCAATTTACGAACGTAATTCCGTGGCATTGTTTCTGGAACGAAAAACAGCGTCTTTTAGATTGAAATACAGTATACGCGTATTAAAGTCACCCTCCTAACTTTTATACTCAACATGCGTACTAAACCGAACCCACCAAGCTTCATTTTTACGTTTTAGCTGAATAAAATAATAATTAGTGCACTGAGAGAAACAAATGATATCTCAAATTAAACAAGGATAGTTAATTATCAAATGTCACACTTACCTTTGGTTGTCACACAATCACACTCGTGTTGGCATTCACAGGTTTGTGGAACTTCACAACTCGGTTCTACAGTTGGCATGTAGATAACCTTGTATTGATAATTCAAATGGAAGTATAAAAGAATCACATGTTTGACCAGTGTGACCCACTCTTTGACATCTCACCTACATGACAAAACTGATCTCTTTTGTCGAAACTTTGAACTACGATACAATTTAAAATGCTGAATACATGAGAACGTGGTCGTAAGAGTTTGACCCGTGCATACAAAACTAACCCCATTTTACGGTATTCATTTGTTCAAGTTATGACATCTGTATATGTGTACAAGTTTGAAACCTACAAACGAATACAAATGAATAATAACAGTAGTCCACACCTGTGGAGTAACGGTCAGCGCGTCTGGCAGCGAAACCAGGTGGCCCGGGTTCGAATCCCGGTCGGGGCAAGTTACCTGGTTGAGGTTTTTTCTGGGGTTTTCCCTCAACCCAATACGAGCAAATGCTGGGTAACTTTCGGTGCTGGACTCCGGACTCATTTCACCGACATTATCACCTTAATTTCATTCAGACGCTAAAAAACCTAGATGTTGATACAGCGTCGTAAAATAACCCAATAAAATAAAAAAAATACAAACGAATATTAGGGAAAATGACATCTGTATATATATGTGTACAAGTATGAAACCTACAAACGAATATTGGGGAAAGTGACTTTTCACCCTACGCATTTATACTCTATGATCTCTCTGTTAATGCCATGCTATAGGTCTGTCTAAAAACTGCACTCTTGCGCTGTAATGGCAATATGATTAAAGAATCTCGATCCTTGTTAAAAGCTTAAACCTGACAAAACTGAAGACGGAACGGTCCATGACAAGAGGTTAATTCATGAAGATGGATTTGTATATTATATTGGCACATATCATCATTATTATTATAGTAATAGAAATTGTAGTACTTAGTCAATGTTAGACCGCTGCATCTGTGGCTCAAGCCTCAAGCACTAATGCGCTGGTCTTTTATCAAGGCGACCCGGCTTCGATACTCGGCCAGGTGGTGATAGGATTTGTGTTAGACAAACAGACACTCCAGCTCCCCTTCATTTCAGTTGTCATTGCAATTATTACAAAACCTAAGGCTTACCAGGTACTTGTATGAGGATTAAACCTGGCGGAGGCAGGACGGCTTACCTGCAACTATCGCGTTAACGAATGCCACCCAGGCCACCTGTCCGACTTGATGCACAATGAGCCAACGTAATTCTAAGTGCGAAGATCCGTCCATGGTTCTACCTCAAAAAGCCAAGCAATTGAACAAATTGATCTATCTCTGTTAGCAAATTAATGTAGTCTGTTAAATGTTGGAAATGTCTTCATCCATCTTAGCACTTTGACTGTAAATCCGTCATAACTTTTTAGTAAATTAAAAATAAGTTTTTCTTTCTTTCTCTCTTTCTTTCTTTCTTTCTTTCTTTCTTTCTTTCTTTCTTTCTTTCTTTCTTCATCTATTCCTTGTGCCTTGCAGTTGCAGCGTCGGGTCATTCACCTAAAAAATAAGTTGTTTTCTAAATAGATCTCCAAGAATATACTGGCAACCTAAGTTTAAGTCTAATATTCTAAGTTAGAAACCGCACACTTTGCCGGTTTTCGTTGTTAAGAGGATACCGCAGAAGACAAATTGAACTTTGCTTATCGTGAGTTTTAAAATGTGTAAAAATAATAATTGATATATTGTAGCTTATGGCGCGTTTATTTCTAAAAATACGAGTATATCATTAGATAAACAAATCAGATCAGCTATACATACCATTGTTTATGTTTTCCAGACATACCTGTGAAGAGTGGGCGGATATAGGCCTAAATGCAGATCAGTGAGTGAGATATAGTCATCTTAAGGGGAGTCATCAAGACCCAAAAGAAAAAAAATTGACAATTTCATTTTTTACACTTTATAAAAGTATGGTTCATTCCGCTTAATTTTATGTTTGGTTTATTAAAATATTCGGGAATTTTGAATGTATTTTTAAAAATATTAGTATATTAAAATTTTAGAGAAAAAATGTACCACTTTCACAAAAATATCTCAGCAGCTAATTGTCTTATAATGCTGTAGTTCGGCTTGTTTTGTAGTAAAATTAATGCTTCATAAAGACTGTGTTTCAAGATCTTGCCCATTCTCCTTTACTAAGAAAAAACTGTTTGAGATGAAGAACTCAGAATACTAATCATCGTTCAATATCGTTGTTTGATACAGAGTCCCAAAAAATGTGTTTGTTGGTATCCCAACGTTGGAACTTGGTGTACTAGACGCTGTACTCTCATTTAATGAAGGATACACTGTAAAAATACAGGCTTTGAAGCAACTAGGTATTCAAATATGATATGAGGGGTTCACAACCAGAGTGGACCAAGTCCAGCTGGAATAGTTCTGAGTCTTAAAGTTCCTGGCTCACACTTAGCAACCTTCACCTTCCATAGGAAATGCTGCCCTCTGTGGAGTAACAAATGAGTTATGGACTTTGTTTGTTATGGCAATGAATAAATCTAAGTTTTCCCCATCCGAGATTGTATTAATCCACAAACTGATCACTGGTGGACTTGGTCCACTCTGGTTGTGAGCCCCTCATATAATTCCTCGAAAAACATGGGGAACTTGGACATATTGCGAATACGGAAGGCTGAGATCGCACTAAAAAACACAACCAAAGAGGCACGATCCAAGAGGAGGGCAGCATTAGGTGAGCAGGATGGTGAAGAAGATGAGGACTACCAACTAGGAGGGTTTTAAAACATTTTTCCTGTAACAGGCGAGCTTTTATGGAAACTCTTATTTTAAACGTGATTTACTTAGAACTACATTATTCAACATAAATTAAATTTTTACCATAAATTTCAGATAACACTGTGATGATGTGGAATTCCTTTGATTGAGTTTGCTGTATTGGTTTATTTAAAAAATAAAATAAAATATCTGTTTATTTTTCTGAATTTTAGAGATTAAAAAAAATCGTATATTTTTCTGGTAAATATTATATCATTAAAACGAATGCATAAACATCCTGTAAAAATATCACATTTCTATACTTAGCATGTTCTAAGATAACTGGTAATTAAAATAGCTTTTTTAACATTAGTAAGATAGGGCTTGACGACTCTTAATTTTATATAGGCTTAAATATGTCAACAAGACTAAATTTTTAGTAAAATTACTCCTGTTTATTTTAAATTTTCATGTGTTTATATACTAGGTTTTGATAACCGATGCGAATATAAGAACCTCCAAAATTAAAAAAAAAAAAAAACATTTAACAATAAAAAAGACGGGACTTATCATGTAAATAGAGTATATTCCATTATAGACTTCATCATATGCTATGCTGTAAACAGTCTCTCGCGAAGCATTTCGATATGTATTTTGTGAAGGTAGCAATTTTCCTGCGTAAATCTGTCCCTTTGAATCCGAATACTTACGAATTGTTAGCATTACTACCACCATCACATGCATATATAATTATTTACTGGTATTTAAATTTTTACTTTTGTGGACTCCAGATGGATAAATTGAAACCTGCTGTGATCAAGAATCTGTATCACACGAAACAAAAGGGCCAAAATGAATTGTGTACAGGAAATAATCCTACAGTATTCCATATGGCGCGTAGTACAGATTGCTCTGGCCAGCAAGAATAGAAATTAAGATGCAAAATATTTTTACTGTAGTCTGTACAGAATGCATGACATGACTGAAAAATAAAATGTTTAACCATTTCTACCAGAATATTGTGGTTGTCTGTGAGAGTAAAAGTATTATTATTATTTTTTTTTTGGAAACTTACAGAATAGTATATTTTGTAAAAAAATAAACATATTGTAGGAATTTCTATACGTGATAGACATAGACATATACAAATACTGAAATGCAGAGAGTAAAATAGATATGTAGGTAGAAAAGTTTTGTAGATAGGGGAATTATACAGAGAGAGAGAAAGGAAGAGAGTCCCTATGAAAAATTATCCAAGATTGAGTACACAGAGTTTGTATGGATATTTTTAATTAGTTTTACATATTTTGGATTGCATATTCTTAATACGAAGTGACTGAAAATGTCCTTCTAACTCATTTTCAACGCTTGGGTAATTATTTGGTTTTAATGTGTAATTCAGTATACCATTAGTGATGTAATTAATGCATGTTGATAGTGCCGCTCTTTTTATGTCTCTATACATTTTAAAACAATTCTCTTGAGATGATTAAGTTGGAAGCGAAGTCCTTGTAATCTAGAGCCTTTTGAGCGAGCAGTTCATCTGATTTACACTTAATTGATTTCTTCGAGTTCCTTCAAACGATTCCTTGATGAACTCGTGGACTGACTGACAAGTCGTGCCTCCTCCGTCTGTTGTCCAACAGAGAAACTTCACAAAAGTTTCCTGTTGAGTTTGTGCGAAACTTTCCGTTTGCACTTTCTTCCAAATTCTCTCTTAAAGCAGGAATACTGCAGTGCAATTCCACTGTCACTTTTCTTACAACAGCAATGACATTGAGGAGATGTAATTACTGTTACGAGATATTTAGTCTTTCACGGCACACGTGTTGTTTAGAAGTAGTGTATTATTGGGTATTACCCATACTGTTACGAGATATTTAGTCTTTCACGGCACACGCGTTGTTTAGAAGTACTATATTATTGGGTATTACACATACTGTTACGAGATTTTTAGTCTTTCACGCACACATGTCGCTTAGAAGTTGTATATTATTGGGAATTACCCATACTGTTACGAGATTTTTAGTCTTTCACGGCACACATGTTGTTTAGAAGTAGTGTATTATTGGATTTTAAAAAAGGCTTATGACTCGGTTAAGAGAGAAGTTTTATATGATATTCTTATTGAATTTGGTATTCCCAAGAAAGTAGTTCGATTAATTAAAATATGTCTCAGTGAAACGTACAGCAGAGTTCGTATAGGTCAGTTTCTGTCAGATGCGTTTCCAATTCACTGTGGGTTAAAGCAAGGAGATGCTCTATCACCTTTACATTTTAACTTTTCTCTAGAGTATGCCATTAGGAAAGTCCAGGATAACAGAGAGAGTTTGGAATTTAACGGGTTACATAGCTGCTTGTCTATGCGGATGACGTTAATATGGTAGGAGAAAATCCACAAACCATTAAGGAAAACACGGGAATTTTACTGGAAGCAAGTAAAGAGATAGGTTTGGAAGTAAATACCGAAAAGACAAAGTATATGATTGTCTCGTGACGAGAATATTGTACGCAATGGAAATATAAAAATTAGAAATTTATCTTTTGAAGAGGTGGAGAAGTTCAAATATCTGGGGAGCAACAGTAACAAATATAAATGATACGCGGGAGGAAATTAAACACAGAATAAATATGGGACATGCCTGTTATTATTCGGTTCAGAAACTTTTATCATCCAGTCTGCTGTCGAAAAATCTGAAAGTTAGAATTTATAAAACAGTTATATTACCGGTTGTTCTGTATGGTTGTGAAACTTGGACTCTCACTTTGAGAGAGGAACAGAGATTAAGGGTGTTTGAGAATAAGGTGCTTAGGAAAATATTTGGGGCTAAGAGGGATGAAGTTACAGGAGAATGGAGAAAGTTACACAACACAGAACTGCACGCATTGTATTCTTCACCTGACATAATTAGGAACATTAAATCCAGACGTTTGAGATGGGCAGGACATGTAGCACGTATGGGCGAATCCAGAAATGCATATAGATTGTTAGTTGGGAGACCGGAGGGGAAAATACCTTTGGGGAGGCCGAGACGTAGATGGGAAGATAATATTAAAATGGATTTGAGGGAGGTGGTATATGATGATAGAGAATGGATTAATCTTGCTTGGGATAGGGACCAATGGCGGGCTTATGTGAGGGCGGCAATGAACCTCCGGGTTCCTTAAAAGCCAATAAGTAAGTAAGTATTATTGGGTATTACCCATACTGTTACGAGATTTTTAGTCTTTCACGGCACACGTGTTGTTTAGAAATAGTGTATTATTGGGTATTACCCGTACTGTTAAGAGATTTTTAGTCTTTCACGGCACACGTGTTGTTTAGAAGTAGTGTATTATTGAGTATTTCCCATACTGTTACGAGAATTTTAGTCTTTCACTGTACACGTGTTGTTTAGAAGTGGTGTATTATTGCGTATTACCCACACTGTTACGAGATTTTTAGTCTTTCACGACACACGCATTGTTTAGAAGTAGTGTATTATTGGGTATTACCCATGCTGTTAAGAGATTTTTTAGTCTTTCACGGCACACGTGTTGTTTAGAAGTATTATTGGGTATTACCCATATTGTTACGAGATTTTTAGTCTTTAACGGCACACGTGTTGTTTAGAAGTATTATTGGATATTACCCATACTGTTACGAGATTTTTTAGTCTATCACGGCACACGTGTTGTTTAGAAGTATTATTGGGTATTACCCATACTGTTACGAGATTTTAGTCTTTCACGGCACACGTGTTGTTAAGAAGTATTAGGGTAAATTAAGGTCCGTTGGACAGTCGGGCATGTTGGACACTTTGTACTTTAACGTGTTACCTCGCCACTTGTGGGCACCACATTCTGCTAGAAGTCAATGACGGAAATAGCCACGAGTGGGGCTACTTCCGTCATTGACTTCTAGCAGAATGTGGTGGCCACAAGTGGCGAGGTAACACGTTAAAGTACAAAGTGCCCAACATGCCCGACTGTCCAACAGACCCTAATTTACCCTATTGGGTATTATATCGTATCTCAGAACGTTTCCAAAGTTTCGGAACTACATACAAGTTTGATCACCAGAGCAAAGAAGGTGAAGGAAACGATCCTAATTGTAGCAGTAATAGCAGCGGAAATAGTAGCAGTAGTATTCACTCATTCATAAGGTACGGTCACACGTCGCTACTTTTGCAGCGCTACTTTTATACTGCAGCTGCAAAAGTTGCGTGTTGTGTTCACACGTAAGCCAAAAGTAGCGCGCTGCATGCTACTTTTCGTGCTGCGCAACCCGAGTGCTGCAAGAGTTGCAACTGGAGGTTGCGAGTCTGTTCACACGCAAGGCGCTACTTTTGCAGCCGCAGTCATGCTGCAGGTTCCCATCTCCGTGTTGACTTCTCAATATACATTTTGTGGTTATGTTCGCATTATTAAGAAACTCATGCGAAAGCTTCCTTATCTATTATTTGCTTTTCTGTCATATCTAGTATTCAGAAATTGACGTTATTTTTACTATAAAGGTTTTAAAAACGCCTATATACTTAAATGATAACCAACAGTATTTTCACGTAATCAATGTTGGCAACCTTCCTGTTTGGAACTACGCTACGGAAAATTTAAAAAATGAGTTATATCGTCACCAATTATGCTCAGACTGTGTTGTGTATTTAATAACTGTTACAAATAATTTATATTCATTACATTTAATATTAAAATATATCCAAACAATAAAAGTATCATTGACACATTTGGGTGGTAACACTGGTTGCAACTGCAGCAAAAGTTTCAACAAAACCGATATCAACAATGCTGCGGCTGCAACCCTGAGAACCCTGTTCACACGTCGCTACTTTTAAGTTGCGCGCAGCATGGAAAAGTAGGGGGCAGCAGGTTCGGCAGCCGCTACTTTTCGGGTTGCACCGTTGTTCACACGTCGCAGTACAAGAGTTGCGCAGTTTTTTGTACTGCAGCGCTGCAAAAGTAGCGATGTGTGATCGTACCTATAGTTTCAGCCCAAGGGTAGGTCTTTCACTGAAAATCCAGCATTTTCCAACCTTTCCTATTTTTTGCCTTCCTCTTAGTCCCCGCACATGATCCATATACCTTAATGTTGTCTATCATCTGAGACCTCCTTTTGCCCCGAACTTTTCTCCCTATTACCATTCCTTCCAGTGTATCCTACAGAAGACAGTTTATTCTGAGTCAGTGACACAACCATTTCCTTTCTCTTTTCCTGATCAGTTTCAGCATCATTCTTTCTTCACCCACTCTTTCCAACACCGCTTCATTTCTTAGTATTAGTATTACAGTAGTTGAAGTAGCAGCCAGTAGCAGCAACATCAGCAGAAAAAATTAAGGATCACCTCCTATGTTTCACTGCAAATATTTGATTTGCAATGTTTAATTCGCACTATAACGAGATAAAACATGTATGTAATATCTGTTAGAATCCAATGAAAAGAAATAAATACTCCCGTTTGTAGATTAACTTGAATGTATATATGTATAAGTGTATGTATGTAATATCTCTCGCCGTAGCTGCATGGTCCAAAGCTGTACTGAATGAACGCTGGTTCGAGTCCTCGAGTGGGGAAATATTTTTCATGAAATTTCGACCAATGTATGGTATCGATGATCATCAAACATCGTGATGAAATTGGGAGGATAAAATATGTAATGAAATCCAATTTCGTAAGTTAGATAAACCGAATGGGAAGGTCATCTTGCTGACTCACGTTACTTTACCTTTGAACAGGTGATCTTTCCCTTCCTGGAGAGTTCAATATTTCAGTTGTTATACTGTTTCAAAAACTTCAGATTTATGTCCTAAACTCGACTTGGATGTAGCGTTTTATCGCTCAAGAATTTCTAAGTCATAATAATAGCATAGTCATTACTGGAGAGCCAAAAATTTCTAATTAAAATATATCTATTGAAGGAAATGTTCACCGCTGGCGAGTTCAGACGACAGTGTGTTTGCCTGCTGATCCGGAGCTACGATTGGGTGAAAGATCGAGTTCCATTTTGTTCCTGTTTTTTCAGTGATTTTTTTCAACTGTAAGGGTAATGTCATGTATTCCCTGGCCGAATCCTCACCTCATTTAATCAAATATTATTTCACCATCACCAGTTCCATCGATGTTAATTAACCAATTTAGAAGTTAACAAGGAAATCTCAGTTCCCAAATTGTCGTTCAATAATGTTAGTTTATGTAATATATATTTATATGCATGTTTTTCACACCTGTAGAGTAACGGTTAGCGCCTCTGACCGCGAAACCAGTTGGCCTGGGTTCGAATCCGGTTGGGGCAAGTTACTTAGTTGAGGTTTTTTTCGGGGGTTTCTCTCAACCCAATACGAGCAAATGCTGGGTAACTATCGGTGGTAGACCCCGGACTCATTTCACCGGCATTATCACCTTCGTTTCATTCAGACGCTAAATAACCTGAAATGTTGATACAGCGACGTAAAATAACGCAAAAATAATAATTTATGTGCATGGTTCTAATTATATTAAATATAACTGTATTTTGGCATCAACTCGGCACGTTTACTTCCCGCCGACATGATATCTTATCTGTAGATGATGTGATAAAAGTCTGAAAGTTAGAATTTATAAAACATCTAATGATATTTTATTTAGAATTCAGTCTAATTGATATATCACAGTTTAAAATCAATAACACAAATGTAAATGATCATTGCGTATTATAAAATTGAAATGAAAACGTTTTCGCCCTTGGGCATCATCAGGTATTTAACTCACAATACCTTATACAATTTTTCATGTCTTTGCTGTGGAATGCGTACCAGATAATTGAAATTTACAATCTTGTATATAATAGGAATATCTCTATCATCATGCTTTCTAAGATTTATAAAACAGTTATATTACCGGTTGTTATGTACGTTAGTGAAACTTGGACTCTTACTTTGAGAGAGAAACAGAGATTAAGGGTGTTCGAGAATATTAGGGGCTAAAAGGGATGAAGTTACAGGAGAATGGAGAAAGTTACACAACGCAGAACTGCACGCATTGTATTCTTCACCTGACATTATTAAGAACATTACATCCAGACGTTTGAGATGGGCAGGGCATGTAGCACATATGGGCGAATCCAGAAATGCATATAGTGTTAGTTGGGAGACCGGAGGGAAAAATACTTTTGGGGAGGCCGAGACGTAGATGGGAAGATAATATTAAAATGGATTTAAGGGAGGTGGGATAGATGATAGAGACTGGATTAATCTTGCACAGGATAGGGACCGATAGCGGGCTTATGTGAGGGCGGCAATGAACCTCCGGGTTCCTTAAAAGCCATTTGTAAGTACAATAAGTAAGTAAGATGATGTGATAGTGGAATAGTGCTGAATACAGATTTCAAACGTTCAGAGTATGTTTCGATTGAACTTTTATACTTTGGGCGTAAAAAGCAATTGGAGATGGGAAGTAAGCAAAAATTGTTTCATTTTTTAGTTAAGCTTATGATGTAGGTGTATGTAAAATATTAAGCTGGCATAAAATAAATTACATTGAAAGTTCTTTATTTGCTTTTTAATTCACACCTAGGCCTAAGTTTGTTTAGTCGGTCTTCTAGAAGGTTAACGTCGGCAATACTTTGATACTCAAGTTTAGGTCGGGGGAGTTTCTTACTTTACTCGTGTACTTTTTACTCGTCGAGCCAATATACGAGGGAGAGTCAAAAAGTAACCTTAATAATTGTTCTATTAATTGAATATGTACAATAAGGCTACAAACACTTTATCACTTTTCAACATAGTCCCAACTACGTTCAGTGCAAGTGTTCCTGTTATACTATGTTGATAGTGATGATGTGTTTGTAGTCTTATTGTACATATTCAATTAATAAAACAATTATTAAGGTTACTTTTTGACTCTCCCACTTAGATTCTTTTGAATCAGTTGAGGGAGAAGTCGAGGTCAGAAGTCACGTGTTGTCTTCACCTTAGAGATGTGTCGCTTTGTAGGATGACTTGTAATAAACAAAACAAGCAGCCAGTGTTTAAAGGAATGTATCTCTGAGTGTTTATTGGCGGTACAGGGAACATTAACTGTTTGACTTACCGACGTTAATCATTTGAGTGAGATGATAATACCGAATTAACGACATTTTACAATCTTATGCGCTAGTATGACTTTCATTTTATGACTATCGCAGGCTGGAAGATAAATGTTATTCAATGTTTAAGAAATGTTTTAAACATGGAAGAAAAGTGTATGTGGTGCAATAACAACGTTGGTGTGCTATTCAAAGAGCAGTCAGAACTATGATCAGCCCTTTGCTGGAGCGGCGAGCCGGTTAATTTGTACAACAGCAGGTGAGGTGGTGCCGTAACTCTGATTTAACGTGACCGGAACCACATCGGAGTGCGACGAACTTTCAGAGTTGGAAATCCTCTGAGGTTTGGATTACTCGCTCAAGGGAGGAGTTCTCATCTCGACCCTTGGGGCTGTGGTGAGCGTGCGGGTTTGCATCACTGCGACAGGCGATTCGGAAAGAGTTCGTACCATGTAGCATGAACTTTATTGAACTCGTTCTTAAAACTTGAGATGCCTTAGTAAATTATATACGGTATTGTGTTTGTTGTTCTATTAATAATTTAGTATTTCTAGTAAATGGAAGTGACGAGTGATAATTATTTTTAGGATGAAAGATTGCCTTAGAAACGGCCACACACTCACATCAGACATGCTGCAGGGAACTTGGCGTGAAATTGAGTATCTTCTGGACATTCTTCATTTCACTTTTGGGGTGCTAGTACTTTTGGCGGTGTACTGATTTTCTCTTTGCAAAACATGACGACTATGGCTTTCAATGCTTGTAAGATTTATTTTAATGTGATAAATACGCCCGGAGTATACAAATCAACGAAATTAGGTAATTTGAAACTAAACAACCTAGATAGGGAATTACACTACTATTTTAAATGTCCAAATATAGAAGTAAATCATTGCAGCATGTGCAATGTAATTGAAATCCTACATATGTGCTTGGCTTCTGTAGACAGGGAGAATTTGAAATAAATCGTAAGAAGCTCGGGTACCAACTGCTTCAGAGTGTGCAACAAGTTCTAAGTGCTTGAAGAACTTCATTGTATTGCAAATTAAGGTTCCACTAAGAGAGCAGACTTATTTGTAATCGAGAAATAAGGAATAGATACGTAATTGACCCAAGAGTACGTTTAGAAATAGTAGGCACTGAAGTACAAGATGTAAATCATTATAATCCTTGTTTTGTATACTTTTCTAACAGATATAATTTCGAGAACTGATAAACGACTGGGTTGCTTTCTGGTGCAAGAGAAACTGTTACAAGATACTCCCTATTAGAGCTGAACAACGATCGAGAAAGCAAGACTAACAGCGCTCGCAAAGCCGAAAACCCGCACGACAATGTTGTATTACGTCGCGTCGTTGACGTAAAGACTGGTTGTGAGTGTTTTGAGACTCGATATTGATGCTCCCGAAGTCAAGCAGCCTTGAATCGTCACAATTGTTTATACCTGACTGAACTTTTATCTACTTTGGCAACTGTTATATATAAACAATCAAGTAGCCTATTTGAAACATCATCTCTACTTTTCAGTGTATAACAATCCATTCCCCAGTCTTTATTTAATTACTAGGCCCTTATTAAAATGCTAGGAATTTTCTTTTCTTATGTTTAAGATCAAGTGTGCACTCTCAAGTAAAAATATATTAATGTTATGTTTTATGTTTCTTAGAAATGCAAATTTAATTGAGAATTGTTCTTTTTCTATTTATATAAGCATAGGTAATATAATATAATAGAACCAGAAAATTTTGATAACTAAGATACTGTTGTTTTGTCTCTTTGTCTGATTTAAACATTTATAATATTATTTATTTCAATGATGTATGTTATTCAAAGTTACGAAATCTTTCCACGCCGACCAAATGCTATGGAGAATGATGAGCGAGACTCGAAGCGAACGAGAATGACGAGTCGATAGTCGAAAGACAAATGCAACGAACATAGCGAGCGAGAGCGGCAGTTAGTTTTGTTCATCTCTACTAAATACCTATAGTATATAACCATTTATATTCTTAAGAATTGAAATGAAATAACATATTGAAAGTGACAGTTTCCCACTCAAAATTACATAGGCTAAACAAAACAAGAACAGTTATTATACTAATATATTACAAATTATTAGTATACCGTACATAAATCAAAATATTATTGTGTTTGAAATTTTGAGATAAACTAAATAATTATATTAGATTGAAAACTACATTATTTCCAACAACTTTCCCCTCTTTCCATTTTTTGCTATCTGTACTAATAACGGAATTTGTCTATGTCACCGGACTTTTGAATCACTCTGTATACATAAACTACAGTATTTGGAACAGTTTGTTATGATCCATGAGCGGTTGCAATATATAAAAAAACTGTGTTATTCCTTTGTGCTTTGACATGGACGTGCGCACAATACATATGTAACTATAGAATATTAATACAATGGTGGCATTACTCATAATTATAGAGCTGAATAAATTACAACATTTATGGAACATTCTCATATGCATATGTAGGCTACAGTGTACTAGCCAACTGTCAATTGTCTGTGACTAAGAAACATTTATTTACCTTTCCTCTTAATAGTAGATTCTATTTAAATACATTATTATTACCTATTATTTTTTTCAAGAATTTATTGGTGGACTTTTGCGTAGCTTATTTCAATTCCTTCAGTGGCTAACTTAAATTAAGAACAATGTTTGTATACTAACTACTATGGCAAAGGAGTCATTCAACGAAGTTGGATTGCAATTAAATCGTTTAAATCTATTTCATCAACATAGTTAAAGGGAAATTAAACACTTCTCCTTAGCTATTAGAAATGACTTTGCTATTCGAAGTGTAGACAAGCATGAGAAAGTACGTTGTTCTGTATTAAACTTTAATGAAACACTGGTTTTTACAGCAAAGAAGTTGTTAGTGATTAAAAAAATAGTTTGGATCAATTGGTGAACAGTTCTCTTTTGAAAGTAAACCAAACATGTCAGATCCTTAATCAGTTTATATGGCCTACACTAATCTATCCTCCTCTACAAATTACAAGCTCCATTGAATTATTTCAGTCTTCGTTTTTGAAAATGAATAAAATATTATAGAGAGCTATTAAGGAAATACTTCCCGTACCTTCAGATACACTTGACTGTATCTTATATTCCGCTAGAAAACTGAAAAGCCTTGGTCTTTATCGAACTGAATGGGACGCTGTTTTAAATATCTGTTATTCTTCTTCATAAATATAAAACTGTCAATGCCTACTGAAATACGATATTTAGAATAGGAACAGATGGCATGTATCAACAATTTACTGCTCACAAATGTTGTGGTAGGGAATTGAGAAACTTGTTACGGTTCTGAGAATACGACAGTTTAATTTATGGAAAAGTTATAGTAGGCCTATTTTTAAAGAATATACTCCTACGAGCCGTTGAATTCAATCTCTTCACGGAATATCTTCCTCGGTATGGATAGTAACGCTTAAAATACAATATAATATGATTCAGTTCGAGCCCAGCCAGGTGGTAGCAGGTATAAAATCCTTTGCAAATACTGCAACGAGCCAGAATAGCTTACGTCCTCGGTTCGTGCCCTCTGTAGCGCTTTACTCAGGAACAACCGTCGTCATATGATTCGTTCTAGGATTGTCAACGTGTTAAAACAGAGGAAGTTCGAGGTCCATGAAGAGGTCTCTTGCATCAGAATTGGAGAAAACAGCCGCCATATTGATATACTGTAATAACGATCGATAGAAATAATACATTCTTATTCTTGATCCAACAGCACGATATGAAACTGGCACAAATCAACCCAGTAAAGTAAATTCAGAAAAGTGTAAAATTTATGAGCCTACAATTGGCTATTTTCAAGATCTTTAAAAGGTACAAGCTGCAATATGTTGGGTCTCACGATTGGTGCTAGAGGTTCAATTCTAAAATTTGTAGTTAATTTCTTAAAAGGATTAAGATGGGCAAAGAATTATTTTTAAATCTTGTTTTAATATCATTAAAAGCGTTTTTACAAATTGTTATAAATTATTTATATATAATATTTTTTTATGTAATTCTGATACAATCCTCTTAACAGCGTCTGTTACATTGTTATATTATCCTTTGTTGGCATTTAGGTTTTATTAAATAATTATTGTAAAATTTGCTTCCTGTTATTTAAATCTTGTTTTCTTTGTTATTTTATTATTATTATTATTTTTTTGTATTTTGTATGGTATACTTTGTCTTTAAATGGCAGCTCAAAATTGAGAAGATTTTTTAAATAAATAAGTATTCCAGTTCCATTATAGCCCACATTTTACACGCAGTCATAGAAACTTCTTGAAATATCCTGTCACTTTTCTTTTGTTAGGTGTTTCCGCTTTTAAGCAATTGATTCTAATGCTATTTCCTCTAGACAGAGGTTGTGTTGGTCACTACCATGGTTGTTCTTACGTAGAATTATATCTGTTACTCTTCAGTAACTAATGAGGTCATTAAAAACATACACCATACATTTTACAGAGAATTCTATGAAGTTTAGTTATTGAAAGATTATCGAGAATTAAAAGGCGGTTGTGTTTAGTACGCAGGTTACAATAAATGGCAAGATGCCATGTTAAACACTTCCCTAACATTCAAGTCTGCATTATAGAGCGAGGTGTTTGAATAATATGACGACTTGACAACAAGTGGAATTGGCTGGAGTACAATAGCAACCTCCGAAACACATTCTGAAGTGCTGCCAACAACAACAAATCAAATACATCAATATATACAAGATTACATTGACACAAATTGGCACGAATAAGAAGCACTGGCAAACATGAAGTACTAGAGTCCTGACACATATGCCTGAATTATGGTATATAAAAACGTATTATTTCGGAATAATGGTGGACGCAACTTTAGTCCAACTATCAAAGCGTCAGATGTATACGTCAGAAACATGAATTAAATTCTTGATCAGTTGAAGTAGAAGCTATGATGGGTAAATACGCCATTTGTGAAATTGTTTTCTATCTATTCAAAATATAACCAACCCTCTAACGCACTGAAAAGGCTTCGTATTAAACCAGTCACTAGAGCTTAAAATAGGCTACAAATAGGTCTATCTTGAAAGAAAGATGAAAGGATATGAAACACTTAACAGTGTCGATTACCAGGTCTCCTCTTCATATTTTTTTCTTCTTCGCCTTCGCCATTTTCTCTTAAATATATTCTATGCTAGTGCCTGTTAGTTTTTCCTCATCCTCTTCTTATCACAATGCATTCGACACGGTTGTGTAAAATCTTTCTTCTCGTACCTCTTTTTATTCTTTTCGTAAATGTCTTAGACATGCCATCTCAATTTTTCATCATCCATTTCTGCTCGTGAATGACTACACGCTAGCGCCATTTTTTCATAGTTTTGTAGCTTCTATTGAATAATCGTCACACACGGTCTAGATCTCATAGATTTTTCTTTATTCCTTTTCGTAACAAAATATGCCAATAATTTCACTATCTTAGTGTCCTAGGAATAATCATCATTTAGTATTCAGTAGTTGAAGGCGTATCTCGGCATAATTTTATTTGAGGTGTGGTTACCATCTACGTAGGTTGAATAAAAATCCGGGGAACGGAATGAATATAGTTTCGAAACATGATTATTACGAACATGTGACAGCGCCGCATTGTATTAATTTACGGAGGAAGATACACGTATATATTTATATAAGTTTATTCAAATGATTAGTTCATATTTATGATACAAAATACGTTATTCGAATGAGCAAACCCTCGTGCTTGGCTAAATTCCAATACTGTACTCCAACCAGGAGAAAGTCTCCGGGGAATGAGACGAAGCGGGGCAATGCTGTGAATGAATGTTGATGTCATAAGATTTCATAAGGTCGCACACGTGGGTACACGCATCTCCATTGGCTAACTCTCAAAGCACAAACGATAACACTGATACATATTTATACTACCCTAGTTACAAAATTAGATGACGGTTAATCTCCTGGTCCTTTTAATCCCTCCATACAGGAAATAACGTATGCAGAAGGCGCATATTTTTTTAATTAACGTAATAACGGTAATATTATCTATCTACTTTGTTCCAATAGGTGACGCAACAGTAAGAACATTCCTTTAAAGGTTAATCTCCTGGTTGAAAAACAGTGGGGAGCTGACGAGAAAGTCTCTGCGAGGTGTATTTTTATTAGGTGCGGTATGGGAAGGTATTGATGAATGGAGTACCGCTCTTCCTACAACCAAACAGAGATAAGATAAGTTGTAATGAGTTTGACCCTTATGACACTAAACAGATGACATCAATGTCGCCACATGGTGTTTAATTATACTATGGCTGAAAATATCAATTAGTTTGAGCCTAGCTCTGTGTCGGTGTTTATATAAGTACTTATCCGTTGTTTTCTATTAGTGATTGCGTTATTCCCGATTACAGTATATTTTTTTCACTTCAGTTTCTTTTGTTGCTTCATTGTAGTACATGTATCATGGGGTTGCCCGTGTGAGTTCAGCGCTTCATTTAACGTGCATAAGATTAAAATAGTATTCTCTAATCGTGGTAAATTTACTGTTTTCTGATACGAAAATTTTCGGCAACGATTACGTCCATTTACTTTTAAGACGAAAAGCGAATTGCGTAGTGAATTAGTAAACAGTGCAAAGTCGTGGCTTGGCCAAACATTTCGAGATTCTTGATTAACGGAACCATTAAATGTTGGTTATGCAAGGCTGAAAAAACTAGTAATGCGCTTGTAGCAAGAAACCTTAACTCGTAAGACACGTTTCTACCAGAAGTTCAAAAAGGAATTCGACACAAATTGAAAATGATTGAAAGGTAAGAACTCTATTTTCAAAAATATCTGAACTTGTTTAACAATTTAAAAAGACAGAACTTCGAAATGTTGAAAATAGTTGTAATTTTAATTTTATGAACCACTGTACAAATAAATCACATAGAAAAATTGCTAAAGATCTAACACTTAAAAGATCTTCATTTTTCTAAATATACTTTTAACATTTAAATATCACTGATTAACTTTCCAACTTCTTTACTATGTTTTAATATATATGAATTTACCTGACGACTAGTTTCGAAGTGTTGTTCTTCATTGTCCATAGCCTAGTGGAGATCCCGCGGTATCTTCTGGTTTCCTGTTGTGGTGGAGTGTGTTTATGATTGTGTCGAAAATATGTGTGTTTTGAAATTGAGTTGAGTGTTCAGGATGTGATATGGATGTTTTTTTTGTATGTTTATAAATTTCTTTAAAAAAACTATAAAAAAAATTAAAAGATCTCGTTGGAGAGATCTTGTTGGATTTGAGATGAATCTCGAATGCAGAAGATAAAGTATAGCCTATTCTAGGTATTATTAATTATTAGTTGAAACCTAGTTCATTTACAATTATGTTATGTAAAATAGGTTTGTAGGGATTTTTTGCGTGAAATAAGGATATTTCATAAGAACAGTACAGATTATTGGTTACAGAAACCTGGTAACAATGATTCCGGCGGTCGTACGTAACTCAGCAACTGGAAGAGCTACACGCGTCATAGACTACTCGAAGGATTAGTTACGGACTGATCTACAGAATGAAAGTGTAAAAATAGTGAACATGCAACTGGAACTTAATTTCCAAATGTTGAAACAATAACATATTAGATATTCAAAATCCTACAGGATTGGAGTGAAAGATGAAGAAAAAAAAACCGAAACACCGAACAAAATGAAGGCTCATTGATCGGTGTCGAGCGAACACAGAAATGACAGAAAAACTAACCACATGCAAATCCTCACAGGTTCAATGGATTGTGTAAAAAGAAACAGTATGGGTTGAAGTTTTTAAAATTATATTAAATTTATTAAACACAATGTGTAAAACCTGTTCATCTTCATAACCATTTCTTCTCTAGAAATCTGGTTCGGGACCTCGCAGAGTGAAGAGTGATTGTGGAACTTTCATAGAATTATGATAATCGTGAGGAAAAACGAAAAAAATTCTATAAAAAGCTCCCAGAACTCACTTCGTCAATGTTTGAATTATTCCACTTTGAGCCAGACAGGGATCAAACCGGAGTCGCCAGGATGAGAGGAAGAACAGCCACCACTTTGACTTGGGCTAACGTGAAGTTTTTATTGGAGTTGATTCTTCCATTTTTCCTACCAAACTACAGTCATTGTAGCCTACATCACCTATTTATCACTGTCAAATGACAAGTGTTAAGCTTAGCGAGGCAGCATATACATAGGCCTATCCCCAATACATGCTTGGGAAATTTTTGAAGAAGCATTTGATTTTGAAATGTGTTTTTGGATGTAACATATTTTACTTTTTGAATTCTTTTAACTTTCGTTATTACGGTCATATCATCTTCTGTCTGTAAAACTTCTCTACTTTGTTCAGTCCGTTATGTTTGGGCTAGTCTAATAACTGGGCCAAAGGACCACCCGAATTTCTCTGCATGTAGAGTAAAGATTGGTAATACTGTGATAAGAGTAATATTGTGATAGATCTTTTTGAGCATTTATTACAATTTTACCGAGCGAGAGAAGGACCGGTTTTGTGCAGCAACTTGTCCATGAACATTCCCTTAATACGTTGGCGCAAAAAAACCGATCTTCTTCTCGTTCAGTAAAATTGTAATACATTCTCAAAAAGAGCTATCACAATATTACTCATATCACGATATTACCAACCTTTACTCTACGTGTAGAGTTACCTTAATGTGATATCAGATGAATGTCTATTGCAATCTCTAAAATGGAAATATAAAATTGTGTGGTACTGAAAGCGAATGTCCGTAGAAATTTATTGATCCATTGCATTATTAATGTTATATTAAGATAAAATTTGCAATTCTGAAAGGCATATCCTTTGTGTATCTATTGATTTATGACATAAGGTATTAATAATTAACTCACTTATGCCTTATGAAAAGTAATTAATAAGATTTGAGTGGTAATGTACAGTAGATACGGTTAATAATATAATTCAGAGTGAAGACATAAAATGAAGTAACGACGAAACACGTCTGCTACTATAAGTAACAAAGAGGAATTCCTAAAGATGACACTACGACCTGGGAAAGTCTCATTATCTGTTGAGCCAATAACTTTAACTTAAGAGAACTCGGACCTCCATTCTTGCACTTGAGTAGTCCTCCGGCTTCGGAAGTGCAGAGTCTCGTAATCCACACGAAAGGGATTTGCGCGGATCTGGCATTAGAGCTTGCTATCAGCGGTAATACTCCTTGAAAGACGGTGATCCCCTCGTGGCACAGCAGCAGGTAGAGTCGGGCTAATTGCAATGCGCAGCCGCTAAGGCAGAAGTGTCCGCATTGCAAATTGTTTGCACTGAAGCAAATGATACTCGATGCTGGTTAGGCGATGTCAGAAACAGGGAAGTCTGTCTATCTCGCATCCATAGTAGTGAGTCATCTCATGTAACTTAGTGCCTACTAATTAATTTAATTAGTTGGCTTATATTGCGGAAAATGCATGTATGCTCTCTAATTTGTACATTTTGTAACAAAATGATAAAAAGTTCTCACAACTTCCTGAATACTACTAGCTCAAGCGGTAATACTTCAGCCTATTGATGCGAGACTACACTCGGTCTTGGGTTTAAATGTCGATTGGGATGATTATCTGGTTATGTTTTTTTTCCAGGAGATTCTATAAATATAGGGATAATGTCAGATAATCTCATGACGAACTCAAGTCGCCAAATAACATCTCGCTATCACGAAGTCCATCGACTCCAGACATTCTCTTAGTTAGTGCAGCGTCCTCAAATAGCAGAATTAATAAATATACAATTTATTATTTATTTGTATTAATAAATTGCGTAACATTTCAACTACGGTACACTGTATTTATTTTTCTGCAATAATGCCAACTAATAACGCTATGTTTCTTGAAAGTGCAGAGATAATATTCAAACACAAATTCAAGCAGGAAACACTTGAAGGCATTGTTGTAGGTCAATAGTCCCGTCGCTGTAATTTCCGGCAGCCAATCACGTTGCAGGTCGGCTACATTTAAACGTGTGCGTCTTGTGATTCGCTGAAGAAGACGTCTTGCATTTCCTAACGCTGGATAAATACTTAATATAATCGCCCGCCATTTTGACTCTTTCGTTGGCGTTCGCAGAAAGCACATGAGGACGTTATTTGGCGCTCAATTATTTGCTGAATTACAGTGCGTTTGATTTATTATAATAGGAGCTACGACATGATAATGTTTAACGGTGTGGCAAATAGATCCCTCGTCTGGTAGCTCGGCAGCGAAAGAACAAAAATGGCGAACGATACTGCCTACCTAGACTTTATAGAGCCTTGACTTCCGAAGACGTAAGCAAAGAGGAGGAGTCACGCCGGGAATAACAGCGTCGCGACGTGACCCGGACTCGTTTTCCGTTTGACGGCCAGCCACAATGATTGACAGAGAAGTGCAACTCTACCAAACTCTTTAAATACTATTCATCGTTTTTAATACAATATTCAACGTAAGCTTTCACGGCCTTCTGTTATGCGTAATATGCGTAGCTATTTTTTTATATTTGTCTACATACTGTAAAGATTATCCTGCGCCGTGGCGTCGTGGTCTAAGGCATCCTGCCTAGGACTCGCGTTACGGAATGAGCGCCGGTTCGAGTCCTCATGGGGGAAGAAATTTTCGCATGAAATTTCGGCCAGTGTATGGGACCGGTGCCCACCTAGCATCGTGATGCACTTGGGGAGCCATGATAGGTAGCAAAAATCCGGTTTCGCAAACCAGCTATAATGGGTGGGGGATCCTCGGCTTAGCTCAGTGGTTAGAGCGCTCAGTGCGTAGAACTGGGGGGTCCCGGGTTCGATCCCCGGTGCCGCGGCCTTAGCGAATTTTTCTCCATTAATAACCAATGGTAAACATAACAGATAATTCTGTAGGACTAAAATAATAATCTTTATGTTGATTATAAAATCCCGTACATTAGATATATTTAAATCTTACATTAAATTGTATTTATTGATCCCAATGCCATTACCTAATTTCTGTATAGACGTTGCACGCAATCATATGGATTTCGTCAAGTCGCCTGTCAGGTTTTCTAATGAGTTTGGACTTTCGGATGCAAAAACTGTTGTGGCAATCACGAAACCACTGAGAGAATCATTACAGATACATGATGATTTTGATATCAAATGAATTCAGTGATAGACACACAGATTCTGAAGATTGGAGCTTATTATTCAGAGAACATGAAGAAAACTATGTAAACTTGATAATGAAAAGAGGTCTCAGAACCCCTTATACTGCAATAAACTACAAATCCTGCAAACAGAGCAGGCCGACCGACAACACTAGTGAGTCTTGTGTTTTAATACCCAGTCCTGCTCCAACAAAGAGGGATTTTATCGTGCGGATGAGAATCTCACGAGTCGACTGCTTTCCTTTGTAACAGAAAGAATCTCTCGCGACGGCAGAGGATAATCCTATTACATCTCATTGCCACCTGCAGTGTAATTAAACCGCACAGATATAAGCTAATTAAAGTGAAGGTCTCCTCGAATTCTCTCCCTAATGCTAAAGAGAGAGATTCTATACTACGACTGCTTCCCACGCCCGTTCTGCGGGTCGGCTTTTCTAATAATAATAATCCACTTTGCCAAATAATGAAAATAATCTGCTGCTGAATTTCTATGGGTTTTGCATAGGAAATGTGTACTCAGTGATGAAAGGTAAATATATAGTTGTTCATTTGAGACACTTTATGTATCCCATCAGATCTACATCGTCAATATCAACAGTCTTTACATGCCAAATTACATTCTTACGAATTCACATGTTATAATGACCATCAGGCATGAGTAAAACCCAACGTTAGGGTGACTCTACTCATACACAGACACGTGCTGTCGTGAGCCCATCAACTAGGCCTATGTTCTTTTGCGATTTTTTGGTATAGTCACTTCAGTTGTATTCTGTTTAATTATTCATTTACGTTCCACTTTTAATTAATAAATGATTGATTTCACAATATGTAGGCCTATATATGTATAATCCCAGTTTTGCTATACGGCTGCCAAACTTGGACATTGTCCGAGAGACAACACTGAAGTATACAAACATGCCAGAGGAAGATGCAAAGAAAAATACTGGGCACCACGCAACGAGACAGAATGACAAACGAAACACTACAAAGACTGACGAACACTACTGACGCAGCAGAACGAGCCACGGCAACGACGTGGACATGGGGGGGACATGTGGCGAGACTACACCAGACAGATGGACCCATGCAGTCACGATGTGGGACCCCTACGTCGGAAAGAGAGGACAGGGAGACCACGGCTCAGATGGTCTGACATGTTTGCCAAATAGGCGGGGAAACAGTGGTCGAGGACAGCAAAGAACAGAGTCTAGTGGAAAAAACTAGGGAAGGTCATTGTAAATAGATAACGTAATCAGTATATATTGTAAATAGTAAAGTCAGTATTAGTGAAAGTGTGAGATACATTTTGTAAATACTAAAGTCAGTTTTGAGAAAGAGTCAGGTAAATAGTGTAAATAGCAATCAGTGTTTGTCAAAGTGCTGGTGTTAGTATAATGTGGGTAGTGCAAAAAAAATGAACAAAGAACAGAGTGCTGAGACTAGTTAAAGTCTAACAAGGTTATTAACCATGTCACAAAAGTAGTATACACGACGAGTTCGCCTCGATTGACTCACCATGCGAGTGCACTTGGGCCATCCCTGTCGAGGGGGTTCTAACCCCATCACAGGTGGCCTGTGCCCAACATGGGACTTCATGGCTAGCATTCATTCATTCATTCATCCATTCATTCATTCATTCATTCATTCATTCATTCATTCATTCATTCATTCATTCATTCATTCATTCATATTGCAGAGAAACATGATATTCGTAATTAAGATTTTATAAAAATAACCTACGCAGGGTAGTACGGTTTCAAAATTTCATTTAATCCTTATAATTATTTTTTATTATTTTCAAGTACAATAATCGCTCCAGTATATGATAATTACCCAAGCAGATCGACAGTGTCATTGCGTGCGCTCTCTGAAATTATCAGTCGAACAATCTTCGTAATTAACCGAAAGTGTTGTTGTTGTTGTTGTATTTTCATTCAAACGTACAGTACGATTATTTTGTCCTGACAGTCGCTGACAATGTGCGCCTGGGTCAGGCGAGTCCATTAATTTACGCCAAGGGATGTTCAGGTTAGTCTGTCGCCTGCAGTCAGAACGATCGGATGTCACGCATGCGGTATAGCGTTGTGTTTCCAGTATACTTAAGCTGTACTGCATTCCTTTACTGACCGCTAGCCCTTATCTCTACTCCGGAACTCTCCCCACTACTCCTATTGCTTCCCCTCTTTCGCGTCGCTGAGCTGTCAGGAATAAATAA
This sequence comes from Periplaneta americana, assembly GCF_040183065.1. Taxonomy (NCBI): domain Eukaryota; kingdom Metazoa; phylum Arthropoda; class Insecta; order Blattodea; family Blattidae; genus Periplaneta; species Periplaneta americana. Next base: position 127,380,873 of record NC_091118.1, on the reverse strand, counting down.
TCACTCTGTACAAACACTGTTTAAATAAATTGTAATTCGGTTAACGAATCGATTAATCGATTAAAAACTTCCGGTTAATCGATCAACATTTTAGTCGATAGACAGTTCTGCTTGCTGTGGAAAGGTCGTCCTGAGTATACGTCGTCTTCAAACTTTGTTTTTAGTACAGAATGTTAGTAACTTCAAAATCACTGATCATAAATATAAACTCTTGCGGAACACTTCCGAACTATGCTGTGAACTGCAGTTGATTACGTCATTCCATCATTTTAAAATTTCTAGACTATAAGATCACAATATGATCACGAATAATCCCGAAGTGTGTAGTAAAAAGTCAAAGGTGTCGCTTCTGGGGAAGTGTCCACAAAGAGTACTCAAAAGAACATCACATTTTGTGTTTTTTCTTTCACGAGTAATATCCTCTGTGAGAAACGACTTCTACGGTCAGCGGATAAAGGAAAATAAACGTAGTCGGCATTATACGTAAAACAGTATCCATTATCATAATTATACAAGGAGTCCGGCGAAGAAGCCGGCCCGGATGGCTCAAGCGGTAGGGGCACGGCATGTCTCTATCGCTTGGTCCGAAGGGTTGTGGGTTCGAGTCCCGCCTTGGGCATGGGTGTTGTGTTTGTATTAGTGTAAGTAAAACAAAGAAAACAAGTTAAAACGAAAACAGAAAACAAAGATAACTTTGGTAAACGGCCTCTGGCCGGTCGAAATTAAAAAAAAAAAGAATATAAAGAGAAAAGATCCTGGGGAATCGTGGTAAACACCATTACAAAGTGCACATGATGAAAACCGTCGGCAACCTTTGATGACTAGTAAACTCTGGGATCTGTATCGACTCTGCGAGTAGCTAAGCATCACTCGGAGACACTGTGTGGTGACAGTGTATTTTTGTCTGCCTAGTGGTTGAGGATGTTAATGCTAAAGTACTGTATAATTCGTTATTGGGAAAGAAATTACAAATGCATAACCAAAGAATTACATTCCATAATTCGTTACACGAAAAATAATTGCGTTTCTCCTTTTCTTCCTTTCATTCAAAGTAATTAGTTTTATTGGGTTACGTTCCTCTCTAATTATATGTACGCACATATTTCCAAACACTTTTCTTGATTTACTAAGTTCTAGTCGCCTATCTTTTGGTTTATTTGTAATATTACAGTTTTTCTCCTTCTTTCTCAACATTGGCATGTTGTACCGTTATATCGCTAGAGAATATACTTCTGTCGGATGCAATACTTCGACGGATAGGAGGCAGACCTATCTCGGTAGAAGATATGATTATTAGAGTTCTGCGTTTGGTTACTTTGACTACAAGTTAGATGCATATGGATCATACTAGCTTCGCTTGTAAAGGAGGAATGTGACTCGTTTGCTCGCTCCGTTTCGTGTTTACATCTGCTTATTCGTATAGGTCAGTAGAGGCAGTGAAAAATGAGAATGCTACTCATAGTGCTGCTTATGATTAGGTTTTTCTCCGGAGCAGTTGTTTGTGCGCTTTCAATCGGAGACCTCCGGTTACCTCCGATTGATGCCGCGCAGGTTGTATATGTGCTGTGGCGCAGACATACATTTTCCGCTGAGCATTCCTTTAATCGGATCAGGTAGTGATTGGTGTCCGCTGACGTCCGCGTATCTTTTAGAATAAGTGTGTAATTTTTTGTTGTTTATTTTCTATTTTTTATTTACTTCTCTCTCTCTCTTCGGCGCTTCTTTTTTTCTTGTTTTGCCTGAAGTACTATGTTAGCTGACAGATTTTTTTTTTATAGTTCTGAAATACATAGTATATGTGGAAAGGCGTATTAGTTTTATGTCATTGATCAAATTAATAACATTAAAATTAACTGAAAACTAACGCAGAAGTAAAGCTTTTCAGTAGCTAATGTAAAAATTTATAATTTTTCTGGAAACACTCGTTTATTCACAAACAGTTTTTGTCAATTATTATTCTAATCGGTTTAGTTTAACGTAAAATATACAGGGAGTTTCAGAATGGAACAAGAGAAACGTGTGGTATCAATGGGTTGAAGTTTACTGTCCAAAATAATTTATTAAGATTCTTCACCTGACAGGATTGTGATCATTGCGTTAAAGGGTGTTAGTATTTGAACTGTCTCTTCTAAAACGCGTCACTCTTCCTCTGTAATAAAAAATATAAGCGGATATAAATTTAAGGATAATTGTAATTATATTATTACTACACATTTCTTTAGTTTCAGAATGAAGCTCAATATTTTAATCTGATAACTCAAGTTGCCTTTTAAATATTCCATAATTATGTATTATTTTTATTGCCTCGAAAGTTACGTTTTATAGAAATTTCAAGACTTTTTTTCTAGACGTAGACCTTTGGAACAATAGCACTAAAACAGTTAAAAAATCGTATCAAATGTTTTGCGTAATTTTAAAACTACGGAAACGATGATATCACTAATTAACCGTCAATGTGTATCTGAATGGTAATACTGTAATTTTTTTTTGACAGCAAGTACGAGTACCACAACCGCGGCTCTTAATGTTAGCCTAAACACTTACATACCTACATTTTAAAATTTAGACCTACTCAGAGAATCTATCTAACCTGGTCCACGCCATAGAGATTTCCAAATACGGACCTGTTAGCGTCCTAGGAGCGTTTGGCTTTTCTGGCAACACAATCACAAACTCATATTTCATTTCAAGTAAGCGGCTCATCACTGAAGTTTGGAGTTTCATCTCGTAACAATATGCTGGATCAATCTTAGAGGGTCCTTTTTTGCTGAAATTCTTCTGCTTTTCAGTTTTTCATTCACAATGTTACTCTGTCTGCACACAAAACCACGAAATTATTTATTAGAACTTTTACATATAAATCAAAGTAAACACGCTTTTCAAAAGACTTAGACTAAAAAGTTTTTTGAATAGTTAAATTTACTTACTTAGTTTCTTCAAGTTCGCGATTGTGCGATCACTTCAAATGGTCTAACAAATTCGAAGTCCACCACCCTTAGAGTAAATTCGCCGACAAAGTTCACAGCGTGCGACTTTATTATTATCTCCAAATAAATTAAAGAATTTCCAAGCGACGGATATACGATTTGGTGCCATTTTATTCCACTCACAACTACCCTCAGTCCGTACGCGTCGGTCGTCCTTGAGCTCTACGTCCTCCACCTTCCCTTCGCTCCGAACCACCGCATCCCTCCGTATGTTCCCTGTTCCACCTACGGTAGTACCGGAGATCACCGGAGGAAAGTTTTATTCGTAATCTCCGATTCCTTCGCGGTAGTAGTCAGTCCGATGAGCAGCACTAGCTACTCACGTACAAAATATATTTCCATATTTATTTAATAAGAAACAAAATATTTATTTAAAGCCATCTTATGGACAACTGAAGATTATTCTCACAATAAGTAAAACGCATCTAGCTTCTAGATAGGCCTACATTTTTTTTCTTTTCACAATATATTTTTCACCCAAAAAGTAAAAACCAATGCTTATTATTTTTCGCCTATTTACAGAGTTTTGAATATTTTAATTGCACTGTTGAAAACAAATAGATATATTTTATCAAAGCCAAATGAGTTTAGAAGAAAACAAAATGCTAATTTATTGAGAGGATTGAAATTTGAATATTCACAATTAAAAATGAGTTAATATTGAAATATATAGTATATTTCGGCTCTGATGTTTCAACTTCTGTGCATTTGGAAATGTTTGTAGGACGTTTTTGTCTCAATGCATTACTGTCTCTAATATCAGATTACAGAAATTAATTATGAATAGGCCTACTTGTTTTACACGTGAACATTGTAACTGGATACAGGCTATATATGTACAAATTTATAAATAAATGGTATCATAACAAAAAACAAAATTATTTACATTGACTACCTGTTTAACGAGTCTCTATACATTACAACGAGTGACTGCAAACATTTAAGTGTTTCAAAAGAAAAAAATTCTTCTCCTTTCCTAATGAAGTGCTCGCTACCATATTATCCTATCGGAGCACTTATTTCCAATTACCTAGCTTTGTTTTGCTTTGACATGGTTCGCTGAATATCAGACCTGAAGTGTGTACGCTGCGCTATTAGAGTCCTGCAAAACCGGTTGAAAACCGAACAAACTTACATAGCGCTACTGAACGCCTGGCTTTATAGGCAGTATGCGAAGTACATCTGCTTTCGTACTGCCTCAGTATTCGGTTTAACGAGTATTCGAGTTGATTCGATGGACGGCTCTGGCGTATAAAATGAAGATCACAGTGAACCATCCAGATATTATAGCTGCGGATCATCAAGAGGAACAAACAGCATCAGCGTGAAACTACAGACGTTGTAAAGCGTAAATTGCAGAAAAAAACTTTCGGTATCCACAAATTACCAAGGTTTTAATTTTTGCTTACACTAGAAAAATGAATTATAATATTAAAATAGTGACACACTTAAAAAACAGTAAACTCGATCAATAGTAAAACTGAAACAAAAATAACTTTATATCTTCTGAAACCTCCTACAACCAATGCTTTTAGTATGTTTACTATGACCAGAGTCATAAACGCAATATAGGTTTTCCATTCATTTAAGTGAACCTTATCGCCCCGTACAATCTGCAGGGTTATTTCACTTCTACCCTGTATATGAATAGCTACTGTTTTGGAGGAATGCATTTAGAGTTAATAATTATTTAATTTTATGTTTTGCGACTGAATTTTGGATTTATATACTTATTATATCTCACATTATACATTATGCTCATTTCATTTTCTACATACTGAATTGATTGAAAGATCACCAAACAACTCTAGCCTCTCTAGCAACACTTGTGAAACGAATATTGGCGTTCCATGAATAAGTGTTTCCACCGAGCGTAACTTTAGACTAGTAAAACAGATTTATTAGTACATAAACACAAGAAGTCAACTCTGATCATGTAGTCTATGATAATAGGCCCTAATAATAATTGTGAACATCAAATAGTTGATATTAGCACGTGTGTAATAAAATAGTTCTTTGAATGACACTTGTTTTCTCTGAAGTAGATATTTTCTATACAGAATGATTTGTTTCTAAACCTTGCTATTATTTTGTTATTCGTAGTTTAGAAATGTGTAAATTATACTTATTTTGTACAGAACAACAACCATTGGGAGCCAAAGTAATCGTATTGTTGAAAATAACATTACTGTTTATCTTTTTAAATTGATTTCTTAATAAATAATATTGCAACTGATTAGAATAATTAAAAAGCATGCAACTATTGTTTTAGAGGTAGGCCTATACATTCTTTAGTTAAAAGTACAAACGTCATAATGGACTTATGTACTTATTTCCTATTTTGTTTTATAAAGAATTGTAATTATATTTTTGAATATGTTTACATTATGATATTTCACATTATAGATTACGTCTATTTCCTTCGATGTCACTGTGTCCATTGTTCATTTATTTGTTACTAGTCAAATTACTGCAAGTTCGAAATACAAAAATAAATGTATTAAAGTGGCAAATTATTTGTATTCCTATTTGAAGCAAACATATTTTTGTAATTAAACAAAATAAATATCCTTCAATATTATTACTCTGTTTGTATAGCTTACTGAGAAAATGTTAAAGAGTTATTGTATGATGAAATGTACCTAGTGTTATTTGGAGATCGTATTTTCTTCCTCCTTACCATTTCTTTCTGTGTGAGATTTGTATTCTAAATAATTCGCGATCTTACATGAACTTATGTAATATCGATCATTGTGTTATACAAATCGAACAAGATTCAGTCAATATGTGACGAGAAAGAGTTACGACGTAATCAAATGATGAAGTTATGACGTATACTGTTTAACACTGGTATAGAAAAACGCCAGCTATATAGCATTTATTGGCAAGAAAAATATACATGGCTTGTGCACGTCTTGTTCTGTGAAAAACTAGAACATTGTTTAATATATCTATAAGTAACTTTCATTAGTAAAACTAAAAGTTTAAAATATAAACGATACTTATAAAGTTACTGCAAATTCAGAATAATAAAGAAATTATATGAGTTATAGTGTCGAATGAACTGTAAGAATACTTGCAAACCCTTTTTTTTTCAATGAGACAACGTAAATTTCCTTGTTACTCCGATTGTGTACTCGAAAAACGTTAGTTTCATGTAAATGCGCCTGATGTTTTGTCTACTCTGCAATACATCAGGCGTAATCGCTCGACAACCGAGTTATTCGGTCCGATGTTCATCGTAGCCGGTTGAGCTCCGACCGGTCGAATCTAAACCGGTTGTGTGTGCAGTTTTGCAGGTCTCTATGCGCTATACTCCGTACATTCCTGCACTGTTGCGCGTTGCTTGGAGGCTTTAGGTAACCAAATGTAGGACTCTAATGATTATACATATGAAGTGATTTGGGTAAATATTAGATTGGGAAGAGTCATGTCGTGGTTCCTTAAATTGCTACTATCACAAAATTCACCTTGTGGGACTTGAGGAAACTATACCAAATTCAAGTCAGGATAACCGACCATTGGGATCGAATGCCAGGCCTCCCTAATACAAGGTGGGAATAATAATAATTACTCCACCGTGCTCCAGATCATCATTAATTTCACACACAAAAAATTAATTCGACGTGTGAAATGCAATTCGTAAATTCGTGTCTTCTCATTCACACAATGTAATAGAAACTACATCCAGTTGACTTCAGTTACGTATGACGCTAAAACCGACGAATTGTTGAATTATGTCCTGGTGTATACCAGTAACCGCTTCAAAGCGGACAATAAATTCTGCAGAGCTCTCGGTCCTACACAGAGAGTTAGTTTTTTATTAAGGTTATTTACATTGTCAGAGTGCTGAGTACGGTATGGTGTATATTGAGCATGGGCCTGCTGTTTGTTTCTGTGAGGCCTGATGACTGTTGCATGCCATCGCATTATGTTCCTTCAAATAATTCACTCAAGTATACATAGAATGTAATCGTTAAATCCAGTAATGTTACAGTTGCATTCCATTTACCTTTTATGTTTTGGAAATGGAAATGTGTAGTTTCCCATATTTGAACTTGATTAATTAATCAATTAACAGGTTTGAAATGATTATTGTACACGAAGTTATAATTTCACAGTAGCGAAGCACAACGTAAACCTTTCATGTTACTTGTTGACTATGTTGCAGAGTACTTTTACGTATGGACAGTTATTGCAAACTCATATTTATCTGAGTATGTGACATAAATACATGTACATTTTTAGGAAAATTTTAATAATTTCAATAGAAGAATATATTTTTCAAAATATAAAAGAGATTTAACGCTCAAAATGTCATAACTTTAATGATTCTATAACAAGTAAATAGGTACAGAGATTATAATTTGTTATTCAATGTACAAAAGGTTTTAAGATAACGATAACAAAATTTAAACAACATTCAACATTCATTTTGATTTTTTTTAAGTTTTCGATTACAAATAGTAGTTTACTTAACGGCTCTTCGAACTGTAGAGATTATTTAGCGTCGAAATTCAACATGGGCGAGAAATAGCCGACAAATTTTGCCTGGCGCCCTCTGTCAGTGACACGGCTATTTTACACATCATAAATGTACGAGATGGGACCACAGATTTATTTCTCTTCAGGCGAAAGCCATGTGACGTATTTTATCTTCATATTAAATAATTTCCCTCGAACTGACTTGAACCCAGAACATTGGATCCATCAGTGAGATCGGTAGGACTAACAACGAAATCACAAATGAAGAGTCCACTGCAAAAATGATGGCTGTCACTTTCTTGTCGAAAATGAACCAAGACTGTCAATGTATAGCTTTAGACATATAGAATGTACATAGAGAGTTATATGGCATTAACACTGATAGTCATTGTCCAGTAATGATCGGAAAATCACAGTTAAGCTTTGAGCACTAAGCATTTCAAACTTTCAATTGCTTTTTCTGAAAAATATATTCCAAATGACATCATTCTTGCAGTGGACTCTTCAAATGACGACACGTTTTTAGCTGTAGACCTTTAAAATATCACTATCACATCTTTAATTGAACTTTTTTGAATAAACACAATATCAGGCCTAATAAATCATTATTTCAAAATATTTCCTTCAAATGATGAGTAATATTCTGAAATAGAAAGCTGCAGGACAGGGCTTAGAACCGGCTTTCATTAGATCGGTTAGAGAACATCCGTCAAGGTCAAGCATCCGATCGAATGTTCGAACTTCAAGTGGTTATGCCTAATGTTTTGCAGGCTAGGAAGAACACCAGGCGAAATTCGTCATACACGAACACTAACATATTCTGAGTGCACAAGTACCGATAACAATTGAAGGAAATTTACTTATCTGATTAAAACAAAGTGTTCGCTTGGAATGGGCCTAAAATTGATTGCATCCTTAATACATTTATTTTTCTCTTATTATTTTTAACTTGGGGTATTTCCAGGCCAGACGGAAATTTCTGTTCCTCTGCCTCTAATTTATGCCTTGTTGTCAAGCAAACAAGAGACCCTTTACACAAGAGTTTTTCAAGAAACACTTTATGTGGCTCGCTCCCTGAGAATTGACCCAGTGCATCCATAGCTAGTTATGGGTGACTTTGAAAAAGCAATCATAAGTAGTGCCCGTCCTGTGTTACCTACAAGTGCCATAAGTTGTTGCTAGTTCCATTTGGGGAAGACTCTGTATAGACGCATCTACAGGAAGCTTACGATCTCGAAAGCAATGGAATAAGATTATACACCAGTGTGTTGCTGTCATTAGCATTTGTTCCCCCAGATAATGTAAAATAGTTATTCTAAGAACTCGCAGAATATGCGAAAGTTACCCAGCATTTGCTCATATTGGGTTGAGGGAAAACCCCGGAAAAAACCTCAACCAGGTAACTTGCCCCAACCGGGAATCGAACCCGGGCCACCTGGGTTCGCGGCTAGACGTGCTAACCGTTACTCCACAGGTGTGGACACCAGGGGATTACAACTGTAACATGAACAATAAGTATTGTATGTGTCGTCAGATTATTACGAACTGAGAAGTACTATTTTGAAAGACATTGTATTAGTAAAGCACACAAGAAAAATGTTAAACGAAATTCAAACAGGAACCATCGAGTTCAAATACCGTAGTCGGTCGCAATTCAATATAGACTTGAGTGACATGTTGGTACACACAAACGTTGCATTCAGAACTTTGGACAATCCCCAATTTAGATCATTTCTGGAAAAATACACAAATCAACATATTCCTGGAGAATTTCGTACTAAAATACGATTGCCAAAATTCGAGAAAGCATGAACGATCAGAAAATATATGGGTTTCGCTTGATGAGTCTACAGACGTAAGTGGTAGATATGTGGCAAATGTGGTGGTCGGTATAAGTTACTTTCCGAGAACTGAGTAGGGAAAAATTTGTGCTAACTTCAGAGAAATTGGAAAAGGTAAACCATGCAAATATTGTCCAAGTTTTTATAAGGCTATGCGCTTTTTATGGCCGGAAGGGATTAAATATGATCATGTACTTCTTTTCGTCGCTGATGTAGCTCCATATACTGTATTATTAAGGCAACAAAACAACTTAAAGAACGGTATACCAACATGGTGCATTTAACTTGCCTGGCGCACGGGCCACATAGAGTTGCTGAAACTATTCGTGCTTTATATAGCGATGTGGACTGTTTTATAGCGTCTATGAAAAAAAAATATTTCTCAAAGTCCCTTCAAGAATATTAAAATTTCGAGAAATTGTACCAGATATCCCCTTTCCACCTCAACCCGTAGTTACAAGATGGGGCACCTGGCTTGAAGTTGCCTTATATTTTGCAGAACGTTACAATAAAATCAAACTAGTTATTCATGCATTAGATGGCGAAGATTCAGTTGCCATTAGAACAGTAAAATCCTTGATTTCAGAAAATATGCACCAAAATCTACAATTCATAAAGTCCAATTACGGAAACTTGCCACAAGTTATAACTCAACTGGAAACGTCTGGTCTACAAATGTCCGAGTGTATTAAATTAATTGAAAAATATCGGAAATAATTAACAAGGTAGCCCAAGGACTGTATCCTGATGAGGTAAATGGCAAATTACGTAGCGTAATAACAAAAATAATAGCTATGGAGTTTTGAACAGTTTGGTGAAAAAACAGGACACAAACTTAAATGACAATGTAAACCTTTTCACGTACTGTCCATTAACCTCATGCAATGTCGAAAGAAATTTTCGCAGTACAAACATATTCTAACTGATAAACGCAGAAGTTTCTCCTTCGACAATCTACGTATGTACATAGTTGTACATCGTAATTCCTTATTGTAGAGAAAAAGATTCCGTTAACAACGCATCAATTAGATAAGTACAAAATGTATGATTATTGTATGTATGCAGTTCATATACTCAGACTGTACGTCTGAAGCACAAACAGTGAGTTGCTTACCTGAGAGTTCATTACACTCGCCAAGGAACGCTCCAGTCTTACTTAACTTGACGGTAAAGGGCCCGCACTCCCGCGGTTTATACATTACTAATTCGGTCCGGAATTCATAAAGGTACAGTACTAATTCGGTCCGAACTATGCAGGTATAAACAAGTTGTATATTTCAAAGAGACTGTTACAGCAGTGGTCGTCAGCACTTGCTGAAATGGGTAACGGGTAAGCAGGGCATCGTAATATGCCTCGTCGTGCAGCAGGAAGAGGGAGAAAGCATACCCGCCAGCAGCCACGGATGAACCATAGTGCAGTCTTTTATCGGCGGGTAAGAAACACTAGCCCGAGGGTGCACTGTGCTGATGACCACTGTGTTACAGTATATTTTATGAACTAGCTGTCGTATTGAATCCGATATGTTTTTATGTTGGTATGTTATCAATATTGACGTGTTTTGATGTTGGTAGTGATATCGATTCGAGCTTGTTTCCATAATTAAGCGCGGTCATACCTATTTTAGTCATAGGTAAACATTCTTTGAGTAATTTTCACAACGATGGCCGAACAAGAAGAAAGTGTTGTTTATACTGAGAAGAGAAACCCAATGCTTTAAGGAAGGAGCAGGCAATTTAGTAGTTTACTGTCTCAAGGCACGAATTTGCCCATCCTGCCTTATGACAGTCCTAAGCCTGCATAGAATGGGAAGGAAAAAGTTGATTTCGAACCAGTACTGCTCTGTTTTCGATCTGGGACCGAACTAGTAGGGCCTACTGTTAATTTAATGACCCGAGACCGAACTAGTACTTCAATTTCAGAACACACACACTATTTGACACAACTCTTCATCACGCGAACGCACCCACACAACAGGCCGCGAAGTTGAGATGGCGCCGAGACACAGAAGGCTCTGAGGATGGTGTCAAGTAGCACCGAAACAGCTGTAAACCGCACATGCTTACATAATTAACATGAGTAAGATCGCCATTTAATCAATTATTTATATTCAAGTGTTAAAAGTAGTCTACGAAAGATTCAACGTGAACTAATACTGTTTACTTCTTGGCTCCGGACCGAAGTAGTATATATTTTTTACCATGGGACCGAACTAGTAAACTCCGCAATTTTAGCTTCTGAAAAATCATGAAATACTGGCCATGACATGCTATTCATTCACTTTTAAATGTAAAATCACAATAAATTAAATGTACTCTTAATTTGATTAATTATTTAATTTAATACAGTATTCTTGATTTCGGAAAACAGGTCCTATGAAAAATGGTCATTCGGAAATGATAAATTCGGAAAAATGTTCATTGGGATGAAAAGACATTCGGAAAGTTGGTTTCGGAAATATGACCTGAAACCCTCCTGGATGCCTCAGTGTGATCTGTCATTTATTTCCCAGAGCTGGCCACCTAAAAAGAATGAAAACTAATTCGAATATTCCTTAAATCGAATGCTGAGGTAGTCAGCAATACTGAAGCGCTTTGAATACTGTTTGCAGCACCAAGCGTTCAGAAGCAATTTGATAATTTTCTTTTTAACCAATTGTACAAGACCTCAACCTTGCTGGGTCTTTATAATTATGTAGCTTATTATTAGTTATGAAGTACTTAAATATTTTCACATTTTAAATTTTAAAAAATCATGGAAATAATTGTGATTATTTGTAAGCTGCAACACTCTGCCAGCGAAAATAAAACATTCTATTCTATTAAGCATCGAAACAATTTAAAACTACTTAATTATATTTAAAATTATTTTGTTTTCAATCACAGTGTCAGTTTAATATCATAAGACGGAAAAGAGTGGAGATTTTGTTTAACCACATGATAATGAACGATAAATTACATCTGCATCGATTAAACGAGGGAGATGAAATCAGTTTTATTCTTCACTTGTGATATTATTTGATGACGTCAAGCAGTCAGTGATAAATGAGGTCTTTCGCCATAATAAATTCTTCTTCCTTCCTGAATGGTGCATCTTTCTTTTTAATGTTCGTATGTAGGAGTGTAGTTCTCAGAACATTCAGACAGGAGCAACAAGTAGAAATGAGAAGTTTTGCTGCGAGTTCAATCCTGTACCGAACACTTCAGAGGTGAGGTTACAATTCAAGTTTTATACGTCTTATACTGCACATAGGAAGTCTACCACACAGGCAAGTCCCACAAAGAAGAATAACGACTTTCAATTTCCTTTCAGTAAGTAACCTTGGTAGTGTGTTTAAAGGTATTGAATGCACCATTTATTTATAGCCATCGTGAAAGCAATCATTTCGCATTGTTACATACATAAATAATGTAGGCGATATAGCTAAGTCTCAAATTTAATTTTGATGAAATTTTTAATTGAAATAGTTTTTAGATTTCACCAACTTCTGAAATTTTTTTTCTTGAATTAGTGAAAATTTTGGTAAGCTGTTCGATTGAAATATTGAAAATAATAATGAAACTTTTGAGAGAAGGTTCATACATTATATTTTAATTAATTATGTATGTTTCTAATGACTGTGAAATGTTTAAGTAAGGAAATGTAACTTATGTTTCAATATCTAGATAAATATAAAGCTGCAACAAAATCCACGTTATGTTTTATAACAATTTGAACATTTTAATTTAATTAGTGCAGAATTATTTGTAATCTTTAGCGCTTTCGAAATAAATAAATTAATAGAAGATTGGTGCACGACAGCTCATTTTATTCACATTTCAGACTTTTCAGCTTTAAATTTAGCAAACGTAAGTGTGCTTATGCTTGCATCTGGCAGCGCACGTTTAAAGATAAACACTATTCATATCTAGCTCTTCGTCTCCCTTGAGGGGAAAGGCTCGGGCTAAGGACTGTTCTCGCATGTAGGCCGCTTGGGTGAGCCCGTTATATTACTCGCAATGGAATAGTGTGTATATCCTACAGATTCCCTAACGGGCCGCCTGCGAACTCTCTACAACTTACAGAATCCATTTACCTTTCCATGTAGTCATAACCCCAGTCCCATGAGCTACTACTACAAGTCCAGGGGAGATTCCACGATATATAGCACTACCACCAGTAACTAATTACCACATACCATTGATTCCAATTTCGGTGGCAACATGCAGCCGACTCTACATCGTAGCTAGTTCAAAATAATGGAAACAAACGAATATTAAGATGATGATGATGATGATGATGATGATGATAATGATTAAGGACCGTATTCTCGCCCAGGACGTACGGAGATAAGATTAGTTGCTGATAGACTGTACTGACGTGACATATTTCGTGTGTGTCATAAGTACTATCAGGGAACACTTGCATCTTGTTTGTGCTGCAGTTAATGTTCTATTCACGATTCATAACTATATCTCGCAGACAGATCACAATGCATTATAGTGATGAAGACTGATACTACGATGACCTTTCTTACAATTTAAATTATTTATTTAATTGATTTATTTTTACTGGCAGAGTTAAGGCCATAAGGCCTTCTCTTCCACTCCACCACTATAAAATATTATAAATAACAATAATACAGGAAATAATAATAATAATAATAATAATAATAATAATAATAATAATAATAATAATAATAATATTTTTATTTGGTTATTTAACGACGCTATATAACTACTAGGTTATTTAGCGTCGATGAAATTAGTGATAGCGACATGGTATTTGGCGAGATGGGGTCGAGGATTGGCCATAGATTACCTGATAGATTACCTGACATTCACCTTACGGATGGGGAAAACCACGGAAAATCCCAACCAGGTAATCAGTTCAAGCGATAATCGAACCCGCGCCCGAGAGAAACTTCAGACCAGCAGGCAAGCGCATTAACCAACTGAGCCACGTCGGTGGCAATAATAATAATAATAATAATAATAATAATAATAATAAAAATAAAGTAACTATGTTTAGTTACATATAATCGTAGGAGTCTACAATTTTAACTAAGATGATTTGGATCAAAGCAATGCTTAACATAACGGAGGAAAATTAGTATATTAAAAATAAAAATCATATTGTATAGAAGTAGGCCTAATATTTGAAGAAAGATCACATTATAGAGACGAAAAGCAGTATTTTTGACAATCGGCCTTTGAAAATAGTCAATGTCTAAGGGCCCATTTAAACTATGCACATAAGAATGCGTTATTTTTTTACTGTTCACATTATCATAAAGAATGTAGACTTGCATTGATTAAACATATTTACACTGTTTACAAAATAACTAGGATATAGTATTATTAAATGAAATACCTTGCATTAAAATACACAGCACTGTACAGAAATAATGATTGGTCAGTGAAAGCCTTCATTATTTTTTATAGCGTAAATAGTACAACTAGCGTATTCTAGTGCACATAGTGTAAATAATTTAAGTTGTAAACAATAGTGTAATTGCTAAGTGATCCATGATTTGTTCTGACCAGCTTGACCAAACAAGAGTCGCGTGCGTAGTCAGTGAAGTACTTCGCTTGCTAGATGCTCTCGCGTCGTCTAAATAAGAACTCCAGTAGTACTTAATTTTGTAGCCTTGTGGGACAAAGTACGGTCATGATGATGATGATGATGATGATGATGATGATGATGATGATGAAAGAAGGAAAGTGTAAATATGATGCGGAAAAGTCCGAGGTCAACGCTGAAAGTTAACCTGGAGTTCTGCTTCAATTGGTTGAGGGAAAATCTCCGAAAAACCTCAATTTGTTAAATTGTCCCAACCAGGATTTGAATCCAGGTCCGGTCATTTCACGATCAGACATGTTAATCTTTACTCCACAGCGATGGATATTCATACCTAAGTAATAGAAGTAATAACTGTCAGTCTACCGGCATAGGGTTTATTTTTTAATAGCTAAAAAGAAAAGAGAATAAGTAGCAAAAGAAATCGGCTTAGGTAGACACCAATGATAGACGAATTCCTGTGCAGTGGTCATTTATTATGCAAAACTGAAACGGTGTACATATTTCATGCGCGAAGAGCCGGTTCTAAGCCTAATCTGTATCATAATACATGAGGAATTAGGGATAGGCGAATTGTTTCGATACAAAATAAAATACATACTGCGCGAAAAATCCGTATACCACTGTCTTCAGTATAGATTTACAATGATTTGTCATGTCTGTCATTGATCCAAAACATCCACATGTACTCCTCCATGATCTTTGCACAGATGGATGCATCTCCAGATTCGTTTGCTCATTTTCCTTGTCATATTTGGTGACAGAATGAGCTAACAGATTTGGATTTAAAGCGCGAAGACGCATGCCACTTTTTTCCCGATGAATGTGGTATTCGCCGAAGTTTATAACTTTTCTTTTTGTCCAAAGAGAATCCACATTTCTATTAAGAAAATGAACAAAAACCACCTGACGTTTTGATTTGGGCAGGGGTAACAGATCAACTGCCTGTAACGTATTTTTTCGATGGCCGGTGAATCAGACGACTTACCTCCATATGATAAACTAATGGTTTTTTCCTGAATTACAGAGGAAAGACATATCTACAATGTGTAGTTTCAACAAGACAGCGCACCAGATCATTTTTGCCATGAGTATGAAAATACGTTTTATCGAGCTTTTCTCATATAGGTGGATCCGAGAACTTTTCTTCACTTTTGACATGATCATCACAAAGGCCAAATCTCACCAAGCTAGACTATTCTCTTTGACGAATCATAAAGTAGGATATCCGCAAAAGGCGCTACGTTTCAAACGCTGAATTGAAGAATACTGTGAGCAGTGCCTTCACGACTGTCGTGCCATAAATGCTTTGGAAAATAAGCAAATAGACCTGGAGGCGCATCTGTCTGTGCCGAGACCATGGAAGAATACACGCAGATATTTTAGATCCGTAATAAGCAAGCCAAATCGTTTTAAATCTGTATAGATGGCAAGCGTATACGGACGTTTCGGCAACTGTGTACATCACGTTTACTAATAAGCGACTTGAATAATTTAAATCATGAAATTAATTGCATTGTTGCCAGTTTTCTTCAATTTTAAATAGGCGCATCTCAATTGGACCTAAAATGACTCAATAATGACATAAAGTAAAGAAATGCATATTTTAAAAATAAATTTAAAAAACATTTTTCTTTAAGAGAAACAGCTATAATAATGCATAACAATACAGAACGATTAAGATTTTAATACTATTCCCAATTTATCATTACGATGATATTCAGAAGAGCTTCGCTATCCATTCCTACGACATTTCCATACCGACTGTCTTATAACTCTTAAAATAAATAATCACTTTCCCACATAGGGTTCATTTGTGACCTTGAGCATCGCTTAACGTTGCTCATGCTATTCGCAATTTATCAGGATTACAAAAGCTCTGTTTATATACTACAACATTGATTGATTAGTTATTTTAGTTCACTCTCTAAGTGTTCACATACGAAGTTTGTCGATCACTGAATTGAGTGAGATAAAATCTAGAACTCCTAAAGTATAGGCAATCTTCAACAATGCAAAGCAAACAGTGGAAGCATTGAAGGTATTTAGGTAGTGCAATTGCACCTGAATTCCTGAAATATATTGTGGGATATGTACACAAGTAAGAGGTAACAGAGCAGATGTCCATACCTGTGGAGTAGCGGTTAGCGCGTTTGACTGCGAAACCAGGTGACCCGGGTTCGAATCCCGGTCTGGGAAAGTTACCTAGTTGTGGTTTTTCCGGGTTTTTTCCTCAACCCAATTGGAGCAAATATTGGGTAACTTTCGGTGCAGGACCCCGGACTCATTTCACCGACATTATCACCTGCATTTCATTCAGACGCTAAATAACCTGAGATGTTGATACAGTATCGTAAAATAACCCAATAATAATAATAGAATAGATAAAGTCATCCATGCAGACTGCTTAAAAAATGTAAGGAGAAAATCGGAAGACCATGGAAAAAACTGAACTGACTTACCAAGGGAGTAAAATCCGTGTTATCACTAGAAATGCAGGAGTTATCTTCCCCTTGAGGGATTTAATTAATTGGGTATTTTATTTCCATTATTCCATTACTTCATCACTATTACATCACTTAATTTCCACTTAAGTTCCTCTTTAGTTAAAGGTACTCTTAAATGAAAAATATAACTGAAATAACTTAATGGAACTTTACCTTTAATCTTTGCATTCATATTATAGTTTGAAAAAGTACCAGCAAACTCATTTCTCTTTGTCCGGTACAGTTAAATTTATCTGTATTTATTTCGATGCTGGTATTCTGGACAGTTCAAAGTAGAATGAGTGCATTCTACGGAAATATAGTTAAATAATAATGTATGCATGGCTCTCTTAAATTAGTACTGGCCTTTCTATGTAAAAGTGCTGGAAACAACGAACAGGGAGTAAGCGATTGATTTCCTTTTACATAGAATCGAAAATGAGGGTTCATGGCCCGAGGTAATGGATGTTTCTGATGAGCGGTAGCGGGTACGAAAGCAGATGGTGTTACAATTTACATTCATAGGTGAAATGAGAAAAGCTGCAGGCAGCGTTACACACACACGCAAACACACACATACACTGCGGTGCTGCAGTTTGTGTCTGTTATTTCAGCGCCCCATAAAATAGCTCACTGTTCCCTTCCTCAGCTATTCACACAGTATTAAATCATTATTCATTTTATTTTCCAGCACATATTTCACATAGCACATTTCGCCCTCCAGAATGATTCCAGTTTAACGCAGTGTACACTGCGGGCAAAAACTTCTGAAACAGACTTCTAAATCTGTAATTGTGACAATAATTTTAACTGTTTGGTTACGATTTACGTCAGAAGAACCCAATTCCTTGCTTTCTAATATTTTACTGATAACAAAAATCAGTCAATGTGAACTATAGTAATAGTAGCGTCCTGGTAGTAGTAATTTATTATAATAATAATAATAATAATAATAATAATAATAATGATGATGATAATAATGATGATGATGATAATAATAATAATAATAATAATAATAATAATAATAATAATAATAAAGATGAAGATGAAGATAAAGATATCTGTTACTGTCTTAAGCCGCATATCTCGTCGTAGTTGCCGTCCATATTAATTTTGTTCTAGAATTTTTCAATTTATTGTATCACCATTAATTTTATTATCCAATTTTTTCCTCCAAAATGATTTCTGTTTGACAAAATCGTTGCATAGCAGAAGTCAGAAATTTACAAATTGTTGTTAGACTGTAGAGTTGACATTCAAAGTATGTGAGTATTTAAGGGGCTATTTAATAATTCACCAATGAAGTGTTAGAAATGGCAATTGTTTTCATAAATCTTTGAATACTATAATATAATTATCAATAAACTCAGTAATAACCAATATACTTCAAACTTCCAAGCATCAAGTACACCCAATAAATTTATTTTTACGAAACGTCACTTCAAAAATTGTGTTTTTAATTAAATTTACATCGTTTTAAATTTCATTGTGTTTAAAATAATAATGACTATTTCGATTATTCGTTTGGTTTTGTAGAAAAAAATATTTTCTTTCTTTCTTTTCGAATGCGGTTAAACTATAATACATCGTAATTCTAATCGCGAAAAACTCTTATTAAATATTTCGTAAGGTTTTCTTTATTTCCTTAAGATAATTTGACTCACTCTCCTCTTGTAATAATCTATAACAAATTTTGATAAAGAATTATTCTCCATCTGTTTTATATTGACGGCGAAGGAAAATTCTTCGTTCTTATTGTCGTCATAATAATTTAAATCACAATAAGAATCATAATTGTCAATTTTTTTAGCCATTTGGTTTCATATGGTATATAGTGTATGTCCATTATATTCTAAAATAATACTAAATTTCTCTCTTATTCTTTTATGTATGTAGGTTCTTTCGGAATGTTGTTCTCTATTGAAACATATTATAGAACATCTATATTGTTACCATGTCAATCGATTTTAGGTTCGTTCTAAACATCTGTTTCAGTTTTAATAGGTACCAAGTAACGTTTCAAAAATATTATCGCTCTCCATTTTCTCTACGTGATGATCCAGTTTGACTCTCAAATTTTGAATGGATTTCAAATTTAGTTGAATTTTTATTCTTCTTCAATCACACTAATTCCAATTACAAACTAAAAGTGAGCAACCGGTGTTTCTAATTCTGTATTTTATTTATGCCATTGGTAGTCTTTTTTAGTAGGTGTTCACGCTTTTCTTCCATGTGAACTCGTGTTCAGGAAATGCATTACTAATTCAAATTTTGTCTTTTGATTTAATAATATGCAAAACATAAAAAATTATGTTACAAATATATAATTTAAGCGTATTTTCTAAGTAGGTTACAAGCCTAGAGGCCTGCAGTCATGTGTAAATTGTTCCGATTAACTATGTCGTTCCAATTATAATATGAAATATACATCATGCTAGTTACAAACATTTATGGTTCCATAACATTCCTTATAAGTCGTTCTAACCACAACTATATTCGATGTCCTAGTTATTGCTATATTTATTTTTGTATTCAGAGTTCATGAATTCATACATCTATGGATGATGAGTTCTTAAGTTACGGTATAAATCGTTGACAAGGCTTCACTCCGTAAGAATGAAAAATCGAGGATTGTGTGTCACAGACGTATAACATGCAAAAAACCTTGTCACTGTGAAGCATGGATAAGGTCTACATTCCACATCTTAGTACTCTTCTACATAAATGTGTACATTGTCATAAAAACTAAAAATATGCCTACAGATTTTGTTATACTCATATCTTCAGTATAGTAATACTTAGAAAGCCAGACGAGCAAATATGATGGAAAGAACATCAACATAAAAGGTGAAAAAGAAGATGCGTACTGAGAATTAAAATGTGGAGGCTTTTAGTCTTTGTCCTGAATTCCTGGAATAGAATACATTCTTGAACAGAGTGCAGGATGTATGGTGGTGCGACGTGAGAGAGGGAAGGGAGATTCTTCAGAAAATGGAACACAATACTGGGGAAGGCTCCTGCGATGCTACTAGTCACAATAAACAAGTACAGAGAGAGAGAGAGAACGAGGGAAAAGAAAAGAGCGACGCAGCTTCATGCCCTTATAAAAAGGAAAATCGCACGCTCCAAAAAAATTTGAGTCTGAAATCCATCCCCGGGGCTGACAGACACCCCATCACTTCCGCCACTCCTGCCTCTCTCCTGTGAGGTTACAGGATATATGCGCTCTACTTGTGTTCAAGTTTAACGTCCTATTTGCAATATGCTTGATTTCTATTCATGGTTTACTCTATCGTTCTCAATCTGATTTCGGCTCATGTAGCTGGCCAGGCACAAAACCTTTATATATTTTGACAGTTGAAATATTATAATCCGTTATTTCATGACTCTATATGAACTGCAAAATTGTTCAGAGTCGGTGAAATTGGTGACTGCGAGACAGTATTTTGGCTAGATGATTCCGAGGATTCATCATGGATTACCTGACATTCGCTTTGTATTTGGGGAAAATCTGAAAACAACCAATGAAATAATCGATCCAAGCGGGATTAGAACCACACCCGATCACACACTCCGATTAGGAGATGAGCTCGTAAGCATTAAGCCAGTGAAATGTTACCTTGCTCGTTAAGAAGACTTTTATAGATGAATGACAAGTACATAGGTGGTGACAGTATGGCAGAGTAAATTGATGTATGTTCACTGTCTACTACTACTACTACTACTACTACTACTACTACTACTACTACTACTACTACTACTACTACTAATAAATGCAACTTGTTCTTCTTCTTCTTCATCTTCTTTTTCTTCGGGCGTATACTGCTACTAAACCGCTTAGGTACGAATGACCCATTTTGTACCCCATTAACTTGAAATTTACCCAGGAGATCGCAGTGGATGACCATTCTTGCGATGCTGCTAGGTTTAGTTATCTGAAATTCTTTGAGAGATAACATGTGTTTTCCGAGGTATCGATGCCTGATATGGCTTAAACATGGACAGTCCAGCAAAATGTGAGGTAACGACTCACATTCGTTGCACATTTGTTACAAGTTGGGTCATCAATGAGGTCCAATATGTGTATTTGTATTGTTCGGTCAGAAGTCCAGCTATCCAAAGCCAGGAGTTGTTTAGTTAAGTTAGGTTTTGGGTCTCCAATAAGAGTTTAGTATGTCTCATAGTTGATGTGGATCTCCATGGTCCTAGTAAACCCTTCATTAGGTTTTTTAGAGCCCAAGAGATGGCAACCTAAGGTTCAGGGCCAAAGAATTGGATATGGGCAATAACCATTTATTTATTTGTTTGTTTGTTTGTTTATTTATTTATTTATTCTGGTGTAGTTAAGGCCATCAGGCCTTCTCTTCCACAACACCAGGAATACAAATACAATAATAGAAATAAGCAGAGAAAAAAAACTCTATAAACAAAGTACAGCTACACAAGAAATAGAGATAGAGAGAGAGAGAGAGAGAGAGAGAGAGAGAGAGACACTATAAGCAAAGTAAAGCCACACAAAAATATACACAGGTTGCAGTCACACAAACTTTAAATGAATGATTAAGTATCATAATTAATTGTATCCTAAATAATTAACTAACATAAACAAGAAACTTGCAGTTTTAATCTAGATTAAAAAAGAAAAAAAAAACACAAATCAATACTCCTAGCAATACCTAAAAACATTAACTAAGACAAAATTTTCCAATTTAATTTTGAATTGTGATAAAGTCCGGCAGTCCCTGACGTCATTAGGTAACGAATTCCAGAGGCGAGGTATTTCTACAGTATAGGAAGATGAGTGTAAAGACGTTCAGTGATGAGGGATAGAAAGAAGTGCTTGATGTCGGTTTCGAAGAGTTGTAAGAAATTGAAAGCGCGATAACAGATAATTCGGAGTAGAAGAATGCATGATTCTAAACAGAAGAGGCAGTGAATGTATTGTTCTTCGTTCCTTCAGACGCACCCATGAAAGTAACTGGAGGGAAGGTGTTATATGGTCAAATTTACGAGTATTGCAGATGAATCGTATGCACACATTATGAACGCGTTGTAGTCTTTCAGCTAAGAGTGAACTTACATTAGTTAGCAACGAATCACAATAATCAAAATGAAGCATTACAAGCGTCTGAATAAGATTCTTTTTTAGACTAAGTGGTAGAAATTCTTTCATATGGAACAAGGAGTGAAGTTGAGAAAATATTTTTTTGCAAATGTGTGTTACTCGAGTGTTCCAATTTAGATCGATATCCATAAAAATGCCAAGGTTTTTAACCATGGAGAATTTAAAAGAACAGAAGAGGAATGGAAATTATGGTTGACTCAACAAGGCGAAAACTTTACTACTCATTTATTGATTGCTTATTCGGTTGGTTGATTGATTGATTGATCAATAGAAATATCAGGCTAATGAATTTAGCGTATTCTCTGAAGTTGTGCTATTTAACGAACTTTTCTTCGCGATTATACTTTGTGAAACATCTGCATCATATGCTGAAAAAGATATCGAGCAATAATAATGTATCATCTATGTCACGAAACACTGTGGATATGGAGAAGAGTACGGTTACCAAATTTTCATAAGCATAAATATTAAAATAGTAATATATTTTCTCCAATATTACCATACAGCAAAATGACGCATTCTTAAAAAAGAATGTAAAACAGAAAATATAATTAAAAGTGTTCATGTCTCCATAAATTTTAAAATGTGCATGCAACGTGTTTCCATTAAAATATGTATTTATGTACATACGCAAATGTCTGAAATCAAAATATAATGCAATTATGAAGGACTATCGCTTACGCACATGTACCAAAATGTTATATGCAGCACACATTTTGCATACTAATATATCTCATAATAATTTATTATTTAAAAATATTTCAGTCCCGCGCCGTGGCGTCGCGGTCTAAGGCATCCTGCCTAGGACTCGCGTTACGGAATGCGAGCTGGTTCGAGTCCTCATGGGGGAAGAAATTTTCTCATGAAATTTCGGCCAGTGTATGGGACCGGTGCCCACCCAGCATCGTGATGCACTTGGGGAGCTACGATAGGTAGCAAAATCCGGTTGCGAATACCAGCTATAACGGCTGGAGGGGATCATCGTGCTAACCACACGATACCTCCATTCTGGTTGGATAATCGTCCATCTCTGCTTCGGCATGTGGGCCTGAGGCCAGCAGCCGGCTGGTCGGTCTAGGCCCTTCACGGGCTGTAGCGCCACGGATAAAAAAAATATTTCCACTTCTTTTACTTTATGCTAAATAGATACACAAGGAGAGATCTGATAATGTAATATGGGCACATAGCCATCTTCAGGCAACAGGGGATGTCAAGTTATTAAGAGATAATCATCCATGTTCTACAACATACTGTCTACACTTGTGGAGTAACGGTTAGCGCGTCTAGCCGCGAAACCAGGTTGTCCGGGTTCGATTCTCGGTCGGGACAAATTACTTGGTTGAGGTTTTTCCGGGGTTTTCTCTCAAACCAATATATGAGCAAATACTGGGTAACTTTCGGTGCTTGACCCCGGACTCATTTCACCGGCATTATCACCTTCATCTCATTCAGACGCTAAATAATCTAAGCTGTTGATAAAGCGTCGTAAAATAACCTACTAAAATAATAAAAAATTAAAAATACAACATACTCGAACCAACGGACGGCGTTTAAGTTTCGTACTTTCAAATGACTTTCAGCGAACCCGCAGGTTCATTGCCGCCCTCACATAAGCCCGTCATCGGTCCCTATCCTGTGCAAGATTAATCCAGTCTCTATCATCATATCCAGCTCGCTCAAATCCATTTTAATATTATCCTCCCATCCACGTTTCGGTCTCCCCAAAGGTCTTTTTCCCTCCGGCCTCCCAACTAATACTCTATATCCATTTCTGGATTCGCCCATACGTGCTACATGCCCTGCCCATCTAACACGTCTGGATTTAATTAAGTTTCGTACACTACACCTGAATATAAACCGATTCCTGTTTGTGCATAATGCTACTTTATTTGCATATTTTGTTAATTTTTTTATTTATGTCATTAAAATTTTTTCTATTCAAGATTTATTTTCATGAGAAAACGTTATTTTATAAATTAAATTTTTACCCTACACAGTTCAAGTACCTCTTAGATATTATGGGTAGAAAGCACAACACTGTGAGCTAATAATCATTTTGTATTTCTTCTGGACGCAATGATTCATTCCTATCATATGGTCATTCCTATCACAGATGTTCCACATTAAAAAAGAATTGTCTGTTCATTTTTAGGTTGTTCTAATTCTATGTTTTCAAGAAGTATACATTTCATTACTTTTCTAGTTGCTCTATTGAGGTTCGTTCTTAATAAATGTTCATGTAACTTAATTTTAAAATCTACAATCTTATTCCATTATGTTGGAAAATTATGGTTATTCTCATTAGTTCTTCTTGAGTTAGCTTCTCAACGTATATAAGTAGTTTTCGTCAAGACATCATTTCACTGGTTGAATTTCTCTTTTATTGCATCCATTTATAAATATTAACCAGATCCCGAGGAAACACAATACTATAGGGCAGGCCTGCACAAGGTTTGCGCTCTCCGAGCCGGCTCATGAGCGGAATGCAGATATTAGCTGCGCTCTGTATGAGGGTGGACTGGAAGAAGGGGTGATCTCGTACAAAATGTACACAGGGTGTTCATGAATTGAATTCCCGTTCAGTGTTTACAAAATTATCTTTTACTATTATTAATTAATAAAGATATATTTATTCTACAGAAATAATATAAATTCTATAGCTATTTAAATGCAAATTATCATTTTGTTATATTTTTATTTATCAGTACATGAAAACAAGTTTTATGCTCTTGACAGCTGAAAGGAACAGTAGCCTGCTGATTGTAATGAAACATCAGTTACAGCCTTTATTAAAGTTGATTATAGAAAACAGTTGCTCACAAATATAAATGTTGAGCCAAATATAGCAATCATTTTCACAGCCAGCCTGTGTAGTCGTGGATATTATTGCTAAGGTTTAGTCTTGTAAAATTCAACCAGGCTAGTAGTATTATTCAAACGGTCTTTAGCCCTTAGGTCACATTGAAGATCAATAAGTTCAAGCTGTAAATCGTTAAATATTAAATGTTATGCTTTATTTAACGACGCTCGCAACTGCCGAGGTTATATCAGCGTCACCCGTGTGCCTGAATTTTGAGCCTGTCGCATTTAAGCACACTTAAATGTTATGTATGACACTGTTTCAACTGGTGTTGAAGGAATTTATTATGATAACTTTAAATTTGTTTCCAATTAAGACAAGATCTTGGAACCTAGAATTAAATTAATTTTGAATTCAATTAACATTTGCACATAATCGTTTAACATGGCTTCATCACGAGAAGTTTCTATCGTTCGCAAGTGAGCCATATTACCTTCCCGAAATTGACTTACGAAAAGTGTGTTTACGACTGAAATTTCGTAATTTATTCAACATATCAACAATTAGCTGGCCTTTTCCCTGAAGAGAGATATTTATAAATTGTTGAAGATTACTAAATTCTAGCGTACCCTACCTCATGTAATAAGCTAATTCAACTTTCAACTCCTGAACCTTTTTACTGCGATCTTCACCAACAAAACCATCGTATCTCTATGTGTGGACTAGTAATGACGCATTATATTATGTTTTCCTCTTTCTTTCAAACTCTTGTGGCAGATAAGTATCGACTATAGCTGCTGTGAAAAAATAAGCATTCTCCCATGCAATATTGAAAGAATTTGATCACTTTTCCGTTGTTTTTTTTTTTTTTTTTTAAGATTCCTCCATTATGTAGCCGTAGATAGGCAAAGTGAAATAGCTACTGATAATACACACTACACCAGATAGCTGCGTGGACTATCCTCTACCTATAGCAGGAATACGTCATTCCGACGTAACTTTCCGGCGAGCTGTTTGGACAGCTCTCCCGCTCCGAAGGAGCGGCCGCGCTCGATGAGCGCCGTTTGTGCAGGCCTGCTATAGGGGCTTATTACTTTAGAGCAATTCGAAAATTGATAATCGTTGATGCTATCGTAATGAGTTTGACTTTATAAAGATTTATGTATTGAAATCTAATTTTGTAATCGTTTCTGTAATACGGATATGAAAACTACGCAGACTCGCTTTATAACAGATTCGACTCAGCGTGCAGCTTCAGCGTTAATCACTTCGCTATTGCATAAATGAGCATTTAAAACAATTCTCAGTTGAAATTATATTGTGGACTACATCATTATTCATATTCCACATTTCCGATGATCACTGTAAAATTGATTTAACTGGAACGCGATGTATTAGGATTATCCACATCGTTGTTAATCGAGAGAGATTTCTCTCAATTAAGAATAATAAAAACTGATGCTGCTTAGTTGTGTTTCATAATAGTGATTGAAAGCAATTACAGAAGCGTTATTCGAGGTTCACCGAAATACGAAATATTGGGAGTTACTACCATAAAAAGATGAATTTGAAAATTGATAATCGGATATAATTTTGGATACGGCTCTAATACTGTAGCTTGGCCTTTGTGAAGATTTGTACATTGAAATTCAATTTTGAAATAAATTCTATATTGACTAAATTATTTATCCTGATTTTGATATGAAAACTACCCGGCCTCGCTTGATTACATATTCCTAGTTGCCATCCTGTTTTAGGAAAAATGAGTACTTAAAACTATCAATTGAAATTATATTGTAGATTACATTAATCATAATCCATATTTCCGATTATGATTTTAAATTGAATTTAACTGTATCGAGGTGCTTTAGGATTATTCACATTGTTGTTAATTAAGTGAAATTTCTGCCAATTAAGGATGGTAAAAATTAATTCTGCTCTATTAAAAAATTGTAATTGAAATAATTTGCAGAAGCATTTACGAGGTTCACTGGGGTACAAAAATATTGAGGCTCATAACTTTAAAGTAATTAAAAAAATTAATAATTGTAGATAATTTTGGATAACGGCTTGGATTTTACGAACATTTACACATTGTAATCTAATTTCGAAATTATTCCTGTATTGGCTAAGTTACTTATGCTAATATGGATATGAAAAATTCCCAGATAGCCTTTATAACAGATTTGGCTCATCGCGCTGTTCTAGCGTTAATCATCTCCCTATTGCACAAATGAGCACTTAAAACTCTCAATAGAAATTATATTGTAGACTACATACATTTCCAATGATCACTCTAAATTGAATTTAACTGTAACGCGATGTAGTAGGATTATCCGCATTGTCGTTCATCAAGAGAGATTTCTGCCAATTAAGAATGATAAAAGCTAATACTGCTGAATTTTATTTGAAAATAGTAATTGAAAGCAGTTGCGGAAGCATTTTACGAGGTTCCCTGGACGTTTCTGTTACACACACATCTTGACTAAAGAAGGAAAAGTTTTCAATAAGAGCTGTCGTACGAATTATATTATTGGTGCCAAAGATTTAATATCTACACATAGGCCTACAGTAGGCCTACATTTAAGTTACATCTGATTATATTATTATTATTATTATTATTATTATTATTATTATTATTATCATCATTCATTCTTGTGACTGTTTACTGGCTTTTATTTCACGTTTTTTTTTTTTAGTTCGAGAGAAGTTCAATGAGTTATAATTTATTGTGTATAGTTGTTGATTATGACCAACAAGGTTTGATGAAGAATCTTCTGACGATGTGGTATATACAACACCATAGCCTTCTGTATTAACATGAATGTGTTATTAATAATACACACATTTAGGAGCCTCATGGAGTGTGTGAGGAATTAAGCCTATTGCTGATTTGAATATTAGTGATTCCCACATCTGTTATCTTTCGTAGTCGTGTGATTTCATTTTATAAATTGGTGTACAGTATTTTGATATACTGGTTGTGTATGTACAATGCAAATTTGATGCGTTTAGGATAATCTCATCTATAAGAAACGTCTTTTTGTTAATTTTTCCAAAACAATAGCCCTAAAATCTGGTCTGTGGTTTCCTGTTGTACCTCATGGCAGTATGCTTGTGTCCGAGAACAACTCTGCTGAACCATGTTCTAGTTACTTTCTTGAATTATTTTTTTATTCTTATTTTATTTTAGTTGGTTATTTAACGACGCTGTATCAACTATTAGGTTATTTAGCGTCGATGAGATTGGTGATAGCGAGATGATATTTGGCGAGATGAGGCCGAGGATTCGCTATAGATTACCTTGCATTCACATTACGGTTGGGGAAAACCTCGGAAAAAACCCAACCATGTAATCAGCCCAAGCGTGGATCGAACCCGCGCTCGAACGCAACTTCAGACCGGCAGGCAAGTGCCGGTGGCTTTATTGAATTATATTGACAATATAACACAACGTAGTTAACAGTAAATATTAAGGGCTCCGTATTGGTGGAAAACTTTGACAACATTAATATGAATAAAAAAAAATTGTCTTGGTGTAGCATTTTGATACTGTTTGTTTCACATAAATAAACAATTACTTCACTGTGTTAATATTAAACTGTGTTGGTATTTTACCTTAATACTTCGTTTCCCAACCTCTGATTCGCGAACCCCCAGGGGGTTCGCAAAATATTTCAAGGGGTTCGCCAAAACCTTTCCGTAATGGCGGGTTTCGAGGTTAGGCCTATTATTGTTTCCTTCATTTCTGCGCCATTTTTATTATTATTATTATTATTATTATTATTATTATTATTATTATTAGATGTTAATGTGAAATTTCAACAAACTTATATATAATTTTGTATTTTCAACAATAGCCTACTTCTTTTTTCCTTGTGGCAAATGCAGTACGTTCACATTAAAATAGATAACTGGTTGAAAAGTGGAAGTTTGAAAGGGAAACAGGGTTTAACAAAATCGCAAGTTAATTTTGTGTCAACAGGTCATTCAGCTTCTAATGATGTGTGTTAATCCGATAAAAGTGAACCGTGTGTAAAGGAAAGAAAGTACGATGATAATTACATTAGGTTTGGATTTTCATATATAGGTGGGAAGTCTGTAGAACAGAAGCTACTATTCTGCAAACCCTTAAAAGAGAGAACTACGGGAGGAGATATATTTAATTTAACCGATGAATACTTTCGCGAAAATTCAATAGTCTGGACTCGCTGTGTAGGCATTTGTTCAGATGGTGCGAAATCTATGACAGGATATTATGCTGGGTTTGTTGCCAAAGTGAAATCGGTAGCGCCGAACTCTTCTTGGACACATTGTTGCATTCATAGATAGACTCTTGTTTCTAAACGCATGCCCGATGGATTAAAATGTGTGCTGGACGATGCAATGAAAATAATTAATTTTATTAAGGCTCGCCCTACAAATTCCCGCATCTTTGCAGTACTTTGTGAGGAAATGGGAAGCATTTATAAGTGTTTATTGTCTCACACTGAAGTTAGGTGGCTATCTCGAGGTAGAACTATTTCCAGACTGTATGAACTTAAAGACGAAGTTTACGTTTTTCTCTCTAACCATGGCTTACACCAAGCAAAGTGCATGGAAGAGAATCGAAATCGAAAAATCGAAGGAGAATTGGGAGGAAAATTTAAAAGGTACGCAAAACGCGTCCTTGCAAGGGGTTGGGGACTGTACAAAACTAAATATGTGAGCTCCAAGCCTGTTGGCCACTAGTCTCACTCCGGGTTACGCTGCTCCACTGAAGGAGCTCTAGAAAATTTGCATGGAAGAGAAATCTGGCTTCAGACTTTAGCTTATTTGGCAGACATTTTCTCAAAAATTAACAGTTTAAACTTAGCTCTCCAGGGGTCAAATATAAACGTTTATATATTATGCAAGACCGTAACGAATCGTTCATTAAAAAACTTAATTTTTGGGAAACGTGTTTCAATAGCAATCAAACCGAGTGCTTTGATACCCTTCACGACTTCCTGGTGGAAAATCATCTTTATTTGGACGAAACTGTCAAGAACATGGTTAAAGAACATTTGAAGGGACTTGGAAAAACCTTCAGAGAATATTTCCCTGCTATGTCCAATAATAACAATTGGATTCGCAATCCCTACGAAGAGTCAACAATTTTAGAATTCACATTAAGCGTAGATTAAAAAAAGCAGCTTCTTGAAATTTCCACTGGTTTCCGGTAACAGAAAAGTTATAAATATTTGTCATTAATTGGTTTTTGGTTGAGTTTAAAGAAATTCTCAGTGTTAGCGAATAAAGCCATAACGGCTTTATTACCCTTTTCATCCACATATTTGTACGAAAAGTCGTTTTCTTCATACGCCTATTTAAAAAATAAATACTGAATCAGACTTTGTGCTGAAAGTGATTTGAGACTTTATTTAATTTCTGTGGTTCCCGACTTCAAAGCTCTGTGCCATGGAAAGTAGGCGCAACCTTCTCACTGAATTCCAAGGAAGAGGTGAGTAATTGCAATGAAAACTTGCATTTATTATTGCAACTAGACCTATACGTTGTGTAACTTTTAAGCCATAACTAGAGTAATTATAGGTTTTAACCATTAAGGGTTAAGTTAATTTAAGGTTGTTAAACCTTTTGCTTGGATTAAATTTTATGCATGTCTACTGTATGCATATTTAAAAGTCAGTGATTCACCCAATTCACATCGTTGTGGAAGGGGTTCGCTAGTCGAAAAAGGTTGGGAACAGCTGCCCTAGAGAATTTTGAAAATTTAAGTTTACTTCTTATAAAGTAAATGTAAACCAATTCTGAGTAGCGGATCTACTTCTTCTTCTTCTTCTTCTTCTTCTTCTTCTTCTTCTTCTGGCATTACAGCTCTGGGTGAGCTTTAGCCTGCTTCACGACGCACCTCCAGTTCCCTCGGTCTGATGCAGTGTTCATCCTCTAACAGTCAGAATTCTCAAGTCTGTTTCGACTTCGTCCTTCCAACGGTTACGTGGTCTACCTTTTAGTCGCCTTCCCGTCATGCTCGACTTATAAATGCGCTTAGGCATTCGTTCTTCTGCCATTCTCTCTATGTGCCCAACCCATCTAAGGCGCTGTGCTTTAGCAAAACGTACTATGTCCTCATTTTCAAGGATTTCGTTGATTTCATGGTTTGTTCTTATTCGCCAAAACCTTGTTCGTAGACTGGACCATAGATCCTTCTTACTATTTTCCTTTCAAAAACTCTTAAGTCTATTTGCGTCACTAGTTGATATATTCCATGTCTCGGCGCCATAAGTTACCACAGGTCTAATAAGCGTTTTGTATATCTGAGTAGCGGATAGCAGCGTAATAAATTTTCATAACCATACTTTGATACAGAAATTGGATTACTTATTAACAATTACTTCTTTACTGTGTTAATATTATAAAAGTACCTGGCTGACTAGTTCCGAGGTGGTGTCCCTCATTGTCCGAAGCCTAGTGGCCAGTAAAAAAGTTATTGTTAATTAGTGATTATACAAGTGTTAAAAGAGTGTACCAAACAATGAAGAAATTGAATTGTAGTACTGGATAAAAGAATGTGCTAGTTTGTTTGTGGAAAGTTATAAGATACGTGGATGAGTAGACAAATGCCATCATGATGTGTGGTTGGATTAGACTGTATAAATCTCCATTCGCAGGGACATACACAATGTCATCTATATCCCTCACTCAAACGGGAGATCTTCATCCAGAGAATGAGTTCACTCGCGAAAACCACTGCAGCTACCAAACAGCGTTAATCGGCCTTCTTGCAAATCGATATAATTGGCTGCTTACTTCCCCGAGCAGCACTCAAAGCAGGGTGGCAGCCCTACTTTAGTGGATGTCATTTTCCGACAATTCTCTCTTCATCTACCAATTTCGAAACGCAGAAAACTTGTTCAAAGTAGGAAAGATTGTTGAACTCGGAGAAAGTTGGAAATCAGTTCATCAAAGCCGGCATCAGAGACGCATCGTCTGTATGAACAGGAAAGTTGGAAATCAGTTCATTACGAGCAGCACAAGGCGCCGCCCCGCGTGCGAATCGTTTGGAAGAGAATATAATCTCTTCAGAGCATCACAAAGGCTTACCGCAGGTTGTCAGGTCGTAAGTGTACTAACCCACAGAACTCAAGTTAGAGACGCGTGAAAAAGAAGCGTGAAATAAGACATAACGATAACGACAAAATGATCTATCGGCATCATCTTCGCGTGGTCGTCTCATATCATCATCATCATCATCATCATCATCATCATCATCATCATCATCATCATCATCACAGCAGCAACTTTAAGGCATGAACATCTGTACTATTCCTTCGAGTAAAATAAACGTCGCTTTATAGTTTGTCCACATGAATATTCTTCTCTCAGTTCTCGTGTAACACATGCTTAGAATATAGTAATTTGCCATTCTATGAAGCGTTTTCACATTATTTTCCATTTTATCAACTTTTCAGTACTTTTGACAACTTTAAAGTTATCTTCTGCCATCTTCTTGTCTCTGCGAACATACGATGTTACTACAGACGGATCTATCTATAACATAACTTAAATATATGGACACTTGAAGATCCATTGATTTAAAACTTCTGCTTTTATTTCCTTACCAGCCACTAAACTAATTTGAACATTATTTCAGTATTTTATTTCTACACGTAATATCTTGTCAGTCCATCCATCCATCCATCCATCCACTCATAGTTTTCTGCCCAAGGGCAGGTCTTTCACTGCAAATCCAGAATTCTTGAATTTTTCCTACTTTCTGTCTTCCTCTTTGTCACTGCATATTATTATTATTATTATTATTATTATTATTATTATTATTATTATTATTATTATCATTATCATTATCATCATCATCATCATCATCATCATCTGACAGGATGAAAGCCATAACGCCTTCTCTTTCACTCTGCCCGATAGCACACATAAGTACAAATAATACAAACACTGAGAAATAGAATACAAATTAAATTAACGCTTTATAAATGGACAACAGTGTCAAAAAAGACGATAGAGCAATGATGATAGTGATAATATTTATTTATTTATTTACTTATTTATTTATTTATTTATGTATCTTCATTTATTTATTTATTTATTTATTTATTTATTTATTTATTTATTTATTTATTTATTTATTTGTTTATTTATAATATTTGTGTGCTGAACAACAGCCAGAGGCCAATCATAGTTCAGCACAATACACAAACAGAAGATACAAAGATGCAAGAATAAATAAATAAAATAATATTTTTAATCAAGAAAAACATAAATAAATAAAATTGAGAACTAGGACAGTAAATACTAATAAATGAAACTATACTTTAAAAAGATCTAAATTGTTCCCATGCTAATTGACATATTTTATGCATCTGCAGACAGGAGAAAGAGAGATTTTGAATTTCTATTGTATTTTTTTTTTTTTTTGAAATCTTAAACCCTTTGTAGGAATACGAAGGCTGATATTGTTCATGATAGACTTACAATCAATAACACCCTTGATAACTTTGCAAAAAATTGATAATCAAGATTTTGACGTCTAGAATAACAACAGTTAAGAATAATATAATAATAATAATAATAATAATAATAATAATGATAATGATAATGTTGATAATAGGCCTAATAAATGTCTTACATATCAAGGGTTAAACCGACAACAACATAGTTACAATATTTATTATATGTTATGTTAAGCCGAAGTTGCGCAACCTGACAAGTTTTCAACAAGCAATTCCGTGAAGTAAAATGTAATTCCTTAATTTAAATTTGAATTTTCATATTGTCTGATAGTCTCTGACTTTGTCAGGGAGAGAATTCGAAAGGTGTGGAATCGATATGCTGAAAGATAAAGAGTAGAAAGATGTACTGTGCAGAGGAATAGAGAGAAGGTACAGTACAAGAAGCACATTCATGAAACAAATCCTTGTGATATTTGCCTTAATTATGAAAACAGACATTCCTCGATTTCACATAACATACATCTTCTAAAACTACGTCGTGTAATGTACTTATCTCAAAATCTCCAAATTTGCACATTCATGGATTCGGCATACATGGGACGATGTATACCATGATAACGATTATACACAAGCCGGGTGTGTGTTTTTGTGGCTGGAAAAATTGAATATGTGACTCGTGTGTTTAACGAACAACCATATTGTAATAGGAAAAAATTCGTCGTTTGGATAGACAGTATTGTAAAACACGGGAAGCTTTTACTGGGTACAAAGTGTTCAGGAAGGCGATCCACTAGTGAAGAGTCGTTTGAAGTCATTCGTAGAAGTCTTATCTACAGTTAAAGGAAATCAATGCGAAATGACTTTCAAAAATAATTGTTCATAGAGTGTTTAAAAATGTGTACATCTTAGGAACTACATTTGTTGCATGCAATCCACGAATATGATAATTGCAAAAGATAAGATTTTTCTCTGGCTATTCTTAATGAAATTGACAAAGACGAGCAGTTTTGAGATCGTATATGGTCAAAACAAAATTAGGTTTTCCCACAGAAGGAAACCGTCTAATTCTCGGCGTATAGGGAGAAGGAGCTAGTTTATCAAACAATCTGGACAATAAAAAAAATCTATTGTGCAACGTGTAGTGGGTAATACTACGATGACGTTGCTAGAGAACTTTGTATACAATCTGTTGGAGAATACCAAAAATGGTTTCACAAGGCATATATGGAAAATGGCATCGATTAAAAATTTGCATGTGACCAACGCGAATAAGAGCATTATAAAATATTTTGAAATATTTCATTAGAAAAACTTGTGTTGTAAATGTTGGGTTTTAAAGTCTTTCCTACGTCTGTAGTCTGAGTAGTGTAATATGTAGCTAGTGGGCGATGTATGCAATGGAGGGAGAAAGGAACTGGCCACCCTACCCCATTATCTCCTGGCCTAGTTGCCTCATAAGTGGAGTCTTTATGGTATCACTTGTGAGGTCTTCGGACAGTTCACTAAACAACAACTATTACCTATGTTTGTAATATTATGTTGAATCTCCCCCATAATGGAAGAAGTCGATACTTGGGCACCAATTTGTATTTTTTTTTAAATACAGTGGTACAAAATGATAACATTAGAGTCAGATATATGAAATGTATGGAAAAAATGTCCATACATATTAGGGAAATATTAGAATAAAATTTGCATAAATTGATCTCAAAATTAACATTTTTCCTTAGCGTGTCGAGATGTCCCTAAATGACCCTATATTCAATATATTTAGATAAATATCGAGTATAACGTGACTTCTTCCTTCCAAATTTAGGTATTTTATAACATGCTTTCCGTTACTGTCGTTCAGTTTTTGAGTATATGCACCAGTTTTTAAATCTACAGCATTTGAGTTATTAACTGTGACATGTTCAAAACCAAATTTCTGTAAATCCTAGTACCAGAAACTTCATAATAATATAATACCATGATTAATGAAATAGGCCTAATCCAATTTTTTTCCTCGGTAAATGCCATACTATAATGCTAACACACTGATACAGCTACCCGATATTCTTCACCTTCCGCTATTTCAAAAGAAATGGAAGATAATTGAAGATTTATAAAATGTTAGAAGGAAAACAATGTCTGTATTGTGTAGTACTTCAACAAACTATACTTCACATTTTATTAAATCGAAATCTCACCAACCGACACCAAACCAAATCTACTGCTTCAAAATAGTCGAATTCAACATGCGGTGATATAAAATGGTGAATATTTCACAAAGTAATGTATATTTTGTTGTACACAATAACCAAATACATTCTTAAATCAGTAAATGTTATTGTATATGGACCCTACGCGATTCGTATTGTTATAATTTAAAGAAACAGTAAATACTCAAATAATTCGAGGATTTTTACTATATACTATGTATATATTTACTCGTATATCTGTGTCCATGGTTTTCACAACCTTGTTCGTGTTTATCTTCAACTAGTTTATTGTGGTTGTCTTTTTCTTCCTTTAAGTTAAATTTATACATGGCTAGAATTGCAAGATAAACCCATCATGACGCTGTCTCTCCACATAAGATAATACAGTACACCAGATTGAAAACTTACAAAAAATCCATGTCGTAAATTAATTCGAAATCATGACCGTGCTTTTAAGCAAGAAAACTTGAAGATTTGTGATTTAGGTGATTTAGGCGTTCCGTACACCTCAGTCTGTATGATTTCATATCTTAATTTATTATTTTAATCTTCGGCAGTATATTTCGTTGCCATTCTTGGGTAACCACGTAGATAGGGCCTACTGTTCGTGACTACAAAGTATCAAAACTTCGCTTTAAGGATAAAACATTAATTTAGAGGCATAATGGGAACATTGAATTTGAATAATTTCAAGGGAAAAATGTTCCGGGGCCGGGTATCGATCCCGGGACCTCTGGTTGAATGTACCAGCGCTCTGCCAACTGCCGGAACAATTTTTCCTTTGAAATTATTCAAATCTGCTTTACAGGGAGCTTTATCTGAAAGACTAGATTTGCAACATTGAATTTGTTAGTAAAGTTGTTGATATTAAAGACATTATATACTGTATAATGGAATAAGTAACTGAAGAATACGGAAATAAACAAGGTAATTAATTGCTCTCACTCCGAATCGGTAACAGAGAGCTGAAGTATCGACAGTTAAATTATCCTTGGAGAGACCACTAAGCCGCCATTAAACTTCCCTCGATGCAAACAAAGAGTGGTAATAAAGTCGGGGAAATACAGAAGGGGCGTTTATTTTTGTGGTCGTCCATTTAAAAGTAATTCCCCATAAAGTGTCTCTCCCCCACTTTAAAGCTTGAGTGTAATATACCCTTCGAGTCTGGAGACCTATGCCAGACAGTAACCAGCGGCGCCAAGTCTTGCTGTCGACTGGGAGATGACAGGAAGTTCAAGACAAAGCTCAGCTTTCAGTAAAACCTGTAACGAAGCACTTAACTAAATATTGTTATCTCCAGCCGTATTCCCTATAGATATCGATTTCAATATGTATAACATTTACAATTTTTTCCATAAACAAATTTCTTTGTACAATTTTATATGCAGACGATCAGATTTTAATTTCAGACACAGAGGATCTTTGTAGGTCATCCCTTAAGATTTTAATTGACTTAGATCAGGCCTGCAGGACCCGTAAGTAGAGGAAATATGACGTCATCCTCACTCCACTTCTGTTGCGGATGATCGACTTCTGCGTAAAGTTGTTTAAATTCTTTGCCCGTGCAAGGTCCATCAGTGGCGGCACTGAAATTTTAAAAAAGGATTGTAATAAATTCATTGTATGATAATGCGTTATCTCGTTTCAAGGTTTACAATTATGCTAGATTTCTTGTCGGTAGTTTCTTTGAGATTTCTTTGCACTAGACTAGGCTAGTCTGCTTTAGATTTTCGAAAACTATTCTCATATCGTCACCTATGGAAACATAAATTTATAGCATTTAAGTAATGGATCTTGAAAGTTACTATTAATTTCAATTCAAAATGAACACAACGAGTGACGTCCTTAATTTAACAGTATACGTATAAATAAATAATCAATATACAGTTCGTAATACTGAACTTACCCGAAAGTTTGTGCATTCCATAATTCTTAATATGGGCTTTGTTGAAATGTGGTTTAATATTGAAATGACGAGTAGAAATAAATTGGATGGGACACAGTAAAGATTGTTGTGACAAAATCATAGAACAAACCAGAAGTTTTAAATATTCGAGGAATTATATAACACGTTTTAAAAATGAAGAAATCCACTAAACGCTAGCCAAATACAATAAGATAAATGGAATAATAAAAAGAAATTTTAGAAAACAGATGAGATGCCCTTTTAAGGCTTTACAAGGTAGTTAGTAAACCAATAGTACTAAACGGAAGTGAAGACAAAGATTCTGAAGCAGCGGTCATCAGAACACTGCACTCTCGCCTAGCGTCTCTTACCCGCAGGTCTCTTACCGTACCATCGTGCATTCGTGGCTGCTGGCGGGCAAGCTTCCTCCTGCACGTCGCCATTCACTGCTTACCCGTAACCCATTTCAGCGAGTGCTGACGACCACTGTTCTGGAGGATATTAAGAGCAATGGCTCCAAATGGAGAAGTCATATAGGCCCAGATAGAATTCTGGAAGATCGCCTACCAAAAATGGCCTTAAAATACACACCACATGGAACTCGATCAGTCGGACGGCCTAGAAAGAGATAGGCGGATCAAGTAATATACAGTAACTTGCTGCAGCTTCGGAACGGGGAGACAAGTAGGCCTACCCAGTCCATCACGGGAAGAAGAAGAAGAAGAATAGGAAGAAGAAGAAACAAATATCCTCGTCATAGAGTATATGTATAGGCAAAATTCATGATCGGCTTTGATATTACGTAGAGGCTAATGCCATGCATTCGAATCCTATATCGTGCATTGTCCATTGTCAGTGTGATGTCTTGTCATGCTTTTAAGTAGCCTATATTTAAGTTTTGGACTAGAAAATTAGAACTAGTGTAGCTATCTTTATATCAATAATCCACTATTTGTTCTGTTGTATTTACAGTATATTTTCTTTTGGCAGTTTTGTGTAGTCATTTTCTGTATATTCCTCTTACAGGAATCTATTTGATTCTTGTAAATTTCAACGATATATTATATTTGCAGTAACGCCTGGGTTGTACGTAACTAAAAGGGAACGATTTAAATTACGCACAACTCAAAACAACATATTAAGTAAGGTTTGACTATAAGATAATTTTCAAATAACTAGAAATCGGTTTAACAACATAGAATGCTGGAAGTACATGAGATTTCTTTTAACTTGTTCAAATGTGTTATAATCAATAGAAAATGACTATAATTTTAATTCGAAATATATATAAACACACACAAATGTACTGCATACATTTACTACGAAATTGTTTCTTCAATCACGAACTCAGGCTTTAAGGTATCTTAATTATTAATGTTTTATATTATACATACATATATTAAAATTCTCTTCATATTTCAACTTGTTTCATAAATATAATGGCCAGTTTCTCCAAGAAATGTTAATTTGGCTTCACTAGTGTTAAATTAACACCTTGTTTATTTTTAATGTTTTGTTAATGTAGCCTATTAACCATTTCTTCAACATCATATTGTTTAAAACAACCAACATTTAACTATAACAGTCGTTAACACTATTTGACCACTCAATAGCAGTTAGTAATGATTTTTCACATGTAATGCAATTTTTTTGGCTGATATTATTAGGCCTAAGTCATGAAATATATATAAAATCATAACCTGGTACAGCAGGCCATGATCGATAAAGGAGAAGACAAATGAAAGTTGTAGGTAACTACTATTGAATAATAATATTATTACAAAGTAAGGTTAAAGTATTCATGCTAACACAGTGAGCACTAGTTGAGATAATAAATTAGTTTTGTTTCGTTGTATGTCTGATCATGCGCACTGCCTCTTTTCTGGGACTTATAAATTATCTGTGCAATAGAACTTTATTCTTTGGTGTTTCTGGGACTTATAAATTATCTGTGCAATAGAACTTTATTCTTTGGTGTAAGTAATATATATTTGAAATTTATTTTAAATTGTGTCCCTTTTCGGGCGTCGCTCGGCTGCGTCCCATGGTCCAGTGTGATCTTTTCCCGATAAAACCCGTGGTTCGATTGCGTTCAGCTATTTTTGACCGTAAAATAAGACATGTCCCACTTGCGTCCCAGTTCATTAAGCGTTAATCAGGGTTCGGCGCCGGAGACGAATTGGACTGCACCCCAAAAATGTGAACTGTTTATATGACATAATTTTTACGAAATCGAACATTCCAATTTTTTCTCTGAACTGTTTAATATTCTCCTCCGTGAATTTCAAAACTGTTTTTTTCGCATGCCGAATTTTAAATGATATGCGGGCAGAAATGGTTATAGCAATTTGTGTAATCAATTTGAATTGTTTTTAGCAGAGTAGAAGGAAATATTGAATCCTAATTGGAAGCTTTGACAGGCATTAGTCGTTCGTACACTACTGCTAGTCATTTCCGCCCACATTTCTGGAGGGAAGGTTGACTGTGAATCAATATAAGTGTCTGTTAAATAACCCATAAACTTCTGTTGTCTCTTATGGTCTGGTGCAATTGACATAAAATCTTCTACGAAACAGTCTACAACGTCTTCTGCGTTTAACATTGGCAGACCGAATACGTATGATAAAAACTGACCAATTTCAGTTTTGTTATTATATTCTCCACTCACACATAATCTCTGAATTGCACGCCATCAAGATTGTCCCCCAAATGGAACCTACATCCTTTAACAACAATATTAGGCCGTGTTGCCTTTACATCAAGATGAATCGAATTTTAAAAGTGTGCATATACAATAGAAGGGTTGCAATGCAATTCAGATTTCATGCACTAGCTTTTAAGAACAGAGGAAGACGACTGGTAGGTTTAAAATGCCTTAGTAAGAAGAATGCCAACGGAATGTAATGGCAGTTTCTAAATCAATGAATAGTAACAAATTGAAGAAAGTGTTTGGAACTAAACTTAAATGTTCAATGGACAAATAAAATGTCTAATTCACGTAACATTATCAAATTTGTTTCACAAGAGAACAAAATGATATTGCTTTTACTATCATTCACTAATAAAAAGGTCTCGCCATCATTTATTTTGATTTCCATGGCGTTAAGAACTTCGTGTACCTCTTTGATTGATTTCGGCTTTGGAAGTAATTTTGAACTTCTTGACAAATAGCTTTCCTAAAACAATTGATGTCTGTTTTTGTAAGTAAGTGAGTATTCTTACCTCGAATTTCTTGATGAATGATTTTTCTCGGCCTTTCTGAAATGTCCTCTTGGGCTATTCGCTTAACCGAATTTCGAATTATTTGTCGATTGAGTATTTCTTTCTCTTCTCGTTGGAACTTACGATCCAGTATGCTTTCCAAAACAATCGTATCATTTAAATCTGTTTTAATGTAACTTTTACATGTTTTTTTAACAACTCCAGCGCATTATACCGTCCTTCAACATTTTGTGGTACCGAAACTTATAGCCATGAATCAATTTAATCTTCTTTCCCCTTTAACTCAACACACAGTCACCCAATGTTGATATCCCACACAAACTTACTGTATGCCTCAGCAGCTAAGAATGAAATGGGTAGGCAGCTTCAAGATTTGAAATAGACGAAACATCGCAACAGCTAAGCGTGCAAGGAGTAGGCAACTAAAAATATCGATCGAAAACTCAGTAGAAGATGTAGGCAACTGTCCCAACTAGGGACGCAACCGGACTATGTACTTTTTGAAATTCAAAATATTAGGGACGCAACCGAGTTAAAAAAAAAAGATTCGGACATGATCGCGGGATGCAACCAGGAATCATCGCCCTTTCCCTAAAACACGTTTTGAAATATAATTTTCTTCCTTGTAACATTTCTGCATGAAATAAAAGGAGTTTAAAATCGATTGGCCTTGAGTTCATATTCTTATGCGGGTAGCAGTAAGCATCAAACGATTCTTAAACAAAATTTTCAACGTTCTCTGTGATTGATTGTTAAGCGTGAGGGATGAGGGTTTTGGATGTTGGAGGCAAAGGGTCGTCACCCCTGCACCTCGTCTCACTCCACCACTCGAGGGCACACAATCTTTCAAGTCCCACTCTCCTCCTTCCTGCTACACCAGTTCGTTACTTTTTTGTTACGGGTCAAAAGGACACGTTGATCGATTCTAGAGACTCCTGTCCTTCACAGCCGCGAGCAGTAACGACCCAGCGTGTGTGTGTGTGTAGAGACGTTACTATGTCATACTAATAATGTGCGAGAAATAAAATTAATTTAAAACTGGCGCAATAAAATATTTCATACAGTTGTTCAGATCATATGCATCATTTCTATTACAGTTTCTCTTAATCTATATTGAGTTCCAACGTCTAATAGTTTCTGAAGTCTCAACTGTATACCGGATGGTATATTACATTGCTTAAAGGAAAACCAGCCACTTCGTCTACTACAAACTAATTATTAAAATATGGCGCTCTGACAAACTAAAAGTGAAGTCTTTCAAGTGCTGCAGATTTTTAACAATACTATACTAATATGCATGGAGAAAATCCAGTGAAAGACTTAAATTGCAATTTGTGGTGAAAGTGACGTTTTCCGGGGTAGGCACTCCTATTTTCTATGCAATAGCTCTGCTAAATACTCATCAACTGAAGATAGTTATAAAATATCCTATAATGTACGTAAATTGAGAAGAGATGTATAGGCCCTAATTAAGATTTTA
Organism: Periplaneta americana; assembly: GCF_040183065.1. NCBI lineage: Eukaryota > Metazoa > Arthropoda > Insecta > Blattodea > Blattidae > Periplaneta > Periplaneta americana. The sequence continues at coordinate 127,338,324 of NC_091118.1, read as the reverse complement.
CATTACAGTTCCTCTTCGTTTATGCAGTGAAGGATGAAAGAATAGACAATTACATGGATGGACAAAGCTTCAACTCTCCGTACCGGAAACTTAAGCTAAAATCACGACGATGACGATGACAACGACGATGATGATAATAATTAAATTCGGATCATAAAGTCGATTTCGTCTCTACGAAATAAGCTCTATTTTTGGTGTATCTTTTCTTCGGTCGACCAACATTCCTTCTGCCTTGTGACTCGAGGCGGTAAGTTTTAATTCATATTCTACTAGGGCATTCGATAAGTAATGGTAACAATGCTGTAAATCAGTGCTCACAGCGGTGACCATTGAAATCATGTACTACGTAATAGAGCAGCGATTGTTTCATAAATTTGCATTATTAAAAATCTCGAAGTAGCCTTAAAGGTACGAACAAAGGTGCTTCATAAAAATCCAAGTTGCAAGAGAAAAACACGCAACTCAGTGCTTTAGGGCATTACAAGAAGCCTGTGGATAAGTCCTACCATACCGAACTATTACAAATTGAGTGGAAGCGAGGCATTCGCTTTAAATCAAGAGTTGACATCCGAAGAGCTTTAGATTGAACATTGAGAGAGATATATCCAGAAATGCTGCTGCAGATGGAGTCCGTCATCTTCCAAGAATTTGACAACGTATTGTTGACATGGCAGGAGACTATATTTGAAATACTGTATGTAATGTCAAAAATAACCTACATAAATTTAGTGTGAAACAGTAACTATGTTGCCATTACTTTTCGAATGCCCTAGTATTTGGCTCCATTATCATTGAGTGATCATACCAATTCTTTCTGCAAATGACTAATATTTCTAAGACACTTTTGACTTCAAGTTCTGGTATGATCTCTGAGTAGCTAGCTGAGAGTTTTAATAATTTCATTTCTATCTCCTCAATTGCCTTTCTTTGCGATGTTGTCAATGCCCAATATTCTCAGCTCCGTATAAAAGGACGCACAACAAATTTCACAATTTGGGACATCTGGCCGAAATCCAGAATACAAAGCAGAGGTTAAATGAAAACTACAATATGATTGCGGAGAGAATACGGAACAATGATAAATTTAAAATTAAAGTACAATTTGAGTTCGGAGAAACATGAGATGAAAATACATTGAAGAGTAATTAGATGAAGTGAAAAAAATTACATACTATTATACAAGTGATTGTGTAGAATGGATAATGAATCTCTCAATACCATTAGACAACTTAGAAAGCATGATGGAATATTCAGATTGTCAATTTCTATAATGAATACAATATAATATTTTATTACTCAGTCGATGACAACTCAATGTAAAATAATGACTTATTTTATAGTCATTAAGTTTATATACATGAATTACAAAATTGCGAACGTTTTCGCCTATTCAGGCATCCTCAGGCAGAGTTATACAATATCTCAATGTCATATACGTAGCTATTGGTGGTGAGTACTATTTGAATTAATGATGTACAAGTCATCTCGATTATTAAAATGTAATATTACAGGTAGTAAACTTAAATAATGTTAAAATGTTAAAACCATTTAGTAATTAAACTTCATAATATGTGAAACTCTTGTTCAGTCCAATGAGTGGTGAACAAGAGTTCCACATATTATGAAGTTTAATTACTAAATGGTTTTAACATTTTAACATTATTTAAGTTTACTACCTGTAATATTACATTTTAATAATCGAGATGACTTGTACATCATTAATTCAAATAGTACTCACCACCAATAGCTACGTATATGACATTGAGATATTGTATAACTCTGCCTGAGGATGCCTGAATAGGCGAAAACGTTCGCAATTTTGTAATTCATGTATATAAACTTAATGACTATAAAATAAGTCATTATTTTATATTGATTTGTCATCGACTGAGTAATAAAATATTATATTGTACCATTAAACAAATTTTGTTGATGTCCTCATTAGAAAATTTAAGAGAAAGGAGAATGGTTTTGGTTAACTTAAATGAAGTTCCCCTAGCGCCAAAAAGAAGTCCTTTCACTTCCCATGTATTAATATTCATTTTGTATCTCTCACTAAAGTGAGGAATGCATGGGTTGTAAATAGACTTCTTTTCATTGTTAACGTTTTTGGCTTGTTGATCATCCTTCTCGAAACGGACAATGGGGTCAAGAATGAGGCTTCTTTGATTCCGGCGATCGATGGCTATAATGTCTGCCCTTCTCGTTGATCCATTCTCAGCCAAGCAGTGCACTTCTTCGTAAACCTCCCACTTTGCCTTCCGAAGAGTGGCTGCGATGGAGCTTCTCACTTTATGGTGGCGATTGTTCTTCAGTAGTTCTCCTTTAGGGCAATAACCCAAAACATGCCCAAGGGTTTCTACTTAGCTGCATCCTGGATGACGACACTTTTGATCTTGAAAGGAACGACCTGGCATCGATCGTACTGCTGCAATGTTTGTGGACATCTTTATGGCATTGGTCCACTCTGAGGATGGTATCCCTCTTCTATTACTAATCCAAGAGTTGTTTTTTGGATCTTCACTGTAAGTTACCACTCCTTTGCCTTTTTGTGGAAGACGACACCAATTATTAAACGACCTCCGCCGTAACTCAGGTCTTAAACTTCGGCCTGTCATCGAATGTGCTTCTGCGTTGTTGGGAAGGTTTAATTGTGAAAGAGCTTCTTGTTTTTCAGTTTCAAGATTCCTGCAGAAATGGAGATGTTCGTCATTTATTTTTAAAAGACTTTTGACAATGTTATAGTGTTGGATGTGTACTTCCCATTCAGCATTAAATAAACCAAGGCCACGAAGATTCTTCGGAGCAGATAACATGTCATTCGGACAATCGTGCGGTAAACCCACAATTTCCTTAGCACCTGTCCGGACAATTTTATCAATATCGTGTAAGAAAGATTTTATACTTTATAACTGCATGGTTATATAGCGTCTGAATAAGGTTAAGGTGATAATGCCAGCGAAATGAGCCCAGGGTCCAGCGCCGAAATTTACGCAGCATTTGCTCTTCGTGAGTTGAGGTAAAAATCCGGAAAAACTTCAACCAGATAACTTATCCCAGCTAGGATTAGAACGCGGGCTTAAGAGCTTGATTTTCGGATCTTTTGTTTGATGATAAAAGTTATGGCAACCCAAATAGATGAACTCATTCACTTGTTCTAAAATTTTACTATTAATTCTATGTTATTTTTAATGGTTTTTTCAACAGTAATCTCACTAGACGTTTTGATTTTCTAGAGAAAATCAAAACTCGAGTGGGATTTAATTGACTATTACACGATTAGAAGAAAGTATATAAAGATTAGAAGTAACGAAGTACTCCAATACAATAAAATATTAATTGACTTACGAAAATACAACTGTCTTCAAATGTATTATTGTACCATCTCAACATTACAAATATTATGCTAGATGCATGCTAGATGGCAGTAGTGCCTTTATACAGACAATGTAATGATTACTATTCAATAAATCTTAATATTAAACAATCTCTGATACGTGACTATCCGTAATGTTATATAGCAGAAGTTCTTTTTATCCTCTCAGAGCAGAAACTATAACATAAACTAACTAATATACACAAGTGTTAGAAAAGTTTTAATTAACGACGATGACAAAAAATAAACATGAATAATTTTAAAAGGAATAATTATTGAATGTACAATTTTCAAATTTGAATGTGGTTGGTGGTTCAATTGATGTTATATTGGACGTGTGCGTAATAGAAGTGGAACTCGTTGATTTAGGCCTACATGGTGTATTCAACTTATTCAGAATTTCCGAATGAATAATTTTAAAAGGAATAATTATTGAATGTACAATTCTCAAATTTGAATGTGGTTGGCGGTTCAGTTGATGTTATATTGGACGTGTGCATAATAGAAGTGGAACTCGTTGATTTAGGCCTACATGGTGTATTCAACTTATTCAGGATTTCCGAATAGTGCTCTTCATTTATTTGTAAATCGGATTTCAGAAGATGCATAGGTATGATCAGTGATTTTTATTAATTCTTGTTCTTGAATGCCAATGCGAGTCATATTTGAAACTGCTGTGCATCGACTGGAGTGGTTTGTAATTTTATATCTATTTTTGACGTCACAGACCAGCGCAGTTTCAAATGTTGGCAAACAAAGAAACAAATGCTAGGGACGCGATAAAATTAAACAAATGCTAGGGACGCGATAAAATTGTGCGATAAGCAGCCATGATTGGTTGAAATACGTCCTTTCGTACCGTTTTATTGGTCAAAAATAGTATGACGTAGTAAGAGTGTAATAGTCCCTTTAAATTCCAGTACTTCAGTTTTCGTAATGAAGATTTTTAAGTTACATCAATTACTTATTTTACATATACAAATTGAAAATAGCTCTTTGTAAATTGTTTTCTGAATTTGATAGGATAAACTGCTCGTCATGAATAACGTGTTTAGAATTAAATTTCCTGTAAGATGATTTCTGTTCACCTGTATTTGCCATGTTCGGACAACATCGTTAAGTTACAGATTAAATAAAGCGGATGACAAAGAACACCCTTGTCTTAGTCTTTGGGTTGTGGCGGTAACCTGTACACTTAAAAAATTATGACTGAGATTCTCCAGGAAGCTAGCCGGACAGATCAGATGATGACGACTATACCACGATGATTCATAGGTGAATTTGTAGTCGACAATGACGTTTTTGGGGAGAAAACCTTGGGATATTTCCGTTTTCGCTGCCGTCATTTTCACATCATCTCATTAAAAAAGTTGTCTTTGCCATCGATGGGGACAGTGGTAAACCATACTATCTCCGAAGATTGTGAGATCGTTACGGCGAATGTTCCACTGAGTGTGTGTTTTTAAATCAATTATTTAATGACACTGCGCCAACTACGCGGTTATCTAGCGCCGGTGGGTTTGGTGACAACGAAATACTCTTTTGCGAAATGAGTTCCAAATGTTGACTATGGATTACCTAAATTTCGACTTGCAGTGTTAGAACTCTTCGGAAAGATTCACCGGGTAATGAGTAAAAGCAGGATTCAAAGTCAGCGCACGAGTCCTGCTCGTTATCTTTATAGTGGCCACACTTTCAGCTTTAACCGCATGGATTTCAGGAGTTACCTCCGATGTGTGAGTGTTCATATGTAAATTGTAAGTAGAGGAAAAGAAGAAGAGGCACGTTAGGCGAACTACTGAATTGAAGACTGTAATGGCATAGAATAATAAACAAAATCGCGTAGTAAGTGACTCACGCAGTGTTTGGTCTGGACTTTCAGAGGTATGTACTGAATCATGTGTGTAAAACCTAGAGTTATGTCCATCTGCCCCGAGCTGACTACAGTAAGGTTAACTGAATATCCAGGTTCTGAGCAGAAAACCTCACTCTTTCCTACATGGGCACTCTCCGTGCTTCGGCAACCGGCAATCGGGGAATATTATGGAATGTAAGTGTAATAGAGGTCGGACGGAATTATGTAGAAGCCTAACGATGGGGAACGGGAGAACCTCAAGAATAACCCTAAGTGGGATCTTGCCCACCACAAGTGTCATTAAAATCCCATACTTAACCACGGGTCAAACCTGACCACTTGCGTGATAGGCCGAAAGTCTATACAAGTCAGCCACGGCGGGTACTGTAGTGATACTCAAATAAAATATTATACAAAGGAGCTGAGAAATTTTCTACACGTTAAAATTTTTATGCAAGCATTACTTAAATTTCAAGAATGAAAAATTTCCTTAGAAAGCGTTTAAATTGCAAAATATTAAATAAATAATTGATTTGCTACTAATAAGACGTTGTCTTACGTGATAAAGTGAATATTTTGGAGGTTGGTGTGCTATGCATAGTCACAGAACATTTTGGACCGCTTTCCACGAGAAGTAGTTAAGTGAATTTTGAGAAAAACTTTATTTGCACATGCATTCTTAATGAACTGACAGAAGAACATAAGACTTGCCGATGTTTCTTACAGGATACCGTAATCCGACCACATACTTAAAATTTCATAATGTAGGAAGTTACAAATATCTAGTGTGATTTATCGTAGGACTGTCGCAGCCTCGATCTTCAAATTGAAATTAATTTCGTTTCGGTTTGTGTATAAAAGTGAAAGATGTAGCTTGAGTGAACTTGCTCTCACAAACTACATGAATACTGTAATTGTGTTTTTACTTAACATTAGTGAGCAGTAGCTTAACCATGTTTACGGGTAGGCCTACACTTTTGTAAGATGCGAGGCATGCATCCAAAACATTAGTTGTTATTTCGAAAATTTTGTTAAGTTCTAATACATTTAGGTACGATTTACTGTATGTATTTGGAAAAATCGAACAACAACGTATAGCAGTCGTGGCGAAAATGTCACTCACGAGCACATTGTGGCTACAAATGATAGCTGTGCATTACTCTTGCTTCCTATCTCCCCCAACCCCCACCCTCTCACTCACTGGCGTCAAACTCCGTTCCATTTGTATTTGTCTCTGACCTGCGAGTGGCGTATCGTCGCAATGTTTCTCTCGAAACCATGTTCCTCTACAAAATCGAAAGTTTCAAGTAGGATGAGAGGACGCATTTTTTTGCTGCCTACATGATGAAAATATTAAATGTATGATCTGTTCACAAGTATTACGAGGAAAACGGTTGTATAACATAAAACGGCATTGTGCTACATGTTACTCATGAAACATTAAAAGGTTAAGTGTTATGATTATTATTATTATTATTATTATTATTATTATTATTATTATTATTATTATTATCTCTATACGTCGATCCTTTTTCAGCAGATGTACGAATAATGCGGTTAGATCTTCAATTTAAACTCACAGATTTACAATATTATGTTAAATGAAAGCTAGATGTAAGGACTTGACAAATGTTGAACTTTTCAAATCTTTGCCAAAAAAAAAATAAATATCCGAAGATTCGTTCTTTCGCTTGCTCTGTTGAAGCCATGTTCCCTATAACTTACGTTTGTGAAAAATTACTTTCAACAATGAAAATAGTGAAAACCAAATTTAGATCACGACTGATAGACAAATTCCTTCGTGATCACCTACGACTGGCAGTAAGTGACATAATTCCTGATTTTGAAACTCTGTCGCAGAGACATTCTGAAGACAGTTAATTTTAGGTTGTGATAATGTGTGCTATGTTTTCTTATTCATTTCTTTCTTCGTTACACGTACTAAACATTAGATTGTAACCTTATACTGTATAAAATTATATTTAAGTGCTTGACGTAAGGAAAATTAAAATCCGTTAATAAGTCAGACAGTTGCTTCACTTCCCCTTCGGGTTCCCCCCTCCCTCTATAGGTGCTATGCACGTTGCAAGTTACACAGTAGCTCGGCGCACGATCACATTTTCGCCACGGCTGACGTATAAGAATACGGTGCTTCGCTTCACTGCATTAACTGTTCTGTGTAGTGTGAAGGTGGACTTCACGTATGAAGGATACTTTGTAACAGGGAAGCGGTAGTTCATAGCAAGCCTGTAAAATCTACCGAGGAGCGTCTCTCTTAATCAAAAATGTCATTTTGAACTTCCCTTCATTTTAACTAGGATCTCTCAGATGTAAAGTCTATGCACAACCCATTCAACTGACCGAGAACCCCGAATTCATTGAGTTGTGTAGTTAAATTCTCTAATTGAGAGCAAGTGGTTGCGCTGTAGCATCGCTGTCGCTTAGAGGGACAAGCAAAGCGACGCTGTAAACAGACGAGAATGATACACACTTTGTTAGAGGTATAAATGAAACTCCCTTCGTTTATTTGGACGTATAATGCAGCTCTTTTTCATAGTTGATAATTTAATTACACATTTGCATTACGGCGTTAGAAAATTAAGTGAAAATAAATGTGAGAGACATTTTCCCCGCGGATATCTGAATAGTCGCCAGTGATAATACACTTCATCATATTTGTGATATAATTCCCTAGACGAAACGACAATAATTGTTAATGATGCTGTTGTTGCTGAGTAATTGCTTATACTAAGGAAATATAAGTCTCGTTAACGTCCACTTTACAATTTGTGCTCCAGTAATCTAATGCAACATCTGTGAATGTCCTGGTTGAAGAGTAAGCAGGAATCTCAATGGTGAAATGGTAGGCTTTAGTTTTATCTGTGGTTCTAAGGTTTGGATATATTGTGCATCCTGATTGTATCTTTATTGTGACATATCGAAACATAGATATCTGTGTTATTTTTCTCTGTAATCTGTTGTTGATTTTATTCAGTCGCTCAAACTTAAATGCTCGCCCCTGAAAAACTGTAAGATATGACGTCTCATTTTGTCCACATCAGTGCTTACCTTGTAGCTTTGGTGCCAACAATTTTGATAGACACAGAACAATTTTTTTTTGTAAAATAAACTACCAAAAGTATGTCTTCCTGAATATTTTATCAGACAGCGGATTTTCAGTCCCGATATTGAACGTTAGGCGTACGTCAGTTGCAGGAAGGTCAGAACTCATTGCTACTCTCCCTCCTTACGCCAAGGAACATGACATCTTCTCCCTGTATAGGGACCGAAAATCCGCTGTCTGATATTTAATTAATCATTGCTGTGATTTAGCATACAAAAATAATAAACGATCACAAGCATAAATTAAATAAAACGAAGAGTAATCTGAGCCACTGCAAATCAAAACTTTCATTATATTTGGCTATGTCTGTACAAAAATTATGAATATATTCTAAGATGTCTCATAGAAAGTAATTATAAAAAAAATGCATTACATTTGTAAAAGAGACGTATGTCCGTTAAATAATGTATCTTCCACCCCATACTAAATATCGTAGAATTTAACTAAAATCCCAAATTATATATTTTTTCTACTTGATTATTTAACGACGCTGTATCAACTATTGGGTTATTTAGCGTCGATGTAATTGGTGATAGCGAGATGAAATTTTTGAGATGAGATCGAGGATTCGCCATAGATTACCTGACATTCGCCTTAGGTTGGGGAAAACCTCGGAAAAAACCCAACCAGGTAACACTGAACAACAAGAATTTTGCTCCGACTTGAAGCAATGTGTCCCTTATGGTTTGTTATTATTATTATTATTATTATTATTATTATTATTGTTATTATTATTATTAGTATTATTATTAGTATTATTATTAGTATTATTATTATTATTATTATTATCATCATCATCATCATCATCAGGCCCATAGTGTTGTGACAATTCAGATCATTACACCAGTAAATTTCTCACAATGTCGTCTGCGCTAGTTTTTTAATCAGTCTGAATATTAGCTTTAAACAAAGTTCACACTGGCTCTGTATTTGAATCATTATTGACACAGCCATCAAAGGTTAGACGACTGAAGACTTAAATTTGATAAGCTGGTGGCTAATGAGAGCACTGAATGAACAGTACTTGTGCAGTTCTTAAGGTTTCAAGCAAGTGAACGCAAAAAGAAACCATATGAACAAGCATAAAATTTTCCAAATTTCCCTGAGAAAATTTTCCTGGTCATATCAGTAGACCTATTCTACGTGCCTGGGTAGTCTATTCCTGATAAAGCGAAGAATTTTTCATTTAATACTTCAGCTATAAAACTTATTAGAAGTGTATGCCTGAATTATATTTAATGTTGTGGAAGCTTCAGGTATTCATGAAATTAATAAAAATGCTTGTTCACAGACATAGCTCCATGATAAGAAGTAAAGGCATTATAGTGTTATCCTTCTATGGACATTTTAATTAATTGGCCTCACTGCTGTGTGCTTCGTACGTCATAATTGTATTGATTTTTTTTTGCTCTAAGCTTTGGAAAGTTGACAGAAATATATATGAAACTGAATTGTATTTCAAAAGAGAAATTTTATTATGCCAAAAAATGAATTTTTCACCCTGCGTTTGAATCAATAGACTACAAATTTGTCCTTCCAGAGTTGTAATAGATGTTCTCAAGCACCCGTTACTGTGCGAGTAAAAGGAGTCCTTTGGAGTGAAATGCATTCTATAAAAAGTAATATTCGACGATGGCGGATATGGCGAGATGTCGGTTCAGAACGTTGCAATAAGCGATAATTCAATTTCTCATTGCCGAAGATTACCAATCTCTGGAAATTCTTACGCGAAGCTGAGAACCAGCTTCATCTAGTTGTGTCTGTATGTTGCAAGTGACGTCTAGAGAACCTTGAGGGAAATGAATTCGGAATTGTCTCAGCATTTTCTGTACTGACTCAACTTATCATCTTGCGGCTTTCATGTGTTTGTACCTTTTAATAAAATCATAAAAGGATTTACATTCTCTAAAGGAGACGAGGATATTGTCAGAGTTATATTATATGCGCAATGCGTTCACCAAATAATTAAGGAACGTCTTTGCAGATAGGTAAACTTTTTAAATTGTAACTAACTTCACGTCTGTTTTCTTTCAGGTAAGTCTACTTTCATTTGAATTCATGTGAGTACTTAATACACCTACGTTATTTGTTGCATAATATAGAAGTATATTATAAAATAAATCTATAATGTTATACTTTATGACACGAGTTAATATTTAAGGAACGAGCCAAGAGAATTTCCTGATTTTGGTGAGTGCAATAACTACAAACGTGTTTCATATACTTTATTTTGTACGACAACATTACAAAACAACTAATAAATAACCTTTTTTTATACCTTCCACATTTACAATGTGTCTACAATAGACAATAAGTAAATATTATAAAAGAATATGACATGAGTGGTGATGTTATCCCATGATAACACTCCAAAAGAAAAATAACAATGTTTTAAAAAGCTGTAGTAAAAATGAATGGAAGGTCAAGAGCATTGATCCTTTCAAGTCTTCTTATTGTTTGACTATTATCCAGCAAATTTAATGCATAATGATTGGGATGTTGATTTAATCGGTGCAGGTATTTTTTACTGGACTTGGAGATTTCTTCTTTCAGAGTTGAAATGTTTAAGTCACGATGAATAACATCATTATGGACATACCATAGCGCAGTGACAATGGAACGTAACGGTTTAGACTGATACCTCTGCAGTATTTCAATGTTTGAGTTGCTAGCAGTTCCCTACAGTTGAATGCTGTATGTCCAGATTCGGTTTTAGTACGACTTTATAAACAAGAAGTTTATTTTCTGATGACAGTTTTGACTTAGGTCCCAATAACCAATAGATTTTTTTATGTTTGAAAATTTAATTCTTTACGTTTAGTTTTTTTTAGTTTCAATATTTTTACGCCGTGTTAATCGGCGATCTAAATGCATACCTAAATACTGAACATCGTCTGCTTCGGGAAGTTCTTTGTTGTAAAGTGTTACAGGAGGACAGTTTTCAGTTCTGATTCCAAAATTAACATGAACTGATTTGTTTTCACTCGCTTGTATTCTACATTTAGTTAGCCAGTCTTCCGTTTCTTTCAATTCATTCTGCAGGTTTTCAGATGCTGTTGATGGATCTTCATGTGAAACAAGAATAGCAGTGTCATCAGCAAAAGTAGCTACCAATACTTTATTAGAAATTGGAAAATCAGCTATATAAATTGTATATAATAAAGAACCTAAGACTGAACCTTGAGGTACACCTGAATTTATGTCATAGAATGAGTAGAAATGTTCTCCGAACTTTACTTAAAAAATTCTCGAAGCTAAGTACGAGTAAAGTAATAGATAATAGGGTTGCGGAAGTTTGACTTAATAAATAACAATAATGGATAGTTTGATATCATGGTCTATGAAGAAAGTGGTTGCTATGACAACAGTGATGTATTAAATATTACATCAAGGTAAATCATTCAATAATATTAATTTTATGGCACAAGTTATATCGGCATAATAGAAGTTATGACGTTTTAGTTGGCATGCTAATATTTTACGCCACTGGTAATATAATGCGGCATATTACACATGATTTTGAATAACAACGAGGACTATTTATAATGCTGGAGTACAAAAATATTTTTGTTATTTACTACCGTAACATTAAGTGGGGGTTTTAATTTTTCATATGAAAGTACTGTAAATCTTTTCTGAACACTGTGCTTAAATTAACTTCAGCGCACACTGTATGGCCTCTCCTATTATATTAAATCATTTCTCACCATGGAAATAGAATCCTATTACTACTGATGACAAAAATGTAACTATGGTGTATTGCATGGAACCTATTAGAAATTCTCTCCTTTTGAACATCGCTGAATGTATTTTTATTTTGAGATTAAAACAAATATTTTCTTCTAGAACATGTCTTTTTGTTGTGGTGGTAAATAAAATTATGAATGCAACTTGTTTGTGGCGTAAATTATTTTATTTGTTTTATCCTTCAAGTCGCACAAAAAGATCCACTTTACGCACAAGTTATGTGAAAACAACTATGTAGAGTTTCTTTTTGTAAGTGAGACTTTCATAAAGACAAGTAGCGTCATGTTTAATCGTAAAATATAATAAGATATGACTAAACAAATGATATATAACAGCAATAACGTGTTCCTTTGACGCCACAAAGCTATATATTAAATAATTTTACCTCTAATATTAATCTCAAACAATGTTTTGTTTTGCAGTAATCCTTGTTTGTTATAGACATTATATCGTTGAAAAAATAATAACCTGACCAGAGATTCGTGTGTTACGTGAGAGATATTGAAGTACAATCAATGAAGCTTACGTTATAAATACCGAACTGATGTCTGGAAAGGAATGGATATGTGCGTGTTCTGTTAAGGAAGGAAAGGATTTTGGGAGAAGCCTGTAATGCCCCTTTCCTTCTTCTGTTGGAAGTATTTCCCTCATGTATTAGTTCCAAGATGGAAGACGGCGACCGGAAGCTTTATAAGGAGTTACGTTAGTGCAGGCTTTCAGGGCGAGGACCAAAGTTAACTAAGCACACAACCAAGTGACCTACATGCACAGCCTGATTTTTTCATGCTGGGTTTTTGTGTCCTTCACCTATTATTTCATTTTGCCACAATTCTGACCAAATGACACAACACCTGATATTGCTTTTGCTTTAATTGAGGGAAGAGAAATTCTTCGCAATATTGAGGACGATTTCTTAGTTACATTACTGATAAGAAATTATTTGAATAACTGTCTTCTTAATTGCATTGTCATAAATTATACGTTTTATACTCTCTGCAACCTCTTAAAACTACGTTTGTTCTCTCATCTATCATAATGTTGTCCGAAATTTCTTCTGCCTGTGGCAGGGGTAAGCAAATTTTTTCCATTCCTCGTTGTTACATCCTGTTAATATTTTGATGCCATTTAATGATGCCACATTTTTACAGATTAATTGTGCCAAAATTAAAAATTTATATATATACACACATTGTATTAATCCGAAGTGGCCATGTAGAATGCACTATCACCTTTACTTTTTAACTTCGCTCTAGAGTATGCCATTAGGAAAGTTCAGGATAACAGACAGGGTTTGGAATTGAACGGCTTACATCAGTTTCTTGTCTATGCGGATGATGTGAATATGTTAGGTGAAAATCCACGTACGATTAGGGAAAACACGGAAATTTTACTTGAAGCAAGTTAAGTGATAGGTTTGGAAGTAAACCCCGAAAAGACGAAGTATATGATTATATCTCGTGACCAGAACATTGTACGAAATGGAAATATAAAAATTGGAGATTCATTCTTGGAAGAGCTGGAAAAATTCAAATATCTTGGAGCAACAGTAACAAATATAAATGACATTCGGGAGAAAATTAAACGCAGAATACATGTGGGAAATGCGTGTTATTATTCGGTTGAGAAGCTTTTGTCATCTAGTCTGCAATCAAAAAAATCTGAAAGTTAGAATTTATAAAACAGTTATATTACCTGTTGTTCTTCATGGTTGTGAAACTTGGACTCTCACTTTGAGAGAGGAACAGAGGTTAGGGTTGTTTGAGAATAAAGTTCTTAGGAAAATACTGTATTTGGGACTAAGAGGGATGAAGTTACAGGAGAATGGAGAAAGTTACACAACACAGAACTGCACGTATTGTATTCTTCACCTGATATAATTAGGAACATTAAATCCAGACGTTTGAGATGGGCAGGGCATGTAGCACGTATGGGCGAATCCAGAAATGCATATAGAGTGTTAGTTGGGAGGCCGGAGGGAAAAAGAACTTTGGGGAGGCCGAGACGTAGATGGGAGGACAATATTAAAATGGATTTGAGGAAGGTGGGATATGATGATAGAGACTGGATTAATCTTGCACAGAATAGGGACCGATGGCGGGCTTATATGAGGGCGGCAATGAACCTCCGGGTTCCTTAAAAGCCATTCGTAAGTAAGCAAAGCCATGTAGAATAATAAAATAATACTAACGTACATCAAATATGAGATCAAAAGGATAATTTTTCTACTGGTCAGTAGTAGATCTTATTTATAATTTATAGATAGACATTATAGATAGATTTGCAAAGTTCCAACGAATACCAAATGTAACAAACAGTAAGCTTCATTGTATGATTTGAGGCTTTCTCGGCGTTGGTTCGCTAATATGTTTTCGCGGGATATCAGCCGAGTTAAGATTTTGGAATGCTCCAAGCTTTCGACTGCTATCTCTGCAGCCATCTTCAGGGAAGTGATGTCCGAACAGAAAGTCGAAAGGTTATATAGATGTTAGGCTGTCTCAGGTGAAATGGGATTGGTTGGCGGATCGGCCAATCCGGGGCCGGGAATTGTCATCGCTCGTAAGCTCCGCCCCTCCCGGGATTCCTGCGTGAAGTTTGGCGGGCGGCGAGCCCTGTTCCGCCGGTTGGAATCGGTTGCCGTCCTCGGTCCGTGATCTTCATGACCTTGATTGTAAGAGGGCCTGAGTTGGTCTAAGGCCGGTGTCCATGCCTGACTGAGCTGGACTGATATCCCGCGAAAACATATTAGTAAGCTTCATTGTCCATCGCTGTGAAATAATGGTCAGTACGTCTGGCTATGAAACAAGTGGACCCGGGTTCAAATCCTATTTGGAACAAATTAACAGGTTGAGGTTTTTTCCGGGGGTTTCCCTCAACCAACTGAAGCAGAATTGCTGGGTAATTTTCGGCGTTGGACTCCGGACTCATTTCTCCATCATTAATTCACATATCATCATCATCATCATCATCATCATCATCATCATCATCATCATCATCTTCATCATCCATACAAAAGTCCGAGCTAAGTTCACGGTGTGACGTGCTGTACTTGTACAAGAGCGTGGCCGTTCGGCTACCCAATTATTCACAGAATAGGAGTGGTAAGCACAATAAGCCTGAGGATGTAGTGCAAGCCTTTGGATCCCTCCTCCGTTAAAAAAATCCTTAATAAAGTCAGAATTGTGCACCGTCATTAAGTTCTGTAAAATAGTGACAGTCCTATTATTGAAACGTGGCTTAAAGATATCGATGTTAACATCATAGCAAAAAAAAAAAAAAAAAAAAGAATGAAAACTGTAAACACTCCCGACAGAATAAAATTAGGAACTACGACTGTAGCCTACATAAAACGTGTAGGTGCTGCATAGGAGATGCAAATACCACAACAGGAAAAGCATACTTTACCTTTATATTTTGCCAAAGAATATTCAATGCGTATTTTAATATTTCGCTGCAGTAGCAAAGTTCCAAAATTCTGCCAATTGCTTAATAGGGCATAACGTTTAATTTTTTTTTTGCTGCCCTGTTCTTGAATTTTCTCAAAATAATTTGTAACTAATAGACGCTGTTAGTTTAATAATTGAGGGAATTAGTAAACGAGTATGATTATCATAAAATGTTGTCGACCGCTAAGAGACAGACAATTGTTTTAATTGGAGGTCATTGTTATGTAGTCGGCCACATGCAAATTAATTTAAATTCTCACGAGTCTCTGGTTAGGGAGAGGAGCTCGACTTTTGGACTTTAAGTATTAAATTGTTGACCCTCCCTAACTGTACTTTGTGTGCAGTAAGTAGAAGGAATGTTGTACAAGGTTTAATTTTTCTGAGCAAGTCCTTCACTTCGCAATAGTCATGCTACAGTGAATAACATAAGTAAATTCCACATATTTTTCATACACATGTTTGTTTAATTAATATGAAATAGTCATATTAAAAAATCTGCCAACACTACGAGTGAAAATCAGCTGTTGATTAAAAGATCATTGAGTAAAAAGAATTACAGTTTTGCTGTATGTCTACTTTTTTCGTATAAAAATCCATTTTTGTACAGTATTACAGTATTAGTTCTCATAATGAATACAGCCTACTGACTCAAGAAACAGCACATCATAGTCGTACACGTCAGTGCCAAGTTATATTCGTAATTTAGAATTTCGATGGTCTGAAGAGATAATAAAATTACCATAAACATTTAAATTGAATATCACATTTGTTGCAAAATTTATTACTATGAGTTTGATGATTCGCGTGGAAGTGCGAAATGAATTACGAAAATCATTTCAGTAATTAATTTTAGTTAATCTAAGTAATGTAGAAATATTGCACAAAGGATAGAACTTGTGCGAGATTATTAAAAAAATATTCTCTGTGCGATAAGATGGTGTTGGGTTCAAGAAGGAATGTATGTTACATTTGATACTTCAAGAAGATAATATTTTCAGATTGTAACGATTTGGCTTCTGACCATGAATTTGTCCTCTTGGTAAGAGAATATTATCCAAGTTGATCTTACAATTATGACAACACATCTCACCATTCACAAGCACTTACATACATAAATGTAACATATATAGGGTCGTTTTGGGAAAACTGGACAATTATTTTAAGAAAAGTAGTCACTGTTCCTAATTAAAAAGTTCTAACTACGAATCTCGTGGCTTCAACTTGTATTTTATGTTCACAGGAGGCAATAAATACAATGAATGTGAGTTACACTTTTCTTTTCGGTCATAAAGTATAATATATCATCTTTAGTTTTTGTACTGTGACTGGGTGTGCGTGATATTAGTAGATGCACAAATTATTGTATAGATATTTTACAGATTAGTAAAAGCGCCAAAGTTGATTAGTGATTACCCTATAACAACTATCATTGTATCGGGTGTGCTGTCATCTTGTAAATGAAGGTGTAACTCGAGAGTTTTGACAAGTGTCGAGTTCTTCCTGATTTCGCTTGCAGTTTTTCTTAGATGACCTAGGGGGCTGTCGAGCTATCAAAATTTTTGTGTGTGTTGTTCTTAGGACAGTTCGAAATCCTTCATAGAGCTTTTCAGTGCCACTTTGTCCGTCCATCTGTTTTTCTCTCTGTGTGTCTGCCTGCATATATGAAATAACTCATCTTCCATTGAACCAATCTTAATTAAATTTCATATTTTAATTTTCATTGATATCGGACAAATGTAAAAAGGCACAACTCTCTATACAAACATCGAGGATAAATTATTTCGGTATATCTTTCGCCTTGATTCTAAAGGTTATATGAATTAACAATTAATGACGTAAGAAAATTGACATCCTGACGTACTGCAGGATAACATGTTTGAGTACGATCTGGTTCTAGCCGAAAATTGATGTGAAATTCGCGTCGAAGAAGACATTAGCATTCCGTCAAGAAGATCACAGACATTATCTCCACAGTGATATTTAGGTTGGCCTAATTTCCCAAGTACTGATACTTACTTTAAAGAACTGTTACCAGTTCCGCTGCTAATACTTCCATATGATGGCAAGAGAATAAGAAAACTGCAAGATTCAAACGTAACAACATCTGAAGACTACAGGAAACAGCTGAAGGAGACTAAACAGCAAAAAGTAGTTAGGCTTTCCCAGAAGAAAGCCATCTAATGCTCGGCGTATAGGGGGAGGGAGTTAGTTCTTCAAAAAATCTGGACAATTCAAACAACCTATTGTGCTGTGTGTAGTGGGAATTACTACAATGGAAATACTAGAGCACTCTGAGTCCAGTGTGTTGGAGAATTCCAAATGATAATGGTTTCACGAGGCATGTGTGGGAAATGGCATAGATGAAAGATTCACATGTGACTAATGCGAGTAAAAGTATTATAAAATACTTATATTTGAGGAGCAAAACTTATGCTATAAATGTTGTGTTTTAAAGTAATTCCTGTGTTTGTCATACTAAATCGAAATCTCCCCATTATTTGAGAAGTCGATACTGCGGCATCAATTTTGTGATATAAAATGATCATATTGACACAAGTTATGTGAAATGTATGAAAAATATGTCAATACATTAGAGGAAAAATTGGAATAAAAGTTGCATAAATTGGTCCCAAAATCAACATTTTTATTTAGCGTGTCGAGATATTCCTAAATGGCCTTATCCTTCAGAAAGAAAGGAGAAGCGAAAGTTTCAGAGCGGGAGAGAAACATTAAGCAAGTCAGTAGTGAAAAATGTTTGCAAAGAAGAAAATATCTCAATGACATACGGCTGTTGCAAGGAAAGAATCGACTTCTGACTTCTCTATTGAAGCTCTCGGAAGGTACAAGGTTGGAGCGCGACGATGCAGCGTTCGTCTTCCATATCCCGGAAGTAGACAACAGACTGACAGAGATACTAATAAGCACAGAAGTGTTTACTGTACTATGATTAAGAAAAGAGTGTATGGAAAAACTGTCTTGGGCGTCGTAAAGACGATTGGCGAATTCAGTTTCTATTGAATGACCTTGCGATTAGCTGGTGAAAGAAAATTCTAAACAGACATACGGGACTGTTGAAAATAGTTTCTATGGCTGAGACCACAGTGCTTACTAAAAAAAAAAACTCATACAGTTCCTCATTAAGTGGCTTTAACCCTGGAGTAGGCTCGTTATCTTTGTACTCACGAGCAGGTGCGTGAAACACTTTACATGCGTTTCTAGGAATAACTCTGTTTTCTGGGTCGAAATCAATGTTCCTAGAGCAACAACCTATTGTTTAATTGGCCTCCAATGAAATGCATACTCCTAAACTTACATTTTTAAATACATACACTTTAAGTAGGGGAAGACGGGATACATTGTAACATGGGGCTCAGTGTAACATCTTGAATTGAGCGCCAATGAGTATGTTTGTAAACCTGTTTCTATACATGTTTTGGTCGGCAGTCATTACATTTTCAAAGCATCGTATATTGGATGCATTTCCTGGTCTACTGTCCATGTGGTCGAGTACTAGAGGGTTTGTGGTAAGTAAAGTACATTTTTATGATTACACTATATAGTCAATATTTCGTAAAATATTACTGATTTCTCACTTTCTCTCTGCATGAACTCGTCATATATGTGAATAATACTGTGTTTTGTATAAAAACTGTCAGCCTTTATTTGAGTTTATAACCTCAAAGGAAATGGAAAATTGTACTGTGAGGCACAGTGTAACAAGTTAGAATGGGGTTCAGTGTAACAGTGCTACACTGTACCCCATTTTGAGATATAATTTATATAAAAAATGTACACTGATAGTTAACGCTGTTGAACGACAATTTGAATATTTTAGGGATGTATATTTGATCATATTATTTAAATTTAAGATTTTCTTCAATACAAAGTGAAAAAATGGTTCGAAAAAGGAAAAGAAAAGCGAACATTGGACTTTTCAGTGAAAGTGATATTAGAGCTACAGTTAACTTAGTTCTTTCTGGAATGAGCCTTCCTAAGGTTGCAGCATTGAAAAATGTCATTTATGGAACTCTTTCTAGATAATCTCTTGTCACTTACAGAACGGTCTCGTCAGAAGCAGGCTAAAAGTCATGACACAGAAAAAGTTAGAAGAACATTGTTTTCCCGAAAGGACGATTCAACAGACAGTGAAAAAGATGAGATCTGAATTCCTTTTGTCTTCCTTAGGTGATGAAAACTGGGTGATAGATGATGAGGTTGAACAAAAATTGACGACCACAGAAGAACCCGTGAAAGGGGATTATGTTCTTGTTCAGTTCACAGGCAAAACTAACGTCTATTAGCCTATGTCGGTAAAATAGAGAAGGACAAGGATTTGAATGGAGATTTATGAAGTGTCATTTCTTCGAAGAGGAACCAGGGACACAACTAAGTTTGTGTATCCATTTCAACCTGATGTAGCTTCTGTGTCTGAACGGGATATAAAAATGGTTCTTCGACAATCAGTGTCTTCGGGAAAAACAAAACGCCAGACTGCATGACTGAAATTTGAAGTTAATCTTAGCAACTTTGATGTTAGTTAAAGTATTGTTTCTTTCTTTGTTCGGTGTGATTATTTAATAACTATAGTATTAAGAACTGGTAAGGTGATATAAAATAATGGTATGAAGACACAAAATATGAACCAGTTATATTTGTAATGATTATTTGTCAGCAAACTCATTATCCGATGTTACACTCTAACCCAGACCTTGTTACAGAGTACCCCATACTGGGCACAGTGTAACAATGTATCACTTAATGAACATGTTCAAAATAAGTATATTAATTGCAAGGTTTTTGTACATTGGAAACTACTGTCTAATAATGAAGGAATAATCATATCTCAGAACAAATTTGATTTCATTACTAGGGGAGACCTGTCTATAGTGGTCCCCCGGGGTAAAGTGGTACCCTCTACTTATCTCTCCAGTTGGTGCTGCCATCTCCGTTTAGAGTTCCGTAGTACTTCCTTCTCTATCCAGCCATTACGTGTCTGCTGAAATGTTTGGACGTGTTAAATGATAAGATACAGAGAAAATTCCATTTTTTGAAGATCTGATGTAAGGTAAGCTTCCTGTTTCATAGCACTGTACGTTCTGTCATTAGGATAGTTACTATATAAAGTTATTGCTCAAGTAAGACCCAGTTCTATACTACATATTTCAATGTTTATCGAAACTATACAAGATGGTATCCGTCCGTAGCCATGACTTTGTTTAAAATAGAGCGGTCCGGATAACGTGGTCCCCATTTTTCTAGGGGACCATTTTGCCCCAGAAATTGTTAAATTCGTGACTATTTCTTTGTTGTTGCAGAATACAGATAAAATGTCTAGAAATCGACCCCGCAAAACTTCCCAATAGAGCTGGAGTCCAACAAAAATGCGCGAGGCTATCAGGTGTGTTAGGAAGGGTGAAATGGGCTGCATAAAAAGCCAGCAAATTATTCGGAATTCCAAGAATGACTCATAAGAGAAGAGTAATGAACTCGAACCAAGATACAGTTTTAGGTCAGCAAACTTTTGGAGAGGCTTATCTACGAGCAGCAACACCTACAAATGCAATAAATGGCTTCAAAAAATGTGGATTATATCCTCTTGATCAAGATGTTTTTGATGATACGGATTTCGCTCCATCGTTGCCTGCTGACAGGCCTCTCAATCATGTAGAATCTTCTAACGATTCAGAAACCTTGCCTGTTGACCCAGTTCCATCCACATCCTCAGATACGCCTAATGATGGTTCCATTATCATTCTTCCTGCAGCAATTTCTCCCCAGCCAAGTTCATCCTTCACAGTAAATCTGGAAGATATCAGTTCTCCACCCAAATCCACTATTGCCCGTTCCCAAAAGAGAAAAACAGGTTCAGCTGAAATCCTGACCAGTAGTCCGTATAAAAATCAATTGGCTCAAGAGAGAGAGGACAAAGGAGCCAAAGATAAAACTAAGAACAACAAACAGTCCACAATAAAGGGAGTGCGGAGAAATATTATGAAAAATAATCACATAGAAACTAAGAAACAGTAACAGAAAACGACGAAGGTCGCTCTTCGTGAAGAAACAAGCAGCGAGGAAGGAAGTGATAATGATGATGCGGAGTGCATTTTCTGTAAGGACACATAGGCTATCTCAGGTCAACCGGAGGTGAAGAATGGATACGTTGTTCATCATGCTTAGAATGGGCTCACGAGGAATGTGCTGTGTTTGAAGATGATGGCAGCGACGATTTCAAATGTGATTTCTGTGTAAATAAACTTATATATATATATATATTATCTCGCACAAAGACTAGCTTGTGTTTAGAAATGTTTACAATAACTTCTTTATTATCCTAATTCTACTTTCAATGCTATGTTATTTTTTTTAAACTAAGACAGGTTTTGTGTATGAATGTTGACAGCGTTCCTTTTTCCATTGTGCTATGTTCTACTTTCACTACTATATTTTGTTTTTGTCTTTTTGCAATGTGAATTAATGGTGCACTATTCGATAAAAACGCTTAATATACATTTTTTGTCGAAAAAATTCATAATATAACTGTAATAATTCATTTAGAAGTATCTTTATTTTTGGGGGACCACATTACCCAGGGCCTGGGGTAAAGTGGTCAATGTGCAGACAAACAAAAAATTCTTGATTGCATAAAAAATTGAATTAGTAAACAATTCGTAATGATTGCATTAAAAAGGGGAAGGAAACGTCTTTTTAGTAGCAAAGATTGTGAGAGGAAAACAAAGCTAAATTACGTTCTGTAGCTTATTTTCTCTTAAGGTGACCACTTTACCCCAGTCTCCCCTATATTTGTCAATAACGTCAAAAATAACTTTTCTGTTACACTGTATCCCACCTGCCCTTACTATATCAAATTACAAATTGCATTCAGTAGTTATCAGTTACATATTCTCTTCCTCAAAACCGAACGATTTTTTTTTTTCATCTCCGACTGTTGTTGTGCAATTATCACATATTATGTGAGTTGTTTGCACATGTATCTTATAGCCAAAGCAATGACATGAAGCACACCTTATGACGTCTATGACCATTAAGGAATGGGACAAATTATGTGCCGTATTGACATGGGTAACACTGTCTTTGATTGAATAATTTCAAGGGAAAAATTGTTCCGGTGCCGGGTATTGATCCCCGGACGTTTCGCTTAGCGCATGAACGCTCTACCGACTGAACTACCCCAGGAACTACATCCGACAGCGTTTCAACATTTCCATTTATATCCACACAACTCAAGTGGGCTGACAACACGACAGAAATCCAACTTTGATTACACACAAACTCTGTGTGACTTGAATTGTGGGTTTCTGTTAACGTAATATGCAAATCTGGCTTTCAGTTATAGTTCCCTGTGAAGCAGATGTGAATAATTTCAAGGGAAAAATTGTTCTGATGTCGGGTATCGATCCTGGGACCTTTTGCTAAGCGCACGAATACTTTACCGACTGAGCTACCCAGGAATTACGTCTGATACCGTCTCAATTTTTCCATTTATATCCACACAACTCAAGTGGTCTGACAACACGCCAGAAAGCCAACTTTGAGTGCACACAAACTATGTGTGACTTGAATTGTGGCTGGTTCCTGCGTAGCTCAGTCGGTAGAGCGTTCGTGTGCTAAGCGAAAGGTCCCAGGATCGATACCCTGCACCGGAACAATTTTTCCCTTTGAAATTATTGAAGTATGCTTTACAGGGAGCTATACTTGAAAGCCAGATTGCATACTGTCTTTGATTATTTAAATTAGCTGCTCTTAGCTTCTACACTGTACAGCGCTTATTTCTAAAATTCTGTTGAAGTCACAGTGAAGGAATGATTCTCTATTTTATTATCAAAAGAAAATAAATATGTTCAAAAAATTTTATATAAAATTGACCCTCTGTATATACAAGTTCTACCACTGGACGGATAAAAATAATGAAAATAATAATACACTTCAAAGTAAATGCAAAAATTAAAAATGAGACAAACATCTGAAATTTCTTCACCGTTTATACATTTCTTTTTGGTAACAGTAATGATTTTTCAACTTCCTTAAATCTTCCAAACCATTAGTACTTTCCTGAAGTCGATGTTTCTCTCAGCATCTCAAAACTTTGTACTTACCAAATAATCCCTTAAGTATAATAAATCTTCACGTGGGTTGAAGATCTAGCCAGATGTTGACTTATATTTAAATGTTTCTAGTGATACTGAAATTAGAAACATAGATACTTATGAGGATCAAATCACAATGTACCTAATTTAGGAAACAAAGCCGGAGTGGAAGTATCGTAATTTTAACTTTTACGTATCTTGAAGGATAATGATGTAAAATGGTATTAAAATTTATTTTTATTTCTCGTCTAAGGGTAATTATAAAAAATTATTGTCCTTGTAGAAGCAAGATACTGTTGACAGTTATGTTACTCGTCAATAAGCCGTAAGTAAATAGTCAGTCTCTGAAAAGCTCTTGTGTAAAATTTCACAAGATAGTTTATACGTAGAAATTTTTATATCTGTAATTAATTATGAAGTTTATGCAATGTTAGTCTCTGAAAAGCTCTTGTGTAAAATTTCACAAGATAGTTTATACGTAGAAATTTTTATATCTGTAATTAATTATGAAGTTTATGCAATGTGATTTCAAACGATTAAAGATATCCGGTATTATTCTTTTTGCAATTTATAAATTGATAAAAAGCGTATCTTTTTAATTAGGCTACATTTACTTTTTCTTGTTCTTCCAGTTTCTTGTAGGCATCATTTTTGTACGTGCAGTTACTGCTGATATCTGAACTGTATTTCCCTTAGATATAAAGGAGGCAATCCTATTCATATAGAATGTATTGCGAAATAATACAGTAAAGATTTGATAATGTCTAAAAACCAATTGAGGCTTGTAGTTGCAAAATCAGATACATCACATTTTTTCGAAAATGAGTTATGTTATATTTCATAATTTCATATAATTCTACAACTGCTATAGCACTATTATGCTCCAAGTTCACTGTTGTGGCTGAGGAGTTAACGAGTCTAACTCCAAACCCAGCGGTCCCGAGTTCGATTCGCGGCCAGGACGAGTTGCCTGGGAGAAGCTTTTTCGGGGTTTTTCCCTCACTCCTATGGATGAATATCAGGTAACTTTATCAGGTGATTGGAACCCCACTCATCTTCGCCACTTCCTTTCCTCCCCCATTCCCTCCCCCATCATCCTTTCCTCATCATCCCGTTTCTGGTTTTTCAGATCACTCTACCGGCGCGCGGCCTCTCGAAACTGCTGACTCTCTCGACCGGCCTCCGTCGAATGTAGTTCAGCGATGTTGGATGGCTTCTGCAATGGCACCCGAGGCGGACTTACTCGGGGGAGGAGTTTCGGCTCGGACCGACAGGGGGGTCTTGGGGGAATCTGCCGAAGCAGGAAAGGTATATGGATTCTGTCGGCTGAAGGGAGTCATGTGGTTAGGGCGGTGCAACTCATTCCATATCGAGGTTTAGCGCAATAGAATTCAATAGGTCGCAGTACTGGGCCATCCGTGCCTCCCTCTGTTAAATTCCATTCCATTCCATTCCATTATGCTCCAAAGCCAGAGACATCACATGGATTTGTATGATGAAAGAATATTATTGGTTGCAAATCCTTGATTCCTTGCAAATGTTTTTCCTCCATACTGAAAAATTATATTTTATTGATGTATCTGATTTTGCAACTAAACGCATCAATTCAAGTCCTGAATTGACAAAAATCGCAAGTCCAAATTTTACCGAATTAGACTTTTTACCTGATATCTTACGTTTTGCATATGCTATAATCCTTTAAAGAAAATCCTAAGCCCGACTCTAAGCCTCTGTTTTTAATCATACAAATATTTACTTCAATGCTCTTTTATTGCAAACGTATATAGTTATCTTGCTCTCCTGCAAAATTTACTTCATGCGACTTGGAATTTTTGTCAATTTAGATCTTCAAATTTAAAATAAACTTGCATATTCAAGGATTGAGTCTCAGAATCATTCCGTTCTCAATCTTGTGATTATTATGAATAAACATTACTTTGTAAGCAGCTACACTCCGTAAACATGGACTTGTGGCATAAAAGTATGCAAGTGGTGACATAAATCCAATGTCTGTAGCAGAAATATAAATTTCAAATTCCGTGCCGAGAATCGAACTGTGATTCGTTACTAGAAATGCTACCGTTTGAGTTACAACAGTAGACTACATTAAGAGATAAATTCTTAAACTTGCAACTTCAGCTGCAGAGAGAGAAAGAGTGGATGTCATACATATTAAGTTGTTTTCTGAATTACAGTTGTTTGTAAAACTGAAATGTTAGAAGTTTCGTAAGCGATAAGAAAGACTGCTCGTACCCGTTTTTCAGGTGCAAGACATTGGTTCTCTCAAGGGTGATATTTTAAGATGGATCGAGTTATTTGTATATTGCAGATCGCACTGCGGACCGCAGCTTTACGACAAGGACGACCTCTTCTGTATTCAGTTGTGAAATATTCCAGATCCGCGACGTATAACTTGGAATGTTATAAAACCGAACCATAAAACACAGAGTCGCTTTCGATTTGCCTTCCAATTTTCTTCTTTGATACTCTTTTCTTATTTCCTCATACACTACTTTTTACATCTCCATCGTATTTGATACGCCACCAATATTTCTTCCTTCACTCCCACAATGCAGTCGAATTTCTTTTGCAGCAAGGTCTCGATTATTCGGCTTAAACGGGACCGAAGGTGAACCGGATGACGGAAATTGACGGGTAATCTCCAGCTTTACGTTTCCTCCACTCGTAACTCACTGGATATTTTTATCGATGGTTCCCCTGTATCCAATCTTTTCGGTGCTTACCTTTTCCTTCCATTTCAAACCTAAATCTATCTTAAAACTTGTCTAGTTGCCTTGCCACAGACTATAACTGAAATAAATTAAAACGGAAACTTGACTGAACATACTCTCCACTAATGGTTTCAAACCAGACATGACTAATCTACATGATATGGTTTCGGTGATAGTCAAGGTTGAAAGAAACGAAAAGTAAAAGTAATGATTTCTACAGAATAGTGTAAAAGTCACTTGACACAAAAAACTGTAACTTTTACGCAAAGCTAACTTGAATTGGATTACAAAAGGATAAACAAATTCGTAATCAGCTGACTATTTGACTATTTTTGAGACAATGGAACCTATCTATCAAACGAAAATTATCATTCCTTGGTGATACCATTTAAAATACAGTTTTCTTTCCCACAGCAGGACCTCTAACTCGACTCTATTTGCCCCGACTATATGAGGAGGCTCATAGATGTCGCTGTAGACTGTTCCAGCTTAAGATAAAAGCAGTGGTCTTATGGATCTTGGCTAGAATTGGCTTGCAGCAAGATGCCTCCGTTAGAAGAAAGAGTGAGGTATAGTATCTCTGTCTCACTCTCTTCCTAACACGTACAGCGTTCTAGCAAGTTAATCGCACAAGGTAGATACGTTGAGTCCGTTCAAATGATAAAAAAATCTATTAATGCCATAATGATGCCTGCAAAAACCTAAAAAAGGTAAAGGTATCCCCGTCACATACCATGAAGACATTTGGGGGGCATAAAGGTAGAGGTGCATGTTTTCCGTTACCTCCTCACTAGAATGAGGTGGTGTGGTCGGCACCACGCTCTGACCGCCTTTTACCCCCGGAAAAGACCCGGTACTCAATTTTATAGGCGGCTGAGTGACCCTCGTGGCCGTTCTGAAAGTTTGGCAACGAGAAAAATCCCCTTCATCATTCGGGATCGAAACCCGGATCTTCCAGTTCGTAGCCAACATTATATTTTATATACAGTACATTACAACTAGACTTCGGACATTTAGGCCATTAACCAGCTTTTACAGATCTCAATTAGGCTTCATAGTGATCGAAAGTAGGCAATAAAACACAGTTTTAGGCAGTTACAAATAATAGTACCAGTGATAATGATAATAATAATAATAATAATAATAATAATAATAATAACAATAATAATAATAAAACTGTGTCAAACATCAATAGTTATTTTATTGGGTTAAGAAGTGGTTATAATACAGATTTAAGATTATGTGCAGCACACGTTTTCCATTATTAAATGTTAAGAAGCGCTTATAATACAAATACAAGATTATGTGCAGCACACGTTTTTCGTTATTAAATGTTAAGATTATGAGCAGCACACGTTTTCCGTTACTAAATGCTCATAATACAAATATTAGGATTATGTACACCACTCTTTTTCCGTTATTAACTCCACACTATAATCAAACAAGAACCTAAGTTACATACCTAATGCCTTTGTTGTTTTGCTTACAGTTAAATTTTGTGTACTTTATATAATAAGCGCAGACAATATTGTACGTGTTTTAACAGTGTGAAATCTTAGCCTCAGCTGCACCACTCCTACTTCCATTCTTCAGCGGTTTTCCTTCTAATGATATTTAAATCATGTTTGTCAAGTTACTTGTGTATCATCCTGTATAAAATCGATTCCTCTGAAGGAAATAAAAATTTATTTATTTTACACACTTAGTTTAATTTGTCAATTTACTCAACGTAATACAAAATATTAGGCCTACAATGATAATGAAGTTGTGTTGCTTGTAGTAGTTGCATTTTTTTTGTTAAAAAGATACATAATTTTACAAAGAAAAAATAATGTACTTTTATATAATATATATACTTTTATGCTTCATTTTCGGACAGATTGAGATACAGGTGCGAAATACAGCACTGCACGAAATACGAATAATACGGAATATGTATGATAAGACTTTCTTGTGTTAAATTCTAACATACTTGTTTACATGTTCCGACCTATTTATGGGTCATCCTCAGAACTGGTCGTTGTTGGTCATGGAGCCTCTTGTTTTGTTTCCTGTGAGGCTGTGTTCGTGTGGTATAATGTAGAATCACAAAAAACATAAGAATACAACACAAACACAAGAACACAAAAAATACATCATACTAACATAGAAAACAAAAACACACACAAAATTGCAACCTCATTCAAGAAATTAAACTACAACATCGCATACAGAACAAATAACGCTCTACAAAAACATCTCAACACACAAACAACACAACAAATACAACTAAACAGGCGTATACAAACTCATATGTAACACCTGCAACAACTTCTACATAGGACAGACAGGCAGATCATTTCAAACACGTTACAAAGAACACATCACAGCCATAACAAAATTACAAAACACCTCCACATATGCAGAACACATCACAAATGCTAACCATACCCACAGAGACATCAACACAGACATGGAAATACTACACATTCAACCAAAAAGCCAGAAACTAAACACACTAGAACAATATGAAATATACAGACACACGGAAACACATCCCAGCGAAATTCTCAACACACAACTCAATTTCAGAACACACACACTGTTTGACTCTACATTATACCACACGAACACACCCTCACAGGAAACAAAACAAGAGGCTCCAAGACCAAAAACGATCAGTTCTGAGGATGACCCATAAATAGGTCGAAACATGTAAACAAGGTACGTTAGAATTTAACACAAGAAAGTCTTATCATACATATTCCGAAGTGATACAGTGTTAAAAGTTGTGTAATCAAGATGTACGAATAATATTTCAAGAGTAATCGCTATATGCATACAATAGATTGCATGATCATTATCACTTTTATGATTTCACGTATCCTGAGAACTCGTATTTCCATAACGTGCTAGAAATATAATATCCATTAGAACATTATCTTCTCCTTGTATTTAATAAAATTATAAAGCAAAAAATCGAATAGAAGCATTTTAAATGTGGATATGGAGAAGAATGTAACGTGTGAATTGGACACACAGTGTGTTTGAAAAATGGGAGAAGAAAGAATGGTGCTGAAACTGATCAGGAAGAGGAAAAGGAATTGGTTGGGTCATTGGCTGAGAAGAAACTGCCTACTGAAGGATGCACTGGAAGGAATGGTGAACGAGAGAAGAGTTCAGGGCAGAAGAAGAAATCAGATGATAGACGACATTAAGATATATGAATCATATGCGGAGACAAAGAGGAAGGCAGAAAATAGGAAAGATTGGAGAAAGTTTGGTTTGCAATGAAAGACACTAAATGAAAATGAAATGAATGTGGGTTTGATGGGCGTCGAGTAATCGATATTTTTGTTAGTGTTGGTGTTCTGTAACCTTAATGCAGGTAAGTCTGTCTTACTCCCATACAGAAGTTTAATACAGAGAACTCGGTAATTTATTTAAATGGTTGCTTTCTCTACCCAGTTTATGAAGTGTTTGTAGTGATTATTCTTATATGAAATATCACAATATTACTATATCGTTTTGTTTCTATCTGTACACATAACGGAAAAGTTTAAACTGTTGTTTTGGATGAAATGTAGGCCTAGATAATTTGAAAAGTGATGTGTGAAGAATGGGGAACAGCAATGTTACTACTTCCGCGGGGAAATCAATGAAAGTGTCATATTATGTTGTTTACAAATCATAAAAAATAGCATTCTAACATTTATGTGATTGTTTGTGATTTGTAAAAATAATGTATTTAAAAAGAAGCTAGCTGTGCTGTGGCGTTGCAGTGCACGTTTCTGTTTCATTCAAATTGTAAGACGTATGTGTTTTGAGTTTATGTCCACACTGCTAGTAGAACTTGGCGTATTGTTGTTTAGGGTAGCCATTTTCAACTGGTGTGCAGAGAATGACCAGCTGGTTTCTAGAAAATGGCATAACTATGAAAAAAATAAAAAAAAATAACTAATTCAAATCCACATTTCGATTATTATTATTATTATTATTATTATTATTATTATTATTATTATTATTATTATTATTAGTCTATTATAAAATCGCTGCTTCGTCAATAAAGTGGCATTTTTAGATAACCACTTTTTAAAATGCATTTAATTGCTGCTCTTTATTGAAGGGTGTTTTTCATGTTTAAAGAAATAAAAATATAACGGTTTTATTTAAAGTTTTCTACTACGGAAGAACCACGTTATTGTCTAGTATGGCAGTATTTTGTATCTATTGCAAGAGTGCTTCTTGAGAGCTGACACTTTTACATACAATTATTGTGATTTTGATTTAAAAAAGCAAAGTTCAATATAATGACTGTGGAAGAGATTAGAGATACTTCTTTTTCTATCAGTTATTAGTAAGGTTCTGCATCTACGAGTAATCTAAAATTATTGAGCATCATTATTATGGAAGTTGCTTGCATTTTAGTTTCATGTCGACTGGATTGGAGGACAGGAGCAACTACATCATCGGTGTGTTATATGTGGAGAAAAGTTGACAAAACGTGAAAATAATAAAATTAAGTTGTAATTCAATGGAAAACAACTTAAAGAATTTATTGAATAATGTAAAAGGATTTTGCGTCAAGAAGACCTTAAGTAAAAAATTTCACAAAGCAGCTACAGAGCGTTCGGGATTTAGAAAATACCATTGGATATAGGCGTCTCCTTAATGGACATACCCGTCTTTGTAATATAACTAAAATAATTTATTTACGTATTTTATAATGTATCAATCAATCTTCTTAATGTATCCAGCTGTTTGCTGACAACATAAAGTCCACTATATGTAGTCCACTGTAGTCTATTCAGTTGTTGTTTTTCAAGAGAAATGAGGGGTATTTTGATCGGTGTTCATTATACCCATAGATGCCTGTTGCTAGTAGCCAGAGGTGAGGTGTAGATTACCGACTCCAAGGGGGGCTATATTTAATATAATTAAATATGTACCAAACCTATATGCACATAGAATTATTCCAATTCAGAAACAACTAAGTCATTTTATAATGTATATCAGAAATACATTTATTCAATATATTCCGTTATTGGAAATACAACAAACTAATGTATAAATTTATTTATAAGCAATAAGAAGCTTTTATATTTGAAGCAATACTTAGTTACAGTATTTAAATATATTTGTGCGA
The DNA here is from genome assembly GCF_040183065.1 of Periplaneta americana. Classification (NCBI taxonomy): domain Eukaryota; kingdom Metazoa; phylum Arthropoda; class Insecta; order Blattodea; family Blattidae; genus Periplaneta; species Periplaneta americana. The sequence continues at coordinate 127,306,817 of NC_091118.1, read as the reverse complement.
GATCGTGCGTATTTGCTTGTTTTCCGCACAGAACCAATACGCGGTAAGTGTGAAATACCACATTCAGTATTCCCAACGTAACACACATAACAATTTCCCTCCTCTTACCGCTTAAGCGCGACATTCATTTTACTGCTTTAGGCTTTTAACATATTATTTTTAGAGACGTTTAACATGGTAATAATTATAAGTTGGAAACTTACCACTGCAATTTCACCTAAATTGCAATGTTAATTATTGTTTCTAAATATTTGCAAAAATTAAGTAAAGTCTACTACTCCACGAAACTTATTGCATTCCTGATACAAGTAACATTAAGGAAGCCGTGAAAAAATCAACAAGATTCCAGATGCGGATGTTATTACTGCAATATGTTATATAAATAATATTGTTAAAATATTAAAATGAAAAATAAATCATTACATAACCTTACCGTTTGTTTTAAGTTCGCATTTATAGACTGGGGGGAAAAAAGACAGACGTATATCACGGCCTGCTGGAGTATAGTAAACACAGAAAACAGTTTATAGCAACAATGTTGAAGAAAGATATTTTGGTTTTCCGAAGTTGCCGTCTTTAGACAGAAACCAACATGGAGATTTCATTGCAACTAATTATAAATTCGTCTTTCAGGTATGTAATAAACGATTTCGCACAAAATAATGTACGATACACGAACGGTATGTTTGTTTTCATGTTCTCGGAAATTAAAAAAAGCTCAACTACGTTTCGCTTTTTCAATCTTTTCCTCGACCATGAAAACGTCAACATACCGCTCTTGTAACGTATATTACTATTCTATTACTTTACGTTAGAAAATATGTAAATAACGTACCAGTACTATTATTACATTACAAGGGGGGAAATCGGCGCACTCCCGCTAAGGAGCGAGTTGCAATTAGAATATTACAGTATAACGTACATTTTTTCCCCACTTAAAAGTTCTATGTTAAAAATTATGTTAGTTTTATTTTTAAGTAATATTTAACTCTGGATTATATGAGTGTGCTTCAGGAATTTTGATTAATTACTCCGTATCGAAAAAAAAGTTATAAGACGCTGATGTAGAAATATGCAGTCTTACTAGGCCTAAGCTGTTTTCCAAGAATGCACTCAGCATTGTTGCGTAGATGTGTGTATATAATTTGGACGTATATATTGTACACATATTGCTGAGCAGGAGAGGGTCCGTGGGAGTGTCTGTACCATTGGCTATCGTCTTGAAGTCCAATTCTGGAAAATACATAATGTCTTAGTAATGGATCAAGTAGGTAGCTTCTCATTTATTTGAACTCTCTGGCGATTAAAGCGATATCAGATGTAAAAGACTCCAATTTGTGAAGAGAATTTAATCTCATTTCAGTCTTTTAATGGTATACTTTAATTATTCCTAGAGTTTGAAACAAAATTAACTTCATTGATTCTGACAGGGTTCTATTGCAGGAGAAGAAAATTATTTTAATTTGAAATTTAATTAGCTTACAAACTTATAACTGAACTATAATTTTAGTGGTAAAACATTTAAAGTTAATTACAATGATAGACTTTGAGAAACCTGATGCAAATAGGATATTCAGATATTGAGAATTTTTTTTATTATAAAAGAACTGCTTTCGGAAAATAGTTACAATAATTTAGTAAACATCCAACTTCCATTTTACTTTAAGAGGCACTCAAAGCACACTCTGTCACAAAAGATTGTACCTTTTATTGTACATAATTCCTGTAAAATTTTTGCATACATATCTGAAGAGATTTAATTTATAAAATTTTGAGACAAATAAAAGAGGATTAAGTTTTTTCAAGTTTTTTTTTTATTTTACTGTATGACTTTTTTTAAATAATACAATCGACTTGAAAATAATAAGTAGTTTCTTGGCAAATGACATGGCGTTTTTATTTGGTTTTTGGTTATTATTGCCAACAGAATTGTTCAATATACAACTAATATTTTCATATTGGCGTTTCATTAGATTTCACATTGTTCTTTTTCTCTTTCATTCAACGTTATTACTAATGAATGGTGCAGATTTAGTGCAAATTTAGTTACTGTACTTTGTTAGATATACACACAAATATATTATGTTTATATACATACATATACAAATAAAATAATTAACTTTTACAAATTTAAATGTAAATTGGAGACTTGGAAAGGTAATCTTTAAATTTCTCTACGTTGGTCTTTCTACGCTTTTTGTGCAAGTAATCTTGGGAATAAATAAAATGTATCTGCAGACACTATATTTCCTTTTAAGCTATAAAAGCTTAGAATAATTCATGAAGACAATTTGCTGGAACATTTCTAGTAAGAGATAAAAGGAAGACTATCTCTGCAGAGTCACACCACAAGACGGGACGTGCTGTGCTTAGCTATCAGCCCAGTTCAGATTCCGACAAGAGTTAATAAGTTTACCTCCCTCAAATGGGACATTTGGAGACCCTGACAAGAGCTGCAGAAATGCGAGAGATCTCACAACTCCCGTTACGACAAACGCACTGTACAGTCGTCACAGAATGGTACTCAACCTTCTTCAGTAAAACTTGCCTGGAACATAACCAGATGAAGCTCATTAGTTCAGTTGTCAATTGGAACCTAGTTGCGTAGCACATGGAGGCAACATGTAAGTGACTTAGGTCTCAAGCCCGGGGAAGAAATTAAGGTAATACTGGACGCGTCTCTCTTATCTCGTATTTGTTTTGTGTTAGGTTTTAATTTCATTTTTCACAGCTTAGGCATAATGTAGCTTTTACGGTTTCAGAGCTTAAAAAGATCACTCGCTAAACTGGAGGATTTGCTACGGTAGTTTTGAACCGTGCCGTTACGGTTACGAGCAATACACAATGTCGCCAACATAAGGACATGACGTTGGACTGTTGCTCGTTAGAAGGATAAATTTGTCTCTCTCTCTCTCTCTCTCTCTACCTCCTTCGTTCTGAACATTACTGAGAGATAGCAACATTGTTAGCGACAAGATGTATTTGCGTAAATACAAATTAATTTTAGATTTGTCTGAGAAGTATAAGTGCATTATAAGAATGTAAGTTTTAATTTTAATTTTCATTTTTCACAAGTTTGATTTTTTTGTTGAAAAGAAATATTTTCTCAACTTTTTTTTTTATAGAAAAGTGAAATTTTCAGATATAGGCCTATTTATTTAGTAGCCTTACAGAATGTTTTCGTAAATCTAATATACCGTAAATACGTTTTACTGAAGATAGTGTATTGAAAATTTTGAAAATATTCGCCTGGAAAATGTTTGTAAGGAAATGAATTAACAAAGCAACTACTTTTACATCATAAGCAAAAGATACGTACCCATGTGTTGTAAAAATGTCAGCCCTATAGCTTCAGCACATTTCGAGAAAATAATTTAATATTCTGATGATAGGAAGTTGCGATAAGAGTTTTGTTATGGAATATTAGTTACACTTAAAACATATACAGACCTAAGTAACTTTGCTTTGTACTGAATATTGTTTTGATTAGTTTATTGATTACTTTTATAGGGCTAAAGGTACCATCAATATCAATTCCAACTTATCATGTCATACTCAATCTCTTTTTTTTTTTTTTTTGGGATATCACTTTCTTTATGAATGATGTGTTTCATCCATTTAGTACAGTATAGTTGTACTACTACGGAATTTATGTGAATATTCCTTCTTAACTCTTTATTATGTTATTAACATTTAAAACACAACTGCAATATTAAGAAATTGGTATTAATACTTTTGTTTTACGGACAGTATAGATAATATCAAACAGAAAGAAGCCATATAAAAATAACGACATAAAATTTCACGTTCTGTTTGAAGTTTGTGCACTACTGTTTTCTTAATCCAACAGGCTGCTTATTCATATACAAAACCCTTCCTCTATCCATACTTAGCGCTTGATGCCCGCGCACGACGTCAAGGTCATAAAAATGCGCTTCCTTTGACATCACTGATCTACGCCATAGCACTCAGCCACCGGAGGGAAAATCCAAGAAAACTGAACGCATTATTAGATGCACAATCAGGAGTGCCTATAATTGAATTACATTTATTTACAGTGTTGATAACTGAATTGAATTGAAAGCTTATAATTGTACGAGAAATTATCTAAAAACGATATATTACTGTTTCATTATTCCATTCGCTTCCGCATCATGGCTGTTACATTTTGAGTGAATTTTATGTAGACTTATTGTACGTTACTATTTAAAACTTCATCACACACACTTTTCAACTACTATACACGTATTTGTCCTGATATTTCTCTATGTATTTTTCGAATTACAATTAAATTAATGTGTGTAGTTAACTGCGTTGCAATCTCAAACTTCTCATCAGTCCTGTACGCTTGTTTGATGAATTAGCTAGCTAGAGAGCCGCCTTACAGTTTGAACGAGGGCAGTGGTAATTCTCTAGAGATAGCGTTCACCATACTTCAGCTAGACTACTAACTTTCTGGCTTTGACTGCGCCAATTGACCAATTGAGTCCATCGGGAGACCTTCCTTCTGGTACGTAATTTATGTACAGTATACTGGTAAGTTTATATTTAAAAGATGGCAGCATCGAAAGTAAACGGCGGGTATGTGGAGTCTCGAGTTGAAATCTCGGTCGAACAAAGTTAGATTATAGATGTTAAAGTAAAATGATCTCATAATTGTATATACCCTCCTGAGCCCTGATACATTTGTTGTTTTATTTTTAAAGTTCAGTATAAGTCTACACTTCAGAAGAAAAAAAAAAGGTCACTGACATGAGGAAAAATTCTGAAAAAATTCTGCAGGTTACAGTTAGAGCACAAATGTAGATATATTAAACTATACTTCTCTACTAGAAATAAAGTGTAATATATCTGCATTTGTGCCCTTTATAATTTGTTCAGAATTTTTCCTTATAACAGTTTTTTAAGTGTAGAATTATATTAAACTTTAGAAATAAATCAACATATGTCTCAGGAACTGACTTAGGATGTAAATTGATTTCTTCTTCTTACTGCGTGGCAGCTCAAAGTCGAACCTTAGCCTCCGTAATTAATTTCCACCACATCTCACTATTATTTCCTACAATCGTCTATTTGTTTGTTTCATATTAAAATTGCAGTGTTCTTTTTCAGCTCTTCAAGCCAGCGTTCTCTACGTTCGCCACTGGTCTTTTCTCTTCGATTCTACAGTGCACAATTTGTTCATATTTGACTCTGAATTCAAAATGTTGAAGCAAATTTATCCACATAAAGGCGAGGGTACCTAAACCAGTCGTGATGGATTCTTTCATTCGAGTGTTGACGATCTGTTTTCAAAATTTGAAATACATATGTTATGACTTTCGGACTGGAATTCATCATGGTCTGTAATGAGACGGACCGGATACATTCATGAAATCCTGTTACATTTACTTTACGAATAAAGTAGCTGTAACAGGATAGACATCTTTGGTCTGTGCGTTTTGTTTACAAACATTAACCAGTTGTCGCGTGGCCTTGACTTGCTTCAGACTAAGTAAACATTACCCCGTTCCACTAGCTAAAACTCTGCCTGCTGGAAAAAGCATTCCCCACCCTCTAGCTAAAGCATCAGTGAATGGACAGTATAGCCGATAGGAACTGAATATACGTCGTCACTACTGTCGGCAGGGGACGCACGACAACTAGTTAATGTTTGTAAACAAAACGCACGGACCAAGGATGCCTATCCTGATACAGCTACTTTATTCCAATCTTACTGATGTGTAAACTGGTTCTGGCTTCTATATTTGCAATTTGTGATATTTGGACATTGTAGCTTTTATTTTATGACCTAATGTTTCAAGTGGAACATGAAGCTGCTCCTTGTAATTGAGAATTGTTGTTTAATTCTTGATCGGGCTTGCCTGAGTATGAAGTGAAGCAATTTTATATTAAATAATTTTTAATGGTTTTCTCTGTTTTGAAATTTGCAAACTTTTGGCTGTTTCATTACTGTTGCTTCTGACAACGTACCTAATAAGAATTTACATTGTATAGTGCTGTAGCTAGAAACAAGTTAAAAATGATCGAAAACAGTATCACTTCTGCGTATGAAGTGTTCCGAGTCATGTTAGTTCTTTCTCACTTAAATTTGACATTGTCGATTACCTATGTTGTACAGCTGTCAAAAAAAAAAAAAAAAGTGGCCGCACTCGTGAACAGCGAATATTTTCAAAGTCCACTTCGGGTCGCGGCGATGTTACACGATGGATGTGCTTGTACAAGCAGTTCCCGAACTATGAACGTGTTCCATGTCTGCGCCTCGTAGGCCAGCGGTAGAGTGCTTGTTTAGTGATTCAAAGGTTGTGGGTTCGGGCCTTCTTCAAGTTTTCATTTTATTTTTTAATCGTTCTTTAGCGATGTAAATGCTATTCAAATTATCATTAATATTCAGTTATCGTTCTTTACGGATATCACGTTATTTATATTTTGTTATCGTTCTTTAGAGATATGAATAAAATTCAAGTCATCATTTGTATTCTGTTATCGTTTTATAACGATATGAATAACAATTTTTATTATTGTATCTCCAATGGTGGTTAGCCCTATTTTACATATGTATGTTAGGGCTATAGTTTCATACACTAAAAAGATAAGCATAAAGAAAAATATAAAAGAAAATTAAATTAGCTTACGCGATGTAAACAAAACATAAACAAACCGTAAATTAGGCATTGCGATTGCAAAATAAATATCAGGTATCAATTTGAAACATACAAAAACATTAACAACACACATACGTAACACTTCTATAACACAAATACGCAGCCTTCCGTACCATACATCATAAATTAATACACAATAGTCATACAAACACAATCAAACTATAATTACGACATTGCGACGACATCAAGCATCACATAACTGACTCACATACATAGCAAATCAAGCATCCGTTACAACACATACACTTCAACATAGTAACCACACTTTTAAAAGTTACAAATTTGGCTCCAAGAAGAATAAATAGGACACTATTACTAATTACTATTCTTCTACAATTTCTTAAATATACCTGTAATAAATCTGTGAAATTCCGATATGAATAATATTCACGTTTTTTATATTGTTATCGTTCTTTAGCGATATAGATAATATTCAAGTTATCATTTATATTCTGTTTTCCTTCATTAGCATTATAAAATAATATTCAAGTTATTTATATTGTTATTGTTCTTTCGCAATATAAATAATCTGTATTTTATGTAAGTAATTATTATAACACAAATAACCATCCTTCTTTGTAAAATAGGTTATTTTATTTAGATAATTAAATAAGTATTATATAATATCTTATATTAATTAAACAAACCGATATTTATCATTTATATTCTGTTATCGTTCTTGAGTGATACTTTATAAATAATATTCTAGTTATTTATATTGTAATCGTTCTTTAGCGATATAAATAACATAAATTTAATATTAGGTTTCGAAAAATTCAGTTGCATAATACTGGTATTAGTTTTTCTTTTTGTATTATTACATTATACTATCTTGAACCACAATAAAATGAAAAGGAGTAACGAGGAATTGAACCTGAGACGTTGACATCTAAATTCCGACGTTCGTCCGCTGAGCTACGAGGGCAAAAGTGTGGAAACATTTTCGGAAAAATTGGCCCAATCACACTCTAAGATTTTCTGATGATTCGTAGAAGCTAGTCCAGGATGCGGGGGGCAAAGGCTAATTGAGATTTCCCGGTCTCTGATCGGGTCAAACATCCTGATAGAATTAATATTTAACCCTTGCCGTGACTTTCGGTGAAGTCCGGAGGGCCCAATTAGTCAAATCCACTCTCCTCATCTCCATGCTTGGGTCCCCTGGAATTTAATAAGATGCGAAAGAGATAGTGGTGTGCGGAAAGCAACGGGATGTTACCGCATTTAGGCCTATCCTTCCCTAGAAAAACTGCAAACATAAACAAAGGAAGCTTTTAATAGAAGAAGAAGGATATTCTGCGGACCTCTGGAAAAATAACTAAGGAAGAGACTAGTGAAGTGCTTTGTGTGGAGTGTGGCATTGTATGGGGAAGGAACATGGGCATTACGACGAAATGAGGAGAAACGAATTGAAGCATTGGAATGTGGATGTGGTGAAGAACGGTGCGTGTGAAGTGGACAGACAGAATAAGAAATAAAATTGTGTTTGGAAAAGTGAGTGAAGAAAGAATAATGCTGAAACTGATTAGAAAGAGAAAAAGGAATTGGTTGGGTCTCTGGTTGAAAAGAATAATAGAAGACCTTAGGATATGTGGATCATATGCGGAGACTAAGAGGAAGGCAGAAAATAGGAAAGATTGGAGATTGCTGGGTTTGCAATGAAAGACCTGCCCATGGACAGAACACTTATGTATGTGGGTATGTTCAGAATGCCTGGAATATCGTGTCTAAGAACAGTCGCTATTTGCAAAGACTAGTCGATTCCATGCCCACTCGACTGCAAGATGATCGAGATAAGAGGAAGATAGACTAAATATTGAATTGTGGCTTTTTATTTGTTTTTTGAACGCTTAATTGTTTGAATGTTTTAAGGCCGACGCCAGTAAATTTGTTTTGTTTATGCCACGAAAGATATTTTTATTGAGAATAAAATCTTTTTTCTTTCCATTTGCAGCCACAATATCATAATGATAAAGTCATGGCATAATATATTAATGAACCTGATGTTAATTACTAAAATAATCATAAAAGAGAAAGGAGCCATTATGTATAGTTTGTCTCTCTCAAAAACATAACAAAAAAGAACATAAGAAGCACGAGGTTGTAGTCGAACGCAGGACCTCATGTATAAGAGGCCTGAACGCTACCATTGCCCTACCGAATCACAGAATGAATACTTCAATTATAACTGTAGGTATCAGGCAACGTGGTCCAACAACATGTAACATCGCCTGTCTCCGAATTATAGCGAAGATACCCGAAGGGAACTTTGCTCCAGGAGAGCGGCCACTTTTTCTTTTGACAGCTGTACATTATCTATGAAGAGCGTGACAGAGATATTACCAATTAATATATCCTATTACTTTATGGCCATAGCCAGTATCATGCCAAAAATATGTTCTATGCAAACAAATCAAGACATTAACATTTTCTGTAACGAAACAGCAACTTGTGAAAGAGCTAACATTTAATCATTTGATACCAATTTTATATACAACATTTTTCCGGAAATACAAAGGATTACGAGTTAAGGAGTTAGTAAGTAAGGGAACTTACACACGAGCGACGTTTAGCCGCCAAAGTCGACTGCAGAAAGCAGTCGATCTGTCGCCGACATGAGCGGTTCTTCGACGGCAGAAGCAGTCGACATGAGCGACTCTGCAGTCGATATAGGCGTTGTGTGTCGTCGGTTCCGGCGGCAGTCGAACTGCACATTGTAGCCTAATGATGCACGTCGAAGAAGAACTACTTTTATTATTTCTTCTCCATTCTAGAAAAAGACGTGTTAAACATAGAAAATATTGGATACATCGTTTCTTATTTAGTAAGCGCAATATGGCCATTTTCACTGCCTTTTTCACGAGCTTCGAGCCTATGAAGATAATTTTGTTTTCACTACTTCAGAAAGTCAGGGTTGTCATTCGATCATATATTGGAAAAAGTGACAGACGGTGCAGACCAAGGAAACTTCTTTCTGAATCTTCTGAAAGTTCTGGGAGAAGGAAAGCTAGGAACATACTGCAGGCCACTTGTCGATCTGGAGTTGCGCGCGATAATGGGTTATATTCCAGTTTAGACTGATTACCTGGTTGGGCTTTTTCCGAGGTTCTCCTCAACCTTAAGGCGAATATCAGGTAATCTATGGCGAATCCTCGGACTCATGTCGCCAAATAACATCTCGCTATCACCAATCCAATCTCATCGAGGGTTTTTAATTGAACTGTATTTCGGGAGGGGGCACTAGGATCCAGCACTGCGACCTTTCAAGATCTATTGCGCTAACACTGATGTTAGGCGCATTCCCAAATCCACATCGGCTGACTACACTAAGGTTCGAAGCGTATCCAGACTTCGATAAGGCACACGCCATCCGTGCCTCGCCAGCCGGAGTTCGAAGAATGGTATGGAATGACGGAATGAAGAGATGTTGACGGAGTGATATAGAGGCGTACTATGAGGAAACTGGATATGAATTCATAGATTTTTCAATGAAAAATCCCAGGTCTGACCGGGACTCGAATCGGGACTGCCTGTATGACAGGTTGAATGTCTGAGCATTCAGCACCGCAGGGGTTACTCCAGAGTCAAATTAAGATTAACTGTGAAATTATATTGTGCCTACATTTGACATTGAAAACAAAATGTTGAAGGAAAGTGATTTAATTAACGGCGAAAATGCCTAAACTAGTAGTTGTAGAATCTGATACCCAAGAGTAGGCTGACATATTGGCACATTTTTACACAAACATATTATGTTGATACATTCGGTCTGAAGTTCATCATGAGTTATAGAAACTAGGTCTCAGGTCTTACATTTTCAATTTCAGTGTTGGACTTTATAGAAATTATTCTGTAACCTAACACCTAACAGTTGCAGTGGAACAGGAAAGCTAATCCTTAAGTAGCAAACAGTGTTGTTTAGTAAATCTTTCACTCTCTTACATCGATTCTAATATTCCTGAGTTTATCCTCCTAATACATTTTTTAAAGCATCCCAGATAGTTCATTTTCACAGACAGAAATTAATTTTAATATCATCTTGGTTCATATTTCACAACTGTAACACAGTATGAAAATTTATTAGTAATGTTCCATCCCGATTCTTGTTTTATTGCGACACGACTACCTACTTTAAATAACGCGTGAGTTAATCCAGTGTTGTCAATCAATTGGCAAAGCCGTGCTATAATGAACACAAAAACCTAAAACGTCAGGGATTATGATATTACATGTTACAGTGGTAAATTAAGATTATTTCTAACCCACAATAAATGATATTTTGCAATTACGATTAATTACAAAATCTGCTTCACTAATTACATTTGTATTTAATACGGTTGGAGTCTAATTGATTTTATCGGCTTATGTCAACTCTCTGAGCGATTTGTGTGTTGAATGCCCGTTTTGTGTAATTTTTATGTCCAATTGATGACACTGTAAATTCCTACATATCTCGAACCTGATAACAGAATAATGAAACGTGCTGCTTGTGGACTTTATTGCAGTCTAGCAAGAAAACAAAATGTTTACATGAATTTGCTAACACGGTATTTTAAAAAATAAATGCTGTGGTAAAAAAGGTAATAGAGCTAATTTCTTCAGTGAACATTCTTCATCACCTAACAAGGGTATTTAGACCTAGTGACCAATAATCTACTAAAATATCTTCATGTTAGAATGTATGGGTTATAGATTAAGATGAAGATAGAAAATGGCTTAGAAAATCTTACCAGAATATCATCTAAAGCAGCGGTGACCAAAGCGGGTGCCGTTATTACATCGTGTAATCACAGACATTCAAATGGGTACGAGGAGTTTCCTTTACATTGCTGTGTGTTTCATTCATGTTCTGAAGGCAAGAAGTGGCGGTATCATGTCGCCCTACAAATTATGTCTTTACAAACAGTAAGAGGTGGTTTCATAAAGAATGAGGAGAACTTTTTTTGTTGTTCTGTCGGACAGAATATAATATGTTTACTTTGCTCAGCGGTTCAATTAGGAGTATATACAAATATTAATTGCCACGCTGAATAATGTATTATTATTATTATTATTATTATTATTATTATTATTATTATTATTATTATTACTACTACTACCACTACTACTACTATTATTACTATTACTGACCACTAGTTATGTGTTTCTATAATTCTTCTGTACGCGCATGAATATTGATATTTTTAGATATTTCTTCCTAGAAGGATAAAATTATTAGGTTTTATCTCAATTTTAATCTTATTAATCTTTAGATGAAGGTAACTATTTATTAGTTATTTATTTAATAATAATAATATTGTAGAAAAACTGATTCAGTATTACGTGCCAACGAAATGTTAAACGCCAGGAATTGACATGTCTTAAATCATAACCAGGAAGGGAAAAATTACATAAATAAGGAAGAGAAAGATGAGATAAATAGATGTAAGAAAGTGAGCTACCTAATGGGGTTTGAAATATCACGTGCTCTAAAGCCTTTTAATAGAACAGAATTTCTCAAAAGATTAATGATTAAAATAGCTTAAATATCTTGTCCTTAAGAAGTTTTTAATTTTGAACAAAAATACGAATTTCTCGACCAAATATCGAGAGAAGAATTTAGAAAATTCCTGATTATATTCAAGAGGAAGGTTAAAAAAAGAAGCAAGAAAAATCGTATATTATTCACTGGCTCTTGATGACAGCAGTGACATTACTGATATAGCAAAGCTTGAGATTTTTATCCACGGGATTGATCAAGATGTTAGTACAGGAACCACCACTGATTGTAGTTTTCATGCCAAGTACCTTTTCTTCGTCTCCTTACTTCATAGACTGTCTGTCGCATGTAATCACTGCAGTTTGAGTTTTGGTCACCGCTGATCTAAAGCAATCTAGAGAATATTAACCCAACGTGCAGAAAGGAGGAAGTAGATGGAAGTGCATCAAGTAAAGATTTAATCTAAGTATGAAACCGACACAGACAAAGAAACAAGGAGGAGATGAAGATGAAGATGAAGAAGAAGAAGAAGAAGAAGAAGAAGAAATGAATAAATATAGCCATGCAATAATATATATTCAGTTACGAAGTTTAAAAAAAAAACCTTAAAAACCACACAACTAAAGTTCTATAAAATAACGGCAAGTACAAACTTTTACATATTATTATGTAAGTGAAAATTGGACTTTCAATAGAGTAGATGAAAGGAAAATTGAAGTGGTCGAAATGAAGTTCTTACATCTTGGCAGGTATTACTGTACTTGACAAAAAACGAAACGCAGATATAAGACTGAATATATTTAATCTCGCAGATAAAATAGATAATTCTAGGAAAACCTGGTGCGACCATGACCAAAGAATGATTCCTGAGAGAATACCGAACTTTTTAATGAACTACAAACCGAGAGGATGTAAGTGTGGGTCACCCTCTTGCCAGATGGCAGGATTCACTTAATCTCTCTTAATGTGGAACCAAGTCTATGGGCCTAATTCCATGAAGTTGAAGAAGAAGACGAAGCTTTTAATGCTTGGTCAAAGACTTAAATAGAACACAAATAAAGAGAGATATGACCTTATTTTTCAAAATATGTCAGATTTCTGTTAGCAGTAACTGATAATTCCATTTCCGTAGAGCTTGCCTGCTTCGTACATCGTCATCCTTGAAAGTTCAGCAACATTTTAATTCTTTTCTGGAGTTGTCTTCTTTTCCATCGCACTAGCATAAATAAAACACAAGGGAACTAGAGAAATACATATGCAAATAATTTATAAATGTTATTGAATAATTTTCGCAATTTTATGGATGTGATACTTCTTTGATGTCTGAATCTGGCAGGAATCGAATGGCTGGTATAACAGCAGTATTAGTCTACATCACGGGTTCTTAACCTTTTTTGGCCAAGACTCAAAGTTAACTAGACGATAAACTTGAGCAACTCATGGGCTTATTTTGAAGTTAAACAGTGCTATCATAATAAAAACAAGTAAATAATTGTAGCAATTATTTATTAACATAGAGTTGTAATATTTCCTAAAAAGCAATAATTATAAAATATAATCATAATCTCAAGTAATTTAATTAACTTCCGGCTTTTAAGAAACCCGGAGGTTCATTGTCGCCCTCACATAAGCCCGCCATCGCATCGGTCCCTATCCTGAGCAAGATTATCCAGTCCCTACCATCATATCCTACCTCTCTCAAATTCATTTTAATATTGTCCTCCCATCTACGTCTCGGCCTCCCCAAAGGTCTTTTTCCCTTCGGCCTTCCAACTAACACTCTATACTTAATTAACATTTCTTTAATCTTATTTTTTCGGGAAGCTACGGCGACCCATCCCGAATGCCACGGCGATCCTTGTTTGGGTCGCGACCCATAGGTTAAGAACCCCTGGTCTACATCTATCGAGTTTACTTTTTTTCATGTACTATCGATCTCTTGCTGAATGTCCTCGTTACTTCGAAGGCTTGACTGATATCAGACCTGACCGGCGGTAACCGCAGGAGATTCCCTTTTCCATGCCAATGTCAACTTGTAGGAAAACACAGACTGTAAAGAATTTATTTTTGCAACGCTTACGTCGGATACAAAATAAAATTAAAACTAAATCACCGTCAAAATATAAAACAGTTTAAACAGCACGACTTGAAGTCTTGTTCCCAAAGAGAATGTACAGTTTGGAGCTACGTCGGTAAACCGTTCGAGATAACGTCGAATTGAAGACGAGATTTCTGATGGGGTAAGACATTACAGAAGTTTCTAGGAGTGATCTTTTTCTCCGTAAGTTACCTTTTGGATTCACGTTATATAATCTAACATGACAATACGTACCAAATTGTAGAACATCAAGATGATGGAAAACATTTTTCACGCAAGAATTAACGAAAGAGAATTGTAGGCCTATGTATATTTATTGAAGGCCTAAGTAGTTTATTTGGAATGGGAACTAAATAGACAAAAGGAATGAATAGTGAAAACGAACTTGAAAGAGGTTGAGAGAGAAAGAATGTCAAAATAAAAGAAAAACTGAAAGATGGAAGATAGTAGAGGACGAGAAAAAAGATAAAGAAAGAAAAGGAAAAGGAAAAAACAATTGAGGAATTAAAACAAAATGAAGAAAGGAGATGTGAGAAATGGAATAAAGTAAAAATGGAGGACCCATTACATATACAAATAAATTACCAAGAAAAGGGAAACATACTATAGGGTTGAGAGATAAAAATAAATGTAGAAAAATATATTATAATATTTTTAAAATATCGTAAAAAGGACCCACGCGACTTACGCGTTCCGTAAACATATGAGTTTCTTTATCATATTGATGACGATATTAAACTTTATAGTTTTTAGAACTATAACTTCAAATGTATTACATCATTAAATAATTTACTACGTATCAAAATAGGAATATAAATTTTAATTTTCGAGATTGAATATTAAAGCCATTAGATAATGGATGAGTGGAACAGAGAAAAATTTTCTCCGGCACCGGGATTTGAACCCGGGTTTTCAGCTCTATGTGCTGACGCCCTATCCATTAAGCCATACCGGATTCCCATCCCGATGTCGGATCAAATCCTCTCAGTTTCCACCTCTTGGGTTCCCTCTAGTGGCCTACCCTCATGCACTGCGTCATAGATGTATGACAGTGGCACAATGTCCACACATGTGCAGAGGTGCACTCGCTCTGAGTGACTAAGTGGCCGGGACCCGGCGGAATAAGGGAACCAAAGAGGTGGAACTTAAACTGAGAGGATTCATTCCAACATCGAGATGGGAATCCGGTGTGGCTTAGTGGATAGAGTGTCAGCACGTACAACTGAAAACCCGGGTTTAAATCCCGGTGCCGGAGAGAATTTTTCTCTGTTCCACTCATCCATCATCATATGATGACGCAGAATTTCTGCACTGAAATATCATATGTACTTCGGTACATCGTAATAATAAAGCCATTAGGTTTCTACTGGTATAAATCAAAGTATCAATTCAACTTTAAAAGTTGAATTCTGCTGTTTGAGTGCTCAGATCGCCATTTTTTATGTATGGGTGAATATGCACAGAAGTAATGAATGTCGCGATAAATTCCTCTTACTGACGGATTACTTCTAGCCACTTTAACCTATCCGCCTTCCGATGCATAGATGTCACAGTGTCCTGTATCTTCTCGCTAACATTACACTTTTCAAAACCCTCTTTTATATCTTTGGAGAGTTTTTCTATCATCGGCCTAAGAGCCTCCATTACTTCACTACAGTACTGTATGTACACCCCCTAAAAACTGCATTGAACACTGGTCGAGACACTGACTAAATACGTCATCTCTGGTCTTCCAATACTGTACTCAACAAAAATATAGATTTCAGCATCTACGATACAAAATAAATGGTTTTCGGCATGCCGTCCACAAATGTGTGTTCTGTTTAAAATATATATGCAATAATAGTCTACAAAAATTATATAATTTTATATACATAATTTCCGGATATATTGATATAAATATTTAATAAGTATGAACAAATTATTAAGTTAACCACAATCTAGTGCAATATGTAACTAGTCGGTGATGTATACAGTGGGGAGAGGGAAAGTAACTGGCCACCCTACTCCATTATCTCCTGGCCTAGTTATCTCATATGTGATGCCTTCCTGGTATCACTTGTGAGGTTCAGACCTGCCTTCGGACAGTTGACTAAACAGCAATAGTTTAAAGGAAATCAACCGATAATATGCGTATGGCAAATCCGGTAGTGATGCCGCGACTGGAGAGTTGCCGCACTTTCGAGTACTGATGGTTCAGGTCATTTTCGATAGATGACAGCACATTATGTTGTTCAGTCAGTTAAAACAAGCATTGTGAGTGGATACGTTGAATATTTGTGGTGTTTTACGTGAGTTACTCATTTAATGTGGCAAGTTTCTTAAATTTAGTGTTAAAGTTTCTCTTACTTTTTATATAAAGTGCCTGAAGTACTTCCTATCGCAGTATCCGTGAAATTACACTGCATTAGAGGTTTCTACAATAACATTCTTCCTCTTGACTTCAAGTGATATTGCCACCTTGTTCAAAATTCAATATGGCAAGTAGAGGGGTGCGGCTTCTCTACCTGAAGTTGGGTAGAAATGCTGCAAGAATTAAAGGAATGGATGCCGCAGTATAAAAAATTGAATATATATCTTTATAAATTCATAAATCTATCTACCTTGAAGTTTATTCAACAAATCTCTGTATCTATTATTTTATCTCGCTACTAAGCCGATCATAATTAATAAAAATTCCGATGAAATTTTCTGTTACGGATTTGAGTAGATTACAACACAAAATGCCTAATGAATACAAAAGGAAGCCGAATGTGAGCAGGGGTCAGTGGAGTGAGGAGAAACAATCGTTCAAAAGCTCAAATCAAGAAAAGATGGCCCTGAAAGTTCAACAAGTGATTGAGTGCTGGGAAAATTTCGTACTTGCTTACAATAAAGAATGTAGAGATTGTAGAAAATGGTTCCATGTGCCTTGCTCTCCATACGGAGACAAAATATGTGTCGATTGTGGTATGAAGAAACCACGAGAGTTAAACCGCGCCAATAAAAGGCTCTTTTTCAACTCTAACAAACTAAGTAGTCAACCTTCAAATTATCAATAGGTACACACTTTGAGAACCTTACCTACCTGAAGCTTATTTAATTAGTGAATATGAATATTTGCAGTAAATTAGACGTGTTATATTTTCATTGAAATGTGTTATTATATTTAATTCACAGAACAGACACGGCAACTCACAGGTATACCCGGAAGGGACGCCTCGAATCCATATTTGTAAATTGTTCTTGTATCCACGAAACTTTAATTTCTACACCTGTTGTGAGTATATATTATGAAAACCCATATATTAATTTTCAGCCGTTTTGAGCATTTTGGAGAGAGGAGTTATAAGCATAATTCTAAAAAAGTGCGGCATCACTACCGGATTTGCCCTATCATACAGACACGATATAAATGCTAATTTGCTTTTAACATGTTACTTTTATATACAGTATAGGACGTAAGACCTGTTCTCTGATCTATCATGTGCTGTAGCTATATCACCAATGGGTATGGATGGGGAAGTTAGGCTTTACTCTGAGATGAACTTTCGTGTCAGTACATTCGTATAATAGTAACCATCATGAAACAAACTCTCTTTCTCATAGGTCGTTCTTTCCCCTCTCGCTCAGCTCACAAGTCTGGTCTCACCTCCCCCTCTATACGTCATATACGTTTCACGTGTCCAGCAGTGTTCATGCTCTGCACTCTCTTGCGTGTTGCATTACAATTTACGTACAACACAAAACAAGTTTTATCACAGGTAAACTCAAAGAGCAAAGAATATAAAATTTACTAAATTGTTTCATTTTGAAATAGAAAATGGTAAAAAATTTCTGATCAGTTTTGACATAAGAATTGAGAGGCATCATTTGTTGCCATTTATGGTTCTTACCATATTTGTAGGGTTCAGAGCTATAGTGGGCCAAGCGCCATTTATTAAAAACGGAGAAAGCAAGGGTTAAAGTTAAGTGAATATCATAGTTTAATGAAGATTGACATATCATTTAGTTTTAATGTGTATACTTTATATTATTTGCTATATGTTTCCATTGAATTGTGATAATAACTTCATTTTAACTCTTGTTTTCTACGGTTTTAGTAAATGGCGCTTGGCCCACTATGGTTCTGAACCCTTCATTTAATCATAATGTCATCGCTTCCTCAGAAAATCATCAAATGTGTGGTTGTAATGTTGGTAAGTTTCAGTTAACACTGAGTAAGCTTATTAAAACAATGCAGATGCTAGTGTGAAACAGAAAGTTATTATTTTTATAATAAAAGAACGAAGTCTCTCTCACAAGCAGGTAAATATTAAAACATTGCTCATGAATTTTCGTCACCCTGTCGCCTTTTCCTTAAAAAATCGAATGCTTCCACGCACTTAACTGTTCAAACAAATGTCTAAGTGCGTCGCCAATTCAAACTACTTTTCCTCACTCAATATAGGCCTAGCGTCGTCGTGTCCTCTTTGAACTTGCACGTCGACTATCATATCCTCTAGCTCAGATAAGAAGATGGTAATAGATAATGAAATTAAATTCTTGCGTAAATTAGAAAATTGCTTAATTTAATCCTACATATACTGTATAAAATGGGGGAAATTCGTGTCACTCTAATAATATTTCGCAATGAATATAGATATAAATGGAAAATTACGTCAAAAATGCCGTGGTTCAGTAGACAAAACCAATTTTGAATTGCAGACAAATGAGGAAACGTTCTTTGAGTCACTTATTTAAAAATGACATGGTTGTATTGAGATCCCAATGGCTGTATAGATACAATGTAAGCAAGATGAGAATCGGCTACAGACTATAGTGTGTTTGCTTACTGAACCGCAGCTGCGCTAGTGCGTGGGTTCTCTACTCGTTTGGACTCAGTACCTATTTGAGTTTTTCCGTGGTTATGCCCAATTGTAAGGCGAATGTTAGGTGATGACATGGTAAATCCTCGGCATCATCTCGCCAAATACCATCATAGTTACTACTACCAATTCCATTGACGCTAAATAACTTGGGACCTAGTTGATACAGCATCGAATATGAAAATTGATGCGCATCTAACAGATAAAAATATCAACATAATATAAGTTACGGGAATGCAGTAATATCTAATGTCAGGATAAATGGATACTGACATTACAATGAACTACAAAATGTAAATTCATATTACATATTGCATATTTTACTCCCATAACAAAGTTTGCTTTGCAAATATCACATAATATTAATGCTGTTGGCATCGGTACCATTGAACGTTTAATTTTAATAAAATATGCTATATTTATTGTATATACGATTTTCATTGTAGAGTAGACAGTATTATACTAAACATATTAATGTATCAATATATTACACGGTTTCAAATTTTACGTTTAGTATCTGCAAGTCACTATTTTTCGCAAATTCAATTTTAATTCATTATAATCTTAATGCGCATGTAAAGTAGGATTATGAATATTTATAAATACAATAATAGCGGTAATGATAATCTTATAGTAATACAGTATTATTATTATTATTATTATTATTATTATTATTATTATTATTATTATTATTATTATTATTATTATAGTGAAGTGGGGAACACAGGGACGGACGCGGAGAGGGATACCTCCATTATCTTCGAGGAAAGAGATGTGTGATCCTATGAGGGTAAGACAGCTGCAAGAAGTTTTCTGGATAGATATAAATAAATGGCCACTAGGATTGGGAAGATGATGTCATTGACATTAATAAACTGACTAGAAATATATTATTATTATTATTATAATCATCATCATCATCATCATCATCATCATCATCATCATCATCATCATCATTGTATTCAAAACATTATAGCGTAAAGTTTCCTAATGCCGTGATACCCCTAATTCCTTGATAGTTTTTTTTTTCACTGAATATCACGAGATTGGGTATCTTGCTTAGAAGTCCACCGATGTCTCAAAAATAGGTGAAAGATGCACTCTTTCGAGAGAGAAGTCTGGCGCTATGATCGAACCGCAAAGCTTTGACTGATATTCAGTTTAAAAAATTATCACGGGTTTAGGGGTATCACGGCCAACTTCACCCTACTATTAATTTTCACTGATCAGGAGGTGAAAATATAAATATTTTGTGGCCTATTAATATATCTTAGCAGTCACCAACGTAGAGCAGGCGGTAAAGCATTTGCTGTACTGATCCGGAATTGCGCTCGGGCGTGTGTTCATCTACGGTAGGACTGGGCACCAAGAGCGTATTCTACTCTCTCACGGGGAGTCGTATGACTTCTCTTCAACCCGTTTCTTCCCCGCCGAACACCGCGTAGCGCTGATGCCGTGATAGTTGAATATTAAGCGTCCCCGTTTAGAGTTTGGATTCGCTCCTGGTGCCCAGCCCTGATCTATGGCGAATCCTCGGCCTCATCTCGCCAATAGCATTTCGCTATCACCAATTCTATCGACGCTAAATAACCCAGTAGTTGATACAGCATCGTTAAATATCGAATTAAAAACATATCTTGGCAGCCTATTAATACATTACCAAAAGAAGATGAATGTTTTTACACGTTTCCAAATGAAAGTTTCATGAAATAACTGAGTACTTACAATTCGCTAAAAGAACTCCAGCATTCAGCCAATGTTCTGTTATCTTAATCTCTCCAAATGTTGATATCGATTGAATTCTGGAAGACTGATCCGTAGATTTCTTATTAGCATAATTGTACAATACCTGCTCAGAAGCTTGCTGACTTCAGTTCATTTCGATTCTGGACTTATAGTAATTTAATATCTTCCTCTCCTCCTGTAGTAAAGATTGAAGACTGTGACGTCATAGGAAAGCTTCCAAGGGATTGTCTGGAATTAACTGGAATTAAATGTACAACGCTATGATAGAGTATAAAGGGTCAGATACTTTTCTTCTATCTGCACAATGCGATGCTATGAGAGCGGGAATGGAGTTTCGAAACTATTTTGCTTCTCTGTAGTGAACAAATTCATTTATTCCGGGTAATTTTCGGATTCAAGTAATGTATAAATTTCATTATTGACTTCTTAATTCTTAGTTATTTATTTTCAATGTTAAATCGTTGAAAACTACAAAGGAGTGTAAATTTTTCTAATTAATTATCATCGTCGTCATAACTATCATGATCGGTTTCATGGTTCTGTGTCATAGTACAAGCTATTTTGCAATATGGCATTATATGATGGGTAGTGCTTATAGTACCTCCCTCATACAAGTAACTATGCTACAGAACAGAATAATAAAAATATGTCTTAATAAACTTCTTGATTATCCTTCAGAACTGTTGTATTCAGAATTTAAAGTATTTGACTTCCATCAAATTTATAGCAATGTATTACTGAATTTCATACATAAAAGCCAAAATATATTCAATTTATGAATTGAGGGTATTGCGGAGTATTTTTTTTTAATTTTTTGGAATTATCATTTTAACACCATTATATTTTCTTCGCGTTGCGTACGTCAAGCCTTATTAATAAAGAAGGTAGAATGAAAATGTACCGTAAACGGACTAAATTTAATTTGGCAAGAGAACTGCTGGCTCTTAGAGTTGAACCGAATGAAAGGCGAGAATGATGACCATTACTGCATCATGGTTGAGTAATTTTCTATTCATACTTAAAGTCTGCGGAAAATTAAACAATTTTACTACCGTGCTAGAAAAATAGGTAGGAATTATTGAAGATTGCAAAGTATCGTAATTCGATCGGTCTTATTATTTCTTAGCAACTGCGTCAAAATAGCTAAATATCCTGTATTAAATAATTTCTCAATTGTAAAATGTTGTTTCTTGGAAATATGTTATTTTTCAGTGTCTAAAAAAAAAAAGACCAAAAAATTCATAGCTTAGAAATGTTTTGATTTGGAATTCTAAAATTGACACTCAAATATGGTATTTATGTGCTTAATTTTTAGGATCTATAAAATTAATTATAAATGTACGGACAACACAAAAAATCTTAGATACAATGGTGTTCTTAAACTCTTTAGACATACTGTAGACTAGAGAAGAGAATAAGTTATTTGTAGAAAAATTGATTATGCCTTTGGAGTACACCTGCAAAATTTCTTGTTAGAAACGTTTTCTTTCTCTTTTGTAAAATTTAAGGTTGCTTAACTTGTTCAGTTGCTGCAAAAATGGAGTTGAAAGCCCCAATGTAAATTGAAACTTTGTACCGCCTGTTACGTCACCAAAAGGTAAAGGAACTACAAATTTTATTAAATGGAAATATTTGAGTTAAATGGCAGATTTAATTTAAATTTTACGAAACTTCGTGATCTTTGAAAAATATTTCGCATATCAGATATTGAAAATCTCTGGTTTATATGAAATAGCTTTTGTTCCACAAGTTATTGTCGCACGTCAATGGATTGACAATGCTGTCTAGCACTTTTTCGAAATTCATACCGAAAACTAAATTGGTTCCGGAATTTAATTTAGTTAAAGTTCATTTAAGTAGCTCAGTTACTATAGTAACACGCTAGTGACCGGAAAGCGCCGGGTTTAACCCGTGGCAACGACGGAATTCCTTTCTTTTCTGTTCATTTCCAAAAGCAAGGCTTGCTTCTAACTTCGGCATAAGTTATAATAATCATTAGGAAGATATAGTGTAAGTTAAGGTACCACTTCTATAGTTTGCTACAGTTTGTCAATATTACTGTGTTTCTTATACATTCATTGTAAAATGCTCTATATTTTTTCGAATGTATGTGCATGATAATAGCAGTACACAAAATATCATTTTTCTTCCTTGATAGTTTTATATCTTTTATTTCGCGCTGAATGTGAAGTGTATCTGCATTAATCTTTCTTTTAATGTACAATTTGTAATTGAACGTGAGAAATCGGCACATCGAGACCATTTAAAATCCTGGATTATAGTAATGGCGTGCACAGTTATCTGTGGGATTGAAAGCGATAATAATTAATTTATCACCAGCTATACTAATGAACTACTCACAGGCTTTACAATATCAATAAGACGAAGGTTTCATAATGCTCTAATGAAGCTCATATTTAGTATGGGCGAGAATTACGAATCACACAGCAGTATTCGAAGCTACTTCTCTTGCTTTAGATTAGAGTGTAGTTTGTGTCCCACAGTAAATGTTAGGGAACTTGGACGACACTGGGACAATATCAGACACATCGTAAAGCAGGCTTCAATGTCTTCAGAAGATTTTACTATCCACAGAACAACTAAGGGAACTGTAGATTAATAAACATGTATCAAAACCATGCGTAGGTACCTAAATGGTAGAAGGGGAAAAAATACAACATTATTAATCTTATTTACTTTACAGCTCATGCATTTTGTCAAGACACTCACGATGTGCAGTACGGGAACAACGTTTCTGTGGAGGGGGTGGGAGTAGAAGGGAAGGTTGGGCGTGTGTCTACCGAGTTCACGGCAAATTCCCCTATAATTCGTAAGTAGACTCATCCGATCACGTGCGCAGCTCTGTAGGAAGAATGGGGGGAATGTCTGACATAATGCATGAGTTACGTACGTAGTGTTTTTCACACGTACTGCATAAATTCAATTAAAATTAAATAGAGCATTTTTATAAAACTCCCATACTTTATACTGCTTGAAAATGGAACCAGTACACAAGGTATGGGTGTTGTGTTGAGAAATAAGCAATGGAAAAATACGAAGAAGGTAGTAAAGTCTTATGTTATTACGGATCTTACTGTATGTAAAGTAATAAGGCAATATTTGTACTTAGTTACAGAGGAAACTTTAAATATGAAAAGCGAGTATTAAGATATTTTTCCAGTGCGGATAAAAATATAACAAACTGAGTTCTCATTCGGAAAAATAAAATAAAGATAAAGGAATAAAATTAGTACACTGATAACTTGAATCCACTTCAACTTCTATATATTTAAAGCTAACTTTATGAAGTGTTTGTCATATGCTCTTAACAATGCATTATGTATCAAATTTGGGGTATGTGTGTTTTTTGATTCTCAAGTTTTTAGCATACAGGGTGATTCATCTTTATTTACCGCCACTTACAGAGCTTATTTCCGAAGACATTCTGAGCAAAAAAGTCATATAAACATGTGCCCTAATCTCAATATTTTCAGAGTTACACTAATTTGAAGTTGTTGGTAAAATACTTGGAAGCGCATTATCTAACGAAATTTATAAGCTTGTACTTGCTATTTAGGAAAAGGAAATTGTACCAAAGCAATGGAAGGAGTTCATAATCGTACCTATCATTCAGAAGGGGGACAAGACTAACTGTAGTAACTTTCGAGGAATATCACTTTTGTTGACGTCGTACAAAATTTTGGCTAATATTCTTTTGAGAAGATTAACTCCATATGTAGATGAAATTATTGGGGATCATCAATGTGGTTTTAGGCGTAATAGATCAACTATTGAACAGATATTTTTTATTAGACAGATAATGGAGAAAAAATGGGAGTATAAGGGTACAGTGCATCAGTTATTCATAGATTTCAAAAAGGCATATGACTCGGTTACGAGAGAAGTTTTGTATGATATTCTTATTGAATTTGGTATTCCCAAGAAACTAGTTCGATTAATTAAAATGTGTCCCAGTGAAACGTACAGCAGAGTTCGTATAGGTCATTTTCTGTCAGATGCGTTTCCAATTCACTGTGGGCTAAAGCAAGGAGATGCACTATCACCTTTACTTTTTAACTTTGCTCTAGAGCAGTAGTGTCAGAGTTGTAAGCTCCGAAACCGTTTGTGGTGCTAGAGACGTTCAGTCGGAGCGTGAACTTGCTTATGTCTGTGGAAGCACGGGAGCACGCAACGAGTTATAGTGGAGCGCTCCGCTCCGTTTAGGCCAGCTATGGGGACTATCAGCAAAGTAGGGAGGGCACGTTTCCTACTCACCCCACATTCGTTTGATTGGCAGGCGAGGGGTAAGGCAGTTGTTTTGCCAAGTCAAGTGCAGTGGTGGATTCGACACACCTTGCGCATCTGTAATTTCTCCGCTGTTAGTTCTTTTTTCAAAATCTTTACAGTCTTTTGTTTGTATGAAGTACATGTGTCACACAATAATTATTACAGCCACCTACTGTAATTAGGAAAATTATATATTCTTCAATTGTATAACCATTCCTATATCATGTGCACGAAAAATTCTTTAACTGCCTTGTGATCGACATAATAAATTGTTTCTTTTTAAAAACAAGAAAGAAAAAAACAAAGCTCCGTTGCCATTTAACTGTACAATATATTAAAAAATATAATGATCAACGTAATAAATTGTTTTTTTAACCAATAAAGAAAGTAACTAAGCTCCATTGTCATTTAACTTGAAAACATATTAAACACAATATAATTATCAACATAATCAATTGTTTCTTTGTAAAAACACTAAAGAAATTGACTAAGCTCCACTGTTATTTAACTTTAAAACATAGTAAACAAAATATATGAGATATAAATGAAACGAAATACTACTGTAGGCCTATACTGCTAGTTTTCATTTTTTGTTGTTGATGGCCCTCGGAGTTTCTTGTTATTAACTAAAAATGATATATTTGGCTCTAAAGTAGAACAACTCAACCGTAATACAAATAAAAAAATAAATAATAATAATAATAATAATAATAATAATAATAATAATAATAATAATAATAATAATAATAATAATAATAATAATAATAATAATAATAAATAATAATAATAATAATAATCCGTGGCGCTACAGCCCATGAAGGGCCCAAGCTGATCAGCCAGCTGCTAGCCTCACGTCCATATGCCGAAGCAGAGGTGAACGATCATCCGACCAGAATCGAGGTATCGTGTGGTTAGCACGATGATCCCCCCAACCGTTATAGCTGGCTTTCGCAATCGAATTTGGCTACCTATCATAGCTCCCCAAGTGCATCACGATGCTGGGTGGGCATCGGTCCCATACACTGGCCGAAATTTCATGAGAAAATTTCTTCCCCCATGAGGACTCGAACCGTAATGCGATACTTAGGCAGGATGACTTAGACCACGACGCGGGACTAACTCAACCGTAATACTGAAACTAAATGCATGTCTATGATTCTATACCTGGAGATACTTTTGGTCATATTTATTTTGGAAAAAACTGCTCACAAGAGTAAGTTGAGCCAAACATAGATACAATACGCATTGCAAATGTGCGCAGACTAGGTAATTACTTCTCTGGTAGATATTTAAAGAGATCTAATCAATTTTTTTCTTAAATACTTTACTGACATGCTCGTTTGCAACTCTGTAGTGGCTCTTCTGCTTGGGTAACATCAAATACAAATGGATTATTGAACAGGCACATCTCCTTGTCCATTGCATTACTTATGAAAATCTTTCTTGGAAAGAGAACGCATCAAATAGGTCTAATATGCACTCAAAGTTTTAAATAAGTAATTTCAGGTCCAGCTACTTAACAAAATAATAAGTAACTAATCTCCGAAAGGCCGAAAATACCATAAACATATTTTGTTTTGTATCTTTTCACAAATATTACGCAAATAGATTTTCAAATTGTAAATAAATGCTTGTAAGATCACCAAAGTCCGCTTTATGCTTCCGATCAAAGTGGCGTTTAATATTGAAGCGTTTTATATGCGCAAGTTTAAATCCAGATATTAAACAGCACACTTTCTTCTTTTTGTAAGTAACAAGAAATTCTTTCTGACACTCTTTCTGAAACTGACGTCCCGACATCGAAGCCATACGCGCCACTGAAAAAGCATGTCTTAACGAAGCACCAGGCGGAGGAGAGGGTCGGTGGAGGGGATGGTCGGTGGAGTGAGGTAAGAAGACTGTGACTGCAGTGGCCCTTCGGAGCCATATTTTCCCATGGTTGGTTTAGGCTGTGTCTGACAACGCTGCTCTAGAGCAATGGTCGTCAGTACTCGCTGAAATGTGCAATGCGTACGCCGTGCCGTCCCGTGTGCACTATCGTGCAACAGGGAGAGATAGAGAGCATACCCGCTAGCAGCTACGAGAGCACTATAGTGCACTGTGTTTTCCGCGGGTAAGGGAGGCTAGCCCCAGCGTGCTCTGTACTGACGACCCCTGCTCTAGAGTATGCCATTAGGAAAGTCCAGGATAACAGAGAGGGTTCGGAATTGAACGGGTTACATCACCTGCTTGTCTGTGCGGATGACGTGAATACGTTAGGAGAAAATCCACAAACGATTATGGAAAACACGGGAATTTTACTGGAAGCAAGTAAAGAGATAGGTTTGGAAGTAAATCCCGAAAAGACAAAGTATATGATTATGTCTCGTGACGAGAATATTGTAGGAAATGGAAATATAAAAATTGGAAATTTATCTTTTGAAGAGGTGGAGAAGTTCAAATATCTTGGAGCAACAGTAACAAATATAAATGATACTTGATGGAAATTAAACACAGAATAAATATGGAAAATGCCTGTTATTATTCAGTTGAGAAACTTTTATCATCCAGTCTGCTGTCAAAAAATCTGAAAGTTAGAATTTATAAAACAGTTATATTACCGGTTGTTCTTTATGGTTGTGAAACTTGGACTCTCACTTTGAGAGAGGAACATAGGTTAAGGGTGTTTGAGAATAAGGTGCTTAGGAAAATATTTGAGGCTAAGAGGGATGAAGTTACAGGAGAATGGAGAAAGTTACACAACACAGAACTGCACGCATTGTATTCTTCACCTGACATAATTAGGAACATTAAATCCAGACTTGAGATGGGCAGGGCATGTAGCACGTATGGGCGAATCCAGAAATGCATATAGAGTGTTAGTTGGGAGGCCGGAGGGAAAAAGACCTTTAGGGAGGCCGAGACTTAGATGGGAAGATAATATTAAAATGGATTTGAGGGAGGTGGGATATGATGATAGAGAATGGATTAATCTTGCTCAGGATAGGGACTAATGGCGGGCTTATGTGAGGGCGGCAATGAACCTCCGGGTTCCTTAAAAGCCAGTAAGTAAGTAAGTAAAATACTTTTTTCTTTAATTTTAAGGGTATAAAAAATTTCAAATACAGAATGAACTATTTAGAAGCGTAATTTCTTTAATAATTTGCTAGTATTCAGAAGCTAAAAGTGTGTTGTTAATTGCTTTGTACAGATTTGTTTTCTATTTTGAACTAAAAGTGACATATTCTTACGCATCTATCACAAAAATTATTACAAATCACACTATTTTAGGAACTATTTTCTTTACAGTTTATTTATGCATCCTAATGTACAAAAGAATTTACAAAAGTGGCGTGATTTGTAACAATTATTGTGATAAATGCGTAAGAAAATATAATTTTGTAGTTAAAAATCGAAAAAAAAAAAAAAAAAAAAAAAAAGCATTCTGTACGAAGCAACTATGGAATTCACAACACATCTTTAGCTCCAGAATATTAGCTAATTAAAGAAATAATACTTCTGAATAGCTCCTCCTTTATCTGTAATATTCTTTTGTCCTTAAAACTAAGAATAATGGTATTTTACAAGAAACTTCAAATTAGTGTAATTCTGAAAATATTGAGATTTGTACAAATGTTTATATGACATTTTTGCTCAGAATGTCTTCGGAAATAAGCTCCGTAAAGAACAGTAAATCCTCATGAATCACTCTGTATAATACCTTAGTCGTTATGAAGAGTCCCTTGCGTAAAGAAATTCTAATCCGATTAAGCTCAAATCTTGTACAAATATGTCACGTACGTATGAACTATAGTTTCTCTGGGTTTTATTATCGAATGCATATTTTACCATCCACAAATTTTTAAATTTTCGGTTTTATTATTTTTTAAAATGTAATTGTTATTTATAATTCAGTGTGTCAACATTTATACTACAAATCTATGCACATAAAAATACATAGCAATATTTTTATCCATTTACTTATTACATCGTACTCAGAAACTTTCCACTAATTCGGGCAGGAACTGTATCGCATGGAGCATTTTATAGCTACACAGAAGAATGCTGAAAAATAAAGGACTGAGAAAACTGCGTGGGAGACGTAATCTGGGTCTTTAAATTAAATGTTCATTCTTTCTAATATCGCCCACTGGAAATTTACAGAAGAACAGAACACGGAAATTAGTAACCATTTTCTGACGGAGAAAGGAGCTGAATTGTTAATGGAAAAATCTTTTTTTTTTTTTTTCATTTCTTGTCGTAACTATCCGTGAACATAAATCTTGTGGTGAAACACTACTATAAGCAGATAGAAGAGGCATTGCAGTGAACAATTTCATCCTTCGTGCAATCGAAACAAGTTTTAATGGTTTAATCTAAGATTTAGCTCTGATTGAGGTTCTGACTGATTGCATCTATATTATCAGACAGTAGGTACATCTCACTTGACGTTATGCGTCACAGGAAGAACAATAATTGTTTGTATGCATCCCATTATTGTAACATGTTAGTAGTCAGCGATATATGTAATCGAGGGGGAAAGGAACTGGCCACTCTGTCTCATTACCTCCTGACTTAGTTGCCTCATGAGTGATGCCTTAATAGGCATCACCTATTAGGTTTCAACCTGTCTTCAGAAAGTTGACTAAACAAAAGTCTACGATTGTTTACGAAGATGACGTTTAAGATGAACTAATTGCAATAATGATGGTAAGATGTTAATTTTATTTTTAGAGGTTTAATAACGAACTTTATGCTGAACAAATAAAATGTGATACATCAAAGAATATGCAATTTGAAACGTTGCTAAATCATCTAATCAACTCGCGGTCAGAGTCTTTGTACAAACTTTATAACATACACGGTACGGATTAAACTGGCAACAAAGTCAATATGATAGTTATAATAGAAAAGGATATTAGTTCCTCCTTATATAACTTTTTATGTCATGTTAAATCATTATCTTTAGATATCTCACATTCATGTGAGTGTACCTGACAAGATACTGAAGTTGAGTTCATGTTTGAAGTAAAATGTTAATAGGTTTTCTGTAAAAAGAAATTCGCAAAATCCTAGTAATTGAAATATGAAAATCGCTACAGACGACAAAAATCATGACGAGGAAAGTAATGTAACATGAATGAGCCTGTACGCATGATATGTATCTATGTTTGTGTAATATCAACAGCCTAATAATCTGTCACGAATGTAGTTCCATATGTTTAATATACGGACCAAACTTTAACGCCATCTGACATAAAATTGTTCTGTTGTTTTGCTAATCCTCTTTTTTTTTAAGTTGGTAATGAATTTCTGACAACTTTGCATTGTTCAGATTTTTCAATGCTTTATTGATATCAGTAGGCCTAATAGCACACAAATTCAGTTTATGCGCATTGCATCTTGAATGAGAAGATAGAGGAATATTTGGATTATTAATATCTGCGGAAGACTCATCAAGCATGAGATGAATATCACTTGTTTCAGAAGTTTCGTAATATTCAGTAGCAGAACATCTTCGTCATCATATTCTGTCTTTATCCTAAATTCACGGAATGCTTTTATGAAATTGCTCCCGCCATCTGTAATAGTTGCTAAAATTTTGTTAGTTGTAAAACCGAACTCGTCATGAATTTCAGTAACTAATGCTGCGAAGCGTTCATAGCTATGGGTTCCTTGAAATCGAACACAGGATAAGCGAATGACTTTCTCTGTAAATCACTGTTTATCCAGTGAGCAGTAAGCCCCAAAAAACTCCTCTTGCGTCCGGATCAAATATCGATGGCTGTGCAAATATATTTAACCTTTTCCAATTTCTCTTTGGCGGTAAATATTTGGTTAACATAGAAGTCATTTATTTTACGACTAAGCGTCCGACGGCTCATGAGTCTCACTGCAAACCTGTCAGAGTTGAAATTTTCAAAGGTAATAACAAAAAAATGATCTTCAATCGCTCGAAATTGTATCATGGAATGTACAAAAAAACTTTGCTACATCTTCATTTTTTCTTGACAACATAGGCTTTTATTGCTATGTGATTTTAATGATGAATTATTTTGGCGTGTCTCTATTGTTTTACTTCTCTTATTATTAATATATGTCCTGTACTTGCTCAGGAAAATATTTGGGACTTAGAGGAATGAAGTTATAGGAGAATGGAGAAAGTTACATGACACAGAACTGCACTCATTGTATTCTTCACCTGACATAACTAGGAACATTAAATCCAGACGTTTGAGATGGGCAGGGCATGTAGCACGTAAGGGCGAATCCAGAAATGCATATACGTAGAGTGTTAGTTGGGAGGCCGGAGGGAAAAAGACCTTTGGGGAGGCCGAGACATAGATGGGAGGATAATATTAAAATGGATTTAAGGGAGGTGGGCTATGATGATAGAGACTGGATTAATCTTGTTCAGGATAGGGACCAATGGCGGGCTTATGTGAGGGTTCCTTAAAAACCAGTAAGTAAGTATATGCCCTGCACTAATTAACAGAAATGTCACCATGCTTTCTGTTCAAATGACTTACAAAATGTGAAGTTAAAATATGACAATCTTTTATTTCCACATTTCATACAAATTGCAATAAGTTTAATAGAAGTAGATAATTCAGGAACATAGGTCTACTTAAAAAAAAGTACCATCCAGTAAAGTCATTGGAACTTAAGTACTTACGGGAGGTTAGATGAAATAGTACACGCCACCGAAGTATTATCAACCGAAGAAGCCTCTCTTATGAAGCCACTTTCAGTACTAATATTTTCAGACATCATTGCGTTGGCAATAACAATAATAAATCGAACACCATAAAGTAGTACAATTTGTAAATACACAATAGGAAGTTGGGAACGCAGCAGCAAATACAGTAATACACAACGTAGGTACGCCTACTGTGTTCGCCATTATGTTACCACAGTACCAAACTATAATGTAGTGAACAGCTGAACACTGCGCATAGTACAACTACAGCACTATCGACGCACAACACACAAGACATTCGGTGAAGCCTTGTGATCAGTCACAGCGCATGCGTATAGAAATCTCCCCCATGAATTTATTAACAGTTCCTGCTACAGACAGTATTTTTAGTCATTAATAACAATTGAAGAGTCCACTGCAAGAATGATGGATGTCATTTGGAATACATTTTGGAGGAGAAGCAATTGAAAGTTTGAAATGCTTAGCGCTCAAAGCTTAACTGTGATTTTCCGATCTTTACTGGACAATGACTATCAGTGTTAAGTAGGTTATTTTACGACGCTGTATCAACATCTCAGGTTATTTAGCGTCTGAATGATATGAGAGTGATAATGACGGTGAAATGAGTCCGGGGTCCAGTACCGAAAGTTACCCAGCATTTGCTCATATTGGGTTGAGGGAAAACCCCGGAAAAAACTTATCAGTGTTAATGCCATGTAACTCTCTATGTACATTCTATATGTCCTAAGCTGTGCATTGACAGTCTTGGTTCATTATCGACAAGAAAGTGACATCCATCATTCTTGCAGTGGACTCTTCAATTAACAACTAACAGTTAACAATTACATAAGGATGTGATTCAACTGCAGTTAACAATTGAATTTAATTATGATTAAAATTAACTGAAATGAATTTAGGAAATGACTACTTTTAATTGACTGATTAATTGCAATTAAATTTAATTGATTAATGCCCAACACTGACTTCCGCAAATAGTTTCAACTATGAAATATTGGTAATTGGCTCAGGGCACAAATATTTTACCGTTATTGTTGTGACGATCTGTGTTGTCTTGAATTAATTAATTAAGAAATCATTGAAGGAAAAAATTAGTGCTTCTGATCTCTGTAAGGAACCTCTACCATTAAGCTCTCCACAGAGGTTCCAAATCTCACGATCCGTAAAGGTGACCCATTTTCCATTTTTAGCATAAATATGACGATGGTGATAAAGACGGTGGGATACATTTAATTTTCTCACGTTTACCGGAATTTATACCACTTTATTGAAGAAAAACCTGATAAAGGCATCAGTCAGACAACTTGTCCCAGACGAAATGTTGTAGGCCTGTGTTGCCTTACGTTGAAGCCCAACTTTCCTTAAAAATAAAGTCAAATAGAGCTCTTTGACAAGCGTAAATTTCCGAACAAAGACACGTATATTCATCATCATCATCATCATCATCATCATCTCAACTGTAAGGATTAGTTCTCTTGGACTGTTCCGTCTTCGAGTAATATAAAAACTGATCTTTCCATAATTTCTGTAGAATCATTGACACTGTAACTGTGAGTTACTGCTTTCAGTTGTCACTTGTTTTGTTACTGATGTAGCCATGACTTCTGTATGCCTATTCATATGATACACACAGTGTTTTCTGGTTAAATGGACGAACGTGTGGATGTCAGATGCAAATTTCATGAGCGCGGTACAAGCTGATTATGCACTGATACAAGTGACATTAGTATCGATTTTGTGTTTATTCTCATGCAAGTTATGACCTGGCTAGTTGCAGAGCACAGCTTTAATGCTATTCTACACGTGTAGCTTTCAACAGCACATTAAGAAAAACATACTGTTTGCACACCTTCAGTTAAATTATTGATATTTGTAGCTTTATAGGCTAAGACGGATAGTTTCCTGTCAAAGCAAATTGAAAATTAAAGAAAAGGGAGACATCTGTTTATATTGATTGTGATTTTTTTTTAAATTATGTACTTGGGGAGTGTTAATTAACAAAACAGTTAGAGCGTTATTTTTCAAGTTGAAGAATTTGGTTCTACAGCAATGAAGTGGAAATGGAATTTTTGGTACCTATAAACGATACCTAAATCAGGTTCCTGTGGAATACTAGCCCTTTTGCTCCGCGCCGTGGCGTCGTGGTCTAAGACGTCCTACCTATAACTCGCGTTACGGAATGCGCTCTGGTTCGAGTCCTCATTACGGAAGAAATTTTCTCATGAAATTTCGGCCAGTGTATGGGACCGGTGCCCACCCAGCATCGTGATTAACTTGGGGAGCTACGTTAAGAAATCCGGTTACGAAAGCCAGCTATAACGGCTGGTCGGATCATCGTGCTAACTACACTATACCTCCATTCTGGTTGGATGATCGTCCACCTCTGCTTCGGCATTGGACGTGAGGCCAGCAGCCGGCTTGTCGTTATGGTCCTTCATGGATTGTCGTGCCTCGGATTATTGTTATTATTATTATTATTATTATTATTATTATTATTATTATTATTATTATTATTAGCCCTTTTATTTCGTAGAATTATATCGTGTATATATTGACCTTTGGTGTAACGTAGATCCACTTATATAGTGCATCATGTTCAACATAATGGTCGACGTTAAGAGCGTATTCCGAATCTCAGCGCTGAGAAATCTGATAGCATCACGGTGTTCCGTATTTCAACGATGATGTCTCTGATGCTCCACCGGTGTCGCACCGGTTCCATCAGCTTGCAGAGGTGGTGTCAGTATCCATCAGCCACCATCAGTTAATCTGATTGGTTCTTGTATAGGGCGGGAATTAGCAGACGAATGACAACGTGCACTGTTGTGTCATGGCGGTGTGTTCTGCTGTATTGTTTGTAATGAGCACAACGTAAAAACAATATGTTAATGGCTTAAGAGCGAACATGTCAACGGACAGTTATTACTACTGGTTCAAGAAATAAATTGTTTATGCTCTCTTTTCTTTGAACGAGATGACAGTACGGAAATTTCGCAAAATCTTGCTACCGTAGGACAGACAACAACTTGTACAGCCGCCATGTTAGCCATTGAACCTTCCAACAGTTTTTTTCCTATTTCGCTGCAGCGTGACGTCATTGATGTCCACCGATCCGGTGAGATTCGAATACGCTGTAAATAACCTAGTAGGTAGTTGATATAGCGTCATTAAATAACTAAGTAAAAAAAAAGAGCTATGGTGGAAAATGGTATTTAGTTTCCGTGTTTTTCTGAAAAGGGAATGCTTAAATTAATATCAAAAATCAATCATTGACACTTCATTGGAGGAATATAGTTTAAAAGAGTAGAATTTATAAAGATGCTTTGAATTAAATCTGAAGTTAATTTTATTGGAGGTGTTAATTACAAAATTATTTTTTCGGTACTCCGAATGCAAACCAATGTGATGGTTTATTGTAGTTGATTATAGAATTTCATTTATACCACTCAGAAGGTCTTAATTAAGGATATGCCATATGCTAATCTTAACTAAAATGTTTTATTTATAAATTTAATTTTAAGGTTATCTTTTAAGAATTTATATTAGAATTGATATTAGCCTAAAAGTGTCTAATAATTACAATTTATTTTCACAACAATGTTCCTATTAATCCATTATATTATTGCTATTAATTTTCAGATCCTAGTGATCATCATTAAGGCCAGACAATTTTTTTTTTATTTAAATGTGTCTCTCTCTCTCTCTACAATGCAATATGATTACCATTTAATAATGTAAGAAATATACACAGAGGATTACTATATGAATATTTGTACAGTCTTATGAAGTGTAAAGAATTTATCTACATGGGTGATTCCCAAACTTTTTGAATGGAAGAACCAATTTTGGGCGAGACAGTTCTTTGCGACCCCTCTCCACTACCGTACCGCTACGTAATCCCATCCAAAGATACAAATCCCATTAAAAACGAAAACAACTACAATTTTACTCAAAACCAGTGGATACCACCCAACTTTAATGTACCGGTACCAGGAAGACGAGAAATCGGAATGCAAAACTATTTTGGAATTCTATTTCGCTTCTTACATTGGCCTTTCTTGCTGATATATTTTTCGACACTTAAACAATTTCAATAGTAGTTGGAAAGACCAAGATGTTAACATAATAACAGTCAGAATTAAAATGAGTGATTTATAAGGAAATTTGATTTCTGGTCGACACCACTTAGCAAAAGATATTCGATTCTGTCCAGTGCATTTAAAAAACTCATGAAAAATTTAGTTACGTATTATGTAGTTACAAATATTGAGTTTGTTTTTACGGACCTACTGATGAAACTTTGAAAATATACATTTTTTTCGTGGAGCATAGATTAGTTTTGGATCAAAAGAATGCAAGAACACCTAGAGCTTGCAAAAGAAGCTCTTAAATTTTTGGTAGCGTTTGCAAACTCGTATTTATAGTCTATGATTACTTAAACTTCAAAACAAAATGGAATGATCCCCTTGAAACGTAAAATGATATCAGTGTGTATGTATCGAATGTAGAATTCAGGTTTGAGAAGCTGCTTTCTCAAAACAGGCATAATTACCGCATTAATTATTTTTAATTTTTTAACTACTGAAAATATTTTTCTTATGCTCAATGTTGATTATTTGTATTTACAACATAAATGTATGTAAATAAGATGTGTTTTATTTAATTTTGGAATTCATTTCGCGACCCTCTCAGCTCTTTACATTACTCCCATTTTGGGAACAATTGATCTACGAAATAGAAAGTGTGAGATATTAAGTATTTTTGTAGTTTTAGCTTAAATAATGAAGGGTTTCGATAGGGTTTTTAATGTCCTCAGGAAGACTATTGAATATATTTATTGCCGTGTAACTTATCCCTTTAGATGTTGTTTAGTAAACTGTCCGAAGACAGGTCTGAACCTCACAAGTGATATCAAGAAGGCACCAATATGAGGCAACTAGGCCAGGAGATATTGTGGTAGTGTGGCCAGTTTATTTCCCCCTCCAATGCATACATCCCCGAGTAGCTACATATTACACTAGTCAGACTCAGATGCATACAAACAATTGTTTTTTCTCTGACACATTTAGTCCAGTGAGATTACTGCCTGATAATAGATATACATATCAGCCAGAACCTCAATCAGAGGATTTTCCTTTAGATATCTTGATAAATTTGAAAAAAAAAAATTGAAGCATGATAGTTGAATTTGTAATGTAAAAGGAGTGTTTTTCGTGGTAATTATTGCATTGTAGACCTACTTCTGTTTCTCCCTACCAAAATTTCACCGTTAAATCGTTAATCATTCTATTCAGCCTAGGAACGCACAGGGAAAACTAGCATTTATAGAATTTCGCTACAGTAGGCCCTAATAGCGAGCGTCCAGGTCACTGTATTAACTAGAAGAAGAAGAAGAAGAAGAAGAAGAAGTGTGATTGGATAAATTAATTATATTGTAAGTAATGCGTTACATAAGTAATACAATAATTATTTTAATAATTACAGTGTGTGATGCTTAACGATCATGTTGATTGGAGGCAATATATCTGACTTAATGAAGTTGAAGTACAGATTCATAACCTGTGTGTGTACATGCACAGAGACATGTTAATTTCATACGCTTTTCTATTTTAAAACATTTAAAATGAAACAGAACTTACTTTACTTTATCATTTTGTGATTTATATGCTCCTTTCCTCTAAAGTAGGATATTATTAAATATGCAAAATACCGACAATTGACTTAGTGTCCGACTATAGACTAACATGCCGGAAGTACGAATTTCTTTCCTGTAAGATGTTTTTTTTTTTTTTTCAAATTTCCGTGACATAGCTAGGAAGATTGTGGTATTAAATGAAGTAGTGGCGGAATGTTGGAACGGGAAAGGTCGCAAATCTTGCCACTAAACAATATTGGAAAATTTAACTTGGACTCACCGACAGCTGATCTGAGACCTCCGGGGTAGAAAGATGACGCTCTAACTGATCTATTAACAGTCCGTTATAATTATATCTAGTAATTACATTTGACAATTTATTATAGTTTACTTACGAAACAGAAGTGGTAAGCACAGTAAGCTTCAAAGAGAGAGAGAGAGAACCGTTTACGAAATAGTAAAATGCAATAGCTGTTTAGAAAAATTTTATGTGATATCCTATGTTCAAATGATTTTCTTAACAATGATTGATTAATGAAATTTAGACCATGACAATGTAAAATATTTACATTTCTTAGTACGATTCATATACTGTTAAAGAAAGTTTCTCCAATCTAAAATCACTACCGTCCTCCATGTCACTGACAAGCAATCTGATGAAACTTTTGCAACCGGAGATGTTCTCTTTTCGAAACTAAAACAGCGCTTGTTCGAACATTACGATGAAGTGAGAAAATGATTTGAATTTTTCTACTGATGCAATCAAGGAGATGTCAGACGTATAAAATTTCTGAGATGCGCCTTCCTGTATTGACAAAAAGACTGTAGAAGCGACTTGCATAAAAGAGAGAAATCCACGGGTTTAGCATTCCGGTGTCTTCTTTTAGTGTACTCCCTTTGATTCCAGGGGAAATGGACTCCTCAGGAGTTGGAAATTGAATCTGCCAAAGGGACTGGACGTGTCTTGTGTCGTTTGTCATGCAGGATCAGGTAATCCCGCTGCCTGAAACAATGTTTGCCTTTCATCTGAAGAGCTTTCGAATGTTTTTCTGTGAAGTACACAGTTGGCTCAGAGAGGCAGAAACTTTTTGTGACGCTGGCTCAAAACCACAGTATAAGATGTTATAATTCCTAGAATACTGCCCCCATAAATATAACTGCAGGTTACTTAATTGAAAGCCTATGGTTATTACAAATAGCACATG
This sequence comes from Periplaneta americana, assembly GCF_040183065.1. Classification (NCBI taxonomy): domain Eukaryota; kingdom Metazoa; phylum Arthropoda; class Insecta; order Blattodea; family Blattidae; genus Periplaneta; species Periplaneta americana. Next base: position 127,268,161 of record NC_091118.1, on the reverse strand, counting down.
ATTATGCGTCAATTGACTACAGACGAAATTACATTTTTGATATGGTTTTGGACAACTAATGGATGAAATCCGAATATGTATGGAAATATAAAAAATAATATTGCTAGTCGTATAAATATGCATGTACTGTCGGTGACTCAGGAGAAGACGAGGTCGGAGTGAGGAGAAAGGGTGGTGAACAGATAATGTTACGACAACAGTACAATACTTGAATAGGTTATTTATTTATTTTGTGAAAATGAGTTTGTAATGTAATAACTGCTCTTTGGGTGTAGATAAATCGATTTAGATATGAAGAGACTAAGTTTCACACTCTAAATGCTTTGTAGAATTTATGATATAATTTTTATTTCAGTCTTAATTTCAAAATTTCGGCTTATAAGCAGTTTTTCTTTAATTGCTAACAATTTAGTATTCAAGACTTAGGCCCTTTCATAAATAACCCATTCACTTGTACTACTAGTAAACGGAAATATGTAATGTTTCTGCTTTCTAGTAGTACAAGTATTGCACGTGTTGTCGTAACGTTATCTATTATATGATATATGATATGATATTTATTTGTCAGTCAACTTTACAATTCACAGTTATGGTGACCTTCACATTTCTGTTTTTCGATCCACCGTCCCTTTAATACATACAACTCTTTTCTATTAATATATTCTTTGCCGAGTATTTCTTGATTACTTTCTAATATTCTGTTGTAACTGAATTGCTATATGTCCTTCCCTCTCTATCATCTTCTATTCTCTCCCTCCTACCTAGACTGTCTCCCTTCCATTTCTCACTTACCTATTAAATATTGCATATTCCTTCTTTAATAATTTGCATTATTTACTTATTTTCTTCTCTACCCTCAATTCCTACCTACTCTTAATCATTATTTTCCAGCTATTTTCTCCTACATTACTTGCTGACTTACATCGTATCTGCTTCACGTTTTGTTTTCCTCCTTGGTTTATTCTGGTCAGCTGTTTCGTACTCGAAGTAGGCGTCAGATACCGACATTGTATATCTCTCGTTTCATTGATATTTAAGTTTTATGTCGTTTGCATTTTTTCATTCTTCCTAGCGTGCTGCCTTGACGTATACATATTTTCACGTTCATTGAACCTCCGTTTCACTGCGCCTTGATTCACCTGGCTTTGCTCGATTTCAGTCCAAAACTCTGGTTTGTCACAATTCTTTTCACAGTATTCGAGAACGTACACTTTATCATTGATTTTCAATTTATCATCGATCATGATCGCAAAATGTCCTTTACTTCTCGCCGTTTTCAGATATGGTAACAATAATTTTCTTCTTCTTCTTACTTCGTAACTAAGGTCGTTTACAAAGCGCAATTTTGTTCCCCTCGCATTTTTCACTCTGTTCATAATCATTTCTTTTGTCCTTAAATTTTGAAATTTCAGCAAGATTGGCCGAAATTTTCCCTTCCCCACTCTATAAACTTCTATATGGCCATCTATATCTACTTCGAAAAGCTCCCAACACACTCTCCGGACTGCATTGTAAGTTTCCTCTCCATACTCTCTTTCATCTTCATTTATACCGAAAATTAACAAATTCTTCTTCCTCTGGCTATCTTCTAAATCGCTCATCTTCTTTTCCAACTGGCTATTTAACTGTTGTAGCTCTTCAATTCTTTTGTTGTTATTCTCCAGGTTTGTCTTCAAATTTGTGATTGTCTGACTGAAATCCTCTAACTGTAGTTTTATTTCCTGATTAATTTTTATGAATCCTAACTTCATTTCTTCTTTAATTAACTCTCTCAACTCTTCGCTCTTCACACTCGTTGGTCCCGGATTCACTTCAATTCCTCCCATTATTAATATCATCACTATGACTGCTCCAATCGCCCATTTTAATTCTTTCTTCTCCCCACTCTCCCATCTTCTCTCTTCTTTAACTCTTCTTATGCTAAACATTCCAATTCTTGACCTATACACATATAAATCCACACCCATTTTACTTTCGTCTACTGCTGTTCCTGTTGCCCGACGACTCTTTTTACTTTAGCTTAGAGCATCGCTCTCTCTATGTTGATTCTGCAATTCCTAGCACGACAGTACGTCCACTCGGCTTGAAATCTAGTTGCTGACTGGTTATCTATTATATACATTGATATACACAACATAAATATGAAAATTCAATAAGTTACTTTCCATTACGTCTCATTCATTTGTATAATTCACTGATCTGTACAAGCACTATAAATCATATATACTCAAAATGAAAATGTACAGTAGGGGGGGGGGGGGAACACACACACACACACACACACACACACACACACGGGACCGACCCTTGCAGCTGATTTCAGAGCCTTGTTCACTCAGAGCACGATAGACTGATAACAAAGACTTTCGTGGTTCGAATCCTGTCTGGGAAGGAAACTTTTTTTTGTTCCTTATTCAAATTTATATCCAATACTTTTCGATTGCAGCTATATTTTACTACTTAATAAACTTATTATTCCCAGAACATGAATTTTACCAGCAATCGAAAAGTATTGGGTAATAAATTTGAATAAGGAACAAAAAAAGTTTCCTTCCCAGGCAGGATTCGAACCACGAAAGTCTTAGTTACCAGTCTATCGTGCTCTGGAGTGAACAAGGCTCTGAAATCAGCTACAAGGGTCTGTCCGGTTTTTTTTGCCACTACTGTACATTACGAAGATTACAAATTCTGTTTGATTACATTGTTCACTCATTTCGTAACAAAGACGCCACGGTGTTGTAGTGGGTAGAGCTCTGTATTTATAGTCCTGTGGACCCGGGTTCGATACCCCAGATTTATAACTTGTGTTAGACAAGCCCCGTGGTTCAGGTAACACAGGGGTTTCCTCCTGGATCTCCAGTTCCCTTGTAGCTCCCAACAAATCTCCGTCATCATCTCGGGTGTAGCATAGACCAGCCCCCTATGGCGCACCCTGAGAAACGATTCTATTGGTTAATTGATATAAACTGTCTTCATTTGGGTGAATGACGAACAGTCAAGTACACGCCATTAGTTAAAAAAAGAAATCAGTTTCCATATTTTGTTGGAAATGATATTACTTTTACGGCATTTTTCTTTCCGTATTCGGCAATAGACATTCTTAAATAAAATCATTTAATATGGACTAGAATTACAGTAACTTCCTTTCCCTGGATTTGAATTCATGTATACATTTTATGGCTCAGGAATAGGTGTATTAAATTTGTTACAAATTAATAGAAATAAATAGCTAATATTACTATTATGCGAACAAATATCCGTAATTGTAAGTTATATTGATGTTAAATTATAGAACATTAGACCCGTGTCTGTAGTTTACAACAGGGGCAGTATTTAAAAGAAAAAGCGTTTTATAGATGTTCACTTTTAGAACATTTCACATTCGGCAACTTTATTGCACTTCTGAGCTGAAAGATCTACTGTAAATAAATATATAATTAAAAACATATTGTAGGATTACATTCCTCTGATTGAAGTTCTGACTAATATGTACAATACATCTATTATCAGGCAGTACATCCCATTTAAAGATATGCGACTGAGGAAGAACAATTGTTTGTATACATCTGAAGTTTGATTAATGTAATATATTACTAGCATTGGTAGGAAGTTCGTACCAAAACAGTAGATTTCAGTTGAGTACAGCGAGGAGTATAGATGTCACCCGCGTCTCTCCCTGCTCCCGCTCGCTACGGACGATTGGCAGTTCACATAAACAACGCATAGTATCATTCTGTGGAGCTGTGTACAGTCGTGAATAGTTTGAAGGATATTGTTAATTTATATTACTGGCTTAGTTTTTAAATAAAGTGAGCTATTTCGTTATTATTGTATTATTTACGTAATGTTGTTATTATACATGATTCCAAAAAGGTAAACTCATCTGTTATTGAATAATTATGCAAACAGAAGTGTGTACCACGTTTATTATTTCCCAGATTATTCTTCGTTAAATGTTGGTTAAAAGACAAGTTTATTTAACAGCCGTCAATACTTGTTTGTTTTGCGGATCTGTTGACGTCTCGTGCTGCTGTGCTACTATGCATTCTGTTGAGTTACAGTCCAAGTTCAACATCGGAATTAGGGTACGATACGAACTTCGCAGCTGTCATTACAATAGAAATGAAAAATTTTCTTGAGAACAATTATGGGTTTAATATTTTGTGACACATAAGGGATACACTATTAGATTCTCAAAGTTGTTGTTCACCTGATGATAGTAAGAAAAACTGTAGCATATTTCAGATTTGCTCCAGTAACGTCTTGTGACGTATAACTAATATTTTCAGAGTACAATTTTTTTCTGATCATAAAAGGAGTAGCCTATTTCTTTTGATAAAATGACAATGTTCATTGTTATTAGTTGTAACGAGGCTAGAATCATGATCTTATAATTTGTATGTTTTTTTATATGTATCGGTAAATTATTTTAGATTGGGAGTTACGAAGTTTATAATTACAAATTATTGTTTTTTTATATTATTCGTTTATATTTTTTTTGTTCTAAGGTCGTGAACGATTGGAGCACATGGTTACCTACCATCCGGCTGTACATGTTTTTCGTTCTGGTTCAATAGCATTGAGAGCTGCGCTACTACTTTTCATTCGGTAAAGATAACAGTTTCGGTACCAACTTCCTAGTTCTGGTTACTAGTCAGCGATGTTTGCAATGGAGGTGGAAAGGAATTGGCCACCCTAAGTCATTATCTCCTGGCTTAGTTGCCTCATGTATGAGGTTCAGACCTGTCTTCAGACAGTTGACTAAATAACAATAGAATTACAGTATGTATTTTGTGAGGTTGAAAGTGGTTTTCGTTTTGCGCATTATTGTTCCACCTAACTAGTAGTAACGAACCCTCTTTCACATGAAACACTCTGTTTGGTGTAATAATTATAATACCCGCTCAGCCATTGTTGCTTTGGAGTTTTACGCCACTTTTCCTCTAACCTTCTCTTTCCGTTTTTCATTACATTTCAATATTGATTTTCCTTGGGCTTTTGATTTTTTCCGATATATGTGTCTTTAGAATTATATGATCTTTTACTTTATACGAGTATTACTGTTCCTTTCAAGTCCCCTCATGCGAAATTAACTTGAGATGCTTATCTGCTACCCGTTGATTGGATGAAGTGCACATAAGTGATTTTCTTCCTATTTGTTGAGTTTGAATATTTATCCGTTGAAGCCTATCCTCCATTCCTTTCCTTTGTAGGGTGGTTTGTGCCCGATTGCTAACTAGGGGACTTGGAAGTTCAGCGCCCGGCGAGAAAATGACTACTATAGGGGAACAACTTAGAAAACTCCGTTGGTCTGCGCATGCGTCAATCTTAAAGAGTGACAATAATATACTATTCACCTCCTCATTCCTAATTGTCAGCCAGTAACGAGAGAAGGCGTTATTTACGTAGGCTTTCAATGAAGCAGAATATTTTCGCATTTTTATACTTAATAATAACTCAAAAAGTAGTAGTCAGATTTTAATAAGGAAAAGAAGGATGTTGAAGAGTATTGTTTGCAGATTTTTAAGATGTTTGAGTCATCTCAATATAACAAATGTAAGACTTCTTAATTGAGGTTTGTTTTATACTAGTGTAATGTGGGAAAATCTTTTTTGAAGTAGAAAAGCGATTAGCGATAAACTTTTTTTCTTGAAGAGATAAGTGGGTAGTTACAATGTATGAAATCGTCTGAACAGATTCTACTTTATGTTAAAAAAAATTATCCTGGAACAGGACGCATTTCAAACTCATCCTATGCGCACGCACTGCACGCATGTCAATAATTGTCTTAGGCCCACTTAACTCAGTAGTTTATATGATATCCTACAAAATTAATAGCGCCAGCCACGATTTCCTTGTTCCTCCGCATCTATGATAGTTGTAACTTCTTCGCTGCAAGCTAAGGATCGCAATCTCAAACCTTCAGTGGTACTCATTGTCAGAATTGAAAACATAAGACGCACAAACTATATACTTATCAGTTTTGTCACTCTTGAACTTGATTCTGGCACATGTAGGCCTCCTACTAATCCAAATACCACCATTCAACAATATTATAAGTTGATATATTCGCGCAGGAAGATAATGGCATGCGCTACTAACTTAGGAGTTGCGCGAGAGGAAAATCGGGCAATGTTGACAACTCCTTTCCAAATAAGCAGCGCACCCGTATTTTTTTACTTGTAATATTTCTGGGAAAAAAAGTGCGGGGTATTGGAGAAAATACGGTATTTCATTTTACGCCCATTGCCGTTCATTCATACAAGTAATTTATAGTTTATCTATTTTGTTATTCTTGCCGCCAAAGGAAGAATTTTTGTTATTAACTTTTAGATTAATTACATGGTATTGAACACCCATATTGTAATGTTACAGATTTCAAGTTGTATTCTGTATTGTATATTGCTTTGTTTTGTTTTTGTTTATTTTTTAAAAGATCATGTTTAACAGTCAGTAGACTAAGTTATTCTCTTATTTAATATTAACAAATGCCAGGTCAATTCAGTATAAGATAATTACACCATCTGGTGTTTTGCCCCTGTCATGGGACCAAGGGATGATGGGACTTTCACTACATAGATAATATTATCTTAGTGTAGCTAGCACGAGTAGAAATAATAGTTACTGCATTGTCTCCTTGTTTACTTAGGTACAAGTAATATTATTACTTCGGTATGTCAAATAGCGACTCTTTCCTGTAAGTACAGTCATGTCGAAACAGAGTTTAAACACGAAAAATATTTTATCTCATAACTATAATAAAACAATGCATTTATTTTCAACATATTTACGAAATGTGAATTTTAAATTCAACTGTGAGCTGAAATAAAATATTTGCCTATATATAGATATATATTTAAATATCTGTAAAATAATAATTGCATAATTTTGGTTAGAATGACGAAATTAATGTTCAATTCCAGTTTGTAATGAGAAAGAAAGCAATAAAGCTTTGTGACGTCATTAAATATACGAAACCTAATAATAAATACAATATTTCATGTAAATAAAGTGGTGTAGCGTTACAATGGGATTCGAACCCGGGTCACTTGCTTTCGCGGCCAGACGCGCTAACCGTTGCTCCACAGGTGTGGACGAGGGAAAAAAGATTCCTCTGGGAAATTCATTGCAATGGCTACTCTGTTCACCGAAATTATATCGCTAACAGGCTAGGGATCGAATAAGAGTCGTCTTGATGGAATACCAGTAAAATAGAGCTGGGTCACAGCGTCAGTGCGGGTCTCATATCTCCTCAAATTAATTTTCTTCTTTCACACTTCGCTTTTGCCTTAAAACTTGGGTAATATTATTAAGAAATAAGGGAAGTGTTCTGACCAAAACAACTTAAATTGAATACAGAGTATTAAGGAAAATTATTGTGCAATATGCCGAGCTAGCTTATTTTTCCAACATTAGTTTCTGTAGGTTAGGATTTCCGCAGAATGGACAAGTGTACTTTAACTTATGATTTTTGCGGTTCTTTTATGACTTATTGATCTACGAGTAATTTTCTCCAACTTCGTAAAATATATTACGTACACCAACTGCGAAATATAAATCCATTAATTTTGAAATAATCTTTTAAACAAGACCGAACAGTGAATTCTTATTGTCACTTTATTTCTACAATGCCTGTGTACATATTGTTATAAAACAATTTTAAATAACATTGCCATCTACCATGGCTCTGTGTGCGTTCTCATTTTCAATTAGGTGATCCGTGATTGAATTCCTGGCTTGGGCGTAGATTTACCTTCATCTGGCTGGAATGAGTGTTTATCTTGTACTCTTTCTGTATTCTGTAAAGATGAGTTGATTCTGCATCCTGCTGACTACACGGTCAGGGAGGCCTACAATGTGAGAGATTCTAGTAGAGATGAACAAAACTAATTGTCACTCTCTCTCGCTGTGTTCGTTGCATTTGGCTTTCGAGTCTCGTCTCGTCATTCTCGTGCGCTTCGAGTATCGCTAATCATTCTCGAAATAGCATTTGGTCGGCGTGGAAAGATTTCGCAACTTTGAATAGCATAGACTACATCATTGAAATAAATAAAATTATAAATGTTTAAATGAGACAAAAAAGACAAAGCAGAACAATATCTTAGTTATCAAAATGTTCTGGGTCTATTATATGATATTACCTATGGTTATATAAATAGAAAAAAAAAAAACAATTCTGAAATAAATTTGTATTTCTAAGAAACATAAAACATAACGTTAATATCTTTTTACTTGGGATTGCAAATTTGATTTCAAACATATGAAAAGAAAATTTCTAGCCTTTTAATAAGGGCCTAATAATTAAATAAAGATTGGGGAACGGATTATTATACATTGAAAGGTAGAGATAATGTTTCAAATAGGCTACTTGATTGTTTATACTGTAACGTTCATTCTACTTTTAATCACCACACACATCAACAATGCGACCCTTATTCTTAATAATCCACCCTACAACAATGAGTATTCCACTCAACACAGCAACACAATAGTCATTATTGCACTCCACATGATGACAATGACAATACACGTGTATTATTGAGAAGAAGAGCAATGTACTCCTAATTTCAACTAATGTTCACAAAGCACTAAGTGCAGAACAAAACTGTCAGTTCTCAGTTCACAATTCGATTGCCTTGGGTAGTTCTTTTAGCTCACTGTTCAAGTTCACTGCACATCAAACCAGGTCTTCCGGATAAGCCGCACTCGCCTGGACACTGCCACAGTTACGGACTCACTCAAGTTCACTGCACGTCGAACTAAAGTCCTCCGGCTACGTCGCCCTCGCCTGGCCGCTGCCACAGTTACGGACTCATTCAAGTTCACTGCACGTCGAACTCAGATCCTCTGGATAAGTCGCCGCTGTCCAAGACAAGGCTTGAAGGCTGACTGGAGACTAACTGCGCTGAAGACTGTTCGCGCTTTTATTACTAAACCGTAACATCTCGAATCTTCGATTCGCGTGGCTTTTCGAACCTTCGAGAGGGATACGCTTCTAGATGTTCCCCCTGCTCTCTCCGCTCCGCACCGTCCCGTAGTTTTCCTTACCCTCACCCCGTACCGTGCTACAGCGCCTACCGAAGCTCGAGTTTTTTTCCCTGCGCCTTCCTTCTCGCTGGATGCGCGCGCACACTTCCGAAGCAACCAGAATATTCCAAATGGCGCCACAATACATACATACCAGTTGCCAAAGTAGATAAAAGTTCAGTCATATATGAACAACTGTGGCGATTCAAGGCTGCTTGACGTTCGGGACTTCGGGAGTGATCAATCTCGACGTCTCGAAACACTCTCAAGCAGTATCTACGTCAACGACGCGACATATAGAACATTGTCGTGCGGGTTTTCTGCTTTGTGGGCGCTGTTAGTCTTGCTTTCTCGATCGTTGTTCATCTCTAGATTCCAATGTTTAGGCTAGGCTAAAGGTATGTCCTCTTCTACATCGCGTTGGCGTATAAATTTGTACAAAAAAGGAGATAAATAAGAGATGGTACAAAAGAAACACGAGGAAAAGATAGGCAATGCAAAGAGGGGAAGGAGACGACAAAGAGTGAAGGGGAATACAAGGAGAATAAGGGCGAGAGGGGTTGCATTTTTATGTGACGATCAGTTACAATATTTCTCTCCTCCTCTAGTGAGGAGAAAGCTATAGTTTTTGGTCAAAATATTGAACAAAATTATAATAATTATTCTAAGTGTTTTAATGTCTGTGGATAAAGATGAAGATGGAATTTAATTATCTACACGCCTTCGGCATGTGTTGCAGTTGTATTGAAATTGTGTGTGTCAAAGTGAACGTGTCCCCGCTGGCAGCACGAAGTTGCGTGTCGTGTTGTTAGTCACGGCTGAGAGCCTCGCTTTATTTCACGCAGCAGCCAATTACATTAATATGTTAACATAATACGGTTCAGTAACTTGTGAAGTGTGAGTTGTAATCAACACTTGAGCTTGGCAGGGAGAACACGCGCTCTGATGACACGTAATAATTTTGTCTGATCGGTCTAGTGCCCGCAAAGTACTAACACCTTCGAGTACAGATAGTTATTTCTAGTGCCCGAATTTGATTTTACCTAAAATTAATCAAAATACAAATTATCTAGATCTACTCATAACAGTCATTATGCAATTATAGATTTCTCATTATTGGGCTAGGTTACAGTATGCAGTCTATTTAATGACAACAAAATCTGACTTTTGTGTTCTGATACGTAATTCATAACAATAAATATGAACTTATTTAATTCTGTTTGAGATAAATCCACTTCCTACTATTACAGAAGGTCGCATTTCTTTACATGAACATTCATAAATTTAACATTTACGCTCTAGTTATTAAGAAATTAGAACATCCAGATAATTTTATATGTAACGACCAAGTCGTAAAAGCAGAATCAGAAAACACATTACAAAAATCTATATAATATAAATTACAAATTAATTACAGCGAAATAAGGATTAAATATTTGCAGTAACAAAACTAAAACTATGGCTTTCAAAGGAAGAGATCAAATCAGAAGTAAAATACTAATAAATAATAATTTAATACAGCAGATAAATATTTTAATTATCTGGGATAGGCTACTTAATATCACGTCAGAATGCCAAGATCATGAAATTTCTTAAAATAACCGGACTAATAAATAAATAATGATTTAAACCATAAATAAGTTCAGAAACAAACAAGATCACAAATAATGTTATATAACACTTTGGCAATGTCTCACTTTGCTTAGACCACTCATTGCTTTTCTTTATATTTAAAGGGAAAAAAAACATATCTTACTTCGAATAATCTTGAAAAAACTTTTCCCGTAGAGAGCCATCGTATGTCTATGTGAAAGAAAATCTAAGTGTGCTCGTTGCCTATAACTTCGCACCGAGCGTGGGTTCAATACTCTGAGTTTTATGAAATCAAAATTTTAATAACTTCATTCATTGTGATTTTTAGATTTTCCCAAGAAATTTATTTCGTTTTGCTCGACATCCGTGAGCCCATCTTTGAGAATCACTGGGTTAGGAATTAACCTATTGAAAATTTCGGCTTGATTATGAATTTAATGACTTTATTTTATTACTTCTTTCCATGGCTATTTACTTAGTACAAAGGCCCTGAATTAACAATTAACCTACAGTGTCAAACATAGGCCTACTAAATCAATAGTAACAATTAATGAAATTACAATGAAAGAGACAGCATTCCTAGGCTCCCAATATTAGTGATAGGAGAGCTTGAAGTGCAGAGCAGACAGACAGATGTGCCTAATCCATTACACAGCTTAGGCAACACAGGATTAATTTTGGGCTGTTTAGTATGCCCATACGGAAGAGGTGAATAGCGAGACAATCATATTCTGTACTCATACAGAATGTTGCGATGCATCCTTCCTTGACCAGTCCGGTAGGTTGGATTTGATAGCTTCTTTCCGATGGCTATCCTTAGATCTCTTGTTGAAAAAAAGTTATGGTTTATTTAACAACGCTCGCAACTGCACAGGTTATATCAGCGTCGCCGGTGTACCGGAATTTTTTTTATCATATATATATATATATATATATATATATATATATATATATATATATTCTGGTGTAGTTAAGGCCATCAGGCCTTCTCTTCCACACCACCAGAAATATAAATACAATAACAGCAATAAAAAGAAAAAAAAACACTATAAACAAAGTAAAGTCACACAAAAATATACACAGGTTGCAGTCACACAAACTTTAAATGAGTGAATTTTGTCCCGCAGTAGATTTTTACATGCCAGTAAATCTACTGACATGAGCCTGTCGCATTTAAACACACTTAAATTCCACCGAACTGGGCCGGGATCGAACTCGCAACCTTGAACACAGAAGGTCAGCGGTATACAGACTACGGTACCCAGGCCGACTCCCTTGTTGAGATCGGCTATAAATAATCACGTACTCTTCTATGGGTATTGGAAGAGCTCTGGTGTAAAGAACTGCGGATGGATAACATTGCATGATGTTTCTCTTTCTTTCCTAGTTCATTAGATGTTTCGTTACCGGCTATGCCGCAATGAGGAAGTATTCACTGTAGAGCCACTTCCTTGTTAAGAACTTGCCGTGATTTTATTACCCTTCTACATTCCAGAACATCATGAGTAGACTTCGTTGTATTGCCACACGCAGCATGCAATCAGGTTGCCGGTGTACGGTAGTATAAAGGAGGTGAACGACCCCCCGGTCGCGTAGTATAAGCAGTTCATGTTGAGAGATGTGACCGGTCCAAATAGGTAGAGAAGTTACAGCTAATGTATACCTATGTAAGCACTTGTTTTTGCATTACTGTGGTTGGAATAATCAAAGCTTAACATTTTTCCAGTGCAGACAAGAATTCAATCAAACATACTACAATGAGAGTATTGCTGTTCCAAATAATTGTCCCTGGAATACCCTCACCCCCCGCAGCCAGTCTTGCCCCGTTTGGGAACGTGGTTGGATGCTGTTAATTAGTATGCAGAACATTACAGCAAAATAATGGAGGTAATTTATGCATTTGATAGCACAGACAATTCCGCTGTTGCAGCTATAAAATCATTGCCTTCTGAACAGGTATTGGAAGATATTCTGTTCATTGATTCTAATTTTAAAATCGTGTCCAAAAGCATTATTCTGTTAGAATCGTCTAAACTGCAACTCTCAGAAGCCCTTAATATAGTGGATAAAGTATCACAAACCGTTATCCAAAATAACAATTCACTAATTTCAGAAAAAGTGAAATGTGAGTTGAGAAACATTATTGCTAAAAATTCTGCCTATTCACAACCTTCGTATTATAAATGATGTACTATCAGGTCATGACAAGACGTCTGAAGTTGGTGTACTAAAAAGTAGTAACTTTCCGTTCTTCAAATATGCACGTATTATATCGAGTGATGTTGAACGTACATTTCACAATATAAAAACTGTTTAAGTGACCATCGGAGGAGGTTACTTTGCAGTCGGTCAAAATGTACGTAACTCTTCACTGCAATGCACATATTCAAGAATGATGTGAGTATCTTACATTAAATTTTAAGAGTTAATATATCTCACTATAAAATAATTGTGTATTTACATGTTTAGACATTTCCTACTTCAATGATCATTCATTATATTTCTTCAATGCAGGATACAGGTTTTATTGTAACCGCAGTATACTGCTCAGTGTTTACATCAGAGGCATACTCAATCCTTTACACCCCCCCCCCCTTCTCATACAGTCTATACTGCGTGCGAAGTAAACCTGGCGATTCTCGTGGCAATTCCAAGAAGTCTAATCATGAGTATATGTAAACTTCATATAATTTGCAATTGCTGATATTTCTGCCTGGGAATCATTAAGGATGACAACATTTAAACAAAATTATGTGTGCATATTTAGTCAACAGTCCATATGCTGCTTGGAATCTCACGACATCAATAAAGCATCACTGATGAGACAGCTAAGTCAGAAGATAATGGCGTAGGATAGCGAGATGAAGTAGATCTACATACATTAAACTCTTCATCAAAAGGGGCATGATTACATCTCAGTGACACTTTGTTGGCATCATTACCTTTATTAGTTGGTATATTTTATATTTATAATTTTTTAGGTTTATTATATATTCCTTTATTGGTAAATAATTTTTATATTAATAATTTATTTTATTTGTGTATAATTAGGTAGGCTGCGAAGAGATTACAGAAAAACACCAGTTCCAGTAAGGTCATTCTCTTCCAATTGTGGGACTAGTTCCTTCATGGTTATTTTTGTATTATTGATCGTGGAAGCAAAGGCGCCATCTAATATTACCGACAAATGGTAACATGTCTGGACCACATGTAAACATGGGTATAATGTAAAGTCAGACTGGTGTAACGAGCCTCACTCCTTTAATGGCATGCATGCGATTGTCGGTGACTGTGGTTTCCAGACTGAACTCTGCAAATAACAGAGTCTCTTTGTGCGGACTATCGAACTCTAACAAACTTAATATTTAATCGTGATCCGCCGGATGGAATATCTAACAGGTGGGCGTTGTAAGGAACCGCAGGGAGAAACCATCAAAGCGCTCAAAAATGCTGATTTGTGTGTTCGAGTCGTGATTAACACCGACGTGTGCAAGCAAACCAGGAGGAAAATTACACTGCCTGGCTCGCAATCATGAATGTGCACGAAAATATAAAGTCCGATAGTTTACTTTTGTCTCTAGGATAAACTTATACGGACTGGAAAGTGTAGCAAATGCGCAATTACGTTCAATATAACACAATCATTCAAAAAAATGATTTAACCAGATGAATGTAAGCTACTCGTACTATTCACATTACAGATGCATTCCCGACACTCGCTGAGCTTTGTCTGCTTATCTGAGGAGCCAAGTTTTTAGGAGTTAGAAAGTTACAAAAAAGTGTAATAAAAGAAGGCCAATATTAAAGCAATACATTAATAGTTTAAAATAATTTTCATATTCATTCATAATATTTTGTTTTCCATATCGTACATTAACACTTCCCAATAGCAATGGAATAAAAGGTAACAACTGTTTAAGAAAACAATTTAGTACATATTGTTAGTAATAAAAATATCGTACATATTTTCACCCATTTACAGTATTTTGGAATCTGATAAATGTGATTAATTGTTAACATATTTAAAGTTTTTTTCTTTATGTTTACTTTCAATGCAATAATCTGTTTTTTTTTAATTATATTATATTCTGCTTCGACTTATTTATTATAAAGAAAGTAACTGAAATTAGTTGCGATTTTTAATTCACACAAAGATGAGTTAGTACTTTTTTTTTTCTTTCTGCGAGGTCGAGAGGGGAACATCCCTGTGCACCGCGACCCGAGGTCTATTGTGCGCCTCTGGGATGAGTTGCAAGCCCACTGAACGCACCCACGCCGAACCGAATTAACCGCTAACACACTAACGACCAGCCCCGTCATCCCTCCAAGTCCGTGTACGATTCCACCCCAACAGCCTCCCCACATGCCCCCCCTCAAACGATCTGAGGTGTACGCCATCCCTCTCGGAGCCTCAAAGGTCTGAGGTGTAGGCCATCTCTTCCGTCGATAGGGGAATGGGTTCCCCTGCTGGGTCACCAGCTACCACGCTTTGACATATCCAGGGAGGCCGGCCGAGAGCGTCAGCAGCTTCGGAGGACCGCTGCAGGCGCGATCTGAAAACCAAGGAAGACAACCGGAATGATGAGGAAAGGAAGTGGCGAGAATGAGTGGTGTTCCATACGCCTGATAAAGTTACCTGATATTCATCCATAGGAGTGAGGAAAGAACCCCGAAAAACCTCACCCAAGTAACTCGTCCCAAGCGGAGAATCGAACCCCTGCCCGCTGAGTTCGGGAGCAAAGAAGCTATTACGAGAAAACAGAACACCTAGGGGTTTTTGAGTTTTAAAATAATTTTATTAGAAGTACCAGTCTCTTGGAACCTTGTCTTTTACAAAAAATATGATTATACAAATTGAAATATAAATAGATTATATTAAAGAAAACCGATTAATAAGACCGTCAAAGGT
Organism: Periplaneta americana; assembly: GCF_040183065.1. NCBI lineage: Eukaryota > Metazoa > Arthropoda > Insecta > Blattodea > Blattidae > Periplaneta > Periplaneta americana. The sequence goes on along the minus strand of NC_091118.1, from coordinate 127,252,632 downwards.
GAAGGTATTTGTTTGAAGTTATGTTATGTCTCTTAGTAAAGCGTTGGCATGAAGAAGTAGCTTATTTCTGTGTGTAGTCTGTAGATTTGAATATGAGCAACCAGGAAGGGTATGTGAAACACCTAGGGGACAAAAAGTGGAACAAGCCACCTTACGTCTGCATGAAGAATTACGTCATCATACTCAGCATCTGACATATTAAAAATATTTATGAACAATCAACGACGAGTAGAAGACGATCTGATGTAATTCACCACATAAGTTACAATTTTCATGACATGATAGAACTTCAAAACCTTTGTACATAAAACTTCCTGGTGGATAATAGGATGAGAAAGAAATTTGGGAAATGATTCATCGTTAGCACAAAGAGATACAAATCCATTCTTTCTACCAGTCATAGACGGCGCCTCATCTGTTGTTATAGCAACAAGCTTTGAAAGTAGTAAGTTACTGTCTTTGACATACTTCTCTCCTTCTCTCCTGGTACGTCCATGAGTGGCAATAGTTTAACAAACGCTTCCTTTACTCTAAAATCATTCTAACAAATGCACACAATTAAGCAATGTCAGACATATCACTACTTTCATCAAACTGGAGTGAAAAATATTCACACGATTGCAAATCCTGATGTAATTGAGATTCCAAATTATTAGAAATCTCTTCAACCCGCCTAGCAACAGTTTGGTGAGACAACTGAAGTCATTTGATGGAAGATATAAGTGCAGATTTATCTTTGTAACAATCGAACAGAGATTCAGCGGCATTTATCATTGCTTCTTTTACAACTTCCCCATCATTGAAAGTTTTTTTTTTTTTTTTTTTCCTTTTAGCTAGACGTTAACAGACTTTGTAAGAAGCTATTGTCACGTTAATAATATGTGTTTGCTGAGCAGGCATCGTAAACACACATTGTTGCAAAGTTAATTAGATTTTAGGTCTTTCACTTTGTGTTTTCTTAATTCAGAATTCACAGGAAATTCACTATTAAAGTTTTTTTTTTTTTTTAATTAGCCATTATTACTTTTTTTTAAGAATAGACACGCTAGCATTACACAATAAACACACAGGTTTTCCTCTGCTTTCAAAACATTACTGGTCCTCTCATTCACTGTTAAAGCTATAATTTATTTGTCTTTTAGCCATATTAAGAAGAGTAATTTTTGAAATATTACTAATTAACGGCTGAATTATTTAAACAGTAATGGAAAAAACACTGATAACACGTTGAATATTCAACTTATCACAACACAAAACACAATAATATTGAACAAGCACTCACAACGTACTTCACAAACTCACAAGTAATACTGAATTAGAGATGGGGAAAAAATAATGTAACAGTTATTTTGGAACAGTTCCTTGTTTGGAACTGTTCTAAAAAGTAACAGCACCTTGGAATACTACGTTCCAAAATAACAGTGTTGTTCTGAGCTAGTACGAAATATTTGCGGTTACAAAATACTCGTTTCACTTTGGAACTACATTATGACAATGCCTGTTCCACAGAACGGAATATGTTAGACACTATTGGAAGCAGTGACCTATCTTTTGGAAAACAGTGGGTGGGCTCAAACATTTGAGGTATAAGTTAAATAAATCTCATAACACGACAAATTATTGGGTGGGCTCGGATCCCACCATAGACTTACTAAATAACCGCTAGACCGCTCACTGGCGCTAGTGTCATGTTCCCAAATTGAACAGTCTACGAGTGGCCATTTGTTGGTAGAGCTGAATAAGTATGGTTCTTTCGTGTGCTGCTTTTTATTGCAGCAATGCACACGGATGTAACGATAAAGAAGGAAGGAATGTTATATTTCACTGGTTAGTTAATCCTTAATTTCTACGACGATTTTTTCTCCATATTGTGTTACAGAAGACTAACTATTGTACTTGCCATGTGACTCTTTATGCTTCAGGTTTCCTCTGAGTAAAGATTCCCTTAACCGAAAGTGGATAGGTGCAATCTGCAGAGAGAATTTCTACCCTACACTGAATCATTCAGTGTGTTCAACTCATTTCGAAGATAGTAATTACCTTTCAAACTACGTTATTATACACTGTTATTGTCCTTCACTCACTCTATATACTGTAATTCAGTTTCTTCAAACAGCTATTGTTTCAGTTCATACATGAATAATAAAATAAAATTATTCACAGATTGTCCTTCACTCACTCTATATACTGTAATTCAGTTTCTTCAAACAGCTATTGTTTCAGTTCATACATGAATAATAAAATAAAATTATTCACAGAACTTAAACATACAGAAACTGCATAAATTATAAAAAAAATATATTTTTTAATATAACTGATTGAAAGTAATTCCTGTCTTATTTACGGATTAATGAAACATTTTCTTATGCTATTGCTGCTGCTGCTGCTGCTACTGCTATTATTACTACTACTATTCCTGCTACTGCTGCTACTACTTTTTTGACTTCATACAGCAGTTTAACCTACAGATTGAATTAAAAAGTTGACATATTAATTTTTTTATTAACCGTGGTTATGAATGTTCACATTCAGAGTTCCTATGAAAATGATGCAAGTCTGAACACAGTACCTATGTCTGACAGCTAGGGTTGTCGGGTATTCAAATTTAGGCGGGATTCTCCCAATTTCCTGATTGAGTCCCGATTAATGGGAGTCGGGATTGACAAAAATCCCGATTTTACAGATATTAATCTTGAACATATTTAAACAAATTAGTCTGTATTTCCTATTATCCGATATTTTTATTTGTATAATGACTCAAATGGTAACATTGTAAACACAGAGATAACCTGCGGATATTTAGTAAGTCTATGAGGTAGCTCAGCTGATTGCCGTAAGGCAACTAAACTCGCAAAATAATACTTCGTCTAGTTTTACCGCATTGTTGATTATTCCGTTCCGGTCCCTAGTCGCTGTTCTCGCAATTAGTAAACATTGTGTATTTCAAGTGCGTTGACTGGCAAGAAAGATAGCGTTTTGATATCGTACTTTACACTAATAACAGAGACATACAATTGCTGCGTTTTATAGTTTTAGTGAACTATGTTTAAACATGGATTCATCATCAGATAGTGAAACTGTTGCAGTACCGGTTCCAAAATTAATTTATTAGCAAATTGTTAAAACATAGGCTATTCGCGGTTAGTAAAAGAAAAAATTATTGTAGTGTTCACTGTACTGTGTGTCCTTCGTATTTTAGTGTTTCTCACGGAGGCGAATAGGCCTATTACATTAAAAAGCACGTGAACACTGTGCAGAAAACTGCTATAAATCTTATGATAGGCTAAATTGTTGACAAGTCTAATGTCTTAGGTTAGCTTCTGATATCCCGACTTCCATCGCAGGAAATCTAGCAACTCTGCTGACAGTAGGGACACGGTATTAAAGGTATCGCAAAGAAAGTATTGTTCCTTTAAACAAAAACATTTAGCTTTCGGATACGCAATACAACACGTATTCAAATAGCGGTTTCGAAATCCTGCGCGTTTTCTACCTAAGAAATGGCGGCTTTCTGCTGCTTCAATTCATGGGAACATATTTCTCACTTCTCCGCTACGGCGCGGTAGGGGCTCGGATCCCACGAGCCCGTATAAGTTGGCGCCACTGTTTGAAAGCAGAATTGGGAATCTTTTCGTCGTACAGAAATAAATGTTGGAAAGTAAAGTAAAAGATAAATAATAAAGATACGAAGATCCTCTTTAAAAAATGTACACATTATCTTGAAACTGATGTTATTGAGTGTAGGATTCTATCAAATAACATAATGCCTGTTTTATAGTAACTACATTGTAAATGCTATCAAGGGAGATGAAAATATATGTTATGTATTATTTATAAATATTTTACACTTTGTTTCATTACCAATTTTTGAAATTAAACTGAAGTCTGTTGAAATATGACTATTGTTGAAGTTCGTTTATTTAAAAAATACAACGGTAAATTTCCGTATTTCATTACAATGAGATTGTTACTCTTCATGATGATATTAATATGAATTTTAGCACGGCGAAATGATTATAGCTTTTATTTACTAATTTTTGGAGAAATCGAACACTATTGTGACCTTCAGCTAAGCAGAATAGGAAGAATAGGTTAGGTTTTATTTACCATTGGGATCCACTTCGATTTCGTGACCAATTTACAAATAATTTAAAATTACATTACATTTCCTGCTTCGAACAAACCTGATCTACGAATTCAATTTAGCGTTAGAAAAGATTTCTTTCCCACGAATTAACATCCCGACTCATTATGACATACTGCATTACATGGCATACAGGCACGTATGTGATCATTTAGCGTCCTAAACACCACTGTTACATTACATACTAGTCTTAAGTACGTACATGTTCCTAAATACCACTGTTACAATACGTACTAGTCGTGCGTGGCTCTTCCAGTGAGCTCTATGCTCACTGGCCTGTTCCAAAACATCATTGTTACATTACGTACTACCTGTTATACAAAATACTTGCAGTTCCAAAATACTTGCTGTTACAAAATACTCGATGTTATGAAACTGCATTATGACAACGCGTTGCTTACGCGTCTCGTAAGCAACGATGACAACACCTGTTCCACAGAACGGAATATCTTTGGCACTGCTGTTTTGTCAATTTAGCGATTTTGTCACTAGATCTGACTACTTTTAACAATTTCCAGGGACAAAATCAATACCAACTTTTAATCCTGAACTGTCGTCGTGCATAAATATAACGTAACTGGTATCGTGATGTCAATACTGTCTGTATAACTCCTAAATTTTCTCATGGCCTTCGACCTATACTTTTACCCTTTTTACCCAATTGTTTGCATAAGCTACTTTGATTAAAGGGTTTTAACATGAACAAATTGTATCATACGCTTCACAGAATGATTGAACTGAATTTAGGGACTTCACTCTGGAGGAGTTTCGTGCATTCCTGGTGTGTTTTATTTTGGTCCAGTTTCCAAATTTTTATATATATATATATATATATATATATATATATATATATATATATATATATATATATATATGTAGTAAATAATAAAATTAATATAAAAGGAAAAATGTTAGTCATTTGCTGTAACTTGTCTGTGATCTTAATTCAGATGAAATTATTAATGCCATATTGTGTTCTGGTAAAATATTAGGGGAGGTAATCTATGGAGAATCCTTTGCCTCACCTCGCGTAATATGGTATTGCTGTCACGATTTATCGACGCTAAATAACACAATAGTTGATACAGCGTCGTTAAATAACCAACTAAAAATCAGTATACAGAGGTGTAGGTTACATTTATGTCGCATAGTGCATTTTCTCCTAACATATTCACGTCATCCGCATAGACAAGAAGCTGATGTAACCCGTTCAATTCCAAACCCTGCCTGTTATTCTGAACTTTCCTAATGGCATATTCTAAAGCGAAGTTAAAAAGTAAAGATGATAGTGCATCTGCCTGCTTTAGCCCGCAGTGAATTGGAAAAGCATCAGATAGAAACGGACCTATACGGACTCTGCTGTATGTTTCACTGAGACACATTTTAATTAATCGAACTTGTTTCTTGGGAATACCAAATTCAATAAGAATATCATATAATACTTTCCTCTTAACCGAGTCATATGCCTTTTTGAAATCTATGAATAACTGATGTACTGCACCCTTATACTCCCATTTTTTTCTTCATTATCTGTGGAATACAAAAAATCTGATCAATAGTCGATCTATTACGCCTAAAACCACACTGATGATCACCAATAATTTCATCTACGTACGGAGTTAAACTTCTCAAAAGAATATTGGACAAAATTTTGTACGACGTCAACAAAAGTGATATTCCTCGAAAGTTACCACAGTTGGTTTTGTCCCCCTTCTTAAAAATAGGTACACTTATGCACTCCTTCCATTGTTCTGGTACAATTTCCTTTTTCCAAATAGCAAGTATAAGTTCATAAATTTCGCTATATAATGCACTTCCACCCTGTTGTATTAATTCTGCTGGAATTTGATCGATACCTGGAGACTTGTACTTTTTCAGATTTTCTATCGCAATTTCGACTTCTGAAAGCGTGGGTTCGGGTATAAATGGCTCAGCAGTTTGTATTTGAATTTCGTCCCTATCATTTCTATTTGGCCTATGTACATTTAGTAGTTGCGCAAAATAGTTGTTCCATCTGTTTAGGATTGCTGGAGAGTCTGCAAGCAAGTCACCATTTTCATCCTTGATCACGTTTATCCTTGGCTGATATCCGTTCTTAAATTCCTTTATACCCTTATATAAATCTCGAATGCTTTATTCTTACTATTTGTTTCTACCTCATTCAGTTTTTCCTTCAAGTAACCTCTCTTTTTATTCCTAAGTATACGACTTGCTTCCCGTCTTTCATTGAAACAATTATCTCTCTTCTCCTCAACTGGATCCTGTAAGAATTTCAATTTTGCCTGTTTCCTTCTTTCTACTACCATGCAACAATGTTCATCAAACCACGGTTTCTTTTTCTTAGTTTCATAATAACCTATGCTCTGCTCAGCTGCAATTTTGATACTATCTCTGATATTTTCCCACACGCTGTTAACATCTAATTCTTTCTCAACTTCGTCGGAACTTTCTAAAGTGGCAAACCTATTCGAAATTGCGAATTGATAATTTTGCTTAGTTTCCTCGTCCTTTAATTTCAAAATATTGAATTTAGTAATATTAACTTGTTCCTCTACTCGCTTGGCTACTGATAGTCTTTCTCTTAATTCTCCAATTACCAAATAATGGTCAGAATTACAGTCTGCACCCCTGAAAGTTCGAATGGCTACTATATATATATATATATATATATATATATATATATAATGTATGTATGTAAAGACCCTGAGGAGAGGGATTCGATCCGGTTCTGTGGATCGAACTTCGGCGTATATAATATATGGTGGTACTGTTATTTGGAACCTAGTATTTTCATGGTACTGGAACAGTTGGAACTGTTACGAGAAAATAACTTTTCCCATCTCTATACTGAATGTTCGGCTGAGTGCAAGGAACTTGGAAATCAACACTGTTTTCCACTCTTATTGTATGACAGTTGTAAATCTTGCGTTTTTTGTTTGCGGCACTGCTTTGTTGGGATTAAAGAAACTTTGAGAAAATGCGCATATTCGGTTTCCCCATTGTCGTCTTGGCAAATTTCTATTACGGTAGGGAAGTTTATGGTACTGCAATTATGTGAATGTCTAGAAAGCTGGTTTGTTTGACGGAATAAAAATGTCGCTGGAACAAATTTCCTGGGCTTGAGAACGGCGCTTTTAAATTGAAATAATAAAATAGGTATCACACAAATAAAGGAATGTGTAAGCAATGGCATACTTCACGGAAATACTGTGAAAACATTTAATGTGTAACGCTGAACTTAAACCTTTATTAAAATTAACTTAGAAAGCATGATGGAATATTCAGATTGTCAATTTCTATAAATGAATACAATATAATATTTTATTACTCAGTCAATGACAAATCAATGTAAAAATGATTTATTTTATAGTCATTAAGTTTATATACATGAATTACAAAGAACGTTTTCGCCTATTCAGGCATCCTCAGGCAGAGTTATATAATATCTCAATGTCACATACGTAGCTATTGGTGGTGAGTACTATTTGAATTGATAATGTACAAGCCATCTCCATTATAAAATGTAATATTACAGATAGTAAACTTAATAATGTTAAAATGTTAAAAACCATTTAGTAATTAAACTTCATAATATGTGGAACTCTTATTCAGTCCAATGAGTGGTGAATATCTGAAATGTACAAAAATATAATAGAAATGGGAATTTCAAATGTAAATGTAATCGAATTGGATATTTAAAAGTACTCACGTCGTTTAAAATGTGACAACTGCACAGTTAGCAACTATATGGATTACTATAACATCCTGTGTTTTATGTAAATTATCTGTAATGAAATAATAATTAATATCAAATTTAGTAGAATTTGAAAAAAACTGGAGGGCTAAATGTGGAGGTACTTACGTAGGTGAGACGACCTGCTGCTATTAGGACTGTAACTGGTATGATGTGAGGGAAGTGTATATTCGTGTAAACAACTACGCGGAAGAATACTGCGTGGTGACGGGGTTAGAGGTTGTATAGGGGATTTCGGATTTGGGTTAAATTTTCATTAAGAATGCTGTTCTCTATTTGAATCTGTTTAGCAATGTAATATTCTTCTGCAGAATTTATCAATTTAGTTTCTATTCCTGATTTTAATATTTTTAAGGTTTCATTTGCTGGGCCTAATTCATGTCCAGTATCTATTAGATGAGATGCATATGTAGATTTCTTACGATTATGTTTGAAGTCAGAAATGTGTTCATTATATCTAATTTTGAAATTTCTTTTGGTTTGTCCTATATATTTTTCTTTACATGTAAAACATTCCAATCTGTAAATACCATTATTGTGAAGTTTGTTAATTTCTTGAAGTCTATTATTTAAATTGTTATTGAGTTTATTAGTTGGTTTGTGCGCTATGGAAATATTTTCTTTTTTAAAAAAGTTAGCTAATTTGCTAGATATATATTTATTATATGTTAAACTAAAGTATTTTTTGTTGGTCTTGTTTTGTTTTGTTAATGTAGATATATTACTTAGTTCTTTTTTCCTTTTATTCTTGTTTATTCATTTTTTAATCAAATTAGTACTATAGCCATTTTCGTTGGCTATTTGTATTATTTTATTATATTCTTTCTTGTAATTTGTTTTACTTAGTGGAAATTGTATTAATCTATTAACCATGTAATTGAAGTTACTTAATTTATGTGCAGTAGGATGTTCTGAATTTGTGGGGATGCTATGGTTAGTAATTCCAGGTTTTCTGTAAATATTAAATTCTAATTTATTTTTATGTTTTTTTTTATCGTAATGTCTAAAAAATGAATCATATTATTAACTTCAATTTCTTGTCTGAATTTTAAGTTATTATGCAAATTATTGAAAGATTCTAATATTTGTTTATTGATTTGTTGGCTTTCATAAATTATTAAAGTATCATCTACGTATCTATTGTAAAATGTAATATTGTGTGTTTTTAGAATATTATTGACTTCTTTATCTTCAATATCTTGAATAAATGTTGCCCATAGCTAATCCTTTTTGTTGTGTATATATTTTATTATTGAACAGGAAATAATTCTGTTTGGTTACTATGTGTAGTAGTTTAATTATTTTCTCTATTGTGGATTTTTGTATATTGTTTTTAGTAGTTTTTTCTCTATTATGTCAAGAGTTTCTTTTATGGGAATATTAGTATATAAATTTTCAATATCTAATGATAACATTTTAGTATTTTTTGTAATCTTGAAATTTTGAAGTTTATTAATCAATTGATTTGAATTTTTTGTTGTGTATAAATGTTGTAATTTCAAAGCAGATTTTAGAAAACGTTGGAGAAATTTGCATATTTTATAATTTGGAGAATTTATACAATTAACTACTGGTCTCATTGTTATTGGGTTTTTATGTGTCTTGGGTAAAGTTTTCATAGATGGAATTTTTGGATTTCGGTTAATATATTTAAAGATTTCATTAGGTGGGATAATATCTGGCATTGTTTTCAAAACGGTTCTAATTTCTTTTTGATAAATATCTGTGGGATCATTTTTAATTTCTATAATTTGATTTTTCTCAAAAAATTCTAAAGTTTTTTTTCAATATTGTTGTTTATCTAAAATTACTACAGCATTGGATTTATCGGCTTTGACTTGGACCAAATTATTATCATTAAATTTTTTCTGTAAGTTATTTAATTTTCGTTTTATTTGTTTGGCTTTTTTGAATTGTTTTTTGGTTTTGGAACTGTTTTTGTAATCTTTTATTAATTTTGCGGTTTGATGTCTGAGAAAATCTTTGTTTGGGTGAGCACAGTTTTGTATTATGGTTTCAGTTCTACGTATTCAGTAAATGGCGATTGGCCCACTATGGTTCTGAAACCTTCAAATAACTTAAATTAAATTAAATTATATTATATTATATAAAAATTGTGTTGATAAAGGATGTACTCCGATAAGTAAGTTTTAATTTGTTATGGGGGCTCTTGAATCTCAGGAGGAACAACTTTTACAACAGCGCAACATAATCTGCTTGGCTCATTACCCAATTTTTTTGCATCGCATTTAATGCATATGTATTTTATGTATTTTAACAGGATTCAATTGAGCATAGTTAAAATTTGGATTATAAAATAATGGAATACTAAGCTAACATACTATTACTGCGTACTAAATCAAAACACTCTCTGAGATTAGAATGAATGTGTACATAAACATTATTTTAAGAAATACAGGAAACGAATATACAGAATAGCCTATCAAATTTTCTGTGAATAAGGGGCTATTTTAATCTTACCTGTCCTCAATTCACTCAGAAGTTACTCTAATAACATTATATCATTATGTCCATCTAGGGAAACTACACTTTCCAATAGTGAAATAATATTTAATTATACAAATCGGTTAATTTAGCTTCCAATATTATTTCATACAAACACAGAAACATTCTCTGTAGGCTATCTTTCATAGCTTTCGATTGTTGCTGTCCAAGGCCCCTTATAGACGAAGTCATTTGTTTTTCATTTCATTACACGTCCTTAGATGGCAGTTATTTTAATTTTAAAACTCATTTATCTCATTAAATATCAATCCTATCAAAATGTTTCAAAGAATAAAACTTAACGGAAATGAAGTGTAAAGAAACTTTTGTTATGTAACATTTTCCACAAAAATCAATAATAAGCGAGATATTTCGATTTATTTAATTCAGGCCTCCTTATAACCTCCCTTTTAAATACAGTGTTTTGAATGCCATATAGCCTAAAATCTAAGTTACAGCGAACTTAATTTATATTCCAATTTTCATCGAAATCCGTTCAGCCATTATCGCGTGAAAAGGTAACAAACATACAGACAGACAGACAAAAATTTCAAAAAAAGCGATTTTCGGTTTCAGGGTGGTTAATTATATATGTTAGGACCAATTATTTTTGGAAAATCGAAAATTAGCAGAAAAATTTCGGCTACAGATTTATTATTAGTATAGATTATATTGGATTTTCTTACATTGTATCATATTCAATTCGTTGTCAATGCCTATTTCATTCGTAAAGGAAGATTACAATTTGTTATAAATATGATTGAAGCCATCTAGTGTCAACTAATTAACTACACTTTCCTTTTAAATAATTTATTGATCGATCAGAGCATTTAGCGCTATACAGATCATTTCTAAATAAAATTTAAATACAATACATGACACTGAATTGAGGGCAGCTTAGATTGGGCTCCTCAATGAACAAAAATAATTGTTAATAAATAATTATTTACATAGGTTGGTGTGATGATAAATTTTGATTATAATATGAGGTCCATTGGAAGTCGGCTCTTGATTCTGGTGGGAAATGTGGATTTCCTTCCGAGAGAGTAGTGGATCGCGCCTGGAACATTTTCTAGGTTGTTATAGAACTTCTTAGCTTGTGAATGAATAAATTGTTTGATTGTGTCAATACCAGTTTCTCTGTGTAGTTGGCTGTTACGGACAAACCAAGGAGAATTGAGTGAAATTCGTAGGACTTTATTTTGAAATGACTGGATGTGTTTAATTTCACTTATTGCAGCTCCTCCCCAGACAGGACAGGCATAAAGCAGTAGAGGTCGTAATAAAGATCTGTAAAGTAGCATGCAGTTTTGTAGCTTTAGAGATGATTTCTTATTGAGAAGCGGATATAATTTAGTGAGTCTTGAGTAGGCCAATTGAAGTTTGTAGTTGATGTGATATTTCCATGATAGACGGCGATCTAAGTGCACTCCAAGATATTTTACAGCTTCATCCTTTGATTTCCACGGTATCACGTTGGTGGAAAGATTTATGCATGGAGGATTAGCAGGATGACACAAAGTAAATATCATTGCTTTGCATTGTAGTTCAATGCAATGCGCCAATTTTCAAGCCAAGGGCATATGATGTTTAAGGCTTCCTGAAGGTGATTTGAGGCCTTGAATGACAGAAAGAACGGAACAAATTTATTGGTCATGCTTGATTATGAGAAATTTTAATAATTAGGCCTATTGATTATTTCTGAGTTTAATAATAATAATAATAATGCTATGGTTAGGTTTCTCAGAAATCTAAACCAAAAAACCGGAACACTTTCGAAATTTATGGCGGAAATATGGAACAAAAAAGTATTTAGGCCTATGCTAAATGAAACCAGGGAGCACATTTTTGGTAGGCAGGCCTACATATTATATACGTATTGAAGTACCAGTGAACTTAATAATAAAACAATGAAAGAAAATAATATGTCAACACTCACCAAAAGTTACACCTGGCTACTGGTGCTTTGCGTTGACTCTCTATCATTTCCATTGCTGCAATACTTCTCCGATGAGTGAATCTTCTCAAGAAGTTTGTTATATTTGGAGATCAACTCATGAAATTCCGAACAAAAAACATTTCTGTAATGTGTACTTAAAAATGCAGGATGGTGCGGGCTGCACAACCTAGTCCATATATTTGTCTACACAGCATTTCTTGTAATTTATAATACAAATAGTTTTTTCCTTGTTTTGTTTAGACCACCAAAATTGGTGTTTGTGTTGTCAGCAGATATTCCTATTATTTTATCTGAAATACCATGTCTGTCAACAATTTTCATGATATGTTCAACCAGAATATCTGAAGTTTCTCCAGGAATATTACTAAATTTCAGTATTTCATTTTGATTTCAAAATTGGGAGTTTTGCAATACCTAACAATAACAGGCGCCACTTTTTGTCAATATGGTTTGAAGTGTCAATTGACAATACACAAGAAGTCGAACTTTCTAATTCCTGTATTATTTCCTTCTCGACATGTGGTGTTAAAGCATTTACCGCTACAGCTTTACATTTCGTCTGACAAGTAAACTTCTTAGCCATAATTTTTTTCAGTAGATTTCAATGGACTTGAAGAAACTCTGGTTATGTTTTATTGTGTGAAACACAAAAGTGGCTTAATCCCTTTTCTTGGCTACCTATAGATTAGTACTTAAAAATTGTAGTTAGTACCTGGTTTCAGCATTTCACCGATTCTGCATTTTTATGCTTACTTTTAACATGGTTCACAGTATCTGACCTACATCCGTGACTGATGCTAAACACTGATCTGCATATGGTACATTCCACTTTAGAGTTAATTTGACCAAATTATTTGAACTTTGCACTTTTAAATTGCCTGTAAAATTTTACTTTCTCTTAGACATGGTGAGAGAGTGTGAAAACTAGTATAAACAAAAACGCTACAATGTTTTCACTATGCACACACCGTCACTGATAAATGATCCAGCAGTGTCGGTTTAAACAGAAAAAATACACATCACACGTAGGATGATTATGGATGGGAATCTATTAAAATTTAAAACGTCTCTGTGGCGCGTTCTGGATTGTGGAGGAACTAGCTCCAAAGAGGCCAAACAGAATGACGCTCACATGAGACGCGTTCAAATGCAGCCAAACTGCAACGTGATTGGCTAACTGGCAGCCGCTACCGGAAGTGACAAAGCGAGTCACAGAAGTAATAATTATTAGGAATAACCAAAGACATATTGTGTACTATACTCATTGCCAAAGAGCATCAGAGAGAAGAGAATTTGAACCTATTGAATGTCAACGATTAGCAAATGCGGGAAATTTTAAATATCACATAAGCAATATTACCTTATGTTTTCGAGGAAACTCGGGACATTTAACATCCTGAATACATTCTTTCGGGACAGGGGAACAGATTTTGAAAAATCGCGACAATCCCGGGTAAACCGGGACGTCTGGGAGCCCTAGCTATGTTGTACGTCATTGATTTGTATGAAAACGTAACAATCAGTTTCCATTTTCTTATAGTAGTAGTGGTAGTAGTAGTGGTAGTGGTAGTGGTATTGGTAGTGGTGGTTGTAGTAGTGGTGGTTGTAGTGGTAGTAGATAATAAATCTTTGAATGCAAATCAAGCTTTCAGGTATAACTCCCTGTAAAGTTGATTTGAATAATTTCGAGGGAAAAATTGTTCCGGGGCCGGGTATCGAACCCGGGACCTTTTGGTTAAACGTACCAACGCTCTTCCAACTCAGCTACCCGGGAACTGTAGCAGTTTGGTTGCATTTGCAGTTCCCGGGTAGCTCAGTTGGGAGAGCGTTGGTACGTTTAACCAAAAGGTCCTGAGTTCGATACCCGGCCCCGGAACAATTTTTCCCTCGAAATTATTCAATCTTTGAATGTGTCGAGTAGTCTTTTTGCAGTATGTTGGCATATAAATAAGGTCCGTGGCGATGAGTAGTATCGTTTAACAATTTCATTGCAACAAGAGTGAAGACGCCACTAATTACTAATCCTTTGAAAATATGATAATGATATGATCTATCTTCGTTTCGATAACGAATTCACTGAAGACGTCAATTTTCAATTTTTTTCATTAACTGTTACTTTGTATTTTAATACTTCCATAATCTAGTAACCTATCACACGGGACATAATTAACATGTGAAATATCGGCAACGACATAGGAGTGATGAAATGAAATCAACAATATTCTAGCGATAGATGGCTGTGATTAATTGAAATTAAACAGAACCTTACACACCACTGTTGAATTTTCCACAACAAATTATCATTCTCATTTTCAGTGTCACCATTATTATTACAGTTATCAGATTCACATTTATCATCATAAATGACGTAATTATTATGAGTACCGCTGTCATAATCGCCATGTATGTACATTGTAATCACCGCTCATTATCACTACCAACATAATTATCATCACTAATCCAATCATTATTCATCACTATAATTATCGAAGTCCATAATCATTATTGTCAATAATTTTCATTAATGCCATATTCATTTTACAGATGTTATCCTGGTCGCTGTTTTGTAATTCTTTCCCATGTAAATCAGAGTGTTTGTCCATTTATGGCAGAAGTAACTAATGTTCTCGTAAGAGAGATACTCGTCCACTGAGCAACCTCAAATGTGAAAGACCAGGATTTGATTTCGGGTTTCCTCCCCTGGCAATTTGTCTTCACTAAGGCTACGGAGAGCTCTTCCTACTCCGCCCATTCCAGATGCTATTCCCAAGAGACCAGAGGGAACGGGACTGTCGTTAGCGGGGCGCCACTACTGTAGTGAGGCTTTCCCTAGCGGGGGCGCTCGGAACTTCATTTGTTCACTCACCAAAGAACAAGAAGCAATGTTACGACCAACGGCTTTCTACACCCAAAAACGTGTTCAGGTGGGATTCATTGTGGACAAAGACTGTGTTGAGTGACAACAAACTTTGCACCATTTTCCGAGAATAGAAAGTCTGTTTTCTTACAGAGAAACTGTCAACTAAATGAACTACCAATGGGCCAGTGATGGGCCTACATACTGTGCTGCGTTTCCAATTTCTCGATTATTTCAGCTATTAAATGTAACAGAGACAATAAGTATACAACAATTGTAACTTATTTTCTATTTAAGTACAAAGGCGTACTGTTCATTGATTAATCAAATTAGAACAATTATAATTTAATGACATTTTTTAAAGCAAATACTTTAGAAATTTTCTGGTTATTCGTCTCGTTCTTATTTTTTTTGTGCAGTATCATGTAGGCCTACATAATGAACTAATTATGAAGCGCTTTAGGGTACGTACACGTTGGAGCAACGATAAACGATAAAAGAAACGACCTAGCGACGCTTTGGTATTATAAAAGAATCAAGTGTTCATATCGGAGCGACGAGGACGCGGGAAGTGAACATTTTGATTTATCAGTAGAAGATATTCTATACACCCACTTAATGAAAGATATATAGGAAATATCGGCTGCTAGGTTCAAGGTTAATATAACTTAAATACGTACAAAATTGAACTCGTTTTTCATCCCAAAGCTAGTATAAATTCGTTGTGTTGTGATTGGTGCTTGTGATCACATAACGTATCACGAATAAAATATACACAACTGATCAATTTGCCAATATCTATGATAAATAATTTAATATGCCGAAGTAATAATAAATCGATTAATATTCGGATATATTGATAATATTACAGTTGAATATTATGTTAATCAGAGATCATATGAACGACAAGAGCGAAGAAAATGGAATTGTTCTTTTTCGTCACTTTTATCGTTACTCCAATATGCACACCTCAATGACAGTGCATACTTCAATTCTCTCTGATATAGCATCGCTGCTTCTTTTATCGTTTATCATCACTCCAATGTGTACATACCCTTAGACGGATACCGTTATATTTCATACAATCCTAAGAATAACCTCTATAATACTATGCACTGTAGTTCTCTCTATCAATAAATGCTCCACAATTAAATTAAAATTTACACACTTAACTTCATACATGTTAATGGATATTCTATGCATTGACTGTCTCGTAACATAATGGAAGCGGCTATATTATTGTATGTAAATTTGTAAAATAATTCCAATGTGAGGAAAAATAAAAATGAAATGTTAATTAATTATAGGTCACTAGTAATTAGCTTGTTATTATTGACCCTGATCTAGTGAGAAAAATCTTCGATGTCATCACTGCTCACTCCGAAATGTAGAGTTTTAAGGAATTAAATTATTGTTTCGGAAGGGCACACTGGAATTGTATGAGTTCAGGTCAGAAAAGTAAACATTTAATTGTATTCGGGGCTTTCTGAACACACACTCGATTTTCATTCGCGCGATCAGGTATTGTGGCTGGCCAGTGTACAAACCGATTATTTAGTCCTGACAGCTCAGCGACACGAAAGAGGGGAAGTAATAGGAGTAGTGGAGAGAGTTTCGGAGTAGAGATAAGGGCGAGTGGTCGGTAAAGGAATGCAATACAGCTTAACTGTACTGGAAACACAACTCTATACCGCATGCATGACATCCGATCGCTCTGGCTGCAGGCGACAGACTAACCTGAACATCCCTTGGGGTAACTTAATGGATTCGCCTGACTCAGGCGCACATTGTCGGCGACTGTCAGGATTAAATAATCGCACTGTACGCACACAAGTCAAGGAGTCAACTGTGGCAGTTCATTCTAAGTTTTGCATATGGCCATTTCTAAACTGTTACCCAATGCAAACCGAAAAGTTTGTCGATTTCACCTGGGACAATTTTTTGGAGAAATATTCAGGATATTGATCTCAGTACAATGTACACATAAAAGGACTCTGATATCAGTAATTTTCTTAAATTCGTCTTCGGATTACACTGAATAACAAAAACACACTTTCGGCGGATATCTTGGTATCCAACAAGCGTTCTAAGACAACTGAAACATGCCGATTCCAAATATGCAAACCATTTGTCTCTATTACCCACCGTTCTTGAGATATACGACATGAACCATTATGTTTAACAACTCACAGACAGGAGTTTCAGCAGAGCATTTATTGCTACATGGGATACTAGTGAACATGACTCTAGCTAAGAAAATGGTGCAATTGCGCCACATGACACATAAGTATAGTAGTAATATTTCAGTACCACCCTGTAAGTCTTGGAAGTGGTTGTCTGCAGTGATCTTTCTTATTTGTGAACCTATGAACACAACTTCTTTCACTTTCGCGTAACTCAACCCTGAATACTTATTACACAGGTACCGAAAAACATCAGAGTCGTTATCTAGTGTCATCACGACATTCTTCATGAGCCCCAACTGTATATCAAACGGTGACATAACTTTGTCATGCTCAACCCAAGGCAAACGAAGGACGTTTTTACTTCCTGACTGCATTCTATCTCTGATCGGCCAATTCTTCTTTAAGTAATGATTCTTTCTATTTCTGATGTCCCACTCGCAGATGAAGCAGCAGTACTTGGTATACCCTGTTTGCATTCCCATGAGAATAGTGATAACGATCACCATAGATCCGCCAATTGTACTTGCGATAGCGTATTTTTTCAAGAAGTAGCGACATGATTTCGTACGTCTCTTTCAGGTGCTTAGAATATGAAACCAGTACATATCTGTTTATGTTTATAATAATATTACTTAATACCTTCAAACTTGTCTTAGATGAATCTATGAACAGTCACCATGCTTCAATGCTGTGTTCCACCCCAAGGGTCATAAGATCTTGAACGTCCGTGCAGTAGCAAATAGTGTCACTCATTGCAAAGAACTTTACAAGTTTTTTGTGTCTGTGCCGAATGTCTGAAGTCATTATACCCGGTGCAAGGAAATTAAATTCTTTACGACGTGAACCGAGCAGTTCAGCTTGGCTTTTTGTTAGTGCTAGGTCGCATACAAGATCGCAAAGCTCAAATGAATATCTTCTCCAGGTTGTTAGTAGTCAGAGTCTGAGTCATTGGTAGGTGATGAAAGAGGACTTTCTTCTTGCGTTTCTTCATTAACTGTGTATTTTGCTGGTGCTGTTGTATTGGACAAGTGACGGGATCATGTGGAATTGGTATAGAAACTGAAGGAACATCTGGATACTTTACAAATCCACGAGTTTTGTAGGAGATTCCGATGACATTAATTCCCAAAAAGAAATAACACTCTGTCGTGTGGTTGCTTCACTCACGCCATATCATAGGAACTCCAAATGCCAGATGGCTGTTGTTCTTCGCCTTCCTTATCCAACCGCACAAGTTGCATGCACAGGTCAAACAGTTGAACTGTTGTGCCCACGACTTACCACTATCCACTTTTTGAATCAAAGTATAGTTCATATGTTTTCCTAAGAAACAGCGTAAAAGTCTCCCGATGGAATTTGTCTGTTACATAGCCGCACACGTATCAAAACACATTTGGTGAAGTTCTACATCATCTGGAAAAACGACAAAAAAAATCGACGAACCGTGTTCCATGTGAAAATAAAATTTCGTCGATAATTTCAAAACCTGACGCGATAGCGCAAAACGGTTTTCGGATTTGAAATCAGCATGAAATACTACATTACAAACAGTAAACATCGTGTCAGATATCTACCGCTTGTTTATCAGTGTTATCGTTCCTAAACCTCAACCAAGTAGAAGATTGCTTCACCGACGATATAATGGCCATAAACCCAAATGACAGACGAGTGAATGATTTTTGTCATTTTATTTTATTAAATTACACCATGCATGACAGTACGTATCTACCAATCTTATGGGCCGAATTCTCCTCGTCTTCAATGCGTACAACTAACGCATGTGAATCTTTCCATTCCCATTTGAACAGTTTGTTTTACTCTTCCCATACAAATATTTACCACTTACTAGATACTTTAAGTGGTATTCAAGGAGAAACATAAGTAAAATGTGTTCGAAATCAGACTTGAAACGATCAGAAACCCGCCGAAGAGAAAGTGTAATTTCAAATATAATGATGGAATTACAAAACTGTGAAATAAGGACATTCCAGTTCCTATAAAAAAGTATGTTATCCGTGTTTGCCAAAAACTTAAAATTACATTTTTATCCATAGTAGTTTTACTTAAAATTACATTTTTTTACCATACCAATATATATGTAGCATTTTTGTTTACAGTTTCCAATATAATGATTGAATTACAAATCTGTGAAATAACGACATTTTATATCAATTTAATTTATTAGTCTGAACCAATAATAATTGGGTTTGCCTTGCTACACAGAATAGATTACAATAAAATTTAAAATGAAAAATTATATAAGCAGGTTTCAACAAAAGAGATTAAGACATAAGAAAAAAAATAAAACATAGTACAATTTAAATTGAGTGTACACCATAAAGATGCTGGCGAAATATCGCTACAGAAAATTTTGTTATGGTGCTGACAATGTCATCTTGAAGATCTCTCTTCACCTTGTACTTTTCCCTTCACTTTACAAAGGTTTTCGGAATGGTGACTCTTGCTCCGAAGAAGAGACCGGTAACTGTGATTTTTTCAATGTTGTATTTCGCTGATAGGTACTGAATCGTGGGCTCGTAGATTTTCTTTTTCTCTTCGTTCACTTCAGATGGTTGAGTGACTGTGATTTCAAATCTGATCGTAGGCTTTCTGTTTATTCCTATTTATAGCTATGATATAGATCCTACTATTGCTCCCACCATAAGCAATGCAATGAACTTCCTCGTAAACATATAGATTTTTGGATCGAAGTGCATCTGCGATCATAGAACGTATGGTGTTGTGACGTTTAATTCTGACGTGAGTACTTCTCCCTATGGGCAACTCCCATGTACATGTGGTAAAGTTTCATACTCACTGCAGTGCCTACAGTTGTAGCATTTTTAACTGTACCAGCATCAGTTTCGAGAAGCTGCAACTGACAGTCCTAAGTCTGAAAAATTGGAAGGAAAATGCTATTCCAAAATTTATACCTGCAAACGTGACAGCACACAATTTGAATACCTTTTACTAAACGGTGGCATGCAATTAGTTTTTTTTTATTTTTCGCATGCAATTCAGGTGCGCCGCAATAATTTTGTCAGAAAGAATAGCCGCCATTACATAACATAATCACAATAATATTTTAAAGATTGAATCTGACTTAGGCATATTATGTTCATATAGAAATTCTCTTGTTATATACAGTCAGTAGTCAAAATGCAGAAATATCACCACTTAACATCAATAGCATAATTATAACAAAAGTATAAAACTGAAATCAAACACCTTGTTCTCATAAAATGCAGATATTTTCAACTTTTTAACCGAGAATATAACGCCTTTAGTATTGTTATTGTTGTGTTTATGAATATTAACTTAATGTTATTATTATTATTATTATTATTATTATTATTATTATTATCATTATTATCAATCGTCATTCAAGAATTGATGTAATTGACCCGATTTTGTCTCACTCTTGTGAGAATTTTGAAGCGAGTTGGATATTCGAAAGTAGTAATTATCGTGATGCTTGATCACTGTGCAATAAATCACTCTTTAATATACGCAGATTAAAAGGGAATGACTGGAAAGACAATCTGTCTCTGTGGACTGGACATAAATCTCCAATTCCTTACTTGGAATCGAATTCGGATCCGCTGGAATAATAGACAGTGAATTATAAGGTAAATTTCTAATGACAAGAATTAAAATGAATTTTACACGAAGCTGCATGGGAAATCCTAGGAAAAAAAAAAGAAAAGAAAGAAAGGATCACTATCGTACACTTCTGGAACGAAGAGTTAAAAAAGTTAATTGACAATAAAAAGGATTTCCATTTATAGGCTATTACCTAAATACGCGCTCAGTAGATCAGGCCTATGTAAAATATGATAGGCAGTCGGAAAGATTGTAAAATAGAAATAAGGAAATTAAAAAGGTAAAATTGGGAGGACTGAGAAGGTTAGTAGAATATGACATGGCAAACAAACGAAAGCATACAAAATATTAAGGAACTGAACTGAACTGAACTGAACTGAACTGAGAAGGATGGCTCAGAATGAATGCAATTAATGAAAATATATGGCTGAATTATTATGAAGAACTACGGGCAACAGGAAATAATCATAATTTCCAGAACAATGAATATAATTTTTTAATTGGTTATTTTACGACGATTTTTCAACTGCTATGGTTATATAGCGTCTGAATGAGATGAAGGTGATGTGAGCGAAATGAGTCCAGGGTCCAACGCCGAAAGTTACCCAGCATTTGCTCTTAATGGGTTGAGGGAAAACTCCGGAAAAAACCTCAACCAGGTAACTTGTCCCAACCAGGATTTGAACTCTGGCCCATTCCTTTCACGTTTAGGAATGCTAACCGTTACTCCATAGCGATGGAGTCGAATATAGGCCTGTAGGGCACTATCACCATGGACGATTTAAAAGAAGCTGTAAAAACTGCCAGAACAAAACAGCCAGAACAGTGAAGCTCTCGGTCCAGATGACATCAATAAAGACTTAATAAGTATACCCTCAAAAATTGAATGTACAAGTTTTTAAACTTTGTAAGTATTTGTTGGAAACATGGATATTCACTACAAGAATGATAAGCAACTCTAATTATCCCACTATTTAAAAATGAAATAGGCCTAGGACAAAATGTGCAAATGATCGGGGAAGAAATCTTTAAATACTTGATAAAAGGTATTAGGCCTATATTCTATAATAATTATTAATTACAAACCGGTTACCTGTCACAGCGGAAAAATACTATTGGACAAGCCCATGGATCCGGTTTCCTGTGGCATCCCAAAAATTGATGTAACTTTACCTTCAGAATCAGTCATCATTTTCTTGGAAATTATTATCAACTAGTATCTAATCATCATCAGAAATTGATGGTACACTTCCTACAAATTCTCAAGTTTATATATGTCGTACATCTCTTTACTCATATCGAAAATATATTGTATATATTTTTCTTGCAGCAGCGTGTCTGCAACTTGATTTGTCGCGCGGGGTCATCATTCCCAAATTATATCAAATGACATCGATCACACGTGCGAAGTTATTATTAGATAATACTAACGAAAGTGTGGTGCAAGATGTTCTAAGAAGATAAGAACGTACTGTCCAAATTTCACGAGAGGAACCCTACGAGGATTGTATGGTCCTTGCGGGGTAAGAGGAGAGTAAGCCAGTAACTCAGCGTTCTTGAAGGAGCAGATGGATGGGAGTGGTTCATTGGCCGGCTGGGACAAACAAGGCTCAGTCAATGGCCTTCAGTGTCGGGGATAGGTTATAAGAGTGGGGGAAAACTCGCATTCCTTGCTCGGATCTTCTCGTGAAATGCGGATTATAAGCACGTCTGTTGTTAAGACATTACTCATGGGTCTCTCAGAACCATGCGCGACTAATGGAAGGACTTTTTTATTGAACCAATAGCAAGATATAGTTTAATAAGCAAAACGAAGATGTTTGACAAGAATTAAACACGCCAAATATCACAGAAACAATAAGAGAATATAGGAATAGATGCAATGACCACATACACAGGGTGTTTCCGAGGTGATGTTACAAACTTTCAGGGATGATGGCGAAGAGCACATGTATCAATTTGAGATTAGGAACCATGGTCCGGAAATGACTGAGTCTAAAGTTATAAGCAAAAATAGTTGTGTGGAAATGGAATTGTAATTTCGCACCACGTGCCCTCCTACCCTTAACTTTTGGAACAGTCGTGGAAAAATGGTATGGGGCCGGATGTCTCCTACGTGGGTACCTGGCCCGATACAATCTGTGAGATTGTCTACTGTTCCCATTGGCTCATCCGTATTCGAAAATCAGGTCTGCTTATTCCGCTCTCGTGTACTCCTTCATTTCACTAGGACTGATCGACTGGACACTGCAACTTGTACACATACACTGCTGTCTACAGACGTGCATATCAGGACCGACCATGTCCGTTACACATTACGCTATCTGCATTGCTTTAGTGTAGTTTCCTGTACCCATCCCTCAGACAGCGCAGTGAATGGAATACTGTAAGTAGACAACGTAAACAACGTCAGATGAATATAGTATATGTAAGATGTACAGATAAATAAGGTGTACAGAGGAATAAAATTATTTAATTTCCACAGAACTATTTTGCTTGTAACTTTCGACTCGGTCATTTCCGGACCGCGGTTCCTTATCTCAAATTGATACACGTGCCCTTCGACATCATCCCTAAAAGTTTGTAACACCACCTCGGAAACATCCTGTATAGGATGGATCTAACCCGCATTCGAAATAAATTGTTTTACTACAGGGACATCATTTTATTTTTACTTCAACTTTTATTGTACCTGAGTTTTTGAATGTACTTCACTCCCACCCCTTCTCCACGCAGAACCAAGGCCGCAGTACTGAGTTAGTGATTATAGTACGTTTCAGAAATATGTTCGCTTTCTCCAGTGACGAAAACTACCAATATTGAATCATATTTTCGCACAGGTACTGTCGTCCGTTTGCCTACGTCGCATCCCGATTTCTTCCACCTGCTTCTGCTCGCTCCACTGTAAAGACTAGTGGCTGGGCTTTCTTAGCTCTTTTCTGAAAACATTAATTTCTGTTAGGAATTAATTGGACGTCTACGTAATATTATGCAACTATTTAAAATAACTTAAATAAAAGGGCCTCGTTAAGTAATTAACTATCACGTGGTCCCCCCCCCTTCTATGATCCTGCGACATAACCACTTGGACGGACAGTAGATAGCATGTCTGAGTAATTTTATCTGTGCGGGCGGGCAGAAGTGAAGACCCAATTTACAGTACGTAAAGTACTCTTTTATAGAGTAGGTACAGAATTATTTCAATATGAGTTACTAAATATGAAGGACGAAACTGGTAATTGGAATTAGATGCAATAATCTACAGTGCGATAATAGGCACAAAAGAACTGAAGCCTGTATCAAAATGAACGGCCACCATTTTCAAAAATGTGTTTAAATATCCATATTATGATTATTTTTCATTTTAACTTCATTCTCTATATTGTACACTAATGTGCTGTAGACAGTATAATATACACTGCATAATGAATACGTTCGCATGGATAACTCAGTTCGTGAGTAAAAACACGTATTGTTAACACTGTACTGTATTTTGATTAAACAAAACCTAATGAAAATTATCACACTGAAAATCGCGATATTTCCTATTTTACGTAAATGGATGAACTACTTTTCTTCCCTCCTGTACCTAGTAAAGTGAGTTGTTTGTATTTTACGCCAGTATCATCGAACTCCAGTCGTGGAAGGAGGTAGCAAACGGTGTTTCCGGGTCTCAATCATTAATCCAAAGGTATAGCCAGGTTAATATTCAAAATGTTAGTAAAAATAAAATGATGTCCCTGTATAAACCGTTACGAAAACGCTGATTCGGACACCCTAGAAAACTTCGTAAATAGGAAGTTTAAATTTCTGTGAAGAGGAAAGAGGCAAAAAAGAATAAACTGTATCGCAGGCCTACACGATGAAGTATAGGCATTGACCAAGAATGTATATCGTGCTCACGACACATAATGGATCCGTGTAGATGGTGTATTTTACTGCGTTAAATGTCTTGTACGAATATATATCGTGTAGGAAGGATAGGAGACCCGCGGCAGGCCGGCCCGCAGCGCATAATTTAATTATGACGCATTTGCTAGCGAAAACCTTCTGCGAGTTGCCACAACCCCGCAAGTGATGAAGAGGGCGCTGGCACATTATGTAATAACGCCGAGCTCTGTGGGCATGAACTCACAAGAAAAGTTCGGATGTCTGAGAGAAGAAACATCCTACGTCCTCATCCCATAACAGTTTAAACTCGACTCTGCTTTTATGAAAGCCCCATGATACACACGGCAGTTGCAAGACTCCAAGAAATGGATGAGCATTGCATCACTTTTCTCAAACAATCTCATATGCAGCGTTCTACTGTGAGCCTTTCTAAGGACATTTTTTTCATACTAGTACAGGATGATTCAAAATATTTTCCGCAAGTAATATAGTTGGATGGAGTAGTACTAGTATAGTAAGTTATTTTACGACGATTTATCAACATCTTAGGTTATTTAGCGTCTGAATGAGGTGAAGGTGATAATGCCGGTGAAATGAGTTCGAGGTCCAACACCGAAAGTTACCCAGCATTTGCTCATATTGGGTTGCTGGAAAACCTCGGAAAAAACCTCAACCAGGTAACTTGCCCCGACCGGGAATCGAACCCGGGCCACCTGGTTTCGCGGCTAGACGCGCTAACCGTTACTCCTCAGTTGTGGACTGGTTGGATGGATGTGGGAAGTATTGGTATAGATAACATAAAATCGGTGACTACAACTCGGGTACATAATTACGAGGCGAAATAAGAAATTAGTGTTCCTACACAAAATAAAAATCAAATGCTTACTCAGACTATCAAAAATAAAAACAGTAGCTTTTCATAACATTACATTGTCTATATAGTAATTGATTTAAATTTTCAGCATTTTTCTTAATAGTAGGAATTTAAAATCATTGGCTAAGATGAAACTGCCTACTGAAGGTTACACTGGAAGGAATAGTAAACAGAAAAAAAGGTCGGGACACAAGAAGATATGAAATGATAAACAACATTAACATGTTCTAACTACGAAAAGTTAGTTTTGAGTAAATGCAAGATAAACATTTCAAAGTCATATGAAAACTTAGGATTACCAAGTATCAATATTAGTTCTGCATATGCACTTGAACTTAGAGATACAACAGTTTTACATTTTAATGGAAAATTAAATAAAAATTACAAACCTACCTGTAACTCAAAATTAAATTTTTTGAGTTGCGACAGTATTATTCTAGAGGTGCGATATATGGATTTTATATGGACCCTAAGAGGAATGCGGAAAAGAAGGAAGTTTCGATAAAGCAGGGTTTGTAGTGAAGGACCTGGTAGAAAACGATGAATTAATGCATTAATTAAGTTGGTGCTTTAATGAAACAAGAATTGTTATATTACAGTTTGAGGGTCACTTATGTATTTAGAAAATGAATTAAACTGATATGCAGAAGGACTACAGTGACACAGTGTCAGCACGATTCCTAGCCTCCAATGTAACACAGGACATTACTTTGGCAACGATCACACATGCATCTGCTAGATGAATTCGAACCCACGTCTTTGTCCTTCACCCAACGTTAAGGAAACTCATCTACACCGTTGCATACAAGGTACGGAAATTATGTGCTCTTAGAAAAAGAATGGATCGTCGGAGTCTATGCTATTTTCGTAATTTCAATAACGTGCTAGCAGAGCACTTCGTAGACGGAGGTTTAAATTCAGCAGTTGACTAAAAAGACCGATACTCTTCATCCTTCAGTCATCAGCTATGCAAAGACGAAAATAAATAGTTAGCAAAACCCCAAAACATCGTCAAATGCAAACAGTGGTACACAAGGGATATCTTCTGTCTCACTATACAGATTATCAGTTAGGTGTATAGAAACAACATCGATAACGCTTTATGTTGGGCGGGACGGTTTGAAAAATGATCAGTTTACCGACCCGACCAACATACTAAGCATTGGTGTTTTTTCTGTACACTCTGTATACTGAATGAACCGTAAGCAAAGTCATTAATTTCAGGGGATTATTCTTTGAGACATTTGAAACAAAAAAGTTTAATACAATTATTTTGCTCGTTTTTTGCTCCTTTTTGAGATAAAATTGTTTTATATGTAACATTTCATAGCGTGTTTTGGGAAAGCTATGCATTTAATTTCCAATATTCTCTGTCAGTTTAAGAGAGCAATGTATTATGATAATAACTTATTGAAAGAATAATTGTAGTTTTGTCCTTTAAATATGCAGACATTTGATCCGAACAAAGTAATATTGTAAAATGGATGGTGTTATCACTTGACCAAGAGCCAAAAGTCAACTCTGAGTGATTTGCATATACACGAAAGCTTGTGTATAAATTTAAATTTTCTATACAATAAAAAATTTTATAATTATATCAAAATGAAGATGAAGACGTATGTTGTCTTGTGTAGGTATCAAAATGACTAATATCCTTCAAATGTTGCCGTTATTCAAGAGAATGTGGCTTGGTCGTTTGATGCTTTATAATATAGTTAATGCTATTTTTTTGTTTTGCATCATTTGACTAAGAGACAAAAATGCCGTTTGGTCATTTGATGCAATTAAGAAAATATCAGTAGGGTAGGTAATTGGACTACTCTACAAACTCTTTATGTAAAATGCCAATGAAAGAATTAGTTACTCAAAGATTAAACATTCCACATTAAGTATTATACTTATTCTTCAAGGAAATTTGACTATAGACACAATTTTACGATAAAATTAAATAAAAACCCCATGTTTTCAGCATTAAAACTTTCTTGCACAATAAGCATTAAAATATATTATATTTCAAACAAAAATGAATATGGAAACACCGTAATTATTTAAACTTCAAGGAAATTATGAAATTTGTAGTATTTAGTATACTAATAATAACGTACGAAAGTTAAATTTGGAATGAAAAAAATTTCAGTCATAACATTCATTGATACAAAAATAATATGTAAATCAAGAATCTTCAGAATCACTGCACAGATAGAATGATTTTGCGCCGTTTGCAAGCTTCATGAGGGAGTGCAAGCCATGAAGTTCTCTTTTGAAATAGATTTTCCTCTGCGTCAAAAGCGAGTAAGTAGGTCATGTAGAATTGGTGCATTTTCATTTTGAATCCATGAACTAGCTGTAGATTTCTCCATAGCTTGTTCTGCATTGAACTGAGTTTTGAAGAATATGCTGTATGGTTTGTTCTTCTTTAGTTCTATTTCTTTAACTTATAGCCAGTTTAATTTTTCATTGTTTGTTCCTCCTTTTCTACTTACAACATGCTTCTGCAGAGAAACTTTAGTATGGAAATCGATCCTGGTCATTCCTTGAATAACTAATGGAGTTTTCTTTACCCAGCATTTCCTCTTAATGGGTTGAGGAAAACTCCTGTTAAAAACCTCAACCAAGATTTGAATCCGGGCCCGCAGTCACTATTAATCGGGAGGGAACTATGGACTGGAAGAGTGATTTTCTGTCTAATCTTTTCAGTGGTTGGATACTGCTCCAAAACTGCTTTGAAAATTAAAACAACTTTGAAATTCCTGTTTTGGTCTACACAATAATTTCTTTGACTGCGAGAATATTTTCCATAAATTCTTATAATTAATGAAAAAGCGTCGAACTTCACTCACTTTAAGTACCTGCCACCTCGCTAGTAGAATAATACATTCAGAGCGAGATACATATGGCTCCATTATTCTTTTTACATGTTTACTGTATTTAAATACTTTTTTACTATTGAGATCTCGATAATCCAAACTAGGGTTACTGGTACTAAAATGGTGAAACGTTGCAGAAACAACGAAGCTTGAAAGTAACTTCAATAAACGAGCAGTATAGACGGAAACATGCTGCGCGAAAATCGACAATAAAATTAGCATCATATGACTAAGCGACTGCAAATTGTCGCGTGTTCATCTGATGCGAAATTCAGACGTAGGAAAAGGTCGTTAGTCACTTGATGCAAATCTTAATCATTACGATTACTGAATTGGCCTTTGGTCAAAACTAATTTTCCGTCGTATTATGTTGACATACAAAAGCAGGAACAATTTTTATAAAGAATTTAATCTTTCAACCAGTAGATGGAGCAATAATCCAAAAAAAAAAAAAAAAAAAAAAAAAAATTGGCACTTGGTCAATTGATGCATAACACCATCCAAATTTCTTTGCAGAAAGAAAAGCTCAATCATTGGCTTTCCCAAAACACTCTATGGTATGTTTCATATAAAACAGTTTTTATGTCGGAAAGGAAGCAAAAACGAGCAAAACTGTATTAAACTTTTTTGTTCGAGATATCTCAAAGAATAATCCCCTTGAATTAACGTTACTTGGGGTTCACCCTGTATAGTAGCTTACACATATTTTCTTCACTCAGCTGCGATATGTAAATTGCGAAGTTCTCATGGATGGAGAAAGTTTTGAACCTTGTGATATCGTTAATGAAGTGGATAATGTAATTTCAAATTACTCTAAACCAAGACTGCTAATGACTTTATTGTCCAGTGCAACACATTAGTAAGCAACCAACAAACCTCCCACATGTAGCGGCTTGATGAAGAGGTAATCACCGAAAAGATTTTTCAGTGAAATGTTCGTCATAGCAAGGCATATTGCAATATAGAAATTGTCTCGTGTTATATTTTATTCTATGTTGTCTCAAAAGACAAAATGATTATACAACCAATGAGTTTTGGTACTTGTTAATATCTAGACTTGGTGCATGATGCTAAAAAATAACATGAAACAAGTCAAAGTTATCAAGCTTTAAAATCCGTCCCACGGCATGACGCGTCCTCAGGTTGCGGATAGAGGAGACGACCTCCGGATGTGTAGCTGCGAATATATTGAATAAGCAGTCGCGGAAAGCCGATGAGGGGTGGTCCTCCAGCTTGGGGGTTGGGCGAGGGGCTAAAACCTATCACTATAAAAATAGCTTGTTACGAATTCACACAATAAGCCTCGGAATTACACAACACAGAACTGCACGCATTGTATTCTTCACCTGATATAATTAGGAACATTAAATCCAGACGTTTGAGATGGGGAGGGCATGTAGCACGTATGGGCGAATCCAGAAATGCATATAGAGTGTTAGTTGGAACACCTTTGGGGAGGACGAGACGTAGATGGGAGGGTAATATTAAAATGGATTTGAGGGAGACTGGATTAATCTTGCTCAGGATAGGGACCGATAGCGGGCTTATGTGAGGGCGACAATGAACCTCTGGGTTCCTTAAAAGCCATAAGTAAGTAAGTACAACTGTATTTACTGGCTATCTTAGAATCTTGAAATAATCCTACACAATCAGCTGACATTTAATGCAATTATTTAGACGAAAATAGTTACTAGGTAATAACCAAATTATACACATGATATTAATTTCCTAAAGGCAGGAGTTTTGGATCCGCCTCGATTCAAAAATCGAAAAATCGAAAGAGGAGAATTGGGAGGACAAATTTAAAAGGTACGCAAACGCGTCCTTGCAAGGGGTTGGGGGCTGTACGAAACTAAATATGTGAGCTCCAAGCCTGTTGGCCACTAGTCTCACTCCGGGTTACGCTGCTCCACTGAAGGAGCTCTAGAAAAGTTTGATTCAAATTTTCGATTCAAAGTGGAACATGGGACTTTTATGTGAAAATCGGGACATGTACCGCCAAACCGGGACATCTGGCAACCCTGATTACGGGATAGTTGACTTCTCAATAGAATGACTGTTCAGCAGAAACTATAGCCTTTACCACCATTCCCACTACATCTGTTGCTCACTGTCCCATTTAATCGGTATTCATGTATCGAAACGCATATTATAGTTTGTTTTGAGAGCCTGTTGTATATAACGGCTACAATTCTCATAACACGGGTTTCCATAGTTATTTCGTAGAAGAGAGAAATCAGCTATAGATTTCTTAATTCTTCCACTTATAACATACTACGCATGCTCAGTAAGCTTGGAAACTTCATGTGGCCCAAATTTTGTTTCTCTACATCCCCATAAATCTTAGCAGATTCACGTTGCTGAGATTACTTACTGGTATATCGCTATACTGATGGCTTTGCATAATGTCTTTGTGGAGCTATGGGTGTTTTAATGAAGTGTTCTAGGAATAGATGCCGCCACACGTCGTCTCATCCTGAATTTGTTGAACATCGAACTTGTGTTTATATTGCCTTGTGGAGATTGTTTTTGCTGCTGCTTTGACTGAAGAACTGGAGAATTAATACTGTTCCATACGCACTAAAAATCTTTACTACATTGCGATACATATTGCTTTTAAAGTGCTGTGATATTTGCTTTTTTGTTATGCCATAATACAAAGTACACACAACTGTTGGCAGCTCAGTTTGAGAAATAGTGCGATAGAAATTACAGAGTCAACAACAATGGAAAATTACGTGCCATCGGACTAGTCTATTGTTGTACAGGAAACTGGACTATTATTTCATGAGGGTTAATATTAAACGTATAATTGAATATAAGTTATAAAAATAAAGTAAAATGTTTAATGTAAATGTATTTTTAAAAATCCATTGTTTATTCCTTTATTTAATGACACTCCAATAAGTACAAAGTTATTCAGTGTATATGGAATTGATGACAGAGAGTATTTGGCAAGGTGAAGCCGAGAATTGGCCTTATTCGCCTTGGGACAAAACCTCGAAATAATCTGCCCAAACTGGGATCGAACCCGCATCCGAGAGCAGCTTCGAATCAGCAGGCAAAACCGCTGCCGCCTGAGCTATACCGGAGGTACGAAAATCTACGCTCATGGTCTAAATTAGACAAGAAAATGTTCTAACAAATGTACTAAAACAATAAATTTGTCATAAAACGTATAGACTAAAGATAAGCGTTCATTACATCGTATCGCACTCCTCGGACGAATCGCACGCAACGGATATTTTAAGTGGAGTGCGTTCACTGTAACGGCTCTACCTCATCGTCTCATCGGATTCCCTATCAGCTGTTTAAAACATATGACGTACGATATTGACATTCCTGAAAACAGAGGAGTTTTGAGGTTAGGTCTATTAATCACGAGTGTTAGCGAATAAGAATTTATAATTATTTCATGCTTCTTAATTGAAGAGGAAGAAACGAAAGAGTTATTGGTTACATTAATATATGTAAGAAACGACTTGATTACTGTAATGGGAATGCTTCAAATTATATTATTCTTCGCAGTTTTCTACAAACAAAATAAGTTTTCCGTCTGCCATTTTGGCGCGACACTGAACATGGCACAATATAATAGTAACAGTTGAGTAATTAAAACTGATTTATTAAAGAAGGCCATGATGACACGCATCGGAAAAGTTGCTCATCCGAGAAACGTGGACGGATTTACCGAGAGCCGATGCGTGCGATACGATGTAGTGAACGCGGTTACATAACAATTACAGCAAAGATTGTCTTTTTCCGATCCGTGCGATTCATCCGATCGTATTGCACTATACGATTTAGTGAACGCTTATCTTAAGGCAGCTATCTTGGCTTAACGGGCATGAAACACACATTTAATATAAACTCTATTCCCAATTATTATTAACAATAAAACTCGCTCTACATGCCTTGTCTTGTTGCGCCTTTTCTGGCGAGCAGTATATATATTTTTTTTTATCGACGTGACGGCGTTTTGCTCAGAAGTTCGTGGTGGCTGCTTGACAGTCGATTGGCAGTTTCAGCGTGGAAAAGCACCTTACTTAAACGCAAAATGTCAAGTTATTACGCAGAGAATTAGAGTCGCAGTAAGTATGGGTGTCTGATCTGAACAATGCTGCAGAAATAGATTTTCTTATAATATGGCTTCACCAGATTCGCTCTATTCTATTTTAATCACAGCAGGTGGTAAATAGGGATGTCAAGGGATACAATATTATTATTTAAACTTACCCCTTTCTGTGTAATGGTGCATTTCCCAATAGAAATGCCACTTCGTCCCTCGAGTAATAAGAGAAATATGGCGCAGTGCAAATCATTCCGCCCGCTTCCCGTTTTATCGATTATATTTTTATGAGTCTCGCACTATCGTGCGAGTCGTATGTTAAATCGAGTTTACGACCGCGATGGCAACGGGACGTGTTACGGGAAATTTCCCCAAGGGCAATATTCGGGTGCGACTGCTAGGGATTCGAAGGCTGCTACGCTTGATGCCCCGGAGTTCTGTATTTCGCTGCATCATCTGCTGATCGGCATGCGTACAGTCAGTGCGAAACTGTAACCGACTGTTTAGATCGATACTACAAAAAAAAGTGCAATGCGCTTTGCACACAAAAAATTCTACTCATTACGTGCAAACTAACACGAAGATATTCCTCATAGTCAAAAGAAAATAATATATTCTATTGCACACCATAATTATTACAATATGTTTAACATAAATATTATACATAAATCTCTACATGAATGTAATGATACAGAAAGATTAGAAAGTTTAGACTGTAGGCCTGGCAAACTCGTATAGTAAACAGAGCAGTCGGCATATGAATACCCGTGCTACAGCAACTGTAGCGGGAGAAGTTAAGCGGTCTGAAAGCGGCTGTTTCCCAGTCCTGGTTTAGAGCATGATTATATCACATTATGTTATGGATTGTAAAGTTGATGAGCTAAGGAGAAAATATGAATTACAAGTTAAACATCCATTCAGTACATGCTATCTGTTTCTATGAGAAAATGGAATCTGAAATATTAAGAACTGCTGTATTTACTGATGCCAGATTACGTTCTGCAATACACCGTGTTCCGCTTAGAGGAATCGAGAAATAAGTGATAATTTCAAGTGTAAATAATAATTTATTTACATACCTTTTTACATAACTTGTTGTAAAAACTCTCCGAGTTTCGGAGAATGGTCAATGCAACTCGATGTGTGCGTCTCGAGCTACCCCGAAATCATCTAAAAGGTACTCAACCTTCTGCCAAGTGTTCCATAACATTTGTGAAGTGATTAGCGCAGCCGCATTTATAATGCGTTGTCTCAGTTTTTCCAAAGTGTTAACTGTATCACGTTGTTGGTACACAACACTTGTCACAAAGTCCCAGAGGAAGGTCAATGGGCGTCAAGTGGCCAGGCAAGGGTTCTCCTCTTCCGATCAACCTATTGTGAAAGTTTGCATTCAAGAACCCACGCACTGCTCCATAGTAATGGGGTGGAGCCCCATGTTACTAAAAAAAGATTCTGGGAGAAGTTGATCAACAACAAAAGTTCTGCAACATGCCCAGATACACATTCCCTGTGATAGTCTCATCGATGAAGAAGAACGGTCCAATGACGGAATGTTCTATTGAATGGTGCCAGGCTTGTTTCCACGATAAATGTTAGTGCGCATGCGCATGAACTTGCAACTGTTTTTAAACCATTGGTGCATAAACTTTGACAGTTTCTGCATCTTGTGAGTTGTAAATCTAAACAATATCTTCATCTGATTTTAAATGGTGAGCATTTATTTCTCGATCCCTCTAAGCGGGACACGGTGTATTCATTGTCCAACATAGTTGGCTTAGCATGATGTTTTCATAAAAACGGAAGTTTACTTTTTCGGTCTTGAACCGTTTTAAGTAGAATTTCACGGGTTCATCACTTGAGAAGAATGACTATAATGCAGTGATAAATACCTCCAGAAAAAAATGTGTAACGTCTAGCGAAATTCATTAAGTAAGCCTACAACTTATTATGGTACTATTTATGATATGTATTCTGGGAGTTCATGCTCCTTGATATCAAGTAGTGCATTATGGTGTCGCGATTTTAGACGTGGAAGGACAAAATGCGATCTCAAGAAGGATGCAGATCGACCGCAGAATGGGTGTAGTCAAGAAAATATTAATCGTGTGAATGATGTAACCAGGGGAGTTCATCGGATGGCCACCAGCCGTTGACCGTAAGCAACGAGGCCTGATAACTACTTAAGTACCTCACATACAGAATGTTTAATACTCATTATATAAATTATTGTTACTATTATTACTATATTTTATTATTATTATTATTATTATTATTATTATTATTATTATTAATGAAAAATAATAATCATTCTATGTCACACGACGTTACTGGAGCAAATCTGAAATATGGTACAGTATATCATCAGGTGAACAACTAATTTGTGAATCTAATAGTGTAGGTCTATTTCGTATGTGGCACGTAATATTATTAAACCCATAATTGTTATCAAGACAATGTTTCGTTTTTATTGTAATGGCAACTAGAAAGTTCGTATCGTAATTCCGATGTTAAGCTTGGACTGTAAAGCAACGGAATGCATAGCAGCACGGGTGTCAACATTTAACGAAGAATAATCCGGGGGAAAAATAAATGTGTTACACTCTGCTTTTCTATAATTATTTAATAACAGATGAGTTTAATTTTTGGAATGAAACATAATGTTAACATTAGGTAAATAATACAATAATAACTGAATAGCTTACTTTGTTCAGAACCTAAAATAATAATATAAATTAACAATATTCTTCAAACTATTCACAACTGTACGGTACACAGCTCCACAGAATGCCATTATGCATTGTTTATGTGAACATACTGTGTGCTGGGTAACTTTCGGTGCTGGACCCAGGACTCATTTCACCGGCATTATCACCTACGTCTCATTCAGACACTAAATAACCTAAGATGTTGATAAAGCGTCGTAAAATAACCAACTAAAAAAAACATACTATGTGTAACGTCTGTAGCGAGCGGGAGCAAGGCGGGTGATATACTCTTCACTATACTCGACTGAAATCTACTGCTTTGATACGAACTTCATACCTATGGTGATAACATGTTAATAGTATGATGTTACATTATCAGTTCACTTTCTGAAATAGGCTTCAGATATCACAAATAATTTCCTCTCGTTTTCCTCCATTTCTGTTTCAAACTATGTAAAATATTAGCAGAACCTCATATACGTATGTTAGGATATAGTATTTTTACATGAAAGATTTCAATAGAAACATCATGCAGAAATACTTTTGTTTCGGCAAATTTTTAGACTACGTCTCTTAGGCTAATTATAATATACGATTTTATTTAAGAATCGTGTATCATTTTCTACAAGAAATGATTCTTATCAAAGCAATGATCGGAACCTCACTGTCGTAGATGGAGATTCATGTTTTATAATCTACCATTTTGGAAAAAATTGACTTACGCTGCGTGTGCTTGAAATACAGAGCAGGTATTACTTTCTCTTCACAATTCCATACTTCTCCTTACTACTCCCAAAAATCTTACCTATTCTACTATTCGCAGAAGAATTTAAATATATTTGAAGAAAATAAGTCGTAGTCCGCGTACAACACTCATATCCTGCTTGTTACCCGAAGAAAAGTGGAGAAGAGTTACAAGACACCTCCTACGTTAATTTACATAGCCTATTGTACAGCTTTATACACAAAAAATGACCGCTCTCATGTAGCTTGAATTCGTTTAACTCCACTCCGGGCAGCCCCTGGTTAACACGACTAGAGAAAGGATGTTTATTTTGCACCTAATTTACTCCTTGAATATACAGTACATTCGTTATAGATTATTCATAATATTTGATCTTTAAACAGACAAATGTAGCAACAAACAAACAAAATAAAGGAAAAACAGAGCGGAGTAGTGCATAAGAAATACCTTCACGTGTAAACCTAAGCTGTCACGGAATCAACCGGAGTTTCCCAAAAGGAACTCTGCGTATGGCAGCCGGTCATTTTTTGTCTAAGACTGTACATGTAATATATCTTTGAAATAGCTTAGGTTCGAAGACTTGATTAATTATGACCGCATTATGCTTTGTGATTTTGTATCAATTTTTCCTTCTGTTATGTGTGATAGATTAGAATTTAAATATTTGAAGGGGCTAACGTGTTCAACTGGTTTACCATATATGCAAATGTTATCACCGATTCCGTCATCTATAATGCAACCCTACGCTATGAAAACGAGGAATGTGAGTTTACATATGCAGCACTCACCACACGCACTAGAGACGAAGTCGGGGTTTCCATATTGTCCAGTTTTCTGGTACATTGAGCATCATTTGACCGACATCAGGGGTTGTGTGGTGCGACGGAAGGATGAGGGCAGCTGTCGGATTTGGAAGAAGGACGGAAGAAGGAAAATATATGCAGGGCGTGATGGGGGATGAGGAAGCCAATGAATAATTTTCGTCCAGTGGGGCGCAGTAACTGTCCCTTGATGCCGTTATTGTGTTAGATAGTTTTGTACTTTAATACAGTAGGGGTGAAATTGTAAATCGCCCCAATCAGCAAAACCCGAGACATATATAAAGGCTGATGCTCGTGAAATGAGGAAAGATGATAAACAGGTAGAAAAATCGGTGTTAGACCCATTCGAAATTGGTGGTTACCTAAAAGTGTTCCTAGGGGTATGTTTTATTTTTGTGTATTTATTTTATGTAAAATTTATTAATCAGTAAGTACACTTGGACAACTATTTTTCTCATAACTATACATATTACTACCGGTTACACACTTTCCCGAATAGACGGAAAGTAAATTAGAGTTTGAAACTGTATCTAAATGAATGGACAGAATTGCACATCTATGCAAATTTATGCAAATCTAGCTTTCAGGTAAAGCTCCTTGTGAAGCAGACTTGAATAATTTCAAGGGAAAAATTGTTCCGGGACCGGGTATCGATCGCGGGATTTTTGGCTGAACACACCAATGCCATTACCAACTGTGCTACCCAGGAACTTCACCCGACACCGTCTCAATTTTCCCGGTTATATCCACATAACTCGAGTGGGCCGACAAGACGCCAGTAAACCATTCAAATTATTCAGCGGGAAGAATTGTTCGCTGTACTTACTTACTTTGAACATTACTTATCCTGCTCCGTTTTGTAAATCTGTTGTATATCACATTCCTTGATTTTGATTTTTCTAGTAATCATTACAATATTATTCTTTCTGTTCCTTCCTCCCGCTCAATTCCAGAATTTATTAATTTTCGAATTCGAGCTGAAACTCCTGTCATAATACTTACTTACAAATGGCTTTTACGGAACCCTCAGGTTCATTGCCGCCCTCACATAAACCCGCCATCGGTCCCTATCCTGTGCAAGATTAATCCAGTCTCTACCATCATATCCCACATCCATCAAATTCATTTTGATATTATCCTCCCATTTACGTCTCGGCCTCCTCAAAGGTTTTTTCCCTCCAGTCTCCCAACTAACACACTATATGCATTTCTGGATTCGCCCATACGTGCTACATGCCCTGCCCATCTCAAACGTCTGGATTTAATGTTCCTAATTATGTTAGGTGAAGAATACAATGCGTGCAGTTCTGAGTTGTGTAACTTTCTCCATTCTCCTGTAAATTCTCTCAAAGTGAGAGTCCAAGTTTTACAACCATAAAGAACAGCTCTTAATATAACTGTTTTATAAATTCTATCGTTCAGATTTTTTGACAGCAGACTAGATGACAAAAACTTCTCAAGCGAATAATAACAGGCATTTCCAATATTTATTCTGCGTTTAATTTCCTCCCGAGTTTCATGTATATTTGTTACTGTTGCTCCAAGATATTTGAATTTTTCCACCTCGAAGGATAAATCTCCAATTTTTATGTTTCCATTTCGTACAATATTCTGGTCACGAGACATAATCATATACTTTGTATTTTCGGGATTTACTTCCAAACCTATCGCTTTACTTGCTTCAAGTAAAATTTCCGTGTATTCTCTAATCGTTTGTGGATTTTCTCCTAACATTCAACCATGAAATACTAAATTATGTAATAGAATATGAAACAACACACGCTACTGTAAGGTAGAATTGCAATGCCTTATAAATCTACAGTACTTCTATTTTGGTACTTCCTTAAAGTACTAAAACTTTAAATACTTCCTTAAACTTCTTGTTAGGTAAACAGGTATAAGCGAAACAAATTTAATAGTTAAACTTTGACATTAATTAATAACTTGCTGAATTGAAGTTAAAATGTATCTAAAATTTGAACAGGTGACCATCAATACCTATGGTGAAAAGCAAGAAAAGTTGTGTTATTAAGTTGAGTTCCAGAAACGCAAAACTTATTTGTCAGCTCATATGTTCATATGTTAACACTTGCTCCTAGTGCTGGGGCTGGTGTAACCGTGGACGTTTAGGCAGCAAAGATCGGAATATGTCTTGGGGCATGTGCATATGAAAGAACATCAGACATTACATTCTGTATAGAATGAGAATTTTATATATTGAGCATTTAATACACTGAAAATATTTAAATGATAAAATGACATATAAACTAAATAAAAAAAAAACATTCTTCATGTTCCTAAGAACTTGTTGTATTTCATTTCGTTGACTCAAAATGGCAGGAGAATTCATTATGTGAAATGCTGTGCTATGTCGAAAGGTTCAAAATTAGCAATACAAACATATGTTATACTCATGTTTTATACGGTACTTCAGGAATTATATAAAATTTATGATTACAATTTAATCGGTAAGATGCGAAAGGGAAACATTCCACTATCTGGTCATTTCAAACTGAGATACCCATTTTGTTCTTTACACAAGCTCTATAAGTAAAGTAAAGAAAATATTTCTTCATTTTGATCCTGATAAAATCAGCTGTGAAAGTTTTAATGACATACAGAAGGAAAAATTCAAATAAATTTTTTCCTTTCTGCACTCATTAGTCTCTTATGATAACATCATCCGAAATGCAAAGAAGAACGCACCAACCTTTGAAGTTAGATCTGTGCAAGCTCAGCGGATCAGCGTCTTTGGCAATATCATAATATAATATGATGAATGAATTAAGTGGATTTATTGATACACAATAAATTATACATACTCATGTACACAAGATCCTTCGCACGAGCCTGTATAGCCATTCGTGCTATAACTATCGAAGAGTAATATATACTTACAATATCCTTTTCCAGCGATTCAGTTTTTCAGTAGGGCATATAATACCACCAAAGGAAGAACTTAATCTAGTCCTGGCTTAAATTTGTCAAACAAAACTGATATTACTTCATTATTTAAATTCTGAAAACCAGAAAATGGATGTTCTCTTTAAAATATTTTGAATTCTGAAGCAGTGCTGGATGAAAATCATCCTGAAAATGAAATCAATGATCATTAAAAAAAAGTATTTGACACTATAGTAGAGGAATTTTCACTTGTAGCATAGTTTCAGAACTGACTTTCTTAATACATCTTCTTTTTTCTTATTATTTAAAACAAACTTTATTTTGTTTGTACAGTATATTTCCATAATTACGATTTATTCCTTTGGATATTTTGTAACATCGCACAAGCTTCAACACTGTCGATAGGAGTATTTTAGATTTTTCGACTCAAACAATTTTTATTTCTCGGACTGTACCGCAGGAACTGACAGGACAAACCTCAGCGGATCGAGGCCCTGCTTATAAATTGCGTAGAGCGTGCGTGCATTGAAACTGCGGCACGTGTTTTAAAACTGGTGCGGTAACCTCGCGTTATATTTCATCCTCCTGGGAATAAGAAAGGAAATTCATTTCGGACACGTTGTGTTTAATGAAAGCGGCTTCCTAGAGAATTTGTTTCTATTAATTACGGTCGTAGATGCAAAATACATCTGGGACGAGGGATTGCTGTTCCGACATAGGAAGCTTATCACAGGACGCTACAATTACATTATATAGAGTGTTTCAATACTCTGTGTGAACGTTGTATAGTTATAATGTGGAGGTCAGAATGATACTCAAAATATCGAGTGATACTTTTTTATAACATTTTGATATTTCTTAGTCATAGCGAAAATAAGAATATCGATAAAGCAAATTGATAATAATATAAATGTGAACCCATGAAGCATAGTGTTCCGTGGTGAAGAAAATTATTGGTATGAAAAAAATTCGAAATAAGGACAGACGTTGAATAGTATGTCAGCTTCAATTCTGTAGGACAAACATTTTCCCACACATAGAATAACTATCCAAATTAAATACATTTAAGTAATAACATCGTTTGTAAGATATACAGCGTGTCCGGCTTGGACGTGTGTTAAAACAGGAATTTAATATACATCTTGATTACACAACTTTTAAAACTATATCACTTCGCAATATAAGGTATGTATGTACAGTATATATATATTAAAAAAACAACCCTTGTCAAAATTGCTATTTTTCAGAAGAACAATAAAAAATAAAAGAATAACACATGTCAGCTATTTCCGTTCAACTGGTGTTTTATCATTGTGTCTATTGCACTTGACATGGACCGTTTTTGGAGTCTATAAACATTTGAAATAGTAACAAATGTGTCCTTAACCCAATTTCATTAAAAATGACTAGGGCTGTTTTTGTAACAACGTCTTCATATGCTTTCACATGTTGTTGAATAGTTTCGGCCTAAGGGCCATCTTCAGAACTGGGTGGTCTTTGCGCCTTCTGATTCCGTTTCCTGTGGTAGGTGCGTAGTGCAATGTGAAGTCAAATAATGTACATACATACATACGCCTACATACATACATACATACATACATATATACATACATACATACGGTCCACACCTATGGAGTAACGGTTAGCGCGTCTGTCCGCGAAACCAGGTGGCCCAGGTACGATTCCCGGTCGGGACAAGTTACCTGGTTTTTTCCGGGGTTTTCTCTCAACCCAATTTGAGCAAATGCTGGGTAACTTTCGGTGCTGGACCCCGGACTCATTTCACCGGCATTATCACCTTCATCTCATTCAGACGCTAAATAACCTAAGCTGTTGATAAAGCGTCGTAAAAAACCTACTAAAATAAAAATACATACATAAGTGTTCTGCCCATGGAGAGGTTTTTTTACTGCAAACCTAGCATTCTCCAATCTTTTCTATTTTCTGCCTTCCTCATAGTCTCCGCATATGATCCACATATCATACGGTCGTCTATCATCTGTTTTCTTCTGCCCCGAACTCTTGTCCCGTTCACCATTCCTTTCACTGCTTTCTTTAGTAGGCAGTTTATTCTCAGCCAGTGACCCAACCAATTCCTTTTCCTCTTATTGATCAGTTTCAGCATAATTCTTTCTTCACTCACTCTTTCAACACAGCTTCATTTCTTATTCTCTCTGGCCACTTCAAACGCTCCATTCTACTTCATATCCACATTTGAAATGCTTCTATTCGTTTCTCTTCATTTCGTCGTAATGTCCAGGTTTCTGCTCCATACAGTGACACACTCCACACAAAGCACTTCACTAGTATCTTTCTTAGTTCTTCAAATAGTGTGTGTGTTCTGAATTTCAGATGTGGGCTGAGGATTTGATGCGTATCAAATACATTTCTCGGAAATGTGGTCACAGTTTGCAGCTATGACAGCAAAACAATCTACTCGGTTGTTGAGATATGTATCTACATGTCTAGTTTAGAAAAACGATGTTTTAGCCTGTCAGCAAATGGCGTATAATATTTACATTAAAACGGTAAGCCTAATAAATTACAGTATCATATATTAAAAATACAAAATAACACATGAAAATTAATAATGAATATGATCATCAGAAAACACATCGGTAAACCATCTGTGGTGTTGAAACTCTGTGTGCTAGTGTGTTTGAATCTGATTGCCCTGTATTGTCTCAGCGGTGGCCATGCTTCATACTGATCCAGTTGTCAGGAAGCCCGCATTTTTGAGATGTCTAATGTCAAATCTATCTCCCCCGCTACTCGCAATGGTATGTAAGTCCGTTAAAAGGGGAGGTTAAGCAGGATAATAAAGAAAGAAAAGTTTTATCTAATGATATAGTTTCACTATAGGCTAATGAGCAAAAAAAATAATATTTTCATTCAAATTTACAATTATGACCAGACTTTCACTGAATATAAATGTCTATTATGGTGGATGCAATGATTTATAATTAAACGTATCCTAGAATTTGAGTCCAGAATAAACTACAATGATTATACAAATACAACATTATCTGGTAGAAAGTTTGAAATATGTTTCTGAAGATCCAACTTATTTTTTGAAGTGAATTATTCCATATCGTACGTTAGTATTTTTAACATAATTAAACTGTGGACGTCTAAGCTTGCAGCCAGTTTAATGATGAAGAAGAGATGGTTTATTTACTTATTTTCCTTTTAAATTAAAAACTCTGTTAGTTAGAAGTGAATTTATTAAGCAATTCTGGATTTTAATTAGCTTTGGGTAAGAGAAGTGTACTAAATCTGCTTAATTTATACACCCTGGCCGCCTTAAAGCAACACAACTACTTTCCACGAGTTGTAATTGTTTTTATCTCTCGTAATATCGTAAATTACACGTGGTCGATGGTACACACTAAAACACGAATTTCCACTAGAATTCACTTAATACCGAGGTATTCCAGCAATCTGCTAGGCTTACTTAAGGAATCCCACA
The DNA here is from genome assembly GCF_040183065.1 of Periplaneta americana. Taxonomy (NCBI): domain Eukaryota; kingdom Metazoa; phylum Arthropoda; class Insecta; order Blattodea; family Blattidae; genus Periplaneta; species Periplaneta americana. Next base: position 127,209,278 of record NC_091118.1, on the reverse strand, counting down.
ATTCCATTAGCCGTGATAAGTTATTTACGACATTTTAATTTGGTTCTGGTGAATGGTAATTGCATTATATACAGAGGAAAAGGTATGTATGTGATGAAAAGGGGTAACAAAGTTGAGTTTTATTCAACACGTTGTTTACGGCAGGCAATACAAGACTGCTGTAACCAGCGTTTCATTTAAAAGTTAAAAATTCGTTTAATTCAGTATTATCACTAGATTCGTTGTAAAAAAGATTTGAAAGTGATAGATATAGGAAACCACAATAAAAGTGGTACATTTGTACGCAACAGCAACTTTTAGTAATGGTAGTACAGTAGTAATAGTAATGGTAGTGGTAGTGTCAGTAATAGTAATAGCAATAATTTTAGTGGTGGTAATGGTGGTAGTAGTAGTGGTAGTGGTGGTGGTAGTAGTAGTGTTGATGGTAGTAGTAGTAGTAGTGGTAGTGGTAGTGGTGGTGGTAGTAATAGTATTGATGGTGGTAGTAGTAGTAGTAGTAGTATTGATGGTAGTAGTGGTAGTAGTAGTAGTAGTAGTAGTATTATCGAATCGGGATAATAAACGAAAAGATACGTAAGCTCCAGTACATTCAAGAGGTATTGGACTTATTAATAAAAAATTATGTTAGCTCCAAGTCTGTTGGCCACTTGTCTCACTCCGTGAATCATTATTCCTCTTAATGCAACAGCAACTTTTAGTAGTGGTAGTACAGTAGTAATAGTAATGGTAGTGGTAGTGTCAGTAATAGTAATAGCAATAATTTTAGTGGTAGTGGTAATGGTGGTAGTAGTAGTGGTAGTGGTGGTGGTAGTAGTAGTGTTGATGGTAGTAGTAGTAGTAGTAGTAGTGGTAGTGGTGGTGGTAGTAATAGTATTGATGGTGGTAGTAGTAGTAGTAGTATTGATGGTAGTAGTAGTAGTAGTAGTAGTAGTAGTAGTAGTAGTAGTAGTAGTAGTAATATTATCGAATCGGGATAATAAACGAAAAGATACGTAAGCTCCAGTACATTCAAGAGGTATTGGATTTATTAATAAAAAATTATGTTAGCTCCAAGTCTGTTGGCCACTTGTCTCACTCCGTGAATCATTATTCCTCTTAATAAACATGAAACATTTTGGAGGAGAATAACCGGAATTATACTACATTTACTTATTAGGTTAACATGTTAAGGAAGTGGAAGTCGCAGTGCTGTCAAGATTAAGTAGAAGTAGCAGGACCAGGTCCTCTGAAGATATTTGGCTGTCATATAGCGAGTGGTGTGCGTGGCTATCTTCACTAGTCCAAGAAATGAAACCCTGGAACGGAGACCTCAGTGTACTCGGAGTTGGATCGCAGTTGAGAAGAGAAAGCAACGACTCCATGTAGTCATCCTTTGAATTATGTATTGTCTTGTTTCATGCTTTTGAATAACTTACTGGTATTATCATCATAAATGTGAACACCTACAGTATACTCCATGCTTCTTTACTTTGATGTTAACATGTCAGCATCATCTAGAGTAGGCCTACTCACATCTTTTCGTTCTTAAGATAGCTATTGGTGTTTCATTCTGAACATTTTTTATCTTCCACTTAAATCAATCATCATCATCATCATCATCATCATCATCATCATCATCATCATCTACTTCAAGGTATACCGATTCCGGTCCATTCCGACTCAGAGGTCATCTTCCCATCGTAGTCGTGGTCGACCAATAGGCCTACTTCGTTTTCCTTTTGGTTTATATTCATAAAGGCATCTAGCTGGTCTTGATAGTGCCATTCTCTGTATATGTTGGGGCCATTTTTTTATTTTTATTTTCTCGATTATACTATTCAAATCGGTTATATGCATCTTTCCGTACCTGGTCTCTGAAGATATATCCAGCTACATAACGTAAGCATTTCATTTCCGATGTTTCAACCATTCTCTTATTTTTGGTATTCATGGTCAAATTTCCTGATTTATACATTAATTCAGTTAAGTTATTGTCTTGTAGAATTTAATAATATTTCCTTTCTAACATTATTTTTCAATGCAGTTCGGCTATTGCTGCTCGTCTGAGTAATATGAATAAGAATTTTTTTACGTGAGAGGGAGCCAACCTACCGCACAACCCCCAACTTGGAGGACCAGGGTTTGATTTCGGGGTTGTCCTTTCTCTAAACAACTTGCACTTAAATCAGAATTATTGAATTCTTTGCTGAGTTTCTTTTTTATCCTCGTTTCACACGTCTACAGTTTTCAGAAAATTCGATTTTGCAGTTAAATTGTTAGCTTAAACCTGTATTGCCCGCAGGCGAGCACCGCAGCTTTAGGCTTTTTGTGCAACCTTCTAATTTTGGAATGATTGTTGAAGTCCATTAGAATCGCTTCTTCAAGCGCAATATTCGTTGCATGGTGTCATCGTATCGATTCATCCACAGCATCCAGATCCAGTCCAGATCGGTCTGCATCTGTTCGCAATTCATGTGCCTGAATCTGCTGCATCATCAACCAGAACAACATTCCGCCCTCGATTCCACGACTCACCAAGTGCCATCTATTCATAGGAGATACACTCCCCCGATCACCTGCAGTCCGCTTATTAAAGCCCCTGAGGCCGCTCTGGATATGTGCTGCTCCCGCAGACAGATGCCGCCTATAGGGAAATCCTGAAACCACACCCACCATGTCCTCCTGGTCGATCTGCAAACTATTAAGATGATTAATGAAATAATACTAATGAAGATGAAATGAGTCCGAAGTCCAACGCCGAAAGTTACTCAGCAATCCTGATTCTAGTGATTGAGGGAAAACCTCTGAAAAAACCGAACCAGGTAACTTGTCCTGACAATGTCTGGAACGCGGGCCCGCTCGTTGCACGGTGAAGAAGGCTAACCGTTACTCCACAGCAGTGAACTTTTTTTTTGGCTCCTTACTCAAGATTTTTTATTTCTATTACTTTATTACCATACAAATTATTTCAGGAACATTAGTAATTTAATGAGCTGCACATTCTCGTTACTAACTCAGAAGTTAACTTATTCGGATTTATTTCCATTGCGCCAGCAATTAACTGTAATTTCTTTTCCACCACCATCATCAGCAGCAGCAGCAGCATCATCCAAAATCGTTTTCATTATCACTGAATTCATATTAAGTTATTATTTATTTAGAATTATTAATATTATTTTATTACATAATATTAATATTATTTCGTGGCTTAGTTGAAAGATCATTGGCTGATGATGACTGAGGATTCGGGTTGGAATCTTGGTGATAACTGAGTCGTATTTGTGGTGAACAAAGTAAAAGCTTCTCAGGGTTTTCGGGGATTTCTTTCCGCCATCATTGTACCGGCAGTCTTCATTCATTGCAATATATAATTTTAATAATATTAATCGTAAACATTGCGGTTTAATGTGAGTAGTATTTACTGGCGTACTGAATGTATCAGTCCGAAGAGGCACAGTACCGGTACTCTTTCTGAGCAATTGAAAGCCTCTCTAATGGGAGTGTACTGGAACCTTTAGACGTGCATGCTGATTCGACAGATGGCAACGCAAAGCTGGGTCACGATATTTACAAAAGCGCGACCGCTGCAAAAATAATTCCCAGTATAGAGCGTTTAGCTACAATAAGATCACTAGTGACTGCATTACTAACCTTCGAGCCCATTCTCCATACCAAAGGAAGGGAAAAGAATTGGCTTTAATTATTTAATTTATTTATAATTGAGCCGCACACAACCTTCAGTTCGTTTGATATTATTTCAAAATATTAAAAAAATGGTCATATTGATTTCCCCTGAGGCTGGTTATAAACTCGGAGCTTAATCTAGTGATGGGCGATAGTCGATAGTAGGCTACTGTCGATACCATCGATAGTTATAACTTCAACTATCAAAACTTTTGACAGTCAAATTGTTTCCAATATTATCGATAGTTCTGATGACTATCGACAGTATCGACAAATGGAAAGATCATTCATAATATTATAAGAGTTTTAAACTGGAGCTGGGCAGCACGATTATTTTCCGACGATTCAGTCACACATTACGAATCGTTTGTAACGATTCATTCACGGTTTGTTCAGAATTCATTCCAGTTTATGATTCCAAGTATTCTTTTAATCGTAAATGAACGACTCACACGATTCTTCATGATGGCAGAGTAAGCCTGGAAAGGATACAGTCCCTTTATAATGATAGTTCAGACATTGGATTGTCTTTTTCTGATTGGCTGGAACTAATTTCCATGACCTCCAATAATCTACAAAATTATGGAAGATAGTTATTCTCAATCACAATTTATAAACTCGACCTTACTATCAAGTACAGTTTTTGCATTACATTCCTATTTAACTATTGTGCAAATTTCAGGCACGCACTCATTATTTTTAATATTCAACTACGTAAGTCCAGTATTTTGTTTCCTCCTATCCGTTCCTTTTACCACACACTATTCACTCACAACTAACAATAAGTAATTTGGTCAGAAAGTATCTGTATTCACTGGGATCTTCAGTTCCTCGGAAAGACTGTTATCCAAAACTTAAAACTTAATGAAAGGCGAAACCGTCTGCATCCCAATAAAGAGAAAATGCTTATTTTAATGATAAATGTACACTAATCTTGGAGCAATGGTCACATGTTAAACAACATTGTAATGATGGCTAATGTTGGAACTTTAAGGACAAATTATAATATTGTGTTTTATTAATATGTAATTCAGATTAAATTCAGTAGGGGGAAAGGTACAATTATTGGCAGGGTTAAGGATGATATTTTAGTCAATTAAAAACTGAGTAGATATTTTAAGTTCAATCGTAAAAATGAAACTTCTACGGGAAAAAGGGATATTTTTTTACATATATTCACATATTTTAAGTTACATTTTAAAATTAAATAATAATACTCGTATTTTTTCATGTAAAAAAAAATAAATTCTGAAAAATACAATTCTTGGCAGGGATGTTACAATATTTGGCAGGTATTGATACAGTTCTTGGCATACTCGTTTTATCAAGAGTTTATATCAAAATTGAAACCAATACACGTCCCATTTATACATTATCACTTTCAGTATTTAATAACAAGTTTTCACTATCACTTTCATAAACATTGTATCACTGATGACAAAGGAAATAATCGCAGTCTGTATTGTCGGGAATATGTTTTTAATGATTTTTAGGTACACATTTCTCGTGAAATAACTTACTGCACAGTGAATATTGCAGGCTTTAATTTTAACTTTTAATATTATTAACACAAACATAACACATGCCTTGTTTGGAAGATGATATTTCAGTTACATCACTTCCCTTACCCACGTTAGTTTTTCGCCCTTTCTTTTTCTTAGGCATCTGTTTTGTATTTAGAGTTTTTCTTCTCTCCTTCTCTTCCTTTGTTCCTTCTTCTCTTGTTCTACCTCTTTTTTGTGTTCTTTATCTGCCTGAACCTTTTTCCAAATTTTCCTTGTTATCTATTGTTTCTTAGTCTGAAATAATTGGCCTAATTATAGAATTGACGCAGTGCTTTGTCTTTTCATTATCTTTGGTTGCACATCTTTACGAAACACTTTGTTCCACATCCTCAAGAGAATATAAAATTCATTATTGTGTCTACGTCAGTCTCACTTTTAATGTCTTTGAACTTTTCTATTAATTCTTCAGCCACTAGTAATTTGAAATGTTCATAATCTAATTTTGGCAATAGTTCACTGTATGACTGAGCTGATGTCTCATTTATTTCTTTGCTGCCAAGACATTTCGAGTAATCAATGGAATATGGATTCCAAGGAAATAGCCCACATGCTCAGAAACCACTTCGGAGCATTTTAACTTTAACATAGTTCTCTAGGGCTGCTTCTAAGACGGGACAGAAATGTTCCTTTTTCAGGTCTTCGTGAGGGTGATCTTTGCGCCAATTAAGTACTCCTTTCGTGCAGCCTTCTTTTATGGGTCTAAATGCTGCTACATCGGCTGGATAAAGAATTCGCGTTGCGTTGGGATACAACGCGATTAATACAACACCAAGTTCTGTGCAGAGTTGACTAATTTGGCATAATATGTGGCTTTTATGCCCATCTACAAGTAGAATTACAGGCGTTTGGATGTTTTGCTCTTTTATAAATGGCACAAAAACATTTCCAATATACTCATAGAAGACTTCAGTTTTGATCCAGCCTCTATCGCTGCGACCAATTCCCCAGGAATTGGAACTGAGCGCCCAATTTCTGCTGGAATCCTATTGTACGGAAAAACTATCATCGGTGGTACCACCAAGCCACTAGTTGAAAAGATGAACATTACAGTTATGGAGATATTGGCATTTCCTTAATCCACTTCATAAATATTTCTAGCTGCTTTTGGGCCTAAAACTTTTGAATTTACAGGATCCAACATGAAACTTGTCTCGTCACCATTGAATATCCTGTCAGGTTGATTAAGAACATCAATGTTCTGTTCTTCCGTTAGATATTAAGATATTTTGACAAACCAATTTCGAATGTCTTTTTCGCTGACGCAGGTGCTTGGTGAAGTGACAGCATCACTAGTCCGAGTCGCAGTATGTAGATGTCTTTTCAGAAAAGCCTTATACCAACCTATACCTGGTGCATTGTCTGTGAATGGATTTGGCTGGTTGTTCAGTTGGAGAAATTCTTTGACACTTGCAATTACATCTGGCTTACGACGAGGGAATCCATTTCTACAACTATTAATGATCCATTTTTTGAAAGTGATTTCCTCTTCATCAGTCAAAATTGTGTTGGGACCAGGGCGACTTTTCACAAAATCTTGCTTTAGATGAAACTGAATTGTTGCCTGAGGAACGTTATGTTTCTTCGCAGCTGCATTTTTTGGAAGTCCACTTTTGACATCATTAATAGCAGCTTCTAAATCCTCAGATGTGTATCTTTTCTATTTTACGACATTTCTGACACCCTGCGCAGGGGGGGGGGAGTTTTCCATAATATCGCAATACTGTCAATAACTATCTCACTTGTTCGTTTCAACATTACAGTTTATTGGCACCCCTGCAAAGAACTGTAACTAAGTATCAGAAGTGAGTCGAAAAATATACCTATTTGAACTACATTAGAAAGCGATTCAAAATCTGTACTTATATCACTAATACACAAAAATATAGTTGTTGGCAGGGGGTGCCAATAACTAATATCATTATAATCGCTTCTCGAAAAAAAAAAATAGAAAATAAAACACGTTAAAAACTAATAAAAATAATATACAATAATTTTTATTTGAAAAATTAATTTTTTATCAAACTGGATAAAACATTGTATAGTAGAAGAGGCAAATGATACAGATGTTGGCACCCAAATTATTTTAAGTAAAATTAGGTTATGAGATTAAATGAATTTAATTACATAACCAGCAGAACATACAGATCAATTGTAACTGTATATCAGATATGTAATATACAACATAGACAATTACTTACAGAATATGTCACTCCTGTTTTATTATTTTTTTCTTCATAATTCAACACAAGATATGCAGTTCAGAACATTTACACACAGCATGAAGACTCAAAGAAAAATGGAGAGAAAATATTCACATAATAATGTGACCAACATTGTAAGCTATGTTTTTCCCTAAGTAGATTTGTCTGTGGGAAAAAATTAAACTTATTATTAACTATGTTCAACACCTGCCAAGAACTGTCACACTGCCAACAATTGTACCGTACACCCTATATATTATTAAATTAATAATTCAGTACGCGTTTAGACATAAATTCAGACATATAGTTTATAACCAATTAAAGAAAAAGTTTGTAATGACTATCGATAGTAGGAACAGTCGATAGTACTATCCATACTATCGTAAGTCACTATCGCCCATCTCTAGCTTAATCTCGACTTGTGGGTTTGGTTTTATTTTCATTGAACCACTTATTTATTATTCCTCTTCTATCATCATTATTAACGTAACCCATCATTATCATGATCATTTATTATTAACATCGTTATAATTATTACCATTTTCATAGTAATTGTCAACAGTTGTCACCAGCATCTGTCACCAGAACCTGGGCCTTTTGGTCCGTTTTATCAGACTTCTGTGTGGATCTGAACGCACACTAGGCACTCTCAAGTAGTGAGACTTACTGACTTTGTGGTCAGCATCTTGCAAAGATATGCTACGAATCACTATCGGAGAAAAGAAAATCATCAAATCCTCATCTCCCAGGTCATTTGAACTTGAACTATTCATTCATTCATAGTGTTCTGCCCAAAGGTAGGTATTTCACTGAAAACCCACCATTCTTCAATCTTTCCTATTTTCTGCCTTCCTCTTAGTCTCCGCATATGATCCATATATCTTAATGTCGTCTATCATCTGATATCTTCTTCTGCCCCGAACTCTTCTCCCGTTCACCATTCCTTTCAGTGCTTCCTTCAGTAGGCAGTTTCTTTTCAGCCAGTGACACACCCAATTCCTTTTTCTCTTTCTGATCAGTTTCAGCATCATTCTTTTTTCATCAACTCTTTCCAACACAGCTTCGTTTCTTACACGTCAACTATGACGATAGTTAATTCTCATTTTCACGTAAATTCTTTCATTATATTGGATGTCTGACTGTGTCGAGGCTTAGAGGAGCAATAATTTCCTTGAAAAGGAGTTTGCAGCTTGACGTGACGTCATCTCTCCATTTCCTGTTTCCTCGTCCCTTCCGACCCTTCATCTGCAGTCTGCTCAAATTATTGCCAATTGCCCTCTGACTGGTCTGCGTCGACAGTGAATCACCTTCAAGGTGTATGTGTACAAGCAAGTCCAGGAACTGCGACAATATCGCGGTTTATTTTGTGAAAGTTTGTGACTCTTATTACGATACATATTGGTGCAGATGCTGTGTATATGGTAAACCATTTGAATTAGTTACTTTTCTGTGCAAAGTATTTCAATTTAAATATATTACGTTATACACTGCAGAGTTTATTTGATTACATCATGTCCAACTCTTTGTCGTTCATAATACAAACAATAAAATTACTAAGTATAGTTAGAATACCGGTATTGTTCTATCTCCCGTTCTTTCCATAGTTTCTAACACATATAAACAAAGCACTTGTTATTTTATGTAAGTTGTGAATTAAACAGAATAAAATTATTTTATCCACTTTGATTATGTGATGTGGACATTACATTACTAATAAAAATGTTAGGTAATGATATTTATATTACTTAAATAGTTAGGTAATGCTACTCCTATTACCTAATTGGTTGCGTGTGAACCACACATTAAATTAAATTAAATGGAATTGATTTTATTATTTATAAACTTTAACAACATGTTCGACACACTTTCTACATTTTTCTTGGAACACCAATCTTAAAATATTTTTATATTCCACTTCATATCTTATGCGGGATTTCGATAGTACTAAATATTCAGTTGCAGAACTTCCAGCATAGTCAACATCTGAGTCCTTGTTTGAACTCATTTTAACTAAGTTTGTTTATTTGTCCTTGTACTGCTGATCTTCTGTTATAAACAAAAACCCGTCGTGTTTAAAACAAATATAAACGAATCTCCTCTCACAGGAAGAAACTAATATCATTATAATCGCTTCTCGAAAAAAAAAAAAAAAATAGAAAATAAAACATGTTCAAAACTAATAAAAATAATATACAAGAATTTTTATTTGAAAAATTAATTTTTTATCAAACTGGATAAAACATTGTATAGTAGAGGAGGCAAGACCTGTCCTGTGACCTTATCATTTGCGGTGGCTATACAATCATGCGTATGGAGGGGAAAGATAGGTTTTAGTCTGAGATGAACTTCCGTGTCGGTAGATTCCAGACACCGGCAAAGCAGACAATACTCACTCCCGTAACTGCCTGCTGTCAGGCTTGGGTTCCGGCGCAGTTGCAGAGCAGGTTAAAATTTAAGACTGGCCCATTCAGCCCAGGTTTTATAAGCCCAGTCCAGGCGGGACCCCAGAAAGCACGCCAGTGTGCTCGTATTGTAGAGTGACTTGCATTCAGGTATCATGGTTATCATGAAACAATACTAGTTTGAAATCTAAGTTCGTTGGCTATTTAGTCACTTTAAAAAATCTGTATTTTCTGGTAAAATACGGTAGAAAATTCTTAATTAATGTAACATAGTTTTACAATTTATTGGACTACAGAATTTAATAAAATAATAAGATAAATATTATACATCTGACTCAAAGTGTATCTGACTCAACAAAATAGTAACATTTCTTAACTTGTGACTAGTTTAAAAAAGGGGGGAGGTAAGGAGAAGAAAGGAGGGGAGGGGACGGGGAGGGAAGGAAAAAGGAAAAGGAAGGGAAAGGGGAAAGAAAATAAAATAAAAGGGGAAGGAAAAGTAAGGGGAGAGAAAAAGAAAGGGAAAAGGAAAGGGAAGGGGAAAAGAGAGGAAGTGGAATGAAAGAAAAGGAAAGGAGAAAGAAATGGAAAGGGGAATGGAAAGGAAGAGTAAGGAATGAAAGTAAAGGAAAGGAAAGGAAAGGAAAGGAAAACTTAAAAAAAATAAAATTCTGGTTTATTTAACGACGCTCGCAACTGCAGAGGTTATAGGCACCGTGCAAGCTCCTCTGGTGGCGACTGTTGTTACTAACTGCAGGACAGCAGCGATAGAGTTGTGTTTGAAGCGTATGAATATACTTAACATCTAAGGTTAAATGATTAGAAATATGGATGATCCTAAAAAGCGGAAAGGTAATGCAAATTGCTGTATTTTTGAGTGTAGTAATGCTTATAGGAACACACCAACCGATATTGTTCTTATTCATTCCCAAAACAGAAAACTGAAGCGCAACGACGCTAATTGTGGATCCATGCAGTACGCAGACGAAAGTAAATAAGGCTACACTGCTTGTAATCATTGTATTATTATATACTAGGCATGATATAAAAAATTGAATGTATATAGTATTATGTTTATAAATAACCATTAAGTAAACAACGACAGGAATTTATCATTTAAAATTCAAAAAGTACATAATTACAGAGTTCTTTACATATGTATTATGTATAATATTAGCAACAATAAATAATAATATACTTATTTTTAAATGTATTCATATCGATGTTTAATTCTTGATTTCAAGTGCTGATGGTTCACCTTGGAAACCAACACCCGCAGCAAGAATTTGCGGTATTCATTTTATTGGGAACGAGATCAGAACACCCCCAAAACTAGCATACTGTTCCCAGTATTTTTATAAAAGATTACAAGAAAAAGACTGCCTCATCTCAACTAGCTCCGGAAAGGTACGAACGAGACGCATAAAGAAGAAGAAAAGATTAAAATTTAAGCGAATGCTCAACAAGTGTTATTTCGAAAAATGAAGTAGCCATACAGGCAGAAGTAATGAAACCATTCTTAGTGATTTTGTTTTTTCTTTCACAATTGAATTGTGTGAATTGTCTACTCAAGTGTCTATTCCATTACATGCCGAACTGAAGTCACATAAGAAATGTTATGACAAACGTTCAGGAACAGATGATATGTTTAATGAAATGCAAAGTTTCTGAAATTATTCTACAATAAAATATGAGACAGAATTACCAGACTTAATGGGAGTGACATTTGTGGTTTCGAATATATTGTTAAAATTGCTGCCAATTGAAACACAATCATACCCGTAGAATCATAATAAGAAATATTTCCAATTCTATAATTTAACCCAAAAATAGCTACCATAGATAGTCGAAACGACCCAAGATTGAAGCAGTAATTAGGAGAGGGAGAGACCGATTTAATAGCGAAGTGATATCTCCATATTTTTGTGACATGTAATCGCGGGGATGTTCTGGCGACTTGGTTAGAATTAGTTTCACACGCAGATGTTTCGCATTCCTCTCGTCACTTGTCAGCATCGGACAGATTTACAGCCACCTTGTGCGGTATTGTATATAGACACTCTTTCAAGCGTAAAATCCTAGACCCGTGGGAAAGCTTTTGCAAGCTCGGGATTTTCCAAAGAACGGGGGTTCTCGAAATATCTACTAGCTAATTTGATGTCATGGGAAATCCAAAGTCTAAATTTAGAGATGACGTATTTCGCGCCCAATAAGAAGAGATCTTGGTCCAGCTTATGAGGTCACTTTGGACCAATAGGGAATAGATTTTAGACCGGTTAAGTGACGTAGTTGTTAGCCAATAGGATAGTTAGTTTTAGCGTAGGATAGGTTTTTATAAATAAGGGTGACGGGGAGCGGAGATCATCACAACATCTCATCGTGTCGGCGGCCCTACATACAGGGCACAAGCACAACTTCTTATCGTGTCGGCGGCCCTACATACAGGGCACAATAACTACTTCGCTTCGTGTCGACAGGACAACTACTACTTCGTTTTGTGTCGACAGGAACACAACTTCTTATCGTGTCGACGGCCCCACACGCTGAGCTTTTGGGTGTCGGCGGCCCAACCTAATAGTCTTTCTTCCGGCGAAGACTCGATAGATAGAACTTTGTCATCGGCGAGACTACTCGTCAACGTTTAGGAGCTTCGATTATAGTGTACTGGACAGAGTATTGAATTTATAGAATCGGATAGAGCTTATTCAGAGCCGCCATAGAGTCGATACAGAAGTGCGACCAACGATTGAATTATAAGTCAGCCGGAAATACATACTCTAGGGTTTACCAAGTGAATACGACAATAAACTTGTAGTTTTGGAGTTTACACTGCCTTTTATATAAGTAGCCGGCTTGGTATTATTCCCGACATCATCCTATACCATAACAGTACCTCGGCTACCCTGAGTGAATCTCACGCAACACCGAGACGCACCCACCCTCAAATGGCGCCCAACGTGTGGCCACAATAACCAACCCACCCTCAAGATGTAGACCATACATATTATTTTTGCCATTTTTATTAGTGTATTTCACATCGAAAGCTTTCGAAAAATTCAGTCCAAGAGTAAGATTAGTAAAGAAAATCGTCTACTCCTATTTTCCAATTAAAATGAAAATTGGATTGTCGTATTCTGCTATGAGGGTGATGTTCGGAGTTAATCGTACAATTATAATTATAATGTATTTTTACCGCCACTTTAATGTTGTGGACATCCACAATGGTTACTGTAATTTTGGGTTTTGGCCTAGCAGAGAAAGTATTCAGGAAACAATGCTTGCAATATTGAAAAATGGAGAGTGACAATTAATTGTTCAGAAGTGGAACAGCCACCCAATGTGGAATAGATGGTGGTCTTCAAATCTAAATGCTACCAAGGGAGATCGAGTGACACATTCATAACTGATTGCGGATTATTGACTCTATTAGAAGGTGGTGATGAAGTCCGATAAAGGGATCATAGTTGTTACTCCACCGTATCTGCGCGATGGTAAATTAACAGCTGAAGAAGTCGAAACTACTTACAGCGTTGCCATTGTTCGAATTCATGTTGAAAGGTGCATTCAGCGAATTAAAATATACAGTATAACATTTTACACAAACTATCAATTGAACTGCTTCCGCATGTTGATCTTGTTGTTTATTCAACTGTCCAGAGAGAAGTCTGAACCTCACAAGTGATACCAACAAGGTACCACTTATAAGGCAACTTAGCCAGAATATCATGGGGTAGCCAGTACCTTTTCCCTTCCATTGCATATATAGCCAACTAGCTACAAATTACACTAGTCAGACTTCATATGCATACAAACAATTGTTCTTCCTCTGACACATATCGTCAAGTGAGATGTACAGTCTGATAACAGATGTACAGCTGTCAAAAGAAAAAGTGGCCGCTCTCCTCAAACAAAGTTCCCTTCGGGTATCTTCGCTACAATTCGGAGCCAGGAAATGTTACATGTTGTTGGACCACGTTGGCTGATATCTACAGTTATAATTGAAGTATACTGTGTGTTATTCGATAGCATAATGGTAGCGTTCAGGCCTCTTATTCATGAGGTCCTGCGTTCGACTACAACCTCGTGCTTTTTATGTCCTTTTTTGTTCTGTTTTTGAGAGAGACAAACTAGACATAATGGCTCCTTTCTCTTTTATGATTATTTTAGTAATTAACATCAGGTTCATTAATATATTATGACTTTATCATTATCATTATGATATTGTGGCTGCAAATGGAAAGAAAAAAGATTTTATTCTCAATAAAATATCTTTCGTGGCATAAACATAACAAATTTACTGGCGTCGGCCTTAAAACATTCAAACAAGCGTTCAAAAAACAAAACAAAAAGCCACAATTCAATATTTAGTCTATCTTCCTCTTATCTCGATCATCTTGCGGTCTAGTGGGCATGGAATTGACTAGTCTTTGCAAATAGCGACTGTTCTTAGACACGTTATTCCAGGCATTCTGAACATACACACATAAATGTTCTGTCCATGGGCAGGTCTTTCATTGCAAACCCAGCAACCTCCAATCTTTCCTATTTTCTGCCTTCCTCTTAGTCTCCGCATATGATCCACGTATCCTCATGACGTCTATTATTCTTTTCAACCAGAGACCCAACCAGTTACTTTTTATCTTTCTAATCAGTTTCAGCATCATTCTTTCTTCACTCACTTTTTCAAACACAATTTTATTTCTTATTCTGTCTGTCCACTTCACACGCACCGTTCTTCTCCACATCCACATTTCAAATGCTTCAATTCGTTTCTCTTCATTTCGTCGTAATGTCCGTGTTCTTTCCCCATACAATGCCACACTCCACACAAAGCACTTCACTAGTCTCTTCCTTAGTTCTTTTTCCAGAGGTCCGCAGAAGATCCTTCTTCTTCTATTAAAAGCTTCCTTTGTTCATGTTTGCAGTTTTCTTGGGAAGGATAGGCCTAAATGCGGTAACATCCCGTTGCTTTCCGCACATCACTATCTCTTTCGCATCTTATTAAATTCCAGGGGGCCCAAGCGTGGAGATGAGGAGAGTGGATTTGACTAATTGGGCCCTCCGGACTTCACCGAAAGTCACGGCAAGGGTTAAATATTAATTCTATCAGGATGTTTGACCCGGTCAGAGACCGGGAAATCTCAATTAGCCTTTGTCCCCCGCATCCTGGACTAGCTTCTAGGAATCATCAGAAAATCTTAGAGTGTGATTGGGCCAATTTTTCCGAAAATGTTTCCACACTTTTGCTCTCGTAGCTCAGCGGACGAACGTCGGAATTTAGATGTCAACGTCTCAGGTTCAATTCCTCGTTACTCCTTTTCATTTTATTGTGGTTCAAGATAGTATAATGTAATAATACAAAAAGAAAAACTAATACCAGTATTATGCAACTGGATTTTTCCAAACCTAATATTAAATTTATGTTATTTATATCGCTAAAGAACGATTACAATATAAATAACTAGAATATTATTTATACAGTATCACTAAAGAACGATAACAGAATATAAATGATAAATATCGGTTTGCTTAATTAATATATTGCGAAAGAACAATAACAATATAAATAACTTGAATATTGTTTTATAATGCTAATGAAGGAAAACAATATAAATGATAACTTGAATATTATTTAAATCGCTAAAGAACGATAACAATATAAAAAACGTGAATATTATTCATATCGGAATTTCACAGATTTATTACAGATGTATTTAAGAAATTGTAGAAGAATACTAATTAGTAACAGTGTCCTATTTATTCTTCTTGGAGCCAAATTTGTAACTTTTAAAAGTGTGGTTACTATGTTGAAGTGTGAGTTGTAACGGATGCTTGATTTGTTATGTATGTGAGTCAGTTATGGGATGCTTGATGTCGTCGCAATGTCGTAATTATAGTTTGATTGTGTTTGTGTGACTATTGTGTATTAATTTATTATGTATGGTACGGTAAGCTGCATATTTGTGGTATAGAAGTGTTACGTATGTGTGTTGTTAATGTTTTTGTATGTTTCAAATTGATACCTGACATTTGTTTTGCAATCGCAATGCCTAATTTACGGATTGCTTATGTTTTTTTTACATCGCGTAAGCTAATTTAATTTTCTATTCCATTTCTCTTTATGCTTATCTTTTTTTGTGTATAAAACTATAGCCCTAACATACATATGTAAAATAGGGCTAACCCCCATTGGAGATACAATAATAATTATTATTCATATCGTTATAAAACGATAACAGAATACAAATGATGACCTGAATTTTATTCATATCTCTGAAGAACGATAACAAAATATAAATAACGTGATATCCATAAAGAACGATAACTGGATATAAATGATAATTTGAATATCATTTACATCGCTAAAGAACGATTAAAAAATAAAATGAAAACTTAAAGAAGGCCAGAACCCACGACCTTTGAATCATTAAACAAGCACTCTACTGCTGGTCTACGAGGCGCAGATATGGAACACTTTCATAGTTCCGAACTCCTTGTACAAGCACATGCATCGTGTAACATCGCCGCGACCCGAAGTGGACTTTGAAAATATTCGCTGTTCACGAGTGCGGCCACTTTTTTTTTGACAGCTGTACATATCAGCCAGAACCTCAATCGGAGGTAGTATGTTGATGATATTGTTCATTGTGTTTTGCGTTTTAGAGAATTTGCAGTCGCCCATTCTTCAGGAAGTGTAATTAAGACTACTTTTAGAATTAAATCACATTAAAATACGTAATTTATAGAGACATTATAGACACAAATATTACACACGTCTTGACATCAAATATAAGTATATTAATGTTTTCGTAATATGACTGTTCACCCTCATTCAATGGTCTGAAATTGATTTAAATGCCAAACAACTTCACTGATATTTCAGGAACTTTGTAGTTACATTTTTACACTCCTCTAGCAGTACTGAACTTTCCACTGAGTCTATAAAATAATTAAAGACTGGAGATTGCTGGGTTTGCAGTGAAAGACCTGCCCTTGGGCAGAACACTATGAATCAATGAACCCATTCTTAGTAATGTTACAACTTTTTATCGGCAGAAAGCCGCATGTACTTTCTATATCACACATGACTAGTGAATGACTGCGAGCCTGTAGTTTATTAGGAATGGAGACACTGCGCGGCGCCACCAGTACGATTTTGAGACCCACGCACGGTGCCTATATCAGCGTCGCCGGTGTGCGGGAATTTTGTCCCGCGGGAGTTCTTTTACATGCCAGTAAATCTACTGACATGAGCTTATGGCATTTAAGCACACTTAAATGCCATCGACCTGGGCCGGATCGAACCCGCAACCTCGAACATAGAAGGCCAGCTCTATACGAACTGCGCTACCGAGGCCGACTGGTAAGAAAAGGAAAGGAAATATGTTGAAAATACATTGGTAACAATTATTATGAATAATAATAACTGTCTCGAGTGTAGGTTTGATTCCCGCATGAGCTGATAATCTATTTAATAGTTTTCCGAGCTTTTTCCCAACTGTAAGACGAAAGTCAGATAATCCTATGGTGAGTCATCGTTCCCATCCCGTCAAATAGTATCCATCACCATTTCAAACTACACTAAGTAACCTAGTAATAAACTAATTGATACAGCGTCGTTAAATAACGGATTAAAATGAAATTCGTCAGCTGAATATTGCTGTGGAAATATGTGATTAGGATTATATTTCATAAACGTTGAAGTAAGACGAACTCTATTTATACAATAATGAGATTGTTTTCATCAGCTGAGAAGAAGAATATCAAGTAGGCTACTACAAATCATTTGTTAAATTGATCACAGCAGTTATGGATGTTCAATTGAAGGGAAGAGTAAACTATGAGAACAATTCCACCAGCTGAACACGAGGCTATGTTTATAGTAGGTCTTTATGCGTAGATATGTTGTACGATGTGGGTGACTAGCATCTGCTGCTCTCGTATGCATCAATTTGGTCCGTCCTATTATTAGTAGAGGCGGAACTACCGATTGGTTCGGAATTGTAATTGGGGGCACCAGCAGAATGTTATACATCACGTTGCCTTTACATTGATGTAATAAAAACATCACGGCACCCCATTGACACGGCTGGGTGAGGGGTGCCATAAAACGCAATAATGCAAGTTTATAACTGTGTATTCTGTGGTGCAACTCCTTAATTGGATGTATACAACAATGATATTCGAAAATTGGTGTTATTTATTGGTTGGGTGTTGCATGGGTCGGTTGTTCTTGGCTTCTGTTGCGAATGTGAAATATTAGATAGCAGATTTAGAGTTATTACTATTATCGCATGAGACGGAGCAGTTTACAACAGGGTGAACTAAAATTGTATCTCTTTGAATTTCTTTTTGTTTTTGTTTTCAGTTTATTACCTAACGTTAACCAAATTCTTTTACATTGAAACCATTTGTGATTATATGCTAGTGACTTTAAACTCCTACGTATACATTGTGATTTATAAGTAACTGTACGAACTTTTTGGGTGTAATGTACAGGGACATCATTTTATTTTTACTTCAATTTTTATTGTACCTGAGTTTTTTAATGTACTTCATTCCCACCCCTTCTACTAGTGAACTTACAATAGTTCGCCACACAGAGCCAAGGCCGCGTATGCAGTACTGAGTGAGTATAGCACGTTCCAGAAATAATGTTCGCGTTTTCCAGTGACGAAAGAGCTTTCAATATTGAATCATATTTTCGCACAGGTACTGTCGTTCGTTTTCCTACGTCGCATCCTGGTTTCCCCCACCTGCTTCTGTTCGCCCCTCTGTAAAGTCTAGTAGCTGGGCTGTCTTAGCTCTTTTCTGAAAACATTAATTTTATGTTAGGAATTGGACGTCTACGTAATATTATACAACTGTTTAAAATAGCTTAAGTAAAAGGGCCTCGTTAAGTAATTAACTGTCATGTGATCCCCCCCTTTCTACGACCCTGAGACATAACCACTTGGACGGACAATAGATAGCATTTCTGGGTAATTTTATCTTTTCGGATCGGGCAGAAGTGAAGATTAAATTTACAGTACGTAAAGTACTCTTTTACAGAGTAGCTACAGAATTATTTCAACATGAGTTACTAGTACGAAGGACTAAACTGGTAATTGGAATTAGGTACAAAAGTCTATAGTGCAGTAATATGCACAAAAGAACTGAACCCTGTATCGAAATGAACGGCCACCATTTAAAAAAAAATGTGTTTAAATGTCCATATTATGATTATTTTTCAATTTAACTTCATTCTCTATATTGTACGCTAATATGCTGTAACAGTACAATATACACTGCATAATTAATACGTCCGAATGGATAGCTCAATTCGTGAGTAAAAACACTAAGGGCCATATTCATAGACATTTTTAGCGCGGGTTTGCGGCGGATGATCAGCGTTTTTCGTATTCATAAACCAGTGTTAGCGATAGGATATGATTTGAATTCTGTACAAGTAACCAGTCGATAGCCGGGGCTAGCTTAGTACGCTCGTAGCGCGTGCTGCGAAATGTCTATGAATAGCACCCTAAGTGTTAATACAGTACTGTATTTTGATTAAACAAAACCTAATGAAAATTATGAAACTCGAAATCGTGATATTTCCTAGTTTACGTAAAGGATGAACTACTTTTCATCCCGCCTATAACTAGTAAAGTGATCTGTTTGTATTTTACGCCAGTATCATTGAACTCCAGTCTTGGAAGGGGGAGCAAGTAGCGTTTCCGGTTCTAGACCTTTAATTCAGAGATATAGCCAGGTTAATATTAAAAATGTTAGTAAAAATAAAATGATATCCCTGTAGAAGTAAAAATAAGACTAAAATGTTCTATACAACTTTCCCCGCAAATATTTACTTTCAGAGTTATAATGTATAATGACCTATCTTGATAGGCATCAAAAGATGGGCAGTAAAGTTTTCGGATGAGTCACGTTCACCTACATAGCGACTGCGGTACATGTTTGTTATTCGTACACCCCACTACCGGTTGATTCCGAACTGATAGAACTTTGTTTACTTTACTGTAAGTAGGTATGTTTAGTTGAATGGCGCTGTAGTATGTCGTACCGTCACCACGTCTCATTATTACACATTCATTCTGTCGTTAATTCATTATGTGAACTGTTCACATACGGTTTCATATTCCTCCACAGGTAAAATCACAAACATTTCAACAGTGAAATTACAGATAGAGATTTGCAGCATGTGTTTAAGAATTTTCTACACCGTTGTAATTCTTGCTTCCAGAAAAGTGGACATAATTTTCAATATACACTTTCATAAAAAGGAAGGTCAACATAACATTTTCTTACTACCGGCGCATTATTTGTCCGGGACTGTAGGCCTAAATCACTGCCGTTCTCCGCCGATTTGTTTTCCTCTCGTGCGAGAGAGTGATCGGACCTCCCCACTAATTACGCGCGCTAAGATCGGTCATAATGCCGATAAGTTGTATATGACGCGCACTGTATAGTAGCTAGTCAACACGAAATTAAACATAAGTTACAGTGGACAAAGTAATGAAAAGAATCTCTTTATTTAATGAATACTACAAATTTAGAAAAATGAATTGTTTAAAAAATGGTGATACTTATTATAATAATTGTACTGTACAGCTGACAATAAGTGCTGCCAAGTTTTTAGAATTGTAAATCAATTCTTGAGTAAGTGATAGACATTTAAAAAATCCACATAAACTTCATCCTGTGACTGAAGACAAATTTGTTTTTAGAAACTATTAGACCTGTGGTAAATAGAAAAGTCGGCTACGATCTACATGTTAGGCATAATAAAGTGATATCACCGGTGTAGTTAAGACGGTAGGAGCGTCTGCCTGCTGATCCGAAACTGCGCTAGGGCATGGCTTTGAGTCCCTCTTAGGGTGATTACCTAGTTTGTTTTTTCCGGAGTTACCTCCAACTGTAGGGCGAATATCATGTAATCTCATAGAGAATTCTCGGCATCATCTAGCCAACACCAATAATTCCACCGAAGCTAAGTAATTTTATAGTTGATACAGCGTCGTTAAATAGTCGCCTAAAATAAGTGATTGTGAAATTTCTGCAAGAAGAGTGAGCTGGCATTATATACGGCATTATGATGTATTAGCCATTCCGTGTTTACTCCTGAGCTCTTTAAAACCGATAAAGAAATACTGTTACAGCCTTCCGCAAAGGGATACACAAAACCAGTGGAATCACTTCACAAATGCGTCATGTACTATGTTTTTCGCATTTCGCAGACGTACTATCTCGCAACTTTGATGCAAACTTTCAAATGACTTTTTTTTCGCCTCCCGATGAATTGTTTTATTTTTTCGTTCGTTTTAATAACTAAGTAATATTGCGACCAAGATACATAAATGAACAATGGAAAAGTGAATTACTACATAAAGAAATAATAGATACATTAAATGACAACGTTCGTTCATTCATTCATTCATTCATTCATTCATTCATTCATTCATTCATTCATTCATTCATTCATCCATTCATTCATTCATTCATTCATTCATTCATTCATTCATTCGTTTGTTCCTCTTTCCTTCAACATTTATATTCATTTATTTCTTTATTTCTTTAATTTATTTGTTTGTCTGTCTGTCTGTATGTCTGTATGTCTCTCTGTTTATTCTGGAAGAGTTAAGGCCATGAGGCATTCTCTGCCACTTACCAGAAATGTCATATGCATTCAAATAATAATGGCAGTAGTAATGTCACAATGAATGAATGAATGAATGAATGAAATGAATGAAATAGCCTTTGGATTTCCCGTGAAGGGCTATGGCCTCCTAAAAGGGGAGCTCTTTAGAGATCATGCGGTGAGCTAATCCGCATGACGGTAGATTCTGTTCTATATAAGTTTTGTTCGTCGTTTGTGTGTGTACACTTGCACTCTCACTCGATACTGGCAAACTGTAGCGATCTCCATTCTTCTCGGTTCTTGGCTGTTCTGGACCACAGGGGTCCAGCTAGGCTCTTGAAGAAGTCCGCCCATCTGGTCCCAGGTCTTCCTCGGTTTCGCCTCCCGATGCGTGGATCCCACGTGGTGGAAATATGCGCCCATCTGCAGCCTTGGAGTCTCGACACGTGGCCTCCCCATTTCCATTTCAGGCGTTCCCCTTGGTGTGCCATGTCTCTGGTGTTTGTCATCTGCTTTAATCTGGTGTTGGAAATCTTGTCTCTGAGGGAGAGTCCTAGGATTTTCCTCTCCATTTTGCGCTGGCAGATCTGAATCTGCGTCTTCTGGTTCACGGTCAGTTTCCAGGTCTGACAGCCGTAAAGTAAGGTTGGGAAGATACAGGATTGCAGCACCTCCAGCTTTAGTTTGCGGTTCAGTTTCTTGTCAAGGAGTATGAATTGCAGTGACCAGAAAGCTCTCCATGCTGATGCAATTCTTCTTTTTAGTTCTCTCGTCATGCAGCTTTTGAATCCGACCAATTGGCCCAGATAGATGTAATCTTCCACGTACTGTAAACTGGTTGCGTTGACTTGGATGGGTTGTGGTTGGCTGTTCGTCATGACTTGGGTTTTTTCCATGTTCATGCTTAGGCCTGCGTGTGCGCTGCAATCGCTTAGTTCCTGTATCATCTCTTGTAGGTCGGTGGCGTTTTTAGCGAAGAGTACGATGTCGTCCGCGAATCTTAGGTTCGTCAGCCGATATCCGTTTATATTGATTCCATGTCTTTTCTTCCACTTTAGCTTACGGAATATGTCTTCCAGGAGGCTAGTAAACAGCTTTGGTGAGATCGGATCCCCTTGTCGGACTCCTCTTCCTATTCTGAATATTTGTCCTTCTCGTTCTGTCATCACGATGGCGTGCGAGTCTCCGTAGAGCTTAGTTAGGATGTTGATATATTTGTGCTCGACTCCCTGGTTGCTCAGCGCCTGTAATACACAGGAGTGTTCTACCGAGTCAAATGCTTTCTTGAAATCTATAAATGCAAGATAGAGGGGAATATTGAATTCGTCCGTTTTTTCTATGACCTGGTTGATTGTCTGTAGATGATCCACCGTGCTGTAACCTGAGCGAAATCCTGCCTGGTCTGGAGCTTGGTTGTCATCCAGTACTTTCGTGAGTCTCCTTGTGATTATCTTAGAGAACAGCTTGTAGACATTTGACATCAGGCTGATTGGACGGTAGTTGTTCAGGTCGTCCTTGGCACCTTTTTTGTGGAGTAGAATAATTTTGCTTGTCTTCCATTGGTGGGGTACTGTCTCCGATTTGAGTATTTCGTTGAAGACTGCGGTGAGCGGTGTTAGCAAGGAGTCGTGACCGAGTTTCAGGTGTTCGTTGTGGATGTTGTCTTCTCCGGGCGCTTTTCCGGGTTTGAGTTCCCCTATCGCTGTCCTGACCTCGCTTTGAAGTATTGGTGGGACCTCGATGTCGTCTACGTTGTTCATCTGAATACTGTCGCTTGGATTCGCTTCCTGTTTGGAGCTGGTGTATAGTGATCTGTAGTAGTTTGTGGCTGCCGTCACAATGTCTTCTCTTTCTGTTAGACGGTTGCCTCTGGGTCCCCGTGCTCCCAAGAGCCATTGCTTCCCACTTCCTCTCTGTTTTCTTGCTTGTCTTGTTGATTTGGATGATTCCAGTATTGTTCTTACTGCTTCTGTGTTGTGTTCACGTACGTCCCTTCTGATCGCCCTTTTTGTTTGCTTATCAATCTCTGCGTACTGGTTTTTATTGTCCTCGTTTTCATCCCTGCTTGGATATAATCTCTTCCTTTGTTCAATTAATGCAATTGTTAACGGGCTGAGCTTGGAACTGTTTTCTCTAGTTCCATTTGTTCTCCTGGCTGTGATTAATGCTTGGGTAAGGGCCTCTTCGATGGAGTTGTATAGATCCTGTGGGTCGCGCTGGGAGGATAGGTCCATTTCTTGTAGTCGTTCCTGTAGTGCAAGGCCGAAAGTGTGCCTATCTAAGCTGTCAATTGTGCTCGCTATTGTATTCCCAAAATGTCTTCTGTTTCTCTTTATATTCACTGTGGCACGTACCATTCTGTGATCCGTCGAGAATTTCAGGTTTGGTACGACTTGTATGTCCCTCGCACCTGCTAGGCTGTCGGTTAGTATGTAGTCCAGTTCGTTTTTTGTCGTGCCGTTGGGGTGTCTCCAGGTCCACCTTGCTTCGCTACGCTTTCTGAAGAACGTGTTTAGTATCACCATTCTCTGTTCTGTGGCGAATTGTACCAGTCGTTCTCCTCTTGCGTTCCTTGTCCCGTAGCCGTACGGCCCAACTGGGTCCTCTTGTGCGTGGAGTTTGTTCCCTACTTTGCTGTTGAAGTCGCCTAATATGAAGTTCCTGTGTGATCTGTGTCTCTCAATTGTGTCTTCTAGCAGTCTGTAGAAGTCTTCGCTGTCTTCGTCACTATGGTTCTCTGTGGGTGCATATATTTGTATCATAGTTACATCGCATGTCGCTGTCTTTATCTTTAGAACTATTATTCTCTCTGAAACCCCTATGATTTCCTTCACCATGGGTTTGATGTGTTTCTTAATCAGGAATCCCACTCCTTTCTGTCCTTTGGTCTGCCCGATGTAGCAGAAGAGGTCGCCGTTATTCTTTTCGATTATAGTTTCCCCCATTCTTCTGATCTCGCAGAGGCCCAGGATATCGCAGTTAATGTTTTTTAGAGCATAGTTTAGCTCCTCTTCTCTTTCTTCTGTCCTGAGTGTGTTCACGTTTAGTGTGGCTATTCTGAATTCTTGTCTGGTGGTACGTTGGTGTGGTGTCTGTACTGGAATGTCACAATACTAATGCTTAAATATATAATCATTATCCAGCAGATTATGGACGCTACATATAATGCCATATTGACTAAACATGAGAGTTTCCTGATACATAATTCAGTAAATTTATAATTTATGTCCTAATCATTTAAAATGTTTAACAATAAAGAGCATTATTGCAATAATATAAATAATATTGATACAAATAAAGGAGAAATAAACTATATGATACATTCAAAATTGTTGCCTTTTTACATGTTTATGTTAAAACATGTTTCAGTAATTCGGATAGCGTAAATAACTGTAAATTAATTAATATGTATTTACAAATGCTTTATGTACCTAGTTTATTTATGAACTTTTCAGGATTTTCGCAGAAACGACATAGATTATTTTGCTTTTATAAACAAATTCCCCATATGTACAGTATATCGTGTAAACATTTTAAAATTGCTTGTCACCGAAATTAAGTCAGGCATATAGCTATTTCGTGTAAACAAGTGCAAAATAAGTTATAATTATGCTGTACATCTGCTCAACTCATACTATAGTACAGCCGTGGCGAAAAGGCCATGGTGCGCCGAGTCACTGTGTAAGCTGCAACGTGCATAGCACCTATGGAGGGAGGCGGACAACCGAAGGGAAAGTTAATGTTTAGGACATGTAACGAAGAAAGAAATGAACAAGAAAACATAGGACACATTATCACAACCGAAAATTAACTGTCTTCAGAATGTCTCTGCGACAAAGTTTCAAAATCAGGAATTATGTCATTTACTGCCAATCGTAGTTGATCACGAAGGTATTTGTCTGTTAGTCGTGATTTAAATTTGATTTTTACTATTTTCATTGTTGAAAATAATTTTTCACAAACGTAAGTTACAGCGAACATGGCTTCAACAGAGCAAGCGAAAGAACGAAGCTTCAAATATTTAATTTTTTCCAAAGATTTGAAAAGTTCAATATCTGTCAAGTCCTTACATCTAGCTTTCATTTAACGTCACATTGTAAATCTGTGAGTTTTAATTGAAAATCTAACCGCATTATTCGTACATCTGCTGTAAAAGAATCGACGTACAGAGATGATAATGGTGATGATGATGATGATGATAATAATAATAATAATAATAATAATAATAATAATAATAATAATAACAACAACAACACTTAACCTTTTAATGTTTCATCAGTAACATGTAGTAACTTATAATGCCGTTTTATGTTATACAACCGTTTTCCTAGTAATATTTGTGAACAAATCATACATTTAATATTTTCATCATATTGTAAACAAAAGAATGCATCCTCCCATCCTACTTCAAACTTTTGTTTTTTTATAGAGGTACATGGTTTCGAGAGAGATATTGCGACGATACGCCACTCGCAGGTCAGAGACAAATACAAATGGAACGGAGTTTGACTCCAGTGAGTGAGAGGGTGGGGGTTGTAGGTAGGAAGCGAGAGAAAAGCACTGCGAGCCACAATGTGCTCGTGAGTCGCATTTTCGCCGCGGCTGGTATAGCATATACATACACAACGAGTGGAATAAACTCACTTTTGTGATTGTAAAATTACCTTTCTTGTGCACTCTTAATATGTAGGTGCACACCCATATGTACCAGCTTGACCATATTGTTACAGCTCTACAACAATCGTTGCTTAAATTATTTTTTCGAACTAGTTTCCATTGTTGGGAATGAAACTTGTTTTGATTTCATTCCGAATGTTGGCTAAACTGTCTCGTGAAATGGGAAGATAACTCTTTCGCTCTTCTGGTGTCAGCTAACTTTTGTTTATTCGTTACTGATATGCCGTGCTGCTTTTTGTAAGGAACATGACACAATCAGAAGAAAAGTGTTTTTTTTTTTTTCATTCTTGTTACTTTTTCATTGATATTGACATTTCTATTCTATCCTTTTGTTTAGAGATGCCCTAACTGACTGGCGTTATGAAACTTGATGGAATACAATTTACTGGTCCAGTGTAACCAGGAAAATTCTTGTTTTACCGTACGTTTACACTGGTCTTTCGTGAGTAGATTTTTCTTTATGGCTGAATTACTTTGCTTATCATGTTGTCGCGTGACTGCATTTACAATAATTGTGAAAGAGTGTTACTGGCAAGGAGGATAAACAATTCAGTTGTAACTGTAGCCTCAGCAGTACATGGAATCAATATAATAACATCAGCTGGTCGGTATTCAAGCTCAGAAAAAAAGAGAAAGTTCAACATCCAAATCTAATCACAATGTACAATATGGGAGAAACTGACCTAATGGATACAAATACAGGCAGGTATATCGTATCGAAATAAGAGCTAAGAAATTGTATATTCACCTGGATGATGGACAGTGTAATGCCTGGCTATTATGAGAGAGACTGACTCTAACATTCCTTATGTGAACTTCAGAAGGGAAAATGCCCAAACATATCTTCAGTATAAGCAAAATATCCCTAAGGGTCCCAGACGTCTTTTAACCTCGAAATCTGATGGACACACTCTTGCTGATGTGAGGTTTGATCGAAAAGATAATTTCATTGAACCTGTCCCAGGGAATAAAAGGCGGAGGTGTACAGGAAAATTCTGCTGAAGTGTAGGTCGCACACAATGCAAGAAATGTGAAGTTGAATTAGCCTATGTGTATCATGTTTTATGGCTTTCCACACAAAGTAAGATTCAAGCATGTAAGAAGAACAATTTTTTTAGGAAAAGAAATGTATCCTTACAGTTCTTATCTCTTTTTGTAAAATGTACATTTATAGGACTAGCGTGGCCGTATGGTCGCGGTCTGTATCTGTTATAATACAGTGTTCAAAATAAAAAAACTGATAATTTTGGTTAGATTACGATATATATTTGTTCCATATTAGGTAAAAAGATGTGAAAAAGTGAAGATTAAAATTCCGTCCGTAATGGGTTAATTATTTAATTTATAAATTTATTACTGGAAACGCGGTATTTAAAAGCTGTAAACAGCAATACCATTCGCATAGTTGTAAATGAACTGAAGTTTTTTGAAACGCGTAAGAAGTTTAGTAAGAAAATAGTAGGTATATTCGTAACATGTTTCTTTTGCGTTTGTAAACAGCAGCTCATACATCATAGCTGGTTATGCTACTTATTTTGGTGTCTTCTTATTGCTCTCTTTCTATGAGCTTAGAAAATGGTTTGTGGTACATTCTATTCACATGCGCAAATGCTTCCCATATTCTTTGATACAGCCATAAGTATCTAACACTAAACGAATAAAATAATACGCTCATATCAGAAGAGAGATTGAACTTAAATATCCGCATAGTTTTGAAAACAAAGATAAATAATAGTAAGAACAATAGTACGAGTTATAATGAAACACAGTGCATGTGAAGGAAAAGGACTTGCTTACGACTTTCTTATTATGTTAAAGTGATTTTATATGAGGAATGTTGCGATGGACGATTGGATGGATGGACTGACGGACGAACGGACAGACAAACAGACAGACGGACAGATAGAGTATTGTCTCATAAATCATACAAAAGTACAGATTGAGATGTAATTTACATAAAGTTAAAGCAGTGGTATCTAAAACTTAATATTACTAAACTCATTGACACTGAAGAGTGGATTTGCCGTAAATGCCTTCATCACTAAATTTCTGAAAGTAAAATATGACATATTTCTTATGTGCATTGGTAAAGGATTAGGCTGTAAACATATATAATGGAAATAAAGCTTTACTTGGTTAAATATACGTATATTGAATCTGGACCGAGTTGGATAATTATGAACAGATGAGCATGTAGGAAGATCATGTACATTATGCTTAACATACAGAAGGCAGTCTAGAAAAGACACTGATGGTAACGTAAGTATTCCTAGTTGAACAAAAAGTGATTTACAATGAGTTCTAGAAGAACTTCAGGAATTATTATCATATACAGGGACATCATTTTATTTTTACTAACATTTTTAATATTAACTTGGCTATACCTCTGGATCAACGCCGTTTGCTACCCCCTTCCACGACTGGAGTTCGATGATACTGGCGTAATATACAACAAATCACTTTACTAGGTATAGGAGGGAAGAAAATTAGTTCATCCATTTATGTAAACTGGGAAATATCGCACTTTTGAGTTTGATTATTTTCATTATGTTTTTGTTTAATCAAAATACAGTACAGTATTAACAGTGAGTGTTTTTACTCACGAACTGAGCTGTCCATGTGGACGTATTCATTATGCAGTGTATATTATACTGTCTACAGCACATTAGCATACAATACAGAGAATGAAGTTAAATTGAAAAATAATCATAATATGGATATTTAAACACATTTTTTAAAATGGTGACCGTTCGTTTCGATACAGGCTTCAGTTCTAATGTGCATATTATTGCACTATAGACTATTGTACCTGATCCCAATTAGCAGTTTTGTCCTTCGTACTAGTAACTCATGTTGAAATAATTCTGTACCTACTCTACAAAAAAGAATACCTTACGTACTGTAAATTCAATCTGCACTTCTGCCCGATCCGAAAAATAAAATTACTTAGACATGCTATCTACTGTCCATCCAAGCGGTTATGTCGTAGGGTCGTAGAAAGGGAGGAAGCCACGTGACAGTTAATTATTTAACGAGGCCCTTTTATTTAAGTTATTTAAATAGTTGTATAATATTACGTAGACGTCCAATTCCTAACAGAAATTAATGTTCTCAGAAAAGAGCTAAGTCAACCCAACCACTAGCTGGCGAATTAAAGCTGGTGGGGGAAACAGGGATACGACGTAGGCAAATGGACGACAGTACCTGTGCAAGAATATATGATTCAATATTGACAGCTCTTTCGTCACTGGAAAACGTGAACATATTTTTGGAACGTACTGTTTACTATGACCGTAAGGCTACTATGACTGTATATGCGGTCTTGGAGGACAGTTGATCTTCATTAGTAGAAGGGGTGGGAGTGAAGTACATTAAAAAACTCAGGTACAATAAAAATTGAAGTAAAAATAAAATGACGTCCCTGTACAAGGACAGATTGAAGTATTTGGACTATTGTTCGGAGCAAGGGGAACAATTCCAAAATTCTCAGTTGAATGTTTTAAATCTTTTGGAATTCCTTTAGAAATTTTGAAAATTTTTGCTATAGACATAATGAAATATTCTTTTCAGATTTTACGTAATTACCTGTACACCTAAATTTCTTTATATTCTATCTGATTACTAATAATTATTGTATAAACGTACTTTCCCAAGGGTAGCTTCTATTTGAAAATAATAATCATAAATATTGATAACACAAATGTTTATTTTTATTTTTTTAATATGCTGTGTCTTTTGGCAACCCTTACTGAAGGGCAGCTACCCTTATGGGATGTATATATATACCGATAACTCTCACTGCTCTCTTTTGAAGAATAAACAACTTTGAAACCGAAGTATGATTCCCCACAGAAGGGTCCCGCAACTTTATAAATATAAGCATAATAGACCGTTAACCAAAGCTTTATAGGATAAAGTTTGTCTTGGGATTAGTAACATGAGCATTTCAGTTTTGAAACGCTCTTGCCAAATTCTGAGTCATCATATTCACTCTGTTTAATTTCTCTTTCTTCACTTTATAATTCATATATGTTTATTTTAATTTTCTGTCAACAAATTTATGTAAACATTTAATATTTTGTAGGAGAGTATACTGAGTCCTTCTGGACTACCTCCAATGAGAGGCAGTTAACAATTTAATTATTAACAAGATATTCAATGTGTGTACTCCAGCCCAGAACCAGCTTTGAGGTGAGTGCCAAGAAATTTAAGTCAGAAGAACAAGTCAGTAATATTTCTGTTAAATGAAAAAAATAATATTTACAGTCTTATTAGAATTAATACTGAGTTTATTAACAACACAACAGCTTTTTACGGAGAACGATGAGTTATCAAGCTGTCTTTTTGTTAAATCATCATTCTCCTGAGAAAGTCCAACTGCCAAATCATCAGCAAACATGAAAGTGTCAAGGCACTCATCCTCATTTGAAAGTTAGTCCTGTTATTATTATTATTATTATTATTATTATTATTATTATTATTATTATTATTATTATTATTATGCATACTTTGATAGTATAATAATATTTTGTATTGTTTAATTTTTGTATATAGGCTTCAGTTTTAACTTGATTTACTTTCTAGAATCTGTGTTTGTTACTGTACAGTAATTTTCCATTTACGAGTAAATATTAATTTATTTATACCAATTCATGAGTTAAACAAAGAGCTGATTACATTTTTTGCACGTCCGATCTATACTAGTCGGAGTCCTCATTATATTGGAGCGTAATTGCGTGAATAAATGTCAGACGAGGTAGAAGGGGATCAAATAAATGGAGAGGCGGGAATGATCTGGTACCACAACATTGAAGTATGCGATTGGCTAGGAATGCAATTTGTGTTTTGTTCGCACGGGATGAATGGGGAAAGAATGGTGTTCAGGGCTTTGTTTGGCTCGTATGTGATCCTCCTACATGTGTGATAGAGTGCATATGCATTGGTAACCTACACTCAGTTTACGGCTGTTTGCTCCAGCGTGTAACTTTTAATACAATGATCAGTGAATGTAATTGCAGCACCTATAATGCAATTAGCGACCATAAGAGATAGTGCTTTAAACAAAACATGTTTCTTCTCTATCTGACTATAGAAGTAATGCTGTGCTGTCCACTTTGAATGCGATCACTCTTTGTAATATTATGACTAGAGTTCGGATTTTATTAATTACATATTTTAATGCTACATTTTTATGCACGAATAAAAGACAAATGAGGCGTTCAGAGCTAAAGTGGATGAAGCAAATCTGGCTTTAAGGCAATAGCTCCCTGTTAAGCAGGTTTGAATAATTTCAAGGGAACCCAACTTTTGAGTGCAAACAAATTTTGTGTGACAAATTATGGCTTCCTGTTAACGTACCTCCAGTAACTAAATAAGTCACACAGACTTTGTATGCACTCAAAGTTGGGTTCTGGCGTCTTGTCAGCCCATTTGAGTTGTGTGGATATAAAGGATAAATTGTGACGGTGTCGTGTATAGTTTCTGGGGTAGCTCAGTCGGGAGAGCATTCGTGCGCTAAGCGAAGGGTCCCGGGATCGATACCCGGCCCCGGAACAATTTTTCCTTGAAATTAAAGTAGATGAAGTCACAAATTTTCATTAATTGAGTTTAATTCATTTTCCGATTATCTGAAGTTGGATCTTGTCCGAGCAGTAATGGATCAAGTCTTAATTCCAAGCATTCGCCGGTGGGTGACACCAGTCACTTTTGGCTCAGATTATTTGTTCACGACAACTGCCTGGAGAAGATTAGCACAGGACAGGGACAATTGGAGGTAGAATATTGAGGAGGCTAAGGCTCAACTTTGGGCTGTGATGCCATCGTAGTAGTAGTAGTAGTTTTTAAGTGGGTTATTTAATGACGCTGTATCAAATACTAGGTTATTTGGCTTCGATGAGATTGGTGATAGCAAGGTGGTATTTGGCGAGATTATGCCGAGGATTCGCCATAGATTACCTGGCATTCACTTTACGGTTGGGGAAACCTCGGAAAAAACCCAACCAGGTTATCAACCCAAGCGGGGATCGAATAAGCGCCCGAGCGCAACTTCAGACCGGCAGGCAAGCCCTTAACCGACTGAGCCACGCCGGTGGCTAGTAGTAGCAGTAGCAGCAGCAGCAGTAGCAGTAGCAGTAGTAGGATCAGTAGCAGTAGCAGCAGGAGTAAGCCATAGTGGATCAAGTCACCAAAGCGTTGCTTCAATTAACATCACAATTGTTTATATGTTATAAATCAAGAATTTTATAATGGAGGAATAAAATTATTGCTAGTCAAATTAGATAATCCACTAAAGCAAGTTAACTTTAAGTCCTAATATCTCAAAATCACGTCTCATGGACTTGATCCGCTTTAGCTCTGAGCGCTTCAAATGTTGATGAGATGTACATGTAGGAAACTTGTCCATAAATTTTATTTTACATTTTTTTACATATTTGGTATAATATTATATATTTCACACCGTACTACATAATTTTAGATATTTTAACATTATTGCAGAATATATAAATAATAATAATAACAATAATAATAATAATAATAAATAATTTCTTGGTTTATTTTGCCTTTATATTGAATTATCCAATAGCGTAGCAAGAAACGAAAAATAATTTGAACGCTATTGAGCTATTCCTTTCAGTGAAGTGGGCAGGCATTAGATACAAACACAGTGACTCATTTAAAACATTTTCCTTTCTTGTTCTCAAAATGCATCAGAATTTGTAGCAATGTTATTAACCAGCGAGGGAGTAATAGGTGAGTGTGTTTCAGTAAGATTTAATGATGTATTGAAAAAGAACCCAGGACACAACTTTTTCCACTCTATGCAAAATATTTAAAGGTAAGTTTGTGCAGTTCCCTGAGGAGATTGTTCCGAGTATCATTTCTCATCTGAAATACGCTCCAGTTATTTCGTGTGTAGTTGAGAGGTCGTTTATAATTTATAAGAACATTCTAACATACAAAAGGCAATCGATGACCGCAAAAACTTTGGAAAAATACTTAATTCAGCCTCCAAATAACAATTAAATGAGGTTGAATCACATGTGCACCTCTAATTTTTTTCAGTTCTGTTTACTTACCAGTGTGCAAAAATACATTTAATAAAGCTTAGATTTTAAGTCAAATATATTTTATTTATTACATATTTATCTATACATATTTTGGAATTTTTAGCTACATATTTATGTACATATTTCTCATTTTGATATTACATAAAATCCGGGCTCTAATTATGACTTATGCGTAGAAACAATATCTCTTCAAAGGAGTGACTACTCTTTCTATCTCCTCCCCATCGAATGCGCGCACAAAGAAAGCAGGTTGTCGGCAAGCCTGCAGTCAGCGTGAACGTGCAAAATTGGACAGAGTACAAAGAACACATGTTTGATGCACGTAAATCCGCCAACAGCTTTCAATATCCTGTTGTTCTTCATTTCGTTTGATGAAGATTTTATTTCTCCTGAGAGTTGCACTTAAAAATATAAAAAGTAGGTTCCTCTTATTGAATAAATCATAGAATGAAAGTTATAATAGGAAATAACATAATGTATAATATAAATAATGACGAGAAATATTGCTATGAAAATTGGAAATTTACTTTTGAAAAAATTGCTATAATGAAGAAACATTTATTATCATATTATATTGCTACTTCATTTGTTTGACAACGACTCGGTTCTTTATCATTAGAGCATTCATTTTTAGCCCCTTATCTTTTAGTTGTGTGCACATGGAGTTCACGTCGTTGTTTGTTGACATCAGATCGAAGGAGTGGAGTACCCGCTGGGACATACTGGACACGTACACTCGCATTAATATGAAGTGAGTCACTTCTGTTAATCATTCTTGAGCGAAACAAATTAACTTCAACTGTTGCAATTTATAACGAAGTACATGTGTAAAGTATCGAAATTAAAGCTTCTCCTGCGATCACTCAACAACAGTTTGTATTTAGAGAAACGTCTCTCAACATCACAAGACGTTACTGGAGCAAACAGGAAATAAGGAACATTACTGTCTTTTACTTCCTCTTGTGCCAGTTTTTTGCCACAATGCCGAATAACCAGGGGTCTTGTGTAGGACGCCTGTAAGTATATTCTTAACTTGTTCGCCAGCAGTATTACCCTGTACATCTAGAACATTCAAGTTTCTTTCAAGTTCTTCTATTAAATTAAGGTAGTCTGACATTTTCAGATCGTGAGCTTCTAAACGTGTAATTGTTTTCGAGAACCCTGAAACTATCAAGACCTGTAACACTTAGCGAACAATTCCTTGTGTAAATTTTTCCAGAAAGGGAACAACTGGATAATACGCACGGCAGACCAATATCGATAGTCGACTGTACTCGCTGGCCACTAGTCACCGGGCCGTACCGAGCCGTATCAAACAAAATATAATCGAAATGGAGGTAGTCAAATTCGCGACTATATTCTTAAATAATTCACTCCATTAGTCAAGTTCAAGGTTTTATGTAGTACAACGGCGGTTTTTTGAATGCATTAAATGAAAATGAAGATGTAATAAGATAATAAACTAGGTTATCACAAGGAAATTAACAGGAAAAAAGATGTGTTTCACGGAATACAATTAAAATGACTGAAAGTAAATTTCCGGTTAATGTTCGCCAAAGCGTAAAGTACGTAATTATGACGGCGTTGCTGTTTTATTTCTGGCCTATAGAAAAATACCTAGCCTTTTACGAAAAAAAATTTAAGGACCATGAAATTATTCACCGCTTTCATTATAGGCCTATTATTTTTTAACAATATTACGAATCAAAAACTGTCATATTATATAATTTTAACTACTACATGGACGAACCAAATCAAGCTAACATAACCTAACCTAACCAAAGCTAACCTAACCTAACCAAAGCTAACCTAACCTAACCTAACCAAAGCTAAGCTAACCTAACCAAAACTAATCTAACCTAACCAAAGCTAATTTAACCTAACCTAAGCTAACCTAACCAAAGCTAACCTAACCTAACCTAACCAAAGCTAAGCTAACCTAACCAAATCTAATCTAACCTAACCAAAGCTAATTTAACCTAACCTAAGCTAACCTAACCTAATCTAAGCTAACATAACATAACATAACATAACATAACATAACATAACATAACATAACATAACATAACATAACATAACATAACATAACATAACATAACATAACATAACATAACATAACATAACATAACATAACATAACATAACATAACATAACCTTCGTAAATGCAAGGCCTGTAACCGGAGCAAGAAGGGATCTCAATCATTTAATCTGCAAGTACACGCAAAAATAAATTCAAGTAAGGATCACGCTCCCACTGCATGAGAGGTCCGCGCATGCGCTACAGCAAAACTGTTTCTGTCCCGAGCCTCTCATCTAAGGCACTCGTCATAATTTACTCGCAATATTTACGCAAATACACATTGTCGCTAACAGTGGTGCTATCTCTCAATAATATTCAGAACGAAGGAGGTAGACAGAGAGAGAAAAAATTTCTCCCGCCAACTACGCCACACACCAACGTCATGTTCTTATGTTGGTGACACTGTGTATTTACTTAAATTTGGTGCTAAACGTAACGGCACGGTTCAAAGTGACCGTGCTAATTCTCCAGTATAGCGCCAGAAAGTCGTTAAAAAACCTATTATCGAACTTGTGAAATGGTATATTACATTTAATCATCACTTCACAAAAATCTCTGTAAAATTCCGAGTCCTTAACCTGATATTCACTAGAGATGGACGATTGTTCATTGCCTAACCTGGTGAACAAATTTACGCGGTAAATGTTTTTTCGAATTACAACGTTGCTTCAACTATTTACTTTTACTTTCCCTTTTTGACGTCTTACACAGAGTCGTCTTATAGAGTAGGCATGTGACTTTATATGTTCATTTCCAAAGTCCTCCACTATCTTATTCAAACGATCCTGTAAAGAACGTTTTGCTTTCGGCATTGTAAATGCACTGATCTTGCACAACTAAAGATAATTTACACGGTACTTTCGCTGTGTGCTCTATGTGGACGATCTTTCTTACAACTCAGCAACTATTTTGTATGTGATCCGTACGTACGCAAGGTCAAGTGACGTCATCCATACTCCGTACAGCTAACTTAACATTCGCTGTCTGTCGTGTTATGGGGCTAAAAATGAATGCTCTACTTATCATGTAAGAGTAATATTTATATTTTCATTCCTTTTTGGATCTAATCTGAAATACATATACCACTTCGAAACTAGTCAGCCAGGTAAATTGCAAAAGTTAACACAGTAAAGATATCATAAAGTTATTCAGGGAAAAAAATCGTATACTGTGCAGACAAATAAAAGGTTATATTTTTGTTATCTGCAATTCTCTCAAATCAATTTTTTTTTTTTTTTTTACAATTTCAAAGACTGAAATACATCACTCTGTATATAAATCGTAATGTTAAGGAAATAATTTTTTCAAGGTATTAAGTTTTGTATATTATATACTCTCACTTTACTCCTCAATACTTCAAGCAGAACTCCTGGCAATACAGAAGATTTTAGAATGGTTCATACATTACAGTGACGATGCCTGTATCTATAGCGATTCTCAAGCTACATTTAATTCAATTAGGCAAAAATGTAATCTAAGTCCTCTATCTGTGGTAATGAGTAAAGTCCGAAGGTTTAGCCCCTGTTCTAGCCCGCATTGTGTAGCATTACTCTTGTTTACAGCTGCACCATGCATCAAGTAGGCTACGTACAGTCAACTCACAAAAAACACTCATGCACAGTAAGATCACAGTCTACTATATACAGTCACGAAGCTTGAGTTTTGAGAGTGCTAGAAACAATAGACTGTGCCGGTACTATTTTGCATTGCCTGTAATGAGCCGATATTAGCGATCCTAGTGGTGAGCAACTACCTAATGTTTGCGTATTTACTACGTATTGAGCTTCGTGACTGTATATACTAGACTGTGGTAAGATCTCAGACTCCATGCAACCCGGTCAGTTTGATATGATTTGTCCGTGCGTAGTAATATGATGATTAATAAAAGGACTATACTGATAACAAACAGTGTTATTGAACATAAGTCGTTCAGAGAACATACGAATACAAATGCAGTTGCACAAGTGAATTAACATTTAAATTATACAGTATAAAGTAACAGAAATAGGCTATATACATTGTCAAAATTCTCTGGAACAAAACAATATAAAATTCTAATTCCAGGACTAGGACCCTGCTGTTTTAAAATCCAAAGACAAATCTATAGATGCATATCCGATTTATTGCCTCAAGAAAATTGTTTACCATCTTATGGTCAACTTTACTTTATAGATTCAGCCCTAGTTAATCGCATTAGAGGTGAACATCCCAGAAATTCTTCTCTAAAATTATAAACATTACATCAATTAACTTTTAAATACGAATCCATATGCAATATCTTATAGAACAGTCGGAAATATATGTATTACAGCAAAAATTATCTTCCAGTAGGCCGCGTTCAGGTGACTTACGTTTTTTTTTGACAATATTACTGAAGACCAGCGTTAGTATAATAGACAATTGCTTGTGAGATAGCTAGGTTTTTTGTATCTGTGAATGGTGAATCGTCTTATTTTCGACCCGGTCGGGGCAAGTTACCTGGTTGAGGTTTTTTCCGGGGTATTCCCTCAACCCAATACGAGCAAATGCTGGTAACTTTCGGTGCTGGACCCCGGACTCATTTCACCGGCATTATCACCTTCATTTCATTCAGACGCTAAATAACCTAGATGTTGATACAGCGTCGTAAAATAACCCAATAAAATGAAATATAATCTCATTTTCGGTATGCAGTTGCTCATGGTAAACAAGGAGGCCCTACACTGTTGACTATTTTCATTCCACATTGTGACATGTGTTATTTATTTATTACCATTAATATCATCATCGTCATCAAAGTAGCAGCATTTTATTGTGGTTTTCAATCTCTATCAAGCAGCAGTTGCTGCTACAAGTCACTAGTGTGTAAATATTTGTAGGTTAATCTTTGCAGATAGTATTTATAAGTGTTCGTAGAATTAATATTGTATGAATTATTCCCGTAGTGTACTATTTATGCTAGATATAGCCATATGTATTTTTAGCTATGCATCGAACTATAACCCTAACATTCTTTACGGTGAAATAGAGTTTCTGTACCTCTAGTCTATAATGTAGATCGACCGGGCGGCGTGTGACCGGCATGAAGGCCATGAAACATACGGCAAACTATCTCCTGCTCGGCATTCCAGTTCAGTGTCTTTGTAGGAATGGTTGTGTTGACGTTAAATTGAGTGTTATTCTTCTGATTGTGTTACATGATGGACAACATACCATGAAGTAATAATACAAAGTAGGCATACAGATTACACATCAACGTAACAATTAATGTTGAATTAGTACAATATATTTCAGCAAAAGGTTTTCGAAATGGCGACCACCATTTTCAATACAGACATTGTATCTTCTAAGGAAATTCTGGCGCAGTCTCTTGAATGCTGTAAGTATTCTGGATACTATGTTTCCAGGTTGTCTATCTGTTCTCATATACGAGACTCTTATATTGTCCCAAAAGAAGTAATCGATGGGCGCCTAATCAGGTGAACTGGCTGGCCATGGAATCTGATTCGTCTTCCGATCCAACGCCCGGACCAGTGGCGAGTAGGCCTATTCTTTGAGCATCTAATGTGATTCGGAAGAAGCCTGGGCTATTTGGGAGAGTGCGCCAGAATTTCCCTAGAAGATGTAATTCCTGTCACCATCTCGAAATGTACTGTACTATTTAACATTAATTGTAACGTTGATATGTAATCTGTGCGCCTATTCGTTGAATATAGTATATTACTTCATTGGTATGTTGTCCATCATGCACTTCCTAACATCCGTAGCCTTGTAATGGTTCAGGATTATTTCCCAGGTCATGGGTTCATACTTGATAGATGCATAAATTTGTACATGAACTACTCAATGTGCTCTGTAAGCTTGGACACAATATTTTTTATTCATCCTGCACAGTGGACTAAAGCAAGCGTAAGTGCAAGGATCCGTCGTGTGTCCGGCCCTCGAATATCCAAGTCAGTTTACTTCTGAAATTCTGAAGGGTGATTACTTGTCTTTTCACAACAATCCAAAATCACTTTACTACCATATTTCCCTCCCTATTTAATGATGGGTAGGTTGATTTTCATCATTAACAATAGCGCTACCCTGACAGTCGCATTATGTTGTCAGTGATATACCATGCGAGGTGAACCAAAGCTGTGTTAGGATTTTAATTTGGAGATATTTTTTTTATTTTAAGTTTTTATTTTATTGGGTTATTTACGACGCTGTATCAACATCTAGGTAGGGAGATAAATTATGGAATTCTGGTACAGCCAACTGAAGGTACTCACTAAAAAACCTTTCGAATCCACAGCATATAATGTGCAGAGATTTTAACCCGGTTTTCTGGAGTGCAAGTTCTAGCCTTTCACCTAACTATGATCCGCCTCAAAATCATACAAGCGGAATAATATAGATACGTGTTCACAAACATGGTTAATATCAACCGGAAAAATGAGTACTGCAGTTTTAAGCCTCTTAAAAATTCTGATATAGGCCTATACAAACCGAGTTTTTTCTCTCTCAATGAGGACGGGACGGGAACATCCCTGTGCACCGCAACCTGAGCTCTATTGTGCGCCCCTGGGATGAGTTGCAAGCCCACCGACCCCAACTACGCCGAACCGACCTAACCGCTAACACCCTAACGACCAGTCCCGCTATCCTTCCAAATCCATGTACCATTCCACCCCAACAACCCCCACATTCCCCCTCAAACTGTCTGAGGTGTAAGCCCCCTCTCCCGTCTCCTCAACGGTCTGAGGTGTATGCTCCCTCTCCATTCGGAAGGGGAGTGGGTTCCGCTGCTGTCCACCAGGCACCATGCTTTACATATCCACGGAGACCGCGCCTGCGGAAGGCCGCTGCAGGCGCGATCTGAAAACCAAGTAAGACAACGAGAATGATAAGGAAAGGACGATGTGGGAGAAAAGGAAGGGGCGAGAGTGAGTGGGGTCCCATACGCCTGATAAAGTTACCTGATATTCATTCATACGAGCGAAGGAAAAACCCTGATAAAACCTCACCCAGACAACTCGTCCCAAGCGGGGAATCGAACCCCGCTGGGTTCGGGAGCGAAAAGGCTACCACGAGACCACAGCAGTAGACATACCGAGTTTAAACCCCGGTAAGCATTGAAAAGTCACTGTTATGAACATT
This sequence comes from Periplaneta americana, assembly GCF_040183065.1. Lineage (NCBI taxonomy): Eukaryota > Metazoa > Arthropoda > Insecta > Blattodea > Blattidae > Periplaneta > Periplaneta americana. The sequence goes on along the minus strand of NC_091118.1, from coordinate 127,168,867 downwards.
TGATGAATTGTATTCATTCTGAATAATATAAAGTTTTGATTTGTCCATTATACTAGATTATTTATTTGGAAATAGCCTTTTATTTTACTCTATTTTCAATACATACAGTATATAGCAAGAGCAGAAATGCGAGGGAGTTTCTACATCAAGAGCACATTGTAATGGACGTAGTCGGATATTATTTTCTCACTTCTTCCATAGAACGCTCGCTGTCATCAGCGTTGCTGGCGCCAAGTATCTTTAATCAGTGGTCAGACGTCTAGACTGAAGAGTAAACAATATAATGAATAAGAACGAAAATGATTTTAACCTGTGAGAACGTCCGCCACTAAGGAATGAGAATTGAATCTTATGTTAGTTTTAATATGAGCTTGAGGAACAAACAACATCAACTTGTGATTGTACAGCATTATGGATAAGGACAGTATTTTTGGTAATAACGACATACGCGTTATTTTCCACAATTATTATTATTTCATTGTTGCATTTACCCTTCCAGTTATACTGAAATACCATATTTAAGCAAAAGAAACTAACATAACGCGAAATTTGGATGGTTCTGCGAAATATCTCAATAATCACGAAATATACCCCGTAGGCTATATCGGAAAAACTACGAAATACGCACCAATATTTTTTCTCAATATTAAAAAAAATCATGTTTGTGACTTGTTTCAGTTAACTTGTTAATCGCTTGGTAACGCCAAAAATTTTGTATTTCTATATGGGTATTGTGTATCTTTACTGTCTCTATGGTGAAACGAGTGGGCCCGGGTTCAAATCCTGGTTGGGACAAATTACCTGTATGAAGATTTTCCAGAGTATTCTTTCAACCCATTAAGAGCAAATGCTGGACAATTTTCGGCGCTGGTTTCTCAATTCATTTCGCTGGTACTTTCACCTTCATCTCACTGAAACTCTAGATAACTATAGCAGTTGATAAAGCGTCGTACAGTAACCAATTTAAAATTACCTCTATGGCTTTCGAAAAAAGATCGATTTCTACAGTCGACTGCAAGAAAGATTGAAGAACATGCAATATGTTATGCGCTGGAGGCTAGGTCTTTATCTTGATATGGAGAGGTCCCTTGTCCCTCTCTTATTCCCCTCGTTCTCCTTTATTCCCCTTCTCCTTGTTTCCTTTTGCTGTCCTTGTATTCCCTTATTCTCCTTGTATTCTCCTTCTCCTCATATTCCCCTTGTTCTCCTTGTATGCCCTTGTTCTCCCTGTATTCCCCTTGTTCTCATTTCGTCCCCTCCTTTTCTGATTTTATTCCCTTATATTCTCATTTTTTCCCCTTTTTCTACTTTTATTTCCCTTGTTTTCCTTATATGTCAATTTCTCGCGACACCCACACATAATTCTTCATAAAGATATGCAACAAATTAAAGCTCTAAGGACAGGTGATCGCACTACACATAGTTCTACTTAGAGATAAGCAACATAATAAAGCTGTGCACTTTTCGGCAGCTAATCGCAACCGCAAGTAGGTTTTCTTAATTGGTTTATTTTGCGACGCTTTGTCAACTGCGTCTGAGCGAAATGTGATAATGCCAGCGCCGGAAGCTACACAGGTTTTACTCTTAATGTGTTGAGAGAAAACACCGGAAAAATTTTCAACCAGGTAACTTGTCCCAACCACGATTTGAACCCAACCCCGCTCGTTTCATGGTTAGACATGCTAACCGTTACTTCACAGCGGTGGATCTCACTCTTACTTCTAGAGATATAAAAGATAGGCTATGCACCTGTCGAATTTTTGTTAAATTGTGGACTTGTGTCATGATAATCATACAACTCGTGGGTTTATACAGTGAGATCAAAAAGTCCCTCCGCAGCTCCACTTAGTTCTAGTAATCCTGTAGAAAGTTGACACTTCCCCATTAATTCCGGTTTGACAACCTCACATCCCCAGTCCATCATATACTTAGCGGCCAGTGCTGCCAATTGAATTCTCTGCCTAGTGGATTCTCGGCTACACCGTGGCTAAACAAGCACTGCGGAGGAACTTCTCGATCGCAATGTACTTTTAAATGATTTCGATTATCGTCAGATGAATGAAGATTTCAGTCGCTTTTGATGAATATTGATTCTTTTGAATTGTGCTGACCACATAATCAGAAAGTCACGTCCCTAGATGTTGAGAAGAGTCTTAAGGAACCAATCCCCGAATTAGAAAATAAAGACTCGAGAACTTGATTATAATCTGAAATATCCACTACAACTTTAAAGAACTTCGCATCGTTTTGAAATTCCTATTTGTTGCAACAAGAACATTATGAGCTGCTCAACCTGTCGACCGATGAGTATCGAGAGTAATCAGCTGGAGTGTAGTGTTAATGAAAATCTTCACAGTTTGTGTACGCTTTATCATTGCCTTTAGAAATCCTTCATAATGGCGCTTGCTTTGAATACTTGGTTACTACAAGAACAATTCTGAAATACAGAAAAATACTGGACATTTGTATGTTGACCCTAGCACTCCAGTGTGTAAACAATGGAATCGACATTTCCACTGAAACTTCCCGTGTGGGTCTCAGGTGTCACATACAAGAGACTAACTAAGCTGCCGAAATGTATCCTGTGAATGTATTGCGAATTGATATAAAAATACATAGACACATTTTTGTCGTATTACGGATTATAACCGGATCTACGGTTCCATACCTGAATCACCAGTTTAAGATAATTCTTATAAATTATCTGATGTAAACAAGACTAAAATGCCAAGATTTATACGTTACACACATTCTTGTTTGTTTTTAACGTTCTAAGTTATAAAAATCTCTTTGTGCACATCACTACTAGCGTTAACAAGCAAGCCGTGAATATAAACAGCACTTAATGGTGGTAGTATGTTAATGCCTGACTTCTTCAAACATATAACTATATATTTGTTCCACGTTGAATAGTGTTTTTTAAAATATTTATTATATTTCTTTTGCCTTTATTGATAGACATTTCACTTCAATTGGACCACATTTTTCAGAAAGGAACCAAACTACATTATATCTAAACTGAGAAAAATGCACTTTAAAGTTAAACGTGAGTGTTAAATTCACAAGTAAATATAACTAAGTTATATACTTATTGCTTTAACCAAAAAAATGTATTATATGAAGTATCTTTGTTCAAAATATACCGGGACATAATTTTATTTTTACTAATATTTCTAATAATAATCTGGCTATACTCTTGGATTAACGGTTGAGAACCGGAAACACTGTTTGCTACCCCCTTCCACGACCGGAGTTTGATGATACTAGCTTGTCATTTTACTAGGTATAGGAGGGAAGAAAAATAGTTCATCCATTTGCGTAAACTAGGAAATATCACGACTTTAAGTTTGGTAATTTTCATTTTGTTTTTCTTTAATCAAAATAGAGTACAGTATTAACAATAAGTGCTTTTACTCACGAACTGAGCTATCCATGCGGACGTATTCCTTATGCAGTGTATTATTGTACTGTCTACAGTACATTAGCATATAATACAGAGAGTGAATTTAAATTGAAAAATAAAATCATAATATGGATTATTCAAACACATTTTTTAAAGTGTGGCCGTTCATTTCGATAGAGGCTTCAGTTCTTTTGTGCTTATTATCTCACTGTAGACTATTGTATCTAATTCCAATTTTTAGTTTCGTCCTTCGCACCAGTAACTTATGTTGAAATAATTCTATACCTACTATATAAAAGAGTACCTTACGTACTGTAAAACCAATCTTCACTTCTGCCCGATCTGAAAAGATAAAATTACTCAGACATGCTATCTACTGTCCGTCCAAATGGTTATGTCGCAGGATCGTAGAAAGGGAGCAAATCACTTAATGAGGCCTATTATTTAAATTATTTTAAACAGTTGTGTAATATTACGTAGACGTCCGGTTTCTCACAGAAAATGTTTTCAGAAAAGAACTAAGACAGCCCACCAACTAGCCTTTATAGAGGGGCGAGCAGAAGCAGATTGGGGAAACCAGGATGCGACGTAAAGAAACGGATGCACAATATCTGTGCGAAAATATGATTCAATAATGAATGCTCTTTCTTCACTGGAAAACCATATTTCTGGAACGTACTATACTCACTAACTCACTGACTTTAACTGCATATGCGGCCTTGGTTCTGTTTGGAGGACGGTTGAACTTCATTAGTAGAAGGAGTGAGAAGGAAGTACATTCAAAAACTCAGGTACAATAAAAATTGAAGTAAAAATAAAATGATGATACTGTATATCCTTGGAATTATTTAATTATTGAGACATTAAATTTGTTGTGGCTTGGTTCCTTTCTGCAGAATATCGTCCAATTATAATGATTCTACAATATTTTATGCTCGATTATGTATGAAACTATTCATTCTTTAAGTAATTATACTTTAAATAATGGAATACTATAATCGTTCAAAAGTCAGTCGCTAGTTTTACACTTACTCCACTCCTTTCTTTTTTTAATCTGTTATCAACAATCCTGTATGAACTACTAAATTATTTAGAGTCGATGAAATTGGTATAGGGAGTTGGTAATTGGCGAGAGAAGACCCAGAATTTGCCATGTAATTACCTAGAATTCGCCATACGGTTTGAGAAAGCCTCGGGAACATTCCAACCAGGTAGTCAGTCCAAGCGGGAATCGAACTCACGTCCGAACACAGCTACGGATCTGTAGGCAAACTCGTCTATCGCCTCAGCTACGCCAGTGGTTCTTTCCACTGTTAAATGTTATGCTATTTATACATAAGTTCTACATTCAAGCCATTATTTTATTGGAGTTGTGAATACAAAAAGAATTGTCATTGTATTATATTAATTATGTATTCTATTATATTGTATTGTATTGTATTAATTATGTTTTATTCATAGCAATGTAGTAATTTTCTATCATACTGGTTGAGTGGAAGAGAAGGCCGCAAGGCCTTAAGTCTGCCAGTTAAAATAAACCATTATTATTATTATTATTATTATTATTATTATTATTATTATTATTATTATTATTATTATTATTATTATTATTATTATTATTGAAATATGTCAGTGGTTCCCAACTTTTTTGAATGACGACACACTTTGCTGAACGCCCACGATATCGCGGCACACTTATTTGTTTTTATTAATAATAAATGACTATTACAGTAAACACATGGTTATTTTAGTTGATGAGTTTGATGTGATTTCTATGTACAAAATAATACAAAACTTATCTCCTGAGGACACCACACAAGCGGGTCATAATGTGACTTCAGCAAAGTCAAACGGAAATCGCGTTGACATCTCTTAATGCGAGTTCTGTTAAATGGAGCCATACGTTTGCTACAAGACAGCGCACAGATTGCAACTCGGCCATACATTCGTCAGAAACAGACAGAAGGAATTGGCGTCTTCCATTAAAAAGAATTGTCTGCTCCAGAGATCTCATTAAGGTTACATACAGACTTGTTTCTTTTTTTGCTTTATTTAAAATGAGAGAAGAAAAGCAAATTTAAAAAGCTATAATTTTCCTTCTTCCATAAAAACTTTGCAGTATTCCGTAAAGTTAGATCTTTATGTATGTAGACTGTTAAGTTAAAAAATAATGTTTGATTCAATTATAAAATTGCCATAAAATATCATATTTTACGAATGCAATATTAGGCTGTATTATTTGAAATTATTTCCTGTGATTGTATATGTTGGTATTTCTGTATCTTGAGTAGTTTATTTAAATATATTAAATATAGCAAATATCTGTCGAGTAACTGCAACTATTGTATTTTTTACAGTAGATCCCATTTTAGGTACTTTTCGACTTGTAGTAAGTGCACATGCGATAGGACTCCTCTATTGCTCTTACTATAATACCCGACCTCGACCTAGTTCCTGACGTTGATCAATAAACATGCTTACCATAGCTAGGATTCAATCCCACGGTCGTAGAGTAGTAGCAGTAGTAGCAGCAGTATACAACTATGCTTTCAAATCCATACGTTATTCACCGTCAAGAAACGGCCAACAAATTTTGTCTGGATCCATCTACCGGAGGCAAATTTCTTCTACGTTAGGTAAATTTACTTTTTTTCCCTCGCGAAGGAGGGTACCGAGAGCTTACACCACAGTCCGATGCCTATTGTTTACTACTCCTATCATATGGGTGAATATTGAAGTCCATAGGACCGTATTTCTGTAAGTATCGTGATTGACTATTTCGTGTCATTTATTGACTCAACTACAGAATACATAATTTCGACGAAATCCGCGTTCCATCCGACTCAGTTCCTCTGAGAGTTATACAACCCCCTCATAATAATGCAATCTATGTGTAAGACAACGTTACTACATTTTTCTGCATTCTTTGTTGACTTTGAACTATTGAATGACAATAAATGAGATTCAAATTAACGATGGCGAAATGAGCTCGTGGAGAGTTCACAAATCTGTGCTATGGGTCTTTCTGAAGGACTCTTATACTAAAGATTTTATCTACCATCCTCGATAGAGTTGGAACCTACTAACCTCGAATCTAATAGTCGTAATGCGGCTGGGGATACTAAGCATCTTAGAAGCTGTGAGTCTTGGCTCTTATGCACAAGATGGATAAGAAAGCAGTAGGTTACTCATCATAATGATTTTTATAATTTGTCCTACAAACAAGTGAAGTAAAACACATTTTTTTAAGTGGGATATTATGTTGTGTAGCTTTAGAATAAATACTATCGTATTTCCTGTCACAAACTTACAGAGTCCACAGACGATTTCCCAGTGGAATGCTTAGGGCATACACACTGACAGATTCGATACCTGATTAAAATATACTTACTTACTTACTTACTGGCTTTTAAGGAACCCGGAGGTTCATTGCCGCCCACACATAAACCCGCCATCGGTCCCTCTCCTGTGCAAGATTAATCCAGTCTCTATCATCATACCCCACCTCCCTCAAATCCATTTTAATATTATCCTCCCATCTACGTCTCGGCCTCCCTAAAGGTCTTTTTCCCTCCGGTCTCCCAACTAACACTCTACAGTATATGCATTTCTGGATTCGCCCATACGTGCTACATGCCCTGCCCATCTCAAACGTCTGGATTTTATGTTCCTAATTAAGTTAGATGAAGAATACAATGCGTGCAGTTCTGTGTTGTGTAACTTTCTCCATTCTCCTGTAAATTCATCCCTCTTTGCCCCAAATATTTTCCTAAGCACCTTATTCTCAAACACCCTTAATCTCTGTCCCTCTCTCAAAGTGAGAGTCCAAGTTTCACAACCATACAGAAGAACCGGTAATATAACTGTTTTATAAATTCTAACTTTCAGATTTTTCGACAACAGACTGGATGATAAAAGTTTCTTAACCGAATAATAACAGGCATTTCCCATATTTATTCTGTATTTAATTTCCTCCCGAGTATCATTTATATTTGTTACTGTTGCTCCCAGATATTTGAACTTCTCCACCTCTTCAAAAGATAAATTTCCAATTTTTATATTTCCATTTCGTACAATATTCTCGTCACGAGACATAATCATATACTTCATTTTTTCGGGATTTACTTCCAACCCTATCTCTTTACTTGCTTCAAGTAGAATTTCCGTGTTTTCCCTAATCGTTTGTGGATTTTCTCCTAACATATTCACGTCATCCGCATAGACAAGAAGTTGATATAACCCGTTCAATTCCAAACCCTCTGTGTTATCCTGAACTTTCCTAATGGCATATTCTAGAGCGAAGTTAAAAAGTAAAGGTGATAGTGCATCTCCTTGCTTTAGCCCACATTGAATTGGAAACGCATCTGATAGAAACTGACCTACACGAACTCTGCTGTACGTTTCATGAGACACATTTTAATTAATCAAACTAGTTTCTTGGGAACACCAAATTCAATAAGAATATCATATAAATCTTCTCTCTTAACCGAGTCATATGCCTTTTGGAAATCTATGAATAACTGATGTACTGTACCCTTATACTCCCATTTTTTCTCCATTATCTGTCGAATACAAAAAATCTGATCAATAGTCGATCTAGTACGCCTAAAACCACATTGATGATCCCCAATAATTTCATCTACATATGGAGTTAATCTTCTCAAAGTAAGTTAAAATATAGATAAATAAATGTGTTAACCATAGCTAGAAAGCGCAAACTGCGTGGAGGGAGATTCCCCAGGAACATATCCAGGCCCTCTTCGATTCCATACAAGGAACTTAAAGTTGTTTATTATCTGATATCTTCTTCCATCCCGAACTTTTCTTCTGTTCACCATTTTTCCCAGTGCATCCTTCAGTAGGCAGTTTCTTCTCAGACAGTAACCCAGCCAATTTATTTCAGCAATACCCAATTTTTTCCATCCATATTTTTAGCACAGCTTCTGTTTTATTATTATTATTATTATTATTATTATTATTATTATTATTATTTAAATACTTATACAGAAACATGTGTTTGCCAGGAGACACAGAACATTCATTTTTTTTTTCCTCTTTTGTATTTGACGTTCGTATAACAGTGCCATTTTGGATATAAAAAGTGGCAGTAAAATAGTTCCATGTTTTTTGTTATTTAAAAAAATTATAAACACCATGTAACTTGTTTTTGAAGTAATAAAATAAAAATAAATGTGTAGTTTTGAATAAAAATATTAGAACTTTTTTACATTAATGATATTTCAACATTATAAACATTATAAACATTATATAATTAGCTTTCAACTGTTGGAAAAACATGTATATCACGATTTTATCCTGCACTTTTTAGGAGTTTTTTTCACGACATTTAAGATGTAGTTCTTCTTGCGCTCTATAAATAATCCTGTAATGCAATGTTATTATGAATATCATAATTATGCTTTTTGAAAGAAACAGATTGTTGCAGTGTTTACAGGGCGAACCATAAGTAGATCATTAAGTTTTAAGGGGTTATTCTTTGAGATATTTCAAACAAAAGAATTTAATACATTTTGCTCGTGTTTGCTTCCTTTTCGAGATAAAAATTGTTTTATATAAAACATTTCGTAACTTGTTTTCGGAAAGCCATTCATTCAATTACCAGTATGACAATATTTTCTATTCAATTTTTAAATCCAATGGTGAATATTATTAGCTATTCAGCTAGGCCAGTTAAATAAATGAAGACTAAAATCATTATGTGAATATGAAACCTAAAGTTGATATACTCGTACTTAAAGGACAATCATTTTCGATTCATTTTTTTTTAATTCAATGGCTGGTACTTGACTCTGCGTTATTTATCCAAAATAAGTCCCCATTTAGGAGAGAAGCGCTGAAGCTGTAGTTCTTTTTGCCGCCATGGTGTTGTTCTCGTTGCACCATACGAGGTGAAATACATTATGGAGCAATAGTGGAATATCGATAGGAGAAATATTAGTACCCCGCGAGAACATACCGTCATTTTCCTCTATAAATTCCACTTGGACGCATTAGCATTCTAAGCCAGCTTACCAGCGTGGAGAGCCGACGCTCTAGTCATTCGGCTAACAGTGCACCTTTAAATTACTTAATATAGTTTTACAGGTCACGACTTAAGCTTGTAAATATAATTAGGTAGAATTACTCTCTTACCAAATTAAAACAGGATGAGAAAACAATAAAAAAGTAATAACTAATCAATTGAAAATAATGTAAAATTACCAACATAGATGAGCTGACCGCTTGTCAAGACTGAAAGATAAGATATCATAAAGCAATATTCATATACAAGACAAAATACAAAGAAGAGACAGCGCAGGAAGCAATCAATGGGAGCAAGCAAGTTCACTCGCATCATGAAGTAAAAGTATTAGTAATGGTAATAGTAATTATTATTATTATTATTATTATTATTATTATTATTATTATTATTATTACTATTACATGGTCGCTCTGTATGGTTGTGAAACTTGAACTCTCACTTTGAGAAAGGAACAGAGGTTAAGGCTGTTTGAGAATAAGGTACTTAGAAATATATTTGTGGCTAAGAGTGACGAAGTTACAGGAGAATGGGGAAAGTTACACAACGCAGAACTGTACGAATTGTATTCTTCACCTGACATAATTTGGAACATTAAATCCAGACGTTTGAGATGGACAGGGCATGTAGCACGTATGGGTGAATCCTGAAATGTATATAGAGTGTTAGTTGGGAGGCCGGAGGGAAAAAGACCTTTGAGGAGACCGAGACGTGGATGGGAAGATAATGTAAAAATTAATTTGAGGAAGGGGGATATGATGGTAGAGATTGGAGTAATCTTGGTCAGGATAGGGACGGATAGCGAGCTTATGTGAGGGCGGTAATAAAAAGCTCCGGGTTCCTTAAGTGATAAGTAAGTATACTTACTTACTGGCTTTTAAGGAACCCGGAGGTTCATTGCTGCCCTCACATAAGCCCGCCATTGGTCCCTATCCTAAACAAGATTAATCCATTCTCTATCATCATATCCCACCTCCCTCAAATCCATTTTAATATTGTCTTCCCATCTACGTCTCAGCCTCCCTAAAGGTCTTTTTCCCTCCGGCCTCCCAACTAACACTGTATATGCATTTCTGGATTCGCCCATACGAGCTACATGCCCTGCATATCTCAAACGTCTGGATTTAATGTCATGAGTAAGTGTAGTCATGATTATATCAGTCTTGGGCACAACTGGGAAGTGAAACGGAAACGGAACTCAGAAGACCCCGCCCATGTCCTTTTCGCTTACACTGCCTTCTACACAAACACACAGTACGCACTGAGTAACAGTGGTAGATTTCAGGCGACCAGCGAGAGCCGAAAGTTCGTAAAAGGCTTATACAATCCGCCTGTGAGCAATGTTTACCTTCCTGTGTACTCGCCTCAATCGTGGAAGGTGGAGTGGGGAATTAAGGGGAAATCTGCAGTAGGTACCTCAATGGAGTTAATAGTACCCAGGCCAGGATTATATATATAAAGTACTCATCCTTTGATATAGTCCTCCTGTAGTGATTTACGTTGTAGGCTATGATATTACATTAGGTTTCCTTGTATTCTTCACTTTATTTGGTTCTGTCTAAACCTACGGTGCTTTCCCTCTCTGATATTGGCTTTATACTAGAATTTACCTGCACGATAAAATTTTATTGGACGCTGTATGCGGGCTTTTAGTATATTACGTTTGCTTGCTTTGTTCCTTTGCTTTCATATGTGTAGCAATTCATTACACTCAACTACAGGTTTCGCTGTGTTTGATTTCCTGGAATTTGTTTAAAATGTGTATTTATTAAGAGCTACCATCTAATTTTTTTTCTAAAGGATTTTCTATTACTTTGTCTTTCAGTTAGTGAGTGATTTCATTAAACAGAAATTGTAGTGTTATTAGCTTGACTGTTATACACTTATATTCATATCTCCGCACTCCATTCACAGCCTGTGTGTTACTTTCTTTAACTAGAATTTGTATTATAGTGCTAATCTAAGATATTGCTGGTGCATTTTGTTTTCGTTTCATTTTATTTTAATTACGTCTTCTCTCTTCTCACTTCTATCCTGCCCCTCCTCATCTTCCTTAGATTATCCACAAAGAGATGCACATTTATATCTCTTCCTCTAGAGTCGCTTGCATGTCATTTATTTTCGGTTGTCTTAAGCAGTGTGGTTGTTACCTTCTGCCCATAAACCAGAAAAAACTCATTTCTTTGATTTATGATGTTTTGTTTAAATTCCGAACGGAATGGACCAAATCTCCAATCCATGAAGATATTCATGATGCTGATGAAGTGATGAACAACGAGAGCGGTCGGAGTCTGATCTTAATTCAAATGAATATGACTGACTTTAAATAAACATTATTGTTTTAACATCCCTACAAGTGCGAAAATCGTTAGGGAAAAAGACTGTAATTCGTGAGGCTTTTTTGACTGATATGATTAGTAATTACATCAGTTCAATATCTAGTCTCAATCCAAGATTACAAGGAAGAGTAGTGTTCGTTCAAAATCCCTAGAGATATGGAAACCGGAAGGAAAAAATAAAGCTTCATTCATGACTGGTAAGTACAGCAGTGAAGTATCTGATTTCAAATCCAAGAAATTACCAGAGAACCCAACCATTTGTAGATATGTAACATTGATTCAAAATCCCTACAAGTGTAGGGCCTATATATCGATAATGGAAATAAATAGAAGTTTCATCCGGGAATGTTTATTGATATTAAGCACAACAGTGAAGTATCTGATATAATTCCAACAATTACAAGAAAAATTTTATAATAACAATAATAATAATAATAGTCTAATAATAATAATAATAATAATAATAATAATAATAATAATAATAATAATAATAATAATGGGCCCAGACCAACCAGCCGGCTGCTGGCCTCACGTTCACATGCCGAAGCAGAGGTGGACGATCATCCAATCAGAATGGAGGTATCGTGTGGTTAACATAATGATCCCACAGTCGTTATAGCTTGCTTTCGCAACCGGATTTCGCTATCTATCTTAGCTCTCCAAGTGCATCATGATGCTGGGTGAACACCGGTCCCATACACTGGCCGAAATTTCATGAGAAAATTTCTTCCCCCATGAGAACTCGAACCAGCGCGCATTCCGTAACGCGAGTCCTAGCAGGATGCCTTAGACCACGGCGCGGAACTCAAAATCTTTACAGGTGTGGAAATCGAAAGGAAAAGAATTTCATGCACTTATGTTTTGTTGATGGTTTATAAGTACAATTGTGAAGTTTCATCTGAATCCAAGAATTATCAGAGATGTGTAATGTTTGTTCAAAATCCTAACATGTGTAGAAATCGAAAGGAAAAATTGTTTCATTCATGAATGCTTTGTTGATGGTTGGTAAGTGCAGTAGTGAAGTATCCGATCTGAGTCCAAGGATTGTCAGAGAGTCCAGCCACTTGTACATTTTTGATTAAAAATCCCTACAAAATATTGAAATTTGAAAAAAATGAGTTTCATCCAAGAATATTTATTTATACTAATACAACACTGCAGTATCTGATCTATTTCCAACAAGTAATAAGTCCAACCACTTATAGATGTGTAGTATTGGTTCAAAATTTTTACGGGTGTAGAAATCAAATGTTGATGAATGATTAGTACATCATTGAAGTATATAATCTGAGTTCAAGAATTTCAACAGATTCCAGTCAATTGGGTTGTGTAGTGTTGGTTAAAAATCCGTAGAAGTGCCAAAATTGAGATAATACTGGATTCTAATGGATGATACATTTGTTGGGCATAAATAACTATTGCTGTTCAATATCAGATCTCAATCCAAAAATCACTAGATGCTAGGACTATGTGTGGATAGGCCTATGTAAAGTTGGTCAAATATCCTTACAACAGCCATAACCTAAGAGGCAGAAATGTCAGTACATCAAAAAAATTTGTTGGTGATTAATGGCTACCTTCTTCTTCAAATTCAGGGTTTATGCCTCAAGGCTGTTCCGACTTCAAAGGATGATGTCATCTATCCAGCGGGTTCTAGGTCTTCCAACGCTTCTCCTACCAATAGGATTGTAATTGAGAAGGATATTAGGAAGTCTATAATATTCCACACGTTGAATGTGTTCCTGCCAGTTTTGTTTTTGTGCTTGTACCCGCTCATAAAGATTATATATCTGTAATCTATTGCGTATATCTTCATTTTTTTGTTTATATAATAATGTGAGGCCTGCAATACTTCGAAGAAATTTCATTTCGCTGCTTTCTAATTTTCTCTTGTTATTTCTGTTTGATGTCCAATTTTCGCAACCATACGTGAGTAATGGGGCTGCAAATGTTTTATAAAATTTTAGTTGTGTTTCAGGTAACGTTTTATTTTTTAGTGTTCTTATAATTGTTCCACACATACTTTGAAATCTATTTATTTTATATCTACGTCTTGTTCTTTTAAATATGTAACAGTGCAGCCTAAGTATTTGAAAGATGATACCTGTTCTATAATTTCTTTATCTATGACGATTTTACATCTTAAATGATCTGGCTATAAGTATCCAAAATTTGATCTTTCAGTTCAAGAATCACCCGAGGCTGACTCTATGTTTAAATTTCATAAGTAATGTTGATACAAGTTCCGTTGAAGAAAGATGACAGATTGGAAAAATTATCTGATACTGGAAGTTCATAAATATGTCAAAATTTTATAAGTTGGATGGTTCTAATATGGACTCAATTAATGAATCATTAGTCGGGAGTATAAATTAAATGACTATGGAAATAGTGAGAAAGAACAAAGGAACCAACAGAAGTCGTCCTATCTACAATGTAGTGTCTAGACAAAAAACCTGAAAACCAACTCATTGCGAATTATACAGTAAATTCTCCTTTTACGTGTAGTAACCATGGAGATTCAGGGTTCTTTCTTTGTCCCCCGCCATTATTCCTAGAGACGTTATCAAGGAGGCGTCATGAATCTGCCATAAAAGTTCATGTCTCAGTCATCCATGCAGGAGAGAAGAAACGAGACATCTCGCAACATAATGACAGCATTCATCAACCCCTACGCGCGTATCTCCAGACAACGCTAGAAGGTATTTCTCTTAGAACTTATCTTCTTATGCAATTGGTTTGCACAATTTTTATATTGACATTTCATTTCCCTTACTAGAGAGATTAACTTTTAATTTTCTCTTATATCGTGATACGCTTTTCAAGTACAAAACGAAGATGACGAACTAATAGTAATTTAATATAATCTATGGGGTTATTTGTATTCTGTTTCTTCTTTTCATGACGATATTTATCTAATCTCGGCGTTCACTTTATCTGGTTTACCTTACACGAACAGTAAGCATGCTCTTGAGGAGGAAACGGAATATTTTTGCAAAGTGAATAATTTTCAATAATGTGCCTGTGACTCTGAATAGTTAAGTTACTTCCAAAGAACATGTAATTCCGTTACACTATTTCTCCATCGTCAAGACATTCAAAATCTGCGTGCAATTTAAGTATTTGAACTGTCTACTTAAATTTTCATTAATTGGAATTTGATTTCATCATCTTTCGTAAGGAAGATCAATTGACTGTTCTCTCTGACAGTAGTGTAAGTTAAATAGTGCGTTAGAAATCTAAATGATTACTAAAATATAGAACTCTCCCATCTTATTTGTGGGAGTCCAACATTAAGAAATTATATTGATTTCAAATGATGTAAGTGTGATGTCTGGCATATTTGGAACTAATTAAGTGTAAGGATTTTTTCCTTTTTCTTTAGATTCAGAGTGTTTAATTTTCTTCTGATATGTTCTTACGAGACATTAAGTACAGATGTACCGTACAATAAGACTACAAACACTTTATCACTTTTCAACATAGTCCCCACTACGTTCAGTGCAAGTGTTCCTGTCATACTTACTTACTTACTTACTGGCTTTTAAGGAACCCGGAAGTTCATTGCCGCCCTCACATAAGCCCGCCATTGGTCCCTATCCTGAGCAAGATTAATCCAGTCTCTATCATCATATATCACCTCCCTCAAATCCAGTTTAATATTATCTTCCCATCTACGTCTCGGCCTCCCCAAAGGTCTTTTTCCCTCCGGCCTCCCAACTAACACTCTATATGCATTTCTGGATTCGCCCATACGTGCTACATGCCCTGCTCATCTCAACGTCTGGATTTAATGTTCCTAATTATGTCAGGTGAAGAATACAATGCGTGCAGTTCTGAGTTGTGTAACTTTTTCCAGTCTCCTGTAACTTCATCCCTCTTAGCCCCAAATATTTTCCTAAGCACCTTATTCTCAAACACCCTTAACCTATGTTCCTCTCTCAAAGTGAGAGTCCAAGTTTCACAATCATAAAGAACAACCGGTAATATAACTGTTTTATAAATTCTAACTTTCAGATTTTTTGACAGCAGACTGGATGACAAAAGTTTCTCAACCGAATAATAACAGGCATTTCCCATATTTATTCTGTGTTTAATTTCTTCATACAAATATTAAAATTAATGAAGTGTTTGTAGTCTTGTTGGACATATTCAATTAATAAAACATTTATTAGGGTTACTCTTTGACTCTCCCTCATAGTTTTACTTTGTCTTCGGTGTAGTAGTTTTCTTTAGGTTGCTTAATATTTTTATAGAGACATGTTATCTTTTTTTTTTCTATTAATAAACATTTTTCCCTTCTTGAGAATTCTGACTTCTGAAGTGGATGTTAGTTCCGCGCCGTAGCGTCGTGGTATAAGGCAACACGCCTGGACTCCCGTTGCGGAGTGAGGGCTGGTTCGAGTCTTCATGAGGAAGAAATTTTCTCACGAAACTTCGTCGAGTGTGTTGGACCGGTGCCCACCCAGCAATACGTTCACTTTTTGAAGCTAGATAGCGAAATTCGAATTCGAAAATCAGCTATAGGCCTATCAGTTGTAAACACCAAACATTGAGATGATTATTTATCTCTTACAAGGGATATGGACGTGAGGCCAGCAGTGAGCTACTCTACCGTAACTCTTCATGGGCTGTTGCACCACCGACGGACGAAAATGATTGTTACATGTGGAATTATTAAAAAAACTTCGAATCGTTAGGAAAATGGTTAGGTGCAAATAAAGACGTTCTGAAAATGTAATACTCTACGGGTGCTATTCATAGACATTTCGCAGCACGCGCTACGAGCGTACTAAACTAGCCCCGGCTATCCACTGGTTACTTGTACAGAATTCAAATCATATCCTGTCACTAACACTGATTTATGAATACGAAAAACGCTGAATCCACCGGAAACCCGCGCTAAAAATGTCTATGAATACGGCCCTGTAACTTTAAAATGAATGTTTGTCCTTGTCTTCGAATATTTTCTTTATTAGATTATAATTCTGCAGTGCTTGGGAAAAGTAACATAAGTCAGTTTCCACAAACCTTTTTTGATAATTTATTGACAACTTACACTGGTTACGATTTGATTTTTTTTCTGTATGAATTATTGTAATGGGAGAAATACTTATGTATTTTTTTCCAAGCGAGCAGATGTTCCGTAAGTTGTCAATAAATTATCAAAAAAGGTTTGTAGAAACTGACTTATGTCACTTTTCCCGAGCACTGCAGAATATTCTATTGCAAATAATGATACTGTGCAGTATTTTGTATAAATTTCATCACGTACTTATATGCAGTATTGCTACGTTATATTAACTAAGTTTGTTCATATCATTAGCAAGTTGTTATGCAATGTAATATATCATAAAGTTTCTGGATTCGTTCATATGGAGTCTTCATTACCAGCTGCTAATGACAAAACACCAACACTGCAGATTGTATCTTGGCTTGGGGACGCTTTAATTGCCCCTTATATATGATCATAAATACAGATTTCTCTGCTTCACACTGGCAACGATCGTTAGCTTACTGCTATTGAATAACAGTGCTGTGATGCGATGATTTGACATATAAATTTCTAGTTAAAGACAATTTTATTTACCCCCTCGGACAAGATTTAAAAATATAGGCGATCAGAAAGGGCATAGCCCGTCTCGTCCCAGAATCGACCGATACGTCCCGACGTAATTTTCAGTGCGTTAAAGCTATAGTCCAACTCGTCCACACTTAATTCTCGGCGCGTTAATCTCATAGCCCAACTTGTCTCGAGTACATAAGAAGAAATGTAACCAGGTAAAGACTAAAATATTGTCTCCCACTTTGTACAGATTTGGGATTGCGCAACCATTTTGCAGGTTGGTGTGGTTAAACATTTTGTCTTTCATGAGTAAAATAGTGTCCATTTTATAAAAAAATGCCATCAAATGATGAAGTTACTTAAAAATAAATAAAAGTCACATGCTTAAAATAAAAAAGGTCTCATTTTAACTGTAATTATACGCTACACGCTTTGACCGATATTTGTCAAAGTTTGCACATTAACCTTCATAATCAGGAGAAAAACATAGGCTGCATTAAAATTGGGGAAATAAACGTTAAATTGATAGAAAAATAAACAATGAAATAAATACGATCAAACATTCCTGTATAATATTAAAATGCAATCTTCTACAGTCAATTGTTCTTTATTATTGTCTGTTGTAATCAACATCGACTTTCACGACGGCGTGGAAAAAATAACACGAAAATAAATAACATTTTTGGTACATCAGGAAATCTAGATAATTCATGCAATAGTTAATTTTATGCAGTCCGGGACCGTATTATAAGTGTCTCGATACAGTTAAAGATAGTGAGCAGGCTGTGTTTTATCCAACTGGATTCTTGAATTCTTCGAAACCACAAGGATTGCCACCACATAATTTAATATTTAATATTGAATCACCATTAGTACTATTGCGAAATATTGACTGAAAAAAAATTATGGAATGGAACAATATTTGATGTGAAAAAATTCATGCTAAACGTAGTAGAATATTAATATTAACTCGCAAAACGAAAGAGTATGTTTTTATTCCATGTATTCCTAAGAATCCCACCAACATGCCTTTCGATTTTAAGCAACTGCAGTTTCAGTGAGACTAGCATTTGTAATGGCCATATTAAAATAAAGCTCAAGGACAGTCGCTCAGAGTTGTAGATGTTCACTTTTAGAAACTCCGTGTTTTTCACGTTGTCAATTAACTTGCTTTAGAGTGAGCACACCTATATATATGCAATAGAGAGGAAAACATTGGACTCCTATCAAAAAGCAATTCAGTGATACTTTTTTCATGTTCCTAATGTAGTATGTGAATCTACGTAAGCCCGCTGAAAATAACACTGTATTATTTCTAAAATATATGTCTCTCAAAATATTGTTGTTCATGTTCAAAACTGTATTATTGCGAAATTCTATCTATAAAATCATGTTGCCAATGTAGTATGTTAATCGTTGTGGAAATAACAATCTCTTAATTTGTAAAATATATGAGGGGTTCACAACCAGAGTGGACCAAGTCCTTCTGGAATAATTTTGAGAAATTGAGTCTTAAAGTTCCTGGCTCATTCTTAGCAACCTTCACCTCCCATAGGAAGTGCTGCCCTCTGTGGAGTAACAAATGAGTTATGGCCTTGGTTTGTTATGGCAATGAATAAATCTAAGTTTTCTTCATCCGAGATTGTATTAATCCATAAATTAACCACTGATGGACTTGGTCCACTCTGGTTGTAAGCCCCTCATATATCTGTCAGAATATTATTATTTATGCAAAACAATTACTTCTTGCGGAATTATACTGCATCTGTATTCTGTATATAAATTAATAAATACTATAATTTTATTAGTGTATTTTGAATTTGTGAGATATAATGTCCCAAGTCATATTGGTTATCTATAGTTGAGTTTCCGAAAAGTTTAACAACCAGTTTAATTAAAATAAAAGTAAAAAGGACAACCCAGTCAACGTCGGGTGCTTTCAGCTGTTCTATTATAAAAGTATTCCGAATTTAAAGGCATTACGTAATAGTTTGCTGACAAAAGGCAATTGTTAATGAAGACATAATATTCTAGCTATAAATTTCCATCCAGAGTTTTAAAAGGTTTGAAATATAATAAAAAATTGTTTCATTTCATATTAAATTTATTTTTATTAACTGAATTGAAATACAACACGTAAAGTGTTTTCATTTGTCTGGGTGCAAAAATCTCTAAAGAGAAGACTTGAAATCAATAGTCCTTTAATATTTTTTTACGTCGGCTACAGATGGACATACTCGAATGAAGGAGTGGGGAAACAAATGAGAAATCTGCCAGACGTAACTTTTGTTACATAATGTACATAGGACAAAAACAAAGCTTGCCAATTTCGAAGCGTAAAGTGGCAGGGCAATAAGGTTAGCGATAAATTTGATTGTGTACCATTTCAAGTGACAAATGTTGTAAATTTGTCTCTAAACGTTCAGTGTTACTGATAGGATTTCTAGCAGAAACCGTCCTAAACTCATGCATACCTTTATTTTATCAGTAGAATATATGCGACAAATGGGCCATTATAAAATGAGAGAGAAAAGTGCAACCTAATTGAAGCTATGGTGAATCTATAATAGGGAGAATGCGAAAATTTCTCAATTAATCAAGTATTGCGATGGAAAGTCATAACTATATGATACAGTTCTTGAAACCCTTTTAAGAAATAGAAGTTCATGATGTAATTGGACAATATTTTTAATGATTAAATAGGTATTTTCATATGTTTACTAAATATGAACACATCGCTATGAACCAAGCTCTACTATATGATTTCCTGTACCTTTATCTTGCTCAAACATGATCTATGTTGAGGGATCCTATTTTATGGTGAACAAGAATCTTAAATTTCATACAAATAAACAAATTCGACGTTACTTCGCATTTTAAAAATGTAACGTTTTGACTCTCGTCGTCCAAATTACATTGCTAAATATAACTGCACAGACCATAGGTCTTTATCATCAAGAGTGTCTTAAGGATCTTTGTACATTGCAACAAAGCTTACAGTTTGCTATCCCCACTTACCTGTTGTGTAAATAAATTTTTGTAACAGTCTCCCATACTGAGTGTGAATAGGCCTAATATAAACTAATAGACACTACAAAATATTCTACCTATATATTTAAAAATAATTGAATATTATAATCAAAATTCTGTATTGAATTAGGGTCTGAGTATTAAATTAAAAATTTTGTAATAAACATTGAAGCAAAACGTATTATATTTAATCAATATTTTTAAGAAACTTCTACTACCTAATTAAAACAAAATCGTAAATCCATCTAACTCCTATAACTGTTATGCACCTGTCAGCAATACAGCTCACAGGGAACTTAGCTTCACTAAAACTTAGTGTATTAATTTGCCCACAATAATTATACCTTTTGGGAACTTTAAGATAAAATGTAAAAAAGTATATATCAAAATATCTCTTCAAAAACACTAATTTATAGACCTATTAAATTCCTGCTATAAACAAAACTTTTACGTTATTTCGCAAGTTAAAAAATATTACATTTTGACTTTTCAAGGGCCGGAAACAAAATGTTTGCATTTATTACCTGGAAAACCGTATTTCCAGAATCCGTAGTTTGCGAAAATTGGATATAATAATAATAATAATAATAATAATAATAATAATAATAATAATAATAATATCTCTATTCATAAAAAGTAAGTTATATAACTATGCGAGAGAGAGTAGTAGCTATTATTGAAATTGGGATTCAATATTTTCATAGACTGTATGTCATGGCCAAGGACAAATTAATGTCAACATTGGTGACGCTACTAATACGCAAAACGTATAAGGGTCATTCCACCGTCACTCACGTTACAATGCAACAACTCTCACCACACATTATTAATTATGCATTTTCTGGTTTTAACTCTCTATTTTGATTTCATAAGGTATTTCATTTCCTAATAGAAAAGCTGAAAGTAGGTGTACAGTGATTTGAGAAATCATAATTTATTAATAAGAAAAAAGCTTTAAATATATTCTCACTCACATTACAAAATACTACAAATAATGCCCATGGCTTCTCAGTATATTTTTTCATTAATAATCTTCCTTGTATGTAATCGTGAAAACTTTGTAACTAATTCAACAGTTCATAGCATAAATACGTGTCAAAATGACTATACTCCATTGGAAAGTCTATCGTGCTATCAAAAAGGAGTGTGTTATATGGCAGTAAATATTTTTAATAGTCTCCCTATCGATATGAAAAATTAAACTCAAAACATAAGATTATTTAGGGCCAAATTAAATAAATACCTAATTTCTCACCCCTTCTATTCTATAGGTGAATTCAGGACATTCAACAACGCTTCATGAAATTGATACTAATATTTTGTGTTGTACTAGTAGACTATATTGTAAACACTGTGACTATATTGTAAATACTGTGACTATAAATTAAGACTTTATAGTAGTATTAAGTTTTTTGACTCGTTCCATATTCTAGATGTGAAGCAATATATTAATACCATGGAATGTTAATAAATACAATACAATACAAAGATCTTCGAACGAATGTCAGGTAATCACAGGATAGAAAGAAATGCCAAGATCATCATATGACTGTCGATCCGATGAAGGTAAGATGATGATGATGAATTTTGAAAGGAATAAGGTATCTAAAATTACAGAATTTCAGTGAATTTGGATCATCGTCGAACTTCGAGCTTATTCGCATCCCTTTGCGTCGTACACTGCCTATACGAACAGATTTTCTTGTTGTCCAAAAGTGGAAATGGCACTGCCGAAAATTGTTACGCTATTAAATAGTGATATTAAAGGTATTTAGATGCTCTGATTGGTTGACATTCAACGGATTCTTGCACTCCTTTGGTGAATGAATGTATGAGTGAAATAGTCAGACTAATACTTACTTACAAATGGCTTTTAAGGAACCCGAAGGTTCATTGCCGCCCTCACATAAGCCCGCCATCGGTCCCTCTCCTGTGCAAGATTAATTCAGTCTCTATCATCATACCCCACCTCCCTCAAATCCATTTTAATATTATCCTCCTATCTACGTCTCGGCCTCCCTAAAGGTCTTTTTCCCTCCGGTCTCCCAACTAACACTCTATATGCATTTCTGGATTCGTCAATACGTGCTACATGCCCTGCCCATCTCAAACGTCTGGATTTTAAGTTCCTAATTATGTCAGGTGAAGAATACAATGTGTGCAGTTCTGTGTTGTGTAACTTTCTCCATTCTCCTGTAACTTCATCCCGCTTGGCCCCAAATATTTTCCTAAGCACCTTATTCTCAAACACCCTTAACCTATGTTCCTCTCTCAAAGTGAGAGTCCAAGTTTCACAACCATACAGAAGAACCGGTAATATAACTGTTTTATAAATTTTAACGTTCAGATTTTTGGACAGCAGACTGGATGATAAGAGCTTAGTCAGACTAATAAAATATATATATATATATATATATATATATATATATATATATAATATTTTAAAAGTGAACCTTTTAAAAATAAATTTATAAAATTATTCATGATGTATTTTAAAAAATTGTATTTATTTTTGCCTTTTTATTTCTGTCGACTATATTCATGTTTTTATTAAATATCATTGGCTTCTGTCTGATTATCAATATATACTAAATGTGTTTTTTTCTCTATTTTTTTTTTTGCTCTTATGTTTTATTTATCGGTTTGAATTAAGTTAATTACTGTATTTAGTAAACTGCCTTTGTAAATTTTGTGTTATATTATTCACTAAGACCACACCGTACACGACCCTGGCTCTTGCGATAGTGGCTAGAACATTTTTGTTTTATAAATTTAATTTGTACTCGCTTTGCTTTACTAGCAAAATAATAGGTTGTGAAACAGAAAAAACACCAGTTGCATTTTGTAACACTTCTTTGTAAAAGACTTTACATGTTCTCAGTCACTGGCAATACTTACTGTACTTCTCAAGTGTTTCACTACTATATAGTCACTGGGAAGAGTTAGGCCTAGGTGTTGTAAGCCTATTTCTTTGTCGAAAAATAAATTCGTATCCATTTTTCGTTATAATAACGAGTACGTACTCAGAAGCAAGCTCGTACCTTTGATATCCTATATATTCGATCATCCATAAAAAGATACCGTGAAGATATAAGGCGCATTCAGCATTTCAAAGGCAGAGGGAATAACATCAAAACTTTGTTTCCCGAAATAAAGTGCTCTTGAACATGGAGGCTCACTGTTTCCATGGAAACAATAACAAGTAGCGCCGCATGCAAAGGGATAAAAATCATGTGTGGGGCGTTCGTATTAGGGTCCTGGGGTTTTACGCATTAAGCTGTGTTTACCTATTTTATAACAAAAGATTCTGTTTACTGAAGATGTCTTATCTTTTATCTCAAGAAAACAGATATGTGAGCTTCCGCAATTCTGCCAGTATAAAAATATATTCTGAGGGAGAAATATTCTATGAATTTCAATTTTGTATGGAGACTATAAATTTAATTTCGTATCTGTTATATAAAAAGAAAAGTAATATTTTTGTCCGAGATGCTTAAATTTGAGTAACGTCTTTAAGATTTTCAACAAAGCAATACATTTCCTTTTTCCTTATAATCACTCCATATTACTGAGATTTCAAACGAGTTTCATAAACAATGAGAAAATATTGTTTTCCTCTCTCCTCCATTGGAGATGTTCGTTTGAAATGGTTGAATGTTTATATGTTGCAGTATAATGCATATCGTCGTTGTTCCTGCGATAACTACTATGTGACATATTTATCGATTTTCAAATTTTTGCTCTATTAAATACTAACTTAAATAGTGATACAGAAAATAATAAAATCTCCTATATGTAATTACATTTCTTTGTTTCGAAAATGTAAGAATTCACAGTCTCCTATGTACGGCTGCTATAGGATAAATAAATGTGTTTTTTCTTCCTACTGAAAACTTTTATATTTTGCACATAGGAGTTACTGCAAAAACAACGACGATATAAAACTTAAGTATTAATGTAGATAAAATTGAATATTGCACTAATTTGAGATAATACTTTTTGAATAGTATTTCTGCACATGCATTTACATTTTCAGCTACAAATTTAATGTACCCAGCTGCCATTCCTTGCTATGGAGTAGAATTTAATTCGGTTCCATAGATACCTGACGTTTTTTTGTGTTAAACCTGTGATATCTCCAGTGACTATCTTTTATTACAATGACATCATAAACAAGGAGTCTTGCTACTTATGAAAATAGGCTATATGTTAGTTCAGTATTCTGAGACAAGTAGATACGGAACGAACAAAGAATCATTTGAAGTTGCCAGATGATGATGATGATATTTGTTGGAAATTAATTACATATTGATACATTATGTTGATTATATATACTTGCTCAACCAAAACTATGGTAATTTGGGGCACTTATATTTGAATATTTATCATCATCATCATCATCATCATCATCATCATCATCATCGTTATTGTCGTCACTGTCTGTCTTCAAGCATAGGAATCTTTGGCTCGTTCCGTTCTTTTCCTTTCATGTACATTAACCATACTTCAAATTCACGAATTGCTTAACATGCTAGCGATGTGCGTATTCAAGTGCGAGGTCTCACTGAAGAGGAATACGGAAGGCAAAAGAATAAAGGACACCCATCTAGTCTCAGTGGAAAGGCGATAACTCTCCACTTTCCTTTTTTGTTAACCCTGACTTTGCTAAATTTGTAGCTGGTAACGATAGTACTGGAGAACCTGAAAAATTAAGATATTTGGTAAAATATGACTGTTTCTTAGCTCAAGCACTCGAAAACAAAATATTGAGTCTAATTCTCTGGTGTCGATTTATCTGGTACTGAGTTTGTTTTTTGCACTTAATTTAATATTTGGCGGATATTTTTTCAAATACAACAAACTAGAGTTTTCGCACTACACCCGTTCGTAATTCGTTTACGTTATATTCACGTTAGGAGTGATATATTAATGACGTATATACATTAGCGTACCGGCATGGTACTGAAATAAGACTCTTCGCAATAACGTTTGTTCATTCGGTAAATTTTTTTGTCGCCATGGTTTCCTTCTCTTCCTCATTTGATTATTTTTATAGTTACGTCCTTAATTTGAGAGGTGATGTACATAAGTATAACACTAGAAAAGAAAATCATATTGACTTTGGATACACTAAATTAGCAAAGGTTGACAATAATTGTTATAGGGTTGTTGGAATTGAAGGTTTCAGAATCATAGTGGGCCAAGCGCCATTTACTAAAACCGTAGAAAACAAGGGTTAAAATGAAGTTATTACCATAATTCAATGGAAACATACAGCATGTAATATAAAGTATACACATTAAAACTAAATGATATGTCAATCTTCATTAAACTATGGCATTCACTTAACTTTAACCCTTTCTTTCTCCGTTTTTAATAAATGGCGCTTGGCCCATTATGGTTCTGAACCCTTCAATTATGCTATTTAATTTAGTTCTCCTGAGTGCGGCATCCTGTAGTATTAATAAATTTAAGAGAGTATTGAAAAACTGGCTTGTGACCAAAGCATTTTATAATATTAATGACTTTGAAATGGTTGGTAAATTACATCTTATGTTTTAATATAATTATGAACTATTTAGTTTTATATTTGACTAAGTCATTTGCAATATTTTGTTTAATGGCTGCTCTCTCTCTCTGAAATATCTCTTACATTGCCATAGACCGTGAGCACGAAGCATCACATTGGGTTCCACAAAGAGCAACCTCATAAGAGTATTGCGGTGAGTTTTGCTGGCTGCGATTATGAAGAGAGCAAGTTGGTAGGAGAGGCGAAGAATGCTCTTAATTAAATAGACACCTGCAGGCGCTACATGCAGCTTTCCGCTCTGTAAGCCTCTTACAAACACTTGAGGCAGCGTAGGCTTGTGGGTCATGTTCAGCAAATGATATGCCCGCAGTTTAATTATGAACCTTCGATTCTACGCAAAGTTTAATAGGAATTATAATACATATTTTTATAAATATAACAATCAGAAAAATACTGAGTTACTATAATACTGTGACTATATTCCATGTATGCAAATAACAACGAGCAGATGTTGGAAGCTGTATCGTCTCGGACTCGTATTCGGTAGGCCAAGGTTCAAATCCCGAGGTTGGCCAATCTGAGTGTGGCCTTTTTGGTGGGGGGGGGGTTCCCCACTCGCAAAAGTGAATGCCAGATTGGAAATTACAACCTGAACACGTTGTTGCTTCCAGTGTGTCAGTCGATTTGTTTGTAGTTTTCTTATAATTTTGTAGCTTCACTGTGTTTGAGGTAAGTAATATGCATCTGGGTGATCTGGATTTTATGTAATGTATCCTAAAAGTACAACGAATTACCTACTAACTTGAGTATAAAATCTTCTGTTACTTTGCTTCCATGATCATTCACAGCTAAACTATTCTAACGGCGACAGTTGGAGTATTCGCATGCGTTCCAACATTCAATGAGAAATACGACTCTAACAGTAAGTGCCTGTTTTGTGGTGAATTCAGTGAAGACAATGCATTCTGATATCGTTATGCCCTGTTCTCAGTATGGGTTCACTCAGATTGCAAACTGAGTGCTGAAATTCCTCAAAATTTCATTTGTGGTTTTTGCCAATCCACATGAAAGGAAATTTAATGTTAGGTTTCTCTAATTTTTGCATATTGTTGCTAAAATGTTGATTCTATACCTATTAATACATAGTTAAATTACATTTGTATCTGCATACTAGTACAGCAACTGCCAGCGTACCATTTCCCGCATCAATAGAAAAAAATTTGTTTAGAAATACATTTTGTAACGTGCAAATATTCTTAGAACCTAATTGTTTTATTGTATCCCAAAGTTTCAGTGTTACATTAAAATTATCTCGGAATTTATAACAATAAGTACTGTCCAAATTTCACGAGAGGATCCCTGCGAGGGGAGTATGGTCCTTGCGGGGTAAGAGGAGAGAGTAAGCCAGTAACTCAGAGTTCTTGAAGGAGCAGGTGGATGGAAGTGGTGTCATTGGTCGGCTGGGACAAACAAGACTCAGTC
Source organism: Periplaneta americana (assembly GCF_040183065.1). Lineage (NCBI taxonomy): Eukaryota > Metazoa > Arthropoda > Insecta > Blattodea > Blattidae > Periplaneta > Periplaneta americana. Next base: position 127,141,477 of record NC_091118.1, on the reverse strand, counting down.
AATGGCCAGCCGATTCAGTGTCGGGGATAGGTTTTAAGAGTGGGGAAAAACTCGCATTCCTTGCTCGGATCTTCGCGTGAAACGCGGACTGTAGTTAGGTGCTTGCAATTACTCCATCTCCCCTAGAAGAGATCTCACAGCTATTCACTTAATGTACCTGTATGATATCTTGTACGTTTATTCCACAGTCCGAATGGAACCTCATTAGTAACACCAGTAAGACACCACTCATGAGGCAACTAAGCCAGAAGATAATAGGATGGTGTGGCCAGTTCCTTTTCCTCTCCATTCCATACACTAGTAACTTATTTCATTAATCAGATTTAAGATGTCTTACGTACAGTAATAATGATATTATTTAAATTCAATCGTAGCAGAAGTCTCCAAAAAGCATATAGCCATTCGTGCTCCCGATGCTGCCCGCCCAACACAATGCACCGTAAGGCTAGAGAAGGGGGAGAGACTCATACCACAGTCCATTATATACAGTCACGAAGCTCAATACATAGTAAATATGCATCCATATATAGTTGCTAACCACTAGGACCGCTAATATCGCCTCATTACAGATAATGCAAAATAGTATTGGCACAGTCTATTGTTCCTAGCACCCTCACAACTCAAGCTTCGTGGTTGTATATATTAGACTGTGCTCATACCACAACAGATGGGAGCGATCAGTGGGGATTGCGGCAACGGTCTGCTTATGTTTACAAATAATAACATCAAAATAATAAGAAATATCATAAGTTTCTATATTATTTTGACATAGGCCCTACTATGAAGGTTCCTTTGTAAATAAACATTTAGCCTACGTTACCAAGTTCTCAAGATTAGGAGTGGTTTCATAAGCAGCCAATATTAACTGCGTATGAAGGCTTTCATCTGTCATACGAAATCTTTTACATGATTTTATATTGGTTACTTTCAAGGGGGAGGGGAAAACTTCACAAATATATGTGCAACCAAACATAGCTAGCTGAGATTCTGAAAGCAAAAGACCTTTAACTCGGGTATTTACATAGTTATACAGAGTCCCAAAAATAAATTATTTTCACATAGCCTATCCAATAGACCTGTAATTGTGTGATATTCTTTGTGAAGAGTCAAGTACTGTCGCCGTATATTGAATTTTAACACACCCTTAAGAATTTTTGAACAAATTAAACATTTCACATTCTTCCCACTAACACAAAAGAAATATTTCTACAGTATTTCTCTTCTCATTCATCTTTCAATGTACTACATTCATGATTAGAAGACATTGTGAAACGGTCAACACGTCGACAAACACAATGATAATGACAGTCCACCACTGCTCTTCGTTTGCTCTTAAACATTAAGTACAGTACAGGTGGAGATGGGTGAGGCGGAGCGCGCTCATTACGTGCTGGCTTCGGTTCCGTTCAGGGGCTTACTCGCGAGTAGGCTTTTGGAGACGTCTGGATAGAGCAAAACATATTGAATGGATGGAAGAATGAATGGGTGAATTTATGGATGAATGAATAGAGTACATTTATTTATACATAATGAATACAAACACATGTGCACATGATCCTTCGCACGAGCCTGTACTCCCATTTGTGCTATAATTAGGCACACTTGAATCTTCAAAAAGATGATAATGATGATGATAATAATAATAATAATAATAATAATAATATAAAATAAAATAATACAATTATAAAAGTGATTATAATTATCATTACTACCACCATCACCACTATTATTATCATTACTACAATTACAAGTATTCCATTTTCATACCAAATTTCAATAAATCATACAAATAATAATTATATATGTAACATATGAAAAACACACAATGAAACAAAAAAGCACAATGAAACAAAATAACACATAGCAATGCATACTTTAAAGTTTAAAACTTCAAAAAAAAAAAAATAAAATAAAAATAAAAATACAATTGAATTCAATTTCATATTAACATTTCAGTAACTAATCTAAATATAAAAGTAAGACATAAAAACACACAATGAAACAAACAAAGGAAAAAATCACATAATAAAATAAAAAAAAATAATGGCTCCTGATGCACCTAATTTGCATTCAGTGACAGTACTACACATTGCAACACTAATAAATAACTCTGTCCCTTATTTTCTCGATCTCTCCCCCTCGGCCAGTTCAACCCTGAGCTTTAGAAATTTTGCTACAAATTCTTCACACTCTCAAAGAATTTGCATTATTTAATATGTCATAACTTGCCACGTGCCACTTTCTAGGTTTAATGAAGGATCCTGGCAGATATCGTTTCCTCGCACTTTGATGAAATATGATGTGATGTTTCTCCTTTAGAGCAAAGAGGGTATGTAAAAATTATTACTGAGTACTGTGGATCATGAGAATGCACATACGAGTATAATTTTTTAGTTTTCTTCGACGTTTTATCCTTACCAAGACCCGGCATAATGACTTTCGAAATGACTTCACGCTACATACCAGAAAGATATGTGACGGTATTCCCGGGAGATGCGATACGCGCAATTCCGTCCTACACCTATGATAATAGCTAAAACATGAATCACAGTGACAATGGGCAAACATTATACCTCGATTCAGAATTGAATCAACAACATTGTCTTCTCAGCAACATCCAAGCTGGGATTGCGAATTCGGCACGCAGAACTTCCGTCTCTGATGTGTCAATTAACATTGATATACCTACAGTAATAGTGAAATTATAATGCCATTACTCTGTCACCAACACGTGGATCATCAGGGTACTCTGTAAGTTTGTAAGAATATATAAGTGTCTGCGTAACGTTTTTGCAGGAAACAGTAGAAATCGGATCTTAAAATAATGGAGACAAATTTACGAAGTATCACTATCATTTCAGGGAACCATTTTATTTCCACAAGTCTATAATGATTACGAGGGACCGGATTTATAGGTTTTTACCTTTTTTTTTACTTCTACGCCGGGAACACAGACCACTTGTGACTGCTTTCGATCAATCTAGCTGGCGGACGCCCGATGTTATACAGGGACATCATTTCATTTTTAATACTAACCTGACTGTACCTTTGGATTAACGGTTGAGAACCGGAAACACCGTTTGCTACCCCCTTCCACGACTGGAGTTCGATGATACTGGCGTAAAATATAAACATCATTTTACTGTCGCCCTGGTTGGCAAGTTGGTATAGCACTGGCCTTCTATGCCCAAGGTTGCGGGTTCGATCCCGGGCTAGGTCGATGGTATTTAAGTATGCTTCAATGCGACAGGATCATGTCAGTAGATTTACTGGCATGTAAAAGAACTCCTGCGGGACAAAATTCCGGCACATCCGGCGACGCTGATATAACCTCTGCAGTTGCGAGCGTCGTTAAATAAAACATAATATTTAAATTCATTTTACTAGGTATAGGAGGGAAGAAAAATAGTTCATCCATTTATGTAAACTAGGAAATATCGCAATTTTGAGTTTGATAATTTTCATAGGTCTTTGTTTAATCAAAATACAGTACAGTATTAACAATAAGTGTTTTTACTCACGAACTGAGTTATCCATCCTAACGTATTCATTATGCAGTGTATATTATACTGTCTACAGCATATTAGCGTACAGTATAGGGAATGACGTTAAATTGAAAAATAATCATGATATGGATATTTAAACACATTTTTCAAAATGGTGGCCGTTCATTTCGATAGAGTCTTCAGTTCTTTTGTACATATTATCGCACTATAGACTATTGCATCTAATTCCAATTACCAGTTTTGTCCTTTGTACTAGTAACTCATGTTGAAATAATTCTGCACCTAATCTATAAAAGAATACCTTACGTACTGTAAATTCAATCTTCATTTCTGCCCGAACCGAAAAGATAAAATTACTCAGACATGCTATCTATTGTCCGTCCAAGTGCTTATGTAGCAGGGTCGTAGAAAGTGGGGAAATCACGTGACAGTTAATTACTTAGCGAGGCCCTTTTATTTAAGTTATTTTTAAACAGTTGTATAATATTATGTAGACGTCCACTTCCTAACTGAAATTAATGTTTTCAGAAATGAGCTAAGACAGCCCAGCCACTACCCTTTGCAGAGGGGCGAGCATAAGCAGGTGGGGGAAATCGGAATGGGACGTAGGCAAACGGACGATAGTACCTGTGCGAAAATATTCAATATTGAAACCTCTTTCGTCACTAGAAAACGCGAACATATTTCTGGAACGTACTATACTCACTAACTCAGTACTGTTTACTATATGCGGCCTTGGTTCTGTGTGGAGGACAGTTGTAACTTCATTAGTAGAAGGGGTGGGAGAGAAATACGTTCAAAAGCTCAGGTACAATAAAAATTAAAGTAAAAATAAAATGATGTTCCTGTAGTACAGAATTCATAGCTTGGGTACGAGCGTTGTAATTATTGTAATGCAGTGCAATATTTAACACTTTCTCAAACAAAGCAACTGTGCTACTGCTCATGGTGATTATGATAATGATGATAATGAGGAGGAGGAAGTGGGAGGAGAAGTAGATGCAAAGGAAAGTGACAGAAACAAAGACGTTAAATCTAATTTAGATTTGTATAGATTTCATGTTGCGAACTTCTAATTTAGGAAATACTTTGCAATAGGATTTTACTTATATGTCTCTATGGAACAGTGGTATGCTTGCAGTGTTTGAATTACAAATTTTTTCCTGCAATCAGTTCACATTTTATATCTGGAACGTTTGGATTTATGGAGGTTAACCTGATGAGAAGAATGTATCTACTGAACCGAGAGCACATTCATACAAGAAATATAACTAGTTCACAATACACATATTTCAGAACAAGAAAATATATGCAAGAGAAAAGGAAAGGAAGCAGAAATCAGACCTCATTCTTTTAAAAAGAACGCTTAAAGAGGACGGCTTTTTTTCGTGCAAGAGAATTTATGAACCTATGGTCCTACTGAAAGTGAAGATTCCCCAACTGAATAAACAAACATTTCCTTGCAAATTGCATTACATTCAACGAGAATGGAATAGTTAATGGGTTACAGCGAATGCTTGGCCCAGTGTACTAAATGTCTCTGTTCGTGCTGCATAAACAATTCGTCTGACATTCGGATTAGCTGGGTTTACTTCGGATTATCAACAATAAGACCATGATCTCTCAACTTCAAGCTCATAAAAGCACGTAACGGTGCGAGAAAGTGCGAGAATAAGACCATTACCTCTTTTCATAATGTCTTACAACACTACAGTAGACATTTCAGTGCCTACTTAAGACTAAGTGAATCAAATTCGTGACTCAGAGATTTGATGATAGTCTATCTAAGGCTTGTCTTATTGATTGCTTTCATATTAGTTTTCGGAAAGGGAGCAAAAATAATTATTTATGCCCTTATATCTGTATCTGTAACCCATCTCTACTAAACTCTATAAATAAGACTCTGCTTTGAATTTAATACACAACAAATTATTACTAAATTACACTAAGTGTTACAGGATTTTGTTGTGTGTATGTCATTTCTTTTGCGCCCGTGCGAATTCTTTAGGTCTCGTATTTTCAAGTTATGGTTGAAACACGTCAACGCATGTCACCAGCAACCATCTTCTCCTCATGTTAAAACCGGATGCATGCACCCCCAACGCACGCACTCTTCAATTCTCCCCAGGCAGTCCCGTTTCCCCTCTCTCCTCTTTTCTACATTGACATCCCGTTTACTTCATACTAGCCCCATCGCTACTCTCTCCTTTGTCTTGTCTCCATCTCTCCCCAGGCACTCTCGTTACCCTCTAATACAGCGTTGCCAGACAGAGCCTAAACGGAGCGGAGCGCTCCACTATTCCTCGTTGCGTGCTCCGGTGCTTCCACAGACATAAGCAAGTTCATGCTCCGACTGTACTCTCTAGCTCCATAACCGGTTTTGGAGCTTACAACTCTGACACTACTGCTCTAATATATCTTCAAACCTGACATCAGCACATCTTCGAGTTAGCTTCAGTCAGAGTCATAGGGCCAACAATTTCAATATTCTAGATTTTCTCAATGACACTTCCGTTTCCCCTGCCCACGAACTAGGAAAGAACGCTAATTGCTTAAAATAAACAACTATATCTGTACCAGAGTATTTTCTTTCTACATCGTCGCATCATCTTCCCCCACAAGCTTCGTCGCAACTTGTCAGTAACTCCCGCTTCCCCTCTTTCCACCCGTGAACACCGCAAGTAGAACAACGTCAAAGCAGACCGGAGCACAACACCTACATCGTCGCATCAGCCTCCCCCAGCCATCGGCCGTCACTCCCGTTTACCCTCTCTCAACCTGAGACCGCATCCAGCAGAGGGACGTCAACGGAGACTGGCAGACGACAGTTTCTTCTGTTTTGGGTTGTTGAAACTGGAATACAATAATATTTCGGAGAGAACGTTTTTGTGAATACTGTGCTTGTTTATTTTTTTAAATTTAAATTATGGTGTATTTAACGACGCTCGCAACTGCCGACGTTATATCAGCGTCGCCGGTGTGCCGGAATTATGTCCCGCAGGAGTTATTTTACACGCCAGTAAATCTACTGACATGAGCCTGTTGCATTTAAGCACATTTAAATGCCTTCGACCTGGGCCGGGACCGAACCCGCAACCTCGAGCACAGAAGACCAACGCTATACCGACTGCGCTACCCAGGCCGACTCTTTATTTTCATTTATTTTTTTTTATGTTCTCCCTATAGTTTCATTTTCTGCTATTAAATTTTCTCTAACGTTATGTTCATTGTCGAAATATCTGTGTTCTTACAATGTTCTTAATAAGCTCTTCTTTGCGGTGTGGGACATTGATCTTTGATGTCTAAAGTCCGTACAGGTTGAAAGGGATATAACTGCATTAATTTTAAGAACAGAATCTTTAGGTTGTAACCAAAAATCCAAATGTCATTTTGGTATTTGAATAACGGTTTAGCAGAAAAAAATAATTTGTGTCTGAAGTTTGACTCCCATTTATGGTAAAACCACAGTCTAGTATATACAGTCACGAAGCTCAATACTTACTAAATATGCATACATAGACAGTTGAAATATGCATCCATAGATAGTTGCTGCCACCAGGATCGCTACTATCGCCTCATCACAGACTCTTTCCCTAGCAGACGATAAACTGTATTGTACTTTCGATATCGTGTTCTTTTGAAAAAATTAACACCTTCCTTCCACTATTGACATACAAAATACGTAAGGTTTATATATTATTTTCATAAAGCATATATTACATTTTATAAACTCACCTTCCTGGATCTTTCGGAGGAAGGATAACTCTTACCTCTTTTTCTTAGAATTTAGAGTGCAACAAATTATTATTCAAATTATTGTATTTTAGCCATTTACAGTTATTACAACCGATAACAAACATTTCACAGTTTACACAACTTTTCACAACAATGCGAATTACGGCACAGTCAATGCCTTTTCGATCTGGACCGCCGTAATGTATGTTCGAGTTTTCTATTTCAGTGTATGGAGCTCAATGAAATATAATAATAATAATAATAATAATAATAATAATAATAATAATAATAATAATAATAATAATAATAATTTATTTAATCTGACAGGATTAAGGCCATAAGGCCTTCTCTTCCATCCTACTAGATAGCACATATAAATACAAAAAAGAAATACAAACACTGATGAAAATAATACAAATTAAGTTAAAGCCCTATAGAGGGTCAACAGAGTCAAAAGTACATTATAGTGCTCTCATCGAACTAATACAACAAAAAGAAAGAAAACAGATAACAATGATGATATTGATAACTGACAATAATAATAATAATAATAATAATAATAATAATAATAATAATAAATACATTACATATTAATTTTCAATTTTACAACAGCATAGTTACAATATTTACTATATGTCATGGGTTAAGGTGAAGTTGCGCAACCTGACATGTGTTCAACAAACAATTCCACGAACTAGAATATGATTTTTTAATTTAAATTTGAATTTTGATATTGTCCGACAGTCTCTGACGTGGTCAGGGAGAGAATTCCAGAGGCATGGAATAGATATGCTGAAAGATGATGAGTAGAAGGATGTTCTGTGCAGAGGAATAGAGAGAAGGTAGATGTTCCGGGTTCGAGGTAGTGAAAGGTAAACAAAACGAGATGCTAGGTAAGAGGGTGTGGAGGTGTGGATGATTTTAAATAGTAATAAGAGAGAGTTGAAGAATCTTCTTTCTTTAAGTGGACTCCAAGACAACAATTCTAGTAACGGTGTTACATGATCGAATTTTCTAATGTTACAAACGAAACGAACGCAGATATTGTGAACACGCTGTAGTCTATGGGCAAGATCAGTATTTAGGTTCGTGAATAAAGAATCGCAATAATCGAAGTGGGGCATCACTAAAGTTTGGATCAGGTTCTTTTTAAGGCTGAGAGGTAAAACATTGGTTAAGTGTTTGAGGGAATGAATTATGGAAAAGGTTTTCTTACATATGTAGGTCACTTGACTTTGAAAATTTAAATTTGAATCTAAATATACCCCTACAATTTTTACTGTCTTACTATATGTAATTGTAGTATTATTTATTTTTGTATTTGATACAGTGGCTAGATCTATTTTGTTTAATGTTCGTTGGTGGCCCATTATTATAGCTTGTGATTTGTCTGGGTTTTGTCTAAGTCCAAATTTTTGCGCCCATTGAGCTACAGATGCTACATCTTCATTAATTCTGGTCACAGAGTCATTGATTGTACAAGTTCGGGAATGAATGTAAAGTTGTATGTCGTCAGCGTATAGGTGGTGTTTTGAATATTTTAAGATCTTTGTTACGTCGTTTATATAAAGCGTAAAAAGTAATGGCCCAAGAACCGAGCCCTGAGGGATTCCGGCCTTGACGGTACGCCAATTGGAAGAATGACCACCGGCTGATACACATTGTTGGCGTTCGCGAAGGTAGGAATCGAACCAAGCAACGGCACTGTTAGAAAGATTGTAGTTTTTTAGTTTGCATAAAAGGAGATCCGTGTCAACTGTGTCGAAAGCTTTGCTGAAGTCTAGTAATGTCAGTAGTGTTAATTCTCCTCTGTCGCTAGCTTCTCGAGTGTCTTCAATCACTTTTAAAAGGGCAGTAGTAGTATTATGTCCTGCACGGAAACCAGATTAGTAGTCGTCAAGTAAGCAATGCTCATTGAGGTAGTCAGTCAGTTGCTTATGTACTACGCGCTCCAGTGCTTTTGACAGAGCTGGTAAGATGCTAATTGGTCTGTAGTCGTTTCGGGACTCAGGAATTTTATTTTTCGGGATAGGTCTAATGAGAGCTTGTTTCCAAAGTCGAGGATATGTAGAGGTTATGAGTGAGGCGTTAAAAATGTGGGTCAAGGTTGGTAGTATTACGTCAATAATTTTCTGGAGCAGTTTTATTCCAATCCGATCTGATCCTTCAGCTTTGGTCGAAATACGCTTTATTGCCTTCTTTACGTCATCATGTGAAAGGTACAGAAAGTGAAACTTTTCCTTCTCTGGTAGGGTAATACTGTTTAGTTCGTCAATTGTATGTTGTTTTGTTGTTTCGTTCACGCCCGTTGTTTGTGTCAAAACAAAGTGGTCATTCAGTTCGTCTACTCTGAATGGTGTCCCGTCTACCTGAGTCTTGCTGCGCCCTAAGCCTATTGTTCGTAAGTTCTTCCACAGGTCGGCTGAATCTGAGTCCGGTGTTATAAGTTCATGGAAAAACCTCAGTTTTGCATTTCTTATTGCCTGAGTCGTTTTGTTTCGTAACTGTCTATAATGTTGAAGATTTGCGTCAGTTTTATCATGTCTGTACTTACGATGTGCCACGTCTCTAGAATTCATTAGGGTCTTGATTTCAGTAGTCATCCAGGGGGCAGGAGCTCTCTTAACACGTCTCGTCTGAATGGGCGCTTGATTGTCGAATAACGATAATATATAATCATTAAGTCGGTTAATTTTTTCGTCTACTGTCCGTAATGTCCAGATAGTATGCCACGGTACTTTCAGCGCGTCTGCAGTTAATGCTGTATCGTCAACACGTTTTAAGTCACGGAATGTTACGGTTTTGTGCGCTGGCTTGGGACATTTGAGAGAATATGTGAGATAGATTATATCGTGACCTGATATGCCTGAAGCTGCACACTGACCATGATTTAATACACAGTCAGGATTATTTGTAGTTATAACGTCAAGTAGAGTTTCACTATGCTGAGTGTGATGTGTCGGTTTGAGGGGAAGTACAGTCATATTACACGATTGGAAAACTGTCAGTAGTTGTCTAGTAGAATAGTCTTCAGTTGCAATTAGATTTGTATTTAGGTCACCCATCATTACAACGTGTTCATAATTAGGAAGAACGTTGACTAAAGCTGCTTCAATAGAAGCGATGTCATTTATGCTGGGCGGTTGATAGATAACACAAACAAGACATTTAGAGAAAGATAAATTGATTTCTACGAATAACATTTCAGCGTGAGCAGTAGGTTCACTAGGAGAAGCATAAATAGTTTTGGGGTTTAGGTCTGACCTAACGTAAGCTGCAACGCCGCCTCCTCGCCTATGTAAGCGGTCGTTCCGAATTAACGTGTACCCATTCAGATAAACAATAGCATTAGTTAATGACGGTTTTAGCCAGGATTCAGATATTAATATGACATGAGTATTCAAAGGTGTAAATATTGCGTGAATTTCATCGATGTGAGAAACTAAGCTTTGAGTATTAACGTGGGAAATTTTAAGAGAATGAGGATATTCAGAGAAAGCTGTTTTTATGACATACAGAGCTTCAGGGGTGCAGTTTGGGTCTATGGTAGAGAGGGGGACAGAGCAAGAGGAGTAGAATGGGACAGGGTCATTGCCTTCTTCCTTGTCAGAGTCTGTCGGATTTCTATTGTTATGTGCTAATGTTGCCAACTTAACGACTATTCACTTGTCTCAATGCTGAAGTTTACAGGCGTAAATTCTAAAAGTGCGAAATTATAACTATGATTATATGACTAAACTAGATACTGGTAAAGTATCTATAATAGGACGATATTGCAGTTAATACAAAAATAATACTAAATTAATTATATACTAATGAACAAATGTTAGGGGTGCAGAAAAATTGCAGTGAAATATAATAATAACACCAAGTTAATTATGTACTAATAAACAAATTAATATGGAGAATAAACTAGTATCTAAATACAGCGTTAGACTTGTGATTTGCACTTACATCTACTGTATGTCCGAAGATCTGCTGATAATCCTCTTTTCATGTTCATTTTTCACAAAAATATTGCCGTCCACAGTCCACACATTGTTCAGTCCATATTTTGTTATACACTCGCCCAGTAACTTATGCCGGAATCGTTTTTCCGGATTTTTTCAATTTTCTTTTATTTTGGAACATCTCTCTTCGCTTTTTATAGCTCACAAACTTCACTATCACTGCCCGTGGCCTCTCACCCTTCTTCCCTACGCGGTGGCTTCTGTCGATGTCCCGTGGCTCCAGTTCGACGCCGATTTGAGTTGCAATGTTGATGGCGATAATGTCTGTATCCTCGTGCTCTGACTCTGGTACTCCGAATATCCTTAAGCACTGGCGTCGCTGATATTGTTCCAGGCTGCCCGTTTTTTCTTCAAGTTTCTCCTCCAATTCTATAATTTTCTTCTCTTTCTCGATCAGGGCCGTTTCCAGTCTCTGGATCACCTTCGTATTTCTATCCAGCGCGGCTTTCAGCTCGTCCAGTAGGGAGTCCCTGAGAAGGTTGGCAAGCTGCTGTAACATGGCAGGATCTTTCCAAGCATCCAGCATGCTTCTTTTTACACAATCATCTACATCCTCTTCTTGGCTGCGGTTTCTTCTGCCCAGTCTTACTAATAATACTTCCAATTCCTCAATCAATAACTACAACTAGTATTTTCCACCTGCAACGTCTTTACACCTTCGGAAATTGTGCAAGTTCACGAGCCGTCGTTGTCGTTACTCGTAGCTATCCGCCATCTTGAGATAAGATATTATATTAGGCCTATAACTTTATTGCGTATCATAGCTAAGTTTTATTTAGTGTAATGTGTTCATAAGCTTCGTGTGCTTTTTTCTGCATAATATGTTGCAGAAATAATTATAAAACTGTTATTTTAATGTGAAGAGAATTTTACATGTTAACATAATCTGTTCGCATCAACATTTTAAGTTAAGAATTGAAGCTATTTTGAGGTTAAATAAAAAAGAATTTACATTGTGATTTTAATTTAGCACATTTACCTTCCTTAATAAAATTGTAGACAGAAAATTTACTGTACCACTACTATGAAATTAGTGTACATGCGATTCTGTTACTGCGTCTCTTAGGTTGTAGATAAATACAGTAATTCAGTCTCAATTGTAGTATTAAAATACAGACAAATTGAATGTGAGGGGTATCATACATGACATGTTTAATTATAATGTATACTTGCGAATATAGGAATATAAGTTAAATATAGTAAATATAACCTATAATTTTCATACGACATAATATACCGGTACATATGTAATGACAGGGACAGAAAGGGGCAACTGATACAGTAAACATAACCTATAATTTCACCATATGTAAATATCCGTGCGGTGCAACTGAAAATTATTGAATCGTGCATAAATGAATGTACAAGAATTTCGCAATATTTAATCGAAATAAAGGCAAGTATTACACATATGAACAACGTAATTTTCACACCAAAAATAATGTTACACTTTAACTCTCAAGTGAATTATGCCTGAAATGTCTCATCATCATTGTTTTAAATTTTATTAATGCAATTACACTACATTTGAAAGAAATATATGTTACTCTTTATGCATTCCAACTAATTTGTATGGTTGAAAAGCCGCCCTTCGTGATCGGGTTAAGGAAATCATATGGTCTGTCGTACGGCCTGTATTAGATCCCGATGGCAATGGCACAGTCTATTGTTCCTAGTACTCACAGCGCTCCAAGCGGCTAGCAACTATCGCGAGAAATGCAAAAAATCATCCCAAGCTTCGCGACTGTATATACTGTATTAAACCGTGGTAAAACTATTGAGTATTGAGATGTATGAGTGGTAAGATATCAACGCGAAGAACAAGCCAAAAAAGTATTCCTTTGTAATTTCTTCGAAAAACGCGTCATTTGTGTAATAACGCACACAATTAACTGATTAAAACGCATTAACAGTGTGACGGAAATTTACATTCGATTTCTTTTTAATGACGATCAGATAGACTATTTAAAAAGAGCAAACAGATACAAATTAAAAAGTGTCTTAAATAGTATTTATCATGCGGTACATCTGGTTATGAGGAACTCCGAAATCAGAATTATCCATTACTAAGCAGAAACGGATAGAAGGATTTAAATGTCACCCTGAAATATTATAGGCCTATGATTTGTTCCCTCTGTTAAAGACTAAAACTGAATGTATTAAACCCGAGGTGAGGCATGCTGTCTTGTTGATATATGAAATGACCTTTAAACCCGGTCTGCATTTCTACAGTTCATCTGGTTTAGTTCTCGGTACGTAAAATATATTTAAATTAAATCGATTGAATAAATCCATACGGCCATTTGCATTTCTTCTCTCGTATAAACAGTAGCCTGCCACAATGTAACTCGGTTTTAACTTACAGGTACACCAACAATGTCTGCATCAGGAGGAAATCAACTGAAAGGGAAATTAGCTACACATACTCTTGTTTACATGTTTGCTGATCTTGTTACCCGATGGAAGCAAACTATTGTTTAATATACTGGAAATCCTCATGATGCCAACCAAGCAAATGATAAAATTACCGAAATAGTAATTAAGTGTAATTCAGTTAGTCTCAATGTATGTGCTGTAGTTTCAGATATGGGTCCTCAGAACCGTAAATCATTGCTTGCAATATCCCTTTATTACTCTTAACTGTTCCATTGTTCATGAATTAAGTATTAATTTGAAAGTGAAAGTAAAACGTTGTTATATTAATCTATTATTGATTATCTTTTTAGGTTATGTATTTATTCTGAAACGGTCAGACATTTTTGTATATCTTTTGCATTGGTTGTTCCTCAAACATCTCATTAATCTTTAACAGGATCCATTTTTCATTACGGTGCATTCTTCTACATAATTCATGTGAATTGTAACTATGACCACTGTTTATATTATAACTTTACTATTGTTTATTGGTTATAAAATACGTATTTTGATGCCAACTATAACCCTAATATACCTCAGGGTGAAATAGGGTTTATTAAATTGGATAATAAAAAAAAATCAGGCAGTCTGGCGTTTAAATGGTATAACTTGTGCTATGTATTGAGAAAGAGCTAAGTTTTGTAATCATCCCTGTCTGAATGAAACATGGGAAAATTTGTATTTCCTCCCTGACTCATCACATGTATTTAAGCATATAAGATTTATTTTATTTTAAGTATGAAACATATTTAAACAGTCCCACAGAAGACAATCGGGAAGAATATAAAAAAGCCAGGAATGCAGCAAAGACAATTATAAAGAAAGCACACACAGAGTCTTGGGAAAGGTTTATTGGATACATTGAACATGATTTGCATGGTAGGCAGTCATTAGCCTACAAAGTAATAAAAACACTCAATAAGAATGAAAGAGAAAATATACAAATAAATGCTATTGATAAACAATCTTGGATAGAACACTACAAAAAATTGTGGTATAACGAGGAAGAATCAGGAGCAACAGATAACTACGCTTGCAAAGAAGTGGACAGTCTCACCATAGAAGAATTATTGGAAGCTTTAAAACGATCAAAAAATCGGAAAGCAACTGGTCTTAATGGTATAAATACAGAATTACTAAAATATGCAGGAATATTATTTCATCTCCGCCTTCTTCATCTGTACAACATGTGTTGGAAACTCGGACAAATCCCAAAAGAATGGTACCAGGCGAAAGTCATCTCACTTTACAAGAAAGGCGACAGAACAAATCCGAATAATTACAGAGGGATAAGCCTGCTAGATACCACTTACAAGATATATGCAAGAATGCTAAATGAAAGACTAAAGAAAATAGCCGACCACTTGATATCAGAAGAACAAGTAGGATTCAGGAAAGGAAGATCTTGCATGGATGCAGTTTTCACACTCAAAAGAATAATAGAAGAAAGAAGAGAGTTTAATTATGAAACACATTTAGCCTTCATAGATCTGGAAAAGGCCTTCGATAATATAGATAGAGAACTACTATGGAATATACTTATAAGAAGGGGATACCCGAAACACCTTGTGGAAGCTATTAAATCTCTCTATAAAGAAACCAGCATATGCTTAGTGATAGGAGGAAACTTGACAGAAGCGATTCCCACTAATAAAGGAGTAAGACAGGGCTGTAGTATCTCGCCGACACTTTTTAATATTTACATGTTTAGAACATGGAAATCTTATGTTAATCCAGGAATATATATATTTAAAGAACAACACTTTCTTGAACTCCCTTTTATATGCTGATGATAAAGTAATTATCAAAGACAGTGAGGATAAATTACAGAAATCAATTTATGTTTTAAATAAAATAACAAAAGAATATAATTTTAAAATTGCAGCTCGAAAAACCAAAACAATGGCATTTAAAGGAAAATACCCAATAAGGACAAAAATAGTAATCGATGAAATAATTATAGAACAGGTTAAATATTTTAAGTACCTAGGATGCTACATTTCATATGAAAGAGATATAGACCTGGATAAAAAACTTAATAACTTTCGAAATGTCTGTGGAATAATCCATAGATCTTTAAAAAACAAAACAAGAAAATATACACGGATAAAATTTTTCAATACAATCGCAGTACCTATGCTAACTTATGGAAGTGAAGCCAGAATAATGACAGAAAAAGATAAATCAAAAGTCCAGGTAGCAGAAATGAAATTTATGAGAAGTACACTAGGATGTACAATACAAGATAAAAAGAAGAACATAGATATACGGAAGAAATTAGAGGTGGAACCATTGCTGGAGAAATTAAAGAGAAATAACAGAAGGTGGTGTGAACATCTACAAAGGATGCCGAACTACAGACTGCCAGCTTTAGCAATGGGATATAAACCAAAAGGAAGACGAGATGTAGGAAGACCAAGAGCGAAATGGGCGCCGGAACAGGTTCAACATGAACCTAATCCTTGAAGTGAAGAAGAAGAAGAAGAAGAAGAAGAAGAAGAAGATTTATTTTTACTTCAGGCAAACACTTTATCTCTCTGACGCACTTGTTAAACATTTCAGTTTGCCGTCAAATGAGGCAAGTATTGAACCTGTAAAAACAGTAGTTGCTGAAGACAGGAAACGTGAACTGAAAGTGGCACCTTGATCTTCAAGATAAAATTATAAACCCAAACCATTTTGATAAAATGAATGTAGGTTATGCTCTAGCACTTATAAGCCGAAATGTTTCAGCAGTCATCAAATCTTACATTAAAAAAAGGTAAATATTTCACAACAGCCTGCTTTTTTGAGGTAATGCTTAAATGGTTCTGTGTAATGAATTGTCGTTGTAAAAAATTAGCATTAACATTAAGTCGCAAACAATTATGAAATATAGTAATTTATGCGAATAAGTGCGAAATTATGATTTCATGATTTTTTCTTATTTTGCATGCACTTTGGCCAGCCTTTAAATTTTTCTTGCACTTCGACATCCCTTGCTGTCTGTTACAATCCGCCCCCCCCCACCAGTTTTAAGCTTCTAGAGCCGCCACTGGCCGAGACTTTACATTACAATCACAAGACAACGGACAATCATCCACTCTTGTAGACGAATGAAAAATTTCTCCCATTACCTACGGAGTACAGCGTCATTAAATAATCTACTAAAACATTTTCCCATAAATTTGACAATATTCATTCTTTCATTCCTTCAGTGTTCTGCCCAAGGACAGCCTTTAAATTTTTCTTGCACTTGGACATCCTTTACTGTCTGTTCCAATCCGCCCCCCCCCCTAAGTTTTAAGCTTCTAGAACCGCTACTGGCCGAGACTTTACATTACAATCACAAGACAACGGACAATCATCCACTCTTGTAGACGAAAGAAAAATTTCTCCCATTACCTACGGAGGACAGCGTCATTAAATAATCTACTAAAACATTTTCCCAGAAATTTGACAATATTCATTCTTTCATTCATTCAGTGTTCTGCCCAAGGACAGCCTTTAAATTTTTCTTGCACTTGAACATCCTTTACTGTCTGTTCCAATCCGCTCCCCCCCCCCCCAAGTTTTAAGCTTCTAGAGCCGCCACTGGCCGAGACTTTACATTACAATCACAAGACAACGGACAATCATCCACTCTTGTAGACGAAAGAAAAATTTCTCCCATTACCTACGGAGGACAGCGTCATTAAATAATCTACTAAAACATTTTCCCATAAATTTGACAATATTCATTCTTTCATTCATTCAGTGTTCTGCCCAAGGGCAGCCTTTAAATTTTTCTTGCACTTGGACATCCTTTACTGTCTGTCCCAATCCGCCTCCCCCCCCCCCCAAGTTTTAAGCTTCTAGAACCGCTACTGGCCGAGACTTTACATTACAATCACAAGACAACGGACAATCATCCAGTCCTGTAGACGGAAGAAAAATTTCTCCCATTACCTACGCAGGACAGCGTCTTTAATTAATCGACTAAAACATTTCCCCATAAATTTGAGAATATTAATTCTTTCATTCATTCAGTGTTCTGCCCAAGGGCATGTCTTTCACCGTAAAACCCAGCTTTCTCCAATCTTTCCTATTTTCTGCCTTTTTCTTTGTCTCCACATATGATCCATATATCTTAATGTCGTCTATCATCTGATATCTTCTACTGCCTCGAACTCTTTCCCATCCACCATTCATTCCAGTGCATCCTTTAATAGGCAGTTTCTTCTCAGCCAGTGACCCAGCCAATTTCTTTTCCTCTTTCTGATCAGTTTCAGCATCATTCTTTCTTCACCCATTCTTTTTAACACAACTTCTTTTCTTATTCTGTCTGTCTACCTCACACGCTCCATTCTTCTCCATAGCCACATTTCAAATGCTTCTAGTCACTTCTCTTCACTTAGTCGTAATGTCCATGTTTCTGCCCCATACAATGCCGCACTCCACACAAAGCATTTCACTATTCTTTCCCTTAGTTCTTTTTCCAGAGGTCCGCAGGGGATGCTCCTTTTTCTATTAAAAGCTTCCTTTGACATTGCTATCCTCCTTTTGACTTTCTGGCTGCAGTTCATGTTACTGCTTAAAGTACACCTCAAGTATTTGAAGCTGTCCACTTGCTCTACTATCTCATTTATAATTAGCAAGTTTACCTTCTTTATTTTTCTTCATATGATAATGGTCTTCGTCCTATTTGCATTTATCTTCATTCCATACTGCTCACAGCTGTCATTTAGTACTAGTAGTCGCCCTCGGTAGCGTAGTTGGTATAGCGCTGGCCTTCTGTGCTCGAGATTGCGGGTTCGATCCCGGCCGAGATCGATGGCATTTAAGTGTGTTTAAATGCGATAGGCTCATGTCAGTAGATTTACTGGCATGTAAAAGAACTCCGGCGGGACCACAATTTAAAATTTAGGACTAGTAGCTTATTCCTTACTATCATCTCCACTTCTGCTAACAACGCCATATCATCAGCAAATCTCATGCACTTTATTCTTCTTTCTCATACTATCACTTCTCCCATATTCTAAAAACAGTTCTTTACTAAATCCTCCAAGTAGATGTTGAACAAGATAGGTGATAATGGACATTTTTAACATTTATTCTCCTATCCTGACTTTGACTCGTTTCATATAAAGCTTAGTGAACAGCCTCCTCTCTTTCCAATCGACACCAATTTTCTTTGGGATCCCAATCAGTTTAGTCTAATCCAGTCTGTCAAAGGCGTTTTCTTGTTCCACAAATACTACATACACTTCTTTATTCTTCTCTAGGTATCTTTCGCCGATCGTTCGCAGCAGTTTAATTGCATTCCTTTTACTTTTTCGCTCTCTGAAGCCAATTCTTGCAATTTTCTTCCATCTTAGAATATAAACGTCGATTCTGTTTTCGCAGGAGAATCTTCGCCGAATGTGATATCAGTCTGATAGTGCTGAACTCGTTACATTTCTTGGCATTAGTTTTTTTTCCGTATTGGAAGCAAGACTGTCTCCTTAAAATCTTCGTCATTCGCCTTTCTCATATATTTCGTTGTATAATGATAGAATTCCCTTCTTGTCTTCACCCAAGCATTTCACTAAGTCAATCGAGATTCCATCAGCTCCTGTTGCTTTGCTTTTCTTCATTTCACTAAGCGCTAGTTCAACTTCTTCCCTTAAAATAGAAAATCTTTTTTCGTCTTCTATAGATAAATCATCTGGAGGATTCTTCTGTCTCATATAACTCTTCTACAAATTTCGTCCATGTTCCTGGTATTCCTGGTTTGTCTGTTATTTCATTTCCGATTTCGTCCATGTGTTCGGTATTCCTGTATTGTCTGTTATTTCATTTCCGATTTCGTATTCTGTCAACCTCTTGCATTTTCTCTTCTTATTTGTGAAATCGAAACATTTTAATTCGCGGTATATTAAATCATATCTTCATTTTCTCTCTAAATCCTCTATTTATTTGCATTTCTCTTTCAACCAGTCTTTCTTCGCCTTATCATTTTCTCTTCTTAGTTCATTTCTTAGTTTTCTGCAGTTTTTTCTACTTCTTTTGTGTTGATGTTTTTCTATTTTCTCTTTTCCACCATATTCTCCAACATTTTCTCTGCGATCCGAAGTTTCTTAATTCTCACACCTTCTCTGTATCCTATTGTTCCTTCTGCTGTTATCTGTATACAGCTTTTTAGATGAGTCCAGTACTCATTACTATTGTCGGGTGTGGACTCCAATGTAGCTGCTTTTTCTTGAAAATTTGCTTCAAATTATATTCTTTCCTCTTCGTTCTTCAATTCTTTCATGAATTCGACTACATTATTGCAAAATAATCTAATAATTCTTCAATTCACTTCATTTATTCGATTAGGTGTCAGAATTTTAAAGCCTTATGAGATTTAAAAATGTTTTTCAGTTGATCAATTAGTAGGAGAAAGTGCGAAAATGATGGATGTTATATTTGCCTTGCTAATATTTATTTATTCTTCTTTTTCAGGTAAGTAACTACTAGGAATTTTTCAGCCCATTTCTATTTAAGGCTGATATTTTGTGTAAGAAAACTATTTCGTAAGCGCAACAGTGTATTACACAATCATTGTCATGTCTAGATTGAAAATGTTCAGTGATTTCTTCACATTGGCGTATAAGTTGTGCTGTTGGTGTTAGTAGTATTAGCAGTCTAGTACATACAGTCACGAAGCTGAGGTGATTTTTTTGCATTTCTCGAGATACAATGTTCCAAGCGGTTAGCAACTGAAAATACTAGGAACAATAAACTGTGCCGGTACTATTTCTCATTGTCTGTAATGAGGCGATAGTAGCGATCCTAGTGGCTAGCAACTAAAGTTCAACTGCCATTGGATGCATATTGGATGCATATTGGACTAATGATTATGCTACCTTTGCACGGTCAAAATACCGCGGCCCTTCAAAATTAATCAGCGGGCAGGTTATATTTCATATTACTCCTTTTGATTTTGCTGAGGGTGAATCAGAGTTGGTTTCAGGTTTTAATGTTGAATATAGAAGAGGCGGTTTTGCATTAATTCCCTACGTATTGAGCTTCGTGACTGTATATACTAGACTGTTGTATTAATATTTAATTTAACATCGCTTTCAACTACACAGCATATTCAGCATCGAAATTAAATCTGAGGTAAATACCGACAAATTTTTCCTCGAGAATTCTATCAAGGACAAAGTAATTTAACGTACCTTAAATGTACATGTCCGTCGAGTTAGCTCTGTGGTAGCCAGACTAGCCGGCCCGGGTTCGATTCTCGGCGGGGTCAGAAATTTTCATGTAAAATTTCTACCTCAGGACTAGGAGAGATGGCGATGCATAACTTATAATCACTAGATTGTGCACTAATATGCCTGGGTTAAATCCAAAATCTCTCCGCAGTGCATATGAAGAGAAGGCATATTGCACTGTTAATAGTGATTCGTCCGTCGGATGGAGAAGTTAAGCCTGGCGGCCCCCTTGGTGCTATTCGACAGGAGTAGGCTACGTGCCGGCACCGGGTTTCCCCTTCTCCCTTCCTCATCATCATCCTCATCATCCAGACACCACACTTACACGAACACTTACACATACACT
The DNA here is from genome assembly GCF_040183065.1 of Periplaneta americana. Classification (NCBI taxonomy): domain Eukaryota; kingdom Metazoa; phylum Arthropoda; class Insecta; order Blattodea; family Blattidae; genus Periplaneta; species Periplaneta americana. The sequence continues at coordinate 127,120,263 of NC_091118.1, read as the reverse complement.
CACCCTAGTACACGACATAACTCTCTATAGATACACATCATGTACATCAGAGATAAGACGATATTAACTCCCAATCACGGTGTATGTAAACCATTTTCTTGTTAAAAGCAATTATTTATTATGTAAATACTTCACTTCATTGGTTAGGGGAAACTAATAGGATCTACCTGCTCGACGTGTGTGATCTCTAAGTACTTTTGAGTATTTGTTGAAAAAATAATAATGGCAATATTGCTTGAAATAGAGTATATTAATTATGTGATTGTAAAAATGTAGTCCTTACTCTCCAGTCGTGATTATGTAATGAGTTTTCTTAGAGTGATTTGTGAGATGCACGTAACACGAACAAAAGAAATTGATTAAATTGCAGTCCCATTACTCACCTATGGCTGCGAAAATTGGACACTAAACAGAAATAACAAGAGAAAATTAGAAAGCAGCGAAATGAAATTTCTTCGAAGTGTTGCAGGCCTCACATTATTAGATAAACAAAAAAGTGAAGATATACGCAATAGATTACAGATATATAATCTTTATGAGCGGGTACAAGCACAAAAACAAAACTGGTACGAACACATCCAACGTATGGAATATTATAGACTTCCTAAAATCCTTCTCAATTACAAACCTATTGGTAGGAGAAGCGTTGGAAGACCTAGAACCCGCTGGATAGATGACATCATCCTTTGAAGTCGGAACAGGCCTTAAGGCCTATACCCTGAAGAAGAAGAAGAAGAAGAAGAAGAAGAAGAAGAAGAAGAAGAAGAAGAAAAAGAAGATATTGAGAGCTATCGTAATTTTTTAGGTCAATCATTTAAGGGGATATGTATGACTTTTAAAACTTTCAGTCCACACCTGTGGAGTAACGGTCAGCGGGTCTGGTCGCGAAACCAGGTGGCCCGAGTTCGAATCCCGGTCGGGGAAAGTTATCTGGTTGAGGTTTTCTTCCGGGGTTTTCCCTCAACCCAATACGATTAAATGCTGGGTAACTTTCGCTGCTGGACTCCGGACTCATTTCACCGGAATTAGGCCTATCACCTTCATCTCATTCAGACGCTAAATAACCTAAGATGTTGATAAAGCGTCGTAAAATAACCTACTAAAATAAAAATCAACAATACATTAAAAAAAAGAAATAAAAGGAATCTAAATACTATCTACTGATCCAAATGTAAATTAATTTACCTTCGATGTCAATTCCGAAATGAATTTATTTCTCTCTTCTCCTGAATAATGGCTATATTTTTTCATGTTGCGTCTCATAATGCCGTTTTATGTTGTTTTTTTGCAAATTATATATATATATATTTGCACAACAAACACGGACTTCATCACCATGTTCGAAGTATAAATATTGTATCTTCCACTCTTCCTCGAAAGCTTTAAGCGCTTCTGTTCCGTCATGATGCGCTGTGTTCTGAGATCTGTACACTCTTTATCAATGTTTACAGGTAAAAGAGATCCGCGCGCGCGCGCAGCGGGCATAAAATAGCTCTCGCCCGCAATTATTAGTATCCATCGCAAGACTGATGTACAGCGTGACCCACCGAAGTGGTGTACAACTAGAAAATGGTCACAGTTCTGCCATCTATCCGCAATATGCAGAACCCGAATCACGCAAGTGAAGTGGGTAGGCATTGGATACACACACACACACACACACACACACACACACACACACACACACACCTTAAATGTACATCATGGAACTCAGAGTTTTAGTTCTCTCTCTCTGAAAAAGCCATGGTGAGAATTTTATCGTTCTTTAAATTCATTCGCCATTAGCTGGATTTGAACTCGCAATCCCGTAGCATAGCAACCGCTAGGCAACCGAGAACGAAATGTTGTGCTGTTATAATTGCACGAATAGTTATTAGTCAGAGTCATGTAGAGTCTGGACCACTTAACTCCAGACGCTGTCAAGATAATTCTTAGTCTAACAACATGTTAACTGAAATGTTTAATTATGTACGCTGTCGAGATAACTCTTTTTAATAACAGCACCGTGCATATATGTAGACTGAAACGTTTAACTACAGACGCTGTCAAGATAGTTTCTCGTATAACAACATATAAACTGAAATGCTTAACTATAATAGTACAGCAAGATAACTCTGGGCAACAGCATGTAGAATGAAGTACAGTATTTAACTCTGTACGTCAGTGGTTCCCAAACTATGCATCGCAATACTCGGAGCGTTGCAACGAACTCGTGGAGACGTCAAGGGATCGAGTTGTCATTAGGGAGGAGATCTCTCGTGAAAATTTTCAATTAGTTTTATCATTACCTATTTATTTATTTATTTATTTATTCACTAGCCATACCCGTGCGCATCGCTGCACTTGTTAGAAATAAATATAAAGTAATTAAATAATTAAAATATGACATTTGGTCCAGGAAACATCCGTGTTTGATAGAAGGATAAATCCTGTATATTTCCTACATCCATTCTTCTGTAATAAATAGTCCCTCTGTTCTTGTTATATTGTTAGACATGTCGCTGAAAAGAAGGATTTATTTGTGAATATAGATGAGTTGTACATCACGTTTACATTCAATTATTCATACTAACTTATACCAGTACTAACTTTTCAATAGCAATAAGTATAAGACGTCGTACGTTGTGGAAAAAATATAATTCTTATTTGGACATCAATATTTCACTCTCCGAGAATATGAACAATGAGATAGTATGTGTATTGTGCTTTTATAACCAAGATTTATGTCCGATAGAGAACTGAAATTCCACATGATATAAATCACAATCCTGTCAATATGTAGTGTTCTTTATGACTCACGTAGCAAATCTCTTCAATGTGAGTTATAGTAGGTGACTGTTAAAACAGGTGAGATCTCGTACCACTGGTACGCGGACTTATTCATGGGTGTTTGAAAACTCATTTTATTATAACAATAAACCTGTCATTAAATGTATGTTCTCACATTCCACATGTCAAGAATGAAAGCCGAAGGGAAACATTCCTTCAAAGGTCTTGATTATATTCCAGATTCAGTCTACTTTCAAAGGAAGGTATGCTAAGAATTTTATTTCCTTCAAAATTAACTCCTGTCATTCGGATTTGAAACCGGGTAACTCAGAAACAATGATAGATCTGATAACGATTAGACCATGAAAGAAGCATATACGGCGGAAATACTGTGTACTTCGGTATCTCATACAAATTCATTGCAATACCTTAAAATCTTGTTGTGGTCAAGAAACAAACGGTGAATTTTGCCTCGAGGCCATTCAATGAAGGAAGAGGTTTCTTCTTTGTGTCGTACACCTATAGTTCAAGCATTTCTTCTTTCCTTTCGAAAAGAGGTAAAGTAAGGATTTTACTATTCTTAAAATTAATTTCTCTAGCCCGGTTGTGAACATGCGACTTAATAGGAAACTAGATAACCACTAGACCAATGGTCGTCAGCACTCGCTGAAATGGATATCGGGTAAGGAGTGTATCGGAATTACACAGGGGTGCAGAAGGAAGAGGGAGAAAGCAGCCGTAGCTGGTGGGGGCGATCAGTGGAGAGTTTCAGTAGCTGTAGACGAGGAAACTATTTGCTGCACCGTTAAACATTATCATGTCATAGTTCCTGTGATAGTCAGTCAATCGCGCTGTAATTTTTAGGATTCATAGATAAATCCTTAAGGAAAGCATAGAAAAAAATTTGAAATGAAAATATTTTTTGGAAAGTGAGAAAAAAATACTGACTTCGAAGAGACCAGTTCAAAATAGACATTGACACCCACAAAATTTGGCAAGCGGCAAACTTTTTTATTTTTCACTTTAGATGGGGATCAAAGCGAGAGAAAAGTTTAGAAGAATGAAAATTAGTTTTAAAAGTGATTTCTATTCAAAATCTTTACTAGTTTCCTTATTACTGCGAGTTAAAGAAAGAAGTATTTTCGCCTGGCGGACTTCCGTATACAGAGTGACTAAACTTTTGTCTATTAGAACTGCGGAATCTCATAGAAATCATCGCGCTGATTACAGATTTGTTTTCGAAGTATTTACATTGCTTAAAGTTTTCGAATTAATCGTGAATTTTGAAATTTAATAAAAACAGTTCTGTTACATAAATAACATTTATGCTGATTAAACACTAGTGTGACATACTTTGAAGTGAATAAAAATGAAAAGAATACCATAGTAGTCTTTATATTTATTATTGATATTATTGTCACTATTATTATTATTATTATTATTATTATTATTATTATTATTATTATTATTATTATTATTATTATGTGGACTGAATCTGTCTTGTTTTATTTTCCTGCCCAAGAGCCATTCCACTTCAAACCTATCAAGATTTCATATTGCTATCTCCAATTTTTTTATTATTTTTTTTTCGGGAACTTTTAATTCTAAAATATACTAATTGATCGTGTATATTTTTTTCTAGAAATCTAATTTCGGCAGATATTAAATTACTAAATTTTCGAAAAAGTTTGTACCAATTCATCGGATCTATCTAACCCCGGTTCTAAATATTATTAATTTAGTCTTAGGCTCACTTGAGATAAAAGGTAAAAATCCCAATGAAATGATGAGATATTTTACATGTCGTAATTTGTGGCTTGTCCACTTCTTTCACTCTACCCCTCAATAATTTCAGAAGAGACCTTTATTTTCAGGTTGACATTATAAACGAACACGCTGAGTATTTATTAATTATATAAAATATGCTTATTTTAATGGATACGTGAACATCGTGTGCATCATTACACTATTATTGCTGACGTAATTTCTGGCACGAACGAAACCCGCCACTAGAATACTGCATACCCGTCAGCAACCATAGGTGCACTAGCATGCTCGCGGGTAAGAGACGCTAGCCCGAGTGTGCATTGTGCTGATTCGCTGCACTAGACCAGGAAGAAAGACAAGACCAACTGATGCAATACTGTGTATTACTCGACCAAGGCGAGTGGAGCCGCGGGCGTAATGTGAACTATCGCGATGAAGCATTACGAACGCAGGAGCAGTAGCGCCACGGCTCCGGGTTGCAGGATTCCACTGGCCTTGGTCGAGTAATAATTTGGTTACCTATCCAGATACAATGTAATACCAATATCTTCAAATTTTGTCGTGGACAAGAAATGGACAATGAATTTTGTCTCGAGACCATTGATTGAGGGAAAGGATTTTTCACATACCACGTGAATTTCTCAACTTTCCTTACGAACGGATATAATAGGTATATGCTAAGAATTTTATTATGCTTAAAATTAATTTAGCTATGTCGGGTCGTTGACCTCGGATGTAATGTCAAACATGATAACTGCTATAGACTAGCAAGACTGTGAAAGGAAAGTAAAACGGATATAGAGGAAATACATAAAGAGGTTTCACTTGGCATCATTTGAAGCGATACTGACGCACTTGAGTCATCGTTACTTAGCCTAGACAAATTGATGGCGACTTATTGTGAGGCCCATTTGCAATAGCGTGTCTCACAACGATTAATAATTCAACAATGCGTTTGAATCTTGATAGAAGACAAACCCGACGTTGTGCGCTTGTACCGTGTTGCTGTTTCCCCGAGGAGCAGCCCTCCACCCACACATAAACCTCGCCCTTCCTGTTACCGGGGGTGAACACTGATGATGCTGGGGAAATGGGAAAATACCGGAGAGAGACCTCAAGGAATACAATGGAGTTCCACATCAACGTGATCCATTATACTTCTAAGCATAGTAAGGCGGAAAGGCACGCATATTTCGTTTTTAAATTCCTTACGTCCGTGAACACGAAAGCTGGCCTTGGGTATGAACAGATCTCGCGGACGTGGATTGAAATTTTGACTAGAAAATGCGTGTTTTCTCTGCCCTCCGATCTATTATGTAAATACAGGTCGTTCGGTTAAACTTTTGAGCATGGCTTTCGCGAAAGAGGTGAAACCACAGTATAGTATATACCAGGGATTGCCAACTGAGCCAACAAGTGAAGATAGCAGTGGCGTATTAGGCTACTCAATATTTTTCCTTTACGGGTGACTCTCACTTACTATCTTTCTTTCCCCTCAAACATTCATTGAAACATTCGTAATATTAATGTAATTTTTAAACAATATACATGCTAATTACAGTAGTATAAACTCTCAAATGTACGCTATAATATTTATTATTTTCATGAAGTATTTTAAATTCCACCATAAACTCGAAGATACAAGAAATAGTAATAATATTGTCTTTGTTTACGCAAAACGAACAGAAATTTAATACAACCTTGAATGAGTGGGGCGATAATGAACTACGAAACTAATAAAATATTAATTTGCAGTTACCATTACAAAACACTGATAATAATAATAATAATAATAATAATAATAATAATAATAATAATAATAATAATATATATTTTTTATTTTATTTATTTACTATTGTTTATTGTGCTGTACAACAGCCAGAGGCCAATAGCAGTTTAGCACAAAGCATAATTACAATATTATGACAAAATTAATAATGACAAATTTCACAATAAAAGTGCATAAAATAATTATTACACATAAAGACAATAATTACAATTAACGACAATAATGACATTGAATGAACGGAATAAAATGGATGACTAAAATACATAAAATAATGACAATTAAAAGTAATTGTAATTGAAAATGAAAGGATGGAATCATATAAATGAATAAACTAATAATAATAATAATAATAATAATAATAATAATAAATAATTAATAATAATAATAATAATAATAATAATAATAATAAAATAATGGAAATATGAATTAATGAGTGTAATTTACGTGTACCGGTACTTGTAGTTATCAAAGTAGGATAAGGTTAAGAAATAATAATCATAGATATTATTACGATGTACCGAAAGTACATATGATATTTCCGTGCAGAAATTCTGCGTCATCATATGATGATGGATGAGTGGGACAAATAAAAATTCTCTCCGGCACCGGGATTTGAATCCGGGTTTTCAGCTCTATATGCTGACGCTTTATCCACTAAACCACACACCGGATTCCCATGCCGATGTCGGATTTAATCCTCTCAGTTTAAGTTCCACCTCTTGGGTTCCCTCTAGTGGCCCACCCTCATGCACTGCGTCATAGATGTATGACAGTGGCACAATGTCCATACATGTGCAGAGGTGCACTCGTTATGAGTGACTAAGTGGCCGGGATCCGACGGAGTAAGCTTCGTCTTAAGTCAAAAAGTGATTATTATTCGCATATCCATCATCATAATTATGATGATGCAGAATTTCTGCACGGAAATATCATATGTACTTTGGTAATAATAATTGTAGTGCTTATATTAATACAATAATTAATATATCTACATTTTTTTTATTTTTCTACTACTGCCTGTTTTTCTAATATACTGTACAGAAGTACAAACTATACTGCCTCTTGCACTGAAGACATAATATGAGAAAGGTGGGCTTATCATAGGTACGTATTCTAATCAAGGATGAAATATACGTATGTATGTATGGTTCTTAGACGATTGTTGGAAGTGGGGTATGTTTTCTATCCTCAGTCTGAATATTAATTATTAAGTTGCTGATACAAACATCTATTGCGCTGGATGCCCGGCCAGTCAAGTGGTCGAATTCGGCTCCAGAATAGTATACAAAAATATAAAATAATAACTATGTTTCGAAGTTGAGACACATAAACTCTGACGTTACATGCACACAGGATAAAGCAGTGTTTACAGAGTAGCTGGCAAGGTAATCCTTTCCCATCATATACACTGCATCAGTTCAAGCTTTGCAATGTACGCAAAGCAAATAAATAAATAAATAAAAGTAAATATCTACACAAATAAATAAATACACAAATCAATGAATGAACTTTCGTCTGAAGGCGAAACGTAAATATTATGTTGACGAGAATACTATGTACGAATATTATGATCTCTCAAGTACAGAAAAGTAACTTTCATAGGCCTATAAAAAGTTACGCAGAAGAATTTTTAACATTTATTATTATTATTATTATTATTATTATTATTATTATTAATACTACTACTACTACTACAGACAGCATTTGTAATTAAAAGAAACGACAAACGACAAAAATAAAGTAATATTGCAAAGTATAAATTGCAGAAATAAACTCCTTTTAAATTATTCAGATTACTATAAAAGACGGAACGTTTTGATAAACATTTAGAAAAAACAATATTGTGTCCTATTTGACATAAATATAACTACCTATGAGTAAAGCTCGTGTTCGGAGAAAAAATTATTAATAAATTAATTAATTATTACTAAGAAAGAAAGATAATATATCTCAAATTAAAAGAACTCAAATATTGTATTTAGTAAGAATTTAGTATTAGTAAGAAGTCAAAATGAAAATTTTGTAGATTAACTACATAATAAAATGGAGTAAACCGTGAATCAACTGATTTATAATAAAGTATCACCAAATCACAAGATATTATTATTATTATTATTATTATTATTATTATTATTATTATTATTATTATTATTATTATTACAATATTTGTAATGAAAAGAAACGACAGAAATTAATGTATATTAATAGTGATCTAAATTACGTATTCTAAATGCCGGTACTTCTTTCATTTTTAATTTGAATTCATATATGTTAATGCTATAATTTGTTAATAATTTATATAATATTTCATAATTATGCTATAGATGTTTAGTCTATAATTAAAGATGTATTTTTGCCAGCAGGTTTGATGCATTTTGCTTCTTCTCGTAAGGTTTTATTTTATTTTATTTTATTTTATTGTGGATAAAAGTTAATAATGTAGCCTATATTAAAAAAAACTGTTCGAATTGCATCTCGTTTTCGACATCACAGTGACTCCATGCTGTCCCAAATGTCTCAGCTTCAGTGCTGGTACGTACGAAACTTTCAACGTTAACCATACAGCGCAGTGGATAGAAGATGGAAAAAGTGAACAAGCCCTAGCCTGTTCCCCCACCTCCACCCAATACTCCGCTAACAGTTAATCTGTATCTCCCCGATCGAGACCTCAACTTCGAAGTGTAATAGTGACACATATGCAATGAAGTAAGCAGACATAATCCCAAGGAAATTATGGAAGTATATAAATTTTGACCATCCTGTTAAAAATATGGCAGTATCTACTGTGAAAATGTAACTCGTCTATGTCCCAATCCGCGTCGCTTTGAAGATGGCGGTGGCGGTGTCAGTGATGGTGGTGGTGATAATTGGTCAATAGTTTAATTAAATCTCATTCAGACTACTTTGAACGGTACAGCCAACAATAAAAACATTTTTAGATTTCCGCTTGGTTATTTCTTTCTCAGGTTTGCCCCAGCTGTAAGACGAATGTCAGGTGATTGATGGCTATTTCTCTGCCTCATCTCGTCAAATATTATCTCGTTATTACGAATTCAATCGACGGTAAATATCATAGCGTTTGATACATTGTCGTTAAATAACCGACGTGTACGAGTAAACTTTCTCCAGTGATGAAATTATTCAATAATCCTTTCGTGTTTCGTAAGTTGTCCTTAAATCAAGTCTCAATAAATGTTCCTTTTTCTTTTCCTAAACTAGTGAAATAACATGCATTGTGTATCTACAATTTGCATAAAAGTATCGAGGAGCGAAGTGAACTAGATTTCCCTAGTGTCGATGCAAAGTTTGTAGTGTATAATTTAGAGTGTTTCTGGAATATGTAAAAAGAGAAGCAACATCTAGTTTATTCCTTTTCACTGGGGATACATGAATATTGCAAAAGAGTAATAAATCTCGACGCTTTCAAAAAGTATGTTAACCACGGACCTGTTTTGTAATATTAAAGTATACGAACTAATGTAGATGCCGTTTATACTGCGTAAGAAAATACAAAGACTTGAGTAGCGTAAAATACGTTGAATATATGCCGTAAGTAAGCACCAGCAATTATTAAATTAGTTAGTATATGTTCATTATTTATTTACCATATTGTCGTCTATTACAGTAGAATATGTATGTATTGGAATTCGTTTTGAGATTTTTGTCGTTGAAATCTAAACAGCCACCACTCAAAAATGTTCCTCAGAACGAAACTTTCTTTCCCATCAAAAGACGTTACCCTTACCACTTAATATAAGTAGGATATAAGAAGGCAGGATTATCAAATCTATAAGAAATATTAAACTGCGAAATTTCTTCAAGTGGTCATTACTGCGTAAACGTCAGCATAAACATGTTAAATGTCTCTCCAAATATATATATATATATATTTTGACAATATTGGTCCATTATTTTTAAATGCACTTAATTGTACATATGAATGCAAATGTTTATTAACAATATTTTATATGAATATGTACAATTAAGTGCATTTAAAAGTAATGAACCAATATTATCAAAATATATATATTTGGAGTCCACACCTGTGGAGTAACGGTCAGCGCGTCTGGCTTCGAAACCAGGTGGCCCGGCTTCGAATCCAGTTTGGGGCAAGTTACCTGGTTGAGGTCTTTTCCAGGGTTTTCCCTCAACCCAATATGAGCAAATGCTGGGTAACTTTCGGTGCTGGACCCCGGACTCATTTCACCGGCATTATCACCTCCATCTCATTCAGACGCTAAATAACCTAGATGTTGATACAGCGTCGTAAAATAACCCAATAAAATAAAAATTTATAAATTTGGATTGGATTCTATAATCTTGAGATGAACATTTATGTAGTAGGCCTATGCACTAAAGTCGTACTTCGAGAATAAGTAGCGTGAGTAATCTCTTACAAAATCAAACAAACCTATCCAATCTTGTTTTTGTATTAGTGCTAATTAAATAATTTCCAATTTTCTACAGAATCATAACTTACTCATAACATTGAAACACAAGTTAAATAGTTATATTTACATATCGCACGCACTCTTCAACAACAGGGTTGTTTCCGATCTCTGATAACGAATTTGAATGACATCATGTCCTTTAGGAGTCACACGACAGATGAACTATGGCGCGAGGTGACAGATCAGTATTGAGTGATCTCATAGTCAGAGTGCACGGCGACTCACAGCAGAAATTCCCAAGAAAATCTAGCCTTTTTGGGAGGGGTACATAACAACCCTTTCCGATGCCAAGTACAGTTACGTGAAAATAAAAGAAGCCATGCAATAAACGAAAGGCATCTTCTGTGTACTTAATAAGATTGGTAAAGCTCGAATGGAATTAATTTGTATCATCTCGTGGGGTGCGGCGACTTGTGACGGGGGGGGGGTGGATTTGCTTGCTTTTTTCACTCTGGAATTAATCCCATCCGAGCTTTGCCAGTCTTATTAGATACACAAGATGCCTTCTTGGAAATAACAAAACCACGTTGTTTGCAGGCTCCTATGATTTTAACATAACTGTACTTGGTATCGGAAAGGGTTGTCATGTACTCCTCCCAAAAAGGCTCTATTTTCTTGGGCATTGCTACTGTAATACACCGTGCACCCTGATTATGAAATCACTCACTACTGGTCTGTCACCTCTCGCCGCAATTCAGCTGTCGGTGTGATTCCTGAGCACATGATTTCATTCAAATTCGTTATCAGAGATGGAAACAACTGTGTATAACATAAGAATATACCTTAAAGAATTAATTTTATTAATTAGAAGTGAAATCTTATGGCATTTTCGACACGAAAATAAAGTTATCTCAGTCATCCGTTCGTGTATCGCCTTCCTGTAGGCCTAAATGGACAAGCATTTCTCCTAAATCATTGAAACGTCTTTGTTGAATAAGTATGAATGAGTATGAAGAAATATACGCCTTAAACAGGGACATCTTTTTATTTTTACTAACATTTCTAATATTAACCAGCCTATACCTTTGGCTTAAAGGTTGTGAACCGGAAACACCGTTTGATACCCCCTTCCACTGGAGTTCGATGATACTGGAGTAAGATACAAACAAATCACTTGACTAGGTATACGAGGGAAGAAAAGTAGTTCATCCATTTACGTAAGTAGGAAATATCGCGATTTTGAGTTTGATAATTTTCATTAGGTTTTTCTTTAATCAAAATACAGTAAAATATTAACAATAAGTGTTTTTACTCTTGAACTGAGCTGTCCGTTCGGATGTACACATTATGCAGCGCATATTATACTGTCTGCAGCACATTAGCGTACAATATAGTGAATGAAGTTAAAATGAAAAATAATCATAATATGGATATTTAAACACATATTTGAAAATGATGGTCGTTCATTTCTATACAGGTTTCAGTTCTTTTTTTGCATATTATCGCACTATATATTATTGTACCTAATTCCAATTACCAGTTTCGTCTTTCGTACTAACTCATGTTGAAATAGTTGTGTACCTACTCTATAAAAGAGTACCTTACGTACTGTAAATTCAATCTTCACTTCTGCCCGATTCGAAAAGATAAAATTATTCAGACATGCTATTTATTGTCCGTTCAAGTGGTTTTGTCGAGGGTCGTAGAAAGGAGGGAAATCACGTAAAAGTTAATTACTTAACGAGACCCTTTTATTTAAGTTATATTAAACAGTTGTATAATATTACGTAGACGTCCAATTCCTAACAGAAATTAATGTTTTCAGAAAAGAGCTAAGACATCCCAGCCACAAAGGGACGGGCAGAAGTGGGTGGGGAAAACCGGGATGCGACATAGGCAAACGGACGACAGTACCTGTGCGAGAATATAATTCAATATTGAAAGCGAACATATTTCTGGAACGTACTATACTCACTCAGTACTGTTTGTGTTTACTAAGACCGTAAGGCGACTTTGACTGAATACGCTTGGTTCTGTGTGGAGAATGGTTTGAAGTTTACTAGTGGAGGGGATGGGAGTGAAGTACATTCAAAAACTTAGGTACAATAAAAATTGAAGTAAAAATAAAATGATGTCCCTGTATAACACACTTCTTATTAAAAAACAGTTGAAATGTATGTAAAGTTTATAATGAAAACAATATGGAATAGGTAGCAATTTAATGGATTAGTGGGTGGTTGGTAATGGGCTATAGCGATTTCTTTCCAGTTCCAACCTTGCACATTCATGTATCGATACGTCCCCTGGAATGAAATTATTTCCGTCCCAATCACCACCTGCAAATATCAGACCTTCACAGTGGTGAAAGAGTGAATATAATTTACATTACAATTAGCTGTGTCAGTATGCATGAGTTGCACTTCATTAATATATGTGCATGTAATATTAACATATTGCTCATTGCATCATGATGAGCGTTTATAGTAACATTATTGAACTTTGTATAATGAGGTATTAGCCTATAGTACTTTATTTTGGTTTTAATTATAATTACCTAAAAGCTTTAAATTTAAGTGTAACTTGGTACAGTAACTTATTAACAAACGTTTTATTTTAAGTTCAGCTTCTACGAGGGTCATCTCGTAAGTCATGGCAACTATGTTATATCTTCCGAATAATCGAAAATGTGGTCAGTTCAGTATATACGTTTGAAAACCTGTTGTGCACTGTACGGAATGCCACAGCCAGATTGCGTCTGTGTGCATTGGTGGCTAGTTGACAGCACACGCAAAAGTTAGTATGCTAGCGGTTGTGCTCCAAGATGGATGTAAGTAAAGTTGAAAAGCGGTCACGCGTCAAAATTGCAGTTCTTCGTGACAGAAAGGCTCGTCAGTGTCATTCCGAGCTGCGAGAAGCAATTGAAGAAGCCGCTGCTTGGGGAACTGTTTGCAAACAGGGAGGACATCTTAAGAGCGTTTCGACGAGAGGTGTTACACTTAGACCAGCCATTTCCAACTGAATGCTCTATGACGTCATAGCGAGCTTCTCTCGTTCTCCGTATCAGTCCAAGTAGACCAGTGTTGTCAGACAGAGACTAAACGGAGCGGAGCGCTCCACTATGACTCGTTGCGTGCTCCGGTGTTTCCACAGACATAAGCAAGTTCACGCTCCGACTGCACCTCTCTAGCTCCACAACCGGTTTTGGAGCTTACAACTCTGACACTACTGAAGTAGACTCTCGGAGCAGATCGCAACATCACACCCTATCGAAGCAGTGGTGTATGGCAAACCAGTTCAACTTAGTGTTTACAGTACCTAATAATATCATAATGCAGCCGTGGCGGAAATGTGACTCACGAGCACATTGTGGCTCACAATGATAGCTATGCATTTCTCTTGCTTCCTACCTCCTCCAACCCCCATCCTCTCACTCACTGGAGTCAAACTCGTTCCATTTGTATTTGTCTCTGACCTGCGAGTGGCGTATCGTCGCAATGTCTCTCTCGAAACCATATACCTCTACAAAAACGAAAGTTTCAAGTAGGATGGGAGGACGCATTTTTTTGTTGCCAATATGATGAGAATATTAAATGTATGATTTGTTCACAATATTACGAGGAAAACGGTTGTATAACATAAAACGGCATTTTACTACATGTTACTCATGAAACATTAAAAGGTTAAGTGTTATAATAATAATAATAATAATAATAATAATAATAATAATAATAATAATAATAATAATAATAATAATAATATAATATTATTGTCTCTGTACGTCGATCCTTTTTCAGCAAATGTACGAATAACGCGGTCAGATCTTCAATTTAAGCTCAAAGATTTACAATGCGATGTTAAATGAAAGCTAGATGTAAGGACTTGACCAAATGTTTAACTTTTCAAATCTTTGCCAAAAAATAAATATCCGAAGCTTCGTTCTTTCGTTTGCTCTGTTGAAGCCATGTTCGCTACAACTTACGTTTGTGAAACATTATTTTCAACAATGAAAATAGTAAAAACCAAATTTAGATCACGACTGACAGACAAATACCTTCGTGATCAACTACGACTGGCAGTAAGTAACACAATTCCTGATTTTGAAACTCTGTCGTAGAGACATTCTGAAGACAGTTCATTTTAGGTTGTGATAATGTGTCCTATGTTTTCTTATTCATTTCTTTCTTTGTTACGCGTACTAAACATTAGTTTGTATCCTTATACTGTATAAAATTATATTTAAGTGCTTGACGTAAGGAAAATGAAAATCCGTTAATAAGTCAGATAGTTGCTTCACTTCCCCTTCGGGTGTCCGCATCCCTCCATAAGGTGTTATGGACGTTGCAGGTTACACAGTGGCTCGGCGCACGATCACATTTTCACTTCAGCTGTCATAATGTATTAGGAATGCTGTAGATACAATTGGGTTAAAAAGAATAGGCTAACACTTGGTAGTTTAAATGTCATGTTTTTAAGTCAGGTTCACACGAGTAAACTCATTGCGTTGGAAGGCAATGCTGTGATGTTTGTTCCGGTTGATTCTTTTTTATTGTGAGCGGTCTACAATGCAGCATGTGCTGCGAGGTGCTGTAGCGTATGGGTAAGGTTTCTGATTTCGGCATCAGAGGTCGCTTCCAGACAGGATTGATTTTTAAATTGTATTATTTTATGTTTTTAATGACAAGTATTAGTGGAATTTGTTAATAAATGTGGTTACGCAAGTCTTGCAAACATATTATAGCCCCTCATTCGTGGTCTATTATTAGGGACGACCTGACCTGTGTACAAAAATTAATATATCATTTCAATTCATACAAATGCTAATTTTATAGTTTCTATATAATATTTAGTAACTCGTTCAGTGCTCGTTAAACACATCCAATGCTTATTTAAAGAGGTTCTGGATGCAGTTAATATGGCCACATTGATATGCGACTACAGCTCGACCAAGTTAAATCTGCGAGCCGAGAGGGGAAGTTGGAGACAGTTCTGTAGGGAAAGGAGGCGGTAACGAGAGGAGATCAGTACAGTCTCATATGGCAGAAAAGTTTTCCTACTGCGCTTCAGTTCATAGAGCGGCAACAATTTAAGACCCTTTGAAATAGACTGTACTTCTACTTCTGCTTGACAGTGAGGTTTGGCGTTCTGATTGGCAAGCGTGGGCGTAGGAGAGAAAGTTGCATGAGGGGGGAGGCTGGGAGACAGAGTAACTGTTGCCTTTATCTGAAGACAAAGACAAAAAATGCGTGCGCTCCGTAATGTACTTTAAACGATGTGCACACGTTGGAATCTGAGCGTCAAGTGACCTATGTGGCAACTGTGTTTTGCCTCTACATTCCATCCCGATATCCCCACTCGCAGACTTGACTTGGTGGACAAGCTGTATGTGAAATTTGTGCTGTGTACGTACATGTATGAGGAATGTATTTGACTCACAAAAGACTTGTTTATTTGTCACACATACGCCCATATACAGTGAAACTTCCCTTAACGGACACTTCCCAAAAGCAGACTCCTCTCAATAGCGGACATTTTAAAATTCCCCTGCAAAATAACATTGGCCCTTATGATAAAATTCTTCCAAATAGCGGACATTCTCAATAACGGACGCGGACACTGGAATGTATCTCCCAACAACAATTAAAACTTTCAAATAACGGACAGCGTGAAAGAAAAAAAGAAAAAGACGGTTGTAAATTAAACGGAATTCTTTGCAACAATCATTATCGTGCATTTGAACGTTCTTGTACTTTATTGAAGGTAAGCAGTACAGTTGTTATAGTCGCGACGCTGTTATTCCCGGCGTGACTCCTCCTCTTTGCTTACGTCTTAGGAAGTAAAGGCTCTATAAAGTCTAGGTAGGTAGTATCGTTTGCCATTTTTGTTCCTTCGTTGCCGAGCTACCATACGAGGAATATATTTGCCACACCGTTAAACATTATCATGTCGTAGCTCCTATGATAATAAATCAAATGCACTGTAATTCAGCAAATAATTGAGCGGCAAATAACGTCTTCGTGTGCTTTCTGCGAACGCCAACGAAAGAGCCAAAATGGCGGGCGATTATATTAAGTATTTATGGAGCCTTAAGAAATGCATGACGTCTTCATAAGCGAATCACAAGACGCACACGTTTAAATGTACCCGACCTGCAACGCGATTGGCTGCCGGAAATTAAAGCCACGGGACTATAGTTGTGATACTGTACGTGAGCAGTCCGTAGTTTGTTAAGTTGAGTGTTCGGAAGTAGTCACATTAAGAATGTCACAAAAATGTAAACGTTTGTCACTAAAAGAGAAAGTGGATATTGTAAAGCATAATGAGAAAGAGAAATTACGTGTTCGTGAGCTGGCCACAAAGTTTAATGTAGGAAAAACTCAGGTTAGTGAAATTTTGAAAAACAAAGATGTTATTTTAAAATCATACACTGAGAATGCAATTCTAGATTTCTTTGTGTAAGGTGAAGTGGTACAGTGACTGATGTTTATTTCATTTAAAAAACATTTACTAATACGATTTCTCTCAGGATGAATACTGTTAACAATCTCACTGTCTACTGTACTGTACTGTAAAATATAGTGTTGAATATGTATGAGAAATTTAAATGTACTCTATACATAGTAACGATTTTCTAAATAGCGGACACTTCTCAATAACGGACATTAAATTTTTCCCCGGCGCGGCGGTATCCGCTATTGGGAAGTTTCACTGTATATAATTTTTCATTTTTTTATGTTAACTTTGTCAATATTTTTTTTTTCAAATTGCATTGTTTTATATACCTAGTCACAAATTATTTGTGGGAATTTTTTTTGAAGCCAAGAACCATCATTTCCAATCCAAACTTCATTAATCACCAATAAATGGTTTTCTTTCGAAATAATGCATTTTCTGTTTTTGGCCATATTACCTTCATATGGCCATATTACCTGAAAAAAAAATGTATAAAACATAGAACTCTGGTTTAAAGAAAAGTCTTGGCTTATTTTTTCTATGTATGCATTAAGAATCAAAGTTCATAATAATAGTCAAATTAATAGTCAAATAGTTGGTGTTCCTACAGCGATGTTTTCTGCAAACGGTAAAATAAGAAAAACATATTATGTTCAATACGTAATTATATTACGTTCATTTGAGCTCCATGTTTAGAGAGAAGTCTTCACTGTCACTTGTAACATACAATAGTTGGGCTTAGTGTTCAGGTTATAATGGAAGCCTTAATCTGTCGTCTCTCCCATTTCGCTTTCTCTGCAAATGACGTAATCGGTTAAGACTGTGTGTACAACTTGTATCTAAGAAACAAACTAATTAACTCTGCGGCTGGTACTTGTCGCACTACAATTGGATCCTGTACTTACTCGTAGTTCAAATCACTGTAAAACACTTCCTGCTGCAGGAGAATGCTGGTATTTCTGTCCCCACATTACAAATTCATCACCACCACAACCAACACAACAACCACCGTCATCATCATCACCTTTAAAACTGGGCGCATCAGCGTTTAATATTCCAGCTCGTGTGAGAATTATGAACTAACATGAGACATTCTTAATAGAAAGAATTCCATGCTAAGTGGTAAGTGTGGTTCAAGACAACGATCTATGACAATACGTCACACTCCTGAATTCTAGAACTGGAAAAAAAATTCCAACTATAGGTTTTGAAACTATAAACAATACTGCTTAAGTCATATTCAGGGATCGCTGAATGTATTTATTTATGTAATTTCAGGTTTGTACACTGTAGACGCTGTAGACTTATCAAAAATTCCTACATCGAAGGCAAGATTATGGTGGGTTGGTTTCCCATGCTTTTACTTCATTATTTTTTGTTAGCGGAGACATTAACTTGTCCTTATTCGCTCCGTCTCTACGAGTACCTCGATGGTATCGAGACCACTTATGGTGGTGGTGGTGGTGGTGGTGGTGGTGGTGGTGGTGGTGGTGGTGATGGATTATTGGAATGTCCTAGGTAAACCCGAGTATCAGGAAATAACCTCATGTCAATAATCCATTGTTTGTCAATTAATAATCATTATTATCCGTGTTTCAAGATAAAGTTGTTTCCATATGACCAGACAGTGTATGCGGGATGACTTAAGGAAAAGTGAAGTTGTATCAGAGTATATGACACGTGCCGCGTCGTCCGTCTTTTGTGTACCTGGCGAGTACAGCAGTGAATAAGTATTTAGTACGTGTTGAACAGTGTTGTGTTGATCCATTCATACTGTCGAAGGCAAAACGTTCTATTCGCTCAGAGATACGAAGTGCAATTAAGAAGTATGGGAATGATATTTTATGTATTAACGAAGACAATATCGTGTGTAATGTATGTAAAATTGAAATAAAAACCAGAACAACTCAGGCTATAGAGAAACATTGCAATAGTACATCGCACAGGAAATGCGTTGACATGAAATCTGAGGAACCATCATCATCATCATCATCATCATCATCATCATCATCATCATCATCATCATTTAGTTGTGCCGGACTATACGAAACGTTTTGCAAAGACATGTGCAACATGATGCTCAGTGCAAATATTCCTCTAAAGAAATTGAGTGATTCTCATTTTAGAGGTTTTCTTCAGAAATTCTCTCGATACAAAAACTGTTAAAGCGATAGGCGAAAACGATTCAGCTTCGACAACTTACGAGAATATATCGTCGTTTACTGCAACGCTGGTAATTGCAACAATGTTGACGAGGACTGAACCTTGCAAGGCATATGCTACAGTACGTCATTTTTCTTTCCTTCTGACTGTACGGAGATACAGTAGCATGTTGACTTCGTCTGTTTACGTTTAAAACCTGTTGAACCAATGGTCTGAATGAAAAAAATAACATATAATAAATGTGCACCTACATTCAACGATAAGTCATCCCGCATCCACTGTCTACATATGACCATTATTTATTGTTATCCTGGAGAGGGAATGTTGACCCTAGCGCAGAGTCAATTATAGAGAACTAATATGCTAATACCCAACTAAGCTCACTCTCACCCACACTAGCCAACAACGCTAAGGTTTGCTATATATCTATGTTTATTTTTTTATTTTAGTAGGTTATTTTACGACGCTTTATCAACATTCAGGTTATTTAGCGTCTGAATGAGATGAAGGTGATAATACCGGTGAAATGAGTCCGGGGTCCAGGACCTAAAATTACCCAGCATTTCTTCATATTGGGTTGAGGGAAAACCCCGGAAAAATCTCAACCAGGTAACTTTCCACGACCGGGAATCGAACCCGGGCCACCTGGTCTCGCGGCCAGACGCGCTAGCCGTTACTCCTGTATCAATCTTACATGCAAGCAATTGCACATGTTTTTAGGTCAGTACTTTCTACACATATTCAAACACTAAACCAAAAAAAGAACTTTGAATATGATAATGAATTGGAGGTCGTGGGGATATGATGTTAAAGCCTATCATGGGAGACAATGAAGATTTCGGTAAAAACTGAACTGCGATCTTGTCCCCTTAATTTTGTCATTACGGATTTTTCAATTACATTCTCATAATGATGGGCGGAATATGTGTAACATGACAGAATTCTTCAGAGCTGCTGCAAGTTACTTCTGAAGGGAATATTTCTCTGTCATAGATAATAGGGTCTAATATTAAGTGTCTATAGGCCATTCGGTATCTCGTGAAACCAACCTGCGCGTGAGGAAAAAGAAAATATGGACTGGAAACCTTCCCTCCCTCCCTCCCTCCCTCCCTACGCTTCGACTTGCAGCTAGCTAGCTCACTTACCCCCACCATAAGATTCTTACTATGAGCTACGGCACACGAATGCATTTGGTTTCACGAGATAACGAATGACCTATCTATACTATTAGAAATATGTACAACAGAATAATACTAGTTACATAGCCTTAACCATGTCTTAGGTTAGTTCACTTAAGATTATAATTAAATGCTGCATCTTTAAAGTTAATATATACGAAGACTAAGATGAATACTAGGTTTGCAGTAAATCATCTGCTCTTGGACAGAAAACTATGAATGATTATTATTTAGAATCCATTTTACAAGATATATATATATATATATATATATATATATATATATATATCGTTAAATGATACGACATAACAGATCTCAATTCAATAATTGCAGTAAAACAATATCTCATAATTTATATTAAATTATTTAAATGTTAACAACGCAATGAGAAGAAAATATTCTGCTACTATAAGAAAAGAGACAAAAATAAATGAATCTCCATGCTCCGATTCTGCTCCAACGTGCAGTAAATAGCTCGTATTAAAAACTGCTAAAAATAACATTTATTTTGTTTCACTTCAAAATTAATAAATTACATGACATATGCTGTATTAATTATTATCCCAAGAATGATGTACAGCTATTGTACGTTTCATGGCGTCAAATAAGATTTGGAAGAAATATTTTTACGTAATCTTTAGCTTTCTAAAGTAAATATAACTCGTCTTTGGCTCAGCTCGGTAGTTTTCAATTCACTCGGCCCGGGTTCGATTTCCTCCCTGGTTTTAATGGAATTTGTGGTAGACAAAAAATACATTACATATATTTTGTCGTGGTACTCCCGCTTATCTTTATCATTCCACCAACACTCTCCACCCCTCTCATTTCAGTAGTAAAATTAGGCTACGCGAACTCTTGGGAGTAGTACGGGTTTCCTATACTGAGCTTGGAGCTCCGAGCCCTAAAACTACTAGGCTGCTCGTCTGGGCGCGAGACGTGGCTCTATCAGGATGTCCCACCTGTCAGAATTGGATTCACGAATACCATCCAGGCCATCTGTTGGACTTAGACAATCATCGTATATATAGGACACATAACGGGCCAAAGCAAGCCTAAGTATAAAGACCCGTTCCTGGTCAAGCCCTCGTAATGCTAAGCCAAGTCAGTAGAAGATACAACAATAAAATGAGTTAATTGTCTGACGGTGCTTTGACTCGTGTTTAACTGTATCTCGAGATAATTAACTTCAAAAGCACGGGCATGGAAATCTAAACAGAATTAACTTCATATCTGTATAAAAAACGAAGGGAAATGCTGCAATCCACACCATTCTGTGTCCCGATGTTATAATGCCAGAAGTTACTTTAATTAAAACTGCGTTGTGTTCAGTGTCTAATGACAGCAATGTTATACGTATTTGAAAGAAGCACACTAATCCATTTAAAGTTGTTATGCTGTACATATCATTTATTTGTTATTAGTTCATAACAAGGCTAAAATCATTATCATCTGTTCGTGAGTTCAGTTAAAGTAATACGTGTGTGTCATCAAAATTATATAAAGTGTAATGACTAATGAATGACAGAGTGTGTGAGCTTACGACTAGGACACTGTAGAACTGAAGTCCAACGCTAGATATGCATACATTTGTGACAACCGCATTTTGTGCGGTCGAGAGACATTAGAAACAAGTTTCACTTCCAAGTAAATTATAGTAAGGAGATAAATATTAGAGATGAACAACGATCGAGAAAACGAGACTAACAGCGCCCGCAAAGCCGAAAACCCGCACGACAATGTTGTATTACGTCGTGTCCTTGACGTAAAGAGTCTTTCGAGACTCGATAAATTGTGATCAAGTCCCGAAGCAGTTGTTTATACTTGACTGAACTTTTATCTACTTTGGCAACTGTTATATATGTATAAACAATCAAGTAGCCTATTTGAAACATCATCTATACCTTTCAGTGTATAATAATCCGTTCCCCAGTCTTTATTTAGTTACTAGGTCCTTATTAAAAGGCTAGGAATTTTCTTTTCATATGTTTAAGATCAAGTGTGCAATCTCAAGTAAAAAGATATAAATGTCATGTTTTATGTTTGTTAGAAATGCAAATTTATTTGAGAATTGTTTTTTTTTATTTATATAACCATAGGTGATATAATATAATAGAACCAGAACATTTTGATAACTAAGATACTGTTCTGTTTTGTCTTTTTGTCTCATTTAAACATTTATGTTATTTATTTCAATGATGTATTATTCAAAGTTACGAAATGCTATTTCGAGAATGACGAGCGAGACTCGAAGCGCACGAGAATGACGAGCCGTGACTCGAAAGACAAATGCAACAAACACAGCGAGCGAGAGCGGCAGTTAGTTTTGTTCATCTCTAATAAATATGTAGGTCATTTGTATAATATTTAAAATGGTCTGGATTTGAAGCGCTACGTAGCTTTTATTATTGTTCTGTTTGCGAACGGCGAATCATAACGCTGCTTCCATCTGAGAAAACTATTACGCTGACCTCCAGCTATAGGTACGCATTCACAAACCACACTAGCTGACTATGCTAAGTTTCGCTGAGTATCCAGGTTTCGAGCATGCGACTCCACTTGTCTCTAGATCAGCCTCCTCCCCGCGTCGCTAACCAGTGATCGGGGAATGCAATGGAATGATGATCGGATGGCATGATGTTGATGTCTAAGTTGGGGAAACGGGAGAGCCAATATTTGGCATACCTTCCCCACAATTTGTAAATCCATTAGAGTGGACTAAACGTAACCACCATTAGTATGGGTACAAGTGGAAGGAAATCGTTAAAGTAAAAACTAGTTTTCAAATTAGACGAAATTCTCGATCTTTAAACTTTCTTTATAAAATTATTAAAAATAGGTTGGACTGTGTTAGTTTATTTTATTGTATAACATTATATATATCCAAGCTTAATACAAAATTTGGACATTTATTTTTATACTAAGGACAAATTAATACTGAATCACACAAAGTTCTCCAGTTTTCCGAATGTTGCAATTATACAATACATTACATCCTCTTCCAAATGTTGATATTTTGAATATGAATTTTTGTAAATAAAGAATAATTTGTTATCAAATTCGCAGAATATTGTAATAGTTTAACTCAAGCTATTTTCACACTTTATTTTTAATTTCTTTTTTCCTTTTATAATAGGCCTAATGCATAATCTTTTTTCCTTAGTCTATTTTGTGTTTTGTTCCTGTTTTTAATGAGGATATTGTTTCGTTTTCCTTGTTTATCTTTTATAAATTGTGTAAATTGTAAGTGTCGAACATTGTAATTGAAGATTTCCCTGGAATAAGGGTGTAACCAACAATCCATAATACACGTTTCAGGAGAAAAAAAAATAGTTTCAGGGGCATATTTCGTTAGGCCTATATTTACTAGCAGAACCATTTGATTAATCAAGGATACAAGTTTATTCAGCTATTGAACGCAGTAATTTATTGTTATAAATTAATTCTTCAAAATTACTTTTTCCACCGCAGTTACATATTTAATTAATTTGATGTTACATCCTTATTCGAGAGTGGTCTTCAATTGGGCCTTGGCTGTTATGTTCATAAACAAATAAAATAAAAATAAATAAATCCACTTTATCACTTAACTATGAATCTCTTAAGATTAACTAGACTCCAACTCAGAACCGTAGTATGACTTCTAACGGGCCATTGTTGTCTGAAGAAATATATTCTGTACTCGATGAGAATCCTGAAGGAAAAACTTACGCTGCAGATGTTGTTGCAAAGAGGATGAAACAGCCTCTCATATTATAATCTTCAAATGTGAAGTATTAATCAGGAGGAGGGATGAGCTCCTGGGAATTATTAACCCTTGGATCTTCCTGATAAGATTCTCGTGAACAGACTATTGAACCTAGTACGGGGTAAAGAGCTATGAACAAATGAAAAGAGGAAATAATACAATACGATGGCTCAGAACGAGACTGTTACAACTCAAAAATAGAGATTTTTCAGTAGAGCCATTTAAAGTTTTCCATTGTAGATGGTAAATCAGAGAATCATGGCACAACAATGAAAATTGGTACATATAATCATTATTGCCATAGAAGTTTATTGAACTATTAATTTTGTCGTAATTTGTTTTATGTAACTTGTATGTGACATTTTTTTGAGTTGTAACAGTTTCGCATTAAAATATTGTGACAAAATTTCTCAGATATAACAGTATTCCATAATATATTATTACTTGAAACAGGTTTTTCCTTACATCATTCTGTAATACATTTAGATAATACAATGGAAAAATATGTCAAATGTAGATTTAGAAACAAAATGATATTGGTCGATATCGGGATGACTACAACAATAAAAGAAATAAATTACACCAACCAGGATGACTACAACAATAATAAGAAATAAATTGCGTCATGTGGCCTAGTTGCCTCATGAGTGATGCCTTATTGGTGTAACTTAGGCCTATGAGGTTCAAACCTGTCTTCGGACAGTCGACTAAACATCAACATGTAGTGAGAAAAAAACATGTTTGGGTGTTATTCAAATGTAGCATTATTTTCTTCAACACCATTGGAAACTTTCAAACTTTTACACAGATCAAGCACATTTTCCCCCCACATCTATCCCTGGAGGCGAAGAAAATACTGGCTTGCGTATTGCTAGAGAAGACTTGCGCTTCCGTCTTTGTTGACTACTTATTTTTTTCGAAATCATCTTGTTCATAGGAGTGCTTATAGAAGATGGCGAAAGGATCCTGTTTTCTGACCTCCACGATTTTCATAGTAGACTAGTTTATATTATCACCATTTTTATTTCTGTAAAAATTATTTCCCATTTGTTGTGTTAAGTCTTTCAAATCTAAGATATCTGGTGTATCTAGTCCATTGACTTTGTATATATTACCTTTTTTCTTGGGCAATTTCAGTACTGGTACCCATTGCGTTGGCAGTAATATAAGTCCTTCTTTAATAACTCTCCCCCCCCCTTCAACAGTAGAATGCATAGAGTCATTCTCATTCTAGGTATGACTTGTGACTAAAAATTTCTGTGTTAAGACATTAACACAGGTTAGTTACGCAGTACAGAAATAATGAGGCAAGGAATTTGTTCTTGTTTTGCCCAACACAAATGTCTGAAAACATAATTACCTGCTTTGTTACTGTGATGGGCAAAGAAATAAGAAATTATAGAGGCATGTGCCAATCTCTTTTGGCCAAGCCCTCATGCCAAAAATAACAATGTTTGCGATGTCATATATTGTGAGATTGTAACAGGACAGTTTCCTTTAATAATATTAAGAGGAACACTAATCACAAGGTGAAGGAAGAACTGCCTGAAGATCAAAGCAGCACACAATTCTGCTTGTATCCTGTTTTCTGATTCACTATCTTTAGTCTTTGTAGCCCTTCATGTTGCTTCTTTTTTATATGTCTATTATAACTTTCTTGCAGTTAATTTTTCTGTTTCTGTATTATTCTTACATGCACTATATACACAACTTTAACCTCTCTTAGAGATATAAAATGAAATATTAAGTGAATTAAATACTGATGTATAAGAACATTCACGATGATTAATGTTTCAATACTACGTCGATGATGAAGACAAAATTAATAATACCATTGTTTTTAAACAATGCAGCCAGTATTATGCTATCATTTTTGTATGAACTTATCATCAGATGTGCCAAATCTAAACTCGAAGCATGGCTATTTTCATTGTGAAAGTGTTAAAAGTCAAAATGGAACATTGCTTTTAGCAACAATGTTTGCAGTTGAGAATGGAAAACTGTTACAACGCAAAATATAACACTTTCCAATTGAGAAAAAGGCTAAATAGCATAACTTTAAAACTGTTTTATGTGCATTTATGTCCCACTAGAAAATCTTTAGAGTTGTAACAATTTCACATAGCATAGTTCTCAATTAAAGTGTTCAAATGACGGTAATAACTCAAGAAGTGAATTTTTTGAGTTGTAACAGTCTCGTTCTGAGCCATCGAATAGTCTTTTAAGGTTTCAGTGTTAGGAAATTATTATCCGATTCTGTCTTTTAAAATATCTAAACACTGAGGATTGGGGAAGAGAGAACCCGTGAAAAACCCAATTGCGATCTTGTCCGCCATTGTCCCCGGTGTGACCGGAACTAGAACCCGGACTCTTTGGATGACAGGTTGAGAATTCAGGCCACGCAGCCTCCGCAGAGACTCTACGCGGCCTTAATTCTTCCGCTGAACCACATGAGCTTAAATAGCTTTTGGAAGAATTCATGAAGTGCCGAATGCGATTTAACGGTAACTTTTCGTGAACGTAGATGATAGTTAATACGAAGAAAAATTTGATCCTGAGCTGACTGGTAACATGAATTGAAGTGTGTATTGTTACTCGATTCCCATTTTGAATTATCTCGTAATGTGTGAATCACTTCCAAGAATAACGTATAACAGAGAATTAAAGGGAAGACTGAAAATCAAGTTCTGTACCTTTTGTAGTTAAACACTGTGGTCTTAAAGTGGAACTCTGAAGTGTATGAAAGCAAACGTTGTGCTGAGTTGCGTTGTGTTGTGTGGCTTTGTGTTGTAGAGCACACGCACATAGCGTCAGTCGGTGCCACCCGCAACCACAAACACCACGTCAGAAGCAGCAGTAACCTTAATACATTTTCTATAGAAGTCTTGTAGTCACAGTTCCTTTATCGCATGCTATAATACGCCCTCAGATCTGGAAATTTCTCGTATAATATGCTCATTAAATAGAAGAGTTGGAAGCTGATGGACACTTGCATGGTTTAAAAAGCCCAGAACTTCCTACAGTAGGCTAAAGTAACTCTGGTTTACTTCAGACTATGATATAACGTCTATCGGATTTGTATCTGTTGTGGAGGGTCACTTCTAGAATCTAGAATAATATCTTTTATACTCTCTCGAAATAGAGCAATATTGATCCCTTTCTGGGATCAGGAAACATGCCGCATACTTTTCAGTAATAAAAGATATCAATGTTTCTTACATTTTATCCATTAAAAATATCACAATATGTTGTTTTTAAATTTCATTTTACGTGAAAGGCAAGTTTGTCAGTTGGTGAAATTCAATTTCCCAATAACATGAATTATCATCATTCAGAGACTACGGTACACGTTACCTCTACGACTACGTTTTTAAGAAATTTAAGTGAAAGTTAGGTCACTGGAGATAACAAGGACAAAATTGACTACTTTTTCAATTCCCTACATTACCGGGATACACACAATTTTGCATAGTCCAAAAAGTATTGAGTATATTTTAGAGAATGTTACTTTGTGTGCTAACAAAAAGTAGCCTAAGTATAATGAACGATGGGTGGAGCGGAGAAAAATTCTCTCCGGTACCGGGACTTGAACCCGGCTTTTCAGCTCTACGAGCTGACGCTTTATCCACTAAGCCACACTGGATTCCAGTTCCGATGCCGGATAGAATCCTCTCAGTTTAAGTTCCACCTTTTAGTTTCCCTTTAGTGGCCAATCCTCATGCACTGTGTCACAGATTCAGTCCCTATCATCATATCCCAGCTCCCTCAAACCAATTTTAATATTATATTCCCATCTACGTCTCGGCCTCCCCAATGGTCTCTATCCCTCAGATCTCCCAACTAACACTCTATATGTACAGTTACCCTGAAAAAGAATGAGACGATTCTTGGTCGTCGGAAGTTAAAGTTCTACAGCGCGGTTCACTCGATATCGACGTAAGGATACATAACATGACAGATAGTACAAGAATTGTTACAAGGACCACAACAAGGACAAGAACCAGAATAAGGATCAAGAAGAAGACTGCCATTTAAGGCCAGGATTTCACAACATAGCTCGAGTCCCAAAATATCATTGCTTCACTGTACCGAATGGCAAATGCCTGCTAAGGGATCTACATTCTAGACTGCTGCTATCACTGTCTTGTCTCGGTAGCTCATATAGTAGCGTGCCGGTTCCATTGTATAACCGAAACGTCTCGTGTTCGATCCCAGGTAAAACTTTTTTTTTATTGAGGTGTAATTAATTTGTTCAGAGTTCCTCGACAGTCTAATTTGTCGAAAAATATGGAATAATTTATGCCCAATTTCTGGGTCTCACAAGTGGGCTGAACCTCGTCAAAAAAAAATAAATCTTACTTGGAAGTTAAAAGTATTCTTCCTCAAACAAAAATCATAAGAAACAAAAAGAGACCTGTTAACTTAAAATCTTGTCCACATGCCATCAGCTTCTATTACAGCTCTAAGTCGATCCGGCATGGATGTCACGAGATTGTGGAATAAGTTCTGATCCCCGGCGAGATCTTCCCAGGTGTCAACAACTTGATCCCACAATTCGTCTCGATTTCGAGGGCGTCGGTGGTCATAGGTGGCTATCCTTCTCTTTTTCAATTCCGCCCATAAATTTTCGATGACATTCAAATCAGGTGACTTCGGAGGCCAATTAATGATTTCGATCTCGGGTCTCCTTTGAAACCATCTTTGAATGCTTGCAGCATAGTGCACGGGATGGTTATCCTGCTGGAACAGCAATGTTCCTTCGGGAAAACGTTCTCGGGCGGAGGGAAGGAATATATTTTCCAGAATGTGCTCGTAAGTTTCCGGCCATCGATGCGTTCTATAACGCCAGGTCCATCGTAAGACATCCACCCCCAACACGATATGCTAAAGCGCCCCGATCTTTCACGTCGGTGCACATAGCGCTGATCATGTCGGAGACCATCCTCACGATAGACACGGACAGGACCTTCGTAATCACTCGAGATGGTTGTTTCGTCGGAGAAAATTACATTTCTCCAATCGAAATCCACTCGATTGGTAGCGAAGGCAAGACGGTCGACAGCTTGTGCTTCCCCCAATATTTCCATTTGCGCAGCCCTCCGGCTCCTAATACCGCGGTTCCTCAACCTGCTGATCACAGTCTGTGAAGAGCCGGGAAAGTTAGATGCTGCTCTTATTTCGTTTGCAGTCAGAAAGGGGTCCTGTCGAACTGTCTCGAATAAAAGAGCATCCTCTTCCATTGAAGAAATCCGCGGACGCCCAGGAATAGGGCGATTTTCGACCTCCCCAAAATTTTGGTAACGATGAACCCATCTCGCGGCTGTACTTCCAGGAACACCGACCAAACGGCCAGCAGATCTAGCCCCATATCCAGCCTCAACTAGAGCTATAACTCGCTGTCTCATGTCACGTCGGTTCGCCATTACGATGAGAAATGAGAGATGTCGATGATACTTTAGTGTAGACAATGACTATTTAACATGATATAGAATTATTGAAATAAGAGGCATCTTGCATAGTAAGAGTTAATAAATCAACCCTAAATTAAATATCTAAATAACAGGATATAACAGGAAGTCCAATTGTTGCGAAACTAATCAAATTAAATCTAATTACATTAAATAAACAAACCCCAAGTTATGACACCACATTGCTACAGCTAAATTGTGTGTTATTAACATAAGCATTGAATAGGTCCGTGGTTGTGCGTTGGACGACAAAACCAAACATCGAAAGTTCGAATCTTGCCGAAGAATGTAACTTCTTGCTTTTTATAATGTAAATCAGACTTATAACTACAATCATTCATATTTCTTACATTATTTATTAATATTTAAAGCCAACATTGAATTTGTAAAGAAAAGACTTTAGAAATCTCATATGGAATTTGTGATCTGTAGTGACATAAACATAGATTATCTCTCGGAACTTTTCCGTAAAAGTAAATTAAATTCACTCCTTGAAACTGGAAACCTTATTCGTAGGGTCATTTTCCCATAGCATACAAGCTGAAGTAACACAGCCATTGATAAACGTTTTGTACACAGAATCAGACTGAATTCCTATTCGACAGAACCTATAATCAATGGCTTGTCTGACCATGATAAACAAATCCTATGTGTTTCCAATGTCACTGAACAATTTCAAAATATTAATTTAAAAACTAAGAAAGGATCGTAATTGCTGTATCTAGTGATTATTTACATTTATGTCTACAAAATGAATCTTGGAAAAACATATATGATACTGGTACTACTGATATTAAGAGTAAATATATTGAATTTTTCACTTAATTTCATAATCACTTCAGTGGATGTTCTCCACTCAATGTTGTGAAAAAATTCAAAAGTTAAAACATGTAGATAACGCAGGGACTTCAAAATCTCATGTATTAAAAAGAAGAATCTATATGTAATGAGTTGCAATGTAATGATCTTCATGTTCTTAAATACTGCAAGAAGTACAGTGTAATTTATAAAAAATTATGAAAGAGGGAAATAGAATATATTTGAGTAGAAAAGTACAAAATTCAGATAATGCAATTAAACCTATTCGTAATATTATTAAATTTAAAGTTGTAGATATCCTAAGAAAGAAAATATTTTTTCATTAAATCCAATGATTATAAAGTAGAGGATCCCAAATCTATTGCAAATTCTTTTAACGTATTATAGTATATAGTACAGAAATATTATTGACAACTTAAACATTCAAGATTTTGCAAAAGATACTGCAATTGGTTACTTAACAGATGTATTTAATAATTATTATTAATATATGTAATTAGTCAATAACTGCAACAGTGCTTATACATTCAATCATAACATGAATAAAATTGAATGCAAACACGTAGATAAAATAGTTAAAATTAACTGCAGGGGTGAGAATGAAATAATCCAAAGCCATACTTTTAACAAAAATTGTTTTGTGCGAGTGCATTTCTTACACATATGGGAAAGCTATTAATAAATTATTGTAATAATTACTCAACAAATGACATAGCCTAAGGACTCTAAACCTTTGTAAAAGTTTGTCTATTATTACATATTTTTTAAATTTCATTTTAATTGTTAGTTTTTAATATATATGCATTTACATTGTATATATGTGTGTGTATAAATGCATTCATTAGATTAACGTTTATAATATTATAACTTGTAATTTTGTATTGTTTGCGATCATTAACACTTAATCTCAGGACTTTGTAAAACTATATTTCAACGTGACTTAGCTATTTCAACGTTATTTAGACAAAAAAAAAATTGTTGTGTAGACTAAGAATAAAACTCGCACTCTTCTACACAACACGCAGAAGTCTTACCGTCTGAGCTATGGAAACGACATGAAAGCTTTCCTTTCTGTGCGGAGTGTCGATCTAGTCATGAAGGTCCATTGTCGATTTAACTACACGATTTATGTATATATTTATCTTTTATTTACGTAATATTATCATATTTTTTGCAGTTTTTTAATTGAATTTCGGAACGATGCTAGTAACAAACCAAATAGCCTGAATTTAAGTAACTCAATATTCGTTATCTTGTGTATCGGTGCTCTGGTCTCCGATCATGCGCAGTGTCTTACATCTGAGACTTAGGAATATTCAATCGTCTCATCCTTTTCCAGGGAAACTGTACTTCTGGATTCACCCATACGTGCTACGTCCCCTGCCCATCTCAAACGTTTGGATTTAATGTTCCTATTTATGTTAGGTGAAGAATAAAATGCGTTCAGTTTTGCGTTGTGTAACTTTCTCTATTGTCCTTTAACTTCATCCCTCTTAGCACCAAATATTTTCCCAAGCACCTTATATCGAATCTCCTTAACATATGTTCCCCTCTCAAAGTGAATGTCCAAGTTTCACAACGTACAGAACAACCGGTAATATAACTGTTTTGTACAGAATTATGATTGTTAGCTTTTGGTAGCTTCTGAGGAAAAGGGAAATTTCAGTTATGTTATAATATTTTTATATTAAATATTTTGAAATATCAACTGTGACCAGTTTATAAATTTGCATGGTGCATTTTCATACTTCGGGACCATGCTTAAAATATCATGAAAATCCATGCAGTGTTGTGAAAGTTACAAAAATCATTCTGGATTTTGTTCAAAATACATAGTTCTTTTAATTTAAATAAATAAATAAATTAATATGAAAATAATTTACTACTCCACTTGTTTTAAAAAATAAACTAAAATTGCACCTTTTCAATTCAGATTCATTTCAATCATAAGCCCTCTTCTCTGCGATAGTTTTGTAAATTTATATTTCTTTTCCTTCCTTTTCTTTTCTCTTGATCACCAGCTGAATTTATTATCATACCCTTTTTATTGTGGATTTTATCTAATTTTCGTATTTCTTTTCTTCTTTTTATTATTATTTTATTACATTCCATTTTGTTATATTCTTCCTTACGTTTTCCATATTAACTATTTGTACTAAATGAGTTAATTTTATTATATTCCAATGTATTTTACTTTCTTTTTGCTATTATGGTATTATTTTCATGTTGTTTAGTGTGGATGTTGTTATATTATTATTATTATTATTATTATTATTATTATTATTATTATTAGTATTATTTTGTAATATGTTAGTATTCTGTTCTTTAACTTTTTGTTAAATTTTCATTGCTTGTATACTTTGTTACCTGGTAGAGTGTAAGATAAGGCCCTATGGCCTTAACTCTGCCAGTATAAATAAATAAATAAATAAATAAATAAATAAATAAATAAATAAATAAATAAATAAGTAAATAAGTTAATAAATAAATAAATAAATTGTTGTTTTTGTTATTATTATTATTATTATTATTATTATTATTATTATTATTATTATTATTATTATTATAAGGAATAAATTGATCTACTTGTATTCTAGTTTAAAAAAATTAAAAAAACAAAATCAATTTGTAAAAAATACACAACGAAAAGAAGCATTAGATCGAAAAAGATGGATTGCTACAAACGATATTAAAAAAGACGATGAAAATGATAAGCGGAAAGAATCCATTCCAATTTGTCTGTGAAATTATAATACAGTAATAGGGAAGAAATGTATTTTATCTAGGGTGGAATATGTCGTGAGGAGAGTAAATGTAGAGTGCCATATATTACATCCAGGTTAGAGGGGCCCATGAAAATAGTCTGGGTGCACGCAGTAATGGAAAGGAACATTAATAAGTTAAAGCTTATATGGAGAGCCATTAAGCTATATTTACGTGTGCCATCAAACCTGCACGCTCCTGGTTGCCATAAGACCATTAAATGACCAACTCGGCCATGTTAAATAATGAAAGGTAGACCCCACGACAGCCATCCACGCTGCAAGAAGACAACTGCAGCAGGGGCTGCCCAATCCGTATTAAAAGACTAGGTAATACTGCCACTAAACTGGCCATCCACGTTCTTGCTAACAGAGTTTATGGAGTCGTTTAAATATTGTAGTGCTTTCTGCTCAGTGCCGTGCGAGCTCACTCGACGAGACAGTTGCAATGTAGCCTAATGAATGCAGTCAGTAAGCCTATATCATGGTATGGCATATTGCAGCCACTATTTTCATTTTCGTAAAAATCATCATTGTCATCAACACCATTGTCAACATTTGCGTCATTAACATCACCATTCTTTTCGTCATGATCATTAAATTTGTTGCTACCGTTCTTCCTATTTGATTATTGCGGCTTAAAATTAACAAAAAATGGTTCGATTTAAATTCACTTGAATAACGATAAAACAATAGCTGTCCCATTTTCTTTAAATAATAAATAATAAAGGTAATGAACCAATTCCATCTACACTAAAAATTAAAATGCATAATTTTGATTGTTCCGATATGTATATTGCAATTGTTCAGTTATTAATGAAGTTAATGAGGTTAAATACTTAGGTATAATTATTAATAATCATTTAAAATGGAACAATCATATTCATTATATTTGTAATAAATTACGTAAAACATTATATTACTTTGTTGTTCTAAGAAATATTTTGTCAAATAACTGTTTATGTTTAATTTATTTAGCATTATTTCAATCCATATTTATGTATGATATTATAGGTTGGGGTGGAATTTATAAATCCAATATATATCCGTTAATTTTACTACAGGAAAAAGTATTAAAAATTTGTTTAAAAAAGCAGAAAGTTTACCCAACTGAATTGTTGTTTAAACATTTCAAAGTTTTCAACATTAAGCAATATTTATTGTTTTATTTTATTAAAATATTTTCATAGAAAACTTAATAACTTTGAAGGGTATATACATAAATATAGAACTAAAAATATGAATTCTCTGCGTTTGTCTGAACCTAAATATAAAACCAACGCAGCTTTTTATCATAACATGAGTCAAGGTCCCAGATTGTTAAATAAATTTTATTCTAAAATTATTTTAACCACGAATCCTCTCGAAATTAATAAACAAATTAAAAAATTGTGTTGGATTTACAGTTTGGTTTTAAACATATTAAACACTTTGAATCTGTATTCACTCTCAGTTTTAATTTTATTTTTGTTTATATTGGAATCCCCTCCTGAGCACGAGTTTTACTCATTCAGGAGTGGGCTAGTTTATCTTACATTGTATTAATTTGTATTCATTTCAGACTTACTAACAATAAAATAAATAAATAATAATAACAATAATAATAATAATAATAATAATAATTATTATTATTATTATTATTATTATTATTATTATTATTATTATTATTATTTTCCCCCTTCGTCGTGTTCATCATCTTCATCATTATGAACATTGCCACCAACATCATATAGAAGGATTAGAATTATACTGAAATATGTTCCGGCTCCATTTGAGAATACTTACTTACTTACAAATGGCTTTTAAGGAACCCGAAGGTTCATTGCCGCCCTCACATAAGCCCGCCATCGGTCCCTATCCTGTGCAAGATTAATCCATTCTCTATCATCATATCCCACCTCCCTCAAATCCATTTTAATATTATCCTCCCATCTCCATTTGAGAATACACGGATTATATTTTATCTAATGGACTATCGGCGTAGTTTAGGTTATAGAGAGGTCATGCTTTGATACTGAACTGGTGTGTGATTGAAATCCCAATTAGACCTATTAACTGGTTGGATTTTTTATTTTTGATCAAATGTCAGATTATTCTCAGATTCATTTCGGGATCTTTGATTCCAGCAACGCTAGATAACTTCTCAGCTCTTACATAGATCATAAATAAGCAATTGAATGCAATAAGAAAGAATGTATTAATGTACTTATATAATAATACTGAACATATAATACAGAATAATAATCAGACTACAGAATATAATTACAGCAATAGAAATAGAAATGAAATAAAATAATAAATCACTATAAAAATGAGGACACAGAATTTATATTTAATGTATGTATTCAATTTATGGTCTCGGTGCAACATGATGTTTTTAAGATTCATATCTACATCTTTATTAGAGTCTAGTTCTTTATATAATTGAAGATTCCTACCATTGGAAAAAGAAAAGGTTCCAGTAGTTTATAATATAGTAGTGAGACTTGGGCAGTGAGAGATAAAATCAAATTACAAATTTCAGAAGTAAGGTTCCTGAAAGGAGTTTTAAGAGTACAAGAGGTGGCAGACTTAGAAATGTAGATGTATCAATTGCTTAAAAGGAGAAATAGAAAATTACAGAGAAAACTGGCTAAAGTACATAGGTCGAATAAATGACGAAAAATATCCGAACAAAATATTGTATTATGCAACGGAAAACAAAGCAATTGCAGACCCAGAAGGGATAGATAAATCAATGAATCGGTGCATTTAAAGCTCGCAACAAATCTTGAAACAGAAAAAGTATACGACCTGATGTCTAAAACTAAATA
Source organism: Periplaneta americana (assembly GCF_040183065.1). Taxonomy (NCBI): domain Eukaryota; kingdom Metazoa; phylum Arthropoda; class Insecta; order Blattodea; family Blattidae; genus Periplaneta; species Periplaneta americana. The sequence continues at coordinate 127,084,149 of NC_091118.1, read as the reverse complement.
GAAACTTAAAATTTATTAATTTCTTAAAATAACACTCACGTAGTTGTAGTAGCAGTACTAATGCTCCATATTTCTGTAGAAAGTCTCGATTTCGGTAATATTCGTCAATCAATTATTTCAAAGGTCTTCAGTAGGTATCTTTTATATAGCATAGAAAGGCGGATAAAAGGTACCTAGCTTGTCCTTAGCTGTAGTCAATCCATTGTTTTTCGATGCTGTACGTTCACGTACATGTTGTATGAGTAACGTATTTAGTGGTGTTCCTGTAGTGTGCGGAATCAACTAGCTTTCCAAATTAGAAGTTTTCATAAGAGAAGATTCCAAAGGAGGGACTCCACTGTGTTCATTATTGATGTAAATGACATACCCCCGACTCTACAACGCTGAAACCATTACCTTCATACAGAGGATTTACAAATCTCTATCCATACACACCCTGATTCGCTCAATGACTTAATACGCAATCTTAAAAAGGACTTTGAATCTATATCTGCACGGATCAGAAAATTCGGACTGACTCTCAATGCAGAAAAGTCATAAGCAATCGTAATGGGACATCAACGACTGTATACTACATTATCCCTGCTCTTTCAGTCAAATAAACGACACATTAAGCCCTTTTGTTTCCTGTGTTATATATTGCAGACTACGTCGATATGCATTTAAATAAAATTGGAACATCCAAGTAACTCACATTATCAAAAAAGTGTTTTGCATACTTCATTCCCGAAACAGCATTCGAAAATTCCTCCTGCTACCACTAAAATAATGCTAGTGAAAACACTAGCAATCCCCATTTTGATTACCATGGGAAAGCTCCTATGGTTGTAATTAACAATGTATTGCACGGGAACAAAGTATAGGACTTGATCTTTACTGCACACAGACTCTTGTTGGTCCTGTGGGACTGTTCACGGTTACGCCGCTATTGAGCAGGGAATCAATATCTTATGAATGAACCCACAGCTCCGCCGAAAGAGACAGATTACTGACACAGTATAGACAACTGGATGCACTGCCTTAGCTCAGTTAGCCAAAGGGAAAGTAGATCGATTCCTAACACATCTTGTGAGACTGGTGGTTGACAATTCATCATCTATCCAAAATTTATTATAACAACCGTCAAACTTATCAGTATACAAATGTGACTGAACACACAGATGCGACTTTTACATATTAAAAGATAATGATAAATGTTTTCGATTCGAAGGAACCATCTCCCGTCACAAGTCGCCACAACCCACGAGATGATACAAATTAATTCCATCCTAACTTTACCAGTCTTATTAAGTACACAGAAGATGACCACGTTTTTTGCAGACTTCTTTCATTTTCACTTACCTGTACTTGGCATTAGAAACGGTCGTAATGTACCCCTCTCAAAAAGGTTCGAATTTCTTGGGCATTGCTGCTGTAAGACACCGTGCACTCTGACTATGAAATCATTCACTACTGGTCTGTCACCTCTCACAACAGTTCAACTATCGTGTGACTCCTGACGCACATGACGTCATTCAAATTTCATTTCCGAAGATAGGAAACAACTCTCTGTATATCTTTACTATTGTTTGATGTCTCTGAATTATGCACTAATTTGAAACTGGAAGTCAGACTTTGTTTTAACAGTCCACTATTGAATATCGTTTCTAAAGTCATATATTTAATGTGAAAAGTTGAGACATCTTTTTCGCATTGTTTCTTCTTCCTAACACATTTGATTAATCTTTAACTAGTGTCATTCCTTTACTATGGTACATGCTTCTACATAATCCATATAATTTGTAACTATGACCATTGCTTGTATTATCCTTTTACTAATGTTTATTGGTTATAATACATGTAACTAACTTGTTACCAATTATAATCCTAATACAAAATAAAACTTTATTGTTTCTGGTATATTTAGCTCTCACATAAAAAAGACGTAAATAAATTCGAAACGTGGGGTCAAACGACATCATGTCCCCATCAGAGAGAACACAGGATTTTGCAGCGACAAGGGACAAATCCGTACCTTAGAGATAGGGCTATTGTATGATAAGAACTTTTTTTTGTCATCTTTAGGATAGAGACAAAAAACAAATTTCAGTAGTTATGCAAATCTGGCTTTCAGGTAGTAGCTCCCTGTAAAGCAGGTTTGAATAATTTCAAGCAAAAATTGTGACGGTGTCGTGTATAGTTCGTGGGGTAGCTCAGTCGGGAAAGCATTAGAGAGCTAAGCGAAGGGTCCCGGGATCGATACCCGACCCCGGAACAATTTTTCTTTGAAATTATTCAAATTTCAGTAGTATTTTCTTTCATAGCTGGTAAAGTAACAGACCTATTTATTTTATTTTTGGTCTTGAAAATTATAATATACGTAGGGTAAAGGTTGGTAATATTGTGATACTAATAGTAGGCCTATTATGATAGTTGTAATTAAGAATTTTTTTACAATTTTACTGAGCGAGAGAAAGATCGGTTTTTGCGTCAACGTATTAAGGAAATGTTCGTAGACAAGTTTCTGCACAAAACTGGTTCTTCTCTTGCTCAGTAAAATTGCAAAAATTTCTCAAAAAGTACTATAAATATATTATTAATAATCCGTGGCGCTACAGCCCGTCAAGGGTCATGACCGACCAGCAGGCTGCTGGCCTCACACCCACATGCCGAAGCAGAGGTGGACGATCATCCGACCAGAATGGAGGTATCGTGTGGTTAGCACGATAAATATATTATTAGTATCACAATATTACCAACTTTTACCCTATAGAAGTTAAACAGAGTTATTACGCGGGACTTATCGTAATATACTCCTAGTATATGATCATGCTCTTCTGAACAAAAAAATGCATTAGTCCGAAATCAGTCGGCCCAGGACTTTATAGAGTATACCTTCAGATAGATGTCACCCTAAGGAATACAGTAGTGCTATAAGCTCAAAAAATGACAAATTTGGATTTAACATACATTATCTCTGAAGTACAAAGACACATATTTCAAGTCAGAATTAGAAATTACAGTGGTCTTAAATCAGAGTCCAAGTTACTTATTAACTGAGGATAACTCATTCAGCGTCGAAATTCAAAAATATCTCCGAAATTTTATCTGGAACTCTCTACTAGGGATTCTTTAAATGTCGTGAATCCACTATACGCAGGGTGCGAATTAACGCGGGGAATGGGAACATTATCCCCCTCTCTTAAATTCATATTAACATCCCTGCCAGGGATAACTTCTATCCCCCTCACAAAATATAATTGTTTTAATACGAGTATACTTTATAAACTACAGTATAAAGTAAGCAAAGAAAATAATATTGATGTATTATTATCACCGGCAAGCTGACAACAATCAATAACTTAGGAATTATACATCTTATCTTAAGTCTGCTCATGGATATAATTATTATTATAATCATGATGCAAGACAAGCAACTCAGTGCGACCAAGCTTTGAGCCGTATCGAATGAGGATAATGATAATTTTCTATTCCCCCTCATCAGAAATCTTAATTTGCACCCTGACTATACGTGACTACTTATCTTCTAGAAGAAAGAATTTACTATTCTTGAAAATAGTCCTCCACAAGGTTTGAACTCGTGAACCTCAAATTCAGCACTAGAATGGTAACCACTAGACCACAGAGAATGATTTAGGCATGAGTTTAGGTTACATTTAGGTTATTGTTTGAATGACGAATAAATTTATCCATTGCATTTTCTCCCAGTAATCTGTTTGGAAAAATGTTGAAACAGTATGACGATAATAATGTTTGTTGTTTTTAATAGGCTACTTTCTAATTTTCCCGTAGAGCCGTAGACTGTTTCTGGATTGCAATTATTATTATTAAAGAAGTTGTTGGTGCAATGGCAAGCGCCTTCTATCGTCCAAGCCAACCCCGTACTTCAGGTTTTAGTTGTGCTGAATGTAAGGTGCAACAAATGTTTCACGGTCGCTGCTTTGTACAGTCGTCAAGTTAACGAGAAAATCCGGAGACCACGTTAGCCCAAACAATGATCGGTTACCGGAAAGCAATAACCGAATGGAATTTCCCATAATAAGTTTGCGAAATTGAATTCTTTTGTTGGGTACAGCAAAAAGAAAACGGTTTGTCAGTCCCATACGTTTATATAACTTGTATACTTACACGAACCTGATATAATGTCAGAGAATTGTCCATTGTAAATACAAAATTTCAATTCTCGCCATAATCTAGTTCTATAATTAATTTCTCCTGAAACGCATAAAAAAACTCAGGCAAATATACTTATAAGTTTCATTTTATGTGAGTAGTTTTCACTGTACATATATATACTTATAAACTTTTAAGTTCGTAGCGTTTTTCTGTACTTTCATTCATCTGCTGTTCGTGTTTCTATAGCAACCAAGTATTTATTTGTGCTATGAACATATGCACCAATCCAATATATTAATGAATTTCATTGGGCTTCCCGTAATTCTGAAAATATCAACTGTTAATTTCTACGCTCGCCGTTAAAGCTCTCTGGATAGGGTCTACGTTTTCCAACCAAGTAGCCCATGATTCGATTCCTTCTTGGGCAGAAATTTGTCTCCATTCCTCGGGACTTGGTTTGTTGGTCTTATACTTGTCCTCTGACTGCCTCCATCGTGCTAACCACAAGGTCAGGAAGGCCGTTAATGTGAGAGTTGGTCCAGAAATGTAGCCCATCCTCCACTAAACTTTATTTGCGTAAAATTTCTATAAAAGAGAAAGTAAAACAAGCAAAGGGAAGAAAGAAAATTCTCCCTTATTTCCTTCTCCATAGGTCTATCATGGCTCAGGGCTATGCGTTCTTTACCGTGTTCGCAGTGAGTTTTATTATCCATTTCCTTGTCTTTCTGTGTCATAAAATGTATTTCTTTTAGTTGTCTTGCAGTACTTGTTTTCTAAACTTCTCGACATACTATCTCTTCGCCTCAGTTTTTCCTCAAGGATATAATATATAATATAATATTGTGTATGTTATATTAATTCTAGTCATATTTCCGCTTCACATGTCCTTCAGCCTTGTAGAATTAAACAATTCAAAATGTTATTTTTGCCGAGTAGATTTTACTGGCCTTTGCCGCTCAAGATTTATTTTCATAACCTGTAACGAGGCCACAAAATATAACTTTAGAAGATTATAATTTCCTTCCTAATCATTATTATTATGGCTCGAAAGTTTATGCCCTATCATACTTTTTAAAAATACGCTGCGGTAGATTTGATGTTAAAACGTTAATGAGTTATGTTCGTTTTTTGATACTGTAATAGCTATTTTGTGTTAAAATGTTAGTTTATATTTCATGTATTTTTCACATTTTTGCTGGCATATTTCATCATCTGTGATGCTTCATATTGTGCACATTTTCATCCTATAATATAATATGCTTGGGTACATTAATATTTATGTAGCCCACGTAACACAACACTTTATAAACAAATAATAGTAGAGAGTTGTCGTACCCTGGTCTCCCGCTATACGGTTAACGCTATGTTGACATCAGTAGTGACGTAATTGGAGATGTATGTTTACGTTCGTAAAACTTCGGAAAGAATCATTATACGATATTTCCCGCTTCTTTAACATTTATCATGTCGTAGCTCCTATGATAGCCAATCAATCGCGCTGTAATATTTGATAGCTCAATGTAGCCTATAAGGAAGGCATAGAAAAGAGTTCGAAATGAAAATCTTTTTCGAAAAGTATGTATGTATGTATGTATGTATGTATGTATGTATGTATGTATGTATGTATGTATGTATGTATGTATGTATGTATGTATGTATGTATGTATGTATGTATGTATGTATGTATGTATGTATGTAGGCCTATGTATGTATGTATGTATGTATGTAAATGTTATAAATGTTATGTTTTATTTGACGCTCGCAACTGCAGAGGTTATATCAGCGTCGCCGGATGTGCCGGAATTTTGTCTCGCAGGAGTTCTTTAAATGCCACTAAATCTACTGACATGAGCCTGTCGCATTTAAGCACAATTAAATGCCATCGACCTGGCCCGGGATCGAACCCGCAACCTTGGGCATACAAGGCCAGCGCTATACCAACTCTCCAACCAGGTCGACTGTCTGTCTGTCTGTCTGTCTGTATGTATGTATGTATGTATGTATGTATGTATGTATTCACACTGCAAATGAGTATATACTCGGTGGCAGTGGTAACTAATTACACTCAGTGACAATTAATAATAAGCACAATTAATAAAGAATACAATTAATAATGAATTAATAATAATACTAATAATATTAAATAATAATAATAATAATAATAATAATAATAATAATAATAATAATAATAATAATAATAATAATAATAGTGCAGGGAGCATCCTAAATTAAATGAAGCACGATCACTTAAAATATCATTTAAAGTAAATCTAATTTGTATCTTAACCCTGAGTTCGAACTAAAACCCACGAGTATGATATGTTCATACCTGCACAAGTACCTGTCAGAACTACACTCATTTTGCTGACAACTCACTCACTGCACTGGAACTACGACACATTTCATTGATTCTATCCTGATTTCACTAACACTTCAAAAACATTTCACTGTTCAAATACTTTACACTGCCACTATAAACTATAAAACTTCACTGACAGGAACAAACTTCACTTACACAACACTCTTCACTGACAAAACACATTTCATACTTCACTGACACAACACAACACACTTCTTCACTGATACAACACTTCAAATAACAAAATATCAATTACACCCTTTAAATAGTACCGTAATTTCCCATAACTATGGTCCAAAACGCATTATGTACTACTTAGTCCCCCAAGAGTTCGGTGGTTGCCATTTAAGGCGCCACTGTGATGGAATTATGTTCCCCATAGATGCTTCCATCTACCATTACACGTGGCAATGATATGGATGCTTAACAATATCAGTGTGCATCGTTCTATTGAATGTGTGAAGACACGAAATCATTCAGTTTGTGATTGTCTGTTTTATTAAGCTCTCCTCTGTAGAACTGGTACGTTATGGATATATGATTCTTTGTACAATTAAACCTGGCTATATAGTGTTTACTTTCACGTAATAATTACACTGGCAGAGGTTAAGGACTCTGCGTGAAAAATGTTTAACCTCAAGGCTACAAGTCAGTCCTCAACTATGTACCACAATTTTTCGTGGACCATAGTTGTATTTCATTTTGAAATATTTGTTTCAATAAAATGTGATCAATGTGATTATTTACTTCTGCAAATACGGTATCTCAGTATATTCTAAAACACCATTTAACATTATAGTCAAGTAAACAAAGAAACAGGCTGTTCCAGCATCAATGGTACTAGCACGAATGATGGTCCAGTAAAACGAAAACTTCAGGGTAGAAGGAAAACAACCGTCCCTGTAAGTGACTATGAGAGCGATGAAATTGAATTGGATACAGATTATGATTCAATTTCAGAATTACAAGAGAAGTGGAGATTCAAAGGATCGAAATAAGCCTAATGAATGTAGTTCTCAGTACGATAAATAAATATTATTAGTGAATTTATTTGCATAATATTTTGCTAAGAATGTGTTAGTTTATTTTGATACCGTACTTTTGTTCTTTAATATAATATAGTAGTTGTTCATTATTGCAGAAAAATGACTTTCAGATTTCACTCGTTTATTGAGTGTTTATATAATATGTACTAATAAAGAGAATCAATATACTTTTCATTTATTTTTAATATTTCTGTGCTAGATTATGTTTCTACCCTTAAATTAGAAACTCAATGTATTGATTTACGATATTGATTACAGCTCCAGCTATAGTCCATCCATGCTTTCAAGCATGATTATATGAGTAGACCATAGTTGGGCAACTCAGAATACAACTATGTGCCAATGTTTATTATTTTTTAACACTTGTAATTAAATAATTTCAAACACATATGTCAATATTTATTTAATATAAACTTACAACAGTCCGAAGCCAAAATTTCATTTAATCTGGATGAATAGTACTGAAGATACAAAGAAAAATGTGACAAATGTGGACCATAGTTAGGGGAAACTACGGTATGTATAATATACTACCGTCTATTTTAAATACATTTTTGGTTATTGGTAAAGCCTTAATAAGTAAAGTATTCCAGTCCCTGATAGTACGATAGAAAAAAGAAAACTTTCCAGTGTCCGTCCTCTGTCTTCTTTCCCTCAATTTATATGAGTCGTCGTTTCTTGAAGAGTAATTTGGCGGCTGCAACAAAATACTAACTTCGATGTCATCTGTTCAGAATAGACATTTACACCATCAAAAGTTGATAAGCAGTAAACTTTTTAATTTTTTTTTATTTAGTTTAGATGTGGGTTCAAAGCGAGATTAATGTTGAGAAACAATGGAAATCATTACTCAAAATCTTTACTGGTTACCGAGTTAACGGCGAGTTAAACAAAGGAGAGTTTTCATTTGACGAAGTACTCACGATTCAACCTTTTTATCTGTTGACATTTCATCGAAAAACACTTTCCTAAGCCTTTTTGTACTTCAACCTGAATAATTTATACATCTTGAGCTGTTTCAAGTAGATGAATTTCATCCACAGTGGTAAATCTCAAACGAAATGCCGTGTTTTAACAACTAATTGGGCCTACGGCAAACTTCATTCGCGTTCACTTTATCCAGCTAGAGACAGTGGGTTCTGATATTTGAAATAATGTGAGGTGAATGGCTCTGATTGGCTCGTTCATCAATGATGTCAACATAACGTTAACCGTTTAGCGGCCCAGAAGGGAGCTAAAACTCTCTATTATTTCATTCATAGTACAATATTCAACAAATTGATGTTAATTAAGTGAAACATTGCAGGAGATATTTAAAGATAAAAATCACATGTTACGGTCAATAATACAGTGTTCATTTGCTTACGAAGGAATAACTCCTGTCAGTGTATCAGGGATATTGCGATATTTATTTTATTAATAATTGGACATTAGGCCAAACAAATTAATGGTAATATACTTGCACATTCTTTATTTGGATTAATTACTTAGTACATTTTTTCTCATTTTTTCGATAATTCAGTAATTCATTTTTACGTTCATTCGTCCTTTCTTATCTCCTTTCCATTTGTTATTTACGGCTATCTTTGTAGGCTATGTATAATACATTTTAGTGCGCGCGCGCGCGTGTGTGTAAACTTTGACAATTGGCAAGATGTTCTGTAGGCTTATTAGATAAAATTAGAATTAGAAACGAAGAAATAAAACTACGAATGAATTATGGCAGTTCAATGATACGTTACATTTAACGTAAACAGTTACAGTGGAATGACCATGTGATAGGATGCCAATAAGATTGCTCGACTGCTTACCAAGAGGAATTAACAAAAAACATGTAAACAAGAGAAGATTCGAGTCCTCATGGGGAAAGAAATTTTCTCATGAAATTTCGGCCAGTGTATGGGATCAGTGCCCACCCAGCATAGTGATCCACTTGGGGAGCTACGATAGGCAGCGAAATCCGGTTACGAAAGCCAGCTATAATGGCTGGGGGGATCATCGTGCTAACCACAGATACCTCCATTCTGGTTGGATGATCGTCTACCTTTGCTTCGGCATGTGGACGTAAGGCCAGCAGCCGGCTGGTCGGTCATAGTCCTTCATGGGCTGTCGTGCCTCGGATTATTATTATTATTATTATTATTATTATTATTATTATTATTATTATTATTATTATTATTATTATTATTATTATTATTATTATTCCTGCTACCAAAAGACTCAAGTTGTGGGTAATTAGTCTATATAGTAGCCTAGGTGGAACCCAGTTGATGCAGCAGAGAAAGAGACAGACAAACATGTTTTTACTGCATGTTCGTAGAGTACATCCAACCTGAAATAAAAGTAGAGCAACTACTGACTTTATAATCTAACGGCGCAACAGCCCGAAGTTGGCCAGGGCCTACCTGCCTGACAAACATTTTTTCTTCATAAAGTATGAGTACAAAGTGCTGACGGAGTTGGGGCTCACTTGGAATATGTTCCTTCGTGTACTTTTCTAGAAATTATCTAAAGTGTTTCTTGTTCAATTTATTAAGCGGTATATTGGCATTGACCATCATGGCACATAGATCGCTGCAAAACATGGATTTCTTATCGTACTCTCTCTGAGTTTGTTGGTACTGCTTGTTTTGAGTTACGTTCAACAATATTTCTATACCATTTTGTATTGGAGTGTCTTTCAATGAACTGTTTTCTTGTAACTTTTATACCTACTTTGCACAACTTACATGTAATGTAAATTATTATTGGCTCCGAACTTCTGAATTAAGTCCTCCAGCCTTTCATACTTCGAACTTTTTGTCTTGGGCATTTTACCTCGTCACTAATACAAATGTTACGTTAAGTAAATAATACGACTTTTACATTTCACTGGTTTAAAGCACTCACTATGATCGTGTTCCGACTTCAACACAAACTAGAGTGAGCGTGAGTAAGATCGGTTCTATGTTGTATCAGACGGGACGTATCCCTGGGCTGTGACGTCAGGTACAGTATGAGAGTAGGCAACTGCATTCCAGCTTAGACGTAGCTGAAATACTAAGCTTTATTATTATTATTATTATTATTATTATTATTATTACTATTATTATTACTATTATTATTATTATTATTATTATTATTATTATTATTATTATTATTATTATTATTATTATGAAAACAACGGAATTAGAAGAGATGTACATAATATACCAGTTTTCATGGGCTTTTGCATTCATAAATGACAAGGCATGTGAGGTCGCGTTAGACACGTTTGAATTCAACCTTACGGTTACTCCACAGCTGAACTGAGTAGCCACTGTGAATATTGGATTCACACGCAATGGACGAAGCGGCGCTTTGTGCTCCTAATTTGCTTCACTCTATCGCAGAGGACCCCGGAGGTTACTACACTTTGCAGATAAGTTATAAAGGGAATAACTTTGAAATAAGTTCATTTCAGCTGTTGCGTGTCTTCTTATACAACAAGCACACTTGGTTCAAACCCCTTACGAAGGAAATGGAATTAATGTATTCTTTTCTGATTCTCTTCATGAACAATGTGCTGGCCTTATGTGCCCGAGGTTGTGGGTTCTATCCCGGCTCAGGTTGATAGCATTTAAGTGTATACTAACGATATTCTACGCCCGTGCACAGGCATACTAACCATGAGTAAAATTTACTCATATATTTTTCAATCACCACTAAAATCTTAAGAGAGTATTTTATGAATAACTTCATGTTTCTTTTATGTGGATAAGAAATTTGAGCATGATATATTGTGTGAATTAAGATTCAAACATCAATTTATGCAGTATGTACTGTATTACTAAAGCACATTATCTCCGTAAATTTGAACATGAATTTCAGAAAGAAGAATATTACAATGGACATTCAGAGTAATCAGGGCTCTCAAGTAAAGTGAAATCGTGCGAAGTGAGTAAAATTTACTCATGAATAGTGTTCTAGGGTTAAATTCTACAGACTCATGTCAGTAGATATACTGTAAAAGAACTTCGAGTCAAAATTCTGGCACACCGCCGACGCTGATATTACCTCGGCAATTGCGAGCGTTGTTAAATAAAACATAATTAATCATTTTTCTTCATCAATATGGGTCCATCTGGTTCTGGATGGACCGTAGCCTGCTGATTATATTGCTTTCCATACTTGGCTTGCTATATTTCTGGCAAGAAATTTAAATTTCCTGCATCGTGTACAAAACGGTAAGCCCTTCAATGGAATTGAGGCCAGTTACAGTTTACCCTTAGTATATCAAGTGTCTGTACTATTTTTCAGTAATAGATCTCACACGTTACAGGAACTCGAACCCGGACTGATGGTCTAGACCATGTATCCATGTGTATCAACCTAAGAGCTTTAAGGGTGTCATCTGTACTGATTGCATTTTGCTTCTTTCTGTCCTGAGACAAAATTTGTTTTCTTATTTTTTAAAAGAGTAGACCTACGTCAGTATAAGGGTAACTATTGTTTTATAACATTTTAATTGGTATAGTTTAGAATCTGGTGCTTTTATTGTTCTGGTATTTGCACACATCTCCACGAGTTTGTAAGTTTGTTGTCTAGTAAATCTATATTTCCCATTGCGAGATAGATTACAGTGTTTTTCCGCTCGGTACTGTTTTGCATAACTGATGAAAATCCTTACTTTAGCAGCCAAAGTTTTCATTTTCTTAGATTATAATTTTACTTTAACTTGTTTTCTGTTTTATGTTATGTACGGTGCAGATCGTATGTTCACACTGGAGATCCTTGGTCGATTTTAAGCAACATGTTTTCAAGTATCTGTCACTTTAATTAATATTTGTTTTACTATTTCAGCCATATATCCAGAGTAGGTACAATATTAGTATATAAATTAAATGCAATATTTAAAAGAGGACATCCTTGTCTTAACTTCTGAACAATAATTCATCTATTTATTTGTTGTTTGTTTTATTTTCCTCCCCGTAACTTTTGTTGTTAAAAAAATTGTTTATTTTACGACGCTCGCAACTGCAGAGGTTATATCAGTGTCGCCGGTGTGCCGGAATTTTATCCCGCAGGAGTTCTTTCACATGCCAGTAGATCTACTAACATGAGCCTGTCGCATACACACTTAAATGCCATCGACCTGGGCCGAGATCGAACTCGCAACCTCGAGCACAGAAGGCCAGCACTATATCGACTACGCTACCCAGGCCAACCTTTTATTGTTTATGTATATTCATTCATTGTGTTTAATTGAAATATAGCCTATATATTTATTTAGACTGAGAAGTTTTGAAATCAAAGCCTCATAAGAAGTGAACTTCGAAGCATTATGAAATTGTAATAAAAAATGTCGAGAATGTTCTTTATAAAATGTGTTTTAATGTAAATTATTATTGTCATATTATTTTGTTAATGTGTCACATAAATGCAGATTTACTGAAATTATAAGTAGGCCTACGTAGTTATATTGAAATGTTTTAATCAGTTATATTACATTATTTCCATATTATTCGATAAAGTAATAAGTAGTATTGTCATTAATAAAATCTGAAACTTCCATATAACTTTATAAGTGTTACGAAAATGAATGAGAAGAAATGAGTTTAGTAGTGAAATGGAACAATAATATGAAGTGCCGATGATATTTTTTCGTAAAAGATGTAAGGCCTATATATAAATTATTGCAACTTAAAGTCATATTATTATGTTAAAGTGTCATCTAATATAGATGTGCTGAAATTATAAAATAAAATGTTGTTGAATGATTACAGCAAAATATCATACTAATTTTTAAACAGATTGAGTCCTTTCTGATTAAACCCAAAGTCTGCATGTCTGTCATTTCAGAGGCCAGCAGAATCAAAATTTCATGTTACTACTATTTATTTAAATTCTAGTAATGTTAATGTACATGTAAAATCGATTATCTTTTATTATTTTGTTTTCCCATACACCATTAAGTCCTAAATACATGCTTTTGCTCAATCCTACCACTTAATACAACGTAACACAGTTGCCAGATCCTGCGGGTGTGACGTCGTGCGCAAAGGAAGACGCGTTTTGAGGAAGCATACTGACACACCATTATACTCACATGACAGTCTTCTTCTAATTTATTGTCTTTACGTTTAAATAAAATAAAATTATTTTACCTGTTACAATCATATCCTTTCCAATTTTATCGCACTATTCCTACAGATATCTATATCGTAATAGGCTTTTTTTTAGATAATATCGTAGGCGGTAACAGGACGTTACTGTACATAATAAATACTAAGTACATCGCCGTTCACTTCAATCTCCATGGCCACGGTTATAAAATTCTGTGGTTTGGCAGAAGGTGATATATCAATTTATTATGAAAATGAGATTTTGCGATATGTTTATTGCTGCAAAAGATGACACGCATATCTCTATTACTCGTTATGAAACATGATTACTATGATTTTATACGGTCGTTCAAACTTTAAATGCTCGCTCCTGGAAAATTGCCAGAAATGACATTAAATTTTGTCTTGGAGCTATAGAATTAAAATAACAGTAGAAGGAAGGAGTAAATATTGTCAGTTGTAATTCACTGCAGGACTCTAAGTATATTAAAAGTAATTAATTTGCTGATGTGCAGATTGATTTGATTTTCGAATATTTTCATCGAATATTTCGCAGTCGCACTTTGTCAGACATTAAATTGTCCGATGTTCGAGAAATAAATCTCGTTTGATAACAACAATAAAATTTGGTCTGTGGATAAGCTCCAATTTAAAATACTAAAAACTTCATCCTCAAACAGTATTCTATTGCTCATCGAAAAACTGTTTTGTTTCATGCTGGTTTTGTTTACACAGTGGGCTAGACCTACAGTACATCTTATGTAGGTCTAACAGTGACTAAACGATCTCATGATATGTCTAAACAACGATAAAATGAATCTCCTTCCTTTTCACATTACTATAATTTCTTTAATTTTTAGAATTAAATGTAACTAAACTTGTTTTCATTTTGTTATTATTATTATTATTATTATTATTATTATTATTATTATTATTATTATTATTATTATTATTATTATTATTATTATTATTTGTATATTGTTCCAGTATTTCTGCTATTGTATTGCTATTGTTCTAAAACTGGTTGATTGGAAGAGAAGGCTTTATGATCTTACCTCTGCCAGTAGAAATAAATCTATTACTACTATTACTATACCGGCAGAGGTGTGTATTTCGGATAAAAGGTAAGTAAGAAAGAAATAAATACAATAAAATAACGTAGGTATTATATGCTATTAGCTAAAGCACAAGTCGGCCATGCGTTATTACCTTTAGATAAACGAACATTGGCTGAAGATAAAAAAAAAAAATAAAAGCACTGTGAAAGGTAGAGGAAAACATAGGAATTAAATTTGGCAGCAGAATAGCGTTGCTATGGAAACATGAACAAATGGAGGGGCGAAGGTTGGGTCTTTAATTTCCTGCATATGTTATACAACCATGTGCTGAGCCAGTTTCACAGGTCAACTCCGGATGACTCCATTTTAACTGTGTTGGTTCGGTAGCAGTGCCTCCTAATACATTGTAATGTTCGAGAGCTAGACATTCATCATGTTTTTCTTTTCTTTGTCCTGTGGTGTCTCCTACAGTTAGTTTGCTATGGGAGAAGAAAAGATAGTAGATAGATAGATGGATTTATTGAGCAATATTATACATACAGATGTTATATTAATTATGATTTTGTTTAAAATCCAATGCACGGGTCTTCTGACCGTACATGCTGTGTAAAACAAGTCCTACTTTGTAGATTTCACCCCCCCACCTATGATTAGATCCAACCACTCTCCAAAATAACACACAGATTAAAATGAAAATTGCACAAACAAAACGTATTATTATATAATATTGTGACAGTCGGGAGTCGATCGCGTCCCACAGAGGTCGGGGGCGCACGAGAAAACGCGGTGAATAAGGTTGCGGCCGCTCGGGTCTGGAGGGGACAGACATAAGAGGGGGCGCGAGGTGGAGGCGCGGACGTGACGAAGGGTGAGCGGGAAGTAAGCAGCTGGTGACTGAGGGGAGAAATCCAGAGAAGTCTGGATAGGCGTCATCCTCTCGGTATCTAAAGATTGTTCGCGAAATCGTACATTCTCGTAGCTATGGTTTGGTTATAAATTACGACACGCGAGTGAACTTGAGCAGTTGTTGTTGTTGTTGTAATCGTTGGATAGCAAACCAGCCAGTCTTGTGTAGCAGTGAAGCCAGCTTCGAGACCGGAGTTCGACTTGAGTTGTGTCCGTAACTGTGGGAGCCGGAAGTCCTGAGTTTGAGTGCAGTTGGCCGCAGTTGGGGGACCTGAGTTCGAAGTTGAGTGGATTGTCTCTGAAGGTCTGGGGTTCAAGATACTGTGAACTCGAGTGACTGAGCTAGCCAAGGCAAACGAACTGTGAACTGAGAACTGGCAGTTCTGATTTGTAAATAGTGCTTTGTGAACATTAGTTAAGATTAGCAGTACATTGTTGTTCTCAATAATCCAAGTAAATTGTCAGTGTCGTCTGTGGAGTGCAATAACGAATACTGTGTTGCTGTGTGGAGTGCAAATCCCATTGTTGACAGGAGTAGAATTAAATTGTAGAAAGTGACTATTATTGGTGTAACAATAAAATTACATTATTGTTTTGTAATAAAAGTTACAATATATCGTAACCTAAAACACGCATAAAAGTGTATAATTGAGTAGTTACCATTACATCTTCGTAAGTTCGCATCATAAATTTCAACAGCTGAAGTTCTAATCTGTCTCGCCTTCAAGAGGAACAGTCCAGTCTTTTGTTCTCATTCTCTATTCCCTATAAGGTCAAGACATGCAAGCGAACTCCTATTCTGACTTAGCATCGAGGGTAGTACATATTTTTTTTCTGGATATGTTCCGATTCGACACACTGCAATAAAATGTCTCCAGGAATCCTTTTCCCCGCATAGTGGACAAAGACGCTCTCCTTCCTTGACAATTTTATTACCCTTCCATGTCCCCGGACTTTCTGCTGCTCACTTCCTATTCCTTAATTGAATGACAGCGGAATGGAAGAGTAACTTAATATTCGGAAATAAAAAAGTGGAGGGGCCAGGAAGGAAAATAAAACAGAAAACGATAATATTACAGATTTACACTAAAGTAACATCGTGTCCTGAAATTTATGACAATATTCTATTCCATTTCGATTCCAAGCATCTTCCGAAATGTTTCGTGGTTAGGGAAAGAATTTCTACAAAGATTTCATTTCATACCAATCTGCAACTTTGAGTGTTCTTCGCATATATTCATCGTTCAGTTTCCAGCTAATAGTTGGCCGGTAGCTCAGATGGTAGAACAACTGGTTGCGAATTGGAAGGTCCTATGTTCAATCCCGGGTGGTGATTTTTCTTGTTGCCGGAATTTTCAGAACAACCCCGATGTCTACCCAGCTGTTAAATTGAATGCCGAGTCTTTCTTGCGGATTAAAGGCGGAAATTGGAGCATGTTACCCATCACATCACCTCATTCTAACGCCGAGGTAAAAAAAATAATGGAGCACTACCTCTAAACACCTCAAGCGCCTTCATGCGTATATAGAGGATAAATTTACCTTTCACCTTACTTATTTCGGTAAGGTTGAATGAGAAAAGCTTACGTATACCACCATACGGCGTCGCTGTCGAATGAAAGTCTCAGACGTTGTTAGAACCAAGCCTCTGGTAATGCCACCAAGTTGGCGAGACCCGTCAGTTAAATCTGATAATGGTTATGGATGTGTTCCAGCCACCTCCTACCTCCCTATGAGACTCTATACGCAGGAGGTCATTGGTCTCATAGCAGAAATGCTTCGTGCTCCCCTTATGTTAGTTGATTAAGAAAGCTGACATACCTATCACTTACTGTAGTTGCATAAAACACGAACATAATATGGATGAAACAATAGAGTTGTGTGTGCAACAAGTGGATAATCTTGATGATTATGGCATCAGTGAATGCATCGTTCGTGTCACAATTTTCACGAGTGTCATAATAAGATTATCCACGAATTGGATGCAACATTTTATGGCATCTAAGCATTATAAATTGAAGGAAATAAATTACGAAATAATTCGGCATCCATAGCTGGCGAAGTCTTCATATGTTCGTATCGATTAGTTGCGCCTGGCATTGACATTCAATAAAGAGAAATGGATGACCTTACACATATTAAAAACTCTAGTTATACTGTAGGTAGCCTATCAAATTTTATGTTACAAATGTTCCTTTATTTTGTTAATAGGCTTATAGTTTCTCTTATGTTCCTTTATTTTGTTAATAGGCTTATAGTTTCTCTTATGTTCCTTTATTTTGTTAATAGGCTTATAGTTTCTCTAAACCACAGAACTGTTTTATGTCATATTACAAAAGTCATACAAAATCGGTAAAGATTGGAAATAAATGATACGTTACCTTCTGTCCTGCATTTCATTTCATGTTAAATGGCGCGTAGAAGCAGTAAGAAAGATAGTCAGTCGAGTTGCATGCATCCCCACCCAAGCGTTCCGGTATTAGGCCTACGTCATAACGAATACGTCATTGCTATTATTGGCATGCGTGCCTTAATAAGCCGATTATGCACGACATTGGATATAGTAACAACCTGTTTATAATGCTAGGATGGCATAAAATACGAGTAATAGTATGGGCAGAAAAAATGTCATTATATTCTTGAACATATGATATAATAGAAACCTGAAATGGAGTCGATAAAACGTTAGAAATAAGCAATGTGACTTGTGGGAATAAATATAACGCTGTCATAGATAAAAAATATAATAGGATAAGTTAATACTTCCGATTTATATTTGGCAATAGATTGATAGATCAAACATTTGACAGCCAGTTGCATACTAGCAGCAAACATAAGAAGGTCAATTGAAAAGAGATGGACAGGAACAAAATTGAAACTAAAAGAAACTATGAAGGATATGGCCAGTTATATGAACTAATGGAAAGTAAGTATTTTGGAAGCACAAAAATAATACGAACAAGATTTCGAATTTTCTTCAATTCTGAACTGATCTTCGCTCTAGATATATAATAACTAGAAAGATAGAAAAACTAAAAATAAAAAATGTTATTACGGATGTAAATGTACTCTGAAAAACAAGGTATATTGATTCTTTCCAGTTTTACAACAAATCATTTCATGAGCTTTAAAATTACGACAATCCATTTCACATACGCGCACCATTTTCAGTAAAGTAACATATTCATTGTAACCTAATGCTAGCAACTTATATGAATAATACGAGGGACGTGTTAGAATGCGCATTGACTGGTAACAATAAATCTCTTTGTAATTGCTACTAATTCACATAGGTCAGTGACATTGCAACATTAGGCCTCGACCACATCATTTGTAGAGCTCTTACTAATGCGTCTGGATTTTCTATGTACGATGTGGTCTGTTCCCTCAAATTTTCCCTGACGAGCAGTATGTATCTGATGTTCTTGTACAGCTAGCTCAACTCTCATTTTTCCGAATTTGTTTCTAAATGGATATTTAAATTTTAACAATATCTCAGGAAATGCGGAATGAAGTCATTTTTAGTTTATATCATTATTATATTCGAAGTTATGATCTTTGATATAGATAATTTTGAGGACAGTCGACCATTAAAAATTAATATCTGGTAAATTCTTTTACTGTAGATATGTTGATATTTAGGCCTATCCTCTGTCCGCAAAGCGTATGCATGATTAGAAAGAGCGAAATTTAAATTATATGCTCACTGTCGCGGAAGTTATTTCTCATGCATTTACACCAATTTTCCTTAATATTTTTGATATTTTAGAAATCTGTAATTCGATGTAGGCATTTTATCCATTCATTTAGTGTTCTGCTGAAGGGCAGGTCTTTCACTGCAAACTCAGCTTTCTCCAGTCTCTCCTATTTTCTGCCTTCCTCTTTGTTTCTTCATATGATCCATATATCTTAATGTCGTCTATCATCTGATATCTTCTTCTACCACGAACTCTTCTCCCGTTCAGCATTCCTTCCAGTGCATCCTTCAGTAGGCAATTTCTTCTCAGCCAGTGACCCAACCAATTCCTTTTTATCTTCCTGATCAGTTTCAGCATCATTCTTTCTTCACCCACTCTTTCCAACACAGCTTCATTTCTAATTTTGTCTGTCCACTCCACAGGTTCCATTCTTCTCCATATCCACATTTCGAATGCTTATATTCGCTTCTATTCACTTCGTCGTATGTCCATGTTTCTACCCCATACAATGCCACACTTCATACAAAACACTTCACTAATCTCTTCTTTAGTTCTTTTTTCAGAGGTCAGCAGAAGATGCTCCTTTTTCTATTAAAAGCTTCCTTGACCATTGCTATCCTCCTTTTGACTTCCTGGCAGCAGCTCATGTTACTGCTTATAGTACACCCCAAGTATTTGAAGCTGTCCACTTGCTCTACTGCCTCATTTAGAATTCGCAAGTTTATCTTCTGTATTTTTCTTCCTATGACCATGCCCTTCTTCTTATTTGCATTTATCTTCATCCCATACTGCTCACAGCTGTCATTTAGCTCCAGTAGCATATCCTTTAGTATCATACAGTATCTATTTTATAAGAAAAGGAAAAAAAGTGCAGTAGTGACTTATTAAATGCAAAATTTGAAATTTAAATGTAGATAAATACATATTAAATTTTAGATTTAAAGAATGTTTAAATTCTATTGTATAGGCTTATGTAAGTGTAATATAAGTGATCAGTTACACAGTGTTCGTTGCTAGTGATTGACATTGATTGCATATGATTTTCTGATAAACATGAACAATTATATGAGAAGAGGAAGGAAATTATTATAGAACAATACTGAAGTGATTGCTTGTAAGTGACTTTTCTTAAAGTATACATAATAGCCAAAACAAATAAATACGGTAATTAATTTTACATTTTTAGGTGAAGTTGCTATTTTTATGCTGTACCTAATGACTTTTTAATCTTCTTTTGGGATCCAGCAAGTTTATTATTAAAACTATTTAAATAACTTATCATAACATTAAAAACAATACCAAAACAATAAATTCTAAACGTAGACCACCTAATGACAACAAGGTAGTAAATATTAAACATTTTACTGTGGATATTCCATTTCTTATTAAAAATGTTTAAATAATAAATTAAATTCGATATGATTTGACAGTTGAACTGTGAGAACGGTGTAATCAAAAGTATAGCATTACTCGTCTTGAATGAGTGGAACTGCAGATAGGCGAAATAAATTAAATAATACATAACATCTAGACTGAACATGATGATTTAATTTATTATTACAACAATTATTATTCAGAATTCAATAAATAAAATGATCATTTACCACATGGGACCTCATCAGTCATAAGTGAACCAAGTGTGTTAGAGAAAATTGATAATGCTGTCGGAAGTGATTTTGCAGATTTAGATTCTCATTACCATTCCAACTCTGAGTATTCAGAACACAATGAAAAATGTGCGGCACCTGGGAAACCAACTCAAGAAAGTGGAAGTAAATTGAGAAAAAGGAATCCAAGTAAATGGAAACGCAATGTGAAATAAATTAACGTAGGAATGGCTTGACATATAAAATAAAAAAATCACAAGATGCTAAAATTCCTAAAACCTCTCAATTGTAACTTGTGTGGATTTACGTGCACTGAAAACATTTCTGAAGAGTGGCGAAAGGAGGTTTGTTCAACCTATTGGAAGGTAGAAAGACTTCATTCTCCACTGAGTTATCAGCAGCACTCGAGGAAGGAGGAGGAATCGTAAGAATCTTGACGAGGGCCACTGTTTTTACGATTCCTCCTCCTCCTCCTCCTCCTTTGTGTTTGGAAGCAGTCAGAATTGTCTTGCTCCTGGTACACAGTGTTTTCAGAAAAAAAAAATATATTCGTAAACTCTTAACCTTTTCTCTGAAACTTCAACCTACAGAATGTGGCAAAAATGTTAATGTAAAAGAAATCCAAAAATGAGAATGGTGATGTTGTTAATTGGCCCAAAGTAAAGTATTCCAATTACACGAAAGAAACATTTTGGCTTCTGCAATATAAGTCTAGGTATTCTGATGAATATAGAGCAATCAAAATTCGTGGAAATAGACGACCATTTATTTGTCTAAAACAACCGCTAGCAGAATACTCAAATCCATTGCCAATAAGCTCAGCAAAGAAGAATAATCTTCTAAAGGTCTGTCGAGCAAGTATCATTCCTGAAGAGTTGCATGGCTGGTACAACACTCTGCCAACATGTGACATTGCAGTTGACAAGGTTCCAGTACCTGCTGTAGATGACAGTGGAAGTGATAAGTGATGATTCTGAAGATGACTCTTAGTAAGCTTGTGACTTAGCCTTAAAAAAAGATCGGTCATTTAATGCACACTTTATATTATGAAGTTCAAAACCTGTGAATAATATAGTTTCATTCTATTCAATTCATGCTGTCTTAAAATCATAATTCAATCTGCAAAACATGCTAATATGTAGCTTAATACATGTATTATTTAACAAGAAGGCATATATGAGTTTAAATGCAAAACCAGATTTTTCATAAATATTCAAACTTTCAAATTGATTTATTGCAATACTATCTTTTCGGACTTAATACCTTTTCATTGTAAGCCAACGATATATAAACTTTAGGAAAGAGCAAACTTGAAGTTTTTCTTCAAACTATTAAATAAATATTTCAAAAAATTATTATTACTTAAGAAAATACTCTGAATGTAACATAAATATGATAGTTCCACTAAAATCGTCGTGTGGAAAAAAAAATTAAAAATTCCCTTGTCCCTCTGCGTACAAAGACCAATAGCAAGTCTTTTTTTCACCCTCTTTGTTCCAACATTTCTGTCCTTTCTCTTTAATCCCATTACTCTACTTGTTCCTCTCGTAAATCGTTTCCTTCACTCCGAATTCCTCACGCTTTCAGTTCCAGGTCGATGTACAGTACGTAGTCTATCCCTCTCGTCTTTCTACTTACCTCGGTCCCTCGAACATGTACTGTACATAGCAAGTTTTTCTTGAATAAAGATGACTTGTCCATATAGTATAGGTGTTGCTTACATTTTAATATTAATACTATTAACATTATCTCTCTCGTGTGTTTAAATTTTTTGTGGATTTATCAATAAATCCCAATATTGGTGGACGAATTGTTTATCTCGAGGGTTTGCTCGCTATTTACTCTGTATACACTGCAGTCTATTATTTTATTACGACCGACCACATGTTTTATATTTGTGTTTCCTCTTGTATACTACTACTGCCCGACCGAGTGGTTATGTCGCAGGGCCGTTTAAACGGGTGAAATCACGTGGAAGTTATTTACTTAACAGGGCCCGTTTCTGTCAGTTATTTTAAATAGTTGCATAATATTACGTAGACCTCCAATTCCGTACAGAAAATATTTTAAGGAAACAGCCCAATAGTCCAGCCACTAGCCTTTATAGAGGGGTCAGCAGAAACTGGTAGGAGAAACCATGATGCGTCATAAACTCATAACTAGGGCACGGAAGTTGAAGACCCATATATTGCCTAAAAAGACCTTTAAAAAAACCTAAAGATGTCCTAAAAATGACCTAAAGACTGGAAAAAGGCAAGTAAAAATGTGATCCAAATTAATTAATAATTTCAGTTTCAATTACATATTTAATGAATATAATTTTTCAATAGTAAATTATGCAACGAACCTATAATGGTAGTAATTAAGACGCGAGTATTTGCGCGAGTTTCATAATTTTCATACGAGCGTTTTAATTACCATTATAGGCAAGTTTCATACGACGTTTTATGCTCGACCATATTTCTAACTTGAAATTATTCATAAGTATTGATGTTATGGTTATGTAAGTGAGGAGCGGAACTGACCTGAATTGTGAGATGTGCGCAGACGCGAAAGTATTGATTTTTTCCGAGGCACGAATGTCATTGACCTTGATATAATCTAGAGAATAACATGAAGATTAGTCTTGATATAACCTGGAAATTGATTTAGAATTGAAAAACGAGATGACAAATTGAATTTATTTGAATATTATTTACAATTAACGCTAATTATTATAGTAACAGAACATAACCTTCTGCGACAGTATTGGATTTCCAGCCTCTGTGACTTTTCGCTAATTGTCTTTCGATTGCATATACGAGAATAATCGATACTTGCGGTTTTCTAATGGTACAATGGTGATTTCTCATTGGCTGAACAACTGAATTATAATGAATATGTGTACTTTAATGAGGTGCATTAAAGGGCTACTACCAGGTGTATAATTATTACATTTCGGCATGATGGAGCATAAAAATATAAAATTCTGGTGGTATGCAACATTCAGTGCGAAGTAAATTATATGAACGAAATACTTCTTCTCTCAGACATATATTTCTTAGTATAACCATATATAGTTTCAGTCTATTCAATTCATGCTGTGTTAAAACCATAATTCAATCTGTGTTTCTATGCTTGTTGTTCTGCCTGCATGTATTCTGAAGCATCTGCCTCTGCAGTATGGGGCGTAAAAGTAGGAATACAACATTTGAACAGAGACAACTGGTAATTTTCCATCATGCAAAGGGAAAATGCGAAAGAGAAATCAGTAAGATATTAAATATGCCAAGAAGCATAATATTGGGAATATTAAGGGGAGATATAAGGACGAAGATAGATTAGAGTCGATATTCCAAAAAAGGACAAGCGAAATTACTGACTGATCGGGAAGAAAGAATAATAATTCGGAAAATAAAGAACAACCCGAGACTAATGGCCGATTTCTACAACACTGGATAAATATTTGTCTTCTAGATAAATATGAAAATGACTTCAAAAGCGTTTCTACAAACAGGATAGTCCTGTCCATTGACAAATCACATGGGTAAATTTTCCATTCGCAGATGGACGGATAACTTTATCGTGCCTACTAAGTCCAATATGGAGGACATAAATCACAGCTGATAGCCAAGGACGTTGATTTTGCATTACAAAAAAGTGCTGAATGCGTTAGTTTCTACATATTTATTATAGAGTAGGTTATACAAAATTGAGTTAGATGATAGTTCATAATTTTCATCAGCTGAAGAAATTATGCAAACAGTGCAAAGAATTGCGAGGCCGAGAGTGATTCGAGAAAGATTATAAATATTGCCAAATTTCATTTCATTATTCTGGCTTCCATGCTTCGTCATCGTTAAATTTTGTGTATCGCGTTGAAAATTAAAAACAAACAGCAATATTTTGTTATATAAATTATTTTATTTTGATGTTAACTGGGTTTATGATAAGTCGAGGCAATAGAAGTGAGGCGTAGCCTACATGCAATAATTAGGCCTACTACTGTAACCATTGGTTGATCTTTACGTACTAATATTGTAAGTTGCAAGTACAGTACGATTATTTAATCCTGACAGTCGCCGGCAATGTGCGCCTTGGTCAGGCGAGTCCATTAAGTTACGCCAAGGGATGTTGAGGTTAATCTGTTGCCTGCAGTCAGAGCGATCGGATGTCACGCATGCGGTATAGCGTTGTGTTTCCAGTTCAGTTAAGCTATACTGCATTCCTTTACTTGTCCTTATCTCTGGAACTCTCCCCACTACTCCTATTACTTCCTCTCTTTTGCGTCGCTGAGCCGTCAGGACTAAATAATCGGTCTGTAATTAACTAACAGGAAGTTATTTCTGTTTTTTCAGGTGTAATGCCTTTGAAATATATAGTGATGAATTTTTTTTTATAGATGTCATCTGACGAAAATTACGATTCTCAATGTTTTGGAAAAAAATAACCATAACATAACCTCAACATGTAAGCTTTCTCTCCAATTTTGCCCATGAATCAGTTATTAACCTGTTTAAGATTTTATGCTGCGGTAAGTTTTCAAATATTAATTGGAGATGATTCACAGATACACAAGGAAACAGTATCACGCATTATTAAAAGAGTTTCAAATCTAATTACTAGTTTGGACAAGGGATATAGTATCATGATCACAGGGAATGAAGCTCAAACTGTTGTTCAAGGATTTCATAGCATTTCTGGGTTCCCCACAAGATGTAATTAGGTTAGGAATGTTAATATTAATATTATAGGTCTACAGATTAAGATGTTGTTTTATTATTATGAGTTTAATAAATTATTTGCGTTTATGTGATTCAATTGGAATAGACTATTAACTTACTGTCGGTGACTCAAGAGAAGACGAGAGCGGACTGAGGGGGAAGGGATGTGAACAGATAACGCACGACAACACGTCAATATTTGTAATGTAGTAAGCGGAAACATTAGGTCTCCTTCTGTTCAACTTAGCTTTAATTTCCATACGCATTGTTACTCATATTTCCTGCACGAGTAACAACCTGGATACTGGGATGCTTATCTGAGCGATGTTTATAATAATCAACAGCGATAGTCAACAAGGTCACATTCTTGCCCCTCGTCTTCTCCTCAGTAACGGACAGTACTAGCCAAAGTATTACTTATTAATGTAACCAGAATAGAAATATATATAAACAATGCTAATAGCCTTTTGAATTCAATAATAATAATAATAATAATAATAATAATAATAATAATAATAATAATAAATAATATTTTTTTCATTTGAAAGATAATAGTAGTACACTTGTGGTTGGCACTCCCGATGAAGTAAAAGCTTGTGGCCGGAAGTGGAGTTTACATTAAATAATGAAAAAGTAATATTATACGCTTTAAGCCTCCATTAAAATAATTATTTAATTGTTTTAATTAATTAATCAAATATAAGTAAGCAAAAGTAAAGTGGAAAATACCCCTTTTTCAGTGGACTCTTCATATAATATAAAACATATATTATATATGATTTATTTTAATTGACCTACAGTCGTGATAAATAATTATGCTGATTCCCACAATCACATAGTTGAATTTCCCGTAGCAGTCAAAATATGATGAATATCACAATATCATAACAATTCATGCATTAATATTAATTACATCTCTCTCGGGAATTGTATCACTCATTGTGTTGATGTTTATTGTTTGTACAATACGAAATTTTGCGAATAGTATGGATGCCGTAAAAAATTGAGTGAATGCTGAAATTTAGCTGCTCACATAGAATTATTCCCTTCAATAGAGTATTTGTTACACAACACAAACTGCGCTTGAAAATAACATTACAAAAACAGCGCTTGTCAAAATTACTATTTTCAGGAGAACAAGAAAACATAAAAGGAACAACACAATATGTCATATGTTTCCGTACAATTGGTGTTTGTACTTGTGGCTATTGCACCTGACATGGGTCGTGTATGGAGAGAATAAACATTTCAGATAGTAGCAAATGTGCCCTTAATTCAATTTCATTAGTAATGACTAGAGCTGTTTTGTGATAATGTCTTCACTTGGAATCAGTATTTAAATATAACCATTACATATTTTTATATTGATGTAATATATGCCTAATTACAAAAAGAAACGAGACTACATATAATGAAATAAGTTTTAAGTAGGCCTACTTTATGGAAGTACTGGTTGTGACATTCTGACTGAAATATTTATGGATTTAAAGCAATTAATGTGTTTAAAGAGAATATTTTACATTATTTTAAACACCGAGTTTTAATGAGATTAAGATTGGAAATATTTTTAATTTTTCCAAGCTCTAGGAATTGACGGTATTTGTTAGTTGCATAACTTTCTTTCTGAATATGATCATATAATAATATTAAGATAACAGTAGAAGATGAGATCCATAGCCAGAAATGTATAAGACAATGTAAGAAATGGGGATTAGAATGAATTTTGAGTTTATAATTGATTACGAGAGAACTGAGCATCAAAATCAAAGAAACTTAGAGGAATTATTAATCAAATTCATGCGGCTATAGTGCAATCGAAATAATACTTTAACCCTCCGGCTGGCGCGGCGGCGCACGGTATGCACCGTGCCGTGATTTTCCGGTTGCATGGGGAGGTAATAAGTTCCTATTTCTTCTGCCGCCTGTTATCAATTCGGGTGTTCGCTTTATATTAAAATATAATAATAATAATAATAATAATAATAATAATAATAATAATAATAATAATAATAATAATAACAACAATAAAGTATATAAGAACGCTCTTAAAAATATTCAGTTAAAATTATAGAAAAGGCCGTTTTTAATGAAAAATTGTGTGGCGCACAGTGTGCTCCGCGCGCCTGGTCGTGTTACCAGAAAAGACGCGCCCGCCGAAGAGTTAAAAAAAATATACAGGATATGCATTGCATCGTGTCATGGATTTCTTTCGATATCTACAATAAGCATATTTATCAATTAAACCACAGAATCGAAGATTGTTGAAGGAAAGTTATTGATTTTAATTTCTATGCCCATGAGAAGGAAATTAGAATAGTAAGATTGGTAAGTTGGATACAATAATTTATCTAATTTACAGGAGAAAGAAACACGACGTACCTGTTAAACGCATAAGTACAGTAGAATTTCTAGAATGAAGAGCTGACTTAAAAATTAAGGATTTGTGGATAAGATCATTGCTGTTAATTAATAATGAGTATAATATTTCGTAGGCTATGAAAACCCATGGATCAACATATTTATGGGAAAATGAAGTCATCTTTATGATTTGATAGTGCTGTAACATCAATGAATTAAATATCCCCTAGATTATATTCTCTCGGATGCAAATTACGAATTTCAATTATAGGACTTTGTGTATTTCATTGAACGACTCTCTGGATGAAATCTTCGGGGATGGAAGCGTTTCAATTTTACTTTACATATTTGACTAACTCATTAGTCAAACAAAGGGAGATAATGGAATTACAGGAATATTATACCCTCATAGAGGTCCAGTGACTGAAATACAA
The DNA here is from genome assembly GCF_040183065.1 of Periplaneta americana. Lineage (NCBI taxonomy): Eukaryota > Metazoa > Arthropoda > Insecta > Blattodea > Blattidae > Periplaneta > Periplaneta americana. The sequence goes on along the minus strand of NC_091118.1, from coordinate 127,055,781 downwards.
GATTTAGTTTTACACATTACCTTTGCTAACAAAGGGAAATCTGCTGTTAAAGTGCTTTAATACAAACTACTTCGTTTAGAAATTCTACGAATCAAAATGTGATCTCAAACATTGACCTACCCGTAATCCCGACTCGACAATGAATGAACGCCAAACAAATTAACTCCGATATTCTTGGAAATAACGGACTCGAATCAACGTAATATCGCTAGCCACAGAAGCTTTAGTAAAAAGGAAACTAGAAAACGGACCTTCAGCACTACACATCACGATGTAGTGGTTAACAGATCCAACTTATAGGTCCGAGGAGCAGGCAATCCTGACATAATATTATGTTCTTCATGGTTTCCGAAGTCTGTCCAGGAGAATTCTGGGATAGTGATAAATATAATAATTACAAGCGTCACGACCTGTTTCCTACCTAGTTATAAAGGTCTTCATAACATAATTTAGTATTTCATCTTCTCACTTTCCGCGACAGGGCTGTTCTTGTCCGAGATATATCACAGCTGAGTATGCTCCACAATATTGAGAGGAAAGAGCTTCAGGGGCAACTCCAGGAAGGTGGGAATGTAAAAAAAGGTTTGTTATAGATCAAAGTCACGTTTCAGAATTTACCAAAGAACAACAATAACTCATAGAAGTCAGTTGATGTGCAGCCAAGACTTAATAGTACAGAATTTTTCGTGAAAACGTCGATTTTATACATTAGAAAACATATTTTAGTCAGGTAGCATTTACTTTAAATATTCCATTTTAAGGGCGATAATATTTTGTACGTTCACTCAAATCATTCTTGACACAATTGAATAGGTTAACTGAGAAACCCCTTAAATCAAATTTTAACAAACTGACTCTATTGCTAATTTCTGATCTATAGATATGTATACCATTTTTTAATAAAAATACCACAAATCAAACTATATTTCTGTTATATTTTTTTTATATATTTTGATGTACCGAAGTACATATGATATTTCCATGCAGATATTCTGAGACGATTCTAAACGGCGTCGGGATTGTATCCGGCGTGGCTTAGTGGATAAAGCATCAGCACGTAGAGCTGAAAACCCGGGTTCAAATCCCGGCGCCGGAGAGAATTTTTCTCCGTTCCATCTCTCTTTCATCATGTGATGACGCAGAATATCTGCATGGAAATATCATATGTACTTCGGTACATCAAAATATATATGATATGCGTAATAAATCACTTTGTGATTTAAGACGGCGCCAATACCGTCGGATCCCGGCCAATCAGTCACTCATCTGAGTGCACCTCAACACATGTATGGACTTCGGTCCTGCGTTCATAGACATCTATGACGTAGTGCAGAGGGCGGCCACTAGAGGGAACCCAAGAGATGGAGCTTAATCTGAGACGATTCTAAACGGCGTCGGGATTGTATCCGGCGTGGCTTAGTGGATAAAGCATCAGCACGTAGAGCTGAAAACCCGGGTTCAAATCCCGGCGCCGGAGAGAATTTTTCTCCGTTCCATCTCTCTTTCATCATTTCATTATATTTCTGTTGTCACACGTGCGCTTGAAAATCAGGTTTCCTGGAGATTGCCCACATATCAGTCATAAGGCTGACACAAAAATGAACAAAATTATAGCCTAAGCTGTTGTGTTTTGTAAATTAATTAGCTTATGTCTTAATTTTGGATTTGTTAGAATGAAGTTGTCTTTTGTTAATGTATTATATTAGATTATTTCATGTAGAACTTAGTGACATTTCATACAGGTTAGAGTAAAATTTGTCCACATGAACCAAAAATTATGAAGTCAGCTTCTAAATACTGGTTTTAACAATCAAATTCGTACAATTTTTTAATCAAATTTTCATTTATTTCTTGAAATAAAGGGATTGTTTTATTAAATCTTTACCGGATTTTGAGGAATCCCATAAGTAAAATATTTTCAAACATGAATATCGAGTCATATTCTACTTAAAATTATTCTTTTGCGTACGGATATATTCGTTATGTTTTGCCAACATTTCCCATTTCAAATATTCTAATTCTTAACTCATACATTTCTTTTAAACAGTTCCCCAAAACTTTGTATTTCGTGGTTTACGGTGTCTCTAAAAAAACCGATTCAAATACTCTATAGATTCGTCAGGCTATGTATAGTCAGTAGTCGCTTTGAACTGTAGTTCTTTGAATAAATTCTTTGTTTGAAATAGGAGAAACTAAATATCGGACTTTTCAGGTTCCTGTTTGGCGAAGCACATTTTATTTTAAATCCTATTATAAGCAGGGAAATATTTTTTTGCAGAGAATTCTTCTGAATTCGTGGAAAATCATTATATTGCTCAGTTTTTTTTTTTCAGTTTGAAGCTGTACTAATTCAATGGGTTGCCAAAACTGAAACATCTTTTAATATTCGAGAATTAAGTAATAAACTTACATGATTGCTTGGCATTAGTCTTACAGTTGGGGAAACCTCGGAAAAACCCAACAGGTAACCAGCCCGTTTCAAAAGTTAATTACAGTATTTATTTAATGCTATAATCTAAATTGCAACAATGCGATGGTTGAATTAAATCTCTAATACAAATGGGGAAAAATCATATCGGGAGACTAAGAGGAAGACAGAAGATTGGGAATGCTGAGTTTGCAGTGAAAGACCTGCCCTTGAGCAGAAGAAAACTATGAATGTATGTACTTAAAAGAAATGTCTAAAAGGAATTTACAGTATGCGAGAGTAAAATCTGTTTACTCTCGTGAGCTATACATTATTTTATCCATTACTAGTATCTAAATTTTATTACTGTATCTAAATTTAATTTTAAATTGTACGCCTTTTCTTTGTAATGTGTTGTTTCCGAAGAAGTTGTAAATGAGTGAATGTATGGATTTTATTGTTGCTAATGGAAAATTCTTAATTCGCTGCTGTGAACAAGGTCATTGTTAAGATTGCTAAACGATCAAACAGTCATGGACAAAACTATTGAAGAATTTAAAGGAAATACTAAAGGAGAAGGCTTATTTTGTTTTTTATTTATTTTTTATTTTTAATTGTGAAGAAAATTGGATGCTCTTTGGTTAGTTAGGTGAATGCTTGTCTTACATACGTTATAATATATTAAATTCAATTTGCAAGTTCTTCGGGTAAAGATGATACAATTTGTATTATCATAGATAACTATTGTCCACACCTGTGGAGTAACGAACGGTTAGCACGTCTAACCGCGAAACCAGGTGGCCCGGGTTCGATTCCCGGTCGGGGCAAGTTACCTGGTTGAGGTTTTTTCCGGGATTTTCCCTCGACCCAATATAAGCAAATGCTGGGTAACTTTCGGTGTTGGACCCCGGAATCATTTCACCGGCATTATCACCTTCATCTCATTCAGACGCTAAATAACCTAAGCTGTTGACAAAGCGTCGTAAAATAATCTACTAAAATAAAAAAATAGATAACTATTACCTGTCGGGCTCTAAGTGGCAGTAAGGCAAGTTTCTTTATTGTGGTACATTTTGCTTACCAATTCATATTCATATCCGCTATAAATAGCTTCTTAAAAGCCGCATAAATGGGAATCACTCTGTATATGACCTGATTTCTGTTAGAGTTAATTTCTCTCCGGAATGTAAAAACAAAAAGAGAGAAGTGGAGATGAAATGAGACGCGCCCCAGTTGAGCGACGCAACAATCAAATGTGATGGGTTTATGCACTCGCGGAGGGGCCCTAGCATTTTAAGGGCCTCAGAGGAAGCGTTAAGTCGATATTATCTGCCGTCCATTCTTCAACATCTGAGCAGGGGCTGGTACTTCTCTCTGAAGCAATTCCAGACGATTTGAAACGAAAGTGGAGAGAGGTGAAAGTTTGCGCGAGGAACTGTTATACGTGAGATTTTATGGGTGGGAAGTAAATCTCGGAGAAGTAATCTCACAGACGGAGCTTACACGCCTCTGCTGAATGTACTTTCAAAGCAAGATGAATGTGACGCTACTGCAGGCCCCATCTCCATGCAATAAAATGCACAGATTCCCTCCAAAATCGTCTTACTGCGCATTAAATTAAAGTAGAGAAAGGAGTGTAAATACTTAGATATATTTCAGAGAGATCTGACTTGTACCATCTTTATGAGTGCATTTAACATCACTAACTAACCAATAGTGAATTACAGTTTATCTTGCTTGAAAGCTTCTTAATTTTTCAGTCTTATTACGTAACACGTATGTCTGCTGATAAATGGGGGTTTTAGTTAGGATTGAATCTCAATCATGCCGCGTCTGCCAGGTCGCTGTGATATTTATGGCACACAATCAGTCGTTGGAGGTTTTTCTTGGGATACTCCCGTTTTTATCATTCCAAAAACATTTCCACCTTCCCTCTAAATCATCTCTCATCAGTAAAAGTAAAAATAAGTTGTGGTGAAGTATTGGCGGTATACGGAGTTTTCGATATTCATGTAATGATAAGTAGCAATTACTGGTATTATTGAAATTGTGTAATTGAAGTCATCATTTCGTTAGAATATGTAAGAATTTCGTCAGACTGAAATCTGGACCTCCAAAATTTATGTTCCAATTATTTTTTTTTCTGATTCCGTCTTGCTTCAGTGAAATTTTAACGCTAGATTTAAAATCTTTGTTTCATTTAACCGATTAGGCCCATTTATGAAACTATAAGAAATAACAACCAAATGTAAGACTTCTATTGAAGCCTGATCCCGAGGTTAAGAGGTTACATGAGCTCGGCCAGCTTCCTCTTATCAGTCTTTCGATATTCTATATAGGCCTAAACTCTTAATACATTGTAAAACGTGCTTGCCTGTCGTCATCTGGTAATAAAGCTGTTCTGTTACGTACGCACTGAGGACTTAGTTCTTGCAACGAACCTACAACTTCAGTCTATTCGAAACCCGAGGGCTACGGACACGACACTGATATAAGAAGGACTTGAGTTTCCAGGCCGCTGAGGACTAATCTACTCATCTGGGATAGGACCAGGCTCTATGAGAGGCTAAGGCAGAATGGTCCATCTGTAAGCTTCGGAATCACCAATGTCACCCACGCAACTGTAGTAGTAGTGAAGCTTTTACTGATGGTTATAATTTTTATAAATTTTCTGTGTTAAGAGTAGCACAATTTCCTACTAAAGATCCTGTTTAATTTCTGCGTGCTCAGTGAAGTTACTGTTGAAAAAACGCATACTCCTCGCTACGATGCTGGCTTGCAGTTATTTAAAGACGCTATGTTTTGCTGAAACACTCGACGGGTAATAACGGCTTTATGTCGGTATAATGTGGAAAGTCAATATCGAGAGAGATCGTTGGTTCAATTATCGTGCAAGAACTCTAAATATTGACGGAGAATTGTGGGATTAATCCACTTCGCGCACGGTGATGCCAGATGCAGACGCGTTTCCAAGGGCTCTTCATTGAATGTGCTCGAGTACAAACAGTGTAACATCACCAACGTATCAATTCTATTGAATCAGTGGCATAGCGATAGAGGTTCATAGTCAGGAGTCAGTTTTACTCAATATCATTTATGACGTAGGTCTATTTCTCTTATGACTGACGGAATAAGTTTGGTAAGAGGATTGCACGACTAGTTCTGAAGTAAATTTTAAATAGATGGAAGTGATTATTTTCTTAAACGGCTTTCGGTGAGATGGGTATAATTTTTTAATTACAAAGTTCTACATTACTATTAAGACACAAAAGACACGATACATAACTAAAATTTAAGCATTCCCTATGGTATCCTAACAATGGAAATCTACGTTGGAACAGTCATGTTAATTATTTATGCTCTCAATATAACACGTCTTCCCGCAGTTAAAACAAATCGATATATATATATATATATATATATGAGCTTGTAATGGAAATTACGGGAAAACGGCTGAACGGATTTTAATAAATGACTCCTCATATTGAAGCTTGGATCCCGAAGTGTTTCAGAAAAATAGTAGTTTTCAGTGAAATGTCTATTTTCCTACATCATTTTCCTATTTTCCAAAATCCATCTGTCGTCAGTTTTGAGAAATATGGCTTTTCAGAATAAAACAAAACACACACTACAATAAACAATATTACACGAAGGCAGGATTGCTGGCATATATAGAGTTCAGATGGCGTATAAAAATAATTTACAGGTCTGATTCTCTGGTCTGTAGTTTTCCGAGTACAGCTGTGTATTGGATATTGGGAACTACAAAACTTACTGTTTGATGAGATTATTACCATTAAAAATGAAATGCAATATTATGTGAGTAGATCTATTTGTCACTAATTACACACGTTAATGCTATATTGATGATATGAAAGTGAAACCTTTTGAGGTTTGGACATATAAGTAGACGCAGAGAAAGAATATTTTATATTAGATCTTTATTTCTATAATTTGCTGAGTAAGAGCTATATGTATTGTTACTGAAAACTATAAAACTTACGTAAGGTAACAATATTGTTATTAAAAATTAAATATTTTTATAGTTGTTACTCAGGTGATGTGGTTTTTTTTATATATTTAATGGCAGTGTGATGTAGATATTTATATATGTGATTCTCTAATTTTCTTAGGTAGTAATGAGTCATGCTTCCTATTTTAGCTGCGTCTTAAAACTAAATCAAAATTAATTTCATATTTCTGTGGTTTAATCGAACCTGAAATTTTCTTAACTCTCACCTATAACCCGCAATGACCTAAAATAGCTACTGCATTACTCCCACATGAAAAATTCCCTGATCGTCCTAACACTGTTTCCTTGCGTTTTCGCATTGAAACTCAAGAACTGAAGATGGATAGGTTCAAGGCAATGTATTTGGCATAAAAAGCATTCAGAGGGAGTATGTTTCACTATTATGGAAGCAAATAACTTTCAAAATGTCTGCTATTCTTCATTGGAAATAAATTTAAAAATTTTTAATTTGAACTTCTAATGAACTTAGTTTGCAGCATTTGCTGCACAAGCCTCGTTACCTGTGCAGGTAATATAACTGTTTTATAAATCGAAATTTCAGATTTTTTGACAGTAGACTAGATGACAAAAGTTTCTCAACCGAGTGATGACACCCATTTCCCATATTTATTCTGTTTAATTTCCTCCCGAGTGTCATTTATATTTTACTAGTGGCTTGTGCAGCAAATACTGCAAACTAAGTCCATAAGAAATTCAAATAAAAATTGTTCAGATTTATTTTCAGTGAAGAATACCAGACATTTTGAAAGTTATTTGCTTCCATAATAGTGAAACAAACTCTCTCTGAATGTTTTTTTTTATGCCAAATACTTTTCCTTGAACCTATCCATCTTCAGTTCTTGAGTTTCAACGCGAAATCGCAAGTAACAATGTCAGGACGATCAGCGAGTTTTTCATGTGAGAGTAATGCAGTAGCTATTTCAGGTCATTGCGGATTGTAGGTGAAAGTTCAGAAAATGTAAGGTTTGTCGTGCTTTGAACAAAAGACTTAGGATCTTGGTATAGCTGCTGCATGTTTCGTGAACTACCCTGAAATGTAGAGGGCAGAATCACTTTTTCCCACTAAGAGATCTTGCTGAGGTGATCAAGAGACTATAAAATCTTGTAGGCTTCTTATTTTATCACTAAGTAATACCTTTTGGTCTTCTTTTAGGAATTGTAATTTTTGCGCTTCCTCCAGACAATACTGATCTACCAAATACTGCTGGATTAATTTGTGTAACAATGAATGTTATCTCGTATATTTTCTGTAATATAGCCTGTTGTGAGGAATCTATTGCTGAGATGTGGGAAATGAGGCGAATAATATGTCAGAGTTGTAGAATCTCACATGCGCCCTAAATAAAATTGTCCATCGTAAATCGTTGGCAGTTTCAGTGTTTCATTTGTTGCTGGTTGCGGGAAATAAAATTACTCATCACGGTAGCAAGAAGTGAAATGGCATGCTATTTTCCCTACAAAAAAATATGCTTGGCAGCGATCACAAATCTAATCGATTAAACCAAAGAAATATGAAATTAATTTTGATGTAGTTTAAAGAAGCAGCTAGTAGGGAGCATGACTCAATTACTACCAAGGAAAATGAGAGAATCAGACATATAAATATCTATATCACACTGCCATTAAATATATGAAAAAGACCAACACCACTTGATTAATAACTATACAAGTATTTCATTTTTAATAACAATATTGTTACCTTACGTAAGTTTTATAGTTTTCATATAGCCGTTACTCAGTAAATTATAGAAATGAAGATCTAATATAAAATATTCTTTTTCTGCGTCTACTTACATAAAGCCCCAAAAGGTTTCACTTTCATATATATATATAATCAATATAGCATTATGTGTTGCATTAACTATATTTTTTATTTATTCATTAAAGACATCAGCTCAAAGAATTTGAGCGACCACAAGGGTCCTACAGTAAATACAATCTCAACATGTATAGTATAATGCGATTTGATAATGATAACAATGTCATCAAACATTCTCAAGTTTCGTAGTTCTTAATATCCAATACACAGCTGTACTCGGAAAAGTACAGACCAGAGACTCAGATCTGTAAATTATTTTTTATACGTTATCAAAAAAATTACACAAATGAATATCGACATATTGGTATTATGATTTGAAAGAATCTGAGCCATCTGAACACTATGTCAGCAATCCTGTAGGTCATGGCCTTCGTGTAATAGTCTATTGTTTATTGTAGTGTGTGTTTTGTTTTATTCTGAAATGCAATTAATTAGTTCTCAAAACTGACGAAAGATGGATTTTTGGAAAATAGGAAAATGATGTAGGAAAATTGACATTTCACTCAAAACTACTGAAAAACGTTGGGTTCCAAGCTTCAAAATGAGGGGTCATTTATTAACATCCGTTTAGCCGTTTTCCCGTAATTTCCATTACCAGTTGAAATTATATATATATATATATATATATATATATATATATATATATATTTTTTTTTAATGTATAGATTATAGTACAGATGTACTTCGACATTAAAAATCAAATAATTTTTTATTTTTCTACATCATAGTAGTAAGATTCAACGGCAAAATGAAACTTTACGAAATGTTAAATATTCTATGTAATAGGCCTATACATATAGGATGATGTGTTATAAAATGTTTTCTTACTACATTTTCCATTGAAATACTGTACGTTGTGTGAGATTTCCAGAATGTTATTCTTGAGCCTGGAGCGACAGTTTCGAAGCCTGAGTAATTAGTATTCTGTAAATATAATCAGAAATGCAAAATGATTCAATGGACCGGGCTCTCCCGGGAAGGGACTGGTCAGCCCAACTCCACATTAGCCAACGGCACGAGAACGTATGATAAACACTATGAACAAACCTCCATCACTGTGCTATATTGTAAACAGTCCTTCAGGCCAATTTTCAGATTACGTTATTCTGTTCCTATAGTAGAAAGCCACCCATTGTTGAAGCTCTAGTATCGTCCATGGCGGTAGAGTTCACAGTCGATTCTAGAGGTAGAACTGTTGATATTTACATTAGCAACATGGCGTATAATGTTCAATCTATTTCACTCGTACAAATTCAACAGCCTCTCTTTTTACTGTTACCATAAACTTTCACAGTAAATATTATTTGCTTATATCAAACCCTTTTATGCCATTTTGCAGTTTCCGCATGACTTACTTCCCTGTATACGATTATTACTGTAATTAACGGAGTTTCCGCTTGGTTTTCACCTTGTGTGTTCTTGAGTACTACGCTAATATCATAGGTTCGAAGAGGCAGACGCTTTCGCTATAACATGTAGTTTCATTTTCTCCTAATGTGGCCTTTCATCTTGAACTGAGTAGCCTGTTACGTAGGCGGTCCGGGTTCGTGTTTCCCGATCAGGCCTGGGATTTTTCATTGAAAAACCCATAGTGATATTTGTGGCGGACGTTGGGGTTTTACTCGGGGTTCTCCCATTTCCCCATATTAGGCATTTAAATCATTCTGTCAACATTTCTCTATTTAGTTATCATTCTACAGCATTCCTCGAACGCCGCCTTACGGCTTAGGGACGGGGGGGGGGTGCCTACTCGAAACCTGGGTACGCAACGAACCTTAGTGTAGTCAATTTCAAAGGCATATTAGGTCCGATAAATATAGATATTACAATGAATTATATATGTATATATACAGGGTGTTTCCGAGGTGGTGTTACAAATTTTCAGGGATGATGGCAAAGGGCACATGTATCAATTTGACACCAGGAACCCTGGTCCGGAAATCACTGAGTCGAAAGTTATAAGCAAAAATAGTTGTGTGGAAATGGAATTGTAATTTGGCATCACGTGCCCTCCTTCCCTTAACTTCTGGAACAGTCGTGGAAAAATGGTATGGGCCGGATGTCTCCTGCGTGGGTACTCGGCTCCGATACAATCTTTAGCTTGTCTACTGTTCCCATTGGCTCATCCGTATTCGAAAATCAGGTCTGCATATTCCGCTCTCGTGTACTCCTTCATTTCACTAGGACTGATCGACTGGACACTGCAACTTGTACACATACACTGCTGTCTACAGCTGATGTGCATATCAGGACCGACCATGTCCGTTACACATTACGCTATCTGCATTGCTTTAGTGTAGTTTCCTGTCCCCATCCCTCAGACAGCGAACTGAATGGAATACTGCAAGTAGACAACGTAAACAACGTCAGATGAATACAGTATGTGTAAGATGTACAGATAAATACACATAAATAAGGTGTACAGAGGAATAAAATTGTTTAATTTCCACAGAACTGTTTTTGCTTGTAACTTTCGACTCGATCATTTCCGGACCAGGGTTCCTTATCTCAAATTGATACATGTGCCCTTCGCCATCATCCCTGAAAGTTTGTAACACCACCTCGGAAACATTCTGTATATATGTATATATATATATATATATATATATATATATATATATATATTATTACCGTCAAATTACTTATCAATTAAACGTAAACCATTCAAGCCATGAAATTATGACATAAAATGAAATGTATTACTGCATTACAAGAGACGAACGTTTTCGCCGTAAAAATGGCTTCATCAGGTCTCGTAACGGCGAAAACACGTAATCAACACTTTCCAAATGTGGTGAATTTAACATACTATCCTTAACATATGTACATAGATAGACAAAATTAATGTGATGAACAGTAAAATGTTATAAATTATGACTTGTGGTTATTAAAATAGGCTATAGGCTTCATATGTGACACCAGAGTTTAAAAATAACACAGTCTCTAATATAAAATGTGATAACATTGGGAATGACAGATTATGTACAATTATTTAAAAGTATAGTACAGTACAGTATAGTCACGCAGGCGGCCCGGGTTCGATTCCTGGTCAGGTCCCATAGTAACACTTGTGGCGGACAAGGTTCAAATGAAGTGCACTGGTAGCAATTTAAAACATGGGCGCATGAGATAGTTACTCTGCCTGCCATAAAAATTCACTTCAATTAAATCCCCAAGGTAAAAAAAAATATTTCTGTAAAATAAATATTTCTTTATTAATTAATAATAGTGCAAGATAGTTTTGTAAACACTGAATGGGAATTCATTTCATGAACACCTTGTGTACATTTTCTACGAGATCACCCCTTCTTCCATCAAATAACAGAAATGCAATACAATCCGACAGATAATTACCAAAAACAAATAAAAGATACATTAAAATTAATACCAGATATTATTCCAAATTCAGATAGGCATAAATATATAAACCAAAATCCAACAATCCCCACTCTTAGAACATTACCAAAAACTCATAAAAAAGATTTAACAATGAGACCCATAGTTAATAACATAAACGCTCCGAACTATAAATTAAGTAAATTCTTAGACAAATGGCTAAAACAAACATTACAATTAAAAAATCAATACACCATTAAAAATACAAAGCATTTAATAGACAATTTGAATAAAGTAAAAATCAGCAATGAATCAAAATTGATGTCTTTAGATATAGAGAATTTGTATACAAATATCCCAATTCAAGAAACCATACTTATCGTTAAAGAAAAATTACAAAATTTACAAATAGCAGAAAATATAATTCAGCAAATAACACGATTGTTAAACACAGTTACATCTCAAAATTACTTTATCTTTAATCAGAGAATATATAAACAAAATATTGGCCTAGCTATGGGCAACCCTTTATCACGAACTCTTACTGAAATCTTTTTACAAAACATAGAGGATAACAAAGCAATGAAATTCTAAATAAACATAACATTAAATCTTACTACAGATATGTAGATGATACAATCATAATTTATGAGAATACTACAATAGACAATTCCATTCTTGATTCATTTAATAAACTACATAAAAATCTAAAATTTACAGTTGAACATGAAACAAACAACTCGATTCCATTTTTAGATTTAAAAATAATAAAACATAAATTTGAATTGAAATACGGGTAATTTCCTAGAAGACGGGCAAAATCCAACATGGCTGACGAAAACTACCAAAAACGTTCTGCCAACTATGAAGTCCAAATATCACCAAACGTCGAAAAATCGAATATATATTCATATTTTTAAAGAAGAACAAGCCCTCCCAAAAAAAAAAAAAAAGAAAATATATTTAATTTTTTGCCTTTGATTTTTTTTTGGCGTTTCGTAGCATTCGAACTTCATAGTTGATAGTACTTTTCTGGCAGTTTTCGTCGGCACTTTACTCCCAAAAATCACGAAAACACAAAGCAAAACATAATTTATCATCTTATCAAATAAAATTCAATTCTCATTGACGTCTTCATCGACAACCACTTCACTTTCAGTATAAATGACACAGGCTTTAAGGCAATCTAAACTTAAACCATACAAGCAACAAAGAACTAAACCAACACTTTGTCGTACAGTCAACTTTGCATAAATAAACCACGTCTTTACACTAAATGAAATTCTCTTCGAACACTTATTACACCTTAACATCTACAAAAAATAAAGTAAATAATTCCTTTAAACCACAGAAAAACAGTTTTCTCCTCAACATTCAACACAATCCTTATTCACCAGCGAAAGAACTAAACCAAAATCGACACAAAATTTAATAAATAATTTCAGAACACGGATTCCTTCCTTTCCCTCTTACTTCAAAATCCAAACTTGTGCACACAAAATAAATTATTGGCACTGAAAAGTGCCTTTTCGTAAGCATGATGATGCGCATTCGACAAATGCAGACAAATCTACAATGTAATATCACTCACGTCAAACAACCAAGAACAACTGACAACGTCATTATCCATTCAAAATTAATGAAAATTCTAGAATAAATTACAACTATAACCAATCAAATCGAAAGAAAATCACAAAAATCATAAAATGACAAACTTGCAATAGCTTTAGCCATCAGACACAACATAACACCACTCACGTCAAACAACCAAGAACAACTGATAACGTCATTATCCAATCAAAATTAACGAAAATTCTAGAACAAATGACAACTATAACCAATGAAATTAAAAGAAAATCACGGCGACACCTAGTATAGAAAAAAAACCCTAGAACTAACATGTAAAAGTCACTAAAAGATCACTAACATGTAACTCTGAAATAAAAAAGTTGGTAATACTTACTATATTCAACCAAGTGCCCGTCTTCTATGAAATTACCGAAATACGATATCTATAGAAAACCAACACACACAACACATAGTATACCCGCAGATTCAATACATCCCCAAAACCAAAAACAAAGTATGTTTAATTACCTAATAAATAGATTAACACAAATACCATTATCCAAAAATAAATATAAAAAAGAAGTACAAAGAATTTTAGACATTGCAAATGATAACGGATACAGCAAAACCCTTATTCGAAAATTAATTCGGAAAAAAGAAAACAACAGACAACGCCAGACAAACACTACCTTAACAAAAACAAACAATAATAAATCAAAATTTTGGTCAACACTCACTTACAATAAATACATATCTAACAAATTAAAAAACTTTTTTAATAAAGAAAACATAAACATAGCATTCAAAACAAATAATAAGTTAAACAATAATATCCATAACACAATAAATCCTATAGATAAATTAAATAGCAAAGGCATATATATGCTTAAATGTCACACATGCAGTAAGAAATACATAGGCCAAACTAAACGCAATATAAAAACAAGATATAAGGAACATGTCAACGATTTCAAAAATAACAGAGAAAAATCAAAATATGCAACACACTTAATTAATACTGGACATGAATTAGGTCATCACCAGAACACATTAAGTATCCTAAAAACATACAATGACAATAAATTCATAAATGCAGCAGAAGAATTCTTCATTGCCTACTACCATAATAAAGATCAAAATATAATCAACGAAAATTTATTAAACTTTAAAAATCCACTGTATGCAATTTAAAACAGACCTATTCACATTGATCTTGATACGCCATTCAAATAGTTCCTTTCATATTCTTGCGCCGTTACATGCCTCAATACACACGATTATCTAGGTCTCAGTTCTCTTAAAAACTCCAACACATCAACACCAGTACATACAAATGTAAGTATTTGAATGCCGTCAAAATTCATTAAAACAATTATATCCCCATATCAAAATTGAAAGTAAATTAATAGTTAATATTCTTTCAGTTATAGAACTTCTTAATTATATAGTTCAATAAACCTGAGAACACGCAATAGGATGTCATCACATCAGAGTAGCCATTTCAAAGTCAATGACCTCTAAGTAAGTAATCTTATAATAATTATTACTGCTGCCGTAAAATCTTTTACATATATTTGGTATTATAACTCATCTAATTATTACGAATTATAATATTGATCTTTCTATTAATTTTCAATGAATGATTAAAAATCATACCCAACTCATGATGTATCTATTACGAAATTTATCGTACATTCCGCTACATTCACAATCAACGAGCATTTATTCAATATCTCAACTAATTACACCCAACAGTAATTCTTTAACATAAACAACATTTTTAACAAGCAATCTTATAATAATAATTATCTGCGTCTCTATATAATAACTTGTCTATATTTTGCATTTATTATTATCTCTTAATCTCTATTTTCAGGTGAAACAATTACAAAACACACAACATCAACTACGAAAACCATCTTGAACTTACGACAATTCTCAGCCATGATAACTCTAAATATTTTATTATCTTCATTATAAAATTTAAATTTTAACATTGATTAATTTAATCACTGTATATCAATTGTAATGTAGTCATCAACGTCAAACAACATTCATTCAAATGCCAACGGCCTCTCTAAGCGAAATAATTACAAAACACAAGAACATCAACTACGCATACTATCTTGTAACTTACCACAACTTTCAGCCATGATTATTTTAAATATTTTATTATCATCATTGTAAATTTTAAAATTAACATCATTGACAAATTTTAAACATTGTATATTAATTGTAACATGAGCTATATGTATAAAATAAAATATTCGTCCAGTCTAAGTTCAAATTCAAAGATTATCTCAATATTCATCCTGTATCATGATATATCTACATAAAGCTCATGAATTTCATGTATCACATATATTGTTCTCCATTTTCCTTGTTATTTGCATAATATGTTATTATAGGTCCAGATAATGTTTTGTTATATCTGAAGATGCCCTAAACGGCGAAAACGTTCATATATTGTTATTAAATAGCAAATAAACATTTGCAAGTTTATATGCCTTAAGATTGAAATTCATTATATAGTTATTAATAGTCTGGAAGACAGTTATTTTTATACTTTCTCTCATCAGCAAAAATAACTGTTTTCCAGAAGTCGAAATCTTTTTCAGTATGCTCCTTAATGAAGTTCAACCTCTTCTTTCTATTAATTTTGTGAAAAATGGTTTGTTCCTAGCTATTCTTACATGTGTAATACTTTTTCTTAAAATAATACGAAGAGGTTCAGGATGAGCTTTCCTCAGCCATCACAGCAAGTTTTGGAACACTAGTCGGTGGATTTCTCTGTACTTGTCTTATTATCCAACATTCCCCCCTTGTGTTGAAATTTTTTTACGTTTATTTTTGCTTTATTTTCAACTAGCCGTACCCGTGCGCTCCGCTGCACCTGTTAGAAATAAATATAAAGTAATTACACAATTAAAATAGGACGTTTGATCCAGGGAACATTCGTGTTTGTTAGAAGGATAAATCGTTTAATATGTTACTTAATTTAAATTGTATTTAAATAATTAAATTGCGATCATTTTGGTCCAGAGAGCACTCATTTGGTGCAATGACAATTCCTTTAACATGTTTCTTATTTGTTATTACATGCAACTATAGTTTAATGAAGATTGACATATCATTTTGTTTTAATGTGTAAACTTTACATTACTTGCTAGATGGTTCCATTGAATTATGGTACTAAATTTTAACCCTTGTTTTCTACGTCTTCAGTAAATGGCGCTTGGCGCACTATGGTTCTGAAACCTTCAAATAACTTAAATAGTGATACAGCATAAACATTGATATGTAATTATATTTCTTTCTTTAGAAAATGCAAGAATTCACGATCTCCTATGTTCCATTGCCATGGAATGAATAAATGTGTTTTTTCTTCCTACTCAAAAATTTTATAGTTTGCACATGGGAATTACTGCAGGAACAACAACGCCACAATCTGAGGCGGCGATGAAAACGTATTGTATTGTTATTTTAAAAGTCTATGAGACCTACCAAATTTTGCATAGAATAACACTTATCGGAAATCATTTTTAAAGAAACTTTCGGCTACATATTTATTATTATATTATATTATATTTTATGCTCGACCATGCCGAAATGTAGTAATTATACACCTGGTAGCAGACCTTTAATGCATGTCATTAAAGTATACCTAATCATTAAAGGTCAGGTCTTTCAGCCAATGACGACTCAGGTTACAACTGTTCAGCCAATGACAGGTCAGCTTTCTACCGTTATAAAACCGCAAGTATCGATTATTCTCGGATATGCAATCGAAAGAGAATTAGCGAAAAGTCATGGAGGCTGGAAATCCAATACTGTCGCAGAAGGTTATGTTCTGTTACTATAATAATTAGCGTTAATTGTAAATAATATTCAAATAAATTCAATTTGTCATCTCGTTTTTCAATGTCTAATTTTATTTCAATGTTATCTCTGTAGGTTCTTATGGCCTAGCAAGGTCAATGTGCACATCTGTTCCTCGGAAAAAATCAATACTTTCGCGTCTGCGCACATCTCACAACATACGGGACATTGCTCCAGGTCAGATACAATAAAATTAATAATATCAAGTTAGAAATATGGTCGAGCATAAAAAGTCGTATGAAACTCGCCTATAATGGTAATTAAGAAGCTCGTATGAAAATTATGAAACTCGCTTGCGCTCGTTTCATAAATATCCATACTCACTTCTTAATTACCTTCATTATAGGCTCGTTGCATAATGTACTAATATTATATTACATTATATTATATTACATTATATTATATTATATTATATTATATTATATTATATTATATTATATTATATTATATTATATTATATTATATTACAGTATATAAAAAGTGCGTTGATACGGATGTACTCCGATAAGAAAGTTTTTAATTTGTTGTGGGGGCTCTTGAATCTCAGAAGCAACAACTTTTACAACAGCGCAACATAATCTGCTTGGCTCATTACCCATTTTTTTGCATTGCATTTATTGCATATATAGTCTATTTTATGTATTTTAACACGATTCGATTGAGCATAGTTAAAATTTGAATTATAAAATAATGGATTGCTAAGCTTACGTACTATTACTGTATACTAAATCAATACACTCTCGTTGTTCGTTAATTCTCTTAGATTAAAATGAGTGTGTACATAAATATTATTTTAATAAATACAGAAAACGAATGTACAAAAAAGCCTATCAAATTTTCTGTGCATAGGAAGCTATTTTAATCTTACCTGTCCTCGATTTACTAAGAAGTTAGTGTAATAACATTATAGCAGTATGTCCATCTAGAGAAACTACACTTTCCAATGGTGAAATAATAATTAATTATACATATCGGTTAATTTAGCTTCCGATATTACTTCATACAAACACAGAAACATTGTCTGTAGGCTAAGTTTAATAGCTTTCGATTGTTGCTGTCCAAGGCCCCTTTTTCGATTGTTGTTGTCCAAGGCCTCTTATAGACGAAGTCATTTGTTATTTCATTGCACCGTCTTATATGACGTTATTTTAATTTTAAAACTCATTTATCTCATTAAATATCAGTCCTATCAAATTTTTGTAAAGAATAAAACGTATCGGAAATCATTTTTAAAGAAATTTTTGTAATGCAACATTTTTCACAAAAATCAATAATAATCGAGATATTTCGATTTATTTAATTCAGGCCCCCTTATAACCCCCCTTTTAAATAAGGTATTTTGAATGCCATTTAGCCTAAAATCTAAGTTACAACGAACTTAATTTATATTCCAATTTTCATATAAATCGGTTCAGCCATTATCGCGTGAAAAGGTAACAAACATACAGACAAACATACAAACAAAAATTTCAAAAATGCGATTTTCGGTTTCAGGTTGGTTAATTATATATGTTAGGACCAATTATTTTTGGAAAATCGAAAATTACCTGAAAAATTTCGGCTACAGATTTATTATTAGTATAGATGTTGTGTGTATTTTTGTATCTATTGATAACACACTATATAGTTGCATGATTTTCCTTTTTGTAATGAAAAATCATCAGTTCTCTTTCTGCTCTCGAAGACTGACCTCTTTGACCACCCATGACGACTCGAATGTACGCATTTGTACTCTGCAAGTCCTCACCACAAACTAAGCATTCTTCGTTCAGTGCATACGCAACACATACGCAGTACCTCCCCCACAACTATGAATCCAGAGCTGTATGAGTTTTATTTTGACGAGGCTTACCAACATCGAACTATAAAATCTGTGACGATCGTGTAAATTTAGGAATAATGTAAATGCCCAGTGACGACATAATAATGCAATGTACGCTGCTTTTATTATGCTTATAAGACGTGGAAATATATTAATGTCTACATTTCTGTTCGTAAAATAACTAGTTGTTGGATGGTGTATGAGTTTCACTTTGAGTCACTGTAGTTTAAATAATTAAATTGTAAATATTAGTGTAATTGTTAAAGTAGTCAACGTTTTGTTCTGCCCCACTTAACGAAACAAGAGCAGCGTTAGCCGCCAGTCTAGTACTTCGCTTGCTAGCCACACGCATGTCGTTCACTTAAAAACTCGAGTAATACTTAATCTTGTAGGCTGCTGGAACAAAGTACAGTCCGTACTAATGACGTACAAATTAATTAATAAAATTTTGCCTTTATGTCCCCGTATCCACGACATACAGACCTTCATACAGGCAGTGAACTGGAGATGCGACCGTTTATTAGTACAAAATGATGATCATTTAATATTTCTCACTCATTTCTTAAATATTTATGCACGATATTTATTGATCTTATCATGTATCTACAGTAGAATTGGTAGTAATTTTCGTGAGAAATGTTACCTTACAAATGGCTTTTAAGGAACCCGGAAGTTCATTGCCGCCCGCACATAAGCCCGCCATCGGTCCCTATCCTGTGCAAGATTAATCCACTCTCTATCATCATATCCCACCTCCCTCAAATCCATTTTAATATTATCCTCCCATCTACGTTTCGGTCTCCCCAAATGTCTTTTTCCCCTCCGGTCTCCCAACTAACACTCTATATGCATTTCTGGATTCGCCCATACGTACTACATGCTCTGCCCATCTCAAACGTCTGGATTTAATGTTCCTAATTATGTCAGGTGAAGAATACAATGCGTGCAGTTCTGCGTTGTGTAACTTTCTCCATTCTCCTGTAACTTCATCCCTTTTAGCCCCAAATATTTTCCTAAGAACCTTATTCTCCAACACGCTTAATCTCCGTTCCTCTCTCAAAGTGAGAGTCCAAGTTTCACAACCATACAGAACAACCGGTAATATAACTGGTTTATAAATTCTAACTTTCAGATTTTTTGACAGCAGACTAGATGACAAAAGCTTCTCAACCGAATAATAACACGCATTTCCCATATTTATTCTGCGTTTAATTTCCTACCGAGTGTCATTTATATTTGTTACTGTTGCTCCAATATATTTGAATTTTTCCACCTCTTCGAAGAGAAATGTTATGTAGGGCTTCAAATCTTTATATTTAATGTTGTAATAGAATGTACTTCAAAGATGCACCCTGTACCAAGAATAAATCATTTGTAGATACTTAGAGTAGAGTAGCTCTTCCCGTTTGTAACAGGCAATATAGTAATCCATTTAGTTGGAGTTTGACTAAGTCAACAGACGGGTCTGAAGAGATTCAACGCTGGATGCATACAATCGATCCAAGTAACTCAGGGATCTCATTTGCTTTTGTAGCAGCTATTCACTCAGAAAGTGTTTTTAGATATCCTCCGGGATTCCTCGATTATCCAAAGCTTGGGTTTTTGACTTTATATTCGTAGTTAGGAACATTTGATCTTCAAGCAATCCAAGGCAAGCATTTCTTGTTCAGTGGAGTTCCTCTTTAATCTTTAAGAGCGATTGGCTAGGGAAAAGATTCGAGCATCAATACAGGATGATCACAAAGTTAAACATAATAATATCAACATGAAATTCATAATAATATCCGTATTACATAAGCCGTTATAAACACAAGCAGAACATTTTACTTTGTCATTACAGCACTGAGCATATAAAGGTAAAATATCCCAAATGATGTTCTAACAAACAATTTCGAAAATAAATAATTTCTTACATATTCTGTTTGGACAGTGTTGTGATTAAGATACCGGTATTCAACGCTTTCGGTTATATTGAACTTCTCAGACGCGTTCCAAATTCAAAACATAGATACTAATGTTTTAGTTAAAGGGCTTTTGAAACATTTATCAATAAATACAGTTATAACATTACACCGGGCTTTCATTTAAAAACTTCACAGTCTAAATAAATATTTATTCCAATTTAATTTAAACAAAAAGTATATAATTTTATTTCTTGAGGTGGAATAGTAGTTTGGTGATGCAATGTTGGTAAATCGTGTTTAGTGTGATGGAATTGTGTTTAGGAGAACTTGGATATAGAAGTCAGTTAGGAAGTTAAAGAATTGAAACGGACGAGGGGAAATTTAAAATAGTAGTTAATTGATATAGATATCGGTAGACGTTTTTGGTAAAGAAGTAAATTTAGAAAAAAACATGTAGAGAATATATGTAAGATGATATTATTGAGCTTAGTTACATTTTTTTAAATGTAGGATGAATGTTACGTGAGGTTAAGGAATGGATGATCAAACTGATGGAAACTCATGTCAAGATTTAGCAAGATTAAAATAATGTGTATTAAGAAAAAGAGTATCCCAGTGAGTAAAACCGTGTGAAGGTTCAGTGTTAAGTAGGAATAGCGATTTTTTTCTTTTTTGTAACTAGGGAGGGACGTTAATAAAATGTTAGTATAGTGGTTTTAAATAGGATAGGTAGTTAACATTTAAGAGCGATGTTTTGGAAGAGTAATAATGAACAATAGAATATACTGTATGAAAAATGGTAGATTGTTGCAATGACTTAAAATGTATAAAATGTAAAAGGCTAAAGTAGGAAGAGTAAGATGGGATGTAGAAAGACCGTAATTATAGATAAATTATGTTAGGAAGAATAGAATCCAGGAGTCGAGTGCACGATCTTAGAATAGTAATAACAGATGGTGGATATTTAAGATCAATAACGAGAAATAGACTGTTTGGAGTTAAGCTAATATCAGGATAAGTAAAGTTTTTGGTTAAAAAAATTGTCGGGATTTCATATTAATTGCAGGAAAATGTAATAGAAAGTTATGGTGGAACCAGTATGCAGAAATGTGTTGGTACACCATAACTGTTATAGATGTTTATGACAACAAATATTATCATATCATAGTGATGGAGAAGTTTAAAACCAGTGTTAATTACAGTTAGGTTTCACATATTCACCCCATCCCTTTTGAAACAAAGAAGCAGCAATTCAAGATGGCGGTACATCTACAAGAATGTAACATTGGTGACTTGATCCTAACATTAATGGACATTTTGTTTCGAGCTGGTAATGCTGCATACGAGATTCATCACCTGTGACTATCTGGGCTAGAGTATCGTCTCGTTCATTTTGTCTGCTTATATCAAGTCGCCATTATGTTGCTCACTACCTTCATGATCATCTCCACTGGCCGACCGATTCGGTGTTCGGTACTTGTCCACCCTTCAGGGAAACTATTTCATCCAATTGCAGATAGCTTGACGTGATAGACATTTTTCACCATACACGGGCAGCATTATTTTATGAACATCCTTTGCTGTCAGATCTTTTTCCGTAATCGCACAATGAAGCGCTGATCGACAATAGTACACGTCTGCAGAAGTGCCGCCATCTTGCAATTGCCGTTTCTTTGTTTCGCTTGTGCGTACGTCGATCACTTCGACACCTGGATAATATTGTCATCTAGCGGTGATAACTTCAGGGTCAATGTTAAAAAATTCAGGTCGCTCCTTCAATTTGTAACTTTCTGACTAGCCTTTGTATGAACAGTAATATCCTTCTCAACATGACAATGGAACTGAACTGTTTTGAATAGTGTAAAGCATACATGGGCATCGTGCCTCACTTGAGAATTTGTGCCTCACTGACCTTCACTGAGCTTATCGCTCTGAGTGATATCATCTTCACAGTCCCCGTTCCTCACTCACGTAGTTCCTAGGCGTGGGCAGGTACTATATCAGTTTCATAAGCAATATCAGTGGTGGCATAATGGCATTATCAAAGCAGTGTGTACGCGTTAGAGAACGATTACTTTATGAGAAATGGGAAGAAGAGTTTTTTTGCTGTTTAGAAGGGGAGAACATGCGATGTATGTTATGCTCGAAAATCCTATTAGGCATTAATACATTTTATATACAACGACATTACTCCTTATGTCATAAAGAACATGCTGAATTAGAAGGTAAGACAAATTAAATGTTATTTTTCGTACTATTCCGTAAAAATTTATGATCTTAACATTTGCATAGTATATTAAATACGACAGTATACCTTAAACACGCTGCATTAAAGGGTACGAGGAATTAAATGTTGTTTTTACGTATTATTTCCAAAATAAATTTATAAAAAAAATATCAAATGTGCGTAGAAAACGAAATATGATTTTCTGAAATTATTTTAGGTCGAGAAGTAATCCTGGGGAACGCCAGAAATTCAAAAAAATAAACGTAGACAACGTGTTGGAATATTATTGGCTAGTTACGCAATTTCTCGCCTGTAATTTAAATCAATTCAATGATGGAGAAATAGTACAGAGGTTTATGATTAAAGCTGCCGAATTAATTTGCCAAATTGAATAAAAGTTTTCGAGTCTCTCACGTTAACCAAGCGCTTTCCTAATAATTCGCCACTGACCGCCTTAGCGATTACGATAAGGTGACGCAGGTCACAGCAGTTTATATTTCCCATCCTACTCTGCAGTCTCGTCTCCTAGTAAACAAACTATTTCAAATCGAGTGCCTCACGTAACCGAAAATTGTGCCCATGTATGGACTGTAAAGTGTGTAATGAGAAATTGTGTTGCTCATTTTAATGCAGTGCTGTTTTTACTCCCTTAACTAATACAATTGTATATCAGCTGTGAACTTATCTCTCATCCATGGAATTAGTTAAAGCGAGGTAGTATTTTACGATGCGAGCCTGAGTATTTGCCATCTGTTACCTGATGTTCGCCTTACAGTAGGTGAAGACCTAGGAAGAAACCACATCAGATAATCGATCCAAGCGAGATAAAAACCAATATCGCTAGAAAAACGCGCTAACGCGGGACCTAAACCTGTGGTCTTCATGTTATTACATGCAGATACGATATTATTGTGTTCACTTTACAACTCTACCAGGGTTAGAGTTCTATTTTGGAAGAGATCATATAGTCTGAAATTGCTGAATATTTCCATTAGAACTCTTTTTTTGATATATATTTCAGTACTTATGCATCATCAAAATTTATTTATATCGTGTATTCATTGCAGGTATAGGATAGTTTCACAGAAAATATGTTTATTTTTTTCCTGTTGCCATAGTTTTGGATTTATATTTTTATTTCATTACAGTTGTATGTACTCTCATACATAACTGCCACACCTGCGGTTTCTTAATTGAAAACACTATTTAACAATGCACCAACTCGCATTGCTGTGCGAAACTAGGGTTGAAAATTTACATTTATGCCGTGTGCTACGTGTACGTGGAAATGAAGCAGCAGCCAGAATAAAAAATGTTGCAGATATATTTCAAGTTATATGCTCGTACTTAATTGCAGTCACCCATGAACTGTTTCCCTGCATCACACCAGCCATTTACCCTAGAGACAAGAAAATTGTGGATATTTTTAATTTAAAAAGAATTGCCATTTTCAAAAAGTGCATAACTTTTAATCGGTTCGATTAATAGATTAAAACATTTGATGGATCAATCGGATTTTAAATATTAATTGAAGAGTGTGATCCCAAAACTCGTTAAATCCACTTTTATAAAAGAACTAGGCTAGTTTTTATCCACCGGTCTATGGACTGAGCGAGTTTTCAAATATAGGCTCTATATATATTTCATTTCAAAACTTCCCAGTCTAAATAACTAATAATTATTTAAATTGAATTCAATTTAAAAAAAAAACACGTCAATTTTGACATTGAGAGGGAAGTCTGAAACTAGGGTTTATAACATTTTAGATTTCACTTCCCACCCTCCATCCGCCCTCACGTTGAAATTTCAAATAGCATCCCTATATTTATGTAGTTAAATATGAAAGAGCATTCAGTTGTTTATACACCTCATTCAGTTGTTTTCGCATCTTTTGTTATCTGTCGTCACCTGGCAACCTGTATTTTTGTTATTATCAGTTGATTTTAGGATGAAAGCACGGCTTATTTTGTGTAATTTCCTAAATTTAATCAATAATGATGATTTATGTTATCTCTTGAAGGGTATACACCATTTTAAAATAATTTAATACACAAACACAACTCTTATATGAAATGCTCAATAAGTTTTTGTAGCTCTATTCTCTTCAGCTCTAATCAACAATAATAACAATCCAGGTTACCAGTCGACGATAGAAAACAAAAGATGAGAAAACAAAAGGAATGAGGTCTATAAACAGTTGAATACTCTTTCATATTCAAGTATAAATATAGAGGGTCATCATCAACTGGCACTACAACCCTGGGTGTGTTTTGGCCGCTCGTACAACAGTCCTCCATTCTGTCCTATCTTCAGTCTTCTTTTTCAACCCCTCACTCCCATTATTTCTAGGTGCTTGATGACCCCATCCAGCCATCTCTTCTGAGGTCTTCCTTTCCTTCTTCTGTTGTGGACTTTCCCTTGTAGTATTCTCTTGGGAATTCTGTTTTCGTTCATTCTCTGTATGTGTCCCAGCCATCTCAACCTCCGGGATTTTATAAAGTTGACAATATCTTGCCCCTAATCAGTTGATTGATTTCTTCATTATAACGTATCCGCCATTCGTTGTTTTCATATATTGGTCCGTATATTCTTCTTAGAATTTTTCTCTCGAAACACCGTAGGAGATCTTCTTCTACTTTAGTTAGTGCCCATGCCTTAGATCAGAGCTGGGCAGCAAGAACGGATTCTACTCTCTCACGGGGAGCCATATGATTCCTCTTCATCCCCTTTCTTCCCAGCCGAACACCGCGCAGCGTTGATTGAGTAACGGATGAATATTAAGCGTCCCCGTTTAGAGTCTGGATCCGCTCTCGACGCCCAGCCCTGTCTTAGATCCATATGTTATTACCGGTCGAACTAAACTGTGGTATATGTGTAGTTTGGTTGTTCTCGTAATTAGCCGACTACTAAGCAATTTAACATTTGTAAAGTATGCTCTGTTGCCTGCCAGTATTCTCTCCTTAACAGTTACGCTCATATCGCAATTGTAATCGATTATGGCGCCCAAGTATTTAAATTGTTTAACTACTTCAAACGTCATATCTCCTACTGATATGTTTTGAGTAATGTTTCTAGATTTGGCGGTAGGCATTACCATATACTTAGTTTTCTCTTGATTAATCATTAATCTCATTGGTTGAGCTGCATTAGAAAGTTCTGTAGTTAATCGTTTAAGAGTTGCCAGCTTCCTAGTGATAATGGTAATATCATCTGCGTATGCACATATTTGGCTTGACTTGAGGAATATACTGCCTTTTTGGTCTATTTTTTCGATTGCCTGATGTATTGCCAGGTTAAATAATGTTGTGGATAATGCGACTCCCTGTTTCACCCCAGCATTAAAAGAGAGGGGATGGCTGGGAGGTAGGAGTGAAATCTAAAATTCAATTAAGCCTGGTTTCAGTTCGCTCTCAATATCAAAATTGACGTGTTTTTTGTTTAAATTGAATTCAATTTAAATAATTAGATATTTATACCGGGAAGTTTTGAAAGGAAAGCCCTATATAGGGTGAAGGTTGGTAAACTGTGGTACGAATAATATTGTGATAGTTTTTTTTATTACAATTTTACTGAACGAGAGAAGAACCGATTTTGTGCAGGAACTTGTCCACGAGCATTCCCTTAATACGTTGACGCAAAAAACCGATCTTCCTCTCGCTCAGTAAAATTGTAATAAATTCTCAAAAAGAATTATCACAATATTACTCATATCATAATTTTAGCAACCTTTACCCCATATATACATATATACGGTATATATATATATATATATATATATATATATATATATATATTATATTATATTATATTATATTATATATATGTGTGTGTGTTTTGCAGCTGCTGCCGTCTTTCTGTTCCTACTCACCACCTCTTTCTATCTACAGCATCTTCCCCGTGAAGATCCCTAGCAGTCATGGCCATTCTGATGCCCACAAACCATATTGTCCTTGGTCTGCCCCATAGCCCTCTGCCATTTGGAATCCACTGGAACATTCTTTTAGATCAGTGGCCGGCAGAAGCTGCAGTTATGACGTAAGAGCCAGTCAGGCCTCAAGAGCTTGGAAGAGCGAGCAGTTGAGTCGTATTACTGTTCACACACGCACCAGCGCAGTGGCGTCAGTGCAGCAATGATACGACAGTTCTTGGAGATAAATTGATGGAATCACATTCCTGTAGTTTGCTAGGAAATAACTACTCTGCGGTCATGATGGCAACATTCTTGGCAAATTCCCCGTCATTAAAAGAACGCATGTTCTTTGCAATGGCTAGTGAAATCCTATATCTTAAGGCTTAAGCTTACCATTGATTCACTGACAGTGTGTTCACTAGCTTCACTTAACAATTTATCTTTCAATTGCTGCACTAGTATTTGTCGATATTCTCATAATCATTTGTGTGGCATACAGAATAATGACGTTTTATATTGAATTTCTTTACATGCTGAAACAGCTTGCCACAAATCAAACACTTCGCCATTCCTCCATACTCCATAACACAGTTTGATCTCGACAAAGCATTTAGCTTGGGCACGATAGTAATACAAAGTGATGGTGTGTTTCAAAAGTTGAAATATACTTTGCATACTACTCACCAAGTTAGGGCCTAGATAGTTCAATCTGTATATTGTGTAGGAAAATGTCTGTTAAAAACACTTGAACTGTTTTCAAGTTTCCGAGTAGACGAAGTGTTGTAGTACTGCTTAAATTATTTATTTCTATATTTGTATATTTATAGCAGTTTCGGAGCCTCATTTACATAATGCGAACGCTTCTGCAGCTGGCTGTATTATGAAATTCATTTATTATAAGTATATTAAATTTGATTACAAACAAAAATATTTTGTTACATTGATTTATTACGGATGTACAGTTTTGTTTTCGTACAAATGTATCGTAATTGTGCTGTTCCCATACTACCTCAGACGAATGGATCGCGCTCTGTCATTGCATAGGCGCCGTACCACCACTGTTCAGTTGAACCTTCTCTCCTCGCTGTGCTCAGTATGCAGAGTTTCCCGAGCAAAGAGCGTGGCGGCTCCGTGGTATGACGTCATAGAGCACGGAACATGCCGGGCACTGTTGTAGACCATCTGTTGTTCAATGTTATAAGGTGTCTAAACCAAATCAGTTCCTTTCTCCATACGATCAATTAAGGCCTTTTCAGCATTCAGGCGTATCTTTATTTCTTCATTCCTCAGCGTTTCATACTTCACTGTTACAGCATAGGGCAGTCTCGATCGGTGTTTTGCTTCTATGAATTTTCGTTCTTCTTGCAATATTTTTATCCCACAAGATCGAGTTCAGAGATCCCAATATTTTTCTTACTTATTCTATACACGATTTTATATTTGCATCTCCAATTCCACTTTTAGTGCCCATAATACCTACTTATTTAAACTGGTTTACTAATTTGTTAGGTTTTTCTTCAGTAATGAAGATCTCAGGTTTGTTATCTGAATTAATAACAAAATAGACCTACTCTGTTTAGGATAAATAATTTTCATTCCATACATCTGATATGGGGTCCGCCGTTGTGGCTATGTGGATAGCGTTTCACCGAACTGCATGTCTATCTGTTATCTTGGGATTGTCCTGTGATGTCCCTGTAGTGGGTCTACGTCATGTCGATTCCATGTCTAGAGAGGCCCGTATTTGTGAGATGTCTAGTGTAAGATCTAAAGAATCTCCCTCACAATGATATATCAGTCGGATGAAAGTGGAATAAAGGATAAGAATAATTCTGATATTATCTGTAAAGTCTCTGAGACATAGATTCTAAATCATAGGCATCTTTAGCAAAGAATCCATTCCCTTACAACTTATTTTCCATTGTTCTAGAACCGTTTGGAAATCGTTTAGTTGTACAACTAAATGGTCTTGAGTTCTTGACAGGCATTTTCCTTGTTTATTCTGAACTTGGTTATTTATGTAAAATTGTTTAATGATTTTTAAACGCCTGTAAATATTATAAGATTTCTCACATGATATGTCGTGGAATAGAGTCATATGCCTTTTACAAGGAGTGCAGATTAAATTATTTAATTATTGTATATATTTCTAATAACGGTAAAATAAAGTAAATTATGAAGAGTAATATCATTCGAAACATAATAAAGGAATTGAAATTTTACGTAAGGAAGGGAGTAAAATCGACGTGTCATCTTGGTAAAACTTGTTTTATCTTTATTATCTTGCGTTTTCACTTTTACTAACAGTACATCAAGATAGTGTACATCTAGCGATATAAAAAGTTACACTTACTGAAAAGAGAAGAAAACGCTTTCTTCTCAGTGTGACGCCACCGCCCACTTGTCTTGATATTTCAAACGCGAAAGGTCTATCCCTCCACACATTGGGAACAGAAAACAGCGTCACCATGGAAACCCCGTCACAGCATCACACACAGAGCTTCTACAAGACCAAATTGAACTTGCAGGCGCCTTTGAGAGCGTCCTTAATTGGATAATTATTTATCAACGGTAATTAGGAGTCCCGGCTGCGCGGTCTATAATCTCGAAGAGAGACTGATACTAAGGGACAACGTCTTGCCCTACTGACAGAATTACATTCTCTTCACAATCAAACTCTTCAGACACTTCTCATCAGCAGATTTGAAATCTCACCACTCTAATTTACTCTCCCTGTGAAGAGAACCCACTGGACTTAATAGTAATATAATGGATTTAATCTGTCCAAATTATACAGAAAATTTCTACCACTGTGACTTATATGAATTTGTAGGCTTCTTAGAGATAATCAAAGGAAGTAATGGCAATCCAGGAATTATTACGAGTTATACAGGCACATCATTTTATTTTTACTATCATTTTTAATATTAACCTGGCTATACCTTTGGATTACCGGTTGAGAACCAGAAACACAGTTTGCTACCCTTTCCACGACTGGAGTTCGATGATACTGGTGTAAAATACAAACAAATCACTTTACTAGGTATAGGAGGGAAGAAAAGTAGTTCATCCATTTACGTAAACTAGGAAATATCGCAGTTATGAGTTTGATGATTTTCATTAGGTTTTTGTTTAATCAAAATACAGTACCGTATTAACAATAAGTGTTTTTACTCACGAACTGAGTTATCCATGCGAACGTATTCATTATACATGTATATTATACTGTCTACAGCACATTAGCATACATTGTATAGAATGAAGTTAAATTGAAAAAAAAAATCATAATATGGATATTTAAACACATGTTTGAAAATGGTGATCGTTCATTTCGATACAGACATATTATTGAACTATAGATTATTTCATGCAATTCCAATTACCAGTTTCGTCCTTCGTACTAGTAACTCATATTGCAATAATTCTGTACCTACTCTATAAAAGAGTACCTTACATACTATAAATTCAATCTTCACAGACCCGCACAGATAAAATTACTCAGACATGCTATCTACTGTCCAAGTGGTTATGTCGCAGGGGGAAATCACGTGATAGTTAATTACTTAACGAGGCCCTTTTATTTAAGTTATTTTAAACAGTTGTATAATATTACGTAGACGTCCAATTCCTAACAAAAAGTAATGTTTTCATAAAAGAGCTAAGACAGCCCAGCCACTACTCTTTACAGAGGGGCGAGCAGAAGCAGGTGGGGAAAATCGGGATGCGACGTAGGCAAACGGACGACAGTACCTGTGTGAAAATATAATTCAACATTGAAAGCTCTTTCGTCACTGGAAAACACAAACATATTTCTGGAACGTACTATGCTCACTAACTCAGTACTGTTTACTATATCCGGCCTTGGTTCTGTGTGGAGGACAGTTGTAACTTCATTAGTAGAAGGGATGGGATTAAAGTACTTTCAAAAACTCAGGTACAATAAAAATTGAAGTAAAAATAAAATGATGTCCCTGTATAAGGTATAATAATTGCCATCATAATATCGGGTTAAGCGACGTCTGCAGACTAGAAAATATTTAATTTCACAAAAAGAAAATGAATGATAGTATTACAACTCAAAAGTAGAGCCAGTAATAATATCATTGACAAAAAATGAAATTGCTGACAATGAGTGAAATGATAATTGCTGTGGACAATCAAATAATGATACTGTTCTCGGGGCTTCACTCTTTCCCGAACATCACCAATTTAATCCCACCAATGCGCTGCAACGCACTTAATTTCATATCTCGTTGTGGGTTTTTTCTCCGAGTACTCTTGTTTTCCTCTTTCATTACAACTTTCCCCATCTCCATTTTATCTAGAATATGCAACAGTTAAAAATAGAGTGATGTAAAATTTTGGGGGGCAATACGGTGTCCAGTACTCATAGACGATAGAAGGGATTGAGGCTCTGAGTCTTGCCTGGTGATGAGACATTCTTCGCAAGGATGAAGCAGAATGGGTCGGCTGTTAGGATCGGATTCACGAATGCCACCCAGCTATCTACCCTGCCAAAACAAGCAGAACGCGGCTGAAAAGCACGTAGGGACGAGACGTGACATCATATATGCTGCTACTAAGTAAAAAAGCAACAGTTAGGCCGTGATTAACATTGAGCAAATCGCCATTGCAATAGAGCAAATGAAGATATTCATTTGAACAAAGTAAAGAAGTACAGAAATGGTACTTACATTTTTTCCTTTAAGAGAGATGTTGCAACACTGTGTCGGGTCATCGAAATTTTATGGTTACGTCACTTCCTAAAAATGGCTTCTTTCTTATTAAAACTAAAATGTGTGCCGCAATTTGATGGGCATGTCACTTCCTAAAGTCGTCTTCCTTATTAAAATAGCATGTTTACCTGATGACAATATTGTCATATTGTCTTATGGAAATTACAGTGTTTGTGCTTTATATGTATTTTCATTGGCTCCACTTATCTTAATAAATTAATCTTTTCCGAAACATAATCGTTCCAGTTTTTTTATTTTTTTAATTAGGTTATTTTACGATGCTTTATCAACAGATTTGGTTATTTAGCGTCTGAATGAGATGAAGGTGATAATGCCGGTGAAATGAGTCCGGGGTCCAACACCGTAAGTTACGCAGCTCCAGTTTTTAATGGCACAATGTTGGTTAATTTCAGATTTCTTAATTTTTCTTTGCTTCGTATAAGGATTTATATTTACGGTTAATTTTGTAGCTCCTTTAAAATATGTATTAAAATATGTGGCCTATCTGTGTAAGGACTCTGCGCCATTTATAGTTCTGGGGCTATTTTCATTTGGCAGTTGTGCCCAAAGGTTTGGAGCAGGCTTGCAGAACTGGGCACCAATTGTAGCGTTACGTCACTCACCGGAATAGTCACTCACCCCTTCCTTCCATCCCCACCTCATTGACTTGGTGGGGAAGGGGATTTGTATTCAGTGTCTGTCTTATGTGATTGCGTACGGGCCACAAATACGTCATTCAACGCCGGTGGACTGTGGACGGGGAAACAATGCTTTCTCCATGCTTTCCACCCCTCTCTCGCCAGTTCTGTATCCCTGGTTTGGAGAGAACTGACTATCATCGCTTACTTAGTTATCGAATACGTAATCTAGAAATACATTTTAGCTAGGGAAGTAGGCCTATCGGTAACAATGCTGTGAAGTTCTACAAATGCATCAGACACCTATTCTGGGGGTAACTATAACACGAAAAAGTGATTTAACCATAATCCCACCTCCGAATGTTTATGTAATAGGCCTACTCTTATTTCAACCACATTTAAACTATTTTTTGGAATCAAAATTGCCCGAGGTGAAAATTACATTTTAGAGTTTAATCAGGAAAGCAATTTTTAATAGCTCTGTGCGCTGCAATTTCAAAACCAAACATTATTGTTGACGCATTAAAGCTCCCGTTGCATAATGTGAAAATTCGTCTTCACATGGTTTTATAACATGTAACACTTTTCCTCCGGAGTAAACAGTAAACAACTTCAATATAATTCTCCTCAGACAACACTTACAGGGTGCACTTGCTTGAAATGTTTCGCACACATATAAAATGTTTCATGTGCTATAAAAATTAATTGTTTTAACATAAATACTGCAAATTAGTTTTACATGTAAAGAAGGTGACGCCTGAATCGAAGTCTAGATGACAAAATTGTTCGTTTCCAGTTATTTGTATTGATATATTATGTAACTGTTCTAAGGTCTATCTCTAGCCAATCACAATATAGAATCAATCTGAAAACGATAGATCCCCTGTACGCCTCTGCCCTCTCGCACGCATCATCCTGATTGAAGCACTGTATCTATTAGTCACCCTTGAGGAGAGGGGCACAGGATGGAGAATGCCCTCGCTCGAAGGCCGCTTACATGGGCCTATTGTACTATCCGGAATGAAATGATGTGCATGTCCTAAGGCTCCCCCGTTCTACAGATTCTCTTGTGGGCAGTCCCGAAGTCCCCTACAGCGTGCGAAATCACTTTTACATTTCCAGCTTCAGTGGCGGCACGCAGCAGACTCTACATCTAACGCAAGCTTGAAATATGGGAACGAAACGAGGATAATGAAAGAGGGGAAGGTAATGATGGCGAAATTAGTCCGAGATCCGAAAGTTATCCAGCAATTTTATTCTCCTTCAGTTGGTTGGGAGAAAACCTCGGACAGAACCTCAACTTGTCCCAACCAGGATTTGAACCCGAATCAGACATGCTAACCGTTACTCCTCAGCGGTGGATCAGACCATATCATGAGACATAGATAAAAAATATTGTATTTGGGACGCGAAACAATCTGCTGTGAGACTACTGTACAGTAAGTAGGCTACATGAACCGTGCCGAGACCGTCTCTCTAAAAGCTGAGGAAGCGAAATGACCAGTCAGATATACATTTGATGAAAACTTAATTTGAAAGATAGGTGCTGCAACGTTTCTTATCTATGCCTATCATAAGAAAAATAAAGGTAACAGTTTTAAGAAATCATTGAAGCAATTAATATATTATTGATTATTTAGAAGTTTTTGTTACGTATCCTGCAATGCTGTCTAGTGCCGTAGCATCATACTCTAAGCTCTAAGGTAGCGGTCGTCAGCACACTGCACTCTCGGGCTAGCGTCTCTTACCCGCAGGTCTCTTACAGCACCAGCGTGCTCCCTATCCCTATCCCTTCTGCACGACGAAGCATCATTCCTTGCACCGCTTGCACTCTACCCATTTCAGCGAGTGCTGACGATCACTGCTCTAAGGCATCATGCCTAGGACTCGCGTTAGAGAATGCGCGCTGTTTCCAATCCTCATGGGGAAGGACTTTTCTCATGACATTTCGGACACTGTATGTATGGGATCGGTGACCACGCAGTATCGTGACGAATTTAGGGAACTACGTTAGGTAGTGAAATTCGGTTCCGTGAGGCAGCTATAACAGCCAAGGGAATCATTATTGACTTTTCATGGACTGTCGCCCCTCGAATTTATTTATTTATTCATTTATTTATTTATTTATTTATTTATTTATTTATTTATTTATTTATTTTATCCCACAATGGTCTTATTAAAAGTAGTGTAGACACCAGAGGTCTGCATCGGACGTTTTCGCTCGAGCGCCAAGTAGTTCATAGCATAATACGATAGGTAGCGCACATGCATGATGGGTAAAATTGTCACGAGCGAAAAATCTTCGAACGGTATAAGCCGAGCGTTAGACATTCGTTCTTGTTACAGTGATGAACTGTGTAGTAACATCATAGATGTTTATCATTTCAAAACTTTTCAGTGTTTAACTAACCTTTCCATAGTACAACTACAAAACTTGCTTGAAAATGTATTATAAATGTTGTAGGTAAACGTTCCCCCCCCCCCACACACAGTGGGAGTGATTTTGTTTTTGCCACATCTGATAGATTTATTGGATGTAAATGTAATTATTATAAACGGAGAACACAATCACGATAATGCAAGAACTGTATCAAGTTTTCTAGTAGTAGTAGTAGTAGTAGTAGTAGTAGCAGCAGCAGCAGCAGCAATAGCAATCTTTGCGTCTGTAACAGTTGTGAAGCATGATTATTCGTTTTATTATATTTTCTGTGACGTTATCTCTGTACTAATATTGTTATTAATCTACTGCTATATCAATAATATTTTGTAAAACGTTTCTACATTGTCGCAGTATATAGGCGGAACACTATGTATGGACCTATCATATTATATATGTGGTAAATCAAATATTGAATAATTATTGATTAGCAATAATAACTGTATATCGAAGTTTTTCATACTATTTTATATGAATCGGTCATTGCAGAAAGGGGATAAGTCATAAAATCTTACTTATGAGATAATCAATAAAAACTGTTTTCTTCTTCCAATACTGGAGTAATCATTATATATATTCTTTCTTACTTTGTTTATGAATAGTGAAGTCTAATACATCATGTTAGACATCTGACATCTCAAACACTTTTGTTTAAAGTTGTTTAATCGAACCATGACTTATCCCCTTTCTGCAAGGAATTGTTAAATATAAAAGAAAAAAAAAATAATTTACAATTTTGGGCTAATGTAATATTTGAAAACAAACTAAATGTTAATAATTACAATGATAACGATGTTTTTGTGTGTAATTACTATTTACTGTCACCATTTACATAATTATTTTTGCATTTTAATCATTATTCCTACTAAATAAATGTACCAATATGTGATTTTATATCACAGTTTTATTTCAAAACTCTACTTTTAAACTAATACTTAGAAACTGCATATAGGATAGCACAATAAAAATACACTAAAGTACTACACAAAATCATGTGTTTCAATTGTTATAGAGTGTATTGTTAGACGTTAGAAGCCACGTCATTTGTAGATTCCTTGTCACAAGGTGGCCAGTTCAGGATCTCTTAGTGTATTCCAATGGAGTGTATTGTCTCACTTTCGATACATCTCCAAGTTTTTTTCGTATTAATGGGAATTTTCCCATTGTATGCTTTTGTGTAGGCATTACTATGCATTCAGAACCTGGTTTTTTTCATACAGAATCTGTGTTTCCTCATTTCACTACCAATGAACAAACTGGCAGTCACACATCCTGGATCATCTTTAGAGTAAACAAATTCACTGAAATGTGCTGAAGAAAACAGTTATCTTTCCCTTTCTTCCTCAGTCTGTCTAATGAGGAGGTGATTTTACTGTAATACTCTGGCGACTAGTATTTAAAATTCAAAATATCATCAGTAGTAACTGATTCTACAGAAAATCTGTTTTGTGTTTGCCTGGTGGATCAAGGTGTTGTATTGGTCTGGCACATATTATACCGTCTGTCTTCCTTAGTTTGCGCTTCACGACACCGAAGTTGCGGTCACAGGGAAGAAATGAATGGCCTCGTTGTGGAAAATAATGAATGATTTTGTTAAATCTCCCCATTTGGGTCAGTGCAAACAACAATCGAATTAAAGTATGATTTTTATTTTGCCCTCCACAGTTATCAGAGAAAAGATACAATTCCTTGACTGAAGAAGGGACATTATTTTCGATGTAGTTCAGAAGGAACACACTTCATTTGAAGATTCGTGGCCTATACCTTCATGATAATAGAAGTGCGCCGTATGGTCTTTGAAATTGTGAATGTTGAAAATTGATGACCCAAATTTGCGTTTAAACAAACGCAGAGTAGTTTCTTACTCACATTGTTCTCCTGTGGTACGGGCTGCTACAGACTTCCCAATGGAATTGACGTTCCAATGCTTTCAGTTAATTTTTCTTATTTACATTTCTGTGGTAGTTAATTTCATTGTGTTTACGTTTACCACTAATAATATAGTTTTCTTCCCCTGGGTCACTTACTACTTCTAGCTTATCTGTCATTTTCCTTATCAGCTGATGGGCGCGTAACTTATTAGATCCGCGGCACTCAGTTGCGTCACGTCGTCAGTCAGTGCAGAAAGAAGGTAAGTCGCTGACTTGTCCCCTTTCTGCAATGACTGCGCTGCTTATGGTACTCTGCTTTGCGTTGAGAATGGGCAAATTTGTCCCATTTCTGTATGGAAATGTGTGTATAGGCCTGGAGAAAGCAATGGCATTCTTAACTCATTTTCGCGTTTTTCATGACTTATCCCCTTTCTGCAATGACCGATTCATATATAACTTCATATTCCTGTTTTGGTACGTTCCATTGACTGTTCCATTAAACGTTTGTCATAAACGCAGAAATTAAAGCCTTATTTTTACCGTGTAAGCAAAACATATGTGTATCTTATCTGTCGATTTCCATACAAGATAAGACATGTCGGTGAGATGACCTTGTACTGTGCTTCTATTTATTACGAGCGTATCACGGCCGATCGTATCTCACTCGAGGGTGCGACACTCGACCGAGTTCAAGCGAGCGATTTAACTCCAATGCAGCACTCTGGTAGACATATAATTAATACATACATTTTTCATGATGAAGCGTTGACTTTTTTTTTCAGAGTGAAGAATTTAATAATTTTAAACTCGATTCAACCGTGAATACTTAAGACACGAGTTGTGGGAAATTACATCAAATTCATTTGGCACAAATGACATTATTGTATGCGAGAAATTGTATTTCATCAGAGAAACAACGTTTCTTATAACATAAAGGACTTTCTGCATGAAATAAAAATAAATTGTAGAATGCAACTATAGCATATTTGTTCCTGGCTTGTTGCTGTGTTATAAATTTTAAATCTAATTTAAAATAGTTCTTACAATAGATATTTGCTTCCTAAATTTGAATGTTTTAAAAGTAATGCTATGAATGCTCTAATTAAACCGTGGTGTTCTTAATGAAACCTGGCTCGGCAACAAATACAGGTCTTTTGTGGTGAAGTATGGAGTCTTGAAATCCACTTAATATGAAAGTTATAAACAGCTCTAGGTTTTATTACCTTAACTTAAATAATGTGTTTAAAGAACGTGATAACTGTGCCGTTAGCCTAAAGAATAATAAATTTACTAACTTTTATATCTTAAACTTTTAATTTTGTGGTAGATTGGCTAATAATTTTTCATCAGAGAGTTATAATCGCTAGATGGTTTTATTAAGTATAGAATGTGTTTCATACCTATAGTTCAAGTTGCTGTTGTTTTCATTAGATACTGCAGTGAGGTAGCTCTTATAATTGGCTTATGGTCGTTTGAAAATAGTCTTAAATTCAGACTATGAAGATCAGTTGTAAATGAATACTGCAATACCAAATAATGTATCGTAGATGAACACAATTCAGACACTGTTGTGAAAGTAGTAAGAAAAATTCTTAAAATTCACAGTATGTTTCTCGGTTAAAATATAAGACAGATTTTATTTTCATAATTAATATATTCATACGTTACTGTCGTTCTTTGTTGTTTAGTAGATACAGCGCTTGTCACTGGATACGATCTTAGGATGTTCAAACTCGGCCAAAGGTAACGGGATATTTTCAAAGGCTGTAAATCCTTAGTTCGTCGTTCTTCGGACGACAAGCAAAGGTAAGAGGTGAGTTTTTTTTTAACAGCCTGATTAAGAGTGTTTCAGTTAAAATTTAACGTCCCTTCATTATCCATATCAGAATTAAACTGTCCATATTTTTACTCTCCAAGTGCAATTTTATATTTTTATTCGTCTATTCTTATGTTATTATGAGGTTGATTTGCAATATGAAAGAAAGAAAGAAAGAAAGAAAGAAAGAATATTCCTTTTAAACGCCATTAATGTACGTGAAAACGAAGCTGTGTTGAAAAGAGTGAATGAAGAAAGAATGGTGCTGAAACTGATCAGAAAGAGGAAAAGGAATTGGTTGGGTCACTGAATGAGAAGAAACTGTCTACTGAGGGATGCACTGGAAGCAATGGTGAACGGGAGAAGAGTTCGGGGCAGAAGAAAATATCAGATGATAGACGACATTAAGATATATGGATCATATGAGGAAATATAGAGGAAGACAGAAAATAGGACAGACTGCAGAATGCTAGGTTTGCACTGAAAGTCCTGCCCTTGGGCAGAACAGTATGAACGAATGAATGAATGAATGAACGAATGAATGAATGAATGAATGAATGCACGTGAGAGACATAGAGGTATGGTACAGTTCCATTCTTTCACTAGCTTCCTACTACAATGAGGTGGAGTGGTCAGCACCACGTTCCGACCGAATTTTACCTCTAGTAATTAACTCAATTTAGCAGGAGACTTGAATGGCCCGCAGGACCGTCCTGTAAGTGTAGAAAGGATATGCATTTTAGCACCTCAAAATTCCGATCTTAAACGACATTTCATACAAGTTGAGAGGATGCGAAGGCATTTATTTCCCCTTCTACTTGTTTTGAGTCCGTCAGTGACAGACCAGTAGCTGTTATACCTAAACTGTACACACTAGAAAGTAAAATATTAACTAAAGTACATTAGTGAATATAAAATACATCGACACAGATGTTTGACAATTACATCTTTGAGTATATTTTAGTGTCGTTCTTACAGTATTTTCAAGTAATAATTAATTAAATTAAGGAATGTTCGTTTGTATTATGAAGTCAGGGGGGAGTGCCACAGGATAGATTGACCCATTGTGTTTGCTGTAGAGTAGCAATTAGCAGTGAAGAAAACATTTATCTTCTGCTGTCAGTAGCTTTTTAATAAGCCAGTTGATGTAAATACCAATAAAATGAAATATAAACGCTTAGTATAGATTTTCGAAATATAGATTACCGGTAAACACTTTCAATAATAAAATTTGTCACTATATTGAAAGTGAATTAGTCGAACGTTAGTAAGATGGACAGTAGCATCTTCCCCTTCACTGATGGTAGAGAGTGTGAGTAGAGGGGAAAGCCTATCAACCAAACTGAAATGGGGAATAGGTGTCCAAGTCTAAAATTTTGAAAAAAAAAAAAAAAAAAACGGATAGGAATAATAGAAGTCTGCTTGTTAGGTGGAAGTGCGTTGGGGGAATTCATGTGCTACAATTCGCAATGTAATCGAGAAGAATTAACAGTAACCGTGAAAAATTTATTCGCCCAATTTGGAACCGTACGATAGACAGTCTCTCCGCTAATTCAGCTTCAATTCCTGGCGGTGACTAAAGTATTGATAACTGTCATGAATATCGAAGAATCCAGTGAATATAATATATAAATTCAGAATTACATAAATATGCACCATCAGAATTTAAATTCCGCTTATTAAACTTCTTGATAAATATAGGCCCACGCGAGATTGTTGATGAATGGAAAAAAAAAAAAAAAACAAGTCATATCTATAATCTATTCAAACAGAGCGCTAAGAGAGAGATTAAAAAAAGTATAGAGGTAATAGTTTACTTAATACCTGTTATGAGATCTACCCTAATATATTTTGCAGAAAACTGCCATCATTGGAGATACAGAATGGATTCAGACAGGGACACAATTGTGGGCCTACCGATGCAGATTCCTATTTTGAACGATTAATGGAAAAAATACTTAAGATTAATTTAGAAACTCATATTTTATTTATTTTTCGAAAATGAATTAAAGATATAACTCTTGGAAGATGATAATATTAGAAATTTTTATTAAAAATAACTGGAGTCCTATATAAAAGTAACAAGGTGGCGGTACTTAGAAAAAGCGAATAATACTGAGGAAAGTGGCAAGTCCAACAAAATTAAAGCTGAAAATGGAGTTTCAGACACAACTACGGTGAATGTTACAGTAGATAGATAGATGGATTTATTGAGTAATATTATACATACAGATTTTATATTATCATAATTTTCTCTAAAATCCAATGCACGTGTCTTCTGACCGTACGTGCTTTGTACCTAAAACAAGACCTACTTTGTATGTTTCACTCCCCTCACCTATGATTATATCCAACTACTCTCTAAGGCCCGATTGTATAAACCATTTAATCTTAGATCAGAGGTTAAATTGATCCTTGTTTCAGCTGAACTTGGAATTTTGTGTTGTATAAAGTCTAATCTGAGATTAATTTGTCTCAAACTAAAGTCAACTTTGACTGAAGAAATTTTTCCGATTAAGTTAGATGATCCAAGTTCAGTTATTTCTTTTCTGTTTGAAATATACGAGTGACAGATTGTGCAAATAAAATATCCATTATTATTAATATTAATAGATATGTTAGGTACATTTATATATATTTCTTTCAATTTCTTGCCTTAATACACAAATATTCTTATATTTTATAAGGCTCTATCGTGTTCAGCAGTATCAAATAACATAACCTATAATTATATTATGTTTATAACAACCATTAATTATTAATGGATATGATAGGTACATTCATAAATGTTCAATTAACTGTATTACTAAACGAAAATTGTCGTTTTATAAAGCTTTATTATGTTTAGCAGTATCAAACACCATAACATGATAACAACTTGGAGAACAGTCAACCTTCTTCTTATTGTCCGCCATTATTTACATTGCAAAAAAAAAAAAAACCAGTGTCTCCAATAGAGTGTAATACGGAAAGTCGCGAAAAAGTAG
Organism: Periplaneta americana; assembly: GCF_040183065.1. Classification (NCBI taxonomy): domain Eukaryota; kingdom Metazoa; phylum Arthropoda; class Insecta; order Blattodea; family Blattidae; genus Periplaneta; species Periplaneta americana. Next base: position 127,014,390 of record NC_091118.1, on the reverse strand, counting down.
TTGTAAAGTCGTTAGATTTCTCATTATCGACAAAGGAAGATTAAATTTTGTCACTATGGGGTACTAAAAAGGTTGCTAAATCCCTATTTAAGCAATATAAAAGTTAAAAGAAATTGTTGTTGAAAAAGAGTTAAAAATCGCTAGATTGGCAACACTGAACAAACCTGTATAACATGGTCCGCGCATCACGTATTTCACCTGTTTATGCGATGTTGCCAAATCCTTTTCACGTGAACTTAGATTGCATTTGAACCAAGGTAATTTGATCGCAGAAAAGTTTTATACAATAGAAGAAGTGTCTGAACTCGGTTTACTTTTCGATCTTCGATCAAAGTTGATCTTTAATCAGGGAGTTTTATACAATTGGGCCTAAAAGAACACATATTAAAATGAAAATGGCACAGCAAAACACATTATATAATATATCCTAACCTAAAACAGACATAAAAGTATATAATTGGGTAGATACCATGTTACAGTAATAAATGAACTTGATATAGTACACCAGGTTATATGAAGAGATGAAAGACTTAGTCCGAAAGGAGACTGGAACGGATCAACCAATGGTCCAAATCCAAATCCATGTATAATGATGTGACGATGATGATTAGAGAATTAGGATTTTTCCAGAGTTCTCCAATTTCTATTAACATTACAAATTTAATTTCATTAACACTATTTTACGTCCAACTTTCATCTTATTAATATTATTTTTAACGACGCTTACAATTTGTGACATTTCAACATCTTAATTCATAGAGGACAAGAAATTCATTATACATTTTTGCCTTCTATAAAGTACAGGGCCTTTTTATGTCCGTACATTTACGACACGGAACCTGTAGCTATACTTCACTCAGGAGAAAGTAATCGTAAGGATTTTATTTTCATTTATTATTATAACAACTGCATCCGAGCACGAGCTTTGGTCCATCGGGTACTAGTTTAATACATCATCTTTATAATCGGAAGGAAATAAATTATTATTATTATTATTATTATTATTATTATTATTATTATTATTAATTATTTATTTATTTATTTATTTATTTACAAAATATCGCCCTTGGCCTGGAATCCGTAAACCTTAGATTCAACGGCTATCCTGCTAACCATTAAACGAACGAGGACGATAACAAATAGGCCTGTGGTGTCCAATATTATATGCAAGCTTTGGTGTTACGGAATGAAGGTTTTCAGGCAGAGTATCACTCGTACTTTCCTATTAGACGCTGACGGTATTAGATGAAAACGCCCATTCTGTGACACATCCTAGCTTGCTCGCGTGTTAGGCCGGGAGCATACTGCATCGGACATTCTGTCTCGGACAGAACTGTTTTGTGTCAGACCGTTCGATGTGACTGTGACGCATTGTTATGAGGCTGCAGCATAATTCATCCGACGCAGTATGTAGAAGCTTCATGAGAATGCGTGTAATCACTAGACTTCGAAGTTCAGGTCCCGATGGAGGAGATACAGGTTGACTGACAGCGGAGTGTTGGACGGAGGTGGGGGAACATGCTAAGGCTTGTTTACTTTTTCCGGACTGGTTGAGGTTTCGTACGTGCTAGCACTGAAGCTGGGACAGTTGAGACTACATGATGTCATTGCGATTAAAATTGAAACAAATTTTTAAATATACTGTACATTATTTAATTCCTTCCAAAAAAAAAAAAAAAAACGTACAGTAGAAATAAGTAATTTTATTTGAAATGGGAAATTGCGCCACATTTGCCGAAAAAACACAACCTTAATTACGGACTAAAATGTATAATGGCATGATATTGAAGTACCGGTATCTATGTTTCAAATTTATATTCTATAAATCTAAATTAGAAATAGGAGATATTTTACTTACTTACTTACTTACTTACTTACTTACTTACTTACTTACTTACTTACTTACTGGCTTTTAAGGAACCCGGAGGTTCATTGCCGCCCTCACATAAGCCCGCCATTGGTCCCTATCCTGAGCAAGATTAATCCATTCTCTATCATCATATCCCACCTCCCTCAAATCCATTTTAATATTATCTTCCCATCTACGTCTCGGCCTCCCTAAAGGTCTTTTTCCCTCCGGTCTCCCAACTAACACTGTATATGGATTTCTGGATTCGCCCATACGTGCTACATGCCCTGCCCATCTCAACGTCTGGATTTAATGTTCCTAATTATGTCAGGTGAAGAATACAATGCGTGCAGTTTTGTGTTAGAATATGCAATTTAAATTAGTATTAATATATTATTAAATTATATTTAACATATTGTATATTTTAAATAAGTATATTGTTAGTTTGTGATACCAGTACTTCATTTTACTTCATTTGATTCTTAGTTTACTCTGTTTTGTTATTAAGTTCACCTACAAAACTTTCATTTTGGCTTCTTACTAATATTAAATTCTTACTAAATAGAATACTTCACTTATTTTCATTTCGAGTATAATATTATCTTCGTTTCTTGGTAAAGAATTTTACTCATAGGGGGCTTAGATTTTATCTCAATTATATTTCTTTTATAGCAATCTAATTAGTTTCAGACAAATATATTTCTGTGACCTATGTTGTTTTATAATTACTGTGTTTCTGTTGCTTCTTTTCCTTATTTTGTCATTTGTGTAGGTCTACAGTTACAAATGATGTGTGTTCTGATATCCTAATAATTGAGTATTATTATTATGTTTATTATTGTGTTTATTATTATTATTATTATTATTATTATTATTATTATTATTATTATTATTATTATTATTACAAAGTACTTTTGTAAATAGTATTTCCCTATGTAACTGTTTATAGAGCTAAGAATAATATTATATTTATACAACCTAGAAACGATAATGCGATGTATTTCAACAGAGTGTAATATTTACTTTTGTCCTTCTTGCGAACATTGAATTTTTTCCTTGCTTGGCCTACATTGCTTCATCCAACTAACATGATGTGTATTTTATTAGGTTATTTTACGACGCTATATCAATAACTTAGGTTATTTAGCGTCTGAATAAGATGAAATTGATAATGCCGGTGAAATGAGTCCGGGATCCAACACCGAAAGTTACCCAGCATTTGCTCATATTGGGTTGAGGGAAACCCCCGGAAAAACCTCAACCAGGTAACTTGCCCCGACCGGGAATCGATCCCGGGCCACCAGGTTTCGCGGCTAGACGCTCTAACTGTTACTCCACAGGTGTGGACAGCATGATGTGTATATGAGAGGAGAGACTACTTACCAGCTGCTTTGTAAACACTGTATTATTCTTTGTGTAGTACTTAAGCTCAGAGTAAATGTGCTTCAATGCCCCAACTTCGAACTCTAGTAATCACTACTAATACTAATACTACTAAGGCCTAGTTTCTTCAACCTTTGTTAAAATGCACCTAACATAGCGTTAATTAATTGTAAGTTAAAAGTATGTATTGCTGTTAAAAATATTGCATTTCTTCAACTTTACATTTCACATTTTAACATTCTGTTTGTTAACTCTCTGTTAGGACCAGAGATTCTAGAATTTAACCATAATCTATAACTAAGTATAGGCTCACTTCTGTTTTCTGAACTCTGACAATTGCGATTCTCGCTTGTTTCCGTTGTTTGATTCAGAGAGGATAGAAGTCTTTCTATTCTCTCAGGTTTGATTTCTGCTTCTTTCCTCGTCTGTATCACAATATCATGCAGCGGCATATTGGTATTACTGTTATGAAATGGAAAACACTGGAACAAAAAGAAGTCGTGGGACTAATTTCTCTTCGTTAGAAAGAAGCCTTCTGCTGGAAATTATTTCGCAGTATCAACCAATTATGAGAATAAACAAACAAACGTATCTAAGTTGAAAGCGAAAAGTGAGGCTTGGTAGAAAATAGACTATACCTTTGTATGAACTACTGATCTGTCAGATCACAGAAATCATCCCCTTTGTTTATATATTCTTGGATATCATTTTCTAAATAATCCAGATTTGAAGTTCGGCATCTAACGCACCAGCCATATTGGATACTTCTATGCTAACAGAGAGTTAAATGATTTAACTGCTTGAAATTGGGCAGTTAAATTGACATAGGTTTTAACAGCCTGTTAGTACTAACAGTAGTTGAAGAAATGCTTCAACTGTTAAGTTTACAGTTAAAATGGAATAACACACTGTTATAATTTAACAGTGGTTGAAGAAACCGGGCCTAATACTTTTAAGTTCAAATCCCAGTCGGAGAGATACCTGTTAACTGATAGCGGAGTGTTGGGTGGAGGTGGGGGGAACAGACTAGGGCTTGTTTACTTTAACCATCTATGCTATCTATCAATTGCGCTATCTGTCTAGGTCTGGTTGGAGGTTTCGTACGTATTAGCACTAAAGATGAGACAATGTGATGTCATTACGGTGTCGAAAACGAAATTCAATTGAAACAAATTTTTAAATATACATTATTCAATTTATTCGACACAAAAAATAACTTACAATTAGAAATAGGTGTATAATATTTGCCATGTGGGACCCCCGCATAGGAAGGAGACTTTAGGACAGACCTCGGCGCAGATGGGCAGACTTCTTCAGAGAACAGGCAAGTCAACAATGGTCCAGAGAGGCAAGAGACAGAAGAAAGTGGAAACTACTCGAGAGACATTTGTGCATAGACAGGAAGTTGTAAAAGGCAGTGAGAGAATCATTGTTAAAGAAATTCAAGTTCTTAGACTTAAATATCACGTCTAACGTGAACTAGCTCATCACGTTTGGCAAATAGAGCTTTCCCTTATTTAAGGAGGCCTTTGCCCTTCATGGGACACAATAGGCTATCTTTATCTTTATTTTTATCTTTATCTTATATAATATTTGAAGAGGCAAAATGCATCACAATTGCTGACAAAGAAAAATACAGCCTTAATTAATTAATTTAGTGTTCTGCCCAAGGGCAGGTCCTTCACTGCAAACCCAGCTTTCTCCAATCTTTTCTATTTTCTGTCTTCCTCTTTATCTCCTCATATGATCCATGTCGTCTATCATCTGATATCTTCTTCTACCCCGAACTCTTCTCCCTTTCAGTGAAGAATAATTTGTTAGTAGCACTGAAAGCAGCTCTCGATTATGAAGCACTTATTGTCATGCAGTGGACAGTTATGCTTTGATCGATGATTAAAGCTTTAGTATTTGAAAACTGAACATAATAATAGAAGTATGTGAAACTACTTCCTAGAAGTCATGATTTGTAAACGAATTTCTTTTGATTTACATATCGTTACGTAACAATTATTATTATTAGCAATAACACAACATATATTATAAAGAAACGAATTCCAAAGATATTCAATATTTTAATGGCAACAAAGTTGTTTGGTTTATACGACGCTCATTTCTATAAAATGTAACATAAACGAGCGCCAGAGCGAAGCTGCTTTGAAGAGTGCTGTTATGTATTTTTGTTTTGATGTATTCCAACAAGCGAACATAATTATCAAGAACGCTTGTACTTCAACTTTCTGCAAGAACGCAGAAATAAAGGTAGCTTTCTGCTCGAATATTATGGAACTTATTTCCTCATTGACTAATTCTTTGTGTAAAAGTTTCTGTTTGCTGGCATAATATGACTGGTCTTTTTCTGTTACCGTACCTTTAAAATTGAGAACAATGTAATTTCAGCATTTCGAATTCTTTTTCAGATATTTCTGAGGAAGTATGAAAAGATTGTGATGAAGAGAAAAAATAAAAGTTATGAGGAAATTGGTTCTCATCATCTGAAGTTATTTTGCATTGAGGCGGCCATCGTATTAATAAAATATTTAAAGATTGTAGGAATAGTGATATTATCACAGTCTAATAAATACAGTCACGAAGCTTGAGTTGTTGAGGTTGCTAGGAACAATAGATTGTGCAGCTATTATTTCGCATTGTCTGTAATGAGGCGATAGCAGCGCTCTTAGTGGTTAGCAACTATCTATGGGTGCATATTTATTACATATTGACCTTCGTGACTGTATATACTAAACTGTGGTATTATTTTGTTAACGATGATTTCAACTGGACAAGTTATTCAGAATTGAAATTCAAAGCGAGTGAGAAATAGCAAATAAATTTTGCCTGGACCCTAACAGAAACAAAATTGTTTACTTACTGTACGTCTATTACATGTTTTTTAGCCAATTGTTAGAAGACAAGTTTGAACCTCATAAGTGACACTAGTAAGTCATCACTCATGAGGCAATTAAGCGAGGAGGTAATGAGATAGCATGTCCATATCCTTTTCCCTTCCATTGTATACATCGGTGGCTAGTAACATATTACACTCATCAGACTTAACATATGATCCACTATTTTACTTCTCTTCCAGAGGCTAAGCTAACGATTGTATCGCTATCTTAAAATTCCCACTCTCGATGGATTTTGAACTTACGAATCTCGGATGTAGAGGCTGGCATCATAACCACTAGACCACCAAGTATGACAGAATTTTTTAGTTATAAAAGATTAATATTTTCTACAATGTAGAGCAGTGGTTGTCATTTTCTTGATTCGCGATTCAACTCCTTAGCACACAGGCAGGTTAGAGGAGTAAGGCATGCTCTCCCTCCCTCCCCTTAGCCATCACTTGTTCAAAGTTATGCAATTTTCAAGTATACACGACAGGATCAGTTGTAAAATCAAAAACAATTTCGCGTATGACAGACGAACATCTCGTTGCTCAATTGAAATTCGTAGCTTATCTCCCAATATTAATGATTTAATTGACATCCATTTAAATGTTTAAATTGTTTTAAAAACAGAAAAAATGAAATAAAATAATTGAAAAATGAAAAGGAAATAAACAAATAGGTATATGTGTTGACATAAACTTGTTTGAATTTTTCCTTCATTTGGGTATGTATGTATGTATGTATGTATGTATGTATGTATGTATGTATGTATGTATGTATGTATGTATGTATGTATGTATGTATGTATGTATGTATGTATGTATGTATGTATGTATGTATGTATGTATGTATGTATGTATGTATATCCTTTCACTCCTTATGTGGAGCATAGGGCCTCGGTGAGAATCTTCCAACGGACACGATTTGCTTCATTTAGGTAAGTTCACTGCCTGTCTCTGTGCACACAGAACTTGCAATAGTGAAGGTGTTCCGAGACGTCTCCTCTGATACCTCTCTCCTTCCATATTCCCCGTTATTGTCTTTTGCGGGATGTATTTCATATGACGTCATCTTTGCCGACCACTAGTGTAGCGTGATTTGCCTGCTTCTAACAAGCCTTTTCCTGGGATTATGTTGAAAAAATTTTCTATAACGCAGGCCTCATTACCAATAATTACTTCTTGGTAACAATGTGATTCTTATGAAAGAAGTTATTGTGGTAACCAAGGAACAAAGAATTGCAAAATGCCATAACATAATTGTATTTGCAAAAGTAGTGTTTCATTAATTTGGTAATATATATTCTAAAGCACGATGTAACAGTTTATTTGACGTTTTATTTGCACATTTAAAACGTTGCAAGTAAGAAGGACCTGTGGGCCATAAAACTGAGCGAATTTTGGAACTGAACACTGAGTTGGAAGCATTCAGTTCTAAGAATCGGCCAGTTTTCCGGTCCACACGCTCCTTCCAATATGCAACGTTTTGCATGTGCAAGTAAATCGTCAAGTAAGCTGTTGCGTCTGGACCGAGCTTAATATAGAAAGTTGGAAGATTTTCTCTTGCAGTTGCAAAATCACTTTTGTATTCTTATCTGAAAAAAATATATTGCTATTTTATTTTAACACCTCACGAATAGCATTTCTGTATTATGTACATCATGTTAATGGCGGGTGAAGTACGGTTAATGCGGAATTAATTAGGAGAGGTAGAAAGTGACAGAGAACAAGTTGATGATAATGTTGGAAACAGAAATTGCGGCACTGATACAGAACAGAGTGATTCAGAAGATAATGCGTCTCCTTTACTATGCGAAAGTTATGTTAGAAAAAATGAATGGTGTTTAGATAAAAGGGCTTAACCCTCATTTTTAATGCGAATTTTTTGCTGTAATTAGTGTAATTAGTTAAATTTTAATTGAAAAAAATGTGAAGATTTTTTGTTTTTTGACAGTTATGTTTACATTCCTTCATATAAAGTAACTAATAACAATGTATTAAAATTTAATTTTTGTTGTTTATGACAAAAATTTCTTTCGTTGGATAAACCCTTTTACCTAAACACCGTCGACATAGTAACACATCTACCAGGTGTCAAAGAAACGGCTAAACACGCCACTATTGTTTCTGAAGCATGGGCTCTATTATTTACCTACGATATGTTGAGGAAAATTGTGGAGTACACAAACATATTTATTGAATCTATCAAATCTAACAACGACAGAGATCGAGATGCAAATACCGCAGATATTGATGAAATGAAAGCTCAAATTGAACTTCTTTATCTCACCGTTGTACTGAAGTCCTCACATCCGAACACTAACGATCTAGGAATGTTTTGAGGAGGTTCCCTTTATTTCTCATTCTGTCAATTTGTTTTTGCAAACATGGAACTGAGATTCATATTTTTCTATATTATTTATGTTTAGTGTGTTTTTATGCCACTTTTCTTGTGGGTTGATTGATATTATTATAATGGCTTTCAATTGAGTATTGCTTATGTTATTTATGTTTTGTTATCACAAGACAACCCAACGGTTTTCCATCTAGTTTTATAGTATTCATCAACACATCCATGAATGGATGCGGGTACCAGTATTGCGTTTCACTGTACATTCTTGGTAAATTATAGTAAATTATTAAAATATCTGTAAAACGTACAATGGAAATCATTATTCGCCATTGGCATTAATGTACGACAGTGTAAATGAAATAATTCTGTGTTGTAGTGAGGATACATTGTCACTTAGATATAGGTACGTCAACCAGTTTCAGGAATGAAACTACAGTTGTGTTGGCTTGAATATTTTATTTTTATTTCTATTTAGCTGGAGAGTATGAGGTCTGTTATAAGAGAACTAATGAAGGGCATATTTTTGTCTTCATATGAAGCGACGTTCGAAAATTAAATCCAGGTGACAACGAATTGTTGACTATGGTTCATTCAAAGAGTGTCGTACGTGTTTTGTTGTCACTTTGATGCTGTAGAACTCGCGATTACAAATCAAGCTAGTGGTAGAACAGATCTGTAGCTGATTTCGATGCCGAGATATTACCTGGGAGCCTATATTCGTTGCGAGGAAAGATATATTCTACGTCAAAAATAAAAATCTTCCCATGTACGAGAGTTGTGTACATTGTTCACATTTTTCCGAATAAATTACCCCTCATCCCGACAACTTCCGAAAATCAGCGTACAAACTCAATGCGAGGAAAGATGATCAAGTGGGCCTATGGCCTGCACTCTACTGAGACGGAAAGGTTGAAGTAGCTATTCATTAGAGATGAACAAAACTAATTGTCGCTCTCGTTCTCTGCGTTCGTTGAATTTATTTTTCGAGTCTCGTCTCGTCATTCTCGTGCGCTTCGAATCTCGCTCATCATGCTCGAAATAGCATTTAGTCGTCGTGGAAAGATTTCGTAATTTTGAATAACATAGCCTACATCATTGAAATAAATAACATTATGCATGCTTAAATGAGACAAAAAGACAAAAAAGAACCGTATCTTAGTTATCAAAATGTTCTGGTTCTATTATATGATAGGCTATTACCCATGGTTATATAAATAGAAAAAAAATCTCAAATAAATTTGCATTTCTAAGAAACATAAAACTTAACGTCAATATCTTTTTATTTGAGATTGCACACTTCATCTCAAACGTATGAAAAGAAAATTCCTAGCCTATTAATGAGGGTCCAGTAATTAAATAAAGACTGGGGAACGGATTATTATACACTGACAGGTATAGATGATGTTTCAAATAGGATACTTGATTGTTTATACATATATAACAGTTGTCAAAGTAGATGAATATTCAGTCACGTATAAACAACTGTGGCGATTCAAGGCTGCTTGACGTTTGGGACTTCGGGAGTGATGAATGTCGGCGTCTCGGAACACTCAGAAGCAGTTTTTACGTCAAGGAAGTGATGTATACAACATTGTCGTGCGGGTTTTCGGCTTTGCGGGCGCTGTTAGTCTTGCTTTCTCGATCTTTGTTCATCTTTACTGTTCATGCATCGTGCTCCATACGTGGCGTTGATGAAATCGAATTTGGAAGCGAATGCGCATGTAACTATCGTCGGATTATCCTCAAAGCGTAATAACAGTTCCTTCTCGAATTAAATTCTACCCATAGTTTGTATTCGTCCTGAATTAGACCGGGGTATCGTCAGTGAGCCGATTTCCCTGTCGACGATAGTTTGGACCAAATGTACTGTAATCGGGAGATTATACAGAGTGGATGGTAACCTCTGCACCAAAATGAAACCGGTAATAGATCATGAGGACAGATTTGAAAAATCTAAATAAGTTTTTTCTCTAACATTCAACGTTTTAAAGAAAATCATTACTATTAAGCATTTAGCAACATCACTGCAATAACTCTACCAAGCACGGCCTGCACTCCTTACTTTCCCCTTCACTTCTGCTGTACTCAGTCGGTGACGCGCGAGAGTGCGCTATAAGATTTATGTTAAGGATTTTCGCAATTATTCAATTTAAATTCATGGCCAAACGGTTTGATATGCAAAAAAAGATTCAAAACATTATTTTTACCTATCTGCTTTATAGCAATGAACCATTTTTCTCTGGTCATTACCGCAATAGAGCGCTGCAACATTGGACAAATACTATTATTTTTCTTCTTAACGCTGCTTCATCGAAGAAAAAAATGTAATGAAAGTTTTGTTGCATTTAACATGTAGAAGCACCTCTTAAATTTTGGTACATCGATCCCCTTCCATTCTGTATATCGAGAAAACGTTCGTAATACAGCCTCTTCTATCTTCCATCATTGCTTTCAGGAGCACTGTAAACAAAGTGCATATCCGTAAGTTTCCTGTTTGTGTAGGGCTACACGGTGATACTACAATGGTGAGCTACTAGAGCTACTTTACCGTGTGGTGCTAGAGAATGATGTCAGACGTACTTCAGATGTCAGACGTGCTTCAACGCAAATAGCTAATTAGCTGCAAGCAGACTTTTAGTGTAATGAGTTGTTTACAAAGATATTTCTTATGGTCTCTTCTATTAGCTCTAGCATTCTGGGCAACGTATTTCTTGTTATTTTGTAGGCTGTATTTAATCTCTATGAATAAAAATGTCTGCGTTTGATGCAATATCCCGAAAGTGTTATTAGATGAGTATTCCAGATGAGTGTAGAGATAGTTCTTCACCATCAATCAAATATTATTCACGACGTCAATCTGTTTGTTTTTTCCACTGTACTCTACTTGATTGTTGGATTCAGTCCATGAAATTATTAAAATAACGGTTTCAATATTCAAGCAACATTGAGTCTGGTTAGTAGTGGGGGACTTACATTTGCAGTACCTCAACTGAGCTATTTACGTCCAGGCCTGACCTAGCGCGATTAAAATAAGTCTATGATTCTCATTAAAAACAAATTTTGTAATTTCTAAACTTAATTAATTCAGCTCACTTTACTTATGAAAACATTTTAACTCTTTGTAAATACAGTGGAAGCTCTTAAGTTCGACATCCTATAGTTCGACTGCTTACGTAGGAGAATTAGACACGTCCCTATATGGGCACTAAGAAATGGATTTGCTATTTGAATAGAATTGGTTCTGTGTCTTGTAGTGATACTTTTGTTAAAGGAAAACAGAATATTTTATTGTACTGTATTCGTTGATGGATAACCAATAAGAATTTGTATTCATTTCACCTGCCACACCCACTAGCCTTATTGGATTGAACTTTCAACTCCGTTTTGTCGAACTTAGGAGAGTCCACTGTACCTACATTTCCTCTGATAGGTCGTATAGGCCATCCGTTATCTCGTGAAACCTACCTACGCGCCAGAGGAAGAAGAAAGTGGACTTAAAAACTTCCCTCCCTCGCTACGCTTTTACTAGCTCACATACCCCCACCACAAGGTTCTTACTATAAGCTACGACGCACTCATGCATTTGGTTTCAGGAGAAATCGAATGATCTATACTTGAGTCTTCAATTCCCTGAATCAGTGGCACTCTGAGAAAAATGTTTGATAATTCCTGGTATATGCGGTGTAGTAAACGACAGATACAAAATAATCCCGGTAAAATGTTTATAAAGCAACGTACCTTTCGTTGATGCTTAATACGAGTGAAACATGAGTCATGGGAGAAGAAGATACGTGATGTCTGCAAACAGAGGGGATATAATTTTTAAAAAGTACCATAATGCAGCGTACAAAATATTAAAAGAATGATGATATTAAAATTAATAATTCTTCTACAGTACATTTAATATCAAATTGATGTAGTAAGTATTTCCGAGAATGCATTTTCACAGAATAGTTATATCTACATTTTGGCAGCTAGAAGAATTTACGAAAACATCAAAGAAGCGATGGAGAAATTAATCAGAATTATAACATGTTTAAGAGGCCATCGGCGTACTTTTGGGTTAAGAGAAGGTACTCGTGAACTAAGGTGGCGCTCGGGCTTGGATTCAAATTGCCTTGGGCCCATTGTCTTGTTATTTTCGCCGAGATTTCCCCCAACTATAAGGCGAATTTTAGGTAAGCACGGCGAAACTTCGGACGTATCTGCCAAGTATTATTTCACTGTCAACAATTCTACTGATGCTGTAGGCTTATAAAATGGCTGTTAAGGGGGATATACAGGTTAGAGTACTAAAAAATTAGGGAAATTTGATATTTTTTATCGGCAACTAATGGCAAACACTTTACAATTTGACATGATCAGTATTCACTGCTACTGCAATAATAGACTATTTTCATATTTACTAACAGTTTCACCATTATGAGTAATAGCCAGAACAAAAAAATGACCGTTTTTGTGCACAGATGTGCCGTTTTAATGATAATGTCCACAAATAAGAATATTTCTGAGCTATTCTTTTTTCTATTATTCCTGAATGTCAAATGAACAATACCAACTACAATCCTTGAAACGTTTGCAATATATATATTAATTTCTTATGGGAACTTAAATTTTTAATAATTATAGGTAAAGAAACTATAAATGTTATAGCAATAATTGTAGTTCATCTTGTTCATAAGTATGAAAGACAGTTGCATGCTAAATTTTACTTCGATATCTTAAAAACATACTGAGTTGTCACAAAAACGGTTTTGAAAGGTACAAAATTATGGGACATGAGCATTAAATATACTTTGTATGTCTAAAGAGGTAAACAAGCTCACGCTCGCACGTTTATGGTCATAGCCTATCTGCCAAATTATTAAGTTATATAAAAAATTATGGTTTTTATTTAACAACACTCGCAACTGCAGAGGTTATATCAGCGTCGCCGGTGTGCCGGAATTTTGTCCCGCAGGAGTTCTTTTACATGCCAGTAAATCTACTGACATGAGCCTCTCGCATTTAACCTCTTCCCTTACTATATATTTTACCAGTTTTGTGAAGAAAAGTGTCATAGCCTATATTTTTATTTTCTTAAAGACGTCATTTAATATTGCAGAATCACTGTACATCACTAATTTTCTTACATACCTAAAAAATCACTATGAAATAGACATACATTAAAACCTGAATTATTATCCCGAGTTGTCTCGTGCACCTTGATTCCAGCTGTGATAGTTGTCCCACTTTGATTTTCTCCTGAACTCTTTACTAATTTTTTTTATGGATTAATTTATGAGGTACAATACCAGTGTTGTTATCAAGGCGTTAAATGTTGCTTGTCGTGTGATAGACTCGAAAGCAGGGTATTCCGCACAGTGGCACATTGCATTCCGGACAGTAGTATCTGCTCTCCTATATGAAAGGCTTTTGGGAAGAATGGTGTAGCAGTCATTGAATGTTTGTACCAGTAGATCTGTTCTGCAGGCTTGTGAATAATGTTCTGCAGTATCACTATGCCCAAAAGTACACGTATTTCAGAGTCTGTAGTAGGCCGCCACGAATTATTTTCAGCATTCTGTGAACACTTATTAGCATGCCGAATCATCTCCTCGAATATAATGTTGATGAGGTCATTATTAAAGAATAATTTTAAAAATTGAGAATTATCGTTATCAGAAACAATGTTAAAATTTCAGGGAATGGGGACCTAGGAGGTGCAGAAGAAATGGTGCCAGATGTCTTCTATTCAAACCACTGTCGAAAAGACGTGACATCAACTGTTTGTTGGTCTATAACTTCGTCTTCTGATACCGATGTTTCATTTCCTAATCTTCTACAGGAATATATTCCTGATCAAAAGTTTCGGAATCACTAACTTGATCAATCTTTACATAAAACAGCATAAAAAACACTAAACACAAACAGAAACCGCCAAAACTAACTAGCATCTACTCACTACTGTGTGTGAATGCTATATGAGCATAGAATTCCACTCGCAAGGAAAAGTACAAAAAACACGACCAGATATAGCAATGTCACTAACTTCTCTAGCCATCTAGTGAAGAAAAGGTTAATGAAAGAATGGAAACGTATAGATTCGGGATATAATCCTTAGCGGCGAAAATGGGACTCAAACGAGTTAACTCGGGTTAATAAATTTTGACACACGTTAGCAACCCGAGTTAACTCGGGTTAATCAGGGAAGTGGTTAAACACACTTAAATGCCATCGACCTGGGCCGGGATCGAATCCGCAACCTCGAGCACAGAAGGCCAGCGCTATACTAACTACGTTACCGAGGCCGAATATTGTATGTGTATATATATATATATATATATATATATATATATATGTATATATATATATATTTATATATGTATATGTATATATAGGCCTATATATTGTAAAAATTCCTTCACTGACATAAAGAAAAATGTACAATCTTTATATTAAAAAATTAATCGAAAAATGACTTTTTTGAACCTCAAAATTGTATATCACCCCTTAAATAGCCGATTAGAAACATGTTCCATACAAACTGAACGCTAATGCTGTGAGTATTACTTGTTCAGTTGATATAAGAATATCTATTTTCCACATAATTTAAAAACTAAAGTGACGACATTTTTCATGTTGGGAGTGTGATTAATTCAGCTCAGGGAACTAAGCTCCCGAAACTTGGACATTACTGTTCGCGGCTATGAAATTGTAAAACGGGCGATATTTGAGATGTAGAAAGGCGTTAACACAGGTGTGATGATCGCAGATAGACGTAGGCCTATATAAATTTCGCCCACGTAGAGGAAGCTTGCCTGGTTCCACAACGCTGACCACCTTCATCAACAGAGACCCAGCAGACGCTGATTTGTTAATGAAGACAAACACGCGATGCAAGACAAGCAGGTACTGCGTGGAATTCCTTTGATAAGATAATTGGAAGCTCACCGCCGATCTGCTCCGGGCTGATCAGTCGCATGGCAAATTCATTGGTATGGCAATGGAATTCCTTGCATATGCATATTTCCCGTATTGGGACATTTTGATCCACGGTCTATTGTGATAATAGGATTACTGGTGTAGAGATGTCTTAAAGAGGATCAAGTCATTTACATGTCTTTTTCTGAAAATTTGTTTCATAATTAGTTTCTAAATGGTGATGTTTTTTAGTTTCTCGATACTCTGAAAGCTGTAGAATTTTCAATTACGTTTCAAATATCAAATCAAGAAAACATACCCATTTTTGTCGGTTTTCATCTGATTATTTGCAGTTCCTCATTTCAAAATTAGCCACCGGCGTAGCTCAGTCGTCTAAGGCGATTGCCTGCCGACCCGAACTTGCCCATATGTACGGATTTGATCCCTGCTTGGGCTAATTAGGTGGTAGGATTTATTCCAAGGTTTTCACTACCGCAAGGCGAATGTCGAATAATCTATCCCACTATCACCAATCCCATCGACGCTAAATAACCGAGTAGTTGATACAGCGTCGTTAAATAATCAAATAAAAATATCATAATATATTTCTCAGTCGATGTCTTCTATTTTCCTTGCATAATGTTTTGTAAAAATGAAACTTTCTATTGCTCTCTCTCTCTCTCTCTCTCTCTCTCTCTCTCTCTCTCTCTGTAGACATGTGCCGAATGAACATAAGGAGGAGTGGACTTCCGAAACGAATTTCTTGTACACATTTTCTTGTTAATAAAATTGCAAAAAAATGCTACATGGAAAATAAATTAATGTCGAGATCAAATTCATACGTCTATTACTGCAGACATTATTGAATTTAACGTGTAAATCATAAGTATAATATGGACACTTAAATAAAATATATAGGGTGTTTCAACAAAAGCGTGGAACATTAAACAGGACATCATAGGGGATGCTCTACTGAACATTTTGAGATAGGGAATTTGTGATCTGCGAAGACAGCTTCAAAAGGTATCCGATTAAACATATGGGGGAGAACTTGAAGCCTGGGCAATCCAAGAAGTAGCTTTTGATCACTTATCGTTCACAAGGTTGCTCTGTCTTACCGTATTTACATTGTGGTTCCATGACACAACATGTCATACCATTTGAAGTACGATGGCGCAGTACCAGTACATCTAGATCAGCCCTGCACAAACAGCGCTCAACGAGCGCACGTGCTCCTTCGGAGCGGGAGAGCGGTGTTTACCGCTCGCCGAAACGGAGAGGAAGATACGTCAGAATGACATAGACTTGCTATAGGTAGAGGAGAGGGAAACTACCGCTCAGCTATCTAGTGGAGTGCAGTGTGTAGGCCTATTCTCAGTAACTGTTTCAAGTTGCTTACCTACTGCTACAGTACAGTATGTAGGAATCTAAAAGACGGAACATAACATTTAACATTCAACGATTTACAGCTCGAACTTATTGATCTTCAATGTGACCTAAGGGCTAAAGATCGTTTGAATTATACTACTAGCCTGGTTGAACTTTACAAGACTAAACATTAGCAATAATATCCACAACACAGGCTGGCTGTGAAAATGTTTGCTATGTTTGGCTCAACATTTATATTTGTGAGCAACTGTTTTCTATAATCAACTTTAATAAAGGCAGACATCGAACATCTGTAACAGATGTTTCATTACGATCAGTAGGCTACTGTTCCTTTCAGCTGCCAATAGCATAAAACCTCGTTTTGATGTACTGATAAATAAAAATATAACAAAATGATATGTACATTTAAGTAGCTATAGACTTTCTGTTACTTCTGTAAAATAAATATTTCTTTATTGTTTAATAATAGTTTTGCAAACACTGAACGGGAATTCATTTTATAAGCACTCGTAATAGTACTTCCTTTTGTGTATATTTTGTACGAGATAACCCCTTCTTCCAGTCCACCCTTATACAGAGCGAAGCTAATATCTGCATTCCGTTCATGAGCTGTGAGCCGGCTCGGAGAGCGCAAACCTTGTGCAGGCCTGATCTAGATGCTTCATTTTATGGTTGCTCAATTGAAAGGGGAGGCCATATTCTATGGCCTGCGAGGTCATCCAACATGAATCTACTCGATTGTTCCGTATGGAGATATGTAAAATCATATATATATATATATATATATATATATATATATATATATATATATATATGTCGTTTACTCCGATTTTAATGTAAGTTTAAAAAGTATAAAATATTGAAAATGTAGATATTAGTGAAGTATATAAACTATAATTGAAAGTAAAATACTTTAAATAAAATCTGTTTTTCATTTTTTAATAGTGAAAGTTTTGTTATTTTAATGCAGATATCCCAGTTTTAAGGACAAACATGCTTTCATATGTGGCGCATTTTAGTGCATATAATTCCGGTCTCTAGTGATCAATGTTTCTAATTTGCTGTATAAGAGCTGTATACTGACGTCTTCCAATGCTCAAGATACACCGCGATATATTATGTATTTTGTTTCCTTTTTATACAGGCGATTTTAGTCCAAAAATACTGGACTGGGTGGTATTAGTTTGTGAATAATATGTAATGTTAGGCAGTCCATAGACATTTTGAGGTAGCTACTGATAATTTAATATTTTCTAAATTTCTTAGTTATTTTGTGGTATAATTTCAGTTTAATGTCTACTGAACGAAGTTTCCATGTAATGAAATTATATCTGCCGTGGTTTTTACATGAACTTGTACTAAGTAATGAAGAGATTTTGGCGGCCTTGGTTACGTTCTGAGACAATATCTAGAAGAGACGAAAGACGGTTCTCTTTTTGTAAATACCAGACAGCTCTGTCAGCCAGCATCCAGCGACACACTGAAACTTTTAGTTTTTTTTTTACTGAGCCTTTAATTAGCAGAGAAGGAGACTCACAACTGCAGCTCCGGGAATTCTATTTAGAAAACCTCTTCCAGAGACGCCAGCCAATAGTCTACTCCATTCTGACCCCGACATCAAAGAATAAAGAAACCCCAAGATCAATCCAACCAACCCTCTTTTTCTCAACACTGAAAGAAATCTCATTGCATTTGACCATAAATTCCTGTCCTAACCATACTTGTCTCTGTCCACAAATGCCTTATGTGACTATTCCTGCGATTGGGCAATTAAAACGTCTTTTTTGTCTCGCTTTCTTCTTCTCTGAATCATTTTCCTTAGCTATAAAAGGGAACATTTTTTTTTCCTTATTGTAATAAATATGCAATGCGAGATACTGCTGATTGGCTTGTAAAATATATTTTTTCTTCTTAAATTAATGGTTTGATTACAAGCTACTTTCATCTTCAAGAAACGTCTGGTCATCTTCTTTTTCATTTCATTTCATTTCATTTCATTTGTTGTGAATGCAACATTAAAGCAGGATTTCGAATGATTTATATTTTATATATAAAATAGAAATAACTTGAATGTTCTGTGGTGCCTATTAGTTTATATTATCCACACACAGGACGGAAGACAGTTACAAAAAAAGTCTACATAACAAGTAATTGCCGATAGGATACTAGTATTGTAAAAATGTACATCCTTTGACACGGAAAATGATCAGTGTTCAGAGGCTACGTTCAGGTTGGAATAGCTCGGGAATCATAGTATGCGCTGTGTTTACATGCGTGAGTTTTTTCGAAGCCCAGTTTTTGTAACGGGAAGAAAGAGCGCCATTACAGGGAATATGTAGTTTCTTCACATACAGATAAGCCGTTACTATGACTTGATTTCATCCGTGACTTCGATGCTTAATAATTTCCTGCGTGAATCTCGCGTGAACCCGAACGGCACTTAGATAAATTCACGCTGAGGGAGAGCGACCACTTACCGTGTAAAATGGTATACAAAAAACACGATTATTTTCTTGATGATGCAGACCTCTAATCTTTGTAAAAATATACACAGTAATGTACAGTATTTTGCACGACAATAGTCTTCTTCTTCTTTTTCTTCTTCTTCTCCTTCTCCTTCCTCCTTTCCGGGATTAGGTCACCAATAACCTGTTCTGGTCTCAAGCTCATCTTTTCCTCGGTCGTCCTCAGTCCCTTCTACTATTTGGCTTGTATGTAGTAATTATTTTGGGTAGTCTTTGTGCTTGAGACTGCTGAATAATAAAATTTTTACTTGGGTGGGTTACGAGACCAACCGCAAAACCCCCAACCTGGAGGACCAGAGTTTGATTTCGGAGTTTTCTTTCTCCTAGACATATAGCCTCACAGGGCTATAGAGTTCTGTCTACCCTGAGCATCTGGTTTTATGGCGCCAGAAATTCGCCAGTCATCCTCCATCTTCAGTAAAGAAAGAAACAGTCCAACCGCAAGAAGGTAGATGGTAGGGTTCGGTAGAGAGAGGCTTTTTTACGCTAGCTATATGGAGCATTTTATAAACTCTGAGAGCTCATCCTCAGACCCACTCCAGCTATTCCCTACCCTTTACGATACGACAATAGGCAAAAGTGATATTTTTAAATGCGAAATAAGCCGAAATTATGTTTTTATATGAGAAGAACACCGAAATTACGCAAATTACTAGTATACCGAAATTTAAGATTTTTATTCGCTATAAAATAGGATTCCTAGTAATCACTCACTTTATATTACCGAAATTCTTATCCATTAGTCTTCCGGATATCTGATGTTGACGGTTTCAAGGGCCAGTTGTTTTAAACTTTCTTTACTGTGTTGATTTTTGGTAATCTTTTTTGCTTCTATCTCCCAGTTGGTTATTATCGATCTGCCTATGATGGAGAAATTGAAGCTATACATGTTGCCTGAAATCAACTTTTATTCCATAGGGATAAATTCACAAACACCGTCATCCTTTCGGACTCAAAAGCAGCCATTTTGTCCATAAATAAAACTGACCACCCCTACACAAACAAATTAATAATTGTCAAAAAAAATACTAGCAACTTTAAAAGAACATGGCAAAACAGTTGTGCTACAATGGATCCCAGGACATTATAATCTACATGTGAATGAATAGGCTGACACATTAGCTAAGAAGGGTGCCAATCTCAAAATAAGCCCACGGAAACCTTTGTCATTTAGCTCAGTAAGACAATATATCAAGCAACTACAAAAAAAAAATAATCACCAACAAGAATTGGACATAAACATTTCGCAACAACGTAGGAAATTTTGAAGGATATACCTCCCGAACCCAGAAGACTGGCAGTTGCAAGCTTTCGCCTTAAAAATGAACATGACATCCTAGGTAAACGCCTCAATCGTCTTGGCATCCTACCATTAGCATCCTGCATTTTGTGCCATCAACAGGAAGACATGGATGGACAACATCTTGCAAAATGTCCTACTCTGAAATCCTTCAAGGAAGTGGACCGCTACTGGGAAGCCAGAGCCCGAATGTTTTTAATTATTTAATCCGTAGTTTTGTTCACCACTTTCTTGTTTTTCGCTCAGTCAATGATAGTAAATATCATGTACTAGCCATTAGACAAATAAATAAATATTACCGAAATTACGTCGAAATTGTAACCCTATAATAACTATTCCTTGCACATTTTCATAACAAAACAAAATACATTTCATTTTTAAAGTCTTCATAAAAATGTGAAGCGGCAGCAAGGAGGAATCCAGTGCAGTGCATTTATGCTACATTTATCTTTGCTGGTCAACTCCCTGTTTGGACTGTAGCAGAGCAGCGCATGATTAACGAGATTTTTATGAAGCGTGGAAGAATTTACTTACAGCGAAGAAAATGCTGCCTCTATATTATACAGAACACTGATTTAAGACTGTGGATGAAAGCAGCTGAAATATGAGGGGACCGGGATGCTCGCTGTTCTTATATTACTGCGTTTCAGCCAGTTATGAGCTTTTATTAAGACGGACTGCGTTCTTGAAATTTTTATTACGAGCACGGGATTTCGGTGTCTGTCAAGGATTATGCTGTTTTAATTGTGAAGAATACGTATTGAAATATGACAGATGAAGAAGAGGCATAACAGTTCTGTTAACTATATTAGAATCTCTCCTGAAAGATAAGAAATAATATCGTAAAGTCACAAATGAATGTAGATTGTGTCAAAATTAACTCTAAAACTGGAAGTGAAAAACAGAAATTTTACACTGTATAGCTTACAAAATTTAAGGATTTTACGTACATGTTCCATCCACAGATCCATCGCACTCAAAACGAGGAATAGCTTCTTTTACTGTTGGGTCCAGCATAATTATCTAACCTAATAACCAGACAAAAATAACTCCAATTTATATGTTATATTATACTGAGATACTACATACGACCGAATTTACTGGAACAACTAATGAAAATTGAAAGTAATAAAATAGTTATGACAATTAGCACCATTCTTCTTGTTACACATATGACATATGCGTAGATGTTTATTAATGTCGTAATTATTACCAATAGATACATGTGGGTAATAGTTAGTTCGTCAAACAAAAATCCATTATTAACGATTTTTCCATCTCTTTTCAACCTCATACGGTTTTGTTGTCCTTTACATCTTTGTGTGTGTATGTGTTAATTTTTTAGTTTGTCCACACCTGTGCAGTAACGGTCAGCACGTCTGGCTGCGAAACCAGGTGGCCCGGGTTCCAATCCCGGTCGGGGCAAGTTACCTGGTTGAGGTTTCTCCGGGGTTTTCCTTCAACCCAATACGAGCAAATGCTGGGTAACTTTCGGTGCTGGACCCGGACTCATTTCACCGGCATTATCACCTTCATATCAGTCAGACGCTAAATAACCTAGATGTTGATAAAGCTTCGTAAAATAACCTAATAAAATAAAATAAAATAAAATAAATTTTAGGTTGTTATTTAACGACGCTGTTTCAACTACTAGATTATTTAGCGTCGATAGGAGTGGTGATAGCGAAATGGTATTTGGAGATATGAGACAGAGAATTCTTCACAGATTACCTTACATTCGTCTTACGGTTAGCGAAAATCTCGGAAAAAACTAACTAATTAATCAGCCCAAGCGAGAATCGAACCCACTCTCGTGCGCAACTCAGGACTGACAGGGAAGCGCCTCTGCCGACTGAGCTACGCCGGTGGCTTTAATAGCTTGTTCAATTATATTCCATCTTCTATAATTTACACCGTTCGGGGGATTTTATCAGGTGATTATCATTATCATTATAACTGACGTCACAACCTAGACATTAAAGAATTTTGAAACTGTTCTATGGGCATTATATTGAGCAATTTTCAATATTATTTGGTTTCTTTACCACTGAAGGTAATTTTTTTTCCTCATAAATGTTCAGATTATATTTTGCTGTAGCTTTATAGGCCATAGCTTAGATATTGCTCTCTGTTTAGATAGAATATAATTATATTTCCGAAAGGAGAGAGTCCTCGAAATGCGAGTAATTGCTCGTCAATTGTGAGATTATTCACTGGGGTGTATGCGCGCCGTCAAGTTTGTACAAATATCTCACATATATTTGTCAATCTTTTTCGTTCAGGGCTGTTAGAAGAGTTGTCAAAAACGCAAATAATGCAGAAGAAATCTAAACTTGCTGAAAGACATAATGAAGCATATAGCTTCAAGTCTTGTGCGTCTTGTGTTTCACAATTCTTATAAATTAAACATTCCGAACTTCAAAATACCCCCAATACACAGTATATCAAGAACGGCCATGACATTTGAAAGTTAGGCATCCCTGTCACGTTCAAATATTACTTTAATAACGTATATATATTTTTTATTGGGTTATTTTACGACGCTGTGTCAACATCTAGGTTATTTAGCGTCTGAATGATATGAAGGTGATAATGCCGGTGAAATGAGTCCGGGGTCCAGCACCGAAAGTTACCCAGCATTTGCTCGTATTGGGTTGAGGGAAAACCCCGGAAAAACCTAAACCAGGTAACTTGCCCCGACCGGGATTCGAACCCGGGCCAGCTGGTTTCGCAGCCAGACGCGCTGACCGTTACTCCACAGGTGTGGACCTATATATATATATATATATATAAGTTTGTTTTTCTCATTGTAATGTTGACAAATAATTCATAAATTGACTCAATCAGTGTGTGTCTTGCATCTCCAGACTATCTCGTACCACACGCAAATAAAGCACAATTTTTTGAGACTCCTCCCACCTTACCCTTTCAGAGGAAATGTACAGAAGACGAAACTTCTCTGATTACCATTTATTTATTACCCTACTTTGTTTACAGTTTGAATTGTGATGACTGGAAACTACTTTCTTCTCTGACGTTATTTTCACTTTTAATCTCCCTAATTTAATTTTTTCGTTGCAATCATCCAGCCATTCTTGAAGTTGTTTGTCAATAGGAATTAAAAATATCTGTAATAACATTTATACAAGAAAGTGTTATAATGATAGTAACAATAAAATAGAAATCTAATTCACGTTATTTACAAGTTATCTTTATTTATTTTTATAAAAGTGTCTTCCCACTATGGCATACAAACACATCGCGAGTCACTACCAACCCAAGATAGGAAGAAAGATGAGAATAAAACAAGGAGTAACTAATACGTTCTTTTATTTTTTCCTTACTCTGTTTACCCTCCAATTTCTGAAACTTACATACCACTGTGGTTAGTAGAAGGTGATAAATAATTTGTGCGCACACTATACAGGTCACAAATTCGAGCCTCTCTGATCATGGGATTGCATTGAGACATCACAAAATAACGAATGAACACCCATGCAGTAAAGTACAGTAAAGGGATGATAAAATTTAATTTCTTCTGTTCACGGCGGGAAACGAAACTCGGACAGCTTGGTTAGGAAGCGTACGCGATATCCACATTCCTATAACGGAGAAGTAGCAGATAATATTATTCCAGTTAAGAATTTCTTTTTTAATATTACAAGGATAAGAAAGTATGACTTCAAAATGGAATGCGCCTTGCAGTAGCGGCAACTTCAATGACAGAGCTATATTTCTGGTTGCCGCCTCTGCAAGGCTGTGTGTATGCCTCCAGAGAATGATTTCACGTTCATAACGCGGAACACTCGCACTGCTAAACTGACGTAGAATTGTTAGAAATTTGGCTACGTAATAAATTACTACGGCAACATAAAACGACTTACAGTAAGTTACTTCATGGAACTTTTGTAGAAATTAACATAGGTTCTTCTCTTTCCTCAGTCTTGTTGGGTAAGGAGTTAATAAAGATGCATGTTTTCGGCACCATACACCTCTATTACACATTATCTGATCGTCTGGGCTTTACTATCTGTTCATTTTGAATGAGGTGGCAACTTAACTCATTAATTTTATGAGCCATTGATAGTTACTTTTGTCGTTGTTAATTGAAATGTAAAAATGTTTTTCGTAATTACATTTTTTAATTTTTCCAAGAGATGGAAAGTGTGTATAACTAACAGAGTATTATTTGGTTTTGGAATTCATTCTAATGTATTGGAATAATACTGATGAAGAGTCCGGGAAAAATCTTGAGAGCAAATTAAATATTTAAAGACCCACTATATTTTATTTTCCTGTGCTATTCTTAAAATTTGTCTGAACTAAGCAGGATGTCTTTTGTACAGTTAAGCACCGTATATAACTACACTAACACAACTGTGGAGCCTGCGTCCAAAAACCATAGAAGTCCATAATTTAAATAAAATGAGTTTATGATATTTTCGTTATAATTTTATTAGATTCTATCGATATGAGTATTGATATTGTGTCAAACTTGAATAAATTCCCAAAATTGCATTTTAAATATGTTTTTCGGTCAAAACCGAATGTGTCCAAAGGTAACTTGAAAAATAAAATGTTAACACATTCTCAGTCAATACCAGACAAATCCTATATGTATATAATCCAGTGTAGTGTTTTTTCCAGCCGAAATTAAACAGATATATTTTATACATTGCCTTTGAAAATCTTTTGTGTAGAGGTCAGTAACTTACCCTTACTCCTCTTAAGAATACCAAATGAATTTGTAGTGTAGAGGACAGTAACCTATCCCAAGTCCTTCTTGAGAATACCAAATGGATCTGTTGTGTAGAGGACAGTAACCCACCCCTTTCATTTCTTGGGATAACCAAAAGATTTTGCTGTTCACAGGTGAGCAATCTACACTTGGCTCTTAACTCTTTTTTATTTTCTCCTTGAAATCATACTGATCATTATCTCATGTCACCTCTGTTTTAGTGTAAAAGCTGTTGATTGCATTACTTTTGCAAGAAATCTGGGGACTGGGTGTTTTCTCCCTTTTCGTAATTTTGTATAGTATAAGAACCGAACAGTTGGAAGATTCACTATTATTATGTACTTACTTACTTACTGGCTTTTCAGGTACCCCGGAGGTTCATTGCCGCCCTCACGTAAGCCCGCCATTGGCCCCTATCCTGAGCAACATTAATCCATTCTCTATCATCATATCCCATCTCCCTCAAATCCAGTTTAATATTATCTTCCCATCTACGTCTCGGCCTCCCTGAAGGTCTTTTTCCCTCCGGCCTCCCAACTAACACTCTATATGCATTTCTGGATTCGCCCATACGTGCTACATGCCCTGTCCATCTCAAACGCCTGGATTTAATGTTCCTAATTATGTCAGGTGAAGAATACAATGCGTGCAGTTCTGTGTTGTGTAACTTTCTCCATTCTCCTGTAACTTCATCCCTCTTAGCCCCAAATATTTTCCTAAGCACCTTATTCTCAAACACCCTTAACCTATGTTCCTCTCTCAAAGTGAGAGTCCAAGTTTTACAACCACAAAGAACAACCGGTAATATAACTGTTTTATAAATTCTTTCAAATTTTTTGACAGCCTACTGGATGATAAAAGCTTCTCAACCGAATAATAACAGGCATTTCCCATATTTATTCTGTGTTTAATTCCCTTCCGAGTGTCATTTTTATTTGTTGGTGTTGCTGCAAGATATTTTAACTTCTCCACCTCTTCAAAAGATAAATTTCCAATTTTTATATTTCCATTTCGTACAATATTCTCGTCACTCTTATTATGTATTCTGCAAAAAAATAAGGAGATACTTAAAAGACGGCAATATTTTATGAATGTAGATATTGATTAGTTCTCTGAACCAAAATAGAACAGCTTGAAATTGGATTAACCATAATTATTCACTACATAACCAGAATATCAATTTTAAAATATATCGGACACTATCTGATAGAAACTATTTTCTAAAAGTTTCTGAGTTTGGATTTGTGTATAGTTCGGTGGATAATGGTTTGTGTGACACGAAACTTGGTCTGAATGTTGTGGATAAATCAATAGCGTCACAGGATGACCATTCCCAACACGTATATTGCTAGACAAGACGCCAAAAGTTCGCCTTTAAGACGGGCTTACAACTTAATTAAACTGTCTCCGATTGGCTCCGCGCTCTCTTCCTGCACTGTTTTTTGTCTCTTGTTCGACATCATCCCGTTGCGATGTGGGATAATGCTGTCAGACGAGTTGGCAAGCCTGTGATCTCATTGTCTCACTGATTTATGTGATAGAAGTGTCTTCTGTTAAGAGATAATCGGGTGTTTGAGAAATGGGGTAGCTATTCGTGCCATCTAAATTAAATGCTACTGACTCAGAAATTGAACTACATTTTTCAAAATAATTGTATTTATGTAGTTCCTAAACATTACATTAAGTAGACCATGTTATGAAATTTATTTTGATTCTGAACCAATTGATATGTCGAGTATTACGGAAATAAATGCAAATGTAACAAAAGCATATGAGATTTCGTGTCTCTTTTGTATTGCTTAAAGAGATGAACTTATGTTTCTAACACAGAAGAATAAAATGTGCGAAGATTTTCTTTTTTTTAAATCTTGTGTGGATTTTTTAAATAATAATGATTGAAACTTGTAAAATTTAAAGAAATAGATATACAGGGTGTTGCAAAACTTCATACTCAAACATCTAGGGATGGTAGAGGAATCCAAACCAAAGATTTGTTGTTATATAACCATAGCTCAGAAAGCAATAGTTACGTCAGTCGTCACCTTCGAACGCAGACATTGAGAATGTGGTAAGCATTTAAAATGGTTTTGGTGACAGTTTATTTATAGATACTGTCCAAACGTGCGGCCTCCTGCTTTAATACATGATGTACAACGACGTGATAATGCGTCTCTCATACGTTGAAGTACTCCATGTTGATGTTGTAAGTGATCGGCAGCTACAAGAATCCGAGCAACGAGGTGTTCCTCTGACACAATTGGCATTTCATAGACTAAGCTCTTTAAATGTCCCCACACAAAAAATCGAGTGGGGTGAGGTCAGGAGAACGAGCAGGTCATGCAATGGGCCCACCCCGACCAATCTAACGTTCACCGAATGTGCCGCGTAAATGCTCTCGAACTTGAAGAGAGGTTATTTAGCGCCTGACTGAAATGAAGGTGATAATGCCGGTGAAATGAGTCCGGGGTCCAGCACCGAAGGTTCCCCAGCATTTGCTCGTATTGGGTTGAGGGAAAACCCCGGAAAAAACTTCAACTAGGTAAATTGCCCCGACCAGGATTCGAACCCGGCCCACTTAGTTTCGCGGCCAGACGCGCTGACCGTACTCCACAGGTGTGGACTATATATATATATATATATATATATATATATATATATATATATATACACACACACACATATACACAGACACAGACACAGAGTGTTGCAAAAATCCAATGAAATTGTTAATATTTTTGGAGAGAGAAAGTTGCACAGCATTTTAAGCAGCAAGTATATTAAATTCAAAGAACCGGTAAACGCCTTTCTTGTTCATTTCTCAGTTCTTTATTTTTCTGCAGGTTTCTGTGCACAAAATATCTTGTGCGAAACGGATTTTATCCGAATTACTTGAAAAGTTCTGAGAATTTTGTAATAAGTACAAGGATTAAATTCGCTCTGCGTTATATCCATTGAGATTCAGTATATATTCTGGGAGATTGACTTGCAAAAATAATGAATTTTAATAGACCTACTAATGTAAATGAAATTTAAAAAAATTGTAAGAAATAAGGTATACATATAATATTGAATCCAAGAACAATTTTGTTCGTACAGATGCGGAATTGAACTTTAGTGCAAGTAATGATGGGAGTTCTCCTTTATGTAGGCAACAACTTCGCACGACTGTTCACAAGTAGCATAAGTTAGGCTGTATACAGAGGCTCTTGTTTATTGCAGATACGCAGTGTATTGGGAGCGAAACTTACACAATAATGGAGGTCCAAATTTTATTTCCGTATCTGTACATACGTCAGAAATAGTTCTGCAAAATGTTAGCTCAGATTAAAACTAGTGCTCAAGGGATGGTAAATAATTGAAAGGTGAATAATAATAACTTGAGAATCAATAAACGAAATTGTTCAAATTTGGTACAGCATGAATAAATAAGTGCATAAACATATGTTAATTTAAAATTTTGAACTCATTACATCAGGGATCGGCAAAAATGTAATCGTGATCACTACTACTAGCAATAGTTACGTCGCAGGGGCAGCGCAGTAAATTGTCTTTGCTTCACCCCCTGCCTTCCGTCCAACTCCCCTGCAACTCTAGAACACAGAGATCTATCAGTGGCGGATTACCTGATTACTAATTACTAAGCATGAACATATCCAATGTAATTGAAAACTGAAATGTATGCAGTAGAAAATAAGTATAAACATAATTTTCTTTTCGTAGGGCTGGACGGGGCGAAGCAAAAAAAAAAAAAAAAAAAAAAAAAAAAACTAAATTCAAATAAGAGTTCCGATACTAAAATCTGATCAAACATGCTATGAGTCAAAGGGAACTCCATGCCAGTTATGCTATTGCTTTGAAAATCGCAAAATCATTGAAGTGCTATAATGGAGGACAGTTCATTAAAACATGTCTGAATAAAGTTGCTGACATTATTTGTCCCGTATAATCTGATGTTTTTAACAGTATGAAATTATCTACACAGACAATACAAATGACGGAAGTAGCCCCAGTTGTGGCTACTTCCGTCATTGAATTCCAGGAGAATGTGGTGCCCTCAAGTGGCGAGGTAACACGTTAAAGTACAAAGTGTCCAACATGCCCCACTGTCCAACAGACCCTTATTTACCCTATAAAGATTAGAAGAAATAAAGTACTCTAATACAATAAGATATTAATTTACTTACTAAAATTCTATTTCACTAATATTAACTTCACTAAAACGTTTTCACGGAGCCGCCATTTTCGATTGATTGTGTGTGTTGTGAACAAATGACGACCGCAAAGCATATTTTATAGTACTCTCTTTTTTATCTTCTCAGATAGTATCGTAAAGAATTTGCAGTTTGAAATGTTGGCAAACAAAGAAACAAATGGTAGGGAGGTGATAAAAACAGAAAAAAAGTATATAAAGATTAGAAGAAATAAAGTACTCAGATACAATAAAATAGATATAAATTGACTTACTAAAATTCTATTTCACTAACGTTACCTTCACCAAAATGTTTAAACGGAGCCGCCATTTTCAGTCAACTATCTATGCCGGAAACAAATTACGATCGCAAATCATGTTTTATAGTACGGTAAAGAATTTACAGTTTGAAATGTTGGCAAACAAAGAAACAAATGCTAGGGAAGCGATAAAATTAAACAAATGTTAGGAAAGCGATAAAATTGTGCGATAAACATTCAAGATTGTTTCAAAGACGCCTTTTTGTACCGTTTTATTGGTCAAAACTAGTATGACGTAGTAAAAGTGTAATAGTCAACAGTAATCTTACTAGAGGCTTTGCTTTATCTATAGGAAATCAAAACTCGAGTGAGATTTAATTGACTATTACACGATTAGAAGAAAGTACATAAAGGTTAGAAGAAATAAAGTACTCTAATACAATTAAATGTTAATTGACTTACTGAAATTCTATTTCACTAATGTCAGCTTCACTAAAACGTTTGAACGGAGCCGCCGTTTTCAGTTGACTATCTATGCGGTAAACAAATGATGATCACAAAGTATGTTTTATAGCACCTTAAAGATTGTTCAGTTTGAAATGTTGGCAAAGAAAGAAACAAATGGTAAGGATGTGATGAAATAGAAGAAAGTGTATAAAGATTAGAAGAAATAAAGTACTCTAATACAATAAAATAGATATTAATTGACTTACTAAAATTCTATTTCACTAATGTTAGCTTCACCAAAATGTTTGAACGGAGTCACCATTTTCAGTCGACTATCAATGCGGGAAACAAATAACGATCGCAAAGCATGTTTTGTAGTACAGTACCGTAAAGAATTTGCAATTTGAAATTTTGGTAAACAAAGAAACAAATGTTAGGGAACTGATAAAAAGAACGAATGCTAGGAAAGTGACAAAAATAAACAAATGCTAGGGAAGTGATAAAATTGTAGCGATAAACAGGCATGATTGGTTGAAACACATCCTTTCGTATCGTTTTATTGGTAAAAAAGTAGTATGACGTAGTAAAAGTGTAATAGTCAAAGTAAATTCTATGTTTTGAGAAAATTTTCTTCATATTGTGCTTGTCTCTAGTAAAATTATTATATATCTTGTCATAATTATAATTGTCCGTTTCATGAAGATAGAACAACGATATATTCATATTTGAGATTATATTCAGTAATGATTATCACCATATTCATATCACTAAATGCCCCATCAGAATGCTGCAATTTGGCAATGTTTACAGTTTTTACTGAAGTTTGAGGCATGTATAATGGTGCTGATTGTTTAGTTACTCCAAAATTATGTGATTTGAAAGTTTACACAGAGTATTCAACGTGCTAGATCTTAATCTGTTAATAAAACATGACTAAGTGCCAGAGAATGTGTCTGGTTGTTGCCGGCTGTGTATCTAACACAGTTCACTGAGGTGCGCGGCAGTTTCTCTTTGTCAGACGGTGATAGTAACTGATTGCTCGGTGAGAGAGTAGCCTATGCTGATATCGATGAGAAGGAATCCGCACTAGCGGATATCCAATCACTTGGGGACGTGGTAACACTCGTCGTATAGCGCCCCAGTGCCCATTTATCACTTGTGGCGACGAATAATTTCCTATATCGTGGATATGTAGTTAGAAAATGTCGTATTGGGCATTGCTTCATGTAGTATCATGTCCATTTCCATTACACGTCATGCGTGTTACATCAAGGGAGTTATTGAACGTTGCTGTTCCCATTGTTCATGTGTTTAATTACTATAATAAAGTAATTCATCGTAATGTCACTCTAAGGGTTGCAGCAAAATCATTAGTTATTACAGCTTCATCAACATGCAACAGCCATCATAATACAACAGTAATCGATATATTGGTTAGTGTTCTGAGATCCATTATAGTTTGTGCTCCAGCAATAATGATATCGCATGCAGTAAGAATTAAATAGTACCACAATGTTCCGCTCGAAAATGTCCAATTTCAATTTTTATAGCATTTTAATCGTTTAAGATATATATTTAAAATACGCACCATACGATAGGAACACTCGTTAAGTTTAGTTTCTACCGTAAGATGGAGCAAAGGTCTATCAGCGTGGAATCGCGGGCATTGTTTTTTATTGGTTATTTATGACGCTTTATCAATGCTATGGTTATCTAGCGTCTGAGTGAGATGAAGGTGATAATGCCATCGGAATGAGTCCAGGTTCCAGTGCCGAAAGTTATCCAGCATTTGCTCCTATTGGTTTGAGGGAAAATACCGGAGGAAACCTTAACCAAATAACTTTTCCCAACCAGGATTTGAACCCGGACCCGCTCGTTTCACGGACACACATGCTAACCGTAACTCCACAGTAATGGACGCGAGCATTGTTACCACAGTTCAAAGTCCAGATCTTAATCTCGTATGCCCTTGTGCACCATTCTCGATTAAAATTTGACCATGGTTAAGTCGGCACTTGACCATCTTCAACGCCAATTTGGAGTATCAATCTCGATCAAAGTTAAACAAGCGAGTTGATGATGATCAAATTTGATCACGGGTGTGGGACCGATTATCTTCAATTGAACATGGTCAAGTCGAGAAAACCAAAATGGCGGCACGATTTGACGTACTTGATGGAATTGAAGATGAAATGATGTATCTTGAACACGCAAATCACTGCGGAAATAACAGAATTGGTGTTATTGTAGAAAGAGTAAATTTGTAGATGAATAATAAAAATGTTCTTTCTTCTCAAATTAGACTAATGTTTTATATATGTTTCTGCTTTGGAAGATCGGGACTTTACTTGAGGACAAAATATTATTTAGGCCTAACTGTCCAATTTTGTTAACATAATAATAAAGTATTATTCTATGCCGGTAATAATATAGCAAAACTAAATGACCATTTTGTAGAATGCGAGATTATCACTTATTAGCTATAGATTTGCCGTTTGAAACTATTAGGACCTACATGACGTTTGGACAATTAGACTATTTACATTTGAATTAAGAGAAATTACACGGATACCTTCCTTTCCCTCTTACTTCAAAATTCAAACCTTGTGAACACAAAATAAATGGATAAATTTCAGAACAAGGATACTTTCCTTTCCCTCTTACTCCAAAATTCCAACCTTGTGCACACAAAATAAATTGGCACTAAAAACTTCCTTTTCGTATGCATGATGATGCGTATTCGACATACGCAGACGAATTGCTTTTTCTTTTTTTTTTTTTAATTTTAAAATAATTGTTAGCGAGGTATCCGTATACTGAAATTTTCCCAATTGAATTATTGGCACTGAAATGTGTCTTTTCGTAAGCAAGATGATGAGCATTCGACAAACACATACAAATCTGCTCTTTTTAGTAGCCTATTTCAAGATAATTGTCAGTGAGGTATCCGTATACTGAAATTTTCCCAAATAAATTATTGGCACTGAAATGTGTCTTTTTGTAAGTAAGATGATGAGCATTCGACAAACACATACAAATCTGCTCTTTTAGTAGCCTATTTCAAGATAATTGTCAGTGAGGTATCCGTATACTGAAATTTTCCCAAATAAATTATTGGCACTGAAATGTGTCTTTTCATAAGCAAGATGATGAGCATTCGACAAACACATACAAATCTGCTCTTTTTAGTAGCCTATTTCAAAATAATTGTCAGTGAGGTATCCGTATACTGAAATTTTCCCAATTATTATCAATACTATGAAATAACCACTGTATAAATTACGTTACAAATTATGTGGAATTATGTAAACACGTATAACTCATGTGAATTGTGAGGTTAAATCCAACCAGGTAGCCTGCTTTTCTCTTAGAGAACTTTCGTCAGTACTTTTATTCTGTAATATGGATGCATAATTGCTGACGAGTTTTAAAGGAATTCCCACTTCGAACTGTAAGAAGTTCGGTGCTCTTTTCTTTTTTTCTTACATGATTATTGAAACTTGTTATTTGAAAACTGCGAGGATGTTTGAAACTAGTCCGACAAACAAAAACGAAGCGATAATTGACAGAGTGCGTTCGTTCGCTGTTTTATACGCGGTAACCTAGCGCTCAGATGATTCTTCTCAAGCGACGGTACTGAGTTGATCGAGGGAAAATGTCGGTGCACCGCATCTGTAACTTGATCATTGTCAAGAATTAACCATATTTGCGTGATTGCTGATAAACGGGCTAGATGATCGAGAATGGTGCACACGGCCAGTAGTGTGCAAGACGATTAGATCAGTATGAATTGACCGAAGTACATTTACAGGAAAATAAACTTTTGAGTCGACCTAACTTGCCACACACCGATTAATA
Source organism: Periplaneta americana (assembly GCF_040183065.1). Lineage (NCBI taxonomy): Eukaryota > Metazoa > Arthropoda > Insecta > Blattodea > Blattidae > Periplaneta > Periplaneta americana. Next base: position 126,980,309 of record NC_091118.1, on the reverse strand, counting down.
ATTCAAATATGTCTTGCGCTAAGAAATTGTAATAAAGTTCTTTGTCAATAAATATATTCTTAGGTGATAGAATAACACTGTGTTAGATTCTGTTCAAGTTCAGAGCGACACGGTGAAAACAACTATTTTAGATTTTAAAACATTACGAATTCAATTGATGTCCATAGTTTATGCGGAGGTTTTTATATTATTTTTATTACGTTGTCTATGGCATAAGGTTTATAATACGATGTTGTTAATTTTGAAATATTAAAACCGTTGTAGAATGTACCCAATATCCATACTTAAACATAGATTTTCTTAAAGTCACTGAAAGTAGAACGGATAATTTCACATTACGTAATGCACGTAATAAAATTAATTCTACAGAAAATTTCCTCAATATTTAATTTAATTCTCAATAGTATACAATTTTCTATCAGTTACTGAAAAAGGCAGCCTATATCAAGAGAATTGGATAGATGAAAATATCAAGAAATTTGGTGATAATTGAATAGGGATTGATGAATTGGAGATGCTGGGTTATACTCGTAGACAATAATACACACGCAGGCCATTCATCGTCACATTATGCTAAGTGTAAAATTTTATTTTGATATGGATGAAGAAATGGCTTATAAATGGTGGTCACGATAGCTCGAAACTTAAAGATACTATTTTGTCCAACGGCCAATAATTAACATAGCACCTAATCTTTGAAGTTTCTTTTGATGCAGTATTGTATTGTATTTATTTATTTACATCCCATGGTATCCGTACATCGCTTCACAACTAGAATATGAAACATGTCAAACGAAAAAAGAAAAAAAATCTTAATAGTACTATAAAGTCTTAATTATTATAGTCACAGTCTAGTTGAAATATACTTGGTGTTCAGTTCAAAGTGTGTCATGGCTAGCTGTATGCCGTCATGTGGCTAGTCGATTAGCCTAGAGAATTCAATCTTCCTACACTTCCGCAGAGGTGTATTATCTATTTGCCAGAGAAGTTGCCTAGCAAGTACGGCGTTCATTCTGAAGAGTATTTACCAATACTTACGGTAACGCCGGTAGTGGCAGGAGTATGAACTGTTTGGAAACACGTACTGAGGTGAGTTTTTTTCTTACTGTCGAGATATGGGGAGAGTGTTAAGACGATTACTTACGTATTTGTTGACATTAATTTCGACAATCAACATGGACACGGAGCATTTGATTTGTGTTGTGGAATGTTGCCGTACGCAAACGATGATAACAAATACCCTGCGTACGACTTGTCCTCGCAAAACACAGTTCGAAAGAGGTTATGGTAGCACACAGACCGTACATATCGCCATCTGTTGCTACGACGTTCAAGTTATACAGTACACGTTCTCAAGTTGAGATTGAACACCTTGATTAATAGGCAACTTCTCTGACATAAAAGCTGAAACTTGCTTCAAATCGCTGACTCATCAACAGTGACGTCATAACAAACTTTGAAATGAACACCCAGTATACAGAAGAGTTTTACAACATAGTCCACTAATATAACACAAAGTTTTAGTATCGATACTTAATACAAGACAGAAATATTCATGAAGCGTTTTTGAATGTCATGAATTCACCTACAGAATAGAAGGCGTGAGAAATTAGATACTTAATTAATTTGGCCCTAAATAATCATATGTTTTGAGTTTGGTTTTTTATCTCCATAGGGATGCCATTAAAATTTTTTATTTAGCGTCCGAGACGAATATATGGAGTCCAAATGTGCCATCCACGGCCAACAATTAACATGGCGTCTAGCCTTTGAATTTAGTTATTGTAGTAGCTCAAGGCTTGAATCAATGTATCAGGTTACTGTTCATTCAATACTTATCACTTAAAACAATGAATTATATCATTTAAATATAATTTATTTTATTCTATGAAAGCGCTTTCGCCTTACGGCATCATCAGGTCTCATCTGAACATGACAAAAACACATTATAAAATATCTGATTGACAAATTACAACATGCATGAATTGTGCCATTACGACAAAAACTAGAAACTCAAATGCGTTTTTTAAGAGCATGTCAGAGTTTAGTGCAAATGTGATTTTTAAAGTATTTGTACATAATTTTTTAATGTGAAAAAGTCAGAATTACAAAGTATTCTGTACAATAGATATGTCTTAATTATAAAACAGTTAAAATTCAATTAAGACAGTTGAAAAACATATGTTGAATAAATTAGTTGTACATATTTGTTAAAATTACATCTGTGTTATGTTGACAGGTACTATCAGTTATCGAATCAAAGATTTAGAAATATCTAATTAAATGTCCAGCAGTGGTAATTACAGATGGATAGTAACTTGGTCGTAATATTTGTTGGTGGACGTTAGAATGCATAGAAATGTCTGAAACGAGTAATTTTACTATCATTGAATGCAAACGAGATATACTGTAATATGTTTTTAATTTCACTTATATTTAATGCAAAATTGTTAAATGTTAAAGTCATATGAAGATATTTACTGGGATCCATACATTGATTCATTGGTAACTTATCTGAAAACAACAATGTTTATCAAGGATTGAAGTTGTTGAGTCTAAATGCACTGTCCACAATTAAAAATATAGCTCTATCCTCTAATATACAGTACTATCCACAGTTGACATCTTCTATCCTATAATTGACCTCTGCACTTGTTTGTATTATATTGTATTTATTTACATTCTGTGGTATTCGTACATCGCTTCACAGCTAGAATATGGAACATGTCAAAACTATCTTAATTGTAATACAAAGTCGTAATATGTACAGAAGGGTTTTACAATATACTAGTATAATACAAGGGATTGGTGTCAATACTTAAAACAAGAAAGAAATATTCATGCAGTGTTGCTGAATATCATAAATTGATCTACAGAATAGAAGGCGTGAGAAATTATATACTTCTTTAATTTGGCCCTAAACAATCTTATGTTTTGAGTTTGATTTTTTTATATCCGTAGGGAGGCTATTAAGCATTTTTATTGCCATATGACGCACTCCTTTATGAAAGCACTATAGACTTGCCGATGGAGTATGAAAGTCATTTTTGACGAGTAATTTATACTATGAACTGTTGAATTAGTTGCTAAGTTTTCACGTTTACATAGGACGAAATTTCTTAATAAAGAAATAGACTAACAAGCCTTGTACATTACTTACAGTTTTTTAAAATGATTTCCTGGATTTGATACCTTCTATCCTAATTACTATTATTTGTAGTGGTAATATACTGTTACTATCTGTAGAATTTCCCAGAATATCAATCCAGAACTCATCGAGTGGAAGTATGCAAAGTAGCCTATATTGTTTTAAGGAAATTATACGTATTTACTATCTTTTACATAGATCTAATAGCCAAATATGCACAATTTGGTTTGAAAGTTATTTCTTTAATATCATTTTCCAATGCAATATATTATCCATTTGTAAGCCAATAAATTTAGTTGATTATAGGAACTCTAGACTTGACGCTATTGAATCTAACTATGGCGCCCAGAGCCCACATTTCCTTCAGATGACTTTTCTCTTATACCATAAATCACCTCTGTACAGACCGATTATTTAGTCCTGACAGCTCAGCGACGCGAAAGAGGGAAAGTATTAGGAGGAGGAGGAGAGTTCCGGAATAGAGATAAGGGCGAGCGGTCAGTAAAGGAATGCAGTACAGTTTAATTGTACTGGAAACATACCTCTCTACCGCACGCATGATATCCGATCGCTCCGAAGGCAAGCTAGTGAATAACCCAAACACCCCTTGGCGTAACTAAATAGATTCACCTGACCCAGACGCAGATCGCCGGCAACCCTCAGGACTAAATAATCATACTGTACTTGTTCATTACAAGAAGATCGAGGCTTGAAACTGCTGAGTCTAAATGTGACATCCACAGATAACAACAAACTCATTGATTACAGAAGATCGAGGCTTGAAGCTGTTGAGTCTAAATGTGATATCCATGGATGATATTGAACTCCTTGATTACAGAAGATCGAGACTTGAAGCTGTTGAGTCTAAATGTGACATCCACGGATGACAACAAACTCATTGTTTACAACAAGGCTTGAAGCTGTTGAATCTAAATATGACATTCACGGATGGCATTGAACTCCTTGATTACAGAAGATCGAGGCTTGAAGCTGTTGAGTATAAATGTGACATCCACAGATAACAACAAACACATTGTTTACAGAAGAACAAGGCTTGAAGCTGTTGAATCTAAATGTGACATTCACGGATGACATTGAAATCCTTGATTACAGAAGATCGAGGCTTGAAGCTGTTGAGTCTAAATGTGACATCCACAGATAACAACAAACACATTGTTTACAGAAGAACAAGGCTTGAAGCTGTTGAATCTAAATGTGACATTCACGGATGACATTGAACTCCTTGATTACAGAAGATCGAGGCTTGAAGCTGTTGAGTCTAAATGTGACATCCACAGATAACAACAAACACATTGTTTACAGAAGAACAAGGCTTGAAGCTGTTGAATCTAAATGTGACATCCACGGATGACATTGAACTCCTTGATTACAGAAGATCGAGGCTTGAATGTAAATTTGCTGTCCAAAGCCGACATACTTTTCCCGGAAGTGACCTTTTCTTAATTACGGGAGAATGAGTTTTCAAGTTGTTGATCTTAAATGCGACTACCATGGCCGACATGTTCTTTCTGATAAGTGACCTCTCTGTTTGTTGATTACAGGAGCTCGAGGCTTGAAGCTGTTGAGTCTTAATGTGCCGCCCACTGCTGACATCTTCCAGCCCGTGACAATGAGCTGCGAGTACGACCTGGAGGGCGGAAACCTGTATTCTGTTAAGTGGTACAAGGACGATTGCGAGTTCTTCAGATTCATGCCCGACTACGAACCTAAAAGCCAGGCATTCCATACACCGGGCATCTCTCTTGATGTAAGTGCCAAACATTGTACATACCAATAGATAAATTTTATGAAAATCTGACATGAGGAATTTTCCGAAACTTGATAATTTCAGATAGAACTATGTAATATTAATGTGATATTATAGCCCGTGAGATCTATGTTTTCGCGTCCCATCCTGCTACCAATTTGTTTAAGAATGTGGAAAAATATTATCAAGCCCATTGAATATAATCTTGCCAATATAAATGTTATTCGCTTGTAATAATTACAGACCATTTTCGACAAACAGTTTCAATATTTGCGGGCTATTGCATACAAACAAGCTACTCTGCAAATTGGTAATATGCCAAATGTACCGTAACATTAAAATAACGCATATTCTTAACGGTTTGTAACATTTGTTATATAAACAAATTTTAACTTTCCCGTGTTAATGATGAAATTATTATGGTATTTTATCTTAATGAATAGTTTTTTTTATTGTCCAATTTAATAAACCCTAGATCACCTAGAGGTATATTAGGGTTATAGTTGGCATCAAAATACATATTTTATAACCAATAAACAATAGTAAAGTTATATTATAAAATAATGATCACAGTTACAATTCACATGAATTATGTAGAAGAATCCACCCTAATGAAAGAATGGATCCTGTTAAAGATTAATGAGATGTTTGAGGAATAATCAATGCAAAAGATATACAAGAATGTCTAACCGTTTCAGAGTAAATACACGACCTAAAAGGATAATCAAGAGTAGATTAATATATCAAAGTTTGACTTTCACTTCCAAATTAATACTTAATTCATGAACAATGGAACAGTTAAGAGTAATAAAGAGATATTACAAGCAATGATTTACGGTTACAAGTTACATACATGATTCAGGAACAAGTACAATAATTAAAATAATAAGACAAGTTAATGACTTACAACTAACGAATAACGAAATTCTTGAAGGGCAATATATAATAGTATGTAGGTAATAGTGGGTAATAGTTTCACCATTAAGACAGGAAAGTTAAAAACTTGTTTATGTAACTAATTTCGACGGCCCAGTTCAAAAGGGAAACAACTCAAAATTTAAAGTTTTACGAAAGCTGAACTTTAAAGATCCATGTTGCTGTGAAAACTCCAACTAATACACTCTAGTTTGAAACTGACAATATATATATATATATATATATATATATATATATATATAACATCACTAACATAATTTGGAAGCCACCGGCGTAGCTCAGTCGACTAAGGCGCTTGTCGATGCGGAGTTGTGCTCGGCGTGGATTCGATTCTCACTTGGACTGGATTGCCTGTTTGGATTTCTTCCGAGCTTTTCCAAAACTGAAGGCGAATGTCAGGTAATCTATGGCGAATCGACCCCATCTCACCAAATACCATCCCAATTACCAATTCCATCGACGCTAAATAACCTAGTAGTTGAGACAGCGTCGTTAAAATGTAAAAAACAGGATTTGGAGTAATTTCATTGATTCTTGGTTTTTCCACACAACATCAAGCTTTAAAATGCAGGATTACCAAAACTTTAAATTTTGATCTTTTTTATTTTTAACCGGCCCGTCGATTTAGCAAATCTTTAGTGATACAGGTGTTAAAACTGTGTAATGAAAATGTGTATATTTTTCTTTAAGATTAATAAATATGGGTTAACTCAGAATCTGTCACTGAAATATGAATTATGGTGACTTGTGATACAAATAATTTAAGAGTTATTTTCTTTTTCGCAAGCCCTCTTACAAACAAGTTCTGCACAGTTTAAACTTCGATGAACGGATTAAAAGATTCACTTCAAACTTATGAACATAAAATGGTGTATTTATGCATACTTACGAAATGCTCTATCCGACTTACTTTATAAATTCCCTTAATGAAGTTAAATTTTTACTTTACGGTATCGGCATATTTCCATTATCATATAGCGTAGCTGCCAGTGACAATCTATGCCTAATTGAAACAAAACATAAATATATAAATGATATACGTGCTAATTTATGAATTTCTTATTCTTCATTAGTTAATGTATATTGATGATGATGTTGGTAAAATAATAATAATAATAATAATAATAATAATAATAATAATAATAATAATAATAATAATAATAATAATAAGTGAGCTTGAAATTTTATGTAATGGCCAGATGTAATTTCATTTACATGGCATATAATATGTGGTTATTTAATAGAATTATGGCGAAAATCTGCTTCATATTACAGGATATTGAAACGTGTATTGGCACATATAAATGCGAACTACAAAACAAGTTTTTTTTTTTTTTCAATTTGGTTCGCTTTGTCCATTACGCATAAAGTAAAATACTGTTGTTAAAAGTGCATTTATTATGAGGGAAGTAATGTACGAATTTACGTAAAAAATTCATTATAAATATTCAATTCATTGTGAACGTTAAACTGTATAGAACAATTTATGACCGAAAGCTTTTGTAGATTTCACACAATATTATCTTTGTATATATTTTTTATGCATTTTAAAAATAGGGAGTTCAAATATGAGTCCGAAATTATAAGATAGACTGCATATGAAAAATTTATTGAAGCACCTATTCGTTCATCACTGGACTTAAATGTGATTAATTTTTCATAAGATATGAAGGCGATTACCTTATTTTATGCTTCGACATTTAGTTTTTTAATAAGGTTCGTTTAAAATTGCTTTAACGCGAGGTTATATCGCGACTGTTTGTTGGGAGTGGTACATTATTTTTTCTTTTACTACCATCTAACGGCCACTACGGAGGCATGATTACTTCTGAAGTTTTTCTGTCTACTGGAATGTACCGCGTTAAAAGTAATGAACGCTTTCGATATAATGCCACCTATTGGCCTTATCTGAATAATCTGCAGTGATATGCACCATGTAGGCCTGTAATGTTGAATTCTGATCTTGCGAATTAGTAAAATTGTTTCTGTCATGGAAGTGGAAACGAATTCGGCATTTAGCTTTGTAATGACTAGATTCTTGAGGGAACCACTGGAACCACAATCAGATTGGCCTGGCCTCCAGGAGACCTTGGTCTAGTGTTTTGTCACTGAACCATCTCGCTCGGTCAATAATTAGTTCATCCGAATATTTTGAATTTTTACACTTTTTGTTATGGAAATTTCTACATTTAACATACAACAGATAAATATGGCTGCAACAAAAAAAATTGAGCTTTCCTCATAAATAGTTATAAAGTAATTATTAAGGAATTATTTTAGTATTTAGTATTTATTTATTTAACCTGGTAGAGATAAGGCCGTCAGGCCTTCTGTGCCCCTCTACCAGGGGATTACAACTATAACATGAACAATAAGATTATAATTAATATTAAATTTACAATTACAATTACAATAAAAATTAAAGTACGACAAGAATACCTGATTAATGAAAGCTAGACATTTTATCATAGAAGTTAAGAACAAAGAATATTTTTGAATGTACTAAATTACAAATTAAACCTACAATAACAAAATTCTATAGTGATGAAATTACCGGATATTTTCCTACGTCGATGATTGAATGCAGAAATTAAAGTCGTTCTTGTTGACCTAGTACTTACAATAATAATTAATTGTTATAATATTCGTGGTTCACGGGATCAAACCTGTCCGAAGTCGATTGGTTTCTAACAATGATAACATGTCTCCTGTGAATATGAAAGTAAAATAGTGTTTCGTGTCGAATATTTGTGATATACAAAAGAAGTTTCTGCCTGATTGCATTATCCAAATAAAAGTTAACAGCCATTCTCGCCTACGTTCAAAATTTTGGTATCAAAATTTGCTCATAGCAGTGGTGTAAATGTATGTTGTGATCTAATCCTCCGCCCATAATCTACAATATCATACTATACACAGAAGAAACATTATGATAGCATTATTTACCACAGGCTATATGTCGTTCCTCTTCAATGAGATATTTAATGGAAAGTTCTCTTTTCTTGAAGTGAGTAAGAATTCATAGCACTGCACGCGACTGCGAAGGGAGAAACTGTTTTTTCACCGACGCGACGTATACTTTGCATCGACTCTTATCTTGCCCCAGCTGATGGCTGCAGTTGTTCCACCGAGATCAAATGAGCGTTCTTTGTTGCAGAATTATATGGAAATGTTTACGTTAGGACAGAAATTACATTACTTGGTTCATACTGTAATTCTCCGAAACCCGTTTATTTTAGTTATCTTCTTCCTGAAAAAATATGTAGTTTGCAGACTTTTAAGCTTCCTCACATCTAGTTACTTATAAATACATGTATGTATATGGATTACCATTGGTTACAATCATTGTACATTGAAAGAAAATCGTAGATGGTATTCATTCATAAAAGTTTAAATTAAACAACAATTTTACTAATAACATACCACTTGTATTACAGCAGTAGTGTCAGAGTTGTAAGCTCCAAAACCGGTTGTGGAGCTAGAGAGTGCAGTCGAAGCGTGAACTTGTTTATGTCTGTGGAAACTTTTTTATTTTATTGGGTTATTTTACGACGCTCTATCAACATCTAGGTTATTTAGCGTCTGAATGATATGAAGGTGATAATGCCGGTGGAATGAGTCCGGGTCCAGCACCGAAAGTTACCCAGCATTTGCTCGTATTGGGTTGAGGGAAAAACCTCAACCAGGTAACTTGCCCCGACCGGGATTCGAACCCGAGCCACCTGGTTTCGCAGCCAGACGCGCTGACCGTTACTCCACAGGTGTGGACTCTGTGGAAACACCGGAGCACGCAACGAGTCATAGTGGAGCGCTCCGCTCCGTTTAGTCCCTGTCTGACAACGCTGTGTTACAGTATTACTTAACACAAAGAACACAAATTTCCTAATATGGTGCAGAATTAAAAACAAACATATATAGCATCTTTAGTTCTACTAATATGCCTTATTATAATTAAATAATTAGTTTTCATAGTGCCCTTCAACATAAGGTTTGCACAATTTTATTGTCATATTCTGAGTGTTCACTGCAGACAAAGAAAATGAACATTTATTGATATAATTTCCTCCACACTGTATTGTAATTCAGACGCATCAGAACTTTCGCTGTGAATGTACCACAGCCTGTTATAACACCATAACTACGTGTATTTATCTTTGACATTATAGGTCTAATCTTTTTGTCTGGCTTTTAATTGTTTCAGACATTTTACTTTCTTTAACTTTAGATAATTTTCAATGTTGAAATATGTACACCAAGGCAAATGTAGTGGCATTCCACAATAAAAGCTTTGTAATAAATAGTGGGAGAACTACATGCTGCGAACGATAATCTGATTCCACAGTACACTGTAATTTGTTGTTTGCGTTATTTAGAGACACCATCATCCAACGAAGTTATCCGGCTATTCATGACTGTGTCACTTCCATTATCAGATGTCTTGATTATAAAAACTTTGCGGAAAGATAATCGTCAATCTATAGTTTCATTTTACAATTAGAAATATGTCATTTAACCCGGCGCTGGTCGCTACTTTAACATTTTGCTAAGTAATTTTATCAGTTGTGACGAAATATTTTCTATCATGCCTTCTTAAAGTTAATAGATCCCTAATCCTTTTCGAATTCATTATTTTCTTTTAAAAGTTTCTAAACCTTTTTCTGAATACATGTATTTTTCCAGTAAATTTACCTCTTGTAGAATACTTTGCAGTCCACAAGCCAGTTGAACATAAATACGGTCGTGAAGTGTTAAAGGAGATATGGACATTCTTTTCTAAGAAACTACATATTGTTATACATAAAAAGAAGACCCGAGAATTAAGAAAACATGTGTTCTCACTTCCGTTCGATATTTCATCCTTCTCAAAAGTTATAACAGAAAAAAATCTATTACTGCGCTGGTTTCAGCAAAATTCCGGATATGCGACCACCCGGATGATACTGTAGGCTATATAGCGATCTCGCTCGTGTTAAACTCTTTACTGGTAATATTATATTCTTTGCCAAACAAAATTGAGTCCACGTGTCATGGACCATAGTCCTTGTTTTATAACTTTTTTCCATGAGGAGATCCATATATGGTTTGCATAATTTACATCCCACGATTATATGTTGGATTTTTCCCATCTTCCCACATGTGCATTTAGGAGAATCTAGTATTTTGATTCTAAGTAAATAGGTAGTACAGTACATAAGGCCATCTGAAATGTAACTTTGAAGAATAAGTTTTCCTTAAGTTCATACAGAGTATTAATAAATTTAATAGTGCTCTTCTACACTGAACTCGCCTAAGTTTATCGCTTGTTCAGCCGTACAATTTATTTCTCTCTGTGTACGTTTTCAAAAGGAGTATACGGTCATGCACTGAATATGTAACCATTGCAATGCATTACACAACGTAAGAAAATAATCTACTCTTATTCTTAGCTGACTCACTGCGTGTTTTACCACCGCCTGTCAAGGACCGACTGGAACAACAAACACGTGGAGAGCGTTACGTTATACTACGTAAATTTTAATCCGACGAAGCGCTGTGAGTTCGGAGATGCAAGGAGCGATGGTAGAGGGAAAATAATGCTGCTGGTAGGTCGACTGAAGCACAAGGAACATTCTCTTAAACCCATTGTATTTTGCAATTCATTTTTATATTTCAGATATGTCTAGTAATGTCATAAAATAATGTTATAAATTTTCAATCAAAGACACAACTATCTGCAAATGTTTATTTGCTACATGAATATAAGGTATATAAACGTTTTCGCCTTGTGGGGCATCATCAGATATATTAAAATTATGTGATCTGAACTTAGATTAAATTATATTTATAAAAGCAAATACGAACAGTGTGTAATACATGGTGATAAAATTTCATGAGTTATATATATATACTAACTGTAACAAGAAATAAGATAAAATGATGAATTTCAATGTAGTGTAAATTCAAATATGATTAAAATTGGAATTGTGTGTACATATAACTCATGTTACATTATAATACATATTTATCAAATAATGTAATGCAAATTATGATCATGTTAAAATGAATAAATGGATAAAATCTTGGGTTATAGTTATTCAATGTTTAGAAAATGACACGTCTTGGAGAATTGTGTATCATACCGAAGTTTGTAGTAATCGATGTTGTAGGTAGATTGTGATGTGCGTATAAATTATCATTCATATACTGTAAACATAAAAGTATGATTTATTTATATAAATATGAGCATTATTTTGTGATCAAATGGGATAGAAGTCTATTTTGCTTTTGGATGATGTGAAAAGGTGTTAAGATTACTTTCATATTACCACAATAAAGATAAAAATATAATTAATGAAAATTTACTAAACTTTAGAAACCCGCTTTACACAATTTAAAGTAGATCCATTTACATCATGACACGCCGTCTTTCAAATAGTTCCCTTCAATATTACTCAGCCATTACACAGCAGAACACATACGATCACTCAACTTCAGTCTACTTCAAACCATCAACACTCCCACATACATCGAGACATATACGTACGTAAGTAATTTGAAAACCGTTATTAATATAATATTACACAAATTAATACCCCATATTCACTTTCATAGAATTAATTATTTATTCTCATATAATTTCTTTTAAAATAGTTCAAATTGATCGAAATATTAATGGCAACATTTCTTGTTTTTACAGAATTCTTCCATACACACACACATCTTAATTAAACATAGTAATTCAACAACGATATGCATTATAAAAGATAGATTATTTAGATCTAAAGGATCAAGGATTACCACTATTTGCATCGAAACTAGACAACATTTAGATTACAATCAAGCAAAGTACCCGTAAGTAATCTTAACACCTTTTCATATCATCCAAAACCAAAATAGACTTCTATCCCATTTGACCACAAAATAATGTTCATATTTATATAAATAAATCATACTTTTATGTTTACAGTATATGAATGATAATTTATACGCACATCACAATCTACCTACAACATCGATTACTGCAAACTTCGGTATGATACACAGTTGTCCAAGACGTGTAATTTTCTAAACATTGAATAACTATAACCCAAGATTTTATCCATTTATTCATTTTAACATGATAATAATTTGCATAACATTATTTGATAAATATGTATTATAATGTAACATGAGTTATATGTACACACAATTCCAATTTTAATCATATTTGAATTTACACTACATTGAAATTCATCATTTTATCTTATTTCTTGTTACAATTAGTATACATATAACTCATGAAATTTTATCACCATGTATTACACACTGTTCGTATTTGCTTTTATAAATCTAATTTAATCTAAGTTCAGATCACATAATTTTAATATATCTGATGATGCTCCACAAGGCGAAAACGTTTATATACCTTATATTCATGTAGCAAATAAACATTTGCGGATAGTTGTGTCTTTGATTGAAAATTTATAACATTATTTTATGTCATTGTATTTTGATAAAGTTATCTTTTACAATAAAATAGTTTCATAATTTCATTCAGAATAACTGTAAAATATTTATTTATATTTTCTGTGTTTACGAAGTTTGTCATATTTTGTTTCGGGTAAATTCTTTATTTCTCAATGAATCTATAAAAACTGCAAATTATATTTGTATATTACAAGCAAATAAATGAATTAACACCATCTTGGTGTAGGGTTTGCGAACGGAAATAGTTTTTTTTTAACTTAGTTATTTAAAGACGCGTCCACACCTGGCCGCGAAACCAGGTGGCCCGGGTTCGGTTCCCGGTCGGGGCAAGTTACCTGGTAGAGGTTTTTTCCGGGGTTTTCCCTCAACCTAATATGAGCAAATGCTGGGTAACTTTCGGTGCTGGACCCTGGACTCATTTCACCGGCATTATCACCTTCATCTCATTCAGACGCTAAATAACCTGCGATGTTGATTAAGCGTCGTAAAATAACCTATTAAAAATTATTTCACGACTCTGTATCAACTACGGTCATATTTAGCGTCGATGAAAGTGGTGACAGCGAGATGGTATTTGGCGAGATGAGGCCGAAAAATCAACATAGATTATCTGACATGCGCCTTACGGTTGGGAAAAATCTCGAAAAAACCCAAACAGGTAATAAGTCAAAGCGGGAATCGAACCCGCGCCCGAGCGCGTCTCTAGATCGGCAGGAAAGCGCATTAACCGACCAAGCTACTCCGGTGGTCCCGTGTTTTTTTTTACTTGGTTATTTAACGACGCTGTATCAACTACGAAATTATTTAGCGTCGATGGAATTGATGATAGCGAGATGATATTTGGCGAGATGAGGCCGAGGATTCACCATAGATTACCTGAAATTTGCCTTACGGTTGGGGAAAACCTCGGAAAAAAACCCAACCAGGTAATCAGCCCAAGCGAACCCGCGCCCGAGCGCAATTCCGGATCGGTAGGGAAGTGCCTTAACCGACCGTGCTACGCCGGTGACCGGTCCCGTGTTGAGATGTATAATTTATTCATGGGTTTGAAATCCACTTTACATTGGTTAGATTTTTTCGTGCTGTAAGGCGAAATTGTCAGGCAATACCATTACGAATTCTTAGACTAATCTGATTAAAACTACCAGCTGACTATAACCATTTCTAACCTATAATTTCGTCATTGATACAGTGTCGCTAAATAACGGTAATAACTAAATAAATAAATAATAAATACAATAGGCTACATAAATATATTTTTATTTTAACTAACAAGGAGAGGACACGCTCTGTATATCACCGAATTAAACAAGATTTTGTGACATGAAAGTACAAGACGTACTGTTTAAAGTCATACCTGGTATGGGTGGCCAATTACCCCTCGTTTTGAAAATATTGGCTATTGTTTGTGACATACTTCCGTTAGGTGTATGTGTAACGGCGTAGCTCATATGGTTGGATGCTGAGTTGTCATCCAGGCAACCCGAGTTCGAATCCTAATGCCTTCTCATTTTTTAAAGCTTGATATTATTATTATTACTATTATTATTATTATTATTATTATTATTATTATTATTATTATTATTATTTCATCTTTTCATTGTTTTATTCACTTTCAGTTGTCAGCTCCTGTATTCAAAGCCATGTTGAAGTATGCGTGGTATGCATCAAAATTAATAAACGAATGAGAAGTGTTTGTGAATGTGAATGCTATCTGTTTCGCAGTAGAAGTGCGGAAAAATGTGTGTGACTGTGGACGGCCTTCTTTCATTTGCTGTGCATGGTGCAGGAAATATGTATGTTTTGTGTGTTTTTATGACATTTATCATAACGAATCGGTACAAAATGAAGTGGAATAGCTGCTACAGAAACAGAACAGACACCAGTGATACATCTTACCTGCCTACATGAGCAATATTTCATTGTTTATCCTTTAGAATACAATGTTAGTTAATTATAATTTGTTTAAAACATGATGAAGCGTTCAATACAATGAGAAATGTGGTACATGTAAATAGATAACTGTGATCACAATATTAATCATTATTAAAAAATATATATATATATATATATATATATATATATATAGGACCAGTTAAGATTAGAACTTAGGTTGTCAGCATCCAACCATATGGGCTACGCTGTTACACAGTATAATGCTTCCCTATTAGGCACCTAACGGAAGTATGTCACAAACAATAGCCAATATTTTCAAAACGAGGGGTCATTGACCACCCATACCAGGTATGACTTTAAACAGTACTTCTTGTACTTTTATCTCACACAATCTTATTCCATTCGGTGATATACAGAGCGTGTCCTCTCCTTAGATTTATCTCAAGTCTCTCAGACTTACATTAATGTTCCGTTCTCTTTGTGTTTCAGTTGCAGAAATCGAACATAAACAGAGTGACACTGATCAACCTACATTTCAACACAAGCGGCAATTACAAATGTGAAGTGTCTACAGAGGCGCCCAACTTCGTAACGGTGGCTCAAAGCTCCAATATGACGGTCATGGGTAAGTGAAAATTTATTGCAAATATGTATTTACAGAGAGATCCGACTTCACAGCATTGACCAGCGCTCTAGTGTAAACGGCCGATAGTAAACAACAATTCTTTAGTGTAGACCAGAGTTCCATAATCGTGCAAATATGTTGCTACTGTATTTTTTTATTCTCTCGGGGAATGAACTTTGTATTGTGCTAAACTCCTTAGCTAGACGCATTCTCACCCACTCAGCCCTGGTTAGCTACTCCGTGTGTCGCCACTCGGGGATCGGAGATTACTATGCAATGAGAATGAAGTAGAGAGTTGACGGAATTATGTAAATGCCTACAATTTGGGAAAACGTGACTCCGAAAATCACAACCAAATGCAATCTTGTACGTCACAAGTGTGACTGTATTTTCACCGAGACTCGAACTGGGGTCGCCTGCGTGGCTCAGCCAACGCAGTGGTTTTATCTGCTGCCTTACCCAGGACAAGATGTTTGATGTAATTTCCATTCATGATAGATGACTACTTAAGTATTATTATAATGCAATAGGCCTCTTACAGAAACTAGTAGAGGAGATAGTTTCTATATTTGTTAATTTTTTCCACCATTCCTGTGTATTAGTCGACCAAGGCGAGTGGATCCGCGGACAGAATGTGAACTGGCATGGTGACGCAATACGAACACAAGAGCTGCAGAGGTAATTACAGTATAGTTTAGGGTAGGTTAACCGCCTGACTGTCAACTGTATTTGTGGTGTAGCCTTAATGCAATAAATCTATTCATGAACAAGCTCTGCATGTTGTTTATAATGTTATGAAGTTCTGCTGTAGGCCATTGATATATTTATTATACTATTAAGCGCATGGGGGACACTTGTCATTCAATATGAAATTATATTTTCAAGACACATTTATAAATATATATATATATATATTATATAATATACTATTATATTATATTATATTATATTATATTATATTATATTATATTATATTATATTATATTATATTATATTATATTATATTATATTATGCACACATCGTTGCTTGCTCAACCTCAGGTACGGCTTGCTCTGATAATATAGTCACGATTGCTTTCTTATGTTATCTACTGCAGTATCACTTTCATACCAGCGTAATTTTCTTCATCTGTTGTATCATTGACCCACATTCGGATATTAATTTGCTCTTGTCTATTTTTCCTAAATTTATGATATTTTGCTTTATAAAATGCAAGTAAATGTCTGCAAATTATATAAAAGAGAAAAGTAAAAGTGTCTATTACTGTGTTATAAATATTGGTAAAAAAAGTTAATATTATACATTGTGGATGGTAGCTTCTGCACCAAAATTTAAGAGGTGATTCTACATGTTAAATATAACAAAACATTTATTACACTTTTCCTTCTATGAAGCACAGTTAAGCAAGAAAAAAAAAAAGAAGATCTTTGCCCAATGTTTGCAGCGCTCTACTGCGGTAATGGCCCGAGGAAAATGGCTGATTGCTATATAAGCAAGATAGATTAAAATAATCTGAACAGTTAATGTCTTGAATCTTATTTTGCAATTTAAACTGTTTAGCCATTGATTTAAACTGAATAATAGCGAAAATCGTTGAAATAAATCTTTCAACGCAGCGCACGGCGCATGTTACCTACTATAGACACTTTCACTTTCCTCTTTTATATAATTTGCAGACATTTACTTCCATTTTATAAAGCAAAATATCATTGGGTCAATGATACAACAGCAGAGGGAATGGGGAAGGTAAAGAGTGCCGCGCTTGCTTAGAGTTATTGCAGCAGCCATGAGCACATTTTCGTTCTTTTAATTGGCCTCAAATATGACACAGATAGACACGAGGGTGACAGGTGTCCACCCAGTTCAATTTGCAGGTCGTTTTTTTACAACATTGCACAAAGCTTGAACATAGCCACAGGTTTGATATCATATTAGGCTATAACATCTATTAAGCAGCTATTCGCAATGGAGTATAACTTGTATGAAAATGCAGCGAATTATGTGGTAGTTAAAGACAACTGTCAACGAGAGCGCAGAGGGTCAAAGTTCAGAAATCGTTGAGGTTTTTGAGAGGGAACTAAAAAAGATGTGCGAGAAAATAGATCAAATTATAAAAATTCAGCGAGTTATGTGATAGTTAAAGAAACAAGGAAGTGAAAACTAAGACGTGTGAAGTGTAAAAGTGAACTAGAGGAAAGATCTGACTTAGTCTGAGCATCAGACAAATTGAAAATCAATGATAAAGTGTACGTTCTCGAATACTGTGAAAAGAATTGTGACAAACCAGAGTTTTGGACTGAAATCTAGCAAAACCAGGTGAATCAAGGCGCAGTGAAACGGAGGTTCAATGAACGTGAAAATATGCGTACGTCAAGGCAGGACGCTAGGAAGAATGAAAAAATTCAAACGACACAAAACTTCAATATCAATGAAACGAGAGATGTACAATGTCGATATCTGACGCCTACTTCGAGTGCAAAACGGCTGACCAGAATAAACCAAGGAGGATAACAATACGTGAGGCAGATACTAAATACTGCGGACGAAGGATTAGGGAAACAGCTGGAAGTGTCTGAGGTCAGGGGCATAGACAAGACTAGTGGAGGAAATGCAAGAGAAGACGTGAGAAGAACGAGTGAAGGAATGAAGCGACTACCAGATATTAGTGATTGTTAGGACAGAATAGATAGAGCTTTGGAGAGGTTATTAGCCAAGAAGAAGAGTACTAAAAAGTGAGTGCAAGAAAGTTAGGGGTGGCAAAAGCGTAAGAAAAGGAGTAGAGAAGAAAGTGTGAAGTATAAGAAGGTAGGGTAAGAGTGTAATAAGACTATCAAACAATGAATACAAGAGAAGTAAAGTGAAAAAAAAAATCATCTGAACAAATGTGAAGTGGAATGAGAGAGAAATTGCAAGTGTAATTAAGTGAATTAGATATGTCATGTTTTTCAATGTATGGGTTGGGAGTCGTAGCAGGGGTACTATAACTGTAGGAGTATTATCGAAATAAATATATGGAAAGAGATAATACAATAGGAAATTTAGGAGTGAAGCGAAAAGAAAGAGATAAATATATAAATAATCAGATAGAAAAAATAAGTGATGTAAGTGTTGTAAAATAGAGTAAACGGAAAAGTCAGCAAGTAATGTAGGAGAAAATAGCGGGAAAACAATGATTAAGAATAGGTAGGATTTGAGGGTAGAGAAGAAAATAAATAAATAACGCATATTATTAAGGAAGGAATATGCAATATTTAATAGGTGAGTGAGAAATGGAAGGGAGACAGTCTAGGTAGGAGGGAGAGAATAGAAGAGGATAGAGGGGGAAGAACATATAGCAATTCAGTCATAACAGAACATTAGAAAGTAATCAAGAAATTCTCGGCAAAGAATACATTAATAGAAAAGAGTTATATGTATAAAGGGATGGTGGATCGAAAAACAGAAATGTGAAGGTCCACCATAACTATGAATTGTAAAGTTGAATGGCAAATAAATATCATAAATATCATATTCGCAATGGAGTACGCATTACACCAAAATGGAATCACTTAGCAGTAGACTAAAACCCACTGGTTTAAAAGTAACCTCACTCGCTTACTTTACGGTTAATTATTCAGACAATATTTGTGAATGTGGTAGATTATATCGGACTCAAAAAGTACATTGCACTACGAATTGAATCATCGCACCTGAAACCGCCCATGTTATCATTGCCTTTGCCGAAATCGAAAAAATCGAAAAATCGAAGAAGAATTGGGAGGAAAATTTAAAAGGTACGCAAAACGCGTCCTTGCAAGGGGTTGGGGGCTGTACAAAACTAAATATGTGAGCTCCAAGCCTGTTGGCCACTAGTCTCACTCCGGGTTACGCTGCTCCCCTGAAGGAGCTCTAGAAATTTTGAAGGGGAAGCCGAAATTGGACGTAACCTCTTAGGTACCACATACGCGAGAGGGGCTGAGATTGATCAATTGATCACGGAACGGGGCGAGGAGGAGTTGGCTGGTGTTTGCCGTTAGGATGGCAAGACGCCGTCATCTGTTGTTCGATGACAAAGCAGGTGAAGGCCGTCGGAAGAAGCGCCGTGAAATCTAATCTGCAATTTGAGAGGTCCCTGTCCTTCCAATTTGCGACTTATTGAGTGACCTCGTATATTTAATAGACTGTTAATATTATCTGAACTAGGGCATACATCGTTTATAATAAAGGTGGAATATATATGGGGGAGGGCATATAGGTCCGTGGCCCATTTCTTATAGGGCTCATCCCGACATTTGTCTTACGCCTGAGGAAAACCACGGAATACCTTAGGCAGGATGAGTTGTCTCATATAAGAGACTAGCCAATTTGGCTATTATGTAGGAAGTGATTGTTATCATGAGCCTTGTTGAATCGTCTCAATTTTGAGACAAGCCATTTGGCTATATGATGGCTCAATTACGAAGAGGGGGGAGAGATGTAATTAGTTAATTAATTTAAAGTAATTAGGGAGATTAATGGGGATATGAGTGCAGGTCCGTGGCCCATTTCTTTTAGGGCTCATCCCGACATTTGTCTTAGCGCCTTAGGAAAACCACGGTAAAAACTTAGGCAGGATGAGTCCTTTGCCTTTTCTGTTGTATCAATTTAATATAAGTAACACGGCAAACTAGCTGCGGATATTATGAGAATTAAATAGTATTAAAAATGTTTAACAATTGTGAACATAAAACATTCTATGTCCTTAAAAAGAGAGAATTTTCTCAAGTTATTTATATCATTTTTACATGGATGACAGTCTATCATCTCCCCTAATTATCTCAAAAACTGTACCTACGTGCTAGAAAAAACTATATATTTAGACTATTTTTCATATTTGCAATTCTTACGGACGCGAGTGTAAGATGTTTTGTATTTCAGTTGTTACCCTCAGCTGACAACCGCGAGACGGACATATTTTAGTTCAGTAGCAGTACAAGTGGCCTTCCGGGTTGCCGGACTGCATTCCCTTCGGCCGACTAATACCACAGTCTACTATATGAAGTCACGAAGCTTGGGATGATTTTTTGCCAACGAGTTGCATTTCTCGCGATAGTTGCTAGCCCCTTGGAGGGCTGTGAGTACTAGGAACAATAGACTGTGTCACTGCCATCGTGATCTAATACAGGCCGTAAGGCAGACCATGTGACTCGCTTAACCCGATCACGAAGGGAGGCGTTTCAACCATATAAATTAATTGGAATGCATAAAAAGTAACATATATGTCTCTAAAATGTAGTGAAATTGCATTAATAAAATTTAAAACAATGATTAGAGGACACTTCAGACATAATTCCTTGCGAGTTACGGTATAATATTATTTATGATGTGAAAATTACGTTGTTCGTATGTGTAATACCTGTCTTTATTTCGATTAAATATTGCGAAATTCTTGTACATTCATTTATGCACGATTCAATAACTTTCAGTTTCACCGCACGAATATTTAGATATGTTCAAATTATAAGTTATGTTTACTGCACCAGTTGCCCCTTTCTGTCTAATTTTAGTGGTCTTCAATGTCATACCACTACATATGTATGTTATGTCATATGGATATTATAGGTTATGTTTACTATATTTAACTTATATTCCTATATTCGCAATTATACATTATAATTAAACATGTCATGTATGACACCCGTCACATTCTATTTGTCTGTATTTTAATACTACAATTGAGTACTGAATTATTGTATTTATCTACTACCTAAGAGACGAAATAACACAATCGTACGTATACTAATTTTATAGGAGTGGTATCACAGTCTACTATATACAGTCACGAAGCTTGAGTTTTGAGGGTGCTAGAAACAATAGACTGTGACGGTACTATTTTTCATTGCCTGTAATGAGGCGATATTAGCGATCCTAGTGGTGAGTAACTATCTGTTTGCATATTTACTACGTATTGAGCTTCGCGACTGTATATACTAGACTGTGGTGGTATGGTAAATTTTCTGTCTACAATGAAGGAAGGTAGATGTGCTAAATTAAAATCACAATATAAATTCGTTTTTATTGAACCTCAAAATAGCTTCCATTCTAAACTTAAAATGTTGATGCGAACAGATTATGTTAACACGTAAAATTCTCTTCACATTAAAATAACACAGTTTTTTAATTATTTCTGCAACATATTATGCAACAATAAGTAAACGGAACTTATGGACACAATACACTAAATAAAGCTTAGCAATGATACGCAATAAAGTTATAATATAATATTTCACTGAGCTCCATACACTGAAATAGAAAACCCGAACATACATTACGGCCTGGTCTAGATCGAATAGGCATTGACTGTGCCGTATTTAGCTTTGTTGTGAAAAGTTGTGTAAACTGTGAAATGTTCGTTATCGGTTGTAATAGCTGTAAATGGCTAAAATACAATAATTTGAATAATAATATGGGACAAGGAGACGTTTGTGGTACTATAAATATTGTAAGAGAAAGAGGTCAGAGTTATCCTTCTTCCGGAAGATCCAGGAAAGTGAGTTTATAAAATATAATATATACTTTATGAAAATAATATATAAACCTTATGTATTTCACATTTTAATAGTGGAAGGAAGGTGTTAATTGTTTCAAAACAATACGATATCGAAAGTACAATACATTTTATCGTCTGCTGGGGAAAGGGTCTGTGATGAGGCGATAGTAGCGATCCTGGTGGTGAGCAACTCTCTATGTTTGCATATTTAGTAGGTATTGAGCTTCGTGACTATATATATTAGAATGTGCTAATACGTAATAAGAATGCCTACCTGCAAGTCACAAACACCTGAACCATATGCAACCGAACCAACAGATACGCCAAAACGTTGTAGATGTGCTGGATGATTTCACGGACACAGTAATGCCTTAATGGATCCACTAAGAGTTAAATGGTACATTCTCGGACACAGGTGCCTTATAAAAAATTGTACCTTCTTACCCCTTCTACCACCATTAAGACTCTGTAACATATTCACTACAATATATTCAATATTTGAAAGAAGATTGTGTAAAATTTTTCTCTTCAAGCGAAAGATTACTTATCGTAATCATCTGCAGCTGTAGAAGAATTTATTCCGCTCTCACAAAATGTCCTACGTTTGCCTTTATTTTCTTTCACTTTGGATTTATTCTCAAGAAGGGTTAACGAATATTTCGTCTGAAAAATGTAATGGAGAGGCTGCCTCCTATATCATTCATACGGGCACGACGTATGGTGTTTTCTTCATATATGATGTAAAATTTACATTATCCTTCCAAATATAGGCAAGTCAACTAAAAAATGAGGTTGGGATTTGGGTAGGAGGAGTTTTCAAATACAGTTCACTATTCCGTGAAAGAGAAAAAATACCAACTGTAGTGTAATTGTTCTTAGATATTGCATATATGTACGAGGACATAAAGTATAATATCTATGTGATTTGTAATTTATTTGATCAAATTTGTTTTGTGCTTTGGTAGTTTAAAACTAGACGAAGTTTGGCTAGATGCCTAGCTTTCCGAAGGCCGAACCCGGTGATGGATCCGTGCACATAGGTTCACACCACATCGGTCGATTTTACGCTCTATATGTGCTATAATTATTGTTCCGGTCTAACAGGTGGCTGGAATTCGATGTTTAAAGAGTCAGTCCCACACCCAGACGAATACTTGATAAAACCCAAGATCCAGAGTCCAAAGGCTTTAGAACCTATATTGATATCCGAAACACGAGCTACCTTAAAAAGTGCACCTCAACCTATTTTTACTCTTCTAGCGGATGGCAGTTGAAAAGAGGGGAATGGAAAGTTTTGGTGGAATTAAAGAGGAAAATAACACCTAGAGAAAAATCCTCTGTAATATCTGCTTTAGCCATCACAAATTATTGCACCGGGACCTGGACGAGGTTTCAACCCATTTCTTGTGGATGGAAGTTCCGTTGTAGAGCTGAGGCTGTTTTATTATTCCTCTAGCTTTGACTGTAAATTGGCTCAATGTGTCTCTTCGGTTAACATCGGATAGTTATCACTCTTATGTTTCATTCTACAGTATTTACCGATTTCCAAAATCTTTATAATAATATCTAGATCCGACATTCCCATTCTCAGGGTTCAGTCATTCAGAATTCCTGTAATTTTAGAAAAAGTGAAGAATCGTTTGTTTTTTAAACTGGAAGTTTTGGTGAAAAATCGAGGTATTTTTTCCTGCTATGTTATTCCTAAAATAGAGGTTTTACTTCATTTTCAAAATAAACAATGCGAAGAATCTTTATTGTCATTATTCATCGTCATCGTTTGTTTTGAAGACCATAAACATAGGATTCTTAGGCAAACATTTGTCCTTTACTTATCCTACTAAATACCGTATATAATCTTATATCATGTTAGAGACGAACGAAAGTCCTTCGTAATTGCAACTGTAATTCTGTTGTGCGTACCATTCCTCTTTAAGTAAGGAATTAAATGCAAAAAATTTAGTAGTACCCTGTAAGCAAAGTTTTTTAACGATCATCAGATTTACCGACTAACTCCGGACGATAGATCTGACCTCTCTCATGGAATCCTCGAACTTTCCATAATACTTGTGAAAGTGTGGAGCAAAACATTAGTCATTACACCACTCCTCTGTCGTACAACACTCAGGAGCATATTTGAAATACTACGGCAGAATAAGGTATGTAAACTTTATAGAGAAATGAAATTTTAAATAAACAAGAAAAAAAACCTCATCCATCACCCGGAGTACGTAGAATGATTAGCCTAAACTCTGGCAATGAGCAGCTACAGAAGGGCTATTGCAGTGTTTTAGTTTTCATATAATCAGCATTCAATAGCAGACCTTAAATTTTAAGCAGTATTTCAATGACGTTTTACTAACCATGAGGTTATATAGCCTCGATGAAATCTGTGAGAACGAGATAACTATTTCCAAAAATTAGTTGCAGGATTTAATGTAGGATACCTGACATTCGTCTTACAGTTGGGGAAAAACCTTACAAAGAAACACCAACCAGGTAATCAAGTCAAACGGGATGCGGACGCACGTGTGCACTTAGCCTCGGAACACGATACCCAAGTCTAAATATCATATTCACAAAATGAAAGTCTTCCAATCTACTGTTAACTAACAAGGTGTTAGGAGATTCCTTATCTCACATGTGGCAACTAAAACTTGCATGAATAACTTCAAAACTGGACTAATTACAACTTTATTATCTCGACGACTTTTGCTTTTGCCTGCTCGTTGAGACTTCAGTCATCTTGACGATAATCATCGCTTTCACAATCAATAATAATAATAATAATAATAATAATAATAATAATAATAATAATAATAATAATAATAATAATATCTCATTTGATGATGTGTCACAGGAAGAAGAATTGTTTGTATACGAGTACATCTGAGACCTGATTAGTGGAATATGTTGCTAGTTAGCGATATATGCAATGAAATGGGAAGCAAACTGACCATCATACCCCAATATCTTCTAGCTTAGTTGCCTCATGAGTTCTGCCTTATTGTTGTCACTTATGAGGTTCAGACCTGTCTTCTTACAGTTGACTAGACGACAACAAACATAATTATCACCAAGTATTAAATGATAATCTTTCTTCCTTTCTCGAGGTCATTGAAATACGGAGTATCCTTATTTTTTTTCTGTTTTGTTACAAATTAACTTCTATGAAAATTTGGAAAGGCCTACTTTGTATTTGTATAAAATGCTATTTTATATTGTTTTTGAATTTATTGTTTATTTAATTCTCTATTTGTTTTCTTTCTTTCTTTCTTTCTTTCTTTAGCTTTCTTTCTTTCTATCTTTCTTTCGTTCGTTCTTTCTTTCTTTCTTTCTTTCTTCAGTTTTCTTTCTATCTATCTTTCTTTCTTTCTTTTTTTCTTTCTTTCTTTCTTTCTTTCTTTCTTTCTTTCTTTCTTTCTTTCTTTCTTTCTTTCTTTCTTTCTTTCTTTCTTTCGTTCGTTCTTTCTTTCTTTAGCTTTATTTCTATCTATCTATCTATCTATCTATCTATCTATCTATCTATCTATCTATCTATCTTTCTTTCTTTCTTTCGTTCTTTCTTTCTTTAGCTTTCTTTCCTTCTTTCTTTCGTTCTTTATTTATCTGTTTTTCTTCCCCTATATTACCGACTTATAGATCACAATAGTGTAAAAAAATGAAGAGTATCATCTTTGAATCAATACTAGACATCTACATATTGCGGTCTTCCCTGGATCTGGGATTGGGACAACGCAGGCCATCGGACAGATGTCAAGGCAACACACAGCCATCCAGTTCTGTAGACGGAAAATAAATTTCTTTCATTATTTAACCTGGAATCGAACCTCGGACTACTTTGATACGCTACCTTACAGCTTCCGTGGCAGACCTTAAATTTCTCAATAGTATTAATTTTGTTTACAATAATTATTAGTGGTTATAGGCCTAATATTTTTGTAATAAATCGTAGTTTACATTTAAGGCCTATTTCGTCTTAACAACCATATTCCTGTTTCTTTAGTTCTGGTTAATAGATCTGATGTGAAACAATTTATTTTGACTACGTAAATTTAATTGTAACGATTTACATCTTAGTTGAGCAAAATGCAGATAAAATATAGACTGAAAATACCTCCCAATGAAGATTTTCATGATTATTTAAGGCAGATTTCTGAAATTTGTATGTTCCTTCCGTTTTAATCTTCGTTCTTGTCTTATGGGTGGCACTTGTGCAGGAATTTGATTTACAAGAGGATTAGAATGATCAATAAAGAAACGAAAAGTCTGTTTCAATCCGTGGTAAGGACCATAGTAACTCCGACGACTTGAAGATCTCGATGAATTGTAGCACTGCAGATGAACAATGGTGCATCAGTGATCAGTCTTAAACACCGGTTTGCACTGTCTGTATTCTTTTAATGTGTGAATTGGCTGCAGAACCCCATATGGAACATAAATAAGTACAATTCAGTCCCATAATCGAGAGGTACAGTGGGTTATATCAATATTTTGAGATCCAAGGAAGTTGTTATGTTCCGTAGATTATAAATTTCATCTACGTAATCTAATTTCTTAGTTTTTTTAAGTAACTGTTTTATGTATGCCTTCCATATTAATCGAGAATATGAGATCAATCCTAAATATTGGACTGATTGAGTATGTGGTGAGATTTGTGTTTCGAACGGAACACGGATATTACTTAACATTCTTGTTAAAGTTGAAAATTACAAGTTTGGATTTTATGCTTTGTTCTCCATAACAAGGTCCAATCTTGATATGCATCAAATAATGATGGAATAGATAGCACTTTATAAAATCTAATATCATCATCATCTTCATTACGGCATAAGCCTTGTGGCTCGTTCCATCTTCAAGAAAACTGATCCGACCATCTCATCCGTGGCCTGCCGATATTTCTTCTACCTACAGGTTTATACTTATATATTATTTGTGGCATACGATCTTCATCCATTCTTTGTATATGATCTTGCCATCTTTGTCTGTATTTAATGATTGTTTTATTTAGACTCCGAATTTCCAATTCTTTTCTAATATCTTCATTCCTCTTTTTGTCTATGAGTCTATAACCTACCAGCTGTCTCAAAACTTTCACATACTTTGCATACTTCCACTCGGTAATGAGTTTTGGAATAATATTCTGGGGAAATTCCACAGATAGTAACAATATATTTCTATTACAAAAAAGAGTAATATTAGAATAATAGTAGGTGCCAAATCTAGGGAATCGTGTAGGGCTATTTTCAAAAAACTACAAATAATGCCCATGGCTTGTCAGTATATATTTTCATTAATAATCGTCCTCGTATGTAATCGTGAAAACTTTGTAACTAATTCAACCGTTCATAGCATAAATACACGTCAAAAAATGACTTTCATACTCCATCGGGAAGTCTATTGTGCTATCAAAAAGGAGTGCGTTATATGGAAGTAAAAATTTTTAATAGCCTCCCTATCGATATAAAAAATGAAATTCAAAACATAAAATTATTTAGGGCCAAATTAAAGAAGTACCTAATTTCTCACGCCTTATATTCTGTAGGTGAATTCATGACATTCAATAACACTTCATAAAATTGATACTAGAACTTCGTGTTGTACTAGTAGACTACTGTATATTGTAAATCTCGTCTATATATATATTTCATCTAGACTGTGACTATAAATTAAGATTTTATAATAGTATTAAGTTTTTTGACTTGTTCCATATTCTAGCTGTAAGCATGTATGAATACTATGGAATGTTAATAAATACAATACAATACAATACAATACAATACAATACAATACAATCTCAGCAACCTCTATTTTCTTCTGTTGTGAGATAGTCAAGACCCAACTTTCACATCCATAAAGCAAGGTTGCGATCGCCATTACTTTGTAAAGTTTTAACAGTGTTGCTCTATTTGAAAGTTCTTTTTATTGTACCACATAGTGTTTGGAATTTGTTTAATTTATTTTGCACATCTATATTGCCGGTATATGACACAGTGTAATCAAGATAATTAAAATCAGTTTGTTGTTGGATGGGCTTATTATTTTTGCAAATTTTTGCTCTTAACAGATCTGTACCTCTACGAGCCATTAAGTCCACACCTGTGGAGTAACGGCTAGCACGTCTGGCCGCGAAACCAGGTGGCCCGGGTTCGATTCCCGGTCGGGGCAAGTTACCTGGTTGAGGTTTTTTCCGGGGTTTTCCCTCAGCGCTGGGTAACTTTCGGTGCTGGACCCCGGACTCATTTCACCGGCATTATCACCTTCATCTCATTTCAGATGCTAAATAACCTGAGCTGTTGATAAAGCGTCGTAAAATAACCTAGTAAAAAAAAAGAGCCATTATTTTCGTTTTTTCATATGAGATTTGAAGATTATATTCACTTGTAATATTATTTAATTCATGTATGGCTCTTTGTAAAATATCTTCCGAATCTGCAATTAAGATCTGGTCGTCAGCAAACAAAAATGTATCAATGTTTCTCCCTTTTATTTTAAAATGTGTTTTGAGTATTAGTATAATAAATAAATTATACTAATTTTTATAATTTGTAATGCACATTGACATGCGTATAGTCATTTCAACTTTAAAATTTTCAGTGCTAAATTTTATTATTCAGCCCTTACATTCCGCAAAGAGGTAGTTGTTGGTGATGTGCACATAATTTCTTCTTTTCTTTGTAACATAACTAATCAAATCGTACAATCATGAATATAATCCTATAATTTATACTTGATTGATATCCAATAATGATGAACCGTTAGTGTGAGAATGGAATGAAATTTCGATGCAGATATTCACTTTGAAGGTTTATCGTAATTGATATCTTCTGACCCGATTTGTCTTTCCTAGCAGGGACTGAGGAAATGAATCAAATCCTTAAGCTGTCATTCGAAACGCATACGTCATTTAAATGACGGTACTGTAATGGAATTTAGAGCCGTTTTCCCATTATCTTGTCTCCATCTTCATTCTCACAAATATTACTGGGATTTGTGATTCCAATTTTCATCGTGATGTAATGAGATGGAACGCCGGTCTGTTTTCACTTTAGTTTCGTGTATGATTTAGCACTTTTCCTTTTATTCTCCAGAGAGTTCGTCCACTAACTAGGCACAAATTCACTGTAGCATCCTTTTACATTATTGTGACTGTTTTACAATTACCAACAAATAAGAACAAAAATACTAGAAAATTAAATTCTTAAACAAACATGGATAAAATTCTCTTAAAAAAAGAAATTCGTACTTTGCCTTTCAGAGACCTTTTCGTTGTTCTATGAAGAAATCCTTAGTATCAATTGAATAATTCACATAAACATATATTTTCTGCCAGCGAAGCAAGGAACTTTATGAAGTGAGAAGCAGCTGAAAGATAAGTTTTCTCAGAAACCTCTTCACATTCTGTCAGGTTACTTTGGGATTTAATTTCTATAGAACGGTAAAGATTTAAAAAGGAAGACGATTCAATATAATCTTGCTAAATATTCAGTATAATGTACAGTATATCTGGAGATTTTTACAGATTCAAAATCTTCGAGTCGAAAAATTTAGTTCCACTATAATTAATAATATCATAAGAAAATATTTAATTTTTACATTTAATTTATTGTATTCCATAAATCTTACAATAGTATTGAAGCTTTAAAATGTGGAACAAGTGAAGAGTTACACGTTTTCTTGGCGAAATAAGATGATCCCGAGGATTCGCAATAGATTCACGATATAAATTACCTTCACGTTTGGGGAAAACCTCGGTAAAAACCCAACCAGGTAATAAACTCAAGCGAAAGTCTAACCCAAGTCTGAGCGGATACTATTTTCATTAAATTATGTTTCTGATTAAATGATTTCAGAAGTTAAACTTCTTGGCATTACATTAGACTCAAAGCTTACTTGGGCGGGTCACATTGCGATTGTATGTAAAAGGTTATCCCGTGTACTTTATCTTTTGTGTAAATTAAAAGCTCTTCTGTCTAGTAAATATTTGAAACAGGCATATTATACATTTTCCCATAGTGTATTTCATTATGATATTCGTTTGTGGGGTAATGGTGCTAATGTCAATAGTGTTCTAATCTTGCAGAAAAAAACATTACGCATTATTACTAATTCATCTTTTAATGCTCATTGTCGACCTTTTTTTCGTACTGCTAATATTCTTAATGTAATTAATCAATATATTTATGACTGTTTAGTTTATACCAAGATTAATTTAAATAGTCATGCTTCTCAGTCCCAGCTTCACAAATATTGTACTAGAAATAATTATTATATTGTAACACCTACGGTCAGGTTGACAAAGACCAAGAAATGGTTCAATGCTATCAGCGTATTCCGAATCTCACCGGTCCGGTGGCATCAATGACGTCACGTTGCAGCGAAATAAGGAACAAAACTGCTGGAAGGATCGATGGATGTCATGGCGACTGTACAAGTTGTTGTCTGTACTACGCTAGCAAAATTTTGCGAAATTTTCGTACTGCCATCTCGTTCAAAGAAAAGAGAGCATAAACAATTTATTTCTTGAACCGGTAGCAATAACTGGTCCGTTGCCATGTTCGCTCATAAGCCATTAACATATTGTTTTTACGTTGTGCTCATTACAAACATTACAGCAGAACTAAAGGAGAACACACCGCCATGACACAACAGTGCACGATGTCATTCGTCTGCTAATTCCCATCCTATACAAGAACCAATCAGATTCACTGATGGCGGCTGATGGAGACTGCCACCACCTCTGCAAGTTGATGGCACCGGTGCGACACCGGTGGAGCATCAATGACGTCATCGGTGGAATTCGGAACACCGTGATGCCATCGGATTGCTCACCGGTGAGATTCGGAATACGCTGTATTTCTTTAGATATGTTTAATAGATTGCCTAAGAATGCCCACTCAGTTATCTTATTTAGATTTAAAGTTGTTTTTAAAAAAATGGCTTTTAGATAATCCTTTTTATGATATTAATGAATTTTTAGACAGCCATATGAATATGGAATTTTAATCTGTTTGTTTTTATTTACCAATGTGTATAAATACGCTATTGTAATTTTGACAAATAAACATGATTATTAATTGAGCGAAGCTCCAGATCAACAGGAAAGCAAGTCTGGCGACTGAGCTACACTGATGATCTACAAGAATATTTAACATAATAGTCTATCATCATAGTGATTATTATATATTTCAAATCTAAATTAGTCTTATAATATAATGTAAATTCCTAACTTAGCTATGTTTATTCATAATTATATAGTCTACGTTTCTTCAGCTACACCGTACTGCATATTAAAATTCCATATGTCTCAGTAGTCTTCTTCACTCTTTCGGCTGAAGTCCAAAAGATCTTTCACAGTAATATCACAAAAGTCTTTCGTTCCGTTGCTAAATTAATGAGAGAAAACCGCGAGTGAATTTACTCAAATGAACTCAAAACCTAGCGTGACACTTTATAATATTCTTATTTAGCGAATAGTAAAAGTCATTATATTGTACGCCATGGGGGTCCACAGGATGGCGAGATGTTATGGCTCCTACGTGTACAATTGGCATTAAAGTAGGGATGTCAGTTCTACGGACGTGCTGTCTTTATTCCATTGAAATAACTTTCGTTCTCATTTCTGTTAGAGACCGAATAAACCCAGCTTCATAGTCCGGCAGTAAGTAAAATCAATGGAGAAAATCTATGACCACATCGGAAATAGAACTCGTAATGATAGCCTAAGTTGAAAATTTCCAAGAATGTATGAAATCTGTTTACTCTCGTGTGTGAAGAAAAAGAAAGACGAGTTTATAACAGAAAATAGTGAAGTGGATATTTCTGGTACAGAGACGGCTAAGGAAGAGACGACTAAGGACTTAGTAATAAATTGAAATATGAATTAGAGGACTACAATAGGAAGTTAGATAAGACGATAGAGGTAATGAAAATAGGTAAGGAGTATGGTGGAGGAGGCTAGTTAGGATAGCAAAGTATAATATTTAGAAAATTAGTGAGATCTAAAAATGAAATGTACACAAGAAACAGACATAATAATGAACATATTGAACAATGGTGTAATATGTTTTAGTAACAAATATTAGTAGAAACAGTGTGTGTTCGATACAGTCTATGTGAACTGAAAATCTAGAACGGAGTGATAAAGGTGTCAATTTTGAATGAATTAGAGGAGTGTAATAGGAAGTTACGTAAAACGATAGAGATAATGAAAATAGGTGAAGAGTATGGCGGGGTAGGCTAGCTAGGATAGTGAAGTATAATATGTAGAAAATTAGTGAGATCTGAAAATGGAATGTACACAAGAAACAGACATAGTAACGGACATATTGGACAATGGTGTAGTATGTATTACTAACAAGTATTATTAGAAACAGTGTGTGTTCGATATAAGTGTACTGAAAATCAAGAACAGGATTGTAAAAGTTCAATTTTGAATGATCTAAATGTGGTCGAAAGTTAAATTATAAGAGCATCTACAAAAGGTATAACTGTAATGAATGTAATTGTGGTACCGGATACAAATTGTGAGGTCCACATTACATGTATGTAAATGTTGACATAAAATATATGTCAAATATCAACTTTACTCTCGTGTGGCATACAAAGTTTATCCAACACATCTTAATAAATGAGGAATTCGGGAGTAAAACATGGTAAGTGATATTTTAGTGTTTTGAAGATATTAGGTAGGTAAACATTTATGCATGAACAGTTTGTATAGTTTTTTTAAGTAGGTTATTTTACGACGCTTTATCAACATCTTAGGTTATTTAGCGTCTGAATGAGATGAAGGTGATAATGCCGGTGAAATGAGTCCTGAGTCCAGCACCGAAAGTTACCCAGCATTTGCTCATATTGGGTTGAGGGAAAACCCCGGAAAAAACCTCAACCAGGTAACTTGCCCCAACCGGGAATCGAACCCGGGCCACCTGGTTTCGCGGCCAGACGCGCCGACCGTTACTCCACAGATGTGGACTGTTTGTATAGTTATCAGGAAAGTAAAATCTATGTAGGTCTAGTTCTGCCATGTGTTGAGATGTTGGAAACCAATTACTGCATTAGACGCAGAAAGTAAGATACCATAATATCATGCGTTAAATATCTCATTTTTGACCAAAAGTTCAGTTACCACATTTTACACCCTAGTACCTCATTAATCGTTTTAATAAATAAATAAATAAATATTACATTCTTTTAATATATATAAAGCTATCCTTTATATTAATGTTACACTTCCCAGGAACAACGAGTGGATAAAATTTTAAATCATTCCTCGTAAGTGTAAATATCCACTCATTCTTCCTGGCAACGAAAATATGAATATAAGTAGGCCATAAAATTATATATTGGATATCAACATAGCAACGGGCTGTTTAATTAGGTGTTGAATAACTTAATTTTTTACTACTTTATACAAACAATCTTTGCTTACTTTTCGTTCATACTACCCTTTTCATTAAACTCAAGAGCATAAACCACTATGTTGCTCCTGCGAAAATAAATATACAATAAACCTAATGTTATCTTTTCATTTAAGAAGCGTGTACCTTTCGTTTCAGAGTGAGGATGAAAATTAAACTCCTATATTACGAGCTGTTAACATAAATCGTATTCCGTATTGTAAAATTAGCATGCACGAGTCTGAGAGAATGTTCTTCAGCAAGCAATCTTTACCTTACTGTACAATAACTTGATATGTTTAAACTAATATAACTGGTATGCCAAAAAATATAGAAAAATATTAAAGTATCGGACTTTAACCCTTCAGAGAATGTTTAAGCCACGATTTCTCAAAGCTGTTACTGGTAGTAAGGTTTACATATAAATCTCCAATGAGGGGAAATAAATATCACGGAAAGGAGGTCTCACGTCGGAATTGAAGAAATCTGTGCTATTCAGTTTATTTCCGACAGGCATACAGAAGTAATAAAAATAAATATTCCTAATTTTTTTAATTATCGGTGATTTTATCTCATGAATTCTATCTGTAATGTGTCGTACTGCGATCGCAGAATTGAACATCTATGGATAAAAAATCATAACTAGACAAAATTGTCACACAATAATGTCTTTTTATTATCTAACAATATTTGTAATATGTTAACATTCTATGTATTTTAGTTTAATTCTGCTACACAGTTTGTATTTCATTGTTTAATTAATAGTTCATAGTATTTTACGGTTTAATTCATAAGTAATTCTTGTATACACGTAACTTTTATTTACGGCGATAGAATTTTAAATTAAAAATTTTGAGTCGTTGAAGTTATTACAGAAAGTGCCGGAAAATATGGTAGTATAGTCTATACACATATTCTAAATAATACTAAATAAAATATTAACGGATGATATTCTTGTGTCACATGACAAAATCAATGGAAGGTGTGAAATTAATACCGGCCCTAACTTTGCCAGCCAAAAATTATTATTATTGTTATTATTATTATTATTATTATTATTATTATTATTATTATTATCATTATTATTATTGTTATTATTATTATCAAATCACGAATGGATAAGCGTATTATGATGATAATAAGTCTTCAGAAATACAATAATATTTTTAACCCAAATATTTCGCAGTATTAAATTTCACACTTCCATTCATTTTGTCATGTGAAACAAGAATTTCATTCGGCAATATTATATTCCGTATTATTTATGTGTGAATAGAATATACTACCACATTTTTTCGACACTTTCTGTAATAACTTCAACGACTCTAAATTTTTAATTTAAAATTCTCTCGCCAGCAGTATAGCTAACGCAGGCGCTGATTATTGGTATAACTGTTAAAGGAAGAAAACTTCTGTCGTAAAAGTGTTTGACAGTTCTATGTTGTGTAATGAACTCTTAATTAGAGTGTACCGGTACTTAAAAAACATGTAGGTAGTTTATTTAATTTTGGTCTGTGAAAGGAATTGATATAATGTTATAATTATTAATTAACATGCCTATTTTTACATGCGACATAAGCGCAGGATAAGGGGAAGGCAGAAAATACAAAACATTGGAGAATTCTGGGTTTTCAGTGAAAGACCTGTCACTTGACAGAACACTGTAGTATGTATATATGTATTTTTTACTTTAGTAGGTTATTTTATGACGCTTTATCAACAGCTTATGTTATTTTTATTTAGCGTCTGAATGAGATGAAAGTGATAATGCCGGTGAAATGAGTCAGGCGTCCAACACCGAAAGTTAGCCAGCATTTTCTCATATTGGGTTGAGGGAAAACCCCGGAAAAAGTCTCAACCAGTTAACTTGCCCCGACCGGGAATCGAACCCGGGTCACCTGGTTTCGCGGCTAGACGCGCTAATCGTTACTGCACAGGTGTGGACTGTGTGTATGTATGTATGTATGTATGTATGTATGTATGTATGTATGTATGTATGTATGTATGTATGTATGTATGTATGTATATATGCATGTATGTATTTATGCCTACCGGTATTTGTAATTATTCCCAATTCAGTATTCAGTATTAAGAAGTATATATGCGTAAGTAGAATATTTAAAACACAAGATTATCTTCTCTTCGTATGTGGGGTCAAGGAGCAGACTGGAATAACGATGTTAGATACAAAGCATGTGTCCACTCATCTGGAACTTGGGAAATTTCGAGAAGTAAAAAGAATGTAGGAAGGTGTAGCTTATTTGGAAACACAAGACTGGAATGAGACCGTCTAACCGCTCCGACTAGTTTACGAGGTTAGCTTCATCGACCACAGGTTTGTGCTTCACATTGGTTATCTGAGAGCAGTGCCATTTCTCACATTCATCCGTAGCCTAGCCCAAGACTTACAAAAATTCTCATTAATCAATTTCACATAGAACCCGTAAATGGAAGTGTAGGGAAGCTAATTTACACCTTAAATACTGCCGAGTTATTGCAACGAATGTTGCAATCTGCCAGCATTTAAAATATACTATTCTACCTCCAAATTATGTTATGGATTTATAATAAAGATATAGCAAATTTGGTCAAAAAATCTCCATAGGTCAATGCATAACATGAGATTTGTAATGAAGATATCTGAAGTTCGATTAGGAAATGGCGATACTGAGGGCGTAAGCATCAGATATTTTGTAGTGGAAATATTGAAAGTTCGGTTAAGAAGTCGCGATACTCAGTGCGTAAGCATGAGATATTTTGTAATGCAGATATTCAAAGTTCGGTTAAGAAGTCGCCTTACTTAGTGCGTAAGCACGAAATATTTTGTAATGCAGATATTCAAATTTCAGTTAAGAAGTCGCGATACTTAGTGCGTAAGCACGAGATATTTTGTAATGCAGATATTCAAAGTTCGGTTAAGAAGTCGCGATACTCAGTGAGTAAGCACGAGATATTTTGTAATGAAGATATTCAAAGTTCGGTTAAGAAGTCGCCTTACTTAATGCGTAAGCATGAGATATTTTGTAATGCAGATATTCAAGTTCGGTTAAGAAGTCGCCTTACTTAGTACGTAAGCACGAGATATTTTGTAATGCAGATATTGAAAGTTCGGTTAAGAAGTCGCGATACTCAGTGCGTAAGCATGAGATATTTTGTAATGCAGATATTCAAGTTCGGTTAAGAAGTCGCCTTACTTAGTGTGCAACACACGACATATTTTGTAATGCAGATATTCAAGTTCGGTTAAGAAGTCGCCTTACTTAGTGCGTAAGCACGAGATATTTTGTAATGCAAATATTCAAAGTTTGGTTAAGAAGTCGCGATACTCAGTGCGTAAGCATGAGATATTTTATAATGCAGATATTCAAGTTCGGTTAAGAAGTCGCGATACTCAGTGCGTAAGCACGAGATATTTTGTAATGTAGATATTCAAAGTTCGGTTAAGAAGTCGCGATAGTCAGTGCGTAAGCACGAGATATTTTGTAATGTAGATATTCAAAGTTCGGTTAAGAAGTCGCGATACTCAATGCGTAAGCATGAGATATTTTATAATGCAGATATTCAAGTTCGGTTAAGAAGTCGCGATACTCAGTGCGTAAGCACGAGATATTTTGTAATGTAGATATTCAAAGTTCGGTTAAGAAGTCGCGATATTCAGTGCGTAAGCACGAGACTTTTGTAATTTAGATATTCAAAGTTTGGTTAAGAAGTCGCAATACTCAGTGCGTAAGCATGAGATATTTTATAATGCAGATATTCAAGTTCGGTTAAGAAATCGCGATACTCAGTGCGTAAGCACGAGATATTTTGTAATGCAGATATTCAAAGTTCGGTTAAGAAGTCGCGATACTCAGTGCGTAAACACGAGATATTTTGTAATGTAGATATTCAAAGTTCGGTTAAGAAGTCGCGATACTCAGTGCGTAAGCACGAGATATTTTGTAATGTAGATATTCAAAGTTCGGTTAAGAAGTCGCGATACTCAATGCGTAAGCATGAGATATTTTATAATGCAGATATTCAAGTTCGGTTAAGAAGTCGAGATACTCAGTGCGTAAGCACGAGATATTTTGTAATGTAGATATTCAAAGTTCGGTTAAGAAGTCGCGATACTCAGTGCGTAAGCACGAGATATTTTGTAATGCAGATATTCAAATTTCAGTTAAGAAGTCGCGATACTTAGTGCGTAAGCATGAGATATTTTATAATGCAGATATTCGAGTTCGGTTAAGAAGTCGCGATACTTAGTGAGTAAGCACGAGATATTTTTTAATGCAGATATTCAAGTTCGGTTAAGAAGTCGTGATACTCAGTGCGTAAGCATGAGATATTTTATAATGCAGATATTCAAAGTTCGGTTAAGAAGTCGCGATACTCAGTGCGTAAGCATGAGATATTTTATAATGCAGATATTCAAAGTTCGGTTAAGCAGTCGCGATACTCAGTGCGTAAGCGTGACATATTTTGTAAAACAGATATACGTAGTTCGTTTAGAACCGGAACCGTAAGAAATATAGATAGCACCATTTTTTTTATAAACTTTCAAACTAAAGCTAATATTTTTATTTCAAATGTATTAATAGTAATAATAATAATACTAATAATAACAATAATAAATATTATTAATGAGCTGACTATCCAAGGGGAAATTTTGTTTCAATCTCGCGCCGTCAGCATGACACAAGAGAAACACTAGCATAAAAATTAAACAAGACTTTGCTTCTTTGTCGAGAATCCAACCCAATACCACTGCTTACATCCTACCGTAGTATGATATATTATTCAATTCATTTTCATCAAAGGACAAAGGAATGGAGCTGGAATTCCGATATGGATTTACGTCCAGAAAGCTCTATATCAAGTGTTCCTATTCTTTAAGCACATGTTAAACGTCTGGTAATTTACACGGAAAATAAATTCTTCAACCGTTCCGTGAAGTTAGCGTTATTTATGTCAATGCTAACAACATGAGTAGAGTATT
Source organism: Periplaneta americana (assembly GCF_040183065.1). Classification (NCBI taxonomy): domain Eukaryota; kingdom Metazoa; phylum Arthropoda; class Insecta; order Blattodea; family Blattidae; genus Periplaneta; species Periplaneta americana. The sequence continues at coordinate 126,941,601 of NC_091118.1, read as the reverse complement.
TAGAAGGCCGTGCTGCGAGGCGGGTCAGTATAGCGTCCCCCGAACTAATTTGATGCTGTTAGCTTGGTAGAGTAATTTAAGTGAGAGCAGAAACTGTGTACCGATGCGTGAGGCTTTTGTGTCTCTTCGATCGGAGACTTGACTCCAGCAATTTTGCTGGGCTATTCACTGCTTTTAGAGACCCATACAAACTTTTAAAACAGGGTGGGTTTTTATCCGAGCATGGCACCCAAGGGGCACATACAGTTATTTTTACACGGCCCTGCTTGAGTCATTTATTATCAGATTTACTTTTACCCCCCTGACCTCTGTATACAGCGCAGTATAATTGTTAGATGGGAATGGGTTCATGTTATGCAATACAGACATACAACAAAATTATATTGTGAGACACACTTTAAAATAACGTTGTTTTATTTAAAAAATCAGATAATTTACGTTGTTCATTGCCAAGAAACTCTGTACTATTCGTGTGACATGTGTTAGTGATAATACGCGGCTTATAAATTTAAACTTAAAATTATATAAATTACCAGTTGGAATATTCTGAAACTTTGAGATAAAAGTTGAAAGTCTACGGCGAGAAAGTCGTCAGATGCAGACGACATCTAATTGCTTTTATTTTCTCTGATAACTATAAAAGTCACCTAAAAGAACTTTACTTATGTTAACGAAATTATATGTCATAAACTTAAACTACAATGTAAATGCCTGTAATACAAAAGTTATTACCTTTGAGATATTATATGCATGTTTTATATATTAAAGAAATTTAATTCTCTATTTTAGGATTGATGACTTTATAAAGAAAACCATAGGCTACACTAAATTGGTGTTTTTACTTTATTTGGATAAATGTTTTCGCTTTAACTGCATCTTCAGTTCCTATCAATTTACATTTCCATTTCTGAACAGTGTATGATAATGTACACATAATTGTTATTTACAAAACGGTTTATTAAAATTTGTACCAAAATGATTTTATGTTATCTTAGCATTATAAACAGGTTGTTACTACATCGAAAATCGTGCCTAATTGACTTATTATAGCACGCGTGCCGATAAAAGCAATGACGTGTATGCAATGACGGAATACCGGAACGCTTGCTATCTTGGTTATCGGTTCTACGCACAACATAACAATAAATGTAATGCAGGACAGAAGGTAACGTATCATTTATTTCCTATCTTTAACAATTTTGTATCACTTTTGTAATAATATCACATAAAACAGTTCTGTGATTCAGAGAAATTATATTAACTAAATAAAGGAACATTTGTGACATAACCTCCAAGGTCGTCCATTCCTCCTTACTCAAAGTTAATGCCAGGCGTAACTAATCGATACGAACATATGAAGACAATTTGTCAGCTATGGATCCCGAACTGAATTTATTTCATAATTTCTGTCCTACAATTTATAATGCTAAGATGCCATAAAGTGGAGTCTGCGACATTTGCAACAGTGTGTCATTCCCGACAGTGCTAATATTCCCCCCGACAACTTGATAAACAAGTGCGTCATTTGCGACAGACACACATATTATCTTTATACTCTTCTTTCTATATTTCGTTACCAGTGCATTTGGCGTAAAGTTCAACATTTGGGTTTAGTTCAGTCTTACAACGAGGACCAAGCGATTCGACTTCACATCTGTATATATGCATCATGGCGTTCTTACAGCTTAAAGACGTTGAAAGGAGCTGGTTATGTCATAGAAGATTCACCTAACGACCAGAATGTAACAATTCAACGACTACTTTGTGAATCAGTGGTTTGAAAATGACAGAATACCCATCAGTAGACAGTGTATGCCGGATGACTTAAGGAAAAGTGAAGTTGTTTCGTATCAGAGTATATGACACGTGCCGCGTCGTCCGTCTTTTGTGTACCTGGCGAGTATAGCAGCGTACAGAACGAAGGAACCCCGGTCCGTTCAACGCAATGTGTACAATGTGTTATCCTGTGTTATGCAAACTGCAAGAGTTGGAAAGCTGCTGAGTACCATAATGCTGGGCATTAGTATCGTGTGTTCCACTTTTCATGTGTTCGTTGTTAATCTCTTTGTTTCATTCTTCGTTCCATCTTTGTTTGGTATGTTGGTTGCTTCGCTTGTTCATTGTTTCGCCTTTTCTTGATTTACTGTATTCGTATCTCATTTGCTTGTTTGTATGATTTTTGTTTTCTCCTTGTTTCCTTGTTTCGTTTCTTCGTTGTTTCGTATGTTTATTGTTTCGTTAATTCGCTGTGTGGTTAATTATTTTATGTGTTTTTGTTTCATATAGTGTTCATTTCGTTTGTTTGTTATTTTGTGTGTTATTTGTTTAATATATATTTAGTTGTTTCTTTTGTTTTTTCTTTCATTGGTCGCATGTGGTTTCGTTCATTGATTGTTGTGTTTGTTCATTATTTCAAATGCTCGTTTCATATTTTGTTATCTGTTTTATTGTTGCATTTTTCCGTAGAAAATATTTTTTTGTTTTGTTTATCGGTTAGTTTCTTTGGTCGTTATTTCGTCTGTTCCTATATTCATATTTAGTTGCTGCTTTTATTTCTTGTTTCATTTTTTCATATGTTTATTTTATTGGTTGTTTGTTCATTAATCTGTGAACACTTTGTTTTAAATTAATCTGTTCATTTTTATTTAATCTTATGTTTGTTGCTTTGTTATTGTATTGATAGTTTTGTTTGTTCGTTATTTCGTGCGTTTGTTGTTTCATATTTAGTTTTTCTTTTGTTTCTTGTATTATTTTATCTTGCGTTAGTTGTTTTGTCCGTTGGTTTTTCTTTTGTTTGCTATTTCATGTGTTCGTTGTTTCATATTGAGTTGTTTCTTTTGTTTCTTGCTATATTTTATGTTATGATTGTTGTTTCATTTGGTCTTTCGTGTGTTTGTTGTTTTATGTTTAGTTGTTTCTATTGGTTCATGTTTCACTTTATAATGTTTATTTCGTTTATAGTTGTTTCTTTCCTTCATTGTCTGGTTTCTTCGTCATTAAGATCATTCATTTTTCATATGCTCCTTGTTTAGTTAATTAGTTGTTTCCATTTCCTTCAACTTTTGTTTCTTCATTGTTTCATTGTCGTCGGTTTACAAGAAAAACACATTAAGTAACAAATATTACTTCTGAGATAAAGGTGTTTGAAAGTTCTTGACAGAAGTTCTTGTGCCTACTTTTCTTTCTTTCAGTCGATAATCCGACATGTCCTAATTTTCTGGGGAAATGGAACCAGAATTGGAAATGTCTTGATTTTGCAAAAGAAAGCCAATAGAATATTATGTAAATCAAACTATCTGAAACATTGTCGGCCACTTTTCAGACAATCACGGATTTCAACAATCATAAATTTGAATATAGGCCTATAGATCTAGTACTTTACACTCGACAAAATATCTACAATTACTCATTAGTGACCAATACACATGATCATGTAATACGAAACAGTGAACAAATTAATATTCCATATTGTAGATTACACAAGAGCAACACAAAAGTTTCAATAATGGGGATGAAATCAAATAATAAGCTCCCCGGTCAATATTATAAATTATCAATCAATAGCTTCAAAACTAGATTTTACAATTGATTATTAAATAATAGGCCTACTTTTTATTCTGTTGCTGAATTTTTTTAACACAAACTTGTATGAAAATGTACTTTAATAAATACGTTTAATTGCAATTAGTTACAATTAATAATTAAGGGTGAATTGTTTTCTTTAATTTAAAAGTTTCATATTATTTCATGTTTTCATTGTATTATTCAAATTGTACTGATTCTTTTATTAGTGTTTTGTAAAATGTATTATATTTTTCCAATGTATTCTGACGAAGCCTAAAACTGTATGGTCTAATGGCCAAAATGAATTGAATTGAAATGAATAAAACTGAATCCTCAAAATATAAATTTTATGTGTATTTAATTTTCCAATTATAAGTTTATATACATAGAATATGTACATTATATGCGTTTTCATTTTTAACTCTTTTCCATGTCAATTTGTTCGTGAGTTTGCTGTTTCGTTTATTTGTTGTGCCATCTGTTCGATTTTACTAGTATGTGTGTTTTTCCCCCATGTACTCCATGTTTCCGTTTATGGTTGCTTTCTTTTCTTCTTTCTTAATTTGATAATTGTTTCGTGTGCTGTTTCGTCAATTCCTTCTTTCGTTTGTTCCCTTTCGTTGTTTATTTCGTGTGTCCATTTTATGTGTGTCTTTTCGTTTGTTCTTTGTTTTGTATGCCCATAATTAATTTCGTTTGTAGTTATTTCGTATGAATTTTCCGCGTTTATTGTTTTCTTTATGTGTTTGTTCTTACGTTTGATTTGTCTTTACTTGGTCTCTACTTCTTTTGTTATTTTTTCGTATTTTTTAATTTCCTCTCCAGTTATTTCTTTGTATGCTGTTGTGTTTGTTCGCTTTCGTTGCTTTTTGCTTTATTATATACGTACGTTCATTTAGTCAGACCAAGATATTAATGAATCCTAATTACATATTTATATTTTAGAAGTATTTCATATTTTCTCTGATTTTATAATATATTATGTACATTATCAACTAAGTTACACTCCTCTAAATGATTATATCTTACACGCAAAATTAATTACACGAACGTCCAGTGTTAAAGAGGACTCAGGTGTATTTTTGTCTTGAGTCATTCGTCGCCATGACGACGTAGTTGTATTGTTGACTGTCTGTTCGCATTGTGAATATTCTCCTCGTTGTGCACTGAATCACATTTCCATTAGCTCCGGCTCTAAGTCCACGGAAACCTTTTAGTCTGTAATTGGCAATCAGGGAGGATTTTAATCAGCAAACTATGGTCAAAGTGTCCTAGAATTAACGAATGTTGAAACTCAGTCTGTTCTCTCTGTCTATTTGCATTGAACAAAGTGGATTTTAATCACTTTACTGATTGTAATTGCACAAAACCTAGATTAATATTCTATTTAAAACGCTTTGTTCTGTGTTCATTAAGTGATTGAAAGTCGATCAGACGAGACGTGATTAACTTTTTTATGGGATAATATGTTGTACTGAATTATGAAACATAAGATTTGGCTTACGACGGCTGCAGATATGAGTTCAAATTTCGGCGATGAAAGTTTAGTTATAGAATATCTGTGATGGAAAAGGCAAGCCTGTGCGGTATTTCTTGCGATTTTTCCTTTCTACGTGTTCATTCTACCGACTCTCCACAGTTCCTCTATTATTATCATCTACGTCTGTAAAAATAGTCAACTCCTGTATTTGCGTGACTTCGAATCGATCATCCACCACGTTAGGTGTTCCTCGCGTTCGTTGAAAGATTGGTAGGTGCGGTGGTGGTGGATTCTAGATGACTCATAGAACGAATAAGGCAGCATACTGCATCGGACATTCGGTCTCGGACAGGAATGTTCTGTCTCGGATCGTTATGGTTTTGTCTCGGACCGTTCGATGTGACTGTGACATTCGTCCAGTTCAGTATGCTGCAGCCTCATAAGAATGCGTGTAGTCACTGTCACATCGAACGGTTCGAGACAAAACCGTCCTGTCTGAGACAATGTCCGATGTAGTATGCTGCAGACCTATGAGGCACTGGTGTTCTCAGGGTCTTTCCATATTTTCTGATGAGAACATGACGAGTCATGTAGATTTGTGAGGTACAACAGATTAACACAAAAGGTAAAATATTCGAATTTAATAGCTGGAGAAGAATGCGTGGTATGGCAAATGTTGGGGCCGGTTTAAATGGGCAGCATATAATCGGCAGGGAATTTATTTCATTACAGAAACAGAAAAATCCTACTAGGATTGAAGTGCTCCCACTTCTCTTAATGATTACGAAAAGTTATGAACAAAGTTTTCACCTTAATTGAAATATGCATAGCTTTCAAGAGCGTATTCAAACCACTTTTCCTCTAGCTTTTCGGTGTATGCTTATGGAGGCTTCTTGTCCAGCCTGATAAGCACGTTTTATTCTATCTCTATCTCTGTGGTCCGTTACTTCTAATTGGTAAAAAATATCCTGATTAATTAGTGTCTGACATCAAAGAAGAAATCGAGAAATCTAGTGTAATGCTAAGCAAAAATTTGAAGCTCCATAATCACCTTTACCTCTTCTTTTATCTCTGTGATCCGTTACCCAAAGCGGTAAGAAAACATTGTGATAACTAATGTCACATATTAAAAGAAAAAAATCTAGGAATATACTGTATTTGCGAAAAAAAAAATGAAGTGTTTAGGGAAGCTCCATGTCGCGCCCGATTATCACCTTTACCTCTCTCTTTATCTCTGTGTTCCGTTGTACAGTTACCCTGAAAAAGAATGAGACGATTCTTGGTCGTCGGAAGTTAAAATTCTACAGCGCGGTTCACTCGATATCGACGTAGGGATACATAACATGACAGATAGTACAAGAATTGTTACAAGGACCACAACAATGACAAGGACCAGAATAAGGATCACGAAGAAGACTGCCATTTAAGGCCAGGATTTCACAACATAACTCGAGTCCCAAAATATCATTGCTTCACTGTACCGAATGGCAAATGCCTGCTAAGGGATCTACATTCTGGACTGCTGCTATCACTGTCTTGTCTCGGTAGCTCATATAGTAGCGTGCCGGTTCCATTGTATAACCGAAACGTCTCGTGTTCGATCCCAGGTAAAACTTTTTTTTATTGAGGTGTAATTAATTTGTTCAGAGTTCCTCGACTATCTAATTTGTCGAAAAATATGGAATAATTTATGCCCAATTTCTGGGTCTTACAAGTGGGCTGAACCTCGTCAAAAAATAAATCTTACTTGGAAGTTAAAAGTATTCTTCCTCAAACAAAAATCATAAGAAACAAAAAGAGACCTGTTAACTTAAAATCTTGTCCACATGCCATCAGCTTCTATTACAGCTCTAAGTCGATTCGGCATGGATGTCACGAGATTGTGGAATAAGTTCTGATCCCCGGCGAGATCTTCCCAGGTGTCAACAACTTGATCCCACAATTCGTCTCGATTTCGAGGGCGTCGGTGGGCATAGGTGGCGATCCTTCTCTTTTTCAATTCCGCCCATAAATTTTCGGTGACATTCAAATCAGGTGACTTCGGAGGCCAATTAATGATTTCGATCTCGGGTCTCCTTTGAAACCATCTTTGAATGGTTGCAGCATAGTGCACGGGATGGTTATCCTGCTGGAACAGCTATGTTCCTTCGGGAAAACGTTCTCGGGCGGAAGGAAGGAATATATTTTCCAGAATGTGCTCGTAAGTTTCCGCATTAAACCGGCCATCGATGCGTTCTATAACGCCAGGTCCATCGTAAGACATCCACCCCCAACACGATATGCTAAAGCGCCCCGATCTTTCACGTCGGTGCACATAGCGCTGATCATGTCGGAGACCATCCTCACGATAGACACGGACAGGACCTTCGTAATCACTCGAGATGGTTGTTTCGTCGGAGAAAATTACATTTCTCCAATCGAAATCCACTCGATTGGTAGCGAAGGCAAGACGGTCGACAGCTTGTGCTTCCCCCAATATTTCCATTTGCGCAGCCCTCCGGCTCCTAATACCGCGGTTCCTCAACCTGCTGATCACAGTCTGTGAAGAGCCGGGAAAGTTAGATGCTGCTCTTATTTCGTTAGCAGTCAGAAAGGGGTCCTGTCGAACTGTCTCGAATAAAAGAGCATCCTCTTCCAATGAAGATATCCGCGGACGCCCAGGAATAGGGCGATTTTCGACCTCCCCAAAATTTTGGTAACGATGAACCCATCTCGCGGCTGTACTTCCAGGAACACCGACCAAACGGCCAGTAGATCTAGCCCCATATCCAGCCTCAACTAGAGCTATAACTCGCTGTCTCATGTCACGTCGGTTCGCCATTACGATGAGAAATGAGAGGTGACGATAATACTTTAGTGTAGACAATGACTATTTAACATGATATAGAATTATTGAAATAAGAGGCATCTTGCATAGTAAGAGTTAATAAATCAACCCTAAATTAAATATCTAAATAACAGGATATAACAGGAAGTCCAATTGTTGCGAAACTAATCAAATTAAATCTAATTACATTAAATAAACAAACCCCAAGTTATGACACAACATTGCTACTGCTAAATTGTATGTTATTAACATAAGCATTGAATAGGTCCGTGGTTGTGCGTTGGACGACAAAACCAAACATCGAAAGTTCGAATCTTGCCGAGGAATGTAACTTCTTGCTTTTTATAATGTAAATCAGACTTATAACTACAATCATTCATATTTCTTACATTATTTATTAATATTTATAGCCAACATTGAATTTGTAAAGAAAATACTTTAGAAATCTCATATGGAATTTGTGATCTGTAGTGACATAAACATAGATTATCTCTCGGAACTTTTCCGTAAAAGTAAATTAAATTCACTCCTTGAAACTGGAAACCTTATTCGTAGGGTCATTTTCCCATAGCATACAAGCTGAAGTAACACAGCCATTGATAAACGTTTTGTACACAGAATTAGACTGAATTCCTATTCGACAGAACATATAATCAATGGCTTGTCTGACCATGATAAACAAATCCTATGTGTTTCCAATGTCACTGAACAATTTCAAAATATTAATTTAAAAACTAATCGTAATTGCTGTATCTAGTGATTATTTACATTTATGTCTACAAAATGAATCTTGGAAAAACATATATGATACTGGTACTACTGATATTAAGAGTAAATATATTGAATTTTTCACTTAATTTCATAATCACTTCAGTGGATGTTCTCCACTCAATGTTATGAAAAAATTCAAAAGTTAAAACATGTAGATAACGCAGGGACTTCAAAATCCCATGTATTAAAAAGAAGAATCTATATGTAAAGAGTTGCAATGTAATGATCTTCATGTTCTTAAATACTGCAAGAAGTACAGTGTAATTTATCAAAAATTATGAAAGAGGGAAATAGAATATATTTGAGTAGAAAAGTACAAAATTCAGATAATGCAATTAAACCTATTCGTAATATTATTAAATTTAAACTTGTAGATATCCTAAGAAAGAAAATATTTTTTCATTAAAACCAATGATTATAAAGTAGAGGATCCCAAATCTTTTAACGTATTATAGTATATAGTACAGAAATATTATTGACAACTTAAACATTCAAGATTTTGCAAAAGATACTGCAATTGGTTACTTAAGAGATGTATTTAATAATTATTATTAATATATGTAATTAGTCAATAACTGCAACAGTGCTTATACATTCAATCATAACATGAATAAAATTGAATGCAAACACGTAGATAAAATAGTTAAAATTAACTGCAGGGGTGAGAATGAAATAATCCAAAGCCATACTTTTAACAAAATTTGTTTTTTGCGAGTGCATTTCTTACACATATGGGAAAGCTATTAATAAATTATTGTAAAAATTACTCAACAAATGACATAGCCTAAGGACTCTAAACCTTTGTAAAAGTTTGTCTATTATTATATATTTTTTTAATTTCATTTTAATTGTTAGTTTTTAATATATATGCATTTACATTGTATATATGTGTGTGTATAAATGCATTCATTAGATTAACGTTTATAATATTATTACTTGTAATTTTGTATTGTTTGCGATCATTAACACTTAATCTCAGGACTTTGTAAAGCTATATTTCAACGTGACTTAGCTATTTCAACGTTATTTAGACAAAAAAAAAAATTGTTGTGTAGACTAAGAATCGAACTCGCACTCTTCTACACAACACGCAGAAATCTTACCGTCTGAGCTATGGAAACGACATGAAAGCTTTCCTTTCTGTGCGGAGTGTCGATCTATTCATGAAGTTCCATTGTCGATTTAACTACACGATTTATGTATATATTTATCTTTTATTTACGTAATATTATCATATTTTTTGCAGTTTTTTAATTGAATTTCGGAACGATGCTAGTAACAAACCAAATAGCCTGGATTTAAGTAACTCAATATTCGTTATCTTGTGTATCGGTGCTCTGGTCTCCGATCATGCGCAGTGTCTTACATCTGAGACTTAGGAATATTCAATCGTCTCATCCTTTTCCAGGGAAACTGTACATTGTGGTAATTAATGTAAGACATTAAAAGAAAAAATCGACGAATCTAGTGTAGTGTACTCCAACCAGGAGAAAGTCTCAGGGGACTGAGACGCAGCGGGGTAATGCTGTGAATGAATGTTGATGTCATAAGATGTCATAAGGTCACACACGTGCATACACGCATCTCCATTGACTAACTCTCAATGCACAAACGATAAAACTGATACACATACTTATATTACCCTAGTTACAAAATTAGATCACGGTTAATCTCCTAGCTTTTCAATCCCTCCATACAGGAAATAACATATGCAGGAGAGCGCATGTTTTTTAAACTGACGTTATAACGGTAATATTATCTATCTACTTCGCTCCAATAGATGACGCAATAGTAAGCATGTTCCTTTCACGGTTAATCTCCTGGTTGGAGAACAGTATAAGTATGCTAAACAAAAATTTGAAGTGGTTAGGTAAGCTCCATGTCGCGCCAGATAATCATCTTTAACTCTCCCTCTATCCTTATGGTCCGTTATCGCAACATGGTAAGAAAATATTGTTGTAATTAGTGTCAGGCATTAAAAGAAATAAATCGAGGGATCTACTGTATAAGCTAAACAAAACTGAAGTGCTTAGGAAGGCTCTGTGTCACGTTTCGATAAGCACCTTCACCTCTCCCTCTATCCTTATGGTCCGTTACCTCTACACGATAAGAAAACATTGTTGTAAATTAGTGTCAGACATTAAAAGAAATAAATCGAGGAATCTACTGTATAAGCTAAACAAAACTGAAGTGCTTAGGAAGGCTCTGTGTCACTTCCGATAAGCACCTTTACCTCTCCCTTTATCCTCTTGGTCCGTTATCTCTACGCGGTAAGAAAACATTGTTGTAATTAGTGTCAAGAATTATAAAAAAATCGAGGAATCTACTGTATATGCTAAACAAAATTGAAGTGTTTAGGAAGGCTCTATGTCTTCCTCTACCTTTGTGATCCTTTACCTCTGTAGTCTAGACCAGCGGTGGCGAAAATGTAATCGTGCGCCGAGTCACTGCGTAACCTGCAACGTGTATAGCACCTATGGAGGGAGGCGGACACCCGAAGGGGAAGTGAAGCAAATGTCTGACTTATTAACGGATTTTCATTTTCCTTACGTCAAGCACTTAAATGAAATTTTATACAGTACAAGGCTACAAACTATGTTTAATACGTGTAACGAAGAACGAAATGAACAATATCACAACCTAAAATTAACCGTCTTCAGAATGTCTCTGCGACAGAGTTTCAAAATCAGGAATTATGTCACTTACTGCCAGTCGTAGTTGATCACGAAGGTATTTGTCTGTCAGTCGTGATCTAAATTTGGTTTTTACTATTTTCATTGTTGAAAATAATTATTCACAAACGTAAGTTGTAGCGAACATGGCTTCAACAGAGCAAGCGAAAGAACGAAGCTTCGGATATTCATTTTTTGGCAAAGATCTGAAAATTCAACATTTGTCAAGTCCTTACATCTAGCTTTCATTTGACATCACATAGTAAATCAGTGAGTTCAAATTGAAGAGCTAACCGCATTATTCGTACATCTGCTGAAAAAGGGTCGAAGTACAGAAATGATGATGATGATGATGATGATGATGATGATGATGATGATGATAATAATAACACTTAACCTTTTAATGTTTCATCAGTAACATGTAGTATAATGCCGTTTTATGTTATACAACCGTTTTCCTCATAATACTTGTGAACAAATCATGCATTTAACATTCTCATCATATTGACAGCAAAAAAATGCGTCCTCCCATCCTATTTGGAACTTTCGTACATGGTTTCGGGAGAGACATAAGCCACTCGCAGGTCAGAGACAAACACAAATGGAACGGAGTTTGACTCCAGTGAGTGAGAGGGTGGGGGTTGGCGGAGGGTAGAAGCAAGCACAGGTATCACTGCGAGCCACAATGTCTCGCGAGTCACGTTCTCGCCACGGCTGGTCTAGACGATAAGATAATGTTATTGTGTTTAGTGTCTGATTATGGTATAATACGATATGGTACCGTTTGATATAATGTGGTATAGTATGACATGATATGGTACCGTGTGTTATGGTGTTATATGGTATGGTATAAAACAGCATGGTATGGTTTAGAATTAGAAGATGAGATAAGCCCATGAACACTTAGACCATTGATTTGACCATTTGTACTAATTCTAAATTTTGACCTGTGAGACAGATGACAGAAAACTTTTGCCTGGGGCTCTCTATTAAGGTCATGGTTCTTTTCCGTGTCTTCCGTTATGAGACATGAGACTTTCAAGTTTACTTTCTCTCGTACGAAACCAAGCCAATTAATTTATTGCCCTTCAAAATCCATCACGTCCACCGCTGTGGACTAACGGTTATCATGTCTTCCCGTGAATCGAGCGGGTCCGAGTTCAAATCACGGTTGAAGCAAGTTTTTGGGTGAGGTTTCTTCCGTGGCTTTTCCGTAACCGACTGAGAACAAATGCCGAATAAGTTTGACTGGCATTTCATATCATTCAGACACTAGATAACCATCGCAATTGATAAAGAATCATAAAATAAACCAATAAAAAATAAATCTATTGTCCTTGAGTGAATTTGAAACTCCGAACCTAGGTTTTATCTGCAAGCAAAGGAAAAGAGACTCTGTAATAATAATAATAATAATAATAATAATAATAATAATAATAATAATGATAATGATAATGATAATAATAATAATAACAATGATAATGATAATTATAATGATAATAATAATAATAATGATAATAATAATAGTAATTTATTTTTCTGGCAGAGTTAAGGCCGTGAGGCCTTCTTTTCCACTCAACCAGTCTGTAATGTATGTTTTAAGGTTTACTATATGAGTGTGAAGTCAAGTGCCCTTCCACATATGTAATATGTTAAGAACAAAATAATATACACTCATGACTTTTGAAATGGAATTCTTCGACAAAATCGTAGCTTTGAGACTTGTACAATGAATCACAAAATTAATATCATAAAGTGTCTGAGTTAAGCAGTTCATTTTTGTTTAGGCAGCCCAAACATTATTCCAGATATGTGTGTATGTGTATCCAATGCCTACCCAATTCACTTGCGTGATTCGGGTTCCGCATATTTCAGATAGATGGCAGAACTGTAACCCATTTTCTAGTTGTACACCACTTCGGCGGGTCATGATGTGTATCTATGGAGAGTTATGTCGTGTACTAGGATGAGTGTATGTGTAAGTGTTCGTGTAAGTGCAGTGTAGGGAATGAGTGATGATGATGATGAAGATGAGGAAGGCAGAAGAGGAAACCCGGTGCCGGCACGTAGCCTAATCCTGCCGAATAGCACCAAAGGGGCCGCCAGGCTTAACGTCCCCATGCGACGGACGAATCACTATCAACAGTGACATATACCTTCTCTTCATATGCACTGCGGAGAGATTTGGGGTGTAACCCAGGCATATTGGGGCACAATCTAGTGATTAGAAGTTATGAACCGTCATCTCTCCTAGTCCCGAGGTAGAAATTTTACATGAAAAATTACTGACTCCGCCGGGAATCGAACCCTAGGCAGACACGCTACCACAGAGCTAACTCGGCGGACCAGTCAAGGTATATGGGAGGTATTTAGTGGTTCTGCAAGCGGAAACAGGTAGGCCTATGTGTATAACGTCCACTGACATCGTCACGTGAATGATAACGAATTTTAGTTTTCGGGTGATAATTTATGTTAAATATATGCAGTCAATCTGTTATTTTAATTATTTACTTTCTTTCGGCTTTCGAACGTTTCTTATCATCTCATTTTTCATTGGTTAGTGTTTTATCGAGTCATTTATTCTCTTTTTATTTCTTAATACGTAAGTTACCTCCAATGTCTTAAATTAATTTGTTTTGCTTCATTCGGAATAAATAACGAACATTATAAGAAGACACCGTAGAATTTTAACATAATTTACTCATTTATTTAAAGGTACTTTGAGTACATCACTCCTAGCGACACTACATGAGAACGTCACAACCTGGGTAGACCTTGAAAAAAACGTTGGATTCAGACTATGACATACGAGATCAATGACAACCCGTATGGATCTGGACTATATCGACGTATACTGCTTGCCGGAATACTTTTTTATTCAATTCTTCTACTGCTGTCATTCAATTTTTGGTGTCATCAGTTTCAGAGATTCGAACCATGAATGATTACCGAAGACAGGATTCAAGCTTTTGTAGCTACTGCTGTTGAAAATTCTGGTTCATAAGTTGTTTCATCGATTACATATGTCTGTTTTAAACTAGTGTTAACTAGAATCTTCAAGAATCACCTTCTATCGAAATTCGACAGTAAAGAGTACGAAAAGAAGAACCGTGGAGCGAAACCTTACAGGCAGTGGAAATATTCATGGAATCCATTACTCTAGCTGAGAGACAGGAACTACATTGAGAGATTCACGTAGTAGAAATTAATTTTTCTTTAATGAAACGTATTGTATGAATCAATATTATTAATGAACCAACCCGTTTGTATCTATTTATTATTTTAGCTGTTTTCAATCATTATTAAGACTAAAATACAAGCACTGCGAGTTAGAGAATTTCAACGACAAAAAGTGTTTACCTTTAGTCGTTGTGTGTGATGATTAAAACAATTTATGAACGGCTTGATTAAGAGTCCCTATACTTATTATTGTTAAATACAAATTATAAATGATGTACCTTTCCTTACGCGTAAGCTTATACAATAATTAACAGTTTTGTAACCCGAAGCACACATCATTTACTACAGTGCATTAAAATTTAATTTCTCTTGCTTTTATTATTTTTTTGTTTGTGCGCTTTGTTTAAATCTATACAATAACATAGCAAACGCAATATTAATTGAAGCTAATTAAATTAAATGTATTCTCGACTGAAACACTTAAAAGTTACTGTGTAATTAATGGCATAGACAAAAAATTCAATTGAAATAATCCGTACCTACTAAATTATAATATTTTTAATACTGTGAAATGTGTGTTATATAATTTAAAATATTGAAATTTTTGCGGCACAGATAGAAAAACATAAAGTTATAAAAATTCTAGATAAAGTGGAGATTTCGAAGATGAATCTGGAATACCTTTACTTACTTTCTGTGAACCGCTATTATTTTGTTCTCATTTTCTTCCATGAAACTCTCGCTGTTAACTACAGATGGCATAGTCATTTTTCATTTAATTTGGCCAATTACTTCGTTTTTCATTTCAAGAGTATATGATTAAATAATTTGGTTTGGAATGTATCTCATAGTATTATATTCAATATCATTACTAACTTCTTGTAGTATTTTCAGCATTGATCTCTTATACTGGGAACAATATTTAACGAATGTAAGCCACACAATACAAACTGGACTTAAGAATCAGACAAGAGAAGACAGAAGTTTTGAACATTCTAGTTGGCTCTTTTAAATACCCCGATCCGGGAAAATTCTGTGCTGCAAAATAGCAGTGGATGAAGCTGAAATAGTTGAAATCAGTGGAACTGAACGGATCTGATTGCTTCAGAAGAGCATTAGACATTAGAATATTAGAATCCTCTAGAATTCTTACTGGACATCTCTGAAATCGTGTCAACAACAATGAACTTGTGGATAGTTATAAATAAGTAGGTCTACTCTATCAGAATATGAAATGGCAATATTATTGAATATAAATATTATCCACTCGGCAGGAAATTAAACGCAGAATAAATATGGGAAATGCCTGTTATTATTCGGTTGAGAAGCTTTTGTCATCTAGTCTGCTGTCAAAAAATCTGAAAGAATTTATAAAACAGTTATATTACCGGTTGTTTTGTATGGATGTGAAACTTGGACTGTCACTTTGAGGGAGGAACAGAGATTAAGGGTGTTTGAGAATAAGGTTCTTAGGAAAATATTTAGGGCTATGAGGGATGAAGTTACAGGAGAACGGAGAAAGTTACACAACGCTGAACTGCACGGATTATATTCTTCACCTGACATTATTAGGAACATTAAATCTAGACGTTTGAGATGTGCAGGGCATGTAGCACGTATGGGCGAGTCCAGAAATGCATATAGAGTGTTAGTTGGCGACAATGAACCTCCGGGTTCCTTAAAAGCCATACGTAAGTAAGTAAAAGTAAGTAAGTAAGTAAGTAAGTAAGTAAGTAAGTAAGTAGGTATAAGCTTAAATATTATCCAAGTATTCTTGTAATGAATTTATTGATTCAATAGACGATACTTATGGACTTAATATACCGATTGTGGTTCATTCACGTCTTAGTCATTGCAGGAGAAGAATTCGTATTCTGAAATTTGGGGGGGGGGTGGAAATGGGATTTTGTTTCAGCAAACTAATATTATTGAAACCAATATGAAAATGCAGGTCGCAAAATGTAACTAGTTTCATAAGCATGTAATTCGTAGACATACACCTAATGCTGTGTAATAATGCTTTAGTCTTGACAGCTCGACGACGCGAAGGAGGGAAAGTAAAGGAGTGGGGAGAGCTCCGGACTAGACATAAAGGCGAGCGGTCAGTAAAGGAATGCAGTACA
Organism: Periplaneta americana; assembly: GCF_040183065.1. Lineage (NCBI taxonomy): Eukaryota > Metazoa > Arthropoda > Insecta > Blattodea > Blattidae > Periplaneta > Periplaneta americana. The sequence continues at coordinate 126,924,984 of NC_091118.1, read as the reverse complement.
GCTTATACCGCTCTACTGCACGCAAGACAACTGATCGCTCTGAAGGCAAGCGACTGACTAACCCAAACACCCCTTGACGTAACTAAATGGACTCGCCTGACCCAGACGCACATTGTCAGCGACTGTCAGGACTAATTAATCGTACACGTAGATACATCATTCGCTATACCTATGAATCACATATCGTTCTGGGCTGGAGATTTCTTGGAGCTATGATATTGGAACTATAGTCACAGTCGGAATCAGTAACAAACCTCTCACAGCGACAAAATCACAAGTCTGAAAATCACACCCCATCACTAGAACTAACAACAAAAAACCATATGAAATAGAATACAATAAATATATGCAATAAATTGATTATATGAGACAGTAATGACATAAAAAGATTCAGATAAAGCGTTCAATTTAAAAATATGAGTTCACTAAGATGTAATTAATATTATTCGTTAATTAGCTATATTAAGCATAGTAATTGTATAGAAATGATAAATATTGGTAAGTTTGAAGGAGAAGCACGTAGGAGAATATGAAACTCTTAACTGCAAATATTTAATCTGTATTATACAATATCATCCTAGCGACATCTTCCGGTACAACCACAAATTTTAAAAAATCTTCATAAATATAAATAAATAAATTACTAACAATAATAGTTGCGTACCATCAATTATGATATATTTATTTCTACAGCTCTTATTTAGTAATGGGTCGCCACCACATCTCTGTAAACTTAATAATAATAATAATAATAATAATAATAATAATAATAATAATAATAATAATAATAATAATAATAATAATAATAATAATAATGTTTTATTTTCGCTGGCAGAGTTAAGGCCATAAGGCCTTCTCTTCCACTCAACCAGCCTTAATCAATACAATACATATTTAAATTACGAATATTTACACTACACTTAAAAGGTACTCCAGCAATATTCTTCAGTTAAGTTCTAACGACTAGTAGATTACATATTTATTTAAATTTAGATAAACGTATAAGGTAAAGTAATAACTTAATTTATGAGCTAATTTAATTCAATCAATTATAATTAATTTGAGATTTGAGATAGCTAGTAAAATGAAAATTAATTTAATATAAGCTCACTAGAACTATGTTACAGGGAGAAAAAAATATATATATAAATCTAAAATATATTTCTATAATGAGAATATTAATGTAATTGCCATTAGAGGTTTTGTAAATCAATTTAGAGAAATTAATGATAATAATAACAATGGACAAATGTTAGTTTCATTATATGTAATAAATATTAATCAGCAATTAATTTCTTAAGTAAGAATTTATGTAATTTTGACCTAAATGAAGTTATTGTCCAACAACCCCTTACATCACTCGGTAGCAAGTTCCAAACTTAGGAGAATATTTGGACTCATTAATGATCATAATACCTAGAGAATCAGATGTAACACAGGATTATATCAACAGCACAAAAAACCAGAAATATAAACGATTTTTAAATTTAGAAGTTTACAATGGGCGGTGCATGTTCAATGAATAGGAGATTCTAGCATTCCTAAGATGTTCATGAAAGGAAATATGTTGGTAAAGAGACATGTTAGGAAACCACAGAAAAGATGGATCGATCCAGTGAAGGGAATTAGTCACCTGCTACTTCACTGTAGCGACTGGGAAGAGATGACAATGGATAAGAGTGAATGAAGGTCTGGAATCGTGTTGGACTGTAGTGCCGATGATGAATGTGATAATGATGATGATGAATTACACAGAAATAGTAAAATTAATAGAGAAAGGAGATAAAAATAATATCAGTAGCCAATTCATTTTATACATATTTAGTGGGGTGTTTATTGTTAATATATGCATTTTCAATCTTCTTTTTAATTTTGGCAGGTCCCAGCAAACTTTGCTATGGAGGGGGAGAGAATTCCAAGCTTTAGCAAGTGACACTATGAAAGTTATAGTATAGCATAGTGTTGTGTAAAGAAATAGTCAGGAGAGGACATTGTAGTGAAGTGTAGTGTTGAGTTTCGGAAATTATACATTTTATTATACGTGGTACAGTCATTAAGTTGTAATACTGAGCGCATAGTGGCGCTGTGGTGCACTATAGCGCATAGGTGGCGCCATGGTATGATACCTTGTGAGTTAGTCTCTCGACCCAACAAGAGGTAGTTGAGTGCATGCACTGTAAGCAGAACTAATGTCTTTGTTGTGACGGTGATTTGAATGCGCACGTCGGAACCCGAGATGTCACAGTTTGAGCAACGGGCAAACATCAAGTTCTGCCAGAAATTAGGCAAAACTGCTGCCGAAACGTTTCAAATGATGCAGCAAGTTTACGGTGAGGACGCAGTGAGTCGCAGTGTTGTTTAGGTGGCACCGACGTTTTTTGCAAGGAAGAGACAGTTTGGAAGATGATGTGCGTACTGGTCGGCCACAAACAATTCGAACTGAACGCAAGATCCAAGAAGTTGCAACGTTGGTGCGTGCTAACCGCTCCCAATAGGTAGACGATATCGCAGCAACAGTAGGGGTCAGCCATGGTACTTGCTACAAAATTCTGTCTGATGACCTGAACATGTCTCCTGTTACCCAGCACAGTGTGCCACGAATCCTGTCGCAAGACCAACGTGATGATCGCATGACGATTTGGGTGACATCATCAGTAGTGCTGACGATGATCCGACGTTTCTCAACCGGATAATAACTGGAGACGAAACTTGGTGTTTCCTTCACGATCCGCAACTGAAACGACAATCCGCCACCTGGAAAACGCCGTTATCACCACGACAGAAAAAACCGCGACAAGACAGGTCAAAAGGCAAGGTGATGCTTGAACTGTTTTTTTTTTTCATTCAAATGGAACTGTTAACATGGAATTCATCCCAGAAGGTGCAACTGTGAACAAAACCCGCTACAAAGAGATCCTTGGCCGTTTACGAGATTCAATTCGCCGTAAGCGACCTGAGCTATGGCGTACAAAGAATTGGCTGTTGCTACATGACAACGCCCATGCACATCGCTCTGTCCTTGTCCAAGAGGAACTTGCAAGACAACAGGTGACAGTTCTTCCACACCCTCCATACTCACCTGATCTCGCACCATGCGATTTTTTTCTCTTTCCTCGCATGAAAGCAACCCTACGTGGGCGTAGATTTCATTCTTCCGAAGAGGTCATGACTGCCACAAGAGAAGCCATACGGGACCTTCCTGCCAACATCTTTCAACGGTGTTTCCAGCAGCTATACCAACGTTGGCAAACGTGCATAACGGCCAACGGAGACTATTTTGAGGGAGGATGTGGTTCTGTTTAAATGTACGCCGTGTTATGCGGCATCTTGTGATACATTCAGATTCTTGTGGGAGCCTACCCTCCAGGCGTCAAGTCTTAGAACTTAATGACTATACCACGTACAGGTACAGTATATGAGAGAGTGAAAGAGAGGCGTAGAGGAACTTAATTGGCGATACTTGGAGCTTCTTTAAGGGGACACTCAACTTAAAAATTTGCATAAAAAGTGTCATAGAAATTAAAAATTAAATTTCTACACTAATTTACGTGACAGAATTAAATCAATACGCAGAAATCTTCCCCTATTCATTGAGAAGTCACAGTCAAATGCACAAAGCCAAAAAAATAAAAAAAATGGTAATTAAAAGTGATATTTCAATTAATGATTGATTAAAAATTGAAATATTTTTTATTTTGAAAAGTACTGGATCTAATGAGCTGAGATTTTGCATATTACTTTCCATGTGTATATTAAACTTTTTGTCCAAATTTGAAAAAGATTCGTCAACTAGGGAAAAAGTTCCAAAATATAGTTGAGTGTCCCCTTAAGCATTTCGGCCCAACCCAAGTGAACTTCTTATGCACCCATGATGAAATGAATTGCGTGCTGAATGTGTTACCATCTAAGCTGACTCCACTAATCATCAGACCATGTAATGTTCTCCAACCACCAAATCAGCATACTTCTGGTATCTTATTTATTTTAGTAGGTTATTTTACTATGCTTTTCAACAGCTTAGGTTATTTAGCGTCTGAATGAGATGAAGGTGATAATGCCGGTGAAATGTGTCAGGGGTCCAACACCGAAAGTTACCCAGCATTTGCTCATATTGGGTTGAGGGAAAACCCCGGAAAAAACCTCAACCAGGTAACTTGCCCCAACCGGGAATCGAACCCGGGCCATCTGGTTTCGCGGCTAGACGCGCTAACCGTTACTCCACAGGTGTTGACTACTTCTGGTATTAGTCAATCGTATCTCACAGATCTACATGAGTAGTAATGTCCCAGTTAATTGTGAGATCCTGAAGGATTTCTCTGCCTCTTAGTCAGATCTGTGTGTCGTTTAGAATCTATCACCACTGCCAGCTACCAATGTTTGGACAAACCGCGAGGAACACCTATTATGGAGTCGATCGATTCGATTTCATGCAAACACAGGAAGTACTCTATTTTTCGAGACGGAGAAGATAATCGAAGGGGAATTGTAGACAGTGTTGGTGCAATGACGAAGGAAAAACAGGGATACCTTGAGAAAAGCTCTCACATTTGGTTTTATCAACCATAAATAGTTTCGTCATCGCAGTGATTTGAACTCGGGTCAGTAATCGTCGTAATCCAGCGCTTTACTAATTGTGCTATCAAGACGGCTGTATACATATATTTATGTTTATTTCTATTAGGACTATGAAATAATTAAAAATTCATGTAGTTTGGAAACCAGCTTGAATTGGTCGTATATTTACGCAGCTGTTACATATGTCAACACATCGAGTTTATGAATCCTCCCATCAAATAAATTCCATTTAAAATAACGTTGTGTATAAACATTCAACCATTAATTAATTTAATATGTGGGCGTATTGATTTCTCTGTTTGCTTGTGGGTAGTGTTTAATTTACATTTATAACAATAAATTCAACATGTAATGTCCTTTCAATGCAATTGTGGTTATGTGGATTATTATGTACAATGATATTGAACAACTAGGCCTATATATCTAGCAAATATAACGGCCAACTTCTTGTGGCCTAGGTACATGTCGAAAGAGTTGCATTTTGAAAGCATTACTTGAAGCAACATAGACTAAAGGTACGTACAAGAGAAAGCCTGGCTGGCTCGTAACCTACCTGCTCGCTGAGTAGAAAGTCAGGGTGATCAAAACGACGCTAGTTTGCATCTTCCAGTCAGCGTAGCTGAACTGACTATAGGCTACTTTTCAAATTGGACCATATTTTACAAGAAAGGAACCAATTCACATGATGCCTGAACTGAGAATAAAAACCATTTTAAATTTAAACGTAAGTAATACATTCACAAGTAAATGTAACTAAACACTTTATTGTTTTAACCAAGAGCATATTATAGGATATATCTTTGACCAAATATGGATCCTTGGAATTATTTCATTATTGAGATACTTTTTTGTGGGCTGGTTCCTTTCTGCAGAATGAGGTACAATTGTCTTTTAAAAACAACAACAATTACAGAAAAAACTGCGAGAATGAACTGCATTGGTCTCCGGGATCTCTTGAGTGTAGCGGTACTTTAGATATTTTGGCACTTTCAGTGCGGAAATCATCATCATCATCTTCCTAACAAGTATTAGGCCAAGTGGCCTGTTACGGTCTCAAACTAGAATTTTCAGTCCATCTCTTCTTTGGACGCCCTAGAGATCTTTTGCCATATGGATGGTAATGAAACAGTGTTTTTGGAATTCTGCATCGATTCATTCGTTCGAGATGACACTTCCACTGAAGTTGATATTTGCTGATGAACTGCATAATGGGTTCTATTTGAAGTTCTTGCATTATGTCCTCATTTTTTTATGATCCCAGCGAGTATATCCAGCTGTTGCTCTCATAAACCTCATCTCACTTGCTGTTATTCTACTGACATCTTTATTCTTCACAGTCCACGCTTCGCTACCATAGCTTAATACTGGCTGTGCTAAGGCCTTATACAGGGACATCATTTTATTTTTACTTCAATTTTTATTGTACCTGAGTTTTTGAATGTACTTCACTCCCACCCCTTCTACTAGTAAACTTCGAACACAACCAAGGCCGCGTACATGCAGTCAAGCAGTACGGAGTATAGTACGTTCCAGAAATATTTTCGCGTTTTCTAGTGACGAAACAGCTTTCAATATTGAATCATATTTTCGCACAGGTGGTGTCGTCCGTTTGCCTACGTCGCATCTCGATTTTCCCCACCTGCTTCTGCTCACGCCGCTGAAAAGGCTAGTGGCTGGGCTGTCTTAGTCTTTTCTGAAAACATTAATTTCTGTTAGTAATTGGACGTCTACGTAATATTATGCAACTGTTTAAAATAACTTAAATAAAAGGGCCTCGTTAAATAATTAATTGTCAAGCGATTTCCCCCCTTTCTACGATCCTACGACATAACTACTTGGACGGACAGTAGATAGCATGTCTGAGTAATTTTATTTTTTCGGATCGGACAGAAGTGAAGATTGAATTTACAGTACGTAAGGTACGTTTTTACAGAGTAGGTACAGAATTATTTCAACATGAGTTATTAATACGAAGGACGAAACTGGTAAATGCAATTAGGTACAATAGTCTATAGTGCGATAATATGCACAAAAGGACTGAACCCTGTATCGAAATGAACGGTCACCATTTTCAAAAATGTGTTTAAATATCCATATTATGATTATTTTACAATTTAACTTCATTCTCTATATTGTACGCTAATGTACTGTAGACAGTATAATATACACTGCAGAATGAATACGTTCGCATGGATAACTCAGTTCGTGAGTAAAAACACTTATTGTTAATACTGTACTGCATTTTGATTACACAAAAACTTAATGAAAATTATCAAACTCGAAATTGCGATATTTCCTAGTTTACGTAAATGGATTAACTACTTTTCTTCCCTCCTATACCTAGTAAAGTGATTTGTTTTTATTTTACGCAGTATCATCGAACTCCAGTCGTGGGAAGGGTAGCAAAAGTTATAGCCAGGTTAATATTAAAAATGTTAGTAAAAGTAAAATGATGTCCCTGTACAAGCCTATTCTTGTGTGTCTTTGTACCAGTGAAGGTTTCATTATTTTATTAATGATCCGCATTGTTTTATTATATTTACATATTTTTTCAGCAATATCTACTTCATCATAAGGTGATAGTGTATAGCCAAGATAAGTGAAGGTATTTACGCTTTCTATTATTTTATTATTCAAACAGATTTTGCTTGGTACAGGGCATTTCCCACAAAATGACATGATTTTCGATTTTTCAATATTAATTTCCATGTTATATTTTTCACTGACCATATTTAAATTGTGTACTGAATATTGTAAATCATCTTCAGTTGATGCCATGAGAACTAAATCATCAGCGAAAAGTAAAGCATCAAGCTGCAAATTTCGATTAATTGGAATAAATCCATGGCGTGTCTGTCGCCAATCTTGAATGATTCTATTTATATATATATATATATATATATATATATATATATATATATATATATATATATATATATAATAAACAGAAGTGGTGAAAGGCCACAGCCTTATCGTACTCCACTATAAATGGGTCGCCACTGTGAAAGTTTATTGTTGCTTCGAATTGGTATGATGGTTGTTTTATATATATTGCAAATATTTTTTATAATCTGTTGAGGTACTTGATCATCTGCCAAAATCTGAAGTAATTTATTCCGATTAACTTTATCAAAAGCCTTTTTAAAGTCAATGAATGCCATATGCGTTTCTAGATTAAATTCTCTTTGTTTCTCAACCAGTAATTTCAATGCGACAGTGCGGAAATAACCACGTAAATATTTGTAATCTATAATTTTGAAATATATATTAGTCCTACTTTTCACGTGCGATATTATTCTTCTCTAGTGTTAATATTGTATTATATAATTCCATTGCCACTGTAATTATATTTTAGTTGCTATTTTATTTTACTTATTTATTTTTATTACTATTATTATTATTATTATTATTATTATTATTATTATTATTATTATTATTATTCTTTTTATTTTAATATTATATCTGAACTGCGACCGAGAACGAGCGCTGCTCATTCGGTCTCAAATTTTGTTAATACTATTGTATTTTCTTTTTATATTGCTTGTATTATTTTATTTATATTTCTCTTGTTTGTTTTGTAATTATATTCTTTATTCTGTATATTTAAATTTAAATAAATAAATAAATAAATACATTTTCACTTTCCTGAACAGCATCTTCTTCCACAATAAAATCCTTTCATTAGACAACATCTCATATAGTTAATTCTAATCTTGCTCAGGATAGAGACCAATGGCGTTCTTATGTGAGGGCAGCAATGAACCTCCGAGTTCCTTAAAAGCCATAAGTAAGTAATACATCACATATTCGTTTTATGAGGTCTCGCTACCCTCATTGAATATTATCACGACTACTATGAAGTAGTCAATGTGTATTATCACCATTAATTCGAGAAAAATTCGTTCCGGCACTGGGAATCAAACCCGCTGAGCGCTGAGCGCTCTTTCCAACTGAGCTATGCCGGGACACGATTCACGGTACCGGTCGAACATTACAATGAGAGGAGCTGAGAGGTCCCGGGTTCGATTCCCGGTGCCGGAACGAATTTTTCTCGAATTAATAGTGATCATAAGTAAATATAGTACGATTATTTAGTCCTGACAGTCGCCGGCAATGTGCGCCTGGGTCAGGTGAGTCCATTAAGTTACGCCAAGGGATGTTCAGGTTAGTCTGTTGCCTGCAGTCAGAGCGATCGAATGTCACGCATGCGGTCTATTACTTCCCCTCTTTCGCGTTGCTGAGCAGTCAGGACTAAATAATTGGTCTGTAAGTAAGTACAGTTAATTCTAATGCAAATAGAATATTGATAAAATAATATGTATTAATTGCCAAAAGTCAGTACCGATAATTATCTCAAGTTTGTAAATCGTCACATACTTTAAAATATCAATTTTTAATTTAGAAATTTACATAATTTTACGCATGAGTAACCATTCCAACTCCTACTTCATCTCACAATTTCACAGTAAGACATCGGTTTGGTTGGTTGATATGAGCCTGATTTCAAAAAGCAGGTCTGTTGTAAACATTTGAAATTAAACTTTCACAATCCATTATAAGCGTTGAAATAAATATTATCAGTAGGCCTATAGCACGTGAGGAAGTGTGCATGGACTCTCAGGACGCATGCGCAGTAAAGGCATTTCAGTCGCTGATAGCTAGAAAAATGAGGGGATCCGTTCTACCAGTTGCCAGCGGGCTAATAGACTAGGTAGCAATACACCGAACAGTAACATTCCGTAACATTTACGCATTTCTTCCAGCAAATTAACCAGTCAGGCTACCAGCTACCAGCCACGCTTTATCTTCTACGTATATTTAGTCGTATGTCAGTGTAAAGTGGAGAGCCTACCAATTTTTTTTTTTTTTTTTTTTTTTTTTTTTTTTTTTTCAAATTACGATATTGGATTCTGAGAACGGCTAGAGTTGCGATGTGCATATTTTATATAATGAAGCTAACAATAAGAGGATAGAGTGGGGAAAAATGGTACAGTTCCAGAAAAAAACATTAGCTACTGTATTTCAAAACAACAGTTGTTGCGAACAGACAGAAAATAGATTTAGAAGCAGATTTCATTAGATTTCAAACCACAGATTCGATCACAGTTTCGTACCGTCCCCAGAGAAGAGAAATGCCTTAATTCTTATTATACGAATCTGGCCAGACAGTTCTCTTTGACAGTATCAGCAAACTAGTAAGAACGTAGTTATTTTGGTAGTAAAATATGATAATGAAGACATATGATATAGTGATAATGCGCCTACTCAGTTATGGATCTATTTTCATTTTCTGAGCAATTATGTTCAGAAAAGAGAGTACTTACAGAATTACCATTACAAGTTCCCAATTCGTACAAAAATAATTGTAGATAATAAGCCCATAGAACAAGTACCTCATTTTGATTATTTAGGTTGTAGTATAACTTATGATGTAGATAGAGATATTTACAACAAAATTAGCAAATTCTAGTGGATATGCGGAACAATAAATATTAAAGATATGTTTATTAATTGTCAATAAATAGAACACTAAAAATAAAACTAGAAAAGAAACAAAATTAAAGTTCTATAAAACTATGGCAGTACCCGTGTTGACATATGGAAGCGAATCATGGATAATTAAAGAACGAGATAAAAGTAAATTACAGGCTGCAGAGATGAGGTTTCTTCGCAGAGTAAAGGGACAAGAAGGGAGCTGATAAGAAATGAGGATATCCGTAAAGAATTAAATATATACAACATAAACGAAAAAGTTGAAGATTATAAAGGAAAGTGGAAAGAACACCTGTCTCGAATGGATAATGAAATAATTCCACCACTGATACAACAACAGCAACCTAAAGACAAAAGAGATGTCGGACGTCCTAGGAAGAGGTGGAACTGAATAAAATGTGAAGACGGAACAGGCACAAAGCCTATACCATGAAGTGAAGAAGATGATGAAGTTCCTCCCGCAATATATGTCCCAAATTGTTATTTTGGAAGTGTTGGTATAACTGTTATTTTAAGTAAAACTAAGCAGAATATACAATTTTATAAAAGGGAAACTTTTCCAACTCCATTAATCAGACACTTATATTATGTAGATGAAGTAATAAAATAATATTTAAATTTTTGATTTAATTGAAACGCCCAGTTTAGATACTCCAACATGTTCCTACGAGTTGCAAATGCATCTTATTTTGTGTTAACATATCGATCGTCTAGTTCAAAAGTGCGACAACTCAAAAAAACAAGTTTTGAGATATCTTCAGTTGAAAGTTTCAAATAAATCACTTAGAAAGGAACAGAGTTCTGGTTCATAACCACGGCAATTAGAAATGAGTCAGTATTCAGGATGAGTATATCACAATCTTCCAGTTTATTATTAACACATTTCGAAATGTACTAATAATGAATTAGCATAGTCCATAGTTACAATTACTTCTAAAACAATTTATTTAGTTTCTTTTCTATATGGTTGTAAATATGACTGACTTATCTCAATACTGAATCGGAAAGAGCTCCGAAAGGGGCTTTCCAGTAGTATAAATAACTAAAAAATGGCAATTTTTTAGTTGTCGCACTTTTGAAATGGACGATCGATATATCTTCCCTGCTGCAAAATATTCTCTTTTTGTTAAATTTTATTGTCTGTGTCGAACTTTCAACCAGTTGGTAACGACAGTGAATAGTGTTAATGTTTTATGTAATTCGTAGTCATTACTGGAAAATTTTCGTCTATAAAGTCCAAAACTTGAATGGTCGTATTGTGACTTGAAGGTAAACTTTGGATTTGATGTTCTACTTTAATGTGTTATGTTCTTTCCATACCAGACAGAATGCCACTATGCATGCAGCACAGTGTATGTAGGTAGTTTAGTCCCTCTATGCGCTATGGGTAAAGCTCATATCTGTTACAAATAATAAATAATCATATATAGCTGCAGGGAATTTACTGTGTAAACATGTCCTGCAGTGGAAATATTGGATCTAGTTTGTATGTGAAGGTGACGTGGTGCAAGCACATGGAATTGACACACATACTACTGGAATAACACATCACAAAATATGTGCCAGTTGGAAAGGTCACAGAATGTATTGGCTCTTGTTATCTATAAACATAATTACTGTTCCTCGAGCTGTAAAGTTTATTATCTTCTGTGCGTCATACAAGCTGTCATTTCCTATTGCTCTAAAATTATTTTCGTTCGAAATATTAAACTTTGCCTATAAGCTGAGTTTTCGTTCAAAATATTAAACTTTGCCAATAAACTAAATACCAAAGTTTCAAACCGGAATCTTATAATTTCTTTATAATGAGGATTTTGTCATCGTTGTTATGAACATCATAATCATCTTCATCTTGAATAATAATAGAGATAGCATATGATGAAATGAATCCGACAACTCTCTATAAGATCATTCGAAAATCGCCTAAGAGTTACGAAAATTTCGGAAAAATTTCAAACAGGTGATTAGCTCGAGCGGGATACGAACTCATCTCCGAGTGTTGCTTACAGCTCGAATCTTGCTCATTATAGCTATATTGTGCTAATGGCAGCTTCATGTTCGTTTTATCATAATTACCATTAGCGTCAATAAATTTACTTTCATTACTTTCAATAAAATCATCTCCATCAAGAACAACATAAAGGTTACCTATATGATCTCATTCACTTTTTATACTAATTTTTATTATAATTTTCATTGCCATATTCACAGTCATAATTTCGTCATATATCTTAACCATTTCTTGATGGTGATTGTCAAACATACTTTTCATTATCATTGGTTTCCTCTTCCTTTTAGTTAGCTCATTCATTTATATTAAATTAATTTTTTCTTATGGCTTTCAAGTTCGGCTCTCTAGAAATAATTATTTTCTTATTGAAAAACACATTCCTCCCAACACGCTTGATTACATATCATTTCTTCAATTTCGTATGTTAGCGATCGCAGTACGTATAATCCTCAGTAGGATTCTCTTTTTCCTTATGTTATGCCTTGCTAAGTTATTGTGTGCTGAAAGAGAAAGGTGAACTTCAGCGTTACGTCTATCTGACAGAACTTACGTTGATCCTCAGCAAGGCACATTCCCAACTTACACCAGATGACTATATTAAGGTTCGCCGAGTATCCGGGTTTCGAGCAGATATCCCCACTCGCCTTTCTACCAAATTCTTTCGTGCGTCGACAACCGGCGTTCGTGGAATGCTATGGTATGATAATGAAATGAAGATCGGACAGAATAATGTTCATGTCTAAAGTGGGTAAAGTAGTGAACTCCGAGAAAAACACAAGTGCAACGTTGTCTGGCACAAGTGTCACTGGATTTTTTAACAAAAGTCCCAGGCCTGACCGGACTCGATCGAACCACCTCAGTGATAATTCAAACATCTAGGTCAGTGAATCAATGTAGGGACTACTTTTCCTTGAAAAGACCTGAAACCTGACGATTTTAACATTTAAATTTATTAATATTTATAATTTTGTTTGCATAGGCCTAATACATTATTTTTCTATAATAATAATAATAATAATAATAATAATAATAATAAAATTAATAATAATAATAATAATAATAATAATGGTTTATTTTAACTGGCAGAGTTTTTATTTAGCAAACTGATATAGCCTATTTAACATTACGGAAGTAGATATTTGAGTTCAGGCGATGATACGCACTAGTTTCTATGTAAAACTTTATTCCGGTAATTATGTCTACCTCACTGTTATTTTTCGTCTTTAAATAAGTATTTAAACAACTTTCCTATGATTTTAGACATTCAAAACGCCCTTAAGTGTCCAATTGTTCGCAAGTTAGGCATAAGCTTACCTTCATTGTCCTAAGATTACAGAATTGAAATATTTATCCAGGTAAAAAGATGACCCCCTACAATACATGTCTGTGACCCTCTTGAATCGCGATGTTTATTTGTGGACAGTGGCGGCTGGTGCTTCAAAATTTTGTTCGTTTACTTTCTTACTACAAAATATTAGGCCTATCATGTTGCAGTCGTAAAAATTTGCAAAAACTCACCTATTTATTTCCACAATGTTTTCCCAAAAGAGTCTCTTCGTAGTGTCATTAGAGCGTATCCGTTCATAAATGAAAGGAATATTCGCACTGAACTTTCAGTTATTTATGGCACTGACGAGTTCAGAAACATTTGAGGCTGTGTGTCTCTAATGGAATTTTTCAGAGACAATTCGTGTTCAACTTTCGGCGAATGTACAAAATTACTAAAAATTTTACTAACAATCCCTATGACGACTTCAGAAGCTGAAAGGTATTTTCCTCTCTCCTCCGAACAGAACACAAGGAAAACAGGACAAAGACTTTCTTATTTCAAAGCCACATAACCACTGAAACTTCTCGTACGCGTCAGAATTGAATTTTCTGTTAAACGACCTGGTTTTGGTTTTCACGCACTGCGAAATTTCAAGGTTCGGAGTCGATATACCAAGACGCTTAATCTCACACTTCTCTTCTAAGCTGCGTGATGAAAATGGATGTTCTATTAAAGACTGAATTGTATTAATCTTAACTAGGGTATATTTAATATAGTAGAATAACACAAACAACATAATTTATTAAAACAGCTTCTTACGCGTCACCACGTGCTCTCAACCAACTCGATTCGAGTAACTGCAGTGAACGGAAAGCATAAACACCAATAAAATATAAGCTCACCCTCTACCCTAAAAAAAAAAAAAAAAAACTTGTTTTCGCGCCTAACTGCAGTCACAGGGCGGGCATGTTCTGTCTTTTACTTATTCATTGTCACTCATCAGTAGCTCTGTGAGCTCTACGAGCTACTGCCATCTGTTTCCATTTTCAAAGCTCGTTTACCTCCCTGTTCGTTTATCAACAACTGAAACTCAACACTGGACAACACCCCTCTCATCTCCTCGTCCCGAAGAGATACCAGAGATCAAGCCAGTCTCCATAAGAAGTGCGGTCGTTTACTTTGGCAAGTCAACGATGAGGCTCCTACAAACGATTATAGTTGGATGAGAAACTTACTACAGCTGATCATGCCAATCGTGTACTTAGACCACAATAATTTAACTTGTATTTTAAACCAAAACAGGTGTAGCGTAAACTTGCTACAACCTTAAGGAGCCGCGCCTGTTTGTGGATGGTCCGGGTCTGACTCTGGTGGATCTCGAAGTGTACCTGTCGACAGTCGAGTTTTGACTCTCTTGGATCGCGATGTTTGTTTGTGGATGGCTCAGGTCTGACTCTGGTGGATCTCGATTGTGTACTTGTCGACGGACAAGCTCTGATTCTCTTGGATCGCGATGTTTATTTGTGTATGGCCCGGGTCTGACTCTGGTAGATCTTGATGTGTACATGTCGATGTTCGAGCTCTGATCAATTCCACTCGAGAATACCATAAAGGAGGAAGGGAGAAAAACCATTACAATATAAACAAACCAATAGGCATACATTGCCTTGAACCCAATAACAGAACATCGTCAATCTCGATACCTGTAAGCATGTAAAAATAGACACACTTCCTAGCGTAATTTTAGGGAAACACTAGCATAAAACAAACTACATGAAACATACTAGAACGAACTGGGAAAAGAAAGAAATCAACACGGCAATAAAAGAATAACGAAGTAAGAAAAAAGAATGGTGGCGTCAACTTACGCCACAATATAATGAGGAATTAAAAATATATAATTCTTTTAAATAGTAGTTTGTACAAAAAAAATATTGTTACTGAGAAATGATGATTTAATATGACAAATATTATAATATTATCTTTTTAACTGGGAAATGAGGAACACTTTAAATAAAATAATTGTCAGAGCTGGAATTCTAAAAATAGGAAAATTAGAATTAGTTACCAGTTCCTATCTCCTGTACGTTATTTTATTACCTCCTCTCAGGAAATATAATTTATTCTCATTTTAATGAAAACTTCAGTAAATAACGACAGAATTAGACAATGTGTGAAACATTATCTGGAATGGACGAAATAACATCTTTATTAAAATAATCTTGATTGATTATTTGACCCTGCTTCAAAAGAACAAAGACAAACAATTATAAATGACAATGTAGGCCTACAGATTAAATAGGTTACACGAATATGTACAAAATGTACGAAAGTATTTATAATTTTGATTTTAATTTTTCAAAACTAAATTTTACTAAAATATTTATTAGTTGTTAGGTATCGTTAGTTACGTTTAAAAAATATTTGAATCGCAATGTTTTTTTAATGTTAAAACAATTTTATAAATGATTAATATATCCTTTTTGTGACACAGGAAGGAGCAAACTTTCAAATTAAGTCAAAGGAGACTAATTAAATTATGTACCGGTGCTTTATCGATTCTAAATGTTATTCTAGGTTTAAGAGCAGAGAGAATATTGTCTAATAGAGACGAACGGCTGAAATAAAAATGTTTAAGGTAAGCAAATGTCAGTACAGAACCGCGTGAAATGGAATTAAAACGCAAGACATGTAATAAATCAGACTGTTGTAAGTTGTGGGGAAAACTAAGAAAATGCATAGTAGGAACGGAAAGAAGCAAGTTTCTGACGTAATTTCCATTTATTTTATCCACAAAATAAATCCAGTCGTGACAAACTCAAGAAACAATACAAAGTTTTGTAATATGAGAACAGACAAAATACCTGTCATTATGAAGAGTAGACGAGAACTGAGAAAAATAAGAAAAATAAAAATAAGGAACCAAATAGGAATGCACTTCGTTACACGCTAAGAAGATGCGTACGTTGAGAAGAAAAAGGAAGTGAGTTTCCATAGCAACTGTATATCTGCGGAAGAAATAAATCTATGGACTCTTTTTATTTCAGACAGACTGTGTGTTGTGAATGCATTCCTTTCAGGGGATCAGGTGAACCCGATCATGCTTGCCGCAGGGCTGAAAGGGAAGTGTCGAGCTGGACCGCTATTCGTGTGCAGCTTCCAAATTAAAGGACCTTTCAACCCTCAAAGGATTGAGCTTCACTTCACGCTCAGGATTTAGTCCCCGCTAAACCGAAGCGAAACTTCCTCTCCTATTTCTTTACTGAAATAAATATTGCTGAACATTCCCTTTTCAGATTCGAAATTACAAGATGTCATTCACAGTTGATGCGGATTTCAGAGAAAAAATCGATTTTCATGAATTCTGATCTTCTATGACTTTGATGAAATCGTTCTCTTACAAATCACAGTTTTTTTACTTCTTTTTAAGCTTCAGAAACTAAGCTTGTATGTCTGTATGTCTATAATTATTATGATTATAAAATCATTACATGTAAAACGAGGTATTTATGTTAATACTTTTATGTAAAATGGACGTTCATTGACGGGTCTAGCAATGGAATTTATACAGTGTCCTCTATTTATAAGTCGCGGCGATATTTCTGTCAGCTGTTTGTTTCTGTTTGCGCGAGGAACGTTATCGTTGTCTGTTTACGGGCGGTGTAATAAGCAATGAATCATATCATTAAAAGTGTATTTATTTAATCGGTTATTTAACTGTGTATTAGATTATTTAGGTTAGATAGGCGTTGATAATAGCGAGATGGTATTTGGTGGAATGAGGCCGATGATTTGCACAGAATACCTGACATTTGCCTTACAGTTGGGGAAAACATAGGAAAAAATACAGTCAGGTAGTCAGCCGAAGTAGGAATCGAACCCATGCCTAGGCCAAGCTCAGCTCCGGATCAGTAGTGAAATGCGCTAACGCTAAGCTACGCCGGTGTCTAATTCATTTAATTTTTTTTTTCATTTCATTTATTATATTCCATACATCTTACAGATGTGGAACAAGTCAAAATTTTACGAGATTACAATTACAATTTTACAGTTTTCCAATTTTCTACAATTTTTTTTACAATTCTCTACATTTTTTTTACAATTTTTTGGCGAGATGTAGTCAGATGAGGTGAGACCGAGGATTCGCCAAAAGATTACTTGACAATTTTCCTTATGGTTGGGGAAAACCTCGGAAAAACCCGACCAGGTAATCAGACCAAACGGGGATGAAGTGAAGTGAGGCCGAGGACTCGCCATAGATCATCCGGCATCAGTCCCAGATTTTACCCCGTGTTCAATTTTTAAAGGGAGTTTCCAGCACTTGTTACTACACTTCCTGTATGCCTGAGCGAATTTAATCCACAAGGCATAGATAGACGATCTACACCATGTCTATTGTTGGCATTGCGTATTGTCCTTATGTTTTATTAACAAATGAATGCAGCCCTGTATTAAAAACAAGAAATAATTGTTATCCATGTTATTATCACAACCTTACTTCATTTAATTTTTAAGAGCGAAAAATAATGTTACAACAGGGCATTACAAAATTTTTCTTGAAATTTACTTCAGCACATGGCTTTTAGTTGGAGAGCAGTAATCTTCATGATGACGATAACTGCGTTGATTAATTTCTAGCCAATTACCATAATTTCAGGAACTTTCTCAACGAAACCTTCTCAGAATTGTTAACAGACAAATTTAATATTTTTAATATTCACGTGAGAAAATAAGTTTTATTTATTTATATACAGAATAATAATGTTTACACATCTTTCTGTGCCTAAAGTTTTAAAGTCTTATTCTTGTTCTCCACTCTTTTCTAACCATCCAATCCATGTCGTTCAGTATGCACTCTCTCTTCATTGTTCTGATCTCTTGTAACCATGAATTTCGAAATCTCCCTTTCCTTCTTCTCCCAGGCGGACACCATTCCACCATCATTTTAGGTAACCTTTCTTCTGGCATTCTTTTCACATACTCAAAAGTCTTCAGTCCTTTCTGACCTTTGCTATTAAATCTCAGTTTTTATTCCACACCCCATTTAAATGTGTTTTCTAGATTTACTTTCAAAACCGATTTATTGTATTCTTCTAACAATTTCCGAAACATAATTTCCATGTCTTCATATTCTTGTGCAATTACTACCTGATCGTCTGCACAGTAATGTATATTATTGATTGATCTCCAACAGGTATTCCCATTCCTGAACATTTTCTGGTCCAGTTTGACAATGCCCTCTGTAGAAATATCTTAAATAATATGCGACATGCTACACCCTCGACGAAGGCCTTTTGTTACTCAATACATGTTTTTAAAATGGACAGCATTAAAAAAACACTAACTACGAAACTCAGACATTCGAAAGTACCACAAACTTATTAAATCAGTAAAATCGTCTCTCTTTGGTAATGCTCGGCAAACAAGTCTATGGCATCGTGAACATATAAATAAGTGCCGGAAGCTCCTATTCAAAACTGATCACGGGATATGATATATCATAATGGGACATGTCAGTTTCTATAGCTGCACATTATTGTTCGCTACAATATTTAGAACTGCATGTGTTAATTTACTATTGTTATATGAAGCATAAAAGCTACAAAAATCGTAGTATTAGTTCGAAAGGAAGGAAAGTGCTATGAATGGAAACAGATGGGATTCGTGGAATCTCTGTAATTGCTTGGCACGTTAAGTGGTTAGTGGCTGATTTCATCTTAGCATAATCATGAAGAAAAGAACCTGAACTTCTAATGAATATTGTTACGAGTGCAAGAAAATAAATGCAGCATTTATTGCTCAGACCACTCGTAATATCTTGAATGTAATACGTAGGCCTATATGACGATATTCAAACTTCATTTATTTTCCTAATAATACAGGGACCATCTGCCACTAAGGAGAAAAGATATGTTGCGGGTTGCACCAGCACGCTCCGTCAAGGAGCAATATACAGTGGACTCTCCTAAATTCGACTGAACAGAACTGAAAGTTCAGTCCAATAAGGGCAGTGGGTGTGGCAGGTGAAATGAATACAAATTCTTATTGGTTATGCATAAACGAATACAGTACTGTACTTGCATTTTCTGCCCGCCCAGAGACTTGTGTATGCGCTTCTAGTATCGCAGTGGGTTTCGACATTTCCGTCTCACAAACGGCATAATTCTCAAATAGAAAAAGAAGCGTTCATTAATTTAAAACCAGTAATTAAATATGGATGTCCTAATAAATAAAATATTTTGTTTTCCTTTAACAAAAGTATCCCTACAAGACACAGAATCAATTCCCATTCAAATGGAAAACCCATTTCTTAGTGCCCTATAGAGGCGTGCCTAATTCTCCTACGTAAGCAGTCGAACTATACAATGTCGAACTTGTTTTCTGTCTAACTTAAGAGCTTCCACTGCACAAGTAGAGTACTAAAGAAATGGTAACGGACATTCTCCCGAATAAGTGAACACTTTAATTAATTAATTAACTTGTTTGTTTGCTTGTTTATTTATTTATTTATTTATATAACAGAGCAAAGTCCCAGTTACAATAAATAGTACAAATATTTGCTTAGAATTTATAAAAATGGAGATAACATGAAAAATAAGACAAAAACAGATACAAATGCAAGATACAGATATGAATGTAAATGAAAAAAGAAAACGGACAAACACATAGTACGTAGGCCTGCAAAAAAAGACACAAATATAGATATAAATGAAAAATACAAAATAAAAAAAAAATAAAAATTTATAAATACAGATATCATAACTAAAAGCTGTATAAAATGTAGCTATAAATGGCAATTACAGATTAATAAATAGATATAAATACTATTTAAAATCAGCTACCTTCAGTATATTAATAAGAAATGTTTATGTAAAACATGCTGAAATCTAGATCCCATGTTTTACATATTTAATTGAATTTTGAACACATTTTTAACTCTGATGAATATTTATGTGCTGAAGTGTTTGTTTTTTTTTTAATATAAAAATTGACGATTTCTTAAATGTGATGGTATAGCGTTAAGCTGGATTTGTGACAATATTTCGCTATTATCCAGAAAAAAATGTTCCACTATAAAAGACTTGGTCGTTGATAAAATAATTAGCAGAGGATTGTGGCCTGCGAGATCCCCTGATTTAAATCCATGCGACTTTTATCTGTAGGAAATACTAAAGGAGACAGTGTATTGAAGTAGCGTGTTGTGTAACAACATACTCAGGTGTTGCTAATAGTGTCTGAACTGTGAAGGAAGGCATTTTCAGATTCTCGTATAAAGGTGGGAGCGAAGGTATTGAATGATTTTCACTCGCGAAATATACTTGCTTGTTTTCCGACGAGAGTTCCGTTGGGATATGACTAACGCAGGCGACTTATAAATAGAGGATCCTGTATTCTTTGTACACCTCTTGACCTTAGCCTTCCATTAGTCCTTATACTTTTAAAAGGTTTCGTGTAATTTTAAGGTGGATTTTGATAGGTTGCTCAGTGTCGAAAAGCAAGATCCATTAGGCCTAGTAGCTTCATAGCTCTGCGAGTTTGGAATTGTTGTTTTTGTCATTTCTTACTTTTAGAAAAATGATACATTGAATAATATCAGAAAAAAAAAGACGTACCGTTAGCTAGAGCGTCGGTTTTCCACGTTGGTAACCTGGATTGGAATACCAGCGAGCCCACGTGCAATTTGTGGTTGACAAAGTCGGTGTTAGATGGGAGGTATGCGGGGTACTCCCGTTTCCCCTACCGGCATTCTACATTTCCTACATTAATCATAATTTCAATGGTGATTCATTATCATTTCAATGGTGATCTGTAGGCCACTGCCTATGGTGCACTAACGTAAACGTTCTGTAGCAAAGAGTCTACAGTAAGTCGTGTTCCTCCCAATTAGGAACATTGGGTCAATAACGCAAAGTCAAGTATCCATTATTGGAAAAAATGAAATCAGAAAGTGGGAGTTCTGAAAATGTTCGCAAAAAATTGTGATTTTTCCATATTAATGTAAACTCTGAAATTTCAGTTAGGTTTATGTAATTTTTTTTATTTTCTTGTTTGTGAAATAATTTTTATTTATCATTCTATAGTTAACGACCTTATATAAAAAACAATATCTGAAATCTTAATGAAAGGGTCAGAAAATACTAGCTTCATTTCAACTAATAACACGTATCAATTCCTTATTCACGTTCTAATAACACGTATACTGGGTGTTCATTTCAAAGTGTGTCATGACGTCACTGTTGTGAGTCAGCAATTTGAAGCGAGTTTCATCTTTTATGTCAAGGCTTTCAATCTGAACTTGAGAACGTGTACGGTAAAACTTGAACGTCGTAGCAACAGATGGCTGTCTGAAAAGTCTGTATGTTACTATAACCTCTTTCGAATTGTGTTTTACGCGGGCAAGTCGTAAACAGGGTATTTGTTATCATCGGTTGCGTACGGCAACATTCCACAGTACAAATCAAATGCTCCGTGTCCATGTTGGCCGTCGAAGTTAATGTCAACAAATACTGTACGTAAGTAATCGTCTTAATCCTTTCCCCATATCCCGACAGTAAGAAAAAAACTCACCTCAGTACGTGTTTCCAAACAGTTCACATTCCTGCGACTATAGGCGTTACCGTACGTATCGGTAAGTACTCTTCAGAATGAACGCCGTACTTGCTAGGCAACTTCTCTGGCACATAGGTAATACGCCTCTGCGGAAGTGTAGGAAGATTGAATTCTCTAGGCTCATCGACTAGCCACATGACGGCATACAGCGAGCCATGACACACTTTGAACTGAACACGCAGTATTAAGAAACTGAAATAGCCTATCTCAGAATCGAATATTTTTTAAAATACTCTTGAGACAAATAATATGTAATATCCTTACCGATTATTATGCTTTTCAGTTGTTCAAATAGAAATAAATTATAAATAATAAATAGTTTTATGTCTCTCCTGAAAAGTTTGGAAGAATCACATTAAGTGGTATTAGATCTAGGCCATCGTTATATTGCAGTCGCTAGATGACAGCATAGTGAAATTGATAAAGGTGGTTGTCTTGAAAGGCCATTATGCGATCTGTTAGATGTGGCCAGGGCTAGGCCTTACCGCGACCCATTGTGCACCCTTATAAGCAATGATTGTTCCAAGTTCGAAGGATGGGCTGGGTAGCATTCATGAATGCAGAGCTGACAGTTTTACCATTCTGCCTTAGCTATGGCAGGCGAATGTTGAAAACCCCAGCGCCCATAGCCCAAGTATAACAAACTATATGGGAAACCGTTACTGCCTCTAGGACTTCACTCCTATCTATTTTTAACTGTTACAAATGATAGATGAAGTGGGAGGAAGGTGGTGAGTGTTAGCGGAATGAAAGAAGGAAAGGGGAGTATCCCGATAAAATCCTCTCTATGTCTGCTTTGTACATCAAATATTCCGTAATGATCAGACCGGAGATCGAACCTTGTCTCTTTGGATGGAACACTAGCATACTAACGATAAGCCTTAGACTCAGCAGAATGACGTCATATGCATAAATGATTGTGATAATACAGGTATATAAATTCTTAGCTGTTGAATGAAAAGAAATTCTCCTCAGTTCTTATGAACTGTGTAGATAAAATCAGAGCTATGAGAAAATAAAAAAAAAGGATTATGTTGATGATTATTATAATATTATAACTTTAATTATTACAGCTTATTATTATTATTAATTTTATTATTATTATTATTATTATTATTATTATTATTATTATTATTATTATTATTATTATTATTATTATTATTATTATTATTATTATAGAATCCTTCATTGATTTGAATTCTTCCTAAGCAATATCTACCTTCGGGCCCCTTCGAATGGTTTAAGATTTCAAAAAAATGTTTATACCTATAAGCCGAAATATCTCTCTCCAGTTGTCAGATGCATGAAAGCTGCCAATTTACGTTGTATTAATTCAGATCCATTTATTGTATAGTTTGTTGCTTGGTTATTCTTATATTAAGCATACTCATCAAAATCACATTCATTTCAATTTCATCCGTTTGTGTTCTTTTTGAGCTTCTCTGTATCATGTATTTTGCAGTTATCTACTCATTTTGTCATTATTGTTTATTTTTAGTTGTCTCTAATTTTAATAATTATTTTTATGCACTGTTTTTGTAATTCCTTGTTCACTGTAAATATTGTGCTAATTTTATCTTGTGCTAAACTGTTATTGGCCCAGAATCTTGTACAGCACAATAAATATTAGTAAATAAGTAAATAAATTATTATTATTATTATTATTATTATTATTATTATTATTATTATTAGTGCTACATTACGGTGAGCTTATCATTCATTGGTGTGTAAAATAATTTGTGTCAGGATTGTCTCTTGTTTTAATACAGCAGTTCAGAGGGAAAATGTGCTTTTCTTAGATTAATACGAAATGCATTCAGCTAAATAAGGAGGTTTACTCATCCCTGAAATTAAACATTCAGGCCTTTGTGTAATCCTATCAGAAGCTAGAATCCATTACATAAATTGGCCCGTTTCGAATTTTTCATTACGTTATTGACATATCAGACAGAGCATCTCGTGCCGTGTAGTTCCCTGATTGCGGGAGTCTAAATGCGATTGTGTTCAAGCGAGACGGAGACTCTGGAGTATAGCTCCGATTTTCCACTTAAATAAACAAACGGATTTTGTGAGGACTCTGACTCTAACTACAGCATTATAAGCATAATCTCGCTCTGCTCCTCGTAATGAATAATTGACTTATCTGAGGAAGCCCATCTCGATTCGGATTTATCAATTTTATTGTTTGCTTCAAAACTATAATGTTAAAACTGTGGCTGGGATTTACGTTAATGAATGAATATTGGTTTCTAGAGATACGCATTACATAGATAGTCAAGGGTGTGAGTGTAAGTACGCACAGTATATTTTAATAATAATAATAATAATAATAATAATAATAATAATAATAATGAGGTTGTAAAGGCTAATTGGGCTTTCCCTGTATCTGATCGAGTCAAAAACCCTGTAGAACTAATATTTAACTCTAGTGGTGAATTTCGGTAAAGTCCGCAAGGCCTAATTAGTCAAATTCACTCTTCTGACCTCCACGCTAGGGCCCCGTCGGATCTTTTAAGATACGAAAGAGAGAGTAGTACTGTTTTCAGAACATGGGAGGAGTGATAGTAGGAGGAAGAAGAATGAACTTCATAAGATTTACTGATGATATGGCGTTATTAACAGAAGAGGAGATGATACTAAGGGATATGCTATTGGAGCTAAATGACAGCTGTAAGCAGTATGAGATGAAGGTAAATGTAAATAAGACGAAGACATGGTCATATGAAGAAAAGTAAAGAAGGTAAACTTGCGAATTCTAAATGAGGCAGTAGAGCAAGTGAACAGCTTCAAATACTATAAGCAGTAACATGAGCTGCTGCCAGGAAGTCAAAAGGAGGATATCAATGGCAAAGGAAGCTTTTAATAAAAAAAAGCATCTTCTGCGAACTTCTGGTAAAATAACTAAGGAAGAGACTAGTGAAGTGCTTTGTATGGAGTGTGGCATTGTATGGGGCAGAAACATGGACGTTACGACGAATTGAAGAGAAGCGACTAGAAGCATTTGAAGTGTGGATATGGAGAAGGATGGAACATGTAAAGTGGACAGACAGGATAAGAAATGAAGCTGTGTTGGAAGGAATGGGTGAAGAAAGAATGATGCTGAAACTGAACAGGAAGAGGAAAAGGAATTGGTTGGTTCGCTGGCTGAGAAGAAATTGCCTACTGAAGGTGGCACTGGAAGGAATTGTGAACGGGAGAAGAGTTCGGGTTAGAAGGAGATATCAGATGATAGAATACATTAAGATATATGGATCATATGAGAAGACAAAGAGGAAGGCAGAAAATAGCAAAGATTGAAGAATGCTGAGTTTGCAGTGAAAGACCTGCCTTGGGCAGAACATTGAATGAATGGATGAATAATAATAATAATAATAATAATAATAATAATAATAATAATTATTATTATTATTATTATTATTATTATTATTATTATTATTATTATTGTACTCTACATCAGTCACCAGCAGAGACTGTCATATAGAATGCAGCCCGCAATACACAGCAAAGAGAAGTTAGGACGAGTGATGGCTAAGAGGAGGGAGATCATGCCTCACCCCTTCGCTCTGTTTGTGTATTAAGGGTATTTAAGTCTCAAGATAAGAAATGTCGACCACTGCTCTACATGAGTAATTACGAATTCATATTTTCAAGTGCGAAAGTACTAACTAAGCTCATTCTGTGCAAAAGTACTAATTTAATACCGAATTGTTACACAATTATTTCTATTTTGTAATCTATATTACTGTATAATTTGAGACAAAAAATCACCGATTGCCATACGCTGAGTCTCTTCCGGAAGACTTCGGTTAATTCCGTCAAAGCTTAGGTTTACACGTGAACGAATTTCAAATGAATGACTCTGCTCTGTTTTTTATTTTTTCTTTTGTTTGTGTACTACTTTTTCTGTGTGTTTATAAAACAATGTTATAAATGAAATATAACAAAGATCTATTCAAGGGGTAAATTCTGTAGTGCTCGGGAAAAGTGGCACAAGTCAAAAATGTTAATTTTACAGTAGAAGGAAAAAACCGTCTTCACACTGGTATATGTCGATTTGATTTTCTTCTGTATGAATTATTGTAATGGGAGAAATACTTACGTCTTTTTTTCCCGAGCGAGCAAATGTTTCGTAAGTTGTCAATAAATTAATAAAAAGTGTTTGTGGAAACTGACTTATGCCACTTTCCCCAAGCACTGCAGAATTAGTCTTGTGAATGTGGCGTTTCCCGAAGAGGACTTAGTTAACTAATTATCTAATGATATAATATACTATACCTACTGGTAACACAGCAGTTTTCTCCGGCAGCTATAGTGGCCTTGTGGCATCCAATCTCCATTAATCACCTCATCGCGTGTGTAGTTAGGCCAACCTCTTATGGCTCACCCTGGGCAACGACTGTGTCGGTAAATTGGTCTACACCAGTGATTCATATGGGTGAATGACGAATATCCAAGTACCTGCCATTACATAGTAAAAATAGTAATATTAGAGATTTTAAATATTTCCTGCCATGTAAGAGACACGTACAGTAGCTGATCCCTGGAAGAAAAGGTACTCCGTCTGCTCCAGTAATTATCTCACATACGCCATTGGAATGTGATGTACTTGTTGAAAGTGGACGCCACGAGTTGGTTATTTAGTTTTCAAGAACATGTCATATGCCCAATAACTTTGTTCAGTATCTGATGAATTCACTGATGTTCAAGGAATTATCAATTCCACCTTCCCAAGAGATTGATCATTATGATCGCGTGACACGTGAGAACTAGAGAAGCTCTTTATGACGTCACAGAGCATTCAGTTGGAAATGACTGCTCTAGTCATTCGGCTAAGTGACATACATACATACATACATACATACATACATACATACATACATACATACATACGGACGCGAGTTCGATTCCCTCTTGGGCTGATTACCTGGTTGGGTTTTTTTCCTAGGTTTTCCCCAACCATAAGGCAAATGTCAGGTAAGCTATGGCGAATCTTCAGCCTCATCTCGCTATCACCAATCCCATCGATGCTAAATAACCTTGTAGCTGATACAGCGTCGTTAAATAACCAAGTAAAGTAAAAATACATACATACATACATACATAATTGCTGCGGTATTGCAGTAATCAGATCTCTTGCTCGCGTACGTTTCTTGTTTAGTTACATAAACTGGTTCACACAGTAAGGGTGCAGCTATACATACATACATACATACATACATACATACATACATACATACATACATAATCCGTGGCGCTACAGCCCGTGAAGGGCCTAGAGCGACCAGCCGGCTGCGGGCCTCACGCCCACATGCCGAAGCAGAGGTGGACGATCATCCAACCAGAATGGAGGTATCGTGTGGTTAGCACGATGATCCCCCAGCCGTTATAGCTGGTATTCGCAACCGGATTTCGCTACCTATCGTAGCTCCCCAAGTGCATCACGATGCTGGGTGGGCACCGGTCCCATACACTGGCCGAAATTTCATGAGAAAATTTCTTCCCCCATGAGGATTCAAACCAGCGCGCATTCTGTAACGCGAGTCCTAGGCGGGATGCCTTAGACCGCGACGCCACGGCGCGGGACACATACATACATACATACATACATACATACACTCACTCACTCACTCACTCACTCACTCACTCACTCACTCACTCACTCACTCACTCACTCACTCACTCACACCTTGTTAATATGTCGAGAAGAATGCCGACAACATAATAATTATAGTACACTGAAGTCCACTGATGCCATCAGTTTCAGTTCCTTCTAACAAATGAACAATACTTTGGTCGGGTGTTCATTATAGATGTTTTCCGCCTGTAATCAGAATTGATTTGTTGTGAGTATGTGTTGCCGAGTTCAGTGTTCTCTTGACTTTAATCTGGTTCTTTTAGGATATATAGGTGCGCAATATAAAGGTGTTATAATGATCATCTTCGTGATTATACTCTACTAACAGTAGGAGTATATATCAGAAAGGTGAACTCTCTGTAGATTCATCTTTGATAAAATGCATTCTTTTCTGGCTCTTGTTAAGAATATTTCAATATATCTTCCAAGTTTTGTATATTTTCAAGTAATTTAATCTGCTTTGTATGCTTGGGAAATTGTTCCCTTTGTTAGATAAGAGCCGATTATTAATCCGAAGGTTAAAAAAATGGGAGCTGATTGAAGCAAAGACTCTGGATAAATATACCACTTGCAAAGATACTGCTTACAAATCCGTTACCCCTTTCGCAGTATTATCTACTTCTCCGTTTCCGGGTGTAGCATAATGGTTGAGTATCCACATAAATATTGTTTTATTTTGGAGATTCCTTAGTTTAATCAATTAGACAATACAATCTTAGTGCGTTGATGACACTAATCCTACCTGTCAGTTTTCGCTGTAACCCTTGAGGCCATTATTCGTGCCATGATTTATTATTCTGCCAGAACAATTTTCAAATAGAATAATGAAAATTTTAAAGTTTCATTGGAACCCTAGTGACTGCCTTTATGATTCCAATTCATGCAGTCTGGTGAGTAAGGGAAAGAGTATAAAAGAAGCATGAAAAAGGATTGGAGTCCACCCTTATACAACCAAGCAACTACCCCTTCTCCTCCATCTTCTCCCTCGAACCGTTAAAGGACTCGATCAGTTACATTGATGGATGAGATGTTTCCTTCCTCTGCGCCAGTGGCGTTCTATGGTTAGAATTCCAGTGTAGGTGCGATGTTTTAAACGTCTTGAAACGTGCCTCAAATTTAAGTATGATAGAACTCACATAGGCTACTTATAATTTTTTCATAACAGTACTTAAATTTCTTTAACATTGCAGCATTTATTTTATGTAGTACACCCATTTTCGAGGATTAAGGCCACATATAGCACACTTGTGATATCTTATGAATGGGCTTGTAAAGTTGGGGACGTTTAGGATGCGTTACGGTGGTTCCAAGTTGACTATTCGTTTACCGTCAGTACTGGATAAACAGTGTACCTGCTGAATACTCCGTTCGTCAGTCAGTACTGTAGCATGCGTAAACAGTGTACCTGCTGAATAATAATGCCGAAGGTTAAAGGTTCTCAGGTGCATATTTTTGGAGCGGAATTTGGTCAGTGTTTTGAAGTGAATGACGGGAACATTACGTGTAAATTATGTAATACAAACATACGAGAAGATAAGCGATATTATATACAGAGACATTGTAGCACAAGAAAATAAAGTATAAAACTTAAACCCATGAATAATTTTATGATAATTCTTCTGCACATAACGAAAAGTATGTAAAATAAATTTGTGTAATGCTATGTAACTTATATTTACTTTTAGAGCTGTTCAAATTTGTTTATGTGTACCTTGTTATTAGCGTAATCGAGAACCAAGTCAATGTTCTCGTACCAACTCACGTCCCCGGCCTATGTACCATGCTGCATTCAACTTTTACTATCGGTCCCCAACATTAAAAGTATATTTATGAACATTCAACTCCTCGGAAGAAACTCCATTATGAAGTTCTATTTGATGGGAAAACAACACACACTAATCGAAAATCTTGCGTTCTCTTCATTACTCTTCACTACAACCTCACTAATCTACCCAACATTTGCTTATATTGGGTTGAGGGAAAACCCCGGAAACAATCTCAACCAGGTAACTTGTCCCGATCGGGAATCGAACACCGGCCACCTGGTTTCGCGGCCAGACGCTCTAACCGTTACTCCACAGGTGTTGACTAGTCAAGCTTCTAGGGATGATACAAGAGATCAAAATAAATGTTTTTTTTTTTTTTTGTTAAATAGCCATGGATCGTAAAACTAATTATTGAATGACAAAACCAGAAGCTTTACTGTACTGTAAGGAACGTTACTTATGACACTCATTTCTCAAAATCATACCAATTTGTAATTATTTACAAAAATTGTTCAAAAGTGCCGCCTTCTGCCTCAACACAAACTCTGCGACGATGTGTCATTGCCTACGATTGGCCGCGGTGGACCCATTCGATGGCCTGCTCGTTCTCCCGACCTCACCGCACTTGACTTTTGAGTGTGGGGGCACTTGAAGAACCTGGTGTACTAGACTAATTGAATTCGAGGAACAGCTCGTCGCTCGGGTGCTTGCAGCTTCTGACACTCTAAAGAACATTCCTGGAGTCTTTGAACGTGTACGACAGGCGATGAAACGTCGCTGCAGAGTTTGTATTGACGCAGGAGGCCGCACTTTTGAATAGTTTTTATAAATTATTACAAATTGAAGTGGTTTTGAGGAATGAGTATCATAAGTAATGTTAGAACTATAATTCTTTATTCCTTACAGTACAGTTTCCTGTTTTGTTATTCAATAATTCGTTTCTGATCCATGGTCATTTAACAAAAACCGTTTGTTTTGGTCTCTTGTATCATCCCTCGAAGTTTGAGTATTGAATTTAGATACACCCTATATTTCTTGAAAAAATTTGCTGTTCGGAATTGAGCCTTCTACGTAATATTATGTAACTGATGAAAATATCTTAAAGAAAAAGAAAAGAAAAAATAAGTGTCACGTGATTTTCCCTGTTTCGACGACCCTCCGACATAATCATTTTTTTGTGACCCAGGTTTACTGTATTTTCGGAGACCTGTTTTTCCTTTTTTCTTTTTCTTAAATTAATACGAACACAACACCCATGCCCAAGGCGTGACGCGAACCTACAGCCCTTCGCATCAAGCAGTAGAGACATTCCGTGCCTCTACCGCTTGCGCCACCCAGATTGGCAGAACCACCAATATGATAGAAATATCCTACAGATTTAAATTGAACAATATAACATTTTTGCGAACGCAGTTTCTTAAATTACGTTATGAAGTACACAAAATTGAACTTCCATAACAAATGACAATCAGGAATTAAATTAAAAATACAAAATACGAATATGCTTGAATGAAAACCCTGATTCGAATATCAGCTTTGTGCAGTACAATAAAAACTAGCTACTACTTGTACTATGTTCCAATTTAAACTTTTTAATAAAACGTTACTTACAACAGCAAACCAATAATGTTTCTGTTGCGTTTGACTTGATTTTTTTTCCCATTCTGATTTAATTCGCGTCATAGAAGATATTAGGTTGTCTTCAATGTTACACAGTTCACGTACACGTGCCAGTACATGAGAAAAGAAATTGAAATTATTATGTTAAAAATGCATGAGTCTTTTCGTATTTAGTAAAAGCAATATCTGTCTCCTTAAAACCGTATTGCTTACTGTATTTTCACTTCAAACTTCAGTCAAAAGCTACTATTTTAATAAGAAATAGTGCTACCCTTTATAACTTTAGTGTAATTGTTACAAACGTCTATCAGATAATAAGGTCTGTATAAAAAATTAACCTCCAAACATCTCTCCAATGAGACAATATTGATAATATTTCGGTACCGTTTATGAAGTAAGTCTAGGGGTTTTGTTTATTTTGTGAACCTTAATTTTTAATGTATGACTGTGACTCGCATCCTTCTCCATAGCTCAACTTGTAATATTTCAAACGGGGCTGGTTTTGATTTCTAGAAGTGAACGAGGTGCGTACCTTATCTTGCGCGCATGCCACTATTCTTGTGTTCGTCTTGTTTTGTATTGTCTTAAGCGATGACCTTGTGTCATCTGACTACACTACAGATATTAGTAAAAATTCTCATAGAGTGAGTACACTTATGTTAATGATGACATCATAATATTATGGTACTACTAATTCCACAATTTGGGACATCTGGCCGACAGCTACGGCTGACCACTAGATTCCAGAATACAAAGCTGAGGTTAACTTAAAAATAAAAATACAATATGATTTGTGGAGTACAAAGTACAATTTGTTTCCGGAGAAACATGAAGTGAAAGTAAAATGAAGAAAAATGAAATGAAGTAAAAAAAAAATAAAAAAAAATATTATGTAGTGTTATACAAGTGATTGTGTAAAGTGGATAATGAATCTCTCAATACCATTAGACAAATTTTGTTAATGTCCTCATTAGAAAATTTGAGAGAAAGGAGAAAGGTTTTGTTTAACTTAAATGAAGTTTCCCTAGCGCCAAAAAGAAGTCCTTTCACTTCCCATGTATTCATTTTGTATCTCTCACTGAAGTGAGGAATACATGGATTGTAAATACTTTTCATCGTTAACATTATTGGCTTGTTGATCATTTCTCATCTATTTATTTATTTATTTATTTATTTATTTATTTATTTATTTATTTATTTATGTCTCTAACAGGGCAAAGCCCCAATTACAATGGACAGTACAGATTTGTTTAAGAAACACAGAATTGCATATAACATGAAAAAAGAGGTAAAACAGAAACAAATGCAAGATACAAGTGTAATTTTAAAAAAAAAATAGAAAAAAAATAGCTCTACCGTATTTAACGTGAATAAGATGCACCATATTGAAATATTATTGAGTTTACGTAAAAGTCCGTAGTGTTTTTTTCGATGTAACAAAAGTTTTATTCGAGATGAATAGAATACAGAAATTGATGAATAAGTAATTGTAATCTCCTACATTATCTCTATCTCCCTTGCGAAGGCCGGGATAGTTTTTTCGATTCCGTGTCTAAAGAAATCTGCTGGTTTGGAGTTAAAGAAGTCGTGAAGCCAAGTTTGTAAAACATCTTCGTTACCAAAGAAGTTACCTTGAAGATTGATTATTGGATAGAGAGCGGAAAAGATGAAAATCTGAGGGCGCAAGATCGCGAGAATATGGGAGTTGTGGGATCACACTTGATGAAGTCTTCCCAGTCCATTTCTTCAATTGCGACCGCAAGGCGTCCGAGTTGTTGGTAATAAATGTCAGCAGTTATGATTATATTCTTGGGAAGCAATTCGCAGTACACGACACCTTATTTATTCTAGCATATACTTGTGCCTAGACACTAATGTTTCTACCGTGTATTCTGGTTGAAACGACAAATCCATTTTCTTGCAGTGCTTTCTCCGATGGTATTCTCCTCTTACACGATACAAATGTTTCAAATCGTCTCCGCTGCCTTGTTCCTCTATTAAACTCAAACAGAAGAATATGTCGGAAGTGTACGTCTTTTTAACACTTGACAATCCACGTTCTTTAGCCGATAAATAGCACAAACTTTCCTCAAATGTGCAAAATTCAGGCATACTTATAAGCACAACATTCCAAATAATAAATGACAAATAACAAACGATAAACAATCTTCTATCTAACAGTGCAGTATTGTGATGTTGAACTTATGCTTTAACCTAATTTGTGTGAAAATGGAATAACATGCTGAAGACCTGCTCTAATATATTGCACAATATCTCGAAAGTTAAAACGTGTCAGTAATTTTTTGGCATTACTGATATTTTCACAGACTGTCTTTTGTAACCGGACAATGGCGATTTTAAAAATATATAAAATATTGCTGTTGTTTCTGTCACCATTACCATCATCATTACAACTATCTCCATTGGCTTGAAAGTTGTGTATAAACCAGCCCTTTTCCAGTTTTTTTTTTCCATTCTTCCCTATTCGCAACCAGTTTCGTCCAGTTCTCCTGTCCAATGATTTAGTATCGTAATAAAATTCAGACTATACAAATCTGGCTTTCAGGTAGTAGTTCCCTGTAAAGCAGGTTTGAATAATTTCAAGGAAAATTTGGTCCGGAGCCGGGTATCGATCCCGGGACCCTTCGCTCAGTGCTCGAACGCTTTACCGACTGAGCTACCCCAGGAACTATACACGACACCGTTACAATTTTTCCTTTTATATCCACACAACTCAAATGAGCTGATAAGACGCCAGAACTCAACTTTGAGTGCACACAATACTGTGTGATTTAATTTGTGGCTTTCTGTTAACGTACCTCCAGTAACGAATGTATTATACAAATCTGGCTTTCAGGTAGTAGCTCCCTGTAAAGCAGGTTTGAATAATTTCAAGGCAAATTGTTCCGGAGCCGGGTATCGATCCCGGGACTCTTCGCTTAGCGCGCGAACGCTCTACCGACTGAGCTACCCCAGGAACTATACACGACACCGTCAGATTTGTATAATACATTCGTTACTGGAGATACGTTAACAGAAAGCCACAAATTAAGTCACACAGTGTTGTGTGCACTCATAGTTGAGTTCTGGCGTCTTGTCAACTCATTTGAGTTGTGTGGATATAAAAGGAAATATTGTGACGGTGTCGTGTATAGTTCCTGGGGTAGCTCAGTCGATAGAGCGTTCGCGCGCTAAGCGAAGGGTCCCGGGATTGATACCCGGCTCCGGAACAATTTTTCCTTGAAATTATTCAAAATTCAGACTGTTTCTTCATTTCAAATTTCATCTTCTGTCTTTTTTTTTTTTTTGCTCACTGGCCTTTCAAATAATATTATTTAGTTTTTGAAATGAAACCAATATTGTAGAACATACCCGAACATAAGAAACATAACAAGCTGAATATGACATATATTACTGATGCAACAAATACGAGTAGTTTCAAGGAATGTTGTGATCACGTTGTTAGAATATCTGTTGATAGGAATCCAAAGAATTCGAAACTACAGATGATAGTATCTGCATTTAATGGGAAAAACAAGCTTATGGCTAAGCAAATAGGAAAACTGAAGAGTCCTTGAGCATGTTTATGAGGAGATAAGTAATTTACATAGATGAGTTGATATATGGAAAACGTGACAGCCTTTAACATAATTCATGTTATATGATGGTATTGGTGATCAATTTTTCCAATCCGTTTCTCTCATTTCCTTTTTTTCCCCTAATCTTTGGAATTCCAAACATAGCGTGAGTTCCAATATATATTTCTCCAATTTTCTTCTCTCACTCCATTTCTCCCAATGCTCTTTTCCCATTCTATTTGTCTCAGTCCATTATCCTAATATGCATTTTCTAAACCGCTTTTCCCATTACATTCTTACCATGATAACCTAGCGATCTCCTGTAATGGCTTTCCATGATAACGAACGGTGTTTTATTGAATTATCGTAAATTTTATGCAAACTTACTTCCAATATAATGACGGAATTTGTAAATTTTTACATACCGATGGACATTTATATAAACATTATAAAAATCGCAAACTTCGGCATAGTAACATAACTAGCGGGAACGAGAATAAGAAATCATCGAACAACGTAAATATGGTAAATAAAGAGAAAGAAGTAAAATTGTAATATACAGGTTGATTCACGAGGGTTTGCCGTCCCTTATGGAGCCTATTTCCAAAGCAAAAAAGTCATAAAAATATTTGTCCTAATCCCAATATTTTCAGAGTTATATTAATTTGAAATTGTTTGTAAAATACCATTGTTCTTGAGTTTTAAGGGTAAAAGAATATTACAGATAAATAATGAACTACTCAGGAATATCATTTCTTTAATTAGGTAATATTCTGAAGCTAAAAATGTGTTCTGAATTCCATAGTTGCTTCGTACCGATTTTTTTTTCGATTTTTAACCACACAATTAAATTTTGTTACGCATTTATCACAATAATTTTACAAATCACGCCAATCTTGTAAATTCTGCAAGATTGTACATTAGAATGCCCAATTAAATTGTAAAGAAAGAAGTTCCTAAAGTTGCATGATTTTAAACAATTTTTATGATAAGTGCGTAAGAATAATGCCATTTTTAGTTAAAAATTGAAAAACAAAATACGTACAAAGCAACCGACAACACATTTTTAGCTTTAGAACACCAGTCAATTAAAGAAATGACATTTCTGAATAGTTCATTCTCTATTTATAATATTCCTTTACCCTTAAAACTAAAGAAAAAATGTATTTTACAAACAACTTCAAATTAGTGTAACTTTGAAAATATCGAGATTATGAAATGTTTATATGACATTTTTTTTGCTCAGAATGACTTCAAAAATAAGGTCCGTAAGTGACGGCAAATCCTCGTGAATCACCCTGTATTTACGAACAATTGAAAATAATTTGTGTTCTTAAATATAATGTGGTAGCCTGCATAGATGATGAGGCGAGACCTAATATGTGAGCTGTGCGAAAAAAATCAATTATCAGAAAGAGAGCTTGTTTCATGAAAGTTAATATTATACGAATCTACGGAAGTACAACTCAGAGCAAAGCCTATAATTCTCCTTCATACCCATTGGTGATATAGCTCCAGCAAATGATAAAGTCACAGGACAAGTCTTGCCTTAGCTACTGTGTAATTTGAAATTAGATAATTAAATTCTAAAAACATGTAATGCATAGGCCTAATAACCTAATGTACAAAGTAACATTAACAAATGGATAATAAATTATTAAACCTTTAAACAAATTTTGAATAGTTTTAAAAATAAAAATGTGAGAAAGTAACATTTTAAAGTGTTTGAGGCTGTGAAAGATAGATTAGAAAATGGGTAAGTTGGGAAAGGTGATATTTGGTATTATTTTCCTTGAGAAATTATGTTTACTAGGAACATCGTGTTTAGAACTATCCGTTAGTGGACAAAATTAATCCAGAATGGTGTCCACCAGTTAACGATGGTTATGATAGTTACGATAGCGATGATGTTATTCTTGGGAACTGAAAAGTCTTCTATTGAACCACATATGCAAAATGTTTAAAAAACTACACCCGCTCTCCAATCGTCATAAAAGCATAATATCTACTGCATATATGTCGCTGTACAAAATAGGCTTGTTTTATCAAGAAGTTGAAAGAGAGTAAGCTGTATACGGGCTATGCAGCAACAAGCACGAAGTATTGAAAGCTAGATAAAGTCTCTCACAAGCGGACTCGTTTGAAACCTATTCCGCCTGCCTGCGTTCGTTATTGAGAACAGCAAGAATCAAAGTTGGAATAAATTGTCGAGAATGGCTTTCGTAGTGCCACGAGCTTACAAAATCGTATCTATTCAAGTAGTGATTACTGCAAATGGTCGGATAGACTTGAGTCATCCTTGACTACGGATTTAGTTAATACTCATGCTCTGCAATACAAAGCGACGTGAAGGGATACTCAACGTTTTATACGGAATTTTATTTTAACATATAGTAAATTTAAAACTGTTTGTTTTTTTTATAATCAGACTGATACATTAGTCAAAACTTTGTTAAGTGAGTTATACCCTAGATCATATATATAACAGATAGGTCATCGCTATGTTAAAATCGGCAGCACTTTGAAGAGAACAACCGCCAAGATCGCCACCCGTCCGCCGTAAACGAACACGAGATGGGAGTACAGTCGCCAATGCAATTCAAATGGGAATTATAACGTGACTACTTATATAACAACTAGATGGCAGCGTAGTAAACCTGACAAAATTTGTTAACGTCAAAGCCTATAAGGCCGACCTATCTGGGATATATATGATCTAGGGTAATACTTACAGTTGACAGCCTCTTCAATTAATTATTCATTTTACGTCAAGCAATAGGATAGACTACAGAAGTTAAACGTTTTATGCCAGTGGTGGTTTTGTTCAGAACATCACATTACTGTCTAGCCTATAGATTAAAAAATATATGCGAATCAATTATTCACAGTGAGTACTAATAAACCCGAAAAACAACGTATATGATTATGTCTCGTGACCAGAACATAGTACGAAATGGAAATATAAAAATTGGCAAGTTATCCTTTGGAAAGGTGAAAAAATTCAAGTATCTTGGCGCAACACTAACAAATATAAATTACACTCGGTAGGAAATTAAACGCGGAATAAATATGGGAAATGTCTGTTATTATTCAGTTGAGAAGCTTTATCATCCGATCTGCTCTCGAGAACGCTGAAAGTTAGAATTTATCAATCAATCAATCAATCAATCAATCAATCAATCAATCTTAACGTATCCAGCTGTTTGCTGACAACATAAAGTCCACTATAGTCCACAGTATCTATTCAGATTTTTTTCGTGAGAAATAAGGGGTATTTTTATCGGTGTTCATTATAGATGCCTGTTGCTAGCAGCCAGAGTTGGGGTGTAGTCAATATATACTGCAGGGCCATGTCTTCTGCAACTGGTACTGATGATTTGAATTTACTTCTTTTGTGGCTTATGGATGGACAGTATAGAAGAATGTGTTCCAGATCTTCATCATGATTATTACACCACATACAAGTAGAATTATCAGAAATGTGAAATCGGTTTAGGTACAATTATGTGACAATGTGACCTGTCCTGGCTCTTGTTAAAAATGTTTGAACATGTCTGAGCAAGTGTTTGTACATTTCCAGATCATTTGGTTTCATTTGTACGGACTATAAATTTTTTTCTTTGTCAGAAGAGAGCCATAGGTTTATAAAATGAGACCTTACTGAAGCAAAGGCACTGCATAGAGACATCACTTGAAGTTGGAATTTATAAAACAGTTATGTTACGGGTTGTCCTGTGTAGTTGTGAAACTTGGACTCTCACTTTGAGAAAGGAACAGAGGTTAAGGGTGTTAGAGAATAAGGTATTTAGAAAAATAGCCTATTCGTGGCTAAGAAGGCTGAAGTTACAGGAGAATGGAGGAAGTTACACAACGCAGAACTGCACGCATTGTATTCTTTACCTAACATAATTAGGAACATTAAATCCAGATGTTTGAGATAGTCAAGGCATGTAGCACGTATGGGTGAATCTATGAATGCATTTAGAGTGTTAAAATTCTCTATTTTGGTGTGTAGTATATTGAATTATAATTTATAGTCTTGTTTTTGTTGCTAGGAACGAGTTTATATTTCAATTCTTGTTTCTGATCACTCGTTACCTTTGAGAGAGTGATTTTTGTAGACTTTTATATATTTCTCATCCTGCCTAGGACTCGCGTTACGGAATGCGCGCTGGTTCGAGTCCTCATGGGGGAAGAAATTTTCTCATGAAATTTCGGCCAGTGTATGGGACCGGTGCCCACCCAGCATCGTGATGCACTTGGGGAGCTACGATAAGTAGCGAAATCCGGTTGCGAATACAAGTTATAACGGCTGGGAGAATCATCGTGCTAACCACACGATACCTCCATTCTGGTTGGATGATCGTCCACTTCTGCTTCGGCATGTGGGCGTGAAGCCAGCAGCCGTCTGGTCGGTCTAGGCCCTTCATGGGCTGTAGCGCCACGGATTATTATTATTATTATTATTTATATATTTCTGGCACCAACAATAGCCTATGCATATAAAGGATAACTTTATTAAATATTAAATATTAACAATTATTTGTATACATCTTAAGTCTGATTAGTGTAACATGTAGCTAATCGGCGATGTATGCAATGGAGAGGGAAAAAATTGGCCACCTTACCCCATTATCTCCTGGCCTATTTGCGTCATAAGTGGTGCTTTTTGACATCACTTCTTAGGTTCAGACCAATCTTCGGACAGTTGACTAAACAACGACAAGAATAATACTTATTATAACGATTTATGAAGAGGTCTTCGATAAAATTTTGTATGCCATACGAGAATAAACAGATTTAATGTACTCGTATCTTGTGGGAAATTATCACCCTCGGCTTGCTTGTCGGGCACTGAATATCCCACTCCTGAATAAAATCCTACTTTATTATCTTGTAGCATAAATTATTATTATCCGTGGCTGGTATCTAAACTGGTATTTATTTTACCATTCTTATTTCACCGTCCTTAGCAACTTAAGCAATGATTTTATTCACAGCAGAGAATTAAGAGTTCTTAAATAATTCCCCCTCGATGACAACCAACACATCAGCAACAATAAAATCCATTAATAGTATCTAAACTAGTATTTATTTCACCGTTCTTAGCAACCTAAACAATGATTTTATTCACAGCATTGAATTAAGAGTCTTTAAGTAATTCCCCCTCCATAACAACCAACACATTAGCAACAATAAAATATATACATTAATTCATTTATCCATTACTAGTATCTAAACTAGTATTTATTTCACCGTCCTTAGCGAGGTAAACAATGATTTGATTCACAGCAGTGAATTAAGAATTTTTAAATAATTGCCTCCATGACAACCAACACATTAGCAACAATAAAATCTATACATTAATTCATTTATCCATTACTGGTATCTAAACTGATTTATTTTACCGTCCTTAGCAACCTAAACAATTATTTTATTCACAGCTTTTAAATAATTTCCTCCATCACAACCACCACATTAGCAACAACAAAATCCATACATTAATTGTAACTTCTTCACAAAGAATACATTATAAAGAACAGGCCTGCAGTTTAAAATTAAATTTAGATACCAGTAATATAATGTAGATACCACTCATGGATAAAATTAATATTGTATAACACACGAGAGCAAATAAATTTTATGCTCTCGTAGTAATTGTCACCCTCGGCTTCGCCTAGGGCGCTAAACTTTTCACTCGCGCATAAACTTTAATTTTACTCTCTTATAATATAAATTACTATTATATATTACTGGTGCCTATATGAACTGCTCTTTATTCCGTCGTCCGTGGCAACGTAAACAATGATTTTGTTATTAGCTGTTAATTAACTATTATAAATTTTAAATCAATCTCTACTTGACAACCAACACATTACCAAGAATAAAATTCACACAATAATTCATATATAATTTCTTCACGATCAATACGTTACCAAGAATAGGTCTACAGCAGCGGTCATCGGAACACTGCACCCTCGGGCTAGCGTCTCTTACCCGCAGACAAGACACTGCCATAGCGTGCATTCGTGGCTGCTGGCGGGTATGCTGTCTCCCTATTCATTGTGCACGATGGAGCATATTTCCCTACCCTCCATGCACTCGACCTATTTCATTCAGTGCTGACGACCACTGGTCTACAGTTTAAAAATAAAATTTTTCTTATATATTCCGGTTTATATATCAGTAATACACAAAATATATTATGCAACGCCAGAGTAAATCCATTTTATTGTCTTGTAGAAATTATTACCCTCGGACTACATCTCGGGCGCTAAGCTTTCCTCCCATGAATAAATTTTTACTTCACTGTCATTTACCGTGTTACTATTCTACGAAATCAAAAAGAAATCTTACTGGGCACATATTAATTCATTCATGTATGTTCGTCCTTTCAGTAAATGAACAACGATCGAGAAAGCGAGACTAACAGCACCCGCAAAGCCGAAAACCCGCACGACAATGTTGTATTACGTCGCGTCCTTGACGTAAAGACTGGTTGGAGTGTTTCGAGACTCGATATTGATGAGTCCCGAAATCAAGAAGCCTTGAATCTCCACAGTTGTTTGTACCTGACTGAACTTGTATCTACTTTGGCAATTGTTATAATGTATAAACAATCAAGTAGTCTATTTGAAACATCATCTCTACCTTTCAGTGAATAATAATAATAATCCGTTCCCCAGTCTTTATTTAATTACTAGGCCCTTATTAAAAGGATAGGAACATTCTTTTCATAAGTTTAAGATCAAGTGTGCAATCTCAAGTAAAAAGATATTAATGTTATGTTTTATGTTTCTTAGAAATGCAAATTTATCTGAGAATTGTTTTTTTTTCTATTTATATAACCATAGGTAATATATTATAATAGAACCAGAACATTTTGATAATTAAGGGACTGTTCTGTTTTGTCTTTTTGTCTCATTTAAACATTTATAATGTTATTTATTTCAATGATGTATGTTATTCAAAGTTACGAAATCTTTCCACGCCGACCAAATGCTATTTCGAGAATGATGAGTGAAACTCGAAGCGCACGAGATTGACGAGACGAGACTCGAAAGACAAATACAACAAACACAGCGAACGAGAGCGGCAGTTAGTTTTGTTCATCTCAACTATTTAGTGCTTAGGTAGTACATAAATGTGTAAAATTCCGCATGTCCCAATAATAAAATACTTGATTCTACTTGAGGTATATTCAAAATACACCACTGAACGACAGCCCTGATGAATAAGAGAAGAACTGTGTTACTTGTTTCAATTTGAATCCCCGATGATCAAGTAGCTTCTAATAGAATCATATTTTATAAGAAATACTGAATATTTATACATGAAAAATTTCTTGTTCTAATTCATCAAATTGTCTAGATACACAATAATTATCCACCTCCTCCCTAGCTATCTTTTTGTGCTCTTGCAGTGCATATTGCGACGCTTACTCTTCCTACTTCGATACAGGCTTCCATCACGCCTGCTGAGCGCTAGGAAACTGGACTTCCAGGAAAAATTAATTGTATCTATTTCTGCTTACTCCAGTTCAAATGGTCTCTGTTACGCTTCATTAGCAGAGGCTTCTGGGAAGCAAATTGTGTTACAGGGTCCGATTACACTGTCTCCTACGTACAATATGAACAGAAATTTTTGCAATCAGCCGCCTGCAGACTCACAAACTATTTCTTTTTGTATGTGCAACTAATCCTCTCTTAGTTATCCATGGGCATTATTCGTTACTAGTGTAATCATGAACATAGTTTCTAGATGTCATTAAATACCAGAATGTACAGAAGTTCTCACATTCACAGTTCTAGGAATATCCCTTCGATCCTGGTTGAGTGGAAGAGAAGGTCTGGTGCCCTTAACTTTGCCAGGGAAAATAAAACTATTATTATACCATTTTTTAGGCTTTGCATACGACCTGCACTTCATCTCTTTAAAAAATATATAGATCAACCCATTATAAACATTACGCACCACTAATTAGCACAATGTACGTGTTAAAGTATTTGGCTGAAAGTAAACTGTATTTTTTCCAATTATTTAATAGTAACAGCTATTTTTTCTCATTTTAATAGTTTTCCGTTAATATGGACTATGAGGAAGAATCTATGCGAGCTCCAAGCCGGCTGACCACGCGTCTCATGCTGTTCTTTGCTACAGTTATCGCGTTCGAGCCTAACTTTTAAAATTATCATACCGGCTTCGCAGGACAACTAAGAGGAGGTAAAATTTATTTTGAAGTGTAACCAATACATCCATTGTACAACGGTGAGACGAAAGAAACATGAGTTTGTTTTACGAGGAAATAAGATAGAGTTAACTCGGTAATTTTTTGTCTATCATTACATTTCACTGACTATTGTCACGTGACAGCAAATTTTACAAACATGAAATTTCCCGTATGCTTATCGAAGTTCTTACCGTTATTATCTGCACCGCTTCATAGTCTCAAGCGCTGAACTAGAAATTGTATGTACATTCTTTGACACGGAAAATGGTCGCTCTCTTGTAGCATGAATTTTTCTGTCATTCAGAATTGCGTGAGATCCACAATGTGAAATATTGAGCATCGAGGTCCAAGGAAGAAATCAAGTCGTAGTAGCAGCGACGTATGTGTGTGCCACGAAACGACATATTCCCTACGAATTCATGGCTTAGCTATAGACCTTTTTTTCTCGTTACAAATGCCGGGCGTCGAATCTCTTTATGTAAAGCTCACGCATTTAAACACAGCGCACACGATGATTACCGAGCTATTCCCCGAGATGGGACTTTAGTTTCTGCACAGCGACCAATTTCTGTGGCTAAAGCTGTCTGACGAGCCATGTCCATTATCACCTAATCTCATATACAGGATGTTTCCGAGGTGGTGTTACAAACTTTCACGGATGATGGCGAAGGGCACATGTATCAATTTGAGATGAAAAACCCTGGTCCGGAAATGACCGAGTCGAAAGTTACAAGCAAAAATAATTCTTTGGAAATGAAATAACTTTATTTCTCTG
Source organism: Periplaneta americana (assembly GCF_040183065.1). NCBI lineage: Eukaryota > Metazoa > Arthropoda > Insecta > Blattodea > Blattidae > Periplaneta > Periplaneta americana. Next base: position 126,881,421 of record NC_091118.1, on the reverse strand, counting down.
TACTCCTTATTTATGTGTATTTATATGTACATCTTACACATACTGCATTAATCTGACGTTGTTTACGTTGTCTACTTGCAGTATTCCATTCTGTGCGCTGTCTGAGGGATTGGGGACAGGGAACTACACTAAAGCAATGCAGATAGCGTAATGTGTAACGGACATGGTCAGTCCTGATATGCACGTCTGTAGACAGCAGTGTATGTGTACAAGTTGCAGTGTCCAGTCGATCAGTCCTAGTGAAATGGAGGAGTACACGAGAGCGGAATAAGCAGACCTGATTTTCGAATACGGATGAGCCAATGGGAACAGTAGACAAGCTCACAGATTGTATCGGGACAAGTACCCACGTAGGAGACATCCGGCCCATACCATCTTTCCACGACTGTTCCAAAAGTTAAGGGAAGGAAGGCACTTGGTGCCAAATTACAATTCCATTTCCACACAACTATTTTTGCTTATAACTTTCGACTCAGTCATTTCCGGACCATGGTTCCTTATCTCAAATTGATACATGTTCCCTTCGCCATCATCCCTGAAAGTTTGTAACACTACCTTGGAAACACTCTGTAGTACCACTCTGTGTAATACAATAAATTATCTTGTAACAGACTGGAGTAGTGACAGAGTGAGGTATAACTCTGAATTCCTGATGAAGGAAACCAATAAATTTGAAGGAAACGATAGAAACAATACAGAAATCCTTGTCAACTGAGCTTATCCAACACAAAAATCAATCCAGTAAGCATTGAAGGTCGAGCCCTATAATTCCCCCTTGTGGTATTTTGTATTAACTGCTAGTTGTTTTATCCGAAGTTCGTAATTTTAAAGTCGGGTGAATGTTAAGGAGGATAAAATACATAATATGGATTCTTTCTGGAGAGAAATATAGGACGGAGTTACGTGTCAAATATCCACGATACGTAAAAGAACTCTGTTGCTGAAAGAGGGTTGCAGAAAAGATTTTTCTACCATTTGTACTAGCTAACGCTGAATTTCGACACTGAATAATCTCTGCGGTTGAAAACGTCGTTAGACAAATTCTGAGGCTAATATTACTGTTACTACAATTAATACCATTGCTACTGCTGCTACTACTACTACTACTACTACTACTACTACTACTACTACTACTACTACTACTACTACTATTACTAGAGAAGTGGGTTATTTTACGATGCTGTTTCAACATATTAGTTTATTTAATGTTTGAATTAAATAAAGGTGATAATGCCGGTGAAATGAGTCGGGGGTCCAGCACCGATAGTTACCTAGCATTTGCTCATATTGGGTTGAGGAAAACCCCGGAAAAACCTCAACCAGGTAACTTGCTCCGACCAGGATTCGAACCCGGACACCAGGTTTCGCAGTCAGACATGCTGACCGTTATTCCACAGGCGTGGACTACTACTACCACTACCACTACCACTACCACTACCACTACCACTACCACCACCACTACCACTACCACCACCACCACTACTACCACCACCACCACCACCACCACCACCACCACCACCGCTACCACCGCTATTGCTACTGCTACTGCTTAGCACGCGATAAATTTCTTCATGTCTCAGTATTTCACGAACACTCGTATGGCGAACACTGCATGGAGAAAAACTGTACCCATTTCAACTACAGCGTATTAAATCTTCAGAGAGGGGACAATGCCAAGCGTCTACGATTTTGTCACTGGTTGCATAATAATCGTAAAATTGATACCAGTAATACTATTCTCTGATGAAACTACGTTCACCAGTAACGGAATCAGTAATTCACGTAACAATAATTTTATACGCTCTCAAACACCAAAACCCACATATTGTGTACAGAAATTTTAAACTTCGTCCCTCGATCAATGTGTCATGTGTTATGATAGACCACATGTTGATATGTCCCGTTATTTTTGACGATCCTATGGACGAATCAAGTACTTGCGATTTTTGAGACGGGCATTACCGGCTAAGCAGAGAACGTTTCCTTTGGCTATTCGGCGTGTTATATACTTTCAGCATGACAGAGCTTACAATGTTGCTTTCCCTATATTTAATTGTTACATTCATTCATTTATCACATCTATTCTGTACCTTACTTTTCTTGCATGTTGTTCGCTTAGTTTCGTTTGCTGCTGCAATGGACAACAACATTAATTTTCAAAGTTTCAAATGAAAATCACCGCTGAGTGTCGGATAGTATAATAACCTTGTATGCGGAAAAAGTCCCCTTGCATGGAGTGAAGTTAACCCTTAAATTGGCAAAACTTCATTTCTCACACTAGTTTATTAAAACGTGTCGGACTGTAAAGAAAACAACCATTACAATGTCCATATTTTATATGTTGTACAATATTATGGTCGGCGCTAGGGACACAATACCTCGCCTCTTTGTCAGTTTCTGCAAGAAGTTCTAGCTGAACAACGACTTCATTCGTGATGTTTCCCTTACTGCTATCAGAGGATCACTTGTCATTTTAAAATACCACCTGTACTTTGTTTCCTTAAAAGGAAGAACTTTTGTTTGAACGTCTAATCTGTTTGTTTATCATGTTTAGGCCTGTTATATGTATGCTATTATCCTTCCTGTACTTAATTTCCCTTTTTTGTTCGTTCCCCACATTTCTCTTTTGTGGTCTGTTTTTGTTTTCACTCTGTGTGTTATGCTTTGTCCAGTGAGGCAGTCCCGTTATTGGGAAAGCTGAAAGAGTGTCTTTCTTATTAATTAATTGTGAAATTTTGGTTAAATTTAATTTTCCTACGAATTTTTTTTTCTATTTTTATATTAAAATTATAGCATATAACCTGTTAACCTGTTGTATCCTGTGGGATACTTTGAAAATTTAAGAGTTAACTGTGCAACAGATTATAGCCTACTTAGATGGAGTGAGGTGGAACGTCGAGTTTTGTTTACCTGTGCGTGGTGTACATTGAGATTCGTGATCAGAGATACAGTATTATTCCATCTCTCCCTACGAAACGGAATCAGGCCATCACAGTGCATTTTCAATTCATAGTGAACAGTTTTTTCGAACTAGTTGTAAGTATGTACTACATGGTTGTTCATTGTAACGCTAACGACTTCAATGTCGCCGAGGGACATGAAAACTTGAGAGGTATGTATCCTACTTCATTTTCCACCGTCACTAAATTGTACAGTGCGTTCGTAGCTCGGCCGGACCGTTCCGCGGTGGCCTTGGACTGGGTGAAGATTGGCACGCCTGCCGCCAAAGTAGCGCTGCAGCTACCGCTCACGTGACAGTCAATCGAGTTGGATCTGTCGTGAGGGAAAGATGTCTGTGCGCGTGTTGTGAGTAAAATTGTGTTGTCTCTTGGTGATAAAGTGTATATTAATAATGGTTGAGTACACTTTAGAACAACGTATTTTTCTCTATGATGCGTATGTGAAATACTCTTGTGCAATAAGGTGTGGAAGAGAATTTGAACATCGGTTTTCAGGTGTTCGAATTCCTAGCAGCTCAACTATTCATGACCTTGTCAATAAAGTCAGACGTACAGGATTTCTTTTGAACAAGAAACGTGTTCAACAGCCCCGTGTACTGACAGAAGAGAAGTTTGATGTAGTGGCCCGGTTAGAACACTCACCCCGCAAATCACTTCGACGTTTAGCACAAGAGGTTAACATTTCCAAGACGTCAGCTTTTGTGGCAACGAAATTTCTGAAACGTAAGCCGTACAAGGTAACTGTAGTTCATGCTTTACAAACACAAGATCCTGTAAGTAGGGTTAATTATTGCAATTGGTTGTACAGTCCGTTCATAATGGCGACGTGGACCCACTTTTAACGTTCTACACTGATGAAGCGAGATTTTATCTTGACGGTCACGTTTCTACTAAGAACAATCGATACTGGGCTACCGAAAATTCCCATATTATTTATGAAGTTGCTCACCACGCTGCAAAGGTTGGGGTTTGGTGTGCAGTGAGTGCGAGTAGAATTATCGATCCCAGATTTTTCGACTCAACAGTTGATTCATACGTTTATGTAACTTCAATTTTAAATAATTTTTTCCGCAACTAACAAGAAATGAACGATTGAGTAGCTGGTTTCAGCAGGATTCAGCTACAGTGCACACCGCTGCGAATTCTATGCATGAATTGCGAAGTGTGTTTGGTGACAGAATAATTAGTCGAGGATTGTGGCCACCTCGTTCCTCTGACCTATCTGCATGCGATTTTTATTTATGGGGAACGTTAAAGAATAAAGTGTACGCATCAAATCTGCGCACGTTACAAGAATTGAAGGTCAACATCACGAGAGAAATACAGGCAATTAGTCAACATGAACTTTTCCGAGCGAACCAGAATTGTTTTCGGAGATATAGGGAATGTGTTAGAGTTGAAGGTAACTACTTTCAACATCTGTTGTGATGCAGGTAAGCCTAATGTTAGTAGAGTAGTTAGTGTTCCGTACCCATGACTTGCCGGTCGTTTACGTGTAACTCTGGCGGCAGGCGCGCCAATCTTCACCCAGTCCAAGGCCGCCGCGGAACGGTCCGGCCGAGCAACGAATGCAGTGTAGGCCTACTATTAACAGTAGAACATAACGCAGCACATTGACGTCGTTGTTTATATTCACAGTATGTCTGTCTACAATGTTCAAGGAACTCTATAGTCAAGTTGTGCGTACATTGGTTGCTAAAGTGTCCGGATCCTAAGCCTGATCATGACACATGATCTCTATAGGCGGCATTGAGGAATGCCACGATGTTCTTCGACGAGCAACACATCATCCCCTTTCAAAATATCTTCAGTTCCTTCAGTGAAACGGCGAAACTCGGAGTGCGACAAGTAGCCAAAAGGCCTAGAGCTCACATAGGCCAAGTCAGTTATTCTCAGCCCCAAATTCCCTTGCAAGGAAGCGTCTTTACCTACCTTTTACTGTTTCTCCCCTCATTTTCTTAATTACATTGAAATTGAGAGCCTATGACTTGACCAATATGGCAGCCGTCGAGGAATCTTCTTGCACGAGTTGAAAAATATGTAGAGGTGGACGTTGGAATTTTTGTTAATACGATATGTTGTAAAATATTTGACACATCAAATGTAAATAAGATGTAATAAAAACAAAAGCTAAAGGAAAACCTATTGAATTCATGATATATCCTGGAGAACAACTCTTCACGTCCCGTCCTATGAGATATGTCCTACTTCCCTTGTATCATTGGCTTTTTCATCGATTACCTAAAACGGTGCATCAATATTGCGAGGTTGTTTAACTGAGTAAAATTGGTAATAACGAGATAATATTTGTGGAGATTAGTTGAAAATTAGGCATACAGTTACCCGACATTCGCTTTATAATTTATGAAAACCTCTGACAAGATTTAATCAAGCTATCAACCTAACAGAGATTCGAATCCATACCTATGGACATGAGTCCATGTCCACATGTAGTTGCACTTGAGCTACCTCGTAGCCCCGTGTGGTGATAGATCCGCTACGTAGCTTCTATCTATGACAAATCACAAAAATTCAAAATTCTTACATAACGTTAATCCATAAGGTCACTCTCCGCCAAATTGTTAAAATTTGTTTAATATTTCATGACCACACTGACATTCAGCATGGATGCCGGAGAGGAGAGTGTTTAGCATATTTCTGTATCGTAGTACCTATATGACATAGACCATTTCTGTATAAGATGGTATACATGAATTTATTACCTGCTAAAAGCTAATATTTTAAGATATTTTGGGCAATAATTTTGAATGTAAAGGTTAGTTAGTGAATTGAATTTTGTTTTAGAGAGACAAATTTTTTATTTATAGGTCTCGCAAGCAGGGAATACCGACGGTAGGAATGCGAACGAAACATTGCGATAAGGAAGAGCGGGTGATAGGAAAGATCTCGAGATAGCTTGAATGATATTCAAGAGTACATCCGGAAGAGAAACGACATCAATAGAATCACTCTTGTGTTGTGATACATTACTTTTTTATTCAGTTCCACTGCATGTGAATACTGTGTTGTTTCAAGTGCGATTATTTTAGTATGATATGTAGTGATGGAGCGTTCCCGTTGCAGGTTATCATTATGTTATTAGTGAACATATGTTGCGCGTTTAATTAGCGTCAGATTGTCCTCTTGCTACGCTCTTCATTTCCACAGGGGCTGTCCCCGTCTGTTCATCTTCTTGGAAGAGGCAGTACTTCTATTGCCGCGCACCTCTCGCTACCTCGGAATGTCGACATACACACGTCAAAACCAACAGTACGCAACCATTGCTTTTCGGTAATCGTTCCTTGCGCGAGCTATAATTGCAATTAGGGAAAGAATAGCTCTTATTTTGGTCTCTTTAATTTTGTTTTACAATGGTTTTACCCTAGAATATGCCATTAGGAAAGGTCAGAATTGCAGAGAGGGTTTGGAATTGAACGGGTTACATCAGCTTCTTGTCTATGCGGATGACGTGAATATGGTAGGAGGAAATTCAGAAACGATTAGGGAAAACGCGGAAATTCTACTTGAAGCAAGTAAAGAGATAGGGTTGGAAATAAATCCCGAAAAGACTAAGTATATGATTATGTCTCGTGATCAGAATATTGTACGAAATGGAACTATAAAAGTTGGAGATTTATCCTTCGAAGAGGTGGAAAAATTCAAATATCTTGGAGCAACAGTAACAAATATAAATGACACTCGGGAGGAAATTAAACACAGAATAAATATGGGAAATGCCTGTTATTATTCGGTTGAGAAGCTTTTGTCATCTAGTCTGCTGCCAACAAATCTGAAAGTTAGAATTTATAAAACAGTTATATTACCGGCTGTTCTGTATGGCTGTGAAACTTGGACTCTGAATTTGAGAGAGGAATAGAGATTGAGGGTTTTTGAGAATAAGGTTCTTAGGAAAATATTTGGGGATAAGAGGGATGAAGTTACAGGAGAATGGAGAAAGTTACACAAAGCAGAGCTCCACGCATTGTATCCTTCACCTGACATAATTAGGAACGTTAAATCCAGACGTTTGAGATGGGCAGGGCATGTAGCACGTATGGGCGAATCCAGTAATGCATGTAGAGTGTTAGGTGGGAGGCCAGAGGGGAAAGGACGTTTGGGGAGGCCGAGACGTAGATGGGGAGATAATATAAAAATGGAATTGAGGGAGGTGGGATATGATGATAGAGACTGGATTAATCTTTCTCAGGATAGGGACCAATGGCGGGCTTATGTAAGGGCGGCAATGAACCTCCGGGTTCCTTAAGAGCCAGTAAGTAAGTATGGTTTTACCTTCGTAGATTGTTAAAAGTAAAGTATTTTCGGTTCATGATTAATATTCGATCCCTTTTGAAATACACTAGCTCTACTGTGGCAGCGTTGTCACGTTCAACGCCTCTTTCTGCTTTCTTTTCTGGCGTGGAGAAATTGCAACATAACCTATAACTAGGGAAAGGAAGTTCATGCATTTGGATATTAATCTCTATCGTTGTGTGAATATACTGAAAAATTATCTACATGATTCACAAATTTCTGAATACAATGTTATTACTTTTATTGTGCATAAAAGTGCATATTTTGCCTTTATTTATAAAAGCTTCATATTTTAACATTTTATGCAGTGAAGCTGCATATTATGTTTTTTTTATTTCTCTTTCCCTCAGTTTTTAAAAGTGTGTAGTAAACACTACTAATTTATGTTTATGAATTTTGAACGTAACGATGACGCCCTCATAGGGAGCCTCTCAAGTTAGCAATTGGTATTCCTTTACTGCAGTCTTTAGCAGATTTCGATAGAACAATATCCAGTTTAACATCAGTTCCAGGAAATGTAGGAGATAAAGTGAACGAGAAAACAGAAAATATTCTTTCCAAAAATTCTGGCTATTTTAAACTTAAAGAAATTCAAGATATTCTCGAAGGAAAAACACCCCAAAAATCAACAAAAATACCTATAGAACAGCTCACAGCTTTTGTGCAAGCCTTTACTTCTTGTGACGTAGAACGAAGTTTCTCGCGCTGCAAAGCTATGCTGAGAGACAACAGACGAAGAATGGCAACATAAAACATACGTCACTGCTTAGTTGTGAACTGTAACAGCATAAATGGAGCAGCATTCAGCAATGAGGCAAGCACTTCAAAATCTATAAACTAATCGTAAGCAACCTATACCTTATTATTCTGTTAAAATAACCTCAGACTGATAATGCATATTTTGTAGCATATTTATCTATTTTTACGGCATAAATGCATACATATTCTTCACGTTTTTAGGGCATGAACTTCCTTTTTCTGCCTATAACAAAGACTCCAAGCGGATGTGACTTCAGCCTAGTAAGTAAGAAGAAAAGTTACTGTTTGATTTAACACTTGTCCTTATTGCCCAAAACAATGCCGCCTTACCACTCCCTCCGATGCAGTGAATAAGATTGACATCTGACCGAAGGAAGGCAACCGCTCACTTATCGCGAAATGTTAACCATGAAAACAGACAGACGGAACCGCTTATCCTGATTATGAAGCTGAACCTGATACAATAGGGACCAAGCAAATGAGTAGTTGAAGATACCAAGTCAAAGGGAATCAAGGGAGGGTCGCAACGCTATCCACCCAGGGCGTTTCCTGATTTTTATTGAGAGGATTTGCTTCCTCGTCTGTGGAATGTTCCTTCGGGACAGAAGAGCGAGAGTCCTGTGGATAATCGGTTTGCTTCTATTGATCAGAACCTTTTGCTATTGTTTGTTTCAATCTTTATTCTTGTCTTTTTATGAAATGGGAGACTGGGACACGAGTAAACATCCATGTATTATGTATAAGAATATTCTATGTTGATACGATTTATATTTAAATTTTCTAATAGTAACACCAAAAGCAATGCATTCGGTCATGTAATATGTACAATATGTATATACAGGGACATCATTTTATTTTTACTTCAATTTTTATTGTACCTGAGTTTTTTAATGTACTTCACTCCCACCCCTTCTACTAAGGAAGTTCCAACTCCACACAGAACCAAGACCGCAGATAGTAAGCAGTACTGAGTTAGTGAGTATAGTACGTTCCAGAAATATGTTCGCGTTTTCCAGTGACGAAAGAGCTTTCAATATTGAATCATATTTTCGCACAGGTACTGTCCGTTTGCCTACGTCGCATCCCGATTTCCCCCACCTGCTTCAGCTCGCCCCTCTGTAATAGCTGGGCTGTCTTAGCTCTTTTCTGAAAACATTAATTTCTCTTAGGAATTGGAAGTTTACGTAATATTATACAGCTGTTTAATTTAACTTAAATAAAAGGGCCTCGTTAAGTAATTAACTGTCACGTGGTTTCCTCCCTTTCTACAATCCTGCGACATAACCACTTGGACGGACAGTAGATAGCATGTCTGAGTAATTTTATATTTTCGGGTCGGGCAGAAGTGAAGATTGAATTTACAGTACGTAGAGAAGGTACAGAATTATTTCAACATGAGTTACTAGTACGAAGGACGAAACTGGCAATTGGAATTAGATACAATAGTCTATAGTGCGATAATATGCACAAAAGAACTGAAGACTGTATCGAAATGAACGGCCACCATTTTCAAAATTGTGTTTAAATATTCATATTATGATTATTTTTCAATTTAGCTTCTTTCTCTATATTGTACGCTAATGTGCTGTAGACAGTATAATATACACTGCATAATGAATACGTTCGCATGGATAACTCACTTCGTGAGTAAGAACACTTATTCTTAATACAGTACTATACTTTGATTAAAGAAAAACCTAATGAAAATTGTCAAACTCAAAATCGCGATATTTCCTAGTTTACGTAAATGGATGAACTACTTTTCTTCCTTCCTACACCTAGTAGAGTGATTTGTGTTTTACTCCGTATCATCGAACTCCAGTCTTGGAGGGGGGAGCAAGCGGTGTTTCGGGTTCTCTAAAGGTATAGACAGGTTAATATTAAAAATGTTAGTAAAAATAAAATGATGCCCCTGTATATATATATATATATATATATATATATATATAATTTATTTAAAAAATATCGTCTGTTCAGGTATGCTGGGCAGCCACAGAATAATATTATTCGTATTACAAGAATAATAACTGATTACAGTAAGTAGATTAGTCAAATGTGCGTGAACATAGAACATGGATTTTAGCAATAATATAAATTATACATATATTTATTACAATAAGAACTAAAGAAAAAAAAAGGGAGGAAATTATAATATTAGGTATAAATGATTTTTCAGGATTGCCACAGATCTTTAATGGTTGAAGTGTTTATTTTAAGAATGATGTCATGGATTCCAAACGCTGGTAGCCAATAATGACTATTCTCTTAAAATTTCTTCCTCATATATATACAAAGTAGCTAAACTGACTGATAGTAATACAATTAACAAAAAATTGAGCAGTCAAGATGAACTGAGTGGCTAGGGCATGTATTCGCCGTTTCACTGAAGGAACTGAAGAAATTTTTAAAGGGGATGGCGTGTTGCTCGTCGAAGAGTTCCTTGAATATAGTAGACAGACATACTGTGAATGTAAACAACGACGTCAATGTGCTGCGTTATATTCTACTGTTAATAGTACAATCTAGTGTTGGTGGAAAATGAAGTAGGATACATACCTCACAATTTTTCATGTCCCTCGGCGACATTGAAGTCGTTAGCGTTACAATGAACAACCATGTAGTACATACTTGCAACTAATTCGAAAAAAACTGTTCTCTATGAATTGAAAATGCACTGTGTTGGCCTGAATTCGTTTCGTAGGGAGAGACGGAAGAATATTGTACCTCTATCACGAACCGGAATGTACACTGACGCACAGGTAAACAAAACTCAACGCGGCGCCTCACTCCATCTATACTCTGTTGCACTATTAACTTCACTCCATTCTTAGATTGTATCGGATTCTAAGTCTGGTCATGATTATAGAAGAGAGCAATTTCGTCTTGTGTATTAACTTTCCTTCTACACATTTCATCCTTCATGTAACCCTATAAACATAGTTCCAAATTGTTATGGTCTGGAGATCTTGGTGACCACGGATTGGTGCTTCCACGACCAATTCACCGATTAGGAAATTTGGATTTGAGATAAGCAATAATAATGAGGATCTCTGTCATGCAGAAAATGCATAACACGCCGTATAGACAAAGGAAACGTTCTCTGCCTAGCCTGCAATGTCCGTCACAAAAATCGTAAATAAGTAATAAGTAATCTTACAGGTCCTACCGAAAAAATGAGTGAATCAAATCTACAAATATTACTCAAGCTGCTATCACAACTAATGTTACTATAACTACTATAATTTTAATACTTTCATTATTGTATCTACCAATTTCAAAACTTATACTTCTATTTCAACTACAGTATAGGCTACTCGTAGGGTTTAAAGCGATTGAAAAAAAAAAAAAAATTCCATACACTGTACATAATTATTTCTTTTCCCTTGTAATAAGTTCAGTTCCATTATTTGCAAGGCACTCTTTGTATAAGCATATGAGAAATTCTGTACTTTGAAAGATGAAAGGAAAAGTATGTATAAGTAGGCCTATTGTGCCTGTTCCACGAGAGTTTTACCTGCAATTATACATAATATTAACGAACTTTAACGTTCGTAGTTCACAATGGAATGATTATTGGTTTCCCCTGTGTGCTTAAAACTGCGTTTCATGTCGGAGATTTTAATCTCTCTAAGAGAACGCTATTGTAGTGTACTTGAACTTGCATGTCGGACACTTGAGGGTGTTTCAGAGCAATGAAACTTTGTGCCTGGAAGCCGTATCATTTGAAACCTGTATTACTTTTAAAAACCTGTTTCGAGAAGAAAAGTTTTGAGTGTATGCTACTGGACTTTTTTTCGTAGATTAATTGAATGTCAATATAGACAACAATGATAAATGTTAATGAAGGAGGGCAGGCGCCCGAGATCAAAATGGGCTATGTGACTTTTTTTTTTTTTTTTTTTTTTTTTTTCAGAAAATGAGTTATTGACGTCATTGGCAAGTATGGGTTGAAGACTTTACACTGTGAAAGGTGCAGTTTCAAAATGTTTTATTTTAGACATGTAAAATGCATGGAGAAAATTAGTACTTTTATCAAAATGGGATGTTATTATTAATGAATTAATCAAAATGGGATATGCCAGCCGTTATTTGAACAGATCAAAATGGGCCATATTTAATATCTTTACGTTATATTTCCAGAGCACATGAACCAGAATGGTCTATGTTTGCTAACGTTTGTGTGGTTTAAGTTTTTCCGCTAGATTTTTCAGAAAACTAACATGGTTCAGACCTTAGTTACACAGTAATTATACCTCTACAATTCTGTTCTAATTTATAAGGCAAGGACTGTATTGCTATGAAAAATATTTATTTAAACTAATGTAATAGGCGTTAATTTATGAATTACGGTAATACTACGTCAGACAGAAGACTACAGGCTATGACTGCTCAACGTATTCATCTGCTAAGAGTGAAAAGTTTTTATGACATCAAGAATGAGATGTCTCCAGATCTTCTCACTTTGATCTATGATTGTCAACAGAATTTGGCATTTCCACGTCTTTTAACCAAGCAACATATTAAGCCAAGCAATATTACATGTACAATGAAACAGTAGTTGAGTAGAGATAAGACAAAATATTGAGACATAGTGCGTTTTCTTACACATGCTAGAACATGAGACTTCTAAAGGAAATTCTGAAGGAAAAGACTGATATGTAATTATATGAATGGAATTGAGAAAATTCTTTTGGTCTCAAATGGATGAGAGTCACAAAAATGCTACTATAATATCGATGATCTGTTGATGATTCTACAATGAAGCTCCATCATCCCTGATATATGATGGGGTTCTATTCCCTCTTCTTGGACACAGTTTTCTACCCTGCGACAATATATTCGGAAAAGTGGAGAATCAAATAAAAAAATAAGAAGTAATTGTGTTGCGAAAGAAATATCATATTATCACTGGGAAACATGCAACTGTAATCAAGGTTGGCAATGAAGAATGTCCAGTCCGTAAGTGAAAGAAATTTACGAAAGACATGGTGAAACCGACCAGCTCCATTCTATTTAAGATCTCAGAATTTAAAAATCTTTTTTCTTCATCTTATTTAATGGACAACCATGTTTACGCTTTTAGAGCAAACAATATTTATCATATGGACTGTGCAAACGGGGAAAAATTTTCTGTAGGTTATCAATATATCGATACGTCATGGATGCAGAAGGATTGTTGTAGAAACATTTTGGATTGTTCTGGGAAGGAGAAGACCATTCGCAGATAAACCTGCAAATTCGTATGACAGGAATGTGCCAACAAACGAACAAGATGGAGAAGAGGACGTTAATGGCCTTTGCACATGCTTTTCCCTTGTTAGGTTAGGTCATGGTGGCTACAGGCGGTTAGGACGACCCTTTGCACATCGGTCATATTAAGACCTATTGTGCACCCCGAATTTATGGGGTGAATGAGGATGAGGTTGTACCAGCCAACCGGCCGCATGTCACCCCTCATCTGCTCACACAATGGAGGCCTCCTACCCTCACCCCGAAAAGGTGACCAAGCAGCATAGGATCCATTCCAACGGCCCTTCCAAGGTGTCGGAGTGCCCTTGGAAGTGCTCTTAAGGAATTAATCCTAAGAGAGATAATTATAGCGGAAGGTCCACACCTGTGGATTAACGGTTAGCGCGTCTAGCCGCGAAACCAGGTGGCCCAGGTTCGATTTCCGCTCGGGGCAAATTACCTGGTTGAGGTTTTTTCGAGGTTTTCCCTCAACCCAATATGAGCAAATGCTGGGTAACTTTCGGTGTTGGACCCCGGACTCATTTCACCGGCATTATCACCTTCATCTCATTCAGACGCTAAATAACCTAAAATGTTGATAAAGCGTCATAAAATAACCTACTAAAATAAAAATAAAAAATATAGCTGAAGGGTGGGAACCAAATCACGGTTGGCTATTGAATGAGATGAGAAAGATGAATGATTTGATATGAAAATCTAAATTCTTTTTCTACACGGGAAGGGAAGAGAAAAAGGAACACTGCAATGAAAATTCCAATCCGGCATTTGGCTAAGCAACATTGAGGTTAGTTGGTCTGAGAATCGAACCACGGACCCCCCGAATGCGAGTCCCATGCGAAACGCTCGGATATTTTCCTTGTTAAAGATTCCTGTGAACATGTTTGAAGAGTGATTTTGTTATAATTTTCGTAAAACCATGCAATCACTCTAATTATCAAGAAAACACTTCCAGTTTTTTAAGTTTCTTGTGACTGTTTTGGGAATAGTGCTATTAAAAATAAAGTAAAAGTATTTGGAAATCTTTATTTTAACGAAATCATGTTCAAAAGCATAATTAGATCAAGTAATGTAAAATTAGAGTAATGAGTTTCAAAATAAATGCATCAAAATGGGATATCAATATTTAAATTTTCTTACAAAACGAATATTTGTACATTATGATTTGAATAAACATGATAGGCATGTTTACTACTGGCGTATTCATAAATTAGAGCCATTCCCGCATTTGTATCTTTCTTGTATGAGATGTAGGACATTTTTGCATTTTTCTTAAAATTTACTTCGGATGACATAGCCCATTTTGATCTCGGGCCCCTTGTCCTAATTTAAAGAAACTAAGTGGACATAATTAAATACAATTTAATGTAAACAATCTAGAGAATCAATACCACTTTAGGAAACAAAAACTATTCTAAGCAAATCAAAAACCAGTCTGAACAATAAAAAATAAACTTAACAGATCAAAACTGACTTGAATTAATTAGAAGTAACTAGTAAACAAACAAAAAGTAATGTAAGGGAATAAATCACATAATGTACCTACAGTATATAGAGTGGAAGGGAACTTTTACATTAATTCACAGAGGCAATAGATGAAGTGAAGGCGAACAAATTTTGTCAAATAAGTTTTTTGATACGTCAAACAGATTTGAGAGTACGAAATATAACGCGTTGCAACGCTGCAACGCAAGTCTTGTGAAGTGGACGATTATTCACTCGCACTGCGGAGCAATGACCTCAAGGAGCGTTATAGTGTTGCAACGCGTTACATTTCGTACTCTCAAAACTATTTGACGTATCAAAAAACTTGTTCACGTTGACTTCTCCTATTGCCTCTATGAATTAATGTAATAAATTTCCTTTCATCCTGTATATGATCCTATAGAGTATGTAGTATAGACAAATGGAGTGTCTGCATAATTTGCATTATATCAGGCATTTAATGAGATGTTGACATAAAACTCTAATTATCGTCCACTTTTTCACAGTAATTTCACATTTCAAAGAGCGAACTGGGATAAAAATTAATTTGCAATTTAATTAATTTCCTTTTCTTCTACAGTTTATACTGATAATTCAGGTGTATCCATGTCGTCATTTCAAGACAAATAAAAATCCGACACACATGAGCTGCGCCAGGAAGTCAAAAGGAGGATAGCAATAGCAAAAAAAGGAGCATCTTCTAAGGACCTCTGAAAAATAATTAATTATAGAAGAGACTAGTGAAGTGCTTTGTTTGAAATGTGACATTTTAAGGGGTAGAAACATGGACGTCACGAAGAAATGAAGTTAAGCAACTAGAAGCATTTGAAATGTAGGTATGGATAAGAATAGGATGCGTGAAATTGACAGACAGAAGAAGAAATGAAGCTGTAGTAGGAAAAGTAGGTGAAGAAAAATGTTGCTGAAACTGATCAGAAAGAGAAGAAATGAATTGGCTGGGTCACTGGCTGAGAAGAAACTGTCTGTGCTGAAGAATGAGCTGGAAGGGATGGTGAACGAGAGAAGAGTTCGGGGCAGAATAAGATATCAGAAGATAAACAATAAGATATATGGATCATGTGCGGGGACAAAGAAGACGGTAGAAAATAGGGAAGGTCTGAGAATGCTGCGTTAGCAGTGAAAGAACTGCCCTTGGGTAGAAAACTATGAATGAATAAGCATTTCTTAATATGATAGCAAAATTATGTAACATACTTAGGTGAAAAAATTGTCACATTTATCTGTAACTAGGATCATATACAAAAACAAATTATGTAACATACTTCAGGTGAAAAACTGCCACATTTATCTGTAAGTAGGATCATATAAAAAAACAAATTATGTAACATACTTCAGGTGAAAAAAGTGTCAAATTTATCTGTAACTAGGATCATATACAAAAACAAATTATGTAACATACTTCAGGTGAAAAAATTGTCACATTTATCTGTAAGTAGGATCATATAAAAAAACAAATTATGTAACATACTTCAGGTGAAAAAATTGTCACATTTATCTGTAAGTAGGATCATATAAAAAAACAAATTATGTAACATACTTCAGGTGAAAAAATTGTCACATTTATCTGTAACTAGGATCATATTTATACAAAAACAAATTATGTAACATACTTCAAGTGAAAAAAAAATTGAAGGGTTCAGAACCATAGTGGGCCAAGCGCCATTTACTAAAACCGTAGAAAACAAGGGTTAAAATGAAGTTATTACCATAATTAAATGGAAACATATAGCAAGTAATATGAAATATACACAACTAAACTAAGTGATATATCAATCTTCTTTAAAATATGGTATTTTTTACGTGAATATTCACTTAACCTTAACCCTTGCTTTCTCCGTTTTTAATAAATGGCGCTTGACCCACTATGGCTTTGAACCCTTCAATTGCCACATTTATCTGTAAGTAGGATCATACAAAAAATCAAATTATGTAACATACTTCAGGTGGAAAAATTGTCACATTTATCTGTAAGTAGGATCATATAACAAAAACAAGTTGACTCAAAACCCTTATAACGAAACGTTTTCACATATTTCAGTCTTAATAGTAACATGATTAAATAAATACTTAATGAACTTGCAGTTATTATCTTTATAGCAGAACTAATAATACCTGAAATAAAATAAACTAATAGACGGAGAAATACTGTAAGTGGTCCTGAAGATAAGAGTATGAAATCTAACTTAACGTTGGCAATGTTTTATAAGATTTAAAACTTGATTAACAGTAAAGTTAATATGATCTCTGAAACTGGTCTCATATAAATGCAAGCTAATTGTCTGAACCGGAGAGTTGTATTGTACATGAACATTAGAACACAAGTGAGGGGGGTTATTTCTGAATGTTGTCAGACAGACGCTGAATATTGCAGAGGCTCTCGGGAGACTGCGGCAGTGAACACAATCAATGCTTTTGTGTTTGTAGTGCTAAAAACTGCGAAATGTTTGGTTTAATTACTGGACTTGTTCTGCCCAGCTCTGAAGCCGAAACGGCTGTTACTATGGTGTCTGGTCCCTCAATTAATTACCTGCTTAATTTTTATGATGTACTGAAAATGCAGCGAATGTTGCTGGATAAAAGTTGTGCATGTAGTTAATGAAAATGATTACCTTGCAGTGGCGGCAGTTTCATAATTTCTGAGCATTATTAATGAAATCACCGAAACATATTCACTGAGTGAATAGAGACCTTTTGTTTGCATTTTCCGCTGATTGCTTTCAGTTGTTTCAAGTTAATAATTATATTCGAGACTCTTAAAAGTAAACAAAATTCGTTAGTTCATATAAAATACTTTGATAAAACTTGAGTGGTATGCCGAAATTGGACATATTCAGCTGGTATTCGTAGATGGCATAGTGCCTACTATAGTTGTCATCAAACCCGATGTTTTCTGGTTAATATTTGACCAAGACTATAGTATTGTAATGGGACTTCGAAATCTTTGGCTGATAAAATGGTATGATGTACAGTAGTGGCAAAAAAACCGGACCGGCCCTTGTAGCTGATTTCAGAGCCTTGTTCACACCACAGCACGATAGACTGGTAACTAAGACTTTCGTGGTTCGAATCCTGCCTGGGAAGGAAACTTTATTTTGTTCCTTTTTCAAATTTAATCTCAATACTTTTCGATTGCTGGTAAAATTCATGTTCTGGGAATAATAAGTTAATTAAGAAGTAAAATATCGCTGCAATCGAAAAGTATTGGGAATAAATTTGAATAAGGGACAAAAAAGTTTCCTTCCCAGGCAGGATTCGAACCATGAAAGTCTTAGTTACCAGCCTATCGTGCTCTGGAGTAAACAAGGCTCTGCAATCAGCTACAAGGGTCGCTCCGGTTTTTTTTTGCCACTACTGTACATTTGCGGTACCTAAAATAACATCGATAAGACAAAATTAACAGTTGCGCACTACTTTGTGTACAGATGTCACCGGAGGATAACGTTTCGTGATATAGTACAGGCTTCCGATAGACAAAATCAAACATCAAACTGTAACAAATGTAACGCTTTAAAACTTGTATGGCTGCAGTGTTTATGAAAAAATGTGTAATGGAAATTATGATTTTAAGAGATTTTATCGGTTCCAGAATATTAATAATCATAATCCTTGCTCTCTACAATTAATTTAATGAATATCACAATGAACTCTACAATACGAATTAACAAATATACGCATAAATGGTAAGAAGTCTGAAAATAAAATAAGAGTAAACATATATGCCGAATATTATAATATTAACTACTTGTTTCACCTCACGAGGGGCCTCCCTCAACATCAGGTTAAAGCTCCCTTTGAAACTTTTCCCACGGGTAAGCTAAAAGAAAGAAAAGAACTAAAAGAAGGAAAAATGAATTGGAGAAAAAAAAAGGAAATCCAGGAAACAAGAAAGGAGAAAAAAATAACCACTAAAAAACGCAGCAAAATGTGCTGTCTTTCCTTCAAGTGATCTCGACAAAAATTAAATAATATTAGGCTATGTTTAAATAGACTTAGGGCCGAATGTATAAACCATTTAATCTTAGATCAGAGGTTAAATTGATCCTCGTTCTAGCTGAACTTGAAATTTTGTGTTGTATAAAGTCTAATCTGAGATTAATTTGTCTTAAACTAAAGTTAACCTTGACTGAAGAAATTTCTCCGATTAAGTTAGATGATCCAAGTTCAGTTATTTCTTTTCTGTTTGAAATATACGAGTGACAGATTGTGCAAATGAAATATCCATTATTATTATTAATATTAATAGATATGAAAGGTATATATATATTCAATTTCTTGCCTTAATACACAAACATTCTTATATTTTATAAGGCTCTATCGTGTTCAGCAGTATGAAATAACAACCTATAATTATATTATGTTTATAACAACCATTAAGTTATTAATGGATATGATAGGTAATTTCAAAAATTTTCAATTAACTGTTTTATTAAACGAAAATTGTCGTTTTATAAAGATTTATTATGTCTAGCAGTATCAAACACCATAACATGATAACAATTTGGAGAACGCTCAACCTTCTTATTATTGTCCGTCATTATTTACAATGCACAAAACAAACCAGTGTCTCCAACAGAGTGTACGGAAAGTCGCCAAAAGTAGTTGGAAAGTTGCTAGATTTCCCATTATCAACAAAGTAATATTAAATTTTGTCACTATGGGGTGCTAAAAAGGTCCCTAAAACCCTATTTAAGCAATATAAAGTTCAAACAAATTGTCGTTGAAAAAAAGTTAAAGTCGCTAGATTGGCAACACTGAAGAAACCTGTACAACATGATCCACGCATCACATACTTAATCTGTTTATGCGATGTTGCCAAATCCTTTTCACATGAACTTAGATTGCATTTGAACTAAGGCAATTTTATTGCAGAAAAGTTTTATAGAATAGAAGAAGTGTCTGAACTCGGTTCACTTTTCGATCTTCGATCAAAGTTGATCTTTAGTCAGGGAGTTTTATACAATTGGGCCTTAAACAACTAAGTATTTTGAGTTCTAGTGCACGTTACTTTCAAAGAGTAGTTTAAAGGAGTAACCGACTTATTTCTTTTGTTTAGTTTTTACTAAAATGGGCTGAAACCGGTGTGTTAAGAAATTAAGACTTTTATTATTTTTATGGATCGATTTTTCTATGAAAAAATGGAAATAAATATTATATTTAATTGAAAATATGGATTCCACTGACAGAACTGTAAATAAATGATCATATAACTTGTATTGCTTGTGTAAGAAAGGAAAAGAGGAGGAAACTTACTTCCCTTCTCGGGTTGTTAGTCTCCAGGACTGATTTAGTTTGTTTTCGGAATGATTTGGGTACCGGCATGTGATTTCTGTAGTGGTTGAAATTGTCTCGAAATATGTATGTACATTGCTGTTGTTTATGAATCACTTTACCATGCCTTATACACAAACTACTATATCTGGCTGTTTAAGTGGTTTTAAATGGCTTAGATGTCTTCTAGTGTGGTTCAAATTATTCTGAATTATTTATACGGTTTCTGCATAAATTTACGTTCTTTCCAAATTCTTTATAATTTTCTGTAAAATGATTTTGATGATTGCAGAATTGTTGAAATATCTATCTCTGTTGGTTTTCAGATAAGTTCATCTTCTCAAATGATTAAATTGTGACGTTAAGAGTTTTGTATGATTTATAGAATGGTTTGAAAATATTAACTTGTCTGATAGTTTAGATAGATTAAAGTAATATTTGTACGGCTTCTAAAATAATTTCAGTTATTTATATTATGATGTAGGGTAGGTTAAGATAATTCGGGTTTAAAAACAGACTTTTATAAGTTTAGAGACCGATAACCTGTTACTATGACAAAATTTTCCAGACTTTTTTTTTGTATGCTAGCACTGTGATCTAGAATGATTCTTCTGCATTTTAAAGTACAGCCCAGTTACTTTATGGTGACAGCTCGTCGACGCGAGAGAGGAGAAGGTTCGACTGTGGGAGGGAGACCGAGCCGAGACGGAGCGAATGGAGGGAGGGAAATACAGTCATATTAGAAATGAAGTCTCACGTTGCAGCGTCTGCATAATTTTGAGCTCTTGTCACTGTGTTCACTTCATACTCCGGAACAATATTCACTAATAAACACTAAAGAAGTAAACTAACATGGAAATACAATGAGCAGCTGTTCGGAACAATAATAAACACTAAAGAAGTAAACTAACATAGAAATACAATGAGCAACAGTTCGGAACAATAGTCACTAATAAACACTAAAGTAGTAAACCAATGGAAATACAATGAGCAGGAGTTCGGAACAATAATAAACACTAAAGAAGTAAACTAATGTGGAAATACAATGAGCAGCAGTTCGGAACAATAGTCACTAATAAACACTAAAGTAGTAAACTAATGGAAATACAATGAGCAGGAGTTCGGAACAATAATAAACACTAAAGAAGTAAACTAATGTGGAAATACAATGAGCAGCAGTTCGGAACAATAGTCACTAATAAACACTAAAGTAGTAAACTAATGGAAATACAATGAGCAGGAGTTCGGAACAATAATAAACAATAAAGAAGTAAACCAATGTGGAAATACAATGAGAAACAGTTCGGAACAATAATCACTAATAAACACTAATGTGGAAATACACTGAGCAGCAATCGTATCACTATATTTAACAGTTAATCACTAATTAACAATGAAATATACTCATGCGGAAATATCGGTAATGTTCATCAGTGCTTCACTGTTACCTTTCCAACCACCACCACCACCACCACCATCATCATCATCATCATCATCATCATCATCATCATCATCCATGTAAAGGATGGAGCTGCCTTCTTCTCTGTATTTCTTTATTTTCCTAAAATACTGCTAATTTTGGCCCTAATGCTGTGATGCTCGACCAGAATTTGGCGATTATTTTGTATTTTTTTCAATGAAATCCTAATTTCAAAATAACTTTCCTCAAAGTCGACAGTCTTTCAATTTCAATAATACATATATATATATACTTTTTAAGTGTGGGCCGCTATTTCTGTGAAATATATAACTCGTGCTTTAGTTCATCTTATGACAGCTTCATTAAAGTTGTCCACAGTTGATTTTGGCGCCGATTATCAATGTCTTTACTCTCCCTTATTATTTACCTAACACAGCTCTCAGACACAGCGGTAAACTCTGCTACAAGTTTTCCAACATTTGTTCCGTTTTTTCTTCCGACGCTATCTTCATAAAGCGCTACACGTTGCTCACGACTTCTCGCGACTGCGAATGCAATACCCGACCTTTCAGTTTGCTTCTAACAGGCAGCATTTTCACAAACAGAAATAGCAGTGAATCTAGACAATAAATACTACATACTAAATAATACAAAACAAAAGCACTACTACTATTTAAGTAACTAAATGAAATGTACGTAACAAACACACTAAATTGCAATATACAAGACAGTGGTGGTGTAGTAAGATCTTAGCGCGACTGTACGCCCATACTAACGTTCCCGAGATGTGACCGCTAGCGCAGCCAGGGGAAGACTAAAAGGAACACCCCTTGGAACAAGCAGTGAACTCATCCAAACCACTGCGTCGCCAGGCCAGAGCTGTCACCATAAAATAACTGGCCTGTACGTTGTCCTCTCCTTACCATAAAAATAACATTAAGTTTACCTACACTCTATTTACCCCATGGATGGGGAAATTTGGATATGATGTGTATTATTTAAGTAAAACATGCTTTAAAGTCCGTATAAGATCAAATTATACCAACCATAGGTTAATACATGTCCCCTAGAACAAAATGCGGAGGTTAGGTAAACATTTCAATAGCTTAAATACCTAACAAGACAAAAATTTTCAGCCAATACTTAAGTTCTTGATAAGGCTTATTTCGTAAACTTAAAATACCGCCCGTTAAAATCAGGTACAGAAAACACTTCGGATATTTATTTGTCTTTCATCAATTCATAATTTGTCTACGTGGAATTATCTGAAACGAAAACTAGGTTAGTTACTAAGACCTATAATTACATGTCCAAATTACCCCACGGTTTTCAATTGTAATTTACTAACAAACTATCTAATGATATATTACTACATTTATTATAAACATTTTCTAAACATGTGTAATGTACACATGAATGAATTTGGTTACTGTATTACAGCTTGTTCTCCAACAATATTGCTTTGAATGTGATATGTGTAATTTCATACACTGGTAAATAAAATCTACTTTTTACCACACATATCGGTGCAATCAACAAAATTTCTAACACTCTATGATAGACAATTGTGAAATAGACAATGTATTTTAAAGCAACATGTGTTCGAAGATTAGGTAAAGTTTCATTCAATAAATTATAACATACTGAAATTACCCCAAGTTTTAAATTGTAATTTACTAACTAACTATTAATGATATTACTAAATTTATTAAAAACATGTTATAGACATATGTAATGTACACATATGCTACATGAATTTTGTTACTGTATCTCAAATGGTTTCCCAATAATATTGCTTTGAATGTGATGGATCATTCCATAGACTGGTAAACAATAGTTTTTTTAATCAGTATGATAAACACAAGTTTTTAACACTCCATGATAGGCAATCGTGAAATATACATATATTTAATTGGCATGTGTTTGAAGAACAGGTAAAGCTTTATTCAATAAATTGTAACTTATACCCAAATTATCTCACTATACCCAAATTACCCCGACCACCCCTAGTTTCCAGTTCCAATAAGAGCAGTTATACCTGAACTGCTCTTGCCTAGAACTAAACCTAGCGGCATTTAATTTCTAAGCTCGTAGGAATGCAGTGCATGTTAACACAAGCAAGCATTAGGAACGGTCCCCGCGGCGCAAGTTATCGGCCACTAATGCGTTCGTCGCTATTAAATTCATTCCAGGTTAATATATTTACCGTGTGAAGTCCTGGGCTCAAATCCAGCCCATTTGGAAGTGAGCCAGGGAGTCGGCTGCAGTAAAGTTGGAACTGAAAGAGATAAGAATGCCCATTTCAAAGACATGAACCAGTGGCTCTCATCAGGACAAGCAGTGGAAAAGAGGAGCCTTGCGGGTAGGGATGTAACCGGAGAATAAGCACACTCACAGATCCTACATCTTTCATTGTTATCTTGTTTCGTTGTGCTGTAATTACTGGCTGAAACATAATGAACCTGTAGCGACAAACTTGTTTGTTAATCTGTCCGCATCCTAAAAATTTCCCATGATGTCGGGAATAGACTTCCATAATATATTTGGACTTTAATCGCCCTCATTAGTCTAGTGGTTACTCTATGGGTTCCAACCTAGTCGAGAGTCTGAAAAGCTGATAAATCTTTATAATGCCTTACATCGAAAAGAAACTGAAGATAGAAAAAAAACTCTGATTGAGGAAAACTTACGATCTATTTTTATTCGTTCATCGACTTGAAGACGGACATGGGTGCATTAAACTAACTGTGATACCGCAGGAATTTGAAGCGGAAAACAGAGAATAAAAATACCAAATTGGAGGCAGGAAGTATTTCAATACAACAACGCTTTAGATGAAAACGTGCCTCAATTATAAGTTTTGTAGACATAAATATTAGTTATATTTTCGGCATCAACCCCAGGACTCACTCACTCACTCACTCACTCACTCACTCACTCACTCACTCACTCACTCACTCACTCACTCACTCACTCACTCACTCACTCACTCACTCACTCACTCACTCATTCACTCAGAGCTTAAACGACAATGGTAAGGATGATTCACGTTATAATCTGATTACGAATCTTTGATTTAAACATCCCGTAATTCCTTCAGTTTCTTCATTTCTCCGAGCTACTTTAACACATTTTCTAGTTAGTATGCCTTACCGTGAAACGAGAGGGCCCAGGTTCAAATCTTGGTTGGGACAAATTACCCGTTTTTCCTTCAACTCAGTAAGAGCAAATGCTGGGTAATTTTCGGTGCCGAACCCTGGACTTATTACCCTGGCATTATCACTTTCATCCCTTTTAGACGCTACGAGTATATAACCACAACAGTTGATGAAGTGTCGTAAAATAACGAATGAAAAATTGTAATTATTATCTGCTGTTGGTTTTGATTAACTCGTAAAGGTTGAAGGATTTTAAATTACTAATAATCAGACGTCAGTTCAAATTAAGTGTCGTAATATTCTCCATAATTTCCAAAGTTTGATCACGTTCACTTCATTATGTATGATTTTAATCTGAACTTTTAAATGCTGTGAACCTACTTGAGTCGTTTATACTCATCTAAGAATACTTCATTTATCTAAGATGCGCTGCTTGAAATCAAATATAGTTCAGTCTCAAGTCTCGAGTATCAGACATAAACGGAAAGGAAAGTGAACCAGATCAAGTACATTACTCAAGTATTGAAAACCGTAAAGTGTATGATATGCAAAGAGCTTCGTATGACTAATGATTGAGTAGAAAAGACTTAATTCAAATAGTTTATACACAGCGTTGCACTGAAATTGGTTAAAGAAGTTTGTCACAATGTGATCTGTTTTGCATTATAGTGACTATCTCTTCCATATACATATGTATAATGTTATTTAATGGTGGTGGATTCACATTCCAGCAGAATCATTACAAGAGGGTTGAAACGCATTATCTATTGAAGTTCATAAGTTTGTACCTGCTATTTGGGAAAATAATATTGTACCAGAACAATGGAATGAGTCCACAATTGTACCTATCTTCAAGAAGGGGAAAAGACTGACCAGGACAATGGAATGAGTCCATAATTGTGCCTGTCTTCAAGAAGGGGAAAAGACTGACCAGGACTCCTTCAGTCCATAATTGTACCTATCTTTAAGAAGGGGGAAAGATTAACTGTAGCAACTTTGGAGGAATATCACTTTTATTGATGTCCTACAAAATTTTGTCCAATATTCTTTTAAGAAGTTTAACTCCATATGTAGATGAAATTATTGTTGATAATGAATGTGGTTCTAGGTGTAATAGATCGCATATCGATAAGATTTTTTGTATTCGACGGATATTGGAGAACAAATGGAAGTAGAAGGGCACAGCACATCAGTTATTCATAGATTTAAAATAGGTATATGGCTTGGTTAAGACCGAAGTTTTATATAATATTCTTATTGAATTTTGTATTCTCAACAAGCTAGTTCGATTAAATTTGTCTCAGTGAAACATACAGCAGAGTTCGTATAGGCCGGTTTCTGTCGGATGCTTTTCCAATTCGCTGCGGGCTAAAGCAAGGAGATGCACTATCACGTTTACTTTTTTAATTTAGCTCTAGATTATGCCATTAGGAAAGTTCAGAAAAACAAGGAGGGTTTTGGAATTGCACAAATTACATAAGCTGCTTGTTTATGCGGATGACGTGAATCTGCTAGGAGAGAATCTACAAACTATTAGAGAAAGCACGAGAATTTCACTTGAAGCAAGTAAGAAGATAGGTCTAAAAGTAAATTCCGAAAAGACAAAGTATATGGTTATGTCTCGTGACCAGAATATAGTACGAAATGGAAATATAAAAATTGGAAATTTGTCTTTAGAAGAGGTGGAAAACTTCAAATATCTTGGGGTAACAGTAACAAATATAAAAGACACTCCAGAAGAAATTAAACGCAGGATAAATATGAGAAATCCCTGTTATTATTCGGGTGAGAAGCTTTTGTTATTTAATTTGCTTTAAAAAAATGAAACTTAGATATTACAAAACAGTTATATTACCGATTGTTCTGTATGATTCGACTGTTTAAATTTAGTAACATGTTTTTTCTCTTCTCAGAGGTGGGTCCAAAGGCAATAGCCGCAACCTTAGGCTTACTGTGCAACCTTCTCATTTTGAATGATTTTTAAGTCCTTAGGACTGTTCTTCATGCACATGATTCACTGCTTGGAGCCATCGTAACGATTTGACTATGGCATCCATTTCTGACGGAGTCCGCGTGAACCACCTCCTGAGATAGATGACATTTGTTCGGAATTCGTGCTTGATTTCTGCTGCATCCTTTGACTTTAACTGGAGGCAACGCCACCGTAGACTACGCGACTCACCAAGCCGCCATCTATCCGAGGGAGTTGCACTACCCGGTCTGTCTGTAGTCCACTTTCAAAGACCTTACGGCTCCCTAGGATTTGTACAGCTCCCCTAAACAGATGGCACTCGTAGACGAATCCCGGAGCCACGCCTGCCACGATTCTCTGGTCGACCTGTAACTGTTATTAATTAAAATAATAATTCTGTTTTAAGTGGCTGAGGGAAAATATCGGAGAAAACTGCAACCAGGTAACTTGTCCCAATCAGGATTTGAACCCGGGCCAGCTCATTTAACAGTGAGGAGAGCTGTTATATTTCTATTTTACAGTCGCTAGGTAATTTTAATTTTTCAATTGCCGTTATGGAAATATTGTAAATTAGATAATTTACTTTTATATACGGTATTCATAAGTAAAAATGTTACCTCCAGTATACATTTTTACGTGTACAAACATAACTTTTTATTTATTTATATTTTTTTCTAAATTATAAATTCGGAATTCCTACTTCATCCCAAATATTCTAAAAGGCAAGAAAGACCGTATTGAAAATAATGCCTCCCACTATAAGTTGTGAAGGTCACTTTTGTTCTGTATATAAGATACATTATCCACAAAATATTTTCTCTTGTACGATTTGCCTCCACAGTGTTGTAGGTAATTTGTCAAATGATATAATTAGAAACATGTCATAACAAAAGACTAATACATTTTGAAATTTTCATGTCACTTTAGATGTCTATAATGTATTAAGAATAGTATTAGAATTTATTATCATATACGAAGAACATCATATACGTGAAATGAATTACATTTTAGTCGGTTATTTAACAACGCTGTATCAACTACCGGAGCTATGTTATTTACCATCAATGGAATTGGTGATAGATGGTATTTCACTAGATGAGGCCAAGAATTCGCAACAGAGTACCTTACATTCGCCTTACGGTTCGGGAAAACCTGGAAAAAACCCAACCAGGTAATCAGCCCAAGCGGGAATCGAACCCACGCTCGAGCGCAAGTCCGGATCGGCAGGCAAGCGTCTTAGCCGACCGATCTATGCCGGTGGCAATTATATTTATTTAACCGAACTATTTATAATTCGATAATTATAACATTACGTGCGAGATCATCCTTTACGTACTACATACAGCCCAAGGAGACTTATTGTACATCCCTGCGATACGAGTTGCATGACAGTTTTGTGCTCGTGGTTCATCAGCTGGTTTTTCCGTCCGTCGCATCTGGCATTCCTCTGTAGTTATCTATACATATTATACCTAGGGGTGGCGATTTTTCACAAGAGCGATTAAATGTGATATGACTGTAATTTGCTTGTGTTTTTGTATTTTTATTTTACATACCTATTATATCACTTTTTAATGAATTCTGAATATGAGATAAAACACGAAATGTCTTCAAAATGCAAAACTTGTAGTAAAATACTATATAGAAATGGGAAACAAATAATTTTTCAAATAAAATATATCTTATATAAAGTTAAATTGCAATAAAGTAAAGGCAACCCAGACGCGCGGTTTCTAAATTTTCAACAAAGAAAAGTAAAATGTTGATATGTCAAAGATATCTGCAGGAAATTTTTCATGTAAATTTACCATAGTAGAGTGAATAAGTGTTGAAAAGTACATTGAAATTAGTTAAATAGTTTATTCACAATAAAAATCTTATTTCTGAATAAGAATTTATGTAAAATTGAAAATTTACATTAAAGTTCCAATAACTCAAAAACCCACGAAGCTCCAGCTACAGAATTTTGCATGACATTTGAGAATGATGGTTTCTTATTTTTTTTTCTCGGTTTGATATAATGTTAGTGCAAAAACTTGCAATCCAGAAATAATTTTTTATTGCTTGAATTGATTAATTTATAATAATAGAATTGAATCTGTCAGAGCTAAAAGGCATTATGTCAAAAATCTCATTTTTATGTTTTTATTTAGTTAGATATTTAAAAGTAAGCTGCATCAAACGGTGGAGAAAAGAATTTTGTGAAACTTCTGCTTATGCTAAGAATCACTAGTCATACCAGGGCTTACGGAGGAGAAAAGCATTATGTCATTGACAACATGCCATTCAGCGCCGGACATTGTGAGCTGTATGGCAGCATTGAAGTAATATTATGACTCGCGCTTGTTATGATTTCACGTGTAAACATCACACTCAACAATGAACATACTCGTTTTAATTTTCAATACTTATTCTGTTAGTTACATTGTGTGTTATAGTTTATGTTTGTGTGGTGATTTTGTGAGAAATGTCTCCAAAAAGGAAAAGAAATTAATCTAGTCACAAAAGAAATTTAATGTTATTAACCCTTAAATTGACAAAGTATCCTATAGGATACAACAGGTTAATAGGCTATATGCTATAATTTTAATAGAACAATAGAAAAAAAATGGTAGGAAAATTAAAATTTCACAGTACGCCTGGATTTTTAATAAGTCTGGACTATCTACATCTGAATGAGTAACCTGCCTCAAAATGAATGCCAATTTAGCAGCAGTTAGAGGAGTACCTGGTCGCTCTTTGGACGGATCCCGGTGCAGACATGGCTGCTCGGAGACTGAAACCCTTGCCCACGTCCAAGGTCAGTGTAACAGAGGTTTACTTCTCCGAAATGCCAGACACCATCATGTTCGATCCTTAATTACAACTGCTTTAAGAAAAAAGTCTTGGATAGTAGAAGAGGAAGATTTTTGCCTTGCTACTAATGGCTCCTCTAGACGTATTGACATCATAGCGTATTCCCAGACTACCAAGAAAGGATATATAATTGATCCTACCATAAGGGTTGAAACGGGGAGTAGCCAGCCGGAGGATGTCAATAAAGAAAAGATCAACATTTATCTGCCAACAGTTGATTACTTCAAAGCAAAATACCAGCTTGAAGACATTGAGGTGATTGGTCTTCTTATTGGAGCTCGTGGTGTGATTCCCAAGTTCTTTGAAAGCTTCAGGAAGACTTTTGAACTACCACAGACACTTACTGCTGACATCATAACTTCAGTTTTGAAACGCTCTTGCCAAATTATGAGTCATCATATTCACTCGGTTTAATTTTTTTATTCACTTTATATTCATATATGTTTATTTTAATTTTCTTTCTACAAAATTTATGTAAACATTTAATATTGTAAAATTCATGTAGGAGAGTATACTGAGTCCTTCTGGGCTACCTCCAATGGGAGGCAGTTATTATCTGTAGTAATGTCACGAGAGGTCTGAGATCTGCCGATAAATCCACGAGCTAAGCCAGTGGATTTATCTGGGAAATCTCAGACCTCGAGTGACATTTATTAGGACTATTTCGTGAATAAAATAAAAATTTAAATAATATATTCCTAAAATTCGATCACAAAATGTTAATAATTGTATATTAACGAATACTTAACCTATTCAGACATTGTGAAGTTCAAATACTCGTAGATGAATATCGATTATTGCAATAAAGAAATTCGATGTTATTATTAAGTAATGCCAATTGCGAAAAGCGAAATACAGGTTTAACAATGTTAATTACATGTACTGCACATTTCTCTTATTATTATAACAAATACATTTTCATTATCTGCTGAAATCATAATTTAATTTAACAGTAACAGTGGAGACAGCTATATACCAATGCTTAGGTATTCACAGCGAGACATGTTGCTACACAGTGAAGTCATCTCTGTATAGATAGGTCTAATTAAAACACGAATTTTATTACGCCATACGAAAGGCAGTTTGATCAAAGACCTTATTATTACTATGCAAGGTCTTTGAGTTTGACGTGCGGTGATGTTACATAAATTTGAACGTCTATTAATTGTTTAATTTCAATACAAATGTTATAGGCTACAATTTTATAGGTTGCGTTAGGCCTACCTGCGGAAGCTGTGCCTTGTTTCGACCGTTACTTACAATGAGTGCTACACAAAAGAATTTTTTATGGCTTCACAAACGCATTCTCGCTATAGTGTGTAATGGAACTAAAGCTGCATCTACACAGTTCAATATTCTAATCGCGTATGCGTGCAATCTGGGAAGAATATTGAAATAATCAAATTTAAAATGTACGTTCAATTAAGATGCATAAAGATTTTGTGTCTACATGGTGCGCCGTTTTGAACGTGGTCTTCACTGCGTAAATATATTAATTAATATTAAATATCAATCTTGCATTCATTGCTTTAAAGTTGAAAGGAAAGTTTAACCGTGTAGTTGCATCTTAATGTATGTATCTTAATGTATGTATGCATCAATTTACGGGGAAACAGTGGGCGACAACGACTAAACAAATGAAGGACCATGCAATAAATTGATAGCGATAAATCTAGCTGCAGAAATTATCGCAAAGTGTGACTGTGATTGGTTGGAATTCAAAATTTCATTACACTTCATTGGTCGAAAATGGAATGACGTCATATAAACGAAATAGTCTTATCTAAATATTGTACAACATATAAAATATGGACATTGCGATAGTTGTTTTCTTTACAGTCCGACAAGGTTTAATAAATTAGTGTGAGAAATGAAGTTTTGCCAATTTAAGGGTTAAAAATGTCATCCTTGTCTTGTATGATGTAAATTAATGGTGGACAACAAGTAAATGAAAACAGGATAAGACTAGAAGTTAGTGCAAATGTAATATTACAAATTATATCACTTAATTTCGTACTACAGAACTTATGAAGAAATACATCAGATTTTCATGTTTTGAAATATTTTAGTGAAGATGAAAAAAACTATATTCTGACAATTTTAATACCTACAAAATAAAAACTACACCATGATAAGAATGTGCATATCTTTAACAGTAAAAAAAAAGATTTAATACAATAACACATAGATTTGCTGAAGACGGGCAATCTTATCTGTCATGTGACAGAAATTTTGGCGATTAAAGAAAAAAAAACTTAACACACGTTTGACAGAGCGCAAAAACACCAAGAATTTGTAGAACTTGCAGCAAATAGCAAGAAGTAAGTTGAAATTCATGTTTTGAACCAAGGTGAAATATTAAATTTCAATACCTGGTGGCCGAAACTATTCAAGAAAACCACTATATCTAATGAAACTAAATTACTTGAAAGAAACAAAAGCAAGTATGGTCTTATGCATATTTTAAACAGTTTATACATGGTGTTATAAAAAGTATCCAATATTTTAGGAGGTGCTATTATGCATAAAAAAAGGAAATAATGTCTAATAAACATAGGTCCTACAACACATACTTTCTGAGATCTGAACACTTGTTCATAAGAGGTGCCCAGTGTGACGTCCATTCATGGCAATGCATTTGAAATTTGTTTTAATATGTTACGAAGAAAGTCCTGATAACCATACCCAGTTAATCTCTGTGGTAGAATATATGGCCTGTTAATCTGCCACCAAGAACACCTGCCCATACAGTGATTGAGAATCGGTGCTGATGCCTTGTTTCTTCAACTGTATGGGGATTTTCATCTGCCCAGACATGCTGATTATGAAAATTTACATCATCATCTCTGCTGAACCCCGCTCAAATCCGCACCCAGACTTTTTTTTTCAGTATTCCTTGCGAGTGCCAGGAGTGTCAATTACGGTATGATTATCTGGTAGTCTGCTGTATTGTAGGGCAGAGAAATGCATTGCCATAAATGGACGTCACATTGAGCACATCCTATGAACAAGTGTACAGAGCTCAGAAAGTATGAGTTGTAGGACTCATGTCTATTAGACATTATTTTCTTGTTTTGATGCATACTATCAGCTCTTAAAATATTGGATACTTTTTTTTAACATCCTGTATATTTCAGATTTTACAGTTTCTTCAATGAAACATTCTCTCTGATGAAGTCAGAGTAGAACATTCTTTGTACAGTAGTGGCAAAAAAAAAACCGGATCGACCCTTGTAGCTGATTTCAGAGCCTTGTTCACTCCAGAGCACGATAGATTGGGAACTAAGACTTTCATGGTTCGAATCCTGCTTGGGAAGGAAACTTTTTTTGTTCCTTATTCAAATTTATTTCCAATACTCTTCGATTGCTGGTAAAATTCATGTTCTGGCAATAATAAGTTAATTAAGTAGTAAAATATCGTTGCAATCGAAAAGTATTGGGAATAAATTTGAATAAGGAACAAAAAAAAAAGTTTTCTTTCCAGGCAGGATTCGAACCACGAAAGTCTTAGTTACCAGTCTATCGTGCTATGGAGTGAATAAGGCTCTGAAATCAGCTACAAGGGTCGGTCCGGTTTTTTTGCCACTACTGTACAAAGTTTCAAGATAAAGCACATTATGATGGAAAAGTACGAACCAATTCTAAAAAGATACAGGATATTAACATATTAGTTAAATGTGTGAAATCTAAGGCACTGAGTTCTTAAGAAAAAATTCTGGAATAGCCTGCAGGAGATACTACCGCCAGGGGAGGAGATTATAACAGATCAGTAATGGATAGAGAATATAACATGTAATGTATTTGAACACCTTTTTTTCCTTTGCTAATTTTTTAAAATTTTTTTTAATTAATCTATGTTGATGACTTTTTATACAAGTAAACCTGTTATTATCTAGTGGGTATTTGTTATTAATTTTGAGTACCTATTTAAAAAAAAAATATTGAATTATTATGTTTTGTATTAGTACTGGATAAACACAGCAGACTACTTCCTAACACTATTTCGTATTTGATAACCATGTTTCGGTGAATTAAATAGAGTTATATAAAATTTCAAGCTGATTCCATTATTGGAAATCAATTTCCGTGCTAAAAGGCATTATGTCAGTTTTATATAATAATTATTTTTAAATGATTAAACAACTCTAAATATTTATTCATTATTGAAAACGTTGTGTCTGTCGGTACTCTACAATACTGAATGAGTGAAAAATGTGTACAAACAAATCTTTTGAAGATATAACATTTTTTCTTTCTCCTTGAAAGTTGTAAAAACTGACAATTCCTTTTAGCTCTGACCAATTAAATTTCATTAAGTAATTTTCTTATGAAAAATTAACTCAATAGTAGTAATTTTAGGCATAATAAAATTCCCTCCTCATTCTTGATACAAGGAAATGAGAAATTAATGAAATTTATTTTTATATATTAGATATATAATCGTTTCACAAAAGGTTCTTAACATTGGCAATTGACATTCTGTCTTAGATGAGATTTGAACCCACGCTGTGACTTCACAAGTCTTCAAATTTCCGCCTACACTATTCCGTATATGGTGACCGGCTCCAATCATTTCACTCTAATGTATTGAACGAGATGCAGATGACAGATATATTGGTTACAGTGCGCATACCAGCACTACATTATCAACCAGCTCTCCGAGAGGCTTCATAAATAAAGCGAGGAGCGGTGTTGTTTATTTCATACTTGCGATTCAGGCAGTATATTTTGCCACATTTATGATAAAGCGTTGCCAACATACTTTCTGATGTTTTAATGACTTGCAGATATTACTGATTGAGTTTTATTGCAAGTCGTTAGCGTCCATAACTTGCGTGCGTTTGACAGCCGATGACAACGTTTTGCATGAAATATGGGCACACAGAATTTGTGACCATGAGCCGCAGAGCATGTCCGTCGAACATCATCATTTTGACAACTAAAAATTGTTTACGAACACTCCTAGATGTATTTTCGTACAGGTAGGTTTGAAATTTTCCTCATAAAAACTGCGAATTTTTTTTAACAAAGTTTCAGTCAAATGTTAAATAACTTTGTTTTCTATCATCCAATGTGGCTAAAGTGGTAGCAACAAATTGAAATGATCCGAAATCGATTTGGTCAGGCAGTTGGGCACTTTCCTTATAAAGATATTCGGACATATCAAGCAAAATGAGCATAGATGAAGAATACTAAATAATCAGGGATTAAATTATTTAATAGAGAACCAGGACGTTGTTAGGTTTATTAAATTACAAAGATTAAGATGGCCGGGACACCTATGGAAGACAACCGTATGCCGAAACGAATGTTCAAAAGGAGACTTCACTCAAGGAGAAGTAAAGGCCGGCCAAGAACAAGAAGGTTGGACTTACGGAGACAGATCTTGCTGCAATGAGGATTAGAGTCTGCAAACTTAAGGCTAGAAACAGAGATGATTGGAGGCGTATAGTAGAAGAGGCCAAGGCCCATACCGGACTGTAGAACCAGGGAAGAAGAAGAAGAAGAAGAAGAGGAAGAAGAAGAAGGGAAGAAGTTGGGTACTTACATTTCTTCTATAGCTGTCCTAAGCATAAAATCGAAGGGAAATGGAAGAGAGATACCCCCTCCCATGTCCTTTTCCCTTACACAGCTTTAGAAAGAAACACACAGTAAGGCACAATTCATCAATGGTGGACTTTAGGCTACCAGCGAGAACTGAAAGCTATGATGCCTGCCTTGTGCAATCCGTCACTCAGCAATGCTTGCCTTCCTGTCTACTCGTATCTGTTCGAAACATAACTATCTCTGCCTAGGAAGATGGAGTGGGGAGTTAAGGAGTAGTCTCCAGTGACCCGATTGAGGTATTAGTGCCCGGACCTGTTCTACAGGGAGTTGTTCTTAATTCCCAATTAATGAATTTGAAACTCCAGATATAATATAAATTTCATTAAGGCAACTTTGTAACGCTAACCAGATACTGCAATCCATTGCTACATACTGTCGGATCTCGGAAACTGAGAGTCCCCAACAGAGAGTAACGCTCACTGAGCGCACTAGACTGGGACCCTGAACATTTCCTTGTGCAACCAAGTCTCGGGAACTATCTATCCCCAACCAACGCAGGTACATGATCGTGATAATACATTTTCTCCGACAACAATCTGTAAGGAAAAAGGTAAAGGTATTCTCTATATAGGTACGCCATAAAAGCGCTTGGGAGGCATGGAGGTTGAGCTCCATGCTTTCTTGATCTCTGCACTAGAATTAGGTACCTACATCTATCTTTCGTGTGAAAAAATTCTATGAATGGAAAAGTGATCGAAAAGGGAGAGCTGTAGGAACAGCGTGGCGTTGCTAACTTGCTCTGTCAAATTTATTCACTTCGCTTTAATGTTTTAAGTGCAAGGGACGTAAACTTAGTAGAAAATAATTCATTAATTTTCAGTAACTGAAAGCATACATACGCGTATTTATTATAGTAGAACTGTCTACAGCTGGTCGTCGTAGATCATTTTCGTTGTAGTGGCTGTTTCTAAATACCACGTTGTTCCACTCGAATGAACCTAATTTCAGTTGTTTGTAAAAGTTGAAGCTTAAAGATATAATGAAACAGAAAGTGCTATCTGAAAGGAAAACTCATCAAGTTTTGTAATGTTTTCAATTGCCACAAAAAGATATGCAGAGGTCGGGTCATGAGCTCCCTTGTCAGTCATGGTGTCGTCAAAGGAACACGCGCAGGTATAGAATAGAATAGAATAGAATGTTTTATTTTTGCTGACAGAGTTAAGGCCATAAGACCATCTCTTTCAATCAACCAACCTTAATCAATACAATAGTAACATATTTAAATTATGAATATTTACAGTACACTAAATATTCTCCAGCAACATTCTTCAGTTAAATTTTAACGACTAGTACATGTTTATTTAATTTGAGATAACGCCTATACGAAAAAGTAATACCGTAGTTTCCCCTAACTATGGTCCACATTTGTCACATTTTTCTTTGTATATTCAATACTATTCATCCAGATTAAGTGAAATTTTGGCTTCGGACTCTTGTAAGTGTATATTAAATAAATATTGAGGTATGTGTTTGAAATTATTTAATTACAAGTGTTGAAAAAATAATAAGCATTGGTACATAGTTGTATTCTGAGTTGCCCAACTATGGTCCACTCATATATTCATGCTTGAAAGCATGAATGGACTATAGCTGGAGCTGTAATTATTCGTAAATCAATATACTGAGTTTGTAATTTAAGTGTAGAAACACAATCTAGCACAGAAATATAAAAAATAAATGAAATGTACATGGATCCTTTTTATTAGTACACATTACATAAACACTCAATAAACAAGTGAAATCTGAAAGTCATTTTTCTGCAATAATAAACAACTACATTCACCAGCAAAAAAACCTGGCCACCTAAAGTTTCTCAATTTTTTATGAGGCGAGAATGAGAAAATCCTTTATGAAATGAAGAAAACATTGCGTCCCAGAAAAAAAAACTTACAAATTATATCAATTTTCTTCCAAATGTTCAACTGATTTTGTGGCCACCCAGATGTTGGTACTAGCGGGTAAGTAAATGAACCTCAGCACACCTACAATTATTTAAAAAATCCTACAATTTAAAAAAAAAATTAAAGAAAACGTAGTTGGCCCGGTTTTTTCGCAGGTGAGTGTATATTAAAGAACAAAATTATGGTATCAAAATAAACACATTCTTACCAAAATATTATGCAAATAAATTTACTGATAATGTTTATTTATCGTACTGAGAACTACATTGATTAGGCTTATTTCGATCCTTTGAATTTCCAATTCTCTTGTAAATCTGAAATTGAAAATAGATATCTCTTTTTCGAGACGCGTTTGGTGTCTTCAATTTGTTTTATTATGTTTTCCTTTCTATAGAATAAAATGTCTTCCATTTCTCGCCACTTGTATAAAATTCAATTTCATCGCTCTAATAGTCACTTACAGGGACGGTTGTTTTCCTTCTACCCTGAAGTTTTCGTTTTACCGGACAATTATTCGTGCTAGTACCATTGATGCTGGAACAGCCTGTTTCTTTGTTTACTTAACTATAATGTTAAATGGTGTTTTAGAATATACTGCAATACCGTATTTGCAGAAGTAAATAATCACATTGGTCACATTTTATTGAAACAAATATTTCAGAATGAAATACAACTATGGTCCATTAAAAATTGTGGTACATAGTTGAGGACTGACTTATAGCCTTGAGGTTAAACATTTTTCACGCACAGTCCTTAACCTCTGCCAGTCTAATTATTACGTGAAAGTAAACACTATATAGCCAGGTTTAATTGTACAAAGAATCGTATATCTACAACGTACCAGTTCTACAGAGGAGAGCTTAATGAAACAGACAATCACAAACTGAATGATTTCGTGTCTTCACACATTCAGTAGAACGATGCACACTGACCTTGTTAAGCATCCATATCATTGCCACGTGTAATGGTAGATGGAAGCATCTATGGGGAACATAATTCCATCACAGTGGCGCCTTAAATGGCAAACATCGAACTCTTGGGGGACTAAGTAGTACATAATGCGTTTTGGACCATATTTGGGTGCCTGGACCATAGTTATGGGAAATTACGGTAACTTAATTTATGAGCTAATGTAATTCAATTTAGTTTATATGCAGCATGTAAAGAATTATAATTAAGTTGAGATAGCTAGTTGGTTAAATGATGAGAATTAATTTAATAGTAGTTTACAAGGACTATGTTGTAGGGAGCAAAATATATATCTGAATTACATTGATATAATGAGAATAATATTAATGTAATTAAATTTTTTCATTACAGATTTTGTATTATATTTCAAGAAATTAGTGCTAATAATAAGAATGGACAGATGTTAGTTCCATTATAAGTAGTAGCAAACATTAATCAGTAATTAATCTGTTAAGCAATAATTTATATATTTTTTACCTAAAATAAGTTACTGTCCAATAGTACACTAGGACGCGAGTTCCAATTTCTAGGAACTGAAACTCTATAGCAGGGGTCGTCAGCACAGAGCACGCTGGGGCTAATCTCTTATCCCGGAAAACGCAGTGCACTAGGGTGCACTCCGTAGCTGCTAGCGGGTATGCTCTCTATCTCTATCTGTTACACGACAGTGCACACGGGACAGCACCGCGTACCCTTTGCACATTTCAGCGAGTGCTGACGACCACTGCTCTATAGGATGAAGAATATAAAGATACTTGATGTTAAGGTATAATGAGCAAATTGTTGTGATGAGACCTAGCACTTAGCTGATGATATGCGGATAAATTTTGGAAACGAGAAACTAAATAGATTGGAGTAGCGGTGAGCAGAATTTGAAATAAGAGAATGCAGGACTCGTCGATCGCTTAGCCTAACCAAGACAGGGTTTGAAAAGACGGGGAAATGTGGTCATAGACTACTTACGACTATTTCAAATGTAACAGAGTAACAGATACACGCATTATTCACACGTTGTAGCCTGCTGCTCAAATTTGTAATTTTAGGTTACTTAATATAACATCGCAGTAGTCGAAGTATGGCATCACGAGTGTTTGTACAAGGATTAATTTTAGTTTATCAGGAAGAAAGTACTTCAGTCGCTTTAATGAGTGAATAATCGAAAATATATTTTTTTTTGGAACTGCGATGCACTTGTTCATTCAATTCCAGGTGACAATCCTTATACATTCCAAAGTTCTTCACAGTCGAGCTGTATGGTATAGTAATATTATTTACAATTATCGGTGACAAATTTTGTTTCTCACACTTCGACCTTTGATGTTCTTTTAAGATAGTCTACGACTTACTTCCACTTAAATTAAGTGCGTACGTTTCCAACCATATGCATATTTAATTCAAGTCATCATTAACTTTAGTTAACGTTTTTGACCATTAATATATTGAATTCAATTTTAGTTATAGCGTCATTTAGGTAGTTAGGTCAACTATGCAGATCGATTTGTATGTCGTCAGCATAAATATGGTGTCGGCAGTATGTTAGATTAGAAGAAATATCATTAATATGAATAGAAAATAGTAAAGTACCTAGCACAGAGTCCTGTGGTACTTCAGTCATCGTAGTACGCCAATTGGAATAATGATTATTGATAGATATGCACTGTTGGCGTTCAAGAAGGTAGGAGTCATCCACGCTAAATTATTATCAGAAAATGCAGTGCCTTTATTTTTGCAATTAGTAAGTCAATGTCTGAGTGTGAAAGGACTAATACGTGGAAGGATGATGATGATGATCTAAAATACAGAATTATTCTTCTCCCCATTCAGCATAAAAGTTGTCTTGATGCTGAAGACTACAGTGTCACTCATTTACGTTCGTCATTGTTCTTTCCTTTAGAAATACAAACATGAGGGTAGCTCTCTAGTTGTCTAGTGCGATTGAGGGGGGTGGAACTACGGTTTAAGGGGAAATTCACTCACGGGTCACAAGTGGATACCGTTGCTGTATCTCTTCAAACGGGTCATATGATCACAATAGCAAATCCTGAAGTTTCGTCACATCAATATCGTCTTTACTGAACCATTCTAACTGGCTGACAGAAGGAAACTACTGTAAGGTATTTCGGTTTAGATTTGGAGAAGTGAATAGTTATAAATACAGTGCAAATTAATTCGAATCCTGAAAAGATATGAATATTCACCTCAAAGTCATTCAAATTGGCATGATTCATTCTCTTTTGTTTATCATATTTTGTCTTGCGCAATGTTCTTCAGTCATGCTGAACACATGACCCTGATATCTTGTTATTTCTGATGTTCATAGTCCACATAAAACTGAGACAAAAATGTGGAAATTCGAATTATTTGATTGTGATTGATTATAAGAATGGACTGTTTGCTATTATTGCTATTAAATTACTGTTATTTCTACTACTATTACTAACAATTCCAAAATGGTCTTCAATTAAAACTCTTTACATCTCTTTCGGTATAAGCATAATTTTTAAGAACAAATTAGTAGCTTGCGTTTTCGTGCTTATAGGTAATATGTTATGTCTCTTTGTTGCAGCTTTCCCGTCGGAAGATCCGATGATCGAAGGTGTGTTGTCAACTTACACGATCGGAGATTACGTTACTGCAAACTGCACATCCGGAAAATCTAACCCTCCAGCTGTCCTCACCTGGCAAATCAACGGCATACAGGTATGTGCTTACAAGTAGTTACTTGAAATGGAAAATTGTAATTCATATTTTGAGCAAAAACGTATCTTTGTTCGTATCACTGTTTAATAACCTACTAACAAGAAAGTTATTTCATGTTTTTATTTTAAATCCAATCACTTATAGCAAATGCAAAGTCTTGTAACCTGCCACTTTTCTAAGAATATTGCTTAGCAGAGTTATTTTTCAATGCAGGAACAATTTCGTAATGAACACAAGCACATGAGATAAGTAACTAGGAAAACTGTACATGATTAAAGAAATCATCGTGAATAGAGTTCGAGGTAATTATAGAGCTGTAGTTGTAATAGCTCAGAATTTATTTATTTTATCTGAAGAGTCAGATCAATAAAATTTATAACTCGTACGTTCTACAAACACTGCTGATATATGACTCAAGCTCGTGATTGTGAGTTGAACCCCGGCCCAGGTCGATGGCATTTAAGTGTGCTTAAATCTGACAGGCTCATGTCCATGGGTGGGCAACTCGTGCTCTCAAACTGTGAACACAACCTCAGTGCAAGTAGAACGGACTCTGTACTAGCAAGTTTGCTCGCGTCTGCAGTAAGTGGCGGCTCGTTTTAGTGAAAAACAATATAATCCCCAGATCATTTCCCTGTAGTGATGAGTCGAAAGAGAAAGATTATTTTATTAAGAAGGGAGGTGATTCTTGTATTATGTTCTATTACACTTTCTTACGCATGACATTTTATGTTACAAATAAACAGTGAAGGTTTTAGTAAAGAAATACTGTCTAGATCTGCTTTAGAATAGCTAAAGGTAAAAATGGGATATCAACAAAGTGAGACTGATATGAAATATCGTTAGCACGTTGTGCGTGCGAGTTATAGAATTGCACGACATATGATCGACTAGCTAAGAGGATTTGTGGATAAATTTGAAATGCTGCCTAAGTCAGAATTTCCAAATATACTCTTTGCATCCATATACATACTGTATGTGCTTGAGTCAGAGCTTAATATAAGAAAGAAATGTAACAGCTCTCAATGTACAGAAAGAATTTAGAAGTAAGTTTAGTTCATCTGCCGTGACATGTAAAAAAATACTTCCTTGAATTTTTTTTACCTTTTTTTACCTTTCTGAGAACAGAGGAATGCTCTTTAATGTATAAAGACTTGTAAATTCTCACGTTCTATGTTTCAAATAAGATATATACCTCATAACAAATATTAACAAATAGTGTAATAATTAAATAAGTGTTGCAGCTATGTTTCTTGTATCTTGAAAAGGTTGTATTCCGTTTATTTCCAGTACTAAACTAATTTACAAAGCTAGGAAATAATATAATTTTGTTATGTGTGCTTAGGTACAGTCTGTATAAAATTACTACAATTATTGTAGCATGCGTCGTTCTGAAATCCAAATCATGGAGTAGATATCACGACCATCTGCATGAGCCGCCAGAGCGCACCGTTGCAGTGTACTGCTTTTGCAGCGAAACTACAAACAACTTGTAACTGCTACGACTGGCTCCCTCTGTCTTTCTCTCTTT
Source organism: Periplaneta americana (assembly GCF_040183065.1). Classification (NCBI taxonomy): domain Eukaryota; kingdom Metazoa; phylum Arthropoda; class Insecta; order Blattodea; family Blattidae; genus Periplaneta; species Periplaneta americana. Next base: position 126,839,256 of record NC_091118.1, on the reverse strand, counting down.
CAAGCTTTTTAGCACTTTGTGAGCACGAGTTGCCCATCCATGCTCATCTCAATAGATTTACTGGCATGTAAAAGAACTCCTGCGAGACAAAATTCCGGCACACCGGCAACGCTGATATAACCTTGGCAGTTGCGAGTGTCGTTAAATAAACCATAATTAAATTTCTTATATGACACGCTTCTCAATATCTGATAATAATTTATAATCGATACGATTATGTGTGTCAAAGCTACGAAAAGAAACAAAATAATTAAAAGTTGTTTTCGCTAAATATATTCTACTGACTGAATATAAAATTAAATATCCAACTCGGATGTTGTATAAATCGTGTTATCATTAATGAGCAGGTTTAGGATCCGAGACAACTTAAGAATGAAATGAAGATATATTGCAACAGAGTACATGTGGAGTGAGGTGCGCGTTGAGTTCTGTTTACCTGTACGTTAGTGTACAATCCGGTTAGTGATCAGAAGCACAATATTCTTCTGCCTCTCCTTACGAAACGAACTCAGGCCATCACCTTACGTTTTCAATTCATAGTGAACATTTTTTGGAACTAGTTGTACGTATGTACATGGTTGTTCATTGTAAATCTAACGCCTTCAACGTCGCTGAGAGGCATGAAAATTGTGAGGTATGTATCTTATTTCATTTTCCACCGTCACTAGATTGTACTTTTGACAGTAGAATATAGCGCAGCATATTGACTCGTTGTTTACATTCACAGTAAGTCTGTCTACTATGTTCAAGGAACTCTATAGTCAAGTTGTGCGTACATTGGTTGCTAAAGTGACACAAGTAAAGCCTGTTAATGAGGCTGTAACGACCAATGTCATCACATAAAAGAGCTAGGTGGGAGGTAATATATATTGTTTGATTCCAATTTAGAATATTTCTTCCTATGTTTCTGTTTTGTCTCATTGCATTGCAGGTTTAACGACAAAAAGCTAGATCCAACATACGAAACACTATCAATATACTGTGTGTGTGTATATATATATATACTTAATAATAATAATAATAATAATAATGATAATAATAATAACAATAATAATAGTGACGGTAATACCAATAATAAATTTAAAGATACTATCATTCTTTTCATTTTTCTGAATTTCAAAGTATGTCATACTAATGTTTAATAACCATAGTTGTTATTTATGTATTAGAAATATTTTAACAAAATTTCAAAACTCATTAACTCGAATACCTTAAGCCAGCAGTGGCGAAAATGTGATGGTGCGCCGAGCCACTGTGTAACCTGTAACGTGCATAGCAACTATGGAGAGAGGCGGACAGCCGAAGGGGAAGTGAAGCAACTGTCTGACTTATTAACGGATTTTTATTTTCTTTACTTAAATATAATTTTATACAGCATAAGGTTACAAACTAATGTTTAGTACGTGTAACGAAGAAAGAAATGAACAAGAAAACATAGGACACATTATCACAACCTAAAATTAACTGTCTTCAGAATGTCTCTGCGACAGAATTTCAAAATCAGGAATTATGTCACTGCCATTCGTAGTTGATCACGAAGGTATTTGTCTGTCAGTCGTGATCTAAATTTGGTTTTTACTATTTTCATTGTTGAAAATAATTTTTCACAAACGTAAGTTGTAGCGAACATGGCTTCAACAGAGCAAGCGAAAGAACGAAGCTTCGGATATTTATTTATTGGCAAAGATTTCAAAAGTTCAACTATTGTCAAGTCCTTACATCTAGCTTTCATTTAACATCACATTGTAAATCTGTGAGCTAACCGCATTATTCGTACATCTGCTGAAAAAGGATCGACGTACAGAGATAATAATAATAATAATAATAATAATAATAATAATAATAATAATAATAATAATAATAATAGTAATAATAATATAATAATAATAATAATAACACAATCTTTTAATGTCTCATGAGCAACTTATTATAGTATAATGTCGTTTTATGTTATACAACCGTTTTCCTCGTAATACTTGTGAAATGAAAATCGTAAATGATTTAAATTGCTACAATGTGTTCTTTGGTATGCTAAATTTGAGTGTGTTAAACGATTTGGAGAAAGCTGGGTTTGCAGTGAAAGAGCTGCCCTGAGGCAGAACAATGAGTGAATGAAACGAGTTCAAAGAGAATTTCAACGACTTGAGTACTGTATGGTGAGCACAGTGTACCTAAATACGATTCCATAATGTTGTGTTATCGAATATTTGTAGAAACAGGTTCTGTGTATAAAAAAAAAAAAAAAAAAAACCATGCAGGAGGTCGCAGGCGAAACCCAGTGCGAGAAGCTGTCTATTCCGTCTGCCATTTTTAACTTGTCTTTTCTCTTAGTAAATAAACACACACAATTTCAGAAGACTTTTCTGAAGTTCTTTCTCGATTGAAAATCCACATATCTCCCATGAGCTTTAAAGATCAAGTACAAAAGTTAACGTATGGTGTGGAGCGAGCCGCAATAAAGTGTATGGACCATTCTTCTTTGCAGAAAAGACAATACGCTATGGATCTTACTTGGATGTGTTGCAGTTGTTTCTGTTGCTACAACTCGAGGAAGACAAAAATATGAGCATTGTATTCCAGAAAAATGGTGCACCACCTCAATGGGCATGGGAGGTTCGTCATTTAGTAAAGCTTACAATCGTATGTGGTGTGGTCGTGATGGATCAATAATTGCTTGGCCCCCAAAATCCCCAGATCTAACTCCTCTTGACTTTTTTGCGTGGGATTTTGTTAAAGACACTCTCTCTTCACAGAAACCTAAGAACATTGATGATCTAAAGTTAAAAATTACTCAACCTATCCAACAAATCAACAGGGATGGGCTGAATGGCATCGCCGTTATGAGTTGTACAAAATGCGCAATGAGGGACATGTAGAGTTCTGAGAAATTTCCCATCTTTCAGTGCTCTATACACAGAGTTTCAACAAATAAAGTTCAGTGGTAAATGTTTAACATTATTTTTATTTTATCTATACCCAACCGGATCATTCTGTATATAAATAGTGGAAAAAATATAATTAATCTGGTTTCTTTTGCAAATCAAGCTTTCAGGTCCCTTTAAAGTTGATTTGAATAATTTCGAGAAAAAAATTGTTCCGGGGCCGGGTATCAAACCCGGATCCTTTGGTTAAACGTACCAACGCTCTACCAGTTGAGCTCCAGGGTTCGATACCCGGCCCCGGAACAATTTTTCCCTCGAAAGTATTCAAATCAACTTCACAGGGAGTTATACATGAAAGCTTGATTTGCATAATAGACGTCACTGTTCGTTAACAGAAAACCACAATTTAAGTCACAAGGAGTTAGTGTGCACTCGATGTTGGTTGACGGTTGTCAGCCCACTTTGAGGTCTGTGGATATAGAGGGAAAAATTGGATCGGTGTCTGGTAGAGTTCCCGAGTAGCTCAGTTGGTAGAGCATTGGTACGTTTAATCAAAGGCCCTGGGTTCGATACCCGGCCCCGGAACAATTTTTCCCTCGAAATTATTCAAATCTACTTTACAGGGAGTTATACCTGAAAGCTTGATTTGCATAATATACGTCACTGTTCGTTAACAGAAACCCACAATTTAAATCACACAGAGTTAGTATACACTGGATGTTGGTTGCTTGACTGTTGTCAGCCAGGTTTGTGGTTATAGAGGGAAAAATTGGATCGGTGTCTGGTAGAGTTCCCGGGTAGTTCAGTTGGTAGAGTGTTGGTACGTTTCACCAAAGGTCCCGGGTTCGATACCCTGGTTTCTTTTGTTTGCAAAAAGAATGATAAATGATCCTGTTTCAACACATTGAAACAAAACTAACCTCTTTATCACTTCTAAAATAATTTGATAACGATTTTGTTTTATGTCCTCCCGTAAAGATCAGACTGTACAATATATGAAAATATGAAATAAAATAACTCAGATTAAAAGTGTTACTTCTAAACAATGAGAGAGTAATCGCTGAATAAGGAAGTGTAGAGATATCCGAAATATAATATTTTGTTTAATTATTCATGATAGAGCTGAAAAACATAGTCTACGCTAAGGCTAAATAACTTATTTCCTGATTTCCACTACCTTCCTTAGTAGAGTATTAAACTCGGCGTGCAGGAGCGACCGGCTTGTGTATTAGATTAACACTTAAGCTGATGTAACTGGTATCAAATTTTACGAAAGGTGATTAATGTCCTGTTAGGATATTTACTGTCGACTTTGTTACAAGTTTGAGAGAGCAGCTGATGCAGTCGACGGGAGCTTTCGTTGAGAATTGATGTCATTTTAGGATTATCTAGCATGGCGCCGATCTCAGAAGTGATTTATCGTCTCTTCAAAGAGAAACTTTGAACACAAGTTTGTTGTAGTCGGTATTCCTATTCAATTATAAAACAATATAGGAATGGTTGACCAAAATGTCAGCTCATCTAGAAAATATGTGGCTTCAACTTTGTGAAGTTTATACAGTTGTGCACTAAATTTAGTACACAGTTGATAGTACTGCATATGTAGAGAATGAATAGATAGTGTCTTACTGCATAAATTTGAAAAACTGATAGCAGACAACTATTATATCAATATACTGTTTTATTTTTAAAACGTAGTATTCAAAATATATTAAGTTATTATTTTCTAAACGTTTAAACGAATTTTGTTCAATTTTACCTGTAGACTAAATGCTCGCCTTCTATGCCAGAAGTTGCGGGTTCGATCCCGACTCAGGTCGATGGAATTTAAATGTGCTTAAATGCGACAGGCTCATGCCAGTAGATTTACTGGCATGTAAAAGAACTCCTGCGGGACAAAATTTCGGCACGCCGGCATAACGTCGACAGTTGCTAGCGTCGTAAAATGAACATACCGGTGATTTACAAATTTTTTCACAAAATTTCTTCTCATGCAGGTGTAGCGTAGATCAGTCTCCTATGGCGCACACGGGGCGACTCTTTCGGTAAATTGGTATACAACACAATTGGCTTTAAATGGGTGATTAAACAACAGTCAACTACCCGCCATTAGTATGATATTGGACGTAATACTAGAGCCAAAAGAAGCAGGGCTGCCAGATGTTTCCAGACCAAAGTCGCCAACTATACACCAACAAGACCCCAGAAAGTAGCCAACTATCTCTGAAGTTGATAGTGAAAGGAGTAATAAACTTAAAAAAAAACTACAGTGTAATCTTGAACATAACCGGAACATGTACCTCCTTTCTATTCCTCTGCACAGAACATCCTACTACCCATCATCTTTCAGCATATCTATTCCACGCCTCTGGAATTCTCTCCCTGACCATGTCAGAGACTGTCGGACAATATCAAAATTCAAATTTAAATTAAAAAATCACATTCTAGTTCGTGGAATTGCTGGTTGAACTCCTATCAGGTTGCACAACTTCGCCTTAACCCATGACATATAGTAAATATTGTAACTATGCTGTTTAAAATTGACAATTAATATGTAATGTATTTATTATTATTATTATTATTATTATTATTATTATTATTATTATTATTATCAGTTATCAGTTAGCTATCACTATCATCATTACTATCTCTGTTTTCTTTCTTTTTTCTTGTATTAGCTCGATGAGAGCTCTGTAGTGTTCTTTTGACTCTGTTGACCCTTTATAGGGCTTTAACTTAATTTGTATTATTTTCATCAGTGTTTGTATTTCTTTTTTGTATTTATATGTGCTATCTGGTAGGATGGAAGACAAGGCCTTATGGCCTTAATCCTGTCAGATTAAATAAATAAATTATTATAACCATATATATTCTTTCATAAATTTGTAATAGTTTCATTTTTAATATTATTTAATACAAAGATAATAATCCGTGGCGCTACAGCCCACGAAGAGCCAAGCCCGACCAGCCGGCTGCTGACCTCACTGCCACATGCCGAAGAAGCAGAGGTGGACGATCATCCGACCAGAATGGAAATTTAAATTTTTAAAGTTTATGTTTTATTTAACGACTAGCAACTGCAGAGGTTATATCAGCGTCGCCGGATGTGCCGGAATTTTGTCCCGCAGGAGTTATTTTACATGCCAGTAAATCTACTGAAATAGCCTGTCGCATTTAAGCACACTTAAATGCCATCGACCTGGCCCGGGATCGAACCCGCAACCTTCAGAATAGAAGGCCAGCGCTATACCAACTTGCCAACCAGGTCGACACCAGAATGGAGGTATCGTGTGGTTAGCACGATGATCCCCCCAGCCGTTATAGCTGGTTTGCGTAACCGGATTTCGCTACCTATCGTAGCTCCTCAAGTGCATTACGATGCTGGGTGGGCACCGGTCCCATAAACTGGTCGAAATTTCATGAGACAATTTCTTCCCCCATGAGGACTCGAAACACCGCTCATTCCGTAACGCGAGTCCTAGACAGGATGCCTTAGACCACAACGCCACGGCGCGGGACTTAATAGAAAGATACAGGGTCATTAAATGACATTATTCAACTATGATGTGTATCTCATCTCTGATACTTGCACTTTGCTGTTTGTTCAACTTGTATTATTTTATTTTCAAAATATTATTCCTATTAACCTATATTAACATATTACATAAAAAATCTGTTTTTAATGAGCATCATGAAAATGTTGTGATAACAAGTACATATTAATATATAAACTATAAACATCAGTGTTACATAAAGTAATTTAGCAAAGTTTATTTAATGTGTACGTGTTTACAGTACTTAGGATTATGAAGTGGTATTATCTTAAGCACAATGTTTTGTGAGTAATGTGACAATATAAACTAATACCTAATAATAAGTATTCAAAATTCTACTTTTTAAAATACAGTGTTCAGTCTAAGAAGGGTTTTTTCAATTCACGTAAGATTTTCTATGTTGCCACTTGAAGTAGGTAGGGACTATGTTGTTTAATGCATTATTTTTTAAAGTGAAAACAAGTCTGTTATAATCAAAGCTCGGAACTTGGGGACTTGTGTGTCGTGTGCATGAGTAAGGTTACAGGTACAACGTACACAAAGCTCACGCTGCAAGTGCTCAGGGACAGTCGTGTGTACTAAGAAAGTGGTCACATCGAATGACAGGAAAACGGACGAGGAAACTGTGTCGTGTCGAAGCCAATGACATTCAGATAATTAATTAGAGATAAACGGTCTGTTTGAAAATAAGAAAATACGATTATTCGAATGGATATTGTATACGTTTGAAAATATATTTCTTAAAATTTAGGTACAGAATTTCGTGGAGGAATTCTGAAGAGATACATTATTTTCTTCGAATGGAGAGTTTATATTTTGTAACTTGTGTCAAACACAAACTAGAGATTGGAAACGGGCATTCATTGAAATACATTGCAGTCCCTTAAATCGGTGGAAAATTTGTCCATAGCCATGGATCAAGTCGTAGTGGAACCTTCCCTAGTAGTGACATAGAAATTGAAAACTATTTTCGAGATAAATTTAGGATACTTATCTTTCTCAGATACGAGATCAGCTAGCAACTACTGAAAATCGAACAGGAAACAGTGACAGTGAAAACATTCAATACTTCATTTCGGCCTATGACTATAATATAATTACAAACCATTTTCCAAATTTGACATTTTTTAAAATTGAAGCTTTTAAAAAATAAATTTGTAAAATTATCCACGATATAATATAATATTAACAAATGTATTTTTTTACCTTTTATTTCTGTCTACTATATTCTTGTTTTTATTGAATATCAGTGGCTTCTGTCGAATTGTCAATTTATATTAAATGTGTATTTTTCTCTCTTTTTCTCTTTCTTCTTTAGTCTTGTTCTTGTGTTGTATTTATTGGTTTGAATTAAGTTACTTACTGTATTTAGTAAAGTGTCCTTGTAAATTTTATGTTATATTATTGACTAAGACCACACCGTACACGAGCCTGGCTCTTACGGTAGTGGCTGGAAAAAGTTTTGTTTTATAAATGTAATTTGTATTCAGTAGGTAGCTAGTTAAAATAAATAAAATAAAAAAAAAATAATTTTGCTCCCGTCACTTCATGTGACGTGGAAATAAGTTTCTTTCGTTTCAAATCATGTTTAACTAACAGTCGAAGAAGGTATGGGTTCGAAAAATATTCGAATGTATGTAGTCATGCACTGTAATAAAATATACAGAGCAGAACTGTAAATTTGATATATTTTGCATGTTTATTTATATATATGCTATAAAATTACTTGTTTCAACCTACCATAATATTATCATTATGTTGTTCCAGCCAGGAACCACTTTTATAGCAGACCTTACAGTACCTCTGTGCTGGAAGCGGGAGTTTGTTGACATTGAAGTCCGGTCGCTTAGCCACGTTCAAAGACACAAGTCCCCAAGTTCCGAGCTTTGGTTATAATCAGTAAGATTTTAACTCATAAAATCAGTGTTAAATTGTAAAAGTTATTCGACCTACTGTATATGCTTACATCTTTGTAGCACTTAGGACTATGTAGTAGCATTATCATTTCATACTAGGTAGCCTATCCCAATAAGTTTTGTGTATTACAAGTGAATAATCTTTGACATCGTTACATCCACCAATCACAATAAATTAGGAAGGGAAGGAACATCATTGTAAATCACAGATCATACACGTTGTAGATCCCTATGTCAGAGGCTGGGGAAATTTTCAGAGTCCGTGGATATCCAGAGTACCGCAATCGTTTGAGCCGGCAAATTCCGACAAGTCCGCCATTGTTAGTCCAGCGCGCTATGCAGTATACAGTTGTATAGGGAAAGAATGTAATTTAAATGCGAAAAAATGCAGTGCTGCTGTGTTCAGAACTGTTCACAGAGAACTGAAAAAAGCGCACATTTTTTTCTCTATGACAAGGTGAAAGAAATAAGGAAAAAGGAAAGAAGTGACTATAAATATAAAAAGGAACGATCCGCTACCTAAGCGAGTATACATTGTGAGACGAATGAATGACTGTATATTGATATTTGTTTTTGTTTCAAAATTTGGGCCCCAAAATATTTTTATAAAAATAATCTATAATTTAAGTTGTTTCAGCTATGATATTTCTACATAAAACAAATGAAAATCACGTACCAATTAGGATCAGTGTCAAATTTTTACAATCTTCTTCCTTTCAAATCAAGAATTTCTGACTTTAATCCTATTTGTTATTTGCAAGAATGACAATATATTTGTGAAGTTCTGAATTCATTCTTGAGACAAGATTGTATTGTTTGGCTCGATTGGAAAATACAAAGACCGTAGAAACTAGAAACCCTATTAAGGTTAGACTGATGTGAAATTTCAATGTTCTAAATTATTCTAGGTAGATCTATGAAATTTTGTACCTTTAGTTTGTAATTTTAAATTGTGTAAAATTAGGTTTTCAAAACTTGCTACTATTTTGGCCAGAATTTTTGTCTACATACGTGTCAGACCTTCAGAAACGAAACTTACTATACAATTTTCCTCTTTATTTTACTAATATATATATATATATATATATATATATATATATATATATATTTAATGCACTAAATGTATAAAAACAGTAAAATTCAACTCGAGCGTAAAAAAATTAATATTAAAAAATACCTCTTCTGGTTGATATCCATAGGATGGCCAGTTTCTTCCTCTCAATTGAATAGATCGCTGACTAGTAACATATTTCACTAATCAGACGTAATATGTATGATTTAAAATTGTTTAGTACGCGTTCTCGCACTGAATATGTAACCATTAGAAAAGACAACACAGTGTAAGAGAATAAACTGCACTTATTTTAGCTGCCTTACTGCCAAAACAGACTGAGAAAGCCTATCTTAGATCTCACTTCTCAGGTTACGGGGATTCACCAACCATGCAGTTTTCACGTGGTGATTTCTATTTATAATTCTCTCTCTCTTGGTACATACACAATAAGAGCTGAAGCGTGAACGATAACATAAACATCAGTTAGGAGATGAAATAAGCTAAGCATTAGGGAATTCACCAGAGACGCAGATAAGGAGAGAGGAACTCGTGAAAAGAGTCTAATCGGCAGCTTTAGTGGTTAATCATAAAACAGCAATGTCCAGTTTTTGAAACTTGTTAAATGTATTAATAACCTATTTTATAATAGCTATAGTACGTTTGTTTTAGTTCGGTGAAGCTTCATGAGTTCTCGGATGCAAGCAATGGCAGTAGCGAAAGGGCTCTGACTCTGGTCGGAAGACTAAAACGGCGAGAATTAGAGATGAACAGCGATCGAGAAAGCAAGACTAACAGCGCCCGCAAAGCCGAAAACCCGCACGACAATGCTGTATACGTCGTGTCGTTGACGTAAAGACTGCTTGTGAGTGTTTCGAGACGTCGAGATTGATTACTCCCGAAGTCCCGAACGTCCTTGAATCGCCACACTTGTTTATACCCGACTGAACTTTTATCTACTTTGGCAACTCTTATATATATATATATATATATATATATATATGTATAAACAATCAAGTACCCTATTTGAAACATCATCTCTACCTTTCAGTGTATAATAATCCGTTCCCCAGTCTTTATTTAATTACTAGGCCCTTATTTAAAATATGTTATTATTATTATTATTATTATTATTATTATTATTATTGTTATTTCTTACCAATGTTTATTATTGTCTCACTAACATTACTTATCCAACGTTCATTATTTACTTTCATGTTGTTTTATGGTCTAGATATTAATGTAATAACTATGTAATCAATTGTATTCAATTGGAATTAGAGTCTGGCTGGGCGGAAAAGAAGGCCTACTGGCCTTAGCTCTGCCAGATTAAATAAATAAATTAATAATAATAATAATAATTATTGTTATTATTGTTATTATTATTATTATTATTATTATTATTATTATTATTATTATTATTATTAAAATGGTAGGAATTTTCTTTTCATATGTTTGAGATCAAGTGTACAATCTCAAGTAAAAAGATATTAACGTTATATTTTATGTTTCTTAGAAATGCAAATTTATTTGAGATTTCTTTCTGTTTATAAACTATAACCATAGGTAATATCATATAATAGAACCAGAACATATTGATAACTAAGATACTGTTCTGTTTTGTCTTTTTGTCTCATTTGAACATTTATAATATTATTTATTTCAATGATGTATGTTATTCAAAGTTACGAAATTTTTCCGTGCCGACCAAATGCTATTTCGAGAATGACGAGACGAGACTCGAAAGAGAAATGCAACGAACACAGCGAGTGAGAGCGGCAGTTAGTTTTGTTCATCTCTACCGAGAATGTTGGCTGGGACTCACTGTACAATTTTAGCTGAATGTAGGTCTCATAATATATAGGCCTACGTGCATATTCATTTGTACTCATTTTCGTTACTTGTATGCACTTTCTAAACGTTGGAGATGTTAAGTTTTAGCACACTTTGTAATACCCAAGTCTTCTTGTTAGCTGAATCAAATGAACATGATAATCTTCGTTTGTTTGACTTTCCCATAATTTGTTTCCGGTTGACGAGCAAATTTGGAAGTTACAGGTTAGTTAAGAAGAATGAATTTTTAGAAAATATTCGCTATATTCTTCGCAATGTTTTGACTTTGTTTCAGGATGACGCACGTGGGTGGGAACTTCCCTTCGTCTGTTTGAAATTCCCATAATTCGTTTAAGGTTGACGACCGAATCTGGAAATGACACGTTAGTGAAACGGAATGAATTTTTAGAAGATACTCACTATATTTTTCACTTTGTTTCAGGATGACGCACGTGCGTGGGAGTACCGCGAAGGCCCCGACGAGACGGACACGCAGGGTCTGCATACGAAAACTGTAGGACTCCACTTCCGCATCCAGAACACCCACTTCACTAGCAACGGAGGGGGCCTCTCTCCCAGGATGGAGATCCGCTGTACGTCCACCGTAGGGGGTGTGGGCCGCCACAAGTCTATGTTTCCCAGCCTCGCGAGAGGGCTCACTTCCAACAAGCTGGCTCAAGAGAGGTACATGAACTCTGCAGGTGAGGGCACACCACTTAGTTGATTACATTTCATTATTATTTTGTATTCTGTGTTACTGTTTGGAACGAAATTGTGAATAACTTCTCAGCTGTTATGTACACCCTTTGACACGGAAATTGGTCTCTGTCCAGAGACTGTGCCCACCTCGGAATACCTCGGGAATCATCATGTACAGCTGTCAAAAGAAAAAGTGGCCGCTCTCCTGAAACAAAGTTCCCTTCGGGTATCTTCGCCACAATTCGGAGACAGGCGATGTTACATGCTGTTGGACCACGTTGCCTGATATCTACAGTTATAATTGAAGTATTCTGTGTGTTATCGATAGCATAATGGTAGCGTTCAGGCCTCTTATTCATGAAGTCCTGCGTTCGACTACAACCACGTGCTTTTTATGTTCTTTTTTGTTCTGTTTTTGAGAGAGACAAACTATACATAATGGCTCCTTTCTCTTTTACGATTATTTTAGTAATTAACATCAAGTTCATTAATATATTATGCCATGACTTTATCATTATGATATTGTAGCTGCAAATGGAAAGAAAAAAGATTTTATTCTCAATAAAAATATCTTTCGTGGCATAAACAAAACAAATTTACTGGCGTCGGCCTTAAAACATTCAAACAATTAAGCGTTCAAAAAACAAAACAAAAAGCCACAATTCAATATTTAGTCTATCTTCCTCTTATCTCGATCATCTTGCAGTCGAGTGGGCATGGAATTGACTAGTCTTTGCAAATAGCGACTGTTCTTAGACACGATATTCCAGGCATTCTGAACATACATACATAAGTGTTCTGTCCATGGGCAGGTCTTTCATTGCAAACCCAGCAATCTCCAATCGTTCCTATTTTCTGCCTTCCTCTTAGTCTCCGCATATGATCCACATATCCTAATGTTGTCTATTATTCTTTTCAACCAGAGACCCAACCAGTTACTTTTTATCTTTCTAATCAATTTCGGCATCATTCTTTCTTCCCTCACTTTTTCAAACACAATTTATTTCTTATTCTATCTGTCCACTTCACACGCACCGTTCTTCTCCACATGCACATTTCAAATGCTTCAATTCGTTTCTCTTCATTTCGTCGTAATGTCCATCTTCCTTCCCCATACAATGCCACACTCCACACAAAGCACTTCACTAGTCTCTTCCTTAGTTCTTTTTCCAGTGGTCCGCAGAAGATCCTTCTTCTTCTTCTATTTAAAGCTTCCTTTGTTCATGTTTGCAGTTTTTCTTGGGAAGGATAGGCCTAAATGCGGTAACATCCCGTTGCTTTCCGCACACCACTATCTCTTTCGCATCTTATTAAATTCCAGGAGGCCCAAGCGTGGAGATGAGGAGAGTGGATTTGACTAATTGGGCCCTCCGGACTTCACCGAAAGTCACGGCAAGGGTTAAATATTAATTCTATCAGGATGTCTGACCCTATCAGAGATCGGGAAATCTCAATTAGCCTTTGCCCCCCCGCATCCTGGACTAGCTTCTACGAATCAACAGAAAATCTTAGAGTGTGATTGGGCCAATTTTTCCGAAAATGTTTCCACACTTTTGCCCTCGTAGCTCAGCGGACGAACGTCGGAATGTATATGTCAACGTCTCAGGTTCAATTCCTCGTTACTCCTTTTCATTTTATTGTGGTTCAAGATAGTATAATGTAATAATACAAAAATAAAAACTAATAGCAGTATTATGGAACTGGATTTTTCCAAACCTAATATTAAATTTATGTTATTTATATCGCTAAAGAACGATTACAATATAAATAACTAGAATATTATTCATACAGTATCACTAAAGAACGATAATTCAATATAAATGATAAATATCGGTTTGTTTAATTAATATAAGATATTATATAATACGTATTTAATTATCTAAATAAAATAACCTATTTTACAAAGAAAGATGTTTATTTGTGTTATAAAATAATTACCTACATAAAATACAGATTATTTATATTGCGAAAGAACAATAACAATATAAATAACTTGAATATTGTTTTATAATGCTAAAGAACGATAACAATATAAAAAACGTGAATATTATTCATATCGGAATTTCACAGATTTATTACAGATGTATTTAAGAAATTGTAGAACAATAGTAATTGGTAACAGTGTCCTATTTATTCTTCTTGGAGCCAAATTTGTAACTTTTAAATGTTGTGGTTACTATGTTGAAGTGTATGTGTTGCAACGGATGCTTGATTTGTTATGTATGTGAGTCAGTTATGGGATGCTTGATGTCGTCGCAATGTCGTAATTATAGTTTGATTATGTTTGTGTGGCTATTGTGTATTAATTTATGATTTATGGTACGGAAAGCTGCATATTTGTGTTATAGACGTGTTACGTATGTGTGTTGTTAATGTTTTTGTATGTTTCAAATTGATACCTGATATTTGTTTTGCAATCGCAATGCCTAATTTACGAATTGTTTATGTTTTGTTTACATCGCGTAAGCTAATTTAATTTTCTTTTCCATTTCTCTTTATGCTTATCTTTTTTTGTGTATAAAACTATAGCCCTAACATACATATGTAAAATAGGGCTAACCCCCATTGGAGATATAATAATAATTATTATTCATATCGTTATAAAACGATAACAGAATACAAATGATGACTTGAATTTTATTCATATCTCTAAAGAACGATAACAAAATATAAATAACGTGATATCCATCAAGAACGATAACTGGATATAAATGATAATTTGAATATCATTTACATCGCTAAAGAACGATTAAAAAATAAAATGAAAACTTGAAGAAGGCGCGAACCCAGAACCTTTGAATCATTAAATAAGCACTCTACCGCTGGTCTGCGAGGAGCAGATATGGAACACTTTCATAGTTCCGGAACTGCTTGTACAAGCACATGCATCGTGTAACATCGCCGCGACCCGAAGTGGACTTTGAAAATATTCGCTGTTCACGAGTGCGGCCACTTTTTTTTTGACAGCTGTACACTGTGTATACACGCGTGCTTTTTATATAGAGAGGTTCGAAGCCCGGTCTTTGTAACGAGAAGTAGGAACTGTATCGCTAACAAGCAAACGTTAATTTCGGGGCAGATAAAAAATTATTTTTTCCTTCCACCATGTTAGTAACGCCAGAACAAGTGCTTATCAAATTTTGGTCCCTCGAGCGCAATTACGAGCGTCCCCCAGAAAGTAAGCTTCCCTGGGGCCGTTTACAGAAAGGAAACACAATAACATGGAAAAATTTATTGGAAAAAATACAGATATTTTTTAACTATTTTTAGACATATTCCCCACCGGAAATGAGTCATTTGTCATACCGTGAGATCAACTTTTGTATCCCTGTGTCGTAGAAGTCTGCTGCCCGCGATCGAAACCAATGTGTGACAGCTGTCTGCACCTGTCTGTTGATACTGCAGTATGAGAAATTCTCTCAATTCGGTTGGGGAATAGATTGAAATATAGTTCAACAAAATCTGTATCAGTTAACACCTGTGGAGTAATGTTTAGCGCGTCTGGCCGCGAAACCAGGTGATCCGGGTTCGATTCCCGGTTGGGGCAATTTACCTGGTTGAAGTTTTTTCCGGAGTTTTCCCTCAACCCAATATGAGCAAATGCTGGGTAACTATCGGTGCTGGACCCCGGACTCATTTCACCGGCATCATCTTCATCTCATTCAGACGCTAAATAACCTAAGATGTTGATAAAGCGTCGTGAAATAACCTACTAAAATAAAAAGAAATCTGTATATGTTCCAGTAAATCTTTCTATGAAAATGTGTTTTCTTTCTATACTAAACTGCTCCAGGGAAACTTACCTTATGAAAGGCCCTCGTAATTGCGCTCGAGTTGCCAAAATTTGTATACGTACTACTTTTGAATTTATTAACATGATGAAAGAAAAACAATTAACTTTTTTTTACCAGCATGAGAATGTTTGCCTGTAAGCCATAAAGACTTCGCGGAGAACATCACGTCTCGTGACATACAGATACGTCGCTGCTGCTACGTACTTGATTTTGTCCTCTGATCTCGATTCTTAGTATTCCCCGTGTGATCTCGCGTAAACCCGAACAACACTTACACAAATTCACGCTGCAGGAGAGCGCCCATTTTCCGTGTTAAAGGTTGTACATTGAGTTCAGGTATTTGAATACATACTGTAAATGAGGTGTTTGGTGCAAAAACCAGATAAGTCCACTTTTGGTCGAAAATGAGTTAGAGTATGCATGATATATAATACGACAGTGAGCATCATTTGGTGCAAGAACCAGAGTTGTGTGGACTTATCTGAATGAGATATGCTTAGTTGCCAACAGAGACCTTGGGTGTGTTTGGAGCAAGAATCAGACTAGTCCTGGACTTGTCTGGTTCTTGCACCAAAAGATGACAGCACAAGTGTAGCAGTTGTTTCCTTTCAGTAAAATGGCTGCATGAACGAGATGTAGTGTAGCTTTGTCAGATTATTGTGCGTTTCAAACATGTCATCTGATAATTCAAGCAGTAATAGTGATAATGGTGAACATTCAAGGATAAGAAAACGTGATCCCAGTAAATGGAAAAGAAACAGAGACAAAGCGAAAAGATTAAAGGGTGAATTATTATGACTAATCCAGATCGTGAAATAGGCCCTGCATATAACTGTAGGCGAAAATGTGTTGATATATTGGACGGAGAAGAAAAAAAGGAAATAATAACCAAGTTCAGGTGTCTTTTAAGTAAGGAAGCACAAGATGCCTTTTTGTGTGCATCCATTACACCAAGATCTATTCAACGACGAAGAAAGGGGGTGAAGATTCAGGGGTTCGTAACTTCTCATATGCATACAAGAAGTTATGTGACAGGGACTTCGGCATTATTGAAAAGAAGAAAAGGCATATAACTAGACTGCTTAGTCCTCAAGAATGGCAATCACTTCTCAGGAAATCATTTACGTCATTTACAGTTGTTCCTGTCACACAAACCATGTTCAAATCTTCAGATACCACTTCAAACCTATGTTTAAACGAAACATGAAAACAAGAATTTCAATATAATTTCTCAGTATAAAGTATTTCAATACAGTTCCCAGCACAAATACATATTGAAGGTCAGCCAACATCAATAGGCAACTGTTATTTCAGAGTTCAGTTTTCTGAAGAAAACAACCAATGGAGATCTTGGTTTCCAGAGATATTATTGTACAATGGGCCATTGCCTATTTAAAAGGCTAAAAATATGAAGATGTGATTAAACTGGTAATGATATACTGTACATTGTTTCAGCAGACATGGGGTTGTACGAGAGAAAATGTATCATTCTCAAGGTAGTGCCAATGAAGCTAGTGAACATAGCTCTGATGATTCTGAATAAGAAGTTAAAGACTTAGAGTGGATACTGTATTTAAATTAATTTTATTTCCTGTTTTCTCTATTTTATTATCAAGTTAACGCACAATATTTTCATTAACATGTTACTAATATTGAATAACCTCTAAATACAATACTGGTATTATCTTCATATAATACATCTTTATTTCTACTAAATTTTGTTTCCTTTTATATTTTAATGTACTATATTTATTTCTGTACAGTATTACCAATTTTGTACGTTCTGGTATTCTGATAAATTGATTATTATTATTATTATTATTATTATTATTATTGTTATTATTATTATTATTATTATTGTTATTATTATTATCATTATTATTATTATTATTATTATTATTATTATTATTATTATTATGGTACGTATTTAAATATAACATGAAACCATACATATAATTTAATCATTCAGTTCAACAGAATGTATTGAGAATGTAAACAGTGTAGTTTGATAACTATTCTCTTGGCATTTGTACACTGAACAGAACTTTTTATAAATGCAAAAATTTGTACTTTTGCAATATAATATGATTCACATGTAAAAGATATTGTAAGATTATTAATAGTTAATGACAAAATAATGATCTTGCATTGTTTATATATTGTTTTTCATGATATTTACTTGGACAATAATGGTCTTTCCCAAATCATATGTCAGATTTTAAATGTTTAGTGCAAAACCCAGATAAGTCCAAATAAATATATAATTAATTTTAAAATGCACATCTATAATTTTATAATTGATATTCATATATAACACACAAAAAACATACAGAAATCGTTCAGTACCATTACATTTGTACAATTCCTAAAAATACATGCCTTCAATGGATGCCAAACTTTGTTTTTGCATTTACTCCAAAAGTGTTTTTCTGGACTTATCAGGTTCTTGCACCAAACCCCTCAAATGCAAATCATAGTTAAAATTGCTAGTTTCTTTACCAGTAAGAGGTAAAGACGAATAGACAATTTGCTTTGTTTTTCGACTTTACTTTTTTTCAGTTTACGAAATGATTGTCAAGAGCACAACTTTTAAATTCAACTGGCAAGAAGAGGATGCGCATTGGAAAAGCGAATATGTCATTACTCTCGTAACATATTACAAGGCTTAACGAATACATTCCAAATTACCAAAGTATTAGATGTGGGCTACCAATAATGAAGTTTCATAAATATTCGTATATCGTCTTTGGGATGTTTGATTGATTATTATGCATATCAATCCGTCAGTGAAAATTTTTCATAGTAACGCATACTTAATTCTTTGACAGACTATTATAATGGTATTCGTAGTTTAAAATCTCAAAATATTCATTACATTTTATGTCAATTTACTTTCATTTTAAACTAATGTTATAATGTTTTATTACATATCTCCCTCAAATTTCAAGTATTTTAGTACTTATGTGTCATAATATTTATACACCAAATTATGAGACCGTTTTAATTGTTTCATAATTAATATAGGCTTATAGTACAGCTCTATATACTTTAAGTGTATTTTATTTAATTCATCGATTTAAGTTATCTTCATTCAGTTCAGAATAACTCGCGTACTACATAAACGACAGTCACTTCTTAGCTATTATTTTCTAGTGAAAAATCACTATAGCGCTGCAACAAACATTTCATAATGCGCAGAAACCAAATGCTCTTACCGGTTACACTGGAGT
Source organism: Periplaneta americana (assembly GCF_040183065.1). Lineage (NCBI taxonomy): Eukaryota > Metazoa > Arthropoda > Insecta > Blattodea > Blattidae > Periplaneta > Periplaneta americana. The sequence goes on along the minus strand of NC_091118.1, from coordinate 126,820,297 downwards.
GGGGATTAAATGGGAAACATTGAACTCTATACTACAACAATTACGTCATGCGCGAGTCGACAAAGGAAGCGCTTTGTTTTGATGTTGCCTGGCTACAGTCCCAGAATATTTGAGTCACGTCTGACTATAGATTCAATATAAAATTAAATAAGTATTAAATTTGGAGTGATACAAAGTCACTTGCCAAAATGGAAATCATTTCTGTATTTCGTTTGTTGTTGTTATGTAGTCGTGAATTAGACAAAGGTACTACGCGTTCAATGTAACATGACCGCTGAGGCCGCCGCTGTGCTATACAAGACATCGAAGGCGATTACAGAGCGAGGGCATTGAGAGCATCAAAGCATTCGTGGACTGGATGACGGACTCAGGTAGTTCTTGGAATCAACACAGGTCAATTTACAACGCCCGGTAGTAAACAACAAAGTTATAGTTAGTTTAATGTGTAACACTTTTATTAAGCCGCCAATGCTTATCTACTGTAATAGTAATTTACATGAATAAGATTTTTACATGAACGTTTTCGATACCATTTTTTGTATCATCTTCAGATGCATTCTAATTAAAATTAACAATTAACATTTGTAACCCGGCCCCGGAAAAATTTTTCCCTTGAAATTATTCAAATCTGCTTTACAGGGAGCTTCACCTGAAAGACTAGATTTGCATAATATATACGTCACTTTGTACGTTAATAGAAAACCACAATTCCAAGTCACACAGAGATTGTGTGCATTCGTTGTGGGTCTCTGGCGTTTCGTCAGCCCACGCGAGTTGTGTGGATATAAAGGGAAAAGTTGAGACGGTGTCGGGTGGAGTTCCCAGGTAGCTCAGTGGTAGAGCGCTGGTACGTTCAACCAGAGGTCCCGGGATCGATACCCGGCCCCGGAACAATTTTTCCCTTGAAATTATTCAAATCTGCTTTACAGGGAGCTTCACCTGAAAGACTAGATTTGCATAATATATACATCACTTTGTACGTTAACAGAAAACCACAATTCCAAGTCACACAGAGATTGTGTGCACTCGTTGTGGGTCTCTGGCGTTTCGTCAGCCCACGCGAGTTGTGTGGATATAAAGGGAAAAGTTGAGACGGTGTCGGGTGGAGTTCCCGGGTAGCTCAGTGGTAGAGCGCTGGTACGTTCAACCAGAGGTCCCGGGATCGATACCCGGCCCCGGAACAATTTTTCCCTTGAAATTATTCAAATCTGCTTTACAGGGAGCTTCACCTGAAAGACTAGATTTGCATTTGTAAATGATTGAAAACCTAGCCATTGGTGTGTGTGTTCTGTGAACTTATTTTCGTGATTAAATGTGTGATACATTTATGGATGTCGCTTGTACTTGTGTGTTTACTAGTAATTAGTGCTAATAGTAATACTAAGCTTACTTAAAATCAATCAATTTCTAAAATGCAATATAAAACTTATAGTATAACACCAATATAAAAACTTTTATAGAAGAACACTTGTTTGGTCGTTTTTGTTATTCTGTCTTTGAGTTCTGTTGTGTCTTGCCTTTTAATGGGGGCGATTATAACTGTTCTCTCTTTGTTTTTATATAAAACTTCATAATACTAAAATGCTGAATCGTTGTGTAAGAAGCAATTTGTAGAGCACTTGTTTTAATCACTTGGTTTTTTACTAAGTGAACTGGGGTAGCTTACGAATTATTAATTTCACTTTTGCACTGTGTGTTGTTATTGTTGTTGTATAAAACCTCATCTACTTTTTACTTGTCACGTAACCACATGTTAACATTACCATTTTGGAGTTCACTGTTGTCCACTATTTCCTATGCAAATTCGATCGTCTAACAGGTTGAGTTACTGGCTTCGCTTGAATACGGAGCTCGACATCAAACCAAATTGTAACTCAACCTGTTAGACGATCGAATTTGCATAGGAAATAGTGGACAACAGTGAACTCCAAAATGGTAATGTTAACATGTGGTTACGTGACAAGTAAAAAGTAGATAAGGTTTTATACAACAACAATAACAACACACAGTGCAAAAGTGAAATTAATAATTCGTAAGCTACCCCAGTTCACTTAGTAAAAAACCAAGTGATTAAAACAAGTGCTCTACAAATTGCTTCTTACACAACGATTCAGCATTTTAGTATTATGAAGTTTTATATAAAAACAAAGAGAGAACAGTTATAATCGCCCCATTAAAAGGCAAGACACAACAGAACTCAAAGACAGAATAACAAAAACGACCAAACAAGAGTTCTTTTATAAAAGTTTTATATTGGTGTTATACTATAAGTTTTATATTGCATTTTAGAAATTTATTGATATTAAGTAAGCTTAGTATTACTATTAGCACTAATTACTAGTAGACACACAAGTACAAGCGACATCCATAAATGTAACACACACTTAATCACAAAAAGAAGTTCACAGAACACACACACCAATGGATAGGTTTGAATCATTTACAAATGTTAATTGTTAATTTTAATTATAATGCATCTGAAGATGATACAAAAAATGGTATCGAAAACGTTCATGTAAAAATCTTATTAATGTAAATGACTATTATAGTAGATAAGCATTAGCGGCTTAATAAAAGTGTTACACATTAAATTATAGCAGCTTATCGGTAACAAAACAAGAATGAAGTTTATAGTTAGTTTATTTTGTTTCGCGTTGTTTGAAATTATTGAGAACTGAGAGAGAGATAATTTACTGAGTTGTAATTGATATTGATGTGGAGTTGAAGAAGGATCACGTTGAGTTCTAAACAGCTAGTGGAGCTAGACTAGACCCCATTTCGGAAGGCGGTCAGCTGCTATATGCGCCGTAGCATTTCTGGTATGTGACGTCACAAGCTTGTACAGTGGAACCAATCGGGAATCAGTCTATAATAAGTACTTCCAGAGTTCGTTTATTCATGTGTGAGTATTTCAATACATTGAATAAGTAAAAGTAACATTTGCTCTCTCTCTCTCTGTGTGTGTGTGTGTGTGTGTTTGTGTGTGTGTATGTGTGTGTAAGATAAATAAATGAAAGAAGAGACTGTAAAAAGACTAGTATTGCACAGGCAGGCGCGGAAAATAGTGTTTAAAATGTATAATTATTTAAAAAACGTTGACGAGCAGAACGCTGCCGGCCATCTTGATGCTGGTTGCAACGTTGCCAACTCGCAAAACACGACTGCAGAAGCATGTGGTGTGGGACTGAGAACCGTGCAAAGAATATTGTTAGTGAAGGAAAGAGGGTTTGTTTAGTATCATGGTTACAGTAATCAACGGCTAAGGTCATTATTGTTTATTGATAATTTAAATTCTCTCCTGCGCTATTTGTATTGCACTTGCGCGTGAAGTACGATGTGGAAATGTTGTACGCTGGCTTGCTCTCTCTATCTGTCTCTCTCGACGCAAACGCTAGCAGACTACCGCCTTCCGAATTGCCGTTGACTCTAGTACAGTTCTGTTGGGACAGTCACAGATCAACAAAGGAAACGAGTTTCAACGCTGTCATGTACATCACAACATTGCAATGTATAGGCACTTTATTACATAAATTAATTAATTTATTTATTTAGTTATTTATTTATTTACTTATTTATTTATTTATTTATTTATTTATTTATTTATTTATTTATTTATTTATTTATTTATTTAACTAGCTAGCTAGTCAGTACAAATTAAACTTATAAAACAAAAATGTTTCTAGCCACTACCGTAAGAGCCAGGCTCGTGTACGGTGTGGTCTTAGCCAATAATATAACATAAAATTTACAAAGACAGTTTACTAAATACAGTAAGTAACTTAATTCAAACCAAGAAATAACACACAAGAGCAAAAAAAAAAAAAGAGAGAGAAAAAGAGAGAAAAATACACATTTAATATAAATTGACAATCAGACAGAAGCAAGTGATATTCAATAAAAACATGAATTTAGTCGAAAAAAAATAAAAGGTAAAAAATGCATTTGTTAATATTATATATCATAAATAATTTTATAAATTTCTTTTTAAAAGCTTCAATTTTAAAATATTCGAAATTTGGGAAATGATTTGTAATTTTATTATAAAGTCTTGGGCCGAAAGTTTAGTATGCTGGACATGAAACGAAGTGATCACGGTAAATCGGCTACCTACGAACAATATTCAGTGAATGTGATTGCAAAGATGTTAGTCAGCCCTAGCAGGTTAGTACACTATGTACACTATGTTGCTCGAGAGATTCGTATTAGTAATTTAGTGTATGCGGAGTATCGAGATGGGCACGTTTCCCCTCTTAAAATTTCAGTATATGCGCATAATTAAAGAACACGATTCACGGAACAGGTGAGCTTACTGAAACTAGATTATTCGGTGTTTGTGTAGTGACCAATCCTTCGTTCAGCATGTTTTATTCAGTGAAGAATACCTTTTCGAGGACTAAGCTGACACATATAATCCACCATATTAGCCCCTAAAACCCAACTTGGATGCGTGAATTCAATAGTTCTAATAAAATGTGTCAGATTTGCTGATGATATGGCGTTGTTAATAGAAGAGGAGATGATACTAAGAGATATGCTACTGGAGCTAAATGGCAGTCTTGAGCAGTGTGGAATGAAGATAAATGTCAACAAGACGAAGACCATGATCATAGGAAGAAAAGTATAGAAGGTAAACTTGGGAATTCTAAATGAGGCAGTAGAGCAAGTGGAAAGCTTCAAATACTTGGGGTGTACTATAAGCAGTAACATGAGCTGCTGCCACTCTCTCACGAAAGCACACAAAGTTTTCCAAAAAGGATTTAGTACATTGTGCCGATCATTATTCATGTCTAAGATGATAACTTAGGTTTCCACCAGCCATCTCTGGTTATATACAAACGCTATTAGATGATCACCAGGCTTCGGCCAGTATGAGGTTTAGAGTACACGGAGTATAAATGACGTCATGACCCGTGTGGAGGGGTGACTGCAACAGCACAGGTGGGTCCGTAATGTGCATTACCGTTGTGTGTAAGCCTATTGCTGCTTGGCTGCGGTACGTGTAACAGGCTTCGGCGTAGGGACACCTGATTGAAGGTTACAACTCACGTTAATACTTTAATGGCATACATTTATTGTCTACACTAGTAATGTACTGTATATACTGCATTTGTACAGGATGAAATATATTTTGTGCCTTACTGTGACAGACTATTCACGTGTTAAGACACAAAGTAACGGCGCGCTCCATCTCCCAGTCCACTCGATCAACACAACACTATCGACCTGCGTTCTGAACTTCATGCGTTTCTGTGCCCAGGACCGAAGTGTGATGATCACACGTCATAAAACGTCACCATGTGGCGGGTTATAGCAAACTCGGTGAAAGGCGTAACTACAAAACTGAGCACAGCTCCTGTCGAATAACTAATTTTCGACAAATATTTCCTATTAATTTTGAGTTTCTATTACTGTCCTTTGCATAATTGTCAAACCAGCAAGAACTGAATCACAGTGATGAACACGACACGTTGGGCAAAGAATAGTTAAACGCGACTGAATTTGTAAAGCAGTTTCGAGATATGACCAAATCACTATTAGGAGTATTGTGACTGGAATAAGAATGTGATCAGTTCCAGTTGGAGTTGTACTGTCATGTTGGCTGTAATGAATTGCTGATTGGCTGAAGTGAACTTAACCTAACTCCATTTGGAGAGAAATTTGCAATGTAAACTCAGGGTAATTTGTTCGTGGGTTTCGCTACGATGCGGCTATTTATTTCCGTTTCATTCAGACTTCAACTTTCCACGCAGATTAGAAACCGAGCAAGTTCGCGTTTCTTGTGGCTGTGTTTAAATGTTTAATCGCCTTAGTAGCTCTCTTCTCCCTTGCGATTTAAGGATAATTGTAATGTCTGCTCCGATGCTTTCATTAGTTCTATAAAATATTACGTTGTTTGTAACGCTGCGTTCATGAAGTATGCAGTGATACTGACTAGACGAAGAAGGTTATGATAGTCAAAATTAGTGTGCTCCCATACATGTACCGTGAGGTCACAGGATCGATTCACACTGAGCATTTTTGGTAGTATTTCTCTTAATACTTTTCTTCGCCAAATCGTCTTCGTATTCTTACTAACAAGTGCTTTAATTAAATCGAAATAGTAGAGCTACATATTTGCTTGTGTTATGTATCTAAATAAAATAAAATTTTTAAGCTATGAAACCGCTTCCAATCAAATCATCTGCAAAAGGCACTCCTGCAAAATATAGTGAATTAACATTCAGTGATAAAGTAGGTAGCTCTTTTTAGGTGCAACAAAAGTACTTAATTCATAGTAGCCTAATTGATAGAAATGTCCTTTACCTATATTTGGGCGTAACTTCTATCTCCTTGAATCTATTAAATTGTACACGAAGGGGCTCTTGGGAAATTTTGCAAGAATCACTCAATTCAATTTAATTCAATTTATTTTTGGCCATGAGACATACAGTTTTAGGCTTCGTCAGAATACATTGAAAAACATTATAATACATTTTAAAAACACTAATAAAAGAAACAGTAAAATTTAAATGTACAATTAAAACGTGAAAAAATTTGAACTTTTAAATTAAAGAAAACAGTTCACTCAATGTATTAATTGTAACTAGTTGCAATTAAATGTATTTATTAAAACAACAATAAAATTTCATACAAGTTTGTGTTCAAAAACTCAGAAACGGAATAAAAAGGATTATTTGATAACCAATTGTAAAATCTAGTTTTGAAGCTATTGATTGGTAATTTATAGTATTGACTGGGGAGCTTATTATATAATTTTATCCCCATAATTTAAACGTTTCTATTGCTCTTGTGTAATCTACAATATGAAATATTAATTTGTTCACTATTTCTAATTCCATGATCATGTATATATTGGCCGCTAATGAGTAATTGTGGATATTTTGTCGAGTGTAAAGTACTAGATCGTATATATACAAGTTCATGATTGTTAAAATCTGTGATTGTCTGAAAAGTGGCCGACAATGTTCCACATAGTTATATTTACATAAAATTCTAATGGCTTTCATTTGCAAAATCAAGACACTTCTAATTTTGGTTCCATTTCCCAAGAAAATTGGGGTATATCGGATTATTGACTGGAAGAAAGAAAAATAGGCACATCTTAAATAATTTTGAGAAACGCAAGTCATTAATTTCTTTAACAAATATAAAACTCTTGATAGCTTTGTGCATATGTATTAGGCCTAAATGATACACACAGGTACACTTTTTCTCATCATATTTGAATAGTAGACAATAGTACGTATCGTTTCATAATGAGCTATTCTTGAATACCAGACAAGACCAAGACCATGGTTATCGAAGAAAAATAAAGAACGTAAAGGTGTGAATTCTAAATGAGCTGCTACCAAGAAGTGAAAAGGAGAGCAGTAATGACAAAGTAAGTTCTAATAGAACTGCATTCCCGTATTTATTCTTGTTTTCTCATTCTTCTCCTTACTATCCTCTTATTCTCCTTATCTCCTTGTTTTTGTATTCTCCCTATTCTCCTTCTACTTGGCTCATTTCATTTCTCGCGTCGCACACCAGCAGTGCTTCATAAAGAAATAGGCCTACAGCATAGTAAAGCTATGTACCTGTCGACAGCTACTTACCAATGCTATATCAATTACTGGGTTATTTAAGGGTCAGAGGAAGTGATGATAATGAAATGGTACTTGACAAGAGGAGACCAAAAACTCGCCATATGACCACCTGAAATGCGTCTTATAATTTGGAAAATCTAACCAGATAGTCACCGGAAGCGAGAATCGAACCCACGCCCAAGCTCAGCCCCGGATCAACAGGTAATCGCACCTGCAGCCTGAGCCACGCCTGTGCCTGTGGTCAATTTGTATTATTTAAGAACAGTAAATTAAATTTAGTTTTATTTCACAATGAGATCTGAACCTTATATTCAAGTAATGCAAAATATGCTTGTAGGTTTAAGCATTCTGATTAAGCCAGTCAGGTCTTAAGATAAAATATAAGACAGAACGAAGTAAATATATTTATTATCATTAGATATACTCGTGGTGCCACATTATAATGGTGATAGGATTATATAATGGTGGATATTGTTGGCAACAGAATTCGTAGTCGTCCAAAGCATAGGCTATAATACGTCGCTTCTACAGAATCGTAGAAGAGCAAAACCATGTCTTTACAACACCAACACATCATCTTAATTACTCCATCGTGGAAATTAACACTTCCGGGCTTATTTGAGACAATAAAGGAAAAAGTAAGTCCATGGAATTACGGATACCGGAAGTCTTTGGCGTATTGATAATAGGTATAACATTTAAACCTGGAGTGACAAAAGGTTATATTCTGGATCCGACCATCGGATTCGAGACGCATCAGAATCAACCCGAGGAGGTTGTCTAGAGAAAAGGGCAATTTATGAACCAACTATCCCATATTACAAACCATCATATACACTCAGGGATAAAGAAGTCATCGCATTAATGTTGGGCGCTAGAGGGACCATAACAAAACAATTCGTCTCATTATGTCATAAATTTGAAGTTCCAACAACAACAATTAAGAAAATTTCTATGATAGCTTTGAAGGGTTCTCTGCAGATTTTACGGCGGCACTTGTACTTGAATTCAAATTACAGTTGAGTTTTCTCAGTATATTTTTTTTACTGGAAATTCTCATTATTGTAAAACATTATCTATTGCAAATTTCAATTAATTGTAAACAAACTTCTTGTAAGATATGTTTAATGTCACACCTTAAATGTTACTGTTTAACATTCTTTGTCTTTGGCAACCTCACCAAGTTGAGGAACATTTATTAAATTAAATAAAACTGCGAAATTCCACACGAAGAGTCCAAAAATTGCGTAGTATATTTCACTCGACCACGTGTAGGCAGTCTACCTTTTGTTCACTGCGAACGAACACCTATGCTGAAATATATGAGACGCATTCATGCGCAGCCGGTAGAGATAGTCAACCGGAATATTATGGAAGTCCATGCAATGAGAAGAAAAAGTTGCTTCCTTCGCGAAGTCTGTGGCTAGCGGGTAAATTACATTTACTTTCGGTTGCTTTCTTAACGCATTACACTACTTGCAGAACATTTTCGAACATAATCTGTGATGATGAATTTCTTCAGAATGTGATAGCTCAGTTAAGTCGTACGACACGACATTATCATAATATGAAGCTTCGATTTGTAACTGTACTTGAGCTAGCATACGCTTTTCCGACTTTAACCCAGTCTTTGTCAATATTTATGCTTAAGTGTTTATGGAGTTTGAGATTGTAGACGTAGAAATAATTTACAACAGATAAGAACACAACCTAAATAGCTTATAGTAGTCCTATTGAAGATTTTCTTAACAATTTTTCCAAAATAACTACTAATGAATCTTAAATACCCTTGTGGTCTACCATTAAATGTCCTGTAACCACAGTCATAATCATAGTCATACCAATTATTCAATTATCAAGCTTGAATCCGTTGTCCCTTCCCTTCTCACTGACGTAGTCTGCATGGCGAGAGGTTTTTTTTTATTTGAAGGGAAGTCACCATCATATCTCATTAGCAACGAGCTAGACTTGTGATCAGAGATTACGTTCAGGCGTATGTGTGTTTTTTTCCGAATTTTGACGTAAAAATATAACCTTTTCCCTCATGAGTATGGGCACCAGTTCCGGGATCAGTGGCGAAAAAAAAAAATGACAGTTTCAAATTTTTACTGTAACAACATGATGAGTATTAGCCGGTTGCTAATGTTATTAGTAGACCAGTTTACGTCATGAACCAGTGTAAATTTTGTTACCAAGCCCAATGACAGCACCTCGCTTCGCTAGAAGCATGAGGGCGAAAAAACTGCGTATAAAACTGTATCGCGGTAACTCTCTCAGTAATATTTCAGCATCTCAATTTCCGAGATTTTGTAATGTACTTTACAAAAGTGTATTGTACAGTATTTTTTGCACGATAGTATATTTTCAAAGTAATATTTTTAAAAATCTTGATATACAGTGCGTACGTTAAATTATGAACAGCTGACTGAAGGTTAGCAGTCTGACCAACGTACAAACTTCACCATCAATTTCAATGTGAAGGAGTAAAAATGATTCGGGTACTTATAGTATTTTGTGTTCAATTGGAATAATTTTTATTTCATTTTGTTAAGTGAAGTTTGAATTGTTTAAATAAAGTTAAGTACATTCAAATGCAGTGATTTGTTTCGTATAATAATACATTATATAACGAGCCTATAATGGTAGTAATTAAGACGCGAGTTTCATAATTTTCATACGAGCGTCTTAATTACCATTATAGGCAAGTTTCATACGACTTTTTATGCTCGACCATATTTCTAGCTTGAAATTAGGCCTATGCATAAGTATTCATATTATTCTTATCTGAGTGGGGAATGGAAGTGACCTTGTGCAATCTCATAAACTGTGAGATGTGCGCAGACGCGAAAGTGTTGATTTTTTCCGAGGAACAAATATCATTGACCTTGATATAATCTAGAGAGTAAAATGAACATTAATCTTGATATAACCTGGAAATTGATTTAGACATTGAAAAACGAGATGACAAATTGAATTTATTTGAATATTATTACCACAATTAACGCTAATTATTATAGTAACAGAACATAACCTTCTGCGACATTATTGGATTTCCAGCCTCCGTGACGTTTCGCTAATAGTCTTTCGATTGCATATCTGAGAATAATCGATACTTGCGCTTTCATATTGCTTTCTGATTGGTGGAAAACCTGAACTTTAAAGAATAGTTGTACTTTAATGAGGTCCATTAAAGGGCTGCTACCAGGTGTATAATTACTACATTTCGGCATGTTCGAGCATAAAGTATATTAATTAACTATCAATCTCTAGATACTTTGGAGCTTTCAAGTTACTTGCGTGAGTTTTCTGCTCTGGGGAGTCCGGTGCTTCAGGGATCAGCGAGTTATGGCTTGTAAGGCCACCGGCCGCAAGTGTACTAAATACTAAAAACTTGACGCTTATCTAAGCAAGAAACGAAGAGAGCAGAAAGCTCACGCAAGTATATTAATTAGCCTTTTGCGTATTAATTTTATGTGCATTGTAGGATTGTAGCATACATAGAAGATATGGTTTTCATTACAACTCTAGAGTAGTTATTTGTAATATTTCAACATCTTATCTAGGTTGGCAACTCTGAACTCATTAAAATCAACTTTCAATCGTGGCGGCCGTTTGCTGTAACGACGAGAAAACACACTATCGTGCAAAAAATGTAATTTCAATCCCGAAACTGGGTGACTATTCTACGTTCCGATGTGTTGTCATATTATACAGATCTTATCTCCAACTTTAAAGCGAATATAAGGTAATCTCGTGATGAATTCTCGGTAACAACTTCTAACTACAAAATCTATCGACATTAGTTAACCTCTCAATCGGCATATCAACGTTAGATGACTGATTGAATACTAGTTAAAAAAAACAATATTTTATAAAATACGCATACACGCGATGACTATGAAAGATTATACTAGGCCTATATTTCTATTTCTCTGCTGGATATCGAAATCAGATTTTTAGCACCAATTAAATACACATTTATTACGATCAGGAAACTACAAAAATACGTATTAAATATAATAGAAACAAAAATATATTAAAACTATTAGGCCTATACATAAAACAAGTATGAACATGTAGTAAAGTACTTAAACAAAACAGAAATATAAATTAAAGAATTTACCCCCGTATGAGCAACCTCTCGTGTTCGGGAGTTCAAGACTGCACTATAGATAAGCAGATAGAAGAAGAAGACAAAATAAGCAATTAATATAAGCGATAAAATGACACAGATTACAAGAACAAGAGCCTATATGATAAAAAGCAATCACAATTTAAAAAGTTTAGATTTGCTATTATTGTGGCATTAAATGCTGCTACTTCAAGCCCAGAAATGGAGAGTTACATAATTTGAAAGTATTAATACTTTATTTTCCTTCTTTACAGGTGTCTTGGTAATGTCACCACTGATCGTTATTGTCCTGCTCACTACGTCAATCCAGACTGTGTACTCATCTTGAGGTTAGAGCGAATGAAAGGTGAGATATAAAAACTTAAGAATGCGCCTCCAACGTCCCACACATCAAAATATATACATAATCTAAAATGTCCCTTCCATACCAAAGACAGAAAACTTTTAAATATAATGGTTTGAGAGGTATTGGATTGGTTTGTTTAAGTGTTTCCATCGTGGTCATGTTACACGAGAAGGAAGTGTCAGTGCCAGAAATTGTGAACGTATGAATTCTCATAAGAAAGTACTCCGTGTGTTTTCAGATTAAATATTCTGAGATAAAATGTGATGATATTTGTTAACGTACTGTTTACGTGTGTGTGAAGAGAGACACTTGAAGTGTGTATGGCCGTTGATTCGTGTGTGTGCTCTTATATCAGCTCATGATATTATCAAATAAACTGTTACGCTCGTTGACGAAAACAATGAAATACAAATCGATATATTTGTGAAAGGGTCCTGAGGTTTTGATTCTAAAATCAGTAGCAATTTTCCATTTAAAAATTTCTATAATATAAATTGTATAAACATTTGAATAGGCATATATTATTACGTTTAAATTTTCAGAAATAAGGAATTATGCAGTATTTCTCTGAAAATTTGTGACAAATTCGTAGAAATATTGAATATGTTAAAAGAAATACAACAGAGAAAATCGCCGTGCCCAGACTGAATTGGTGTTTGAGATATGAAGTATGAAAGATTATGAGATTAGACAGTTGAAGAATCACGTCATATCAGACGAGTTTTCATTACGATGCAACGCTGAGCATTATCGAAACAAGATGAGGCAAATCCATATTAGTCGATGACTTCGCATCTTGTGTAAGAGACCTGACAAAGTATTCTGTGGTAAAAAGGGCTTCATAATATTACAATGAAGTAATGAAAGAGTGAAAAGTAACAGTCAATACCAACGAGAGTTAAAAATTTACGTTATTCTTAAGAGAAAGATAGAGACGTTTCCAAGTAGGAAGTACAAGATCACAAATTGAACAATTGTTGATAAGAAGTGACTAGAAACCTGAGGAATTTTTTTTTTGCAGAATTTTCCCAGCATTTGTTATAATTATTTTATTAGTTTTAAATTTATCGTTATTATTTTCTTACCCAGAAATAATAATAAACCGTTATGCATTAAGATATCTGATAAAAGTATAATTTAATGTATTTACTAAGTGTGAAAACGACTCTTCAACCAATCGATAATATGGAATACACTGTCTAATCACAAAATCTTTAATATATTATATCTCAAATGACAATATACTTTGAATATTTTCAGATATTTCTCTTGTTCGAATATGCAACTCTGGATTCAAATTTCAGTAGTGTAATAAAATTGACGCAGTGAAACAAGAAAATATATGTATTTGCTCATGTCGGTATGAAATGTCTCTGCAGAATTTATTATCTACGTCAGTGGTTCCCAAACTTTTTCAAGGTGCGACCCACTTTTGAGCAAGGCATTTGTTTGCGACCTCCCCCCCTCCATTGTCATTTAATTCCATTCAAAAAACACTATTTTACTCAAACCAGTGGATACCACCTAACTTCTAATATACCGATAAATGCAAAACGAGAAATTGGAATATGCAAAACTATTTTCCAATTATTATCTTTGACTTCTTACACTTGCCTTCCATGCTGAAGCACTTTGAACAGTAGTCTGCAAGGCCAAGATGTCGACATAATAACAAGCGTAGATACAATTGAGTGATTTATAAGGAAACTAGGTTTTTGGCCGACATCATTTGACAAAAACAAATTTTATTCATTCCAATGTATTAAAGAACTCATGGGAAATTTGTGACAGGCTATAACAAATACTGAGCTTGTTTTTTTGTGCACACAGTTAAGTTTGCATAGTTTTAAATAAGAGTTTTTTATATATATTTTCCGGAAGAAACTCAAAATAAAATAAATACAAGAGTCATAGATGGATACTGAATTTGTTTTTAGACAATTGCACTCAACTAGCAGAAATTCAGTATTAGGAAAAAACTCATTGAAATATGTACCTACTGATGGAATATTCAAACTATGCTTTTTTCTTCTTTTTTTTCGCAAAGCTTTGACCAGTTTTGGATCAAAATAATGTAAGAATACTTCGAAATTAAAAGAAGGTTTTGAATTTTTTATAGCATTTGCAAATTATTAATCATGCAAATTAAGTTTCTCCCCACAATTGTCATCGTAATAGAAGCGAAAAGTCCATAAAATTGAAAACGCTATCAGTGTGTGTGTATCGAATATAGAATTTGAGAAGCTACCATCTCAAAAATAAGCATAGGCTAGTTATCGCATTAATTATTTTTCACATAGCTACTGAAAGTCTTTTTACTTTAATGTTAAAAAATGTTTATATTTCTAAATACAAAATAAATGTGCTATTAATAAAGCGTTTTTTTTATTTTATTTTGTAAACCATGTCGCGACCCGCTCGCCTCTTCACACGATCCCCCCCCCCCAGGGGGTCGCGACCCATAATTTGATAACCACTGGTCTACGTCAATAATTAATTAAATGTATTTTATCACATATTTATGGAATCATACACAAAGCTCATCCATTTAATATTATGTTTAATAAAAATGTAACCAAAATGATTTATTTAATTACACAGATATGAAAATTAAAAAAAGAAAGACAGGAATTTAAAATCTTCTTCAATTGTATTTTTATAACATCAATATTATAATATTTTTCAAATTTAATACAATTACTTTCGAAGTAATTAAGTATTCCTATTAACTCTAATCTTGATTATAAATTATAGTTATTGTCAGTTGTTAGAAGAGATTCAAATAGAGGAGATCGTAAATATGATAGAAAAATTCACTTTTTTTTTTTAAGTGGTACAGCTTGATGCTTTCTAATTTTTGGTGAAATAATATGTACAAAAGCACTTTCCGAAAGTTAGATTATCTTTCGTTTTCAGAGAGATGAAATGGTGAAAACATTACATATGTCGATAATTTCATACAATAAAATAAATCCAAGTGAAAAACTAACAATTTTATAGTTTTCCTTTTTGTTCCTTCATTGATTTTCTCTCTTATTTCTTAATGTTTTATTTATTACTTCCATGTCTGGTTTTAATTTCTTTGTTAACCATTTTCTGTTGCTTTATTTTCACTTTTATCTTTTCATTTTTCTTTTGTTTCTCATTTTCATTTCCTCTGCATTTAATTTTAGTTTTTCCAACCTTGTCTTTCAATTTCTGTAATTCTTTCAAGTTTATTTTTTCCATTATTATGAATGTTTAAACGATTCTTGTTTATAATATCCGTGTAACGTAATATTACGTAAACCATTTAACAGTTTATGTGATATCGAAATACTTACTCAGCACCAGTTAGTCTCTTTACTATTTTTTTTTACAAATGTGTGGAAGTAAAATTACTTAAAACAATAAAAGTAAGATTAACGAAGTAGTTCATTAATTTTAAGTTCCGTGCATTTAATATGGTACGAATATTTGCAATGAGAATAAAATATTGTATAAAAATAAACTAATTTATCTCATTAATTCAGAGTAGTTTCAAAATCAGCAAGGAGAAACATTTTAGTAAATAGTAATGGTTTTCCTGAAATATAGTACTTGTACAAACTTTGGAGATTAGTTAACTATATCTGAACACGAAAAAATGTCAAATATGAGTATGTTCGGAAATACCTGGTTTATAAGTTACAGTCGAGAGATTGTAAAATCTCATATCATGTCATTATTATGTAAAACCGGATACATACACATAACCAATAACTGAGAGAACAATTAGGATGTGAGAATGAATAATAAAATTATGTTCATAGTACAAAATAGATAAAATAAACAACAAAATAAAAGACCAAATAATGATATAATATGATACATATACACTGAAGAGAAATCGAAGCACTCGAAACTACTCGAATTTCTTGTGGGGCAATTTGGGGGTGCAACCGAATTCCTTACCACGATATTAACTAACATTTTTCTAATCACTTCAAAGATTTAGGACCACTAACAGCAAGATTAAGGATATTATAAATTAAGCAAGCACTAATGGAAATCGGTGATGTAGTTAAAATGATACCCTAGTTACTGGTACAATTAAGCATAGTTGATATCAATTATAAAATAAAGTCTTAAAAGATAACCATAAAATTAAACTTATAAATAAAATTTAATAAACATGATTTGTGGGTCCGATAAGTTTCTTTACATTAATCAAAGTGGCAATGTCCTCAGTTAGCTTAACAACATTGTAATATTATAATTTACAATTTTTTTAATATTTACGATATAAAATAATAATTATAATATTACATCGTAAATATTCAAATATTTTGTAAATTATAACATTATAATACTGATAAACAAATTGATGGACATTCCCACTTTAATTATAAATAAAGGATTTTAGTTAAAATCATCATATAGCATTTTCTTTATGAGACCTTCTGAGTGGTATATATATATATATATATGAAATTGTATAATCTGCAGGGAATCTTTAAGAATTTGGGTGATGATATTTTGAATTTCAAAAGATAGTATTGATTATAATTGAAGACATTATTACAAAAACAACCCTTGTCAAAATTGCTATTTTTCAGGAGAACAATAAAAAATAATAGAATAACATATGTCGGCTATTCCCGTTTAACTGGTGTTTTAACCTTGTGTCTATTGCACTTGACATGGGCCGTTTTTGGAGTCTATAAACATTTAAAATAGTAGCAAATGTGTCCTTAACTCAATTTCATTAAAAATGACTAGGGCTGTTTTTGTAATAATGTCTTCAATTGTTTTAAGAAAAATTATATGTGAAGTTTGATAAAGAACTCCTAGCACCAAAAAATAAACCTGTTACTGAACAATTGAAGCGAGGGATGTTGCACTTGGCACTAAGGCAGGACATACAAGGCTCATAAATGGTCCCCTTTTCATGATCAACCTGATGAGCTTGGTTTAGATCTCTCTCCAAGCGTAGGCCTATAGTTGGATCTGTGATAATAGCCTTTTTGTTGTTGCCTATTTAATGGTATTATATCCGCTCTTCTATGAGAGTCATCTTCAGAAATGCAGTGGACCTCTTCATGAACATACAATATTACATATAATAACGTAAATGAACATTAAAATAAATGCCATGTCGTACTTTCTAAAACATTTTTCCTCTTCTCTCACTGTTTTGGAAGCTGTCAGTAGCATACTGCCTTCACGTATTCAAGTCTTGTCATCTGATGCTTACAGTACTGACTTTTGTCTGTCTATGCTGACATCTTTGCCGTTGGGAGGAGCCTTGTAGTTTGTGGTTGTTCTTTCATTTTTATTTGTCTGCTTGTGTACATTCAATTACATTATGAATAAAAAATGCTGGGATGAAGATGATAGGACATGCTGACTACCATAATTAAGTACGAATGAAGAAACTTATAGCATTCGTTGTGCGCACTGAGCTTGAGGACATGTTTACCGAGACACATGGAGGAAAATTCACTCTCCTCAGTAATATAGTTTTCTAAAAGATAGTCACAAAATGCTTGTACTATACTGTCGTTTGACTTAACTGGTATAGTCATAAAACAGTCTTCAATGTCGCTTGCCGAAAGGAAAGAGAGATCGAAGAGCGGTTTAAAAAATGTACTGATTTTCAAAGTACGATCCCTATAGATAGGGCTGAGAACCACAGGACTGAACTTCATCATCACGTGTGACCTGAATGGAATCTGCAACCCTTCATTTGTGCTTTGGGTGAAACCTCGGGAACAGTCAAATCCAAGGCCCATGACAAGTTTACGCAAATGCTATGTGGTGAAAAATTGAAACGTAATAATTGTTCCGACACATATACTTGTCTGTGAACATTTCAGTAAGGAATTCGGTTGTATACTTCGTTGACTCGGGAAGGAATTCGGTTGTACTCTGATATCTAACTTAGATTTTTCTGATCGTATAAGTGAACTTTCTAACTACTGGATAAGTCAGAACCAAAGGTATTACAAATTGATGAGTTTTGAAAGAGTTCCAATAATTCTCAATAGGTTACACTTATTGGGACGGGTAAAAATGTGTTCAGGAAAATGATGCATATTAAATATAAGTTATTCTCATAATTGACAATATCAGCGGTTTCCTACTAAACATAGTGGTTTATACAATCATCAGAGGGGGATGAAATTTTGAATTCTGTAAAGGTATATTTATGTACTATTGGCAACATTGACTGTTAGCGTCCCCATCTATTCGTGCAAATAATAACTAAATAAACCACACTTACACGAACAAATTTTCAGTCACTATCGATTAGTGGAGGTAAAGTATCTTTGAACGCCAGTGTACCTTTTCTTCTTACCACTAACCCAAAGGAAATCGAATTCACCCATACAGTGATACTACTATTTAGTTGGGTCCGAATTATGAGAAAAAAAATTGGTAATAACCTAATCGTGTTTAGGACCATTCAAATTTTTGATCTTATGGAGATACATTTTGTATTTAATAATGATAGAGTGAATTAACATGCTTCTGTTTCATCGTATAGTTTGAGACAAGAACAGAATGTAATGTTATGCAAATCTGGCTTTCAGGTAGTAGCTTCCTGTAAAGCAGGTTTGTGTGCACTCAAAGTTGGATTCTGGCGTCTTGTCAGCCCATTTGAGTTGTGTGGATATAAAGGAAAAATTGTGACGGTGTCGTGTATAGTCCCTGGGGTAGCTCAGTCGGGAGAGCATTCGTGCGGTAAGCGAAGGGTCCCGGGATCGATACCCGGCCCCGGAACAATTTTTCCTTGAAATTATTCAGAATGTAATGTTATTTTGGCGCTTATTTGTTTATGTGATTGAAGAGTACGATCCCAAAACTCGTTCATTTCCTTTGGCCATTTTTGTGATTTATATACGAGGGAGAGTCAAAAAGTAGCCTAACCTTAATAACTGTTTTATCAATTGAATATGTACAACAAGACTAAAAACACTTTATAACTTTTCAACATAGTCCCAACTACGTTCAATGCAAGTGTTCCTGTTATACTATGTTAAAAGTGATGAAGTGTTTGTAGTCTTATTGTACATATTCAATTAACAAAACAATTATTGTTACTTTTTTACTCTCCCTCATATTTTTGAAACTCCTATCATTATATTTGAAGCTTCTTTTCTAAAAAAAGTCATTCCTTGTCTAGAAGTTTGTGTTATTGTGCAAACCACTTGAAAACTCGCTCAGTCCATAGATTGGTGGATAAAAAAACTAGACCAGTCTTTTCGTACAAAATGGACTGAACGCGTTTTGGGATTACGCTTTTAAGCTCTATTCCATTTCAAGCACTCATCAAACATTCATTTTACTCCTATGTTAAGTTACACATTTTCTACCAACTATAGCCTAATACATTGTAGCAGTAAACAAATGAATTATAACTTACCTTCTTTGTAATTTTTTTTTTGTTGTTTTCCACATTATATATTCGAACAACTCCATGAGAATTATGACTGTCAGAACCCTTTCACGAATCTTATTTCACAACACCGTGTTTGTATCTCATAAATCTGTGACAATGCAGAGTACAAGATTTCGAGCGGCATATTATTATCTGATTACAAAAGTGTTAAGTAATTTATATTTTGAAATTGTTAAATTATTTTGAAGAAACGTATCATGTGGCTGTATCGTGTACTTGTAATATAATAATACACTTAATAGTGCTGTGCTGTGAACTATTCATCCAATGGTAACTGTATAAAACTCACTTTCAATTATTTGTTTACAATTCTCACCCATCCCACAAACGTGTTGAACGTATATCTATCCCTTCCATTTGTGACTTACTGAAATGTTACATTTCATAAAACTAAACTAAATATATGTTATTTCGCTTGATGTTAAGTTACACATACTTATGCTTTTGTACTCTCTAGTTCTTCATCTCTCTGTACAACATTCACTATAATCATCATCATCACCACGAAAGTTATATTCGTTAGCATGATCACGCATCATTTTCAGAATCAGTTTCAAGATGTCTTTCGCTCACATAGAAATTTAAGGGTAATATTGCTATAATCTTCCTGTGAGATCCACGTCTTCTTGTTCTGTGGGTTCATATTTAATAGCTTACTTAGTTTTTCTTCTTCCTTTTTAATAATACCATAAGATTATTAAGTTTCACATACTTTGTCATAATGTGCAAAACATGTAACTTAGAACCATTGGGTTACTACTTTTGTTACAACTAATAATTTATTTAATATTTAAACATGTGTAGTTTTAATATTCTCTTGTGAGATCTGTGTTCTGAGACCATATCTCGATGCCAACAAGCAGTATTGGTGCATCATAATTTTACAGCATTTGAGATTCTTTTTAGTCTTATTTGTAAGTGTTATTTTCATAGTTCTATACATTTATAACTAAATTAATGAAGCTCTTCAGCTAGAAGAGAAATCACGTGCTAGATAAGCGGAATAACTAATTTATTGCAATTTTTTTATTGCCAGTTACTGTTTTTGGTGTCAAAGTATATTTCTCACATTTAAATTATTTTTAAACTTTATATTTGTGAATTATATTTTTAATAATATCGCGTAATTACTGGATGACTAACTGTAGTTTATTTTCAGATTTGTTAGTAGCCAATGGTGTTCTGCAAGTGTTTATGTATTTAAAACCCACTTTCGTAAGAATCAATTTTTTAATTGGCTGTGACATTATTCTATGACTGCGTCGAAATACAGAGTGATTTAGAAGGAATATTAAATATTTTATAATGTGATATTATGAACTATTCTGAGTAGAAATTTTATATAAATGTGTGTAAATGTTTCAAAATTTGTGGAGATATAGCGTTTGGAAAGTTGCGCATAACATATCTGACAAATGGTATGAAGAAATGACAATTAATTACGTACAAGAAATAGTACCGTAAAACGAGGTGATTTGATACGCTGGGGGACTTGTTACGTTTTGCAAGTTGATGTTTCGTTTCAAAACATCAACGTTTTGTAGGTTGATGTTTCGTCACCCCAGCATATCAAGTCATCCCGTTATGTATCTCTCTTCTCAGACCGTCTGAGGGCAGCACTATTAAAAAAATGATGTAGAAAAATAGCTGTTTGTAAATTAGTCTGTGTAGATTTGGGAAGCATCAAATTACATTTAAACCGTTGATGCAATTTTTGAGGAATTAATTTGAACTGTTGAAATTTATTGAAATCTTGTAAATAAGCGATAAATGCAATAATTAAGTCACGTGTTCTCACTTGCCGCTTGCAATGCTTCTTATGCTAACATTCAAAGAGCTGTTTGTATCTCCACAAACATTAAAAACTGGACTCATGTTTATATGAACTTTTTTGTTAAGAATAGTCCAAACTACCACCGCAAAAGTATTTACTATTCTCCTGAATTACTCCGCATAATGTTCAAAGGCAGAGATAAATTAGGGCGTTTTTGCCTTAATTCTTGAAGTTTTCCTTCTTGTTTGGAATTTATTTTATCACTTTCTTTTTAATAAAAAGTACATGTTCATATATATTCTGTATTATTTTATTAAGTGTTACGGATAACAATTATTATGAAAGAATTTTCGTGATTTATGTCGTAAAACCATGTCCAATGCTTTGACGTAGTCAATAAATAAAATATGCATTTCTAAGTTGAATTCGCGTTTGTCATTCATTTTAATGTATGTAGTCCTTTCCTGGAACCACGTTACATAATGTTAATACTGTTTTATTAAATGACATAGAAGTAGCGATGACAAGTTACTCACGAATTTCACACGCGCATTATCACAGTCACAGTTACATTTGTCATTCTGTTTAAAATTGAATGCAGTTATCGGTGCAGCTACGATTCCGTATAATCCTGCATATAATTAGGTATACCAAACATTACAAGAGGATTTACTGATATTTGTTAGTATCAAAGTCATATTATTTTATCTTGTAACTATTATACTCCTGAGTCATGAGACATTTTTTGTTTTATTTTTAAAGTTCAAAGTTTAAAGTACACTTCGAAAAGTCACTGAAATGAGAAAAAATGCTAAAAAATTCTTCAAGTTACAGTTAGGGCACAAATGCAGGTAGGCTATGTTATACTATAATTCGGATCTGTGCAAATACATCTTATACCATGTTTTTTACGCTTAAAATATAGCGCTTACTGTGTACTTATTTCCAAAGCATGTCCTACGGTGCCTTGGCGTTGAGTTGCTGGTCGCAATTTTCATTTACAAATAGTTGAAACACGCATTGCAATGATTGAATCGTTCTTCTTGTGCTTCCTGTAAGTCCCAAGAGATGTCAGGAGCTTGACAAGCACAGAAAAGAAGTGATCGATAACGATTCCATTTAGTGGAAAATATGAAACTAAATGCATTTATAAAGTATGGTACACTATACTCCAGGACTCAGGAGATTAACATTTATGTTCTTTAGTATTAGTAGGTAAAATGTCTGAGTAATTGTTCGAATTATTAACGGCTGATTTTACTTCCATTCATTGTTGTCTTATTGCTTGAACTTATTTATTCTATGCTGGTAACGAGAGCCTAGACGAGAATATTCCTCAATATATGCTGGTTAGAAGAAATAAATTTCTAGAAGAGGCATGTTCCAAAAAAATAATTCCTTTTTCCTAAAGCGAAGACTAGAGTAAACTACCATCACGGACTAACGGTACGTTAAATGGTCTTACAATAGAAGTTAAAATGCAAACTTAATTTATGTAAATACAGTAGTCTGACCGCGTGCGTGAATGTGAGCCAGATCTTACAAATCATACGGTGTAAATAGAGTTGCCATACACCGCGAATTTCGCAGACAGTCCGCGATTTTATAGTGCAATAAGAAAGTCCGGGCCGAAAAGACAGAAGTCCGCAATTTTGAATGCATTGGGGCAGAATTCTCGAAATTATTAGTGGAATATGTCGAAATGGTACTCAGGTGGATACAAGGTAATACCAGAGTCTAATACAGTATATACAGTCACGAAGCTTGAGTTGTTGAGGGTACTAGGAACAGTAGACTGTGCCGGTACTATATCGCATTGTCTGTAATGAGGCGATAATAGCGATCCTGGTGGTTAGCAACTATCTATGGATTCATATTTACTACGTATTGAATTTCGTGACTGTATATACTAGACTGTAGTAATACTATATCTTGCGAACTGAACGGGAGTCTTCTCTTTGACCAGATGATCAAATTGAAATCTTTTCTATCGGACAACAAAGAGGAAAGTTACAAATATATACTTTCAAACAAAATTTAGTTATATTGTTTTCACAGCTGTATTTCTATGGATCAGTACTCAGAATTTCTGAAAGTTGTATAATTTTATTTCTCTGCACCTAGGTACAATGATAACGTAGAAAGAGTATTTTCTTTGATGAATGCTCAGTGGACATAAGAAAGGAACAGAAGTCAGTAAAATCAATTCTGGAGATACAATATACTGTAAATTGCAGGAAATTTTACAAAGTCATTCAGAAACAAAGTTTCTTTCTTTTGTTCACATTTCTGAGAAGTGTGAGTGGTACTATGGTGGCGACATATAGAATTGAATGTCTGTCACTGATATATAGGGTGATTCACGAGTATTCCCTTGCGGAGTTTATTTCCGAAGACATTCTGAGCAAAAAATATCATATAAACATTTATCCTAATCTCAATATTTTCAGAATTACTCTAATTTGAAGTTGTTTGTAAAATACTATTATTCTTGAGTTTTCAGGATAAAAGAATATTACAGATAAAGAATGAACTATCCAGCAGTATCATTTCTTTAATTAGCTAGTATTATGAATTTCATTTTATATGGTTTTTCCGATAAGCAAGTTGTAATACTATATTAAATTAACATGAGCCGTCTGTGCTCATCTAATTTTATGTAAATTGATTATAACATGAACGTTTTCGGCACTAATGTACCATTTTCAAATGTATGAAAGTTCGCCTAATTACATTTTCAAATATATGCACATGAACTGTGTAAGTGAAACATATAATGTGTACCCTTGATGATTTGAACATAACATGTAAAACACTTTTATATAGATAATTAAAACACTCAATTATTACTAAAAATTAAAACCTATCAACTAATTTGTTCTTCTGCTATGTTGTCCATCTTTTGTAGAACAATGTGGTTAGCTTGACGTTAATATTTTGTCAAATGCAGTTATCCAGTCATTAAAATTGTTAAATTACACTGTGATATAAAATGTGATATAATGAATAAGACAGGTCAACATTAAGTATTTTAACATTTTAATATTTTATATCACAGTGTAATTTAACAATTCTAATGACTGGATAACTGCATTTGACAAAATATTAACGTCAAGCTAACCACATTGTTCTACAAAAGATGGACAACATAGCAGAAGAACAAATTAGTTGATAGGTTTTAATTGTTAGTACTAATTGAGTGTTTTAATTATCTATATAAAAGTGTTTTACATGTTATGTTCAAATCATCAAGGGTACACATTATATGTTTCACTTACACAGTTCATGTGCATCTATTTGAAAATGTAATTAGGCAAACTTTCATGCATTTGAAAATGGTACATTAGTGCCGAAAACGTTCATGTTATAATCAATTTACATAAAATTAGATAAGCACAGACGGCTCATGTTAATTTAATATAGTATTATGAAGCTAAAAATGTGTTGTGAATTCCATAGTTGTTTCATACAGATTTTTTTTTTTCGATTTTTAACTGAAAAATTAAATTTTCTTACGCACTTATCACAACAATTGTTACAAATCACGCCACTCTTGTAATTTCTTTAATACTGTACATTAGGATGCATAATTAAACTGTAATGACTCGAGTTCCTAAAGTTGTATGATTTGTAACAATGTTTGTGTTAAGGACGTAAGAATGATGTCATTTTTACTTAAAAATTGAAAAATAAAATCTGTACAAAGCAATTAACAACACATTTTAGCTTCAGAACACTAGTCAATTAAAAAAATGACACTTCTGAATAGTTCATTCTCTATCTGTAATATTTCTTTAACCTTAAAACTAAAGAAAAAAAGTATTTTACTAACAATTCAAATTAATGTAACTTTGAAAATATTGAGATTAGAACAAATGTTTATATGGCATTTTTTTGCTCAGAATGTCTTCGGAAATAAGCTCCGTAATTGACTAAATTCTCATGAATCACCCTGTATACAGAATGTTCTGAAAAATATTCCAATGTTTAGAGAGGAAGTAGTACGCATCAAAACGAGAAAAGTCCTATAAACATGGTTCTTAAAATTAATATTTTCTGAGAAATCAGGAAATGTTTACTATCACTGTAGGAGCAGCATATCTTCCACTGTGAGCTCTTGGGCAATAAATTAATGAGGAAACAGAATGCAGACGTTTGTCACTATGTACGAATATTACACAGCATACCTTTGTTTGTATTTGTATCAAGATGACGCTTAAGCAGACGGCACTACGTTACAGTTCGTTCGTAATCGTACTATTAATCGTAAACCTAACATTCTAAATGTTCTAAGTGCCAAAAACAACTTTCTGAGATATTGATGAAAAAAAAACACTGCGAAATGCATGTTGAGATACTTACAACACCGTCTTTTGGCTCACGAATGAGTCCCTTACAGTTGAACTATGACAAAGACAATTTAGTACGATATTCTCATATGGATGTTCCTCCCTTAGAATTAATAAAATGAAATTTGACAAATTGGCACTTAGCACATTTAGTATGTGAGTTCTTCAGTATTATATCTGTTCGAGTCGGGTAAATAATTATTTTCGTATCTGTTGGATCGGACCATGTTTTGTTGTTACAGTAACACGGGTCCAAAAAATTAATATCCACTTAGAAATTAGCAAAATGTTTACCATCGCTGTGAGAGCGCATATATTTTACTGTTAGCTCTTGAGAAAGAAACGAAACACGTAGTGACAAACGGTTACATTCCCTTCCCTCATTTTCCTCTTGCCAAAGAGCTCATAGTGGAAGATATGCCGCTCTTACAATTATGATAAACATTTGCTCATTTCTTAGAAAATATTAATTTTAGATACCATGTTTATAGGACTTTTATTTCTTGTTTTAATGTATACTACCTCCTCTCTAAATATTGGAACCCTTTTTCAGAACTATATGTACATAACATACACAGATATACGAGTACACTAAGCCTTCTCCGACAATGCATTTTCGTTTCCCACTATGCTGAGTGGACTAATATTATGTTCAGTTGGTCATACAGCGCGAGATTAAAAATTTTTAACTATAAGGTCTCAGTCACAATGCAAATTCACATATAATAAAAACGTTATCTCTTCTTCTTCCACACTTCATTCCGCCATCTCATCATATACAGGGACATCATTTTATTTTTACTTCAATTTTTATTGTACTTGAGTTTTTGAATGTACTTCACTCCCACCCCTTCTACTAATGAAGTTCCACCGTCCTCCAAGACCACATATACAGACATACTAGCCTTACGGTCACAGCAAACAGTACGTTCCAAAAATATGTTCGCGTTTTCCAGTGACGAAAGACCTTTCAATATTGACAGGTACTGTCGTACATTTACCTACGTTGTATCCCCATTTCCCCCACCTGGTTCTATTCGCCAGCTAGTGGCTGGGCGGTCTTAGCTCTTTTCTGAGAACATTAATTTCTATTAGGAATTGGACGTCTACGTAATATTATACAACTGTTTAAAATAACTTAAATAAAAGGGTCTCGTTAAGTAATTAACTGTCACGTGATTTCCTCCCTTTCTACCACCCTACGACATAACCACTTGGACGGACAGTAGATAGCATGTCTGAGTAATTTTATCTTTTCGGGTCGGGCAGAAGTGAAGATTGAATTTACAGTACGTAAGGTACTCTTTTATAGAGTAGGTACAGAATTATTTCAACATGAGTTACTAGTACGAAGAACGAAACTGGTAATTGGGATTAGGTACAATAGTCTATAGTGCGATAATATGCGTATTAGAACTGAAGCCTGTATCGAAATGAACGGCCACTATTTTAAAAAATGTGTTTAAATATCCATATTATGATTATTTTTCAATTTAACTTCATTCTCTATATTGTACGCTAATGTGCTGTAGACAGTATAATATACTCTGTATAATGAATACGTCCACATGGACAGCTCAGTTCGTGAATAAAAACACTCATTGTTAATACTGTACTGTATTTTGATTAAACAAAAACCTAATGAAAATGATCAAACTCAAAAGCGCAATATTTCCTAGTTTGCGTAAATGGATGAACTACTTTTCTTCCCTCCTATACCTAGTAAAGTGATTTGTTCGTATATTACCCCAGTATCATCGAACTCCAGCCGTGGAAGGGGGTACCAAACGGCGTTGATCCAGAGGTATAGGCAAGTTAATATTAAAAATGTTAGTAAAAATAAAATGATGTCCCTGTACTTCCATTTCTGTTCCGTTGGTTTCACAATTCTCAATCCTGATGGTCGATAGTTATATAGCCTAGGAATCATCTGCCGAAGGGCAGGTCTTTAACTGAAAACTCAGCATGCTCCAGTCTTTCCTATTTTCTGCCTTCCTCTTTGTCTCCGCATATGATCCATATATCTTAATGTTGTGTATCATCTTATATCTTCTTCTGCCCGCAACTCTTCTCCCGTTCACCATTCCTTCCAGTGCATCCTTCAGAAGGTAGTTTCTTCTCAACCAGTGACCCAGCCAATCCCTTTTCCTTTTCCTTTTCCCGATCAGTTTTAGCATCATTCATTCTTCATCCACTTTTTCCAACACAGCTTCGTTTCTTACTCTGTCTGTCCGTTTTCCACGCTCCATCCTTCACCATATCCACATTCCAAATGCTTCTGATCGCTTCTCTTCACTTCGTTGTAATGTCCATGTTTCTGCCCCATACAATGATACACTCCACACGAAGCACTTCACTAATCTCTTCCTTAGTTCTTTCTCCAGAGGTCAGCAGAAGATGTTTCTTTTTCTATTAAAAGCTTTCTTTGCCATTGCTGTAACTGTTTTATAAATTCTAACTTTCGCTTTTTTAAGAGCAGACTGGATGAGAAAAGCTTCTGCACCGCATAATAATACCAGGAATTTCCCATATTTATTATGCGTTTAATTTCCTCTCGTCATATTTGTTACTGTTGCTCCGAGAAATTTTAACTTTTCCATCCTTTCAAAGGATAAATTTCCAATTTTTGTGTTTGCATTTCGTACTATGGTCTGGTCACGAGACATAATCAAATAAACTTTACACACTATCGTAGAAATAATAATGCAATTAATTAATGTGAATCTAACTCGCAACTTATCCCTGCTATTACAACAAACAAAAACCGTTCGTAGCTGAAACCTACATTCTCTCCTGTCATCTTTTGTTAACTAAGTTATTTTTATGTTAACTCAATTTACAACGTATTAACCTAATTATTTACAAGTCAAACTTAATAATAATACATTTTAATATAATTGATTGCACGTAATGTTAATAATAACACATCAATTTAATAATTATGTCAATTAATTACGCATTAACTTAATAATTACATATCAAGGCACTCTGAAGAAATCTGCATTTGTCAGAGACTGCTGTGAGTTGGTTCGAATCCTACTTACGGGAAAGACAACAATGTGTTGTATCCGGGAATCGAAGCTCTTCCTGGTTTAACATAACATCAGGTATACCACAGGGTTCGGTACTCGGACCATTGTTGTTCACGATATATGTCAGTGATATTACATCTCATGTAAGGCATTGTAACTATCACTTGTATGCTGACGACCTTCAATGCTACATCTCTTCCCGCTTAGATCGAATAAATGACGCTATAGATAAATTGAACAAAGACATTGACTCGATTGTGACATGGACAAAGAAATTCCATCTTAATATCAATCCTGGAAAGACACAAGCAATCATATTAGGACACAAACGGCAAACCGACGCTGTAAAGCACCTCGACATTTCCCCCGTTAAAGTAAGTACAGTGCATATCCCTTTCAGTTCTTCGGTAAAAAATCTTGGCATTCACATGGATAATAATCTCAACTGGGACATGCAAATCACAGAAACCTGCAGAAAAGTATATTCTATTATTCATGTGCTAAAAAGGATAAATGTTCATCTTCCCTCTTGCTTAAAAAAGTCCCTTGTGCAGACCCTTGTATTTCCCCATTTTGACTATGCTGACATTTTACTGACTGACCTTTCCAGCGACAACAAAATGAAACTTCAACGTGCTCATAATTTGTGTGTACGTTTTGTAAGCAATGTTCGTAAATATGATCATATTACCCCATCCCTGGAAGCAATAGGTTGGCTTAAACTAGATAAGAAAAGAAATTTACATTCACTTCTCTTTCTCTTCGAAATATTGAACTCTTCTATTCCTTCGTACCTGTCGTCTCGCTTCACTTACCTTTCTTCCCACCACAATCTGAACACACGCTCTCGCCATGAAACAATACTAACAATACCATCCCATCGCACCTCCTCATACTCATCCTCTTTCACAATAGCCCTGCCAAGACTCTGGAATTCGTTACCTGCTAGCATCAGGGACTGTCGAAATAAAATTCAATTCAAACGCAAACTTACTAGGCACTTGGTCAGTAATTGAGACTCGTTCAGACATGGTTTCTTGTAAATAGTTCTTTTAATCTACCACAAAATATCTCAATATCCGGTAATTTCATCACTATAGAATTTTGTTATTGTAGGTTTAATTTGTAATTTAGTAAATACAAAAATATTCTTTGTTCTTAACTTCTATGATAAAATGTCTAGCTTTCATTAATCAGGTATTCTTGTCGTACTTTAATTTTTATTGTAATTGTAATTGTAAATTTAATATTAATTGTAATCTTATTGTTCATATTATAGTTGTAATCCCCTGGTAGAGGGGCAGAGAAGGCCTGACGGCCTTATCTCTACCAGGTTAAATAAATAAATCTAAATCTAAATCTAAATCTGTTCCAATGCTATCACAGTCAGTAGTTTCAAATAATTACATATAACATAGGCTATGTCTGTCCATATATGCACAAGTACATTTTAGTGCAGATAATTTTCCAATGCACTGATTCTCCTGTCACCTCGCTCACTTCACTGTCATTATGACACATTTCACTGTCCATATAATTGATTTCACTTTTATTTCCAAAAACTTTTTACTACTCAAAGACTCATTTGACTGACATAATAAACTTCGCTGTCACTATAATTCAAATAACAGATGAATAATTACGCGCTTATTATCCGTAGAATCATACTTATAAACTAGATTAACCTAAAATATCCAGCCTAAGATCTCCGTACCAGCAACCAATATGTTAAACTAATTTGAATTTCAAATCTAAATAAAAACTCAAACTAAGTAAATACATGCCTCTTTAATTGATGTAATGTATCTTCTGTAACAAATTTACAATTTACATACAACTTTTGACGTTATTTTTAATCTTCTTTCCATCTTATTCCATCAGAGTGCTGCATTGGAGTTAAATCGCTCGCTTGAACTCGGTCGAGTGTCGCACCCTCGAGTGAGATACGATCGGTCGTGATACGCTCGTAATAAATAGAAGTACAATACAAGGTCATCTCACCGACATGTCTTATCTTGTATGGAAGGCGACAGATAAGATACACACATGTTTTGCTCATACGGTAAAAATAAGGCTTTATTTTCTGCGTTTATGACAAACGTTTAATGGAACAGTCAATGGAACGTACCAAAACGGGAACATGAAGTTATAAATAAAATAGTATGAAAAACTTCTATATACAGTTATTATTGCTAATTAATAATTATTCAATATTTGATTTACCACATATATAATATGATAGGTCCATACTTAATGTTCCGCCTATATACTGCGACAATGTAGAAACGTTTTACAAAATATTATTGATATAGCAGTAGATTAATAACAATATTAGTACAGAGATAACGTCACAGAAAATATAATAAAGCGAATGATCATGCTGCACAACTGTTACAGACGCAAAGATTGATACACTAATTATTAGAGATTATTATTATTATTATTATTATTATTATTATTATTATTATTATTATTATTATTATTATTATTACTACTACTACTACTACTACTACTACTAGAAAACTTGATACAGTTCTTGCATTATCGTGATTGTGTTCTCCGTTTATAATAATTACATTTACATATAATAACATCTACCAGATGTGGCAAAGACAAAATCACTCCTGTGTGGGGGGGGGGGAAATTTACCTACAACATTTATATTACATTTTAAAGCAAGTTTTGTAGTTGTACTATGGAGAGGTAAGTTAAACACTGCAAAGTTCTGAAATGATAAACATCTATGATGTTACTACACAGTTCATCACTGTAACAAGAACGAATGTCTAACGCTCGGCTTATACCGTTCGAGGATTTATCGCTCGTGACAATTTTACCCATCATGCATGTGCGCTAACTATCGGATTATGCTATGAACTACTTGACGCTCGAGTGAAAACGTCCGATTCAGACCTCTGTTCCATATAGTTGTTACAGAATTATTTTACGACACTGAGAGAAGAATTGCGTATGCTAATGGTGTAGGTGGAACAATTTAGTATGAAGGAAATGCACCTCGCAGTGTGTAACAACAAAGGCGTCCCATAGCGCAAGCAAGCCGCGATATTGCTTCTCCAGAATTAATAAAGACAGGACTTCATAAGGTGAAGGTGGCGAAATACATAGGTCTCTCCACCCACTACATCTGAATAGTGTGAACTTTTGCCACAAAGAAGTTTAATATTGCAAGCCTGAATTACAGCACAGCTCTGAGTTTAATAAAGTCTCGTGATGCATAAACTTTACACTACACGGAAACCTATTGTGTGTCTATCGGCAATAATAAATTTTAAATTAATAAGAACTGTGTAAGAAAGCTTATTTCATAAAGTCGCAATTGAGAATAATTGACGACTTATTGAGAACTAAGTCACGCTTCAATAAAATGGTCCGATAAAGAAGATTGCTAATTTGTTGAATTCATAAAAACACAGTAGAACCTCACTAATTCGGACTAATTTGGCGGGGGGGGGGATCTAGTATGAATTAGTGAAAGTCAGAATTATAGACAATTTACTGGAAAATAATTATAAATCTTGATTACACAACTTTTAACACTATATCACACGGAATATGTATATGTCTTTCTAGTGTTAAATTTTACGTACCTGAAGATGGCCCGTAACAGGCTGAAACATGTTAATCAGGTACGGTAAAATTTAACACGAGAAAGTCATATAATACATATTCCGTGGAAAATAATTATTTCGGTAATTATATTTTATAATTATTTGTTCACCTAGCATTTAATCGTTTTATTTTTGAACACAAAACATTAATTTAAAACGAATGAGCTTGAAGATCTTTAGTCCAAGCCAATTACTGTACAGAAAGTACAAGCTTTGCAATTTTCAGAATGTGATTTAAAAACGATGTATTGTCTGCATTTATGTTATCGCTGAGTTCTTTATTTACAGCACGACAAATTTATTTTCAGACAAGATAAAATTTCCGACAGTTCGGATTACAATATAAAATTCAAATTGCTATCTTGGTTAGGGGAGAGTCGGGTAGTATCGGACATCGGGTAATATCGGACAGTGAAATTTCTTTCATCTACCACACGATGATAGTACTTGATTGACAATGGTTACGTTTCTGTGATGTCGCATAGAGAAACGTACTACCATATGGTCGTAGATGAAAGAAACGCACTGTCCGATATTACCCGATGTCCGATACTACCCGACTCTCCCCTATATCTTCTAAACGCGACGTAACAAGAAATGAAATACAGGATAGAAGGTAACGTATTATCTGTTTTCAACCTTTAATAATTTTGTATCACTTTTGTAATATCACATAAAACACTTCTGTAGTTCAGAGAAACTATATTAACAAAATAAAGGAACATTTGTAACATAACGTGCAAAGTCATCCATTACTCTACTTTGTAACATAATCTGCAAGGTCATCCATTACTCTTTGTTCAATGTCAGGCTCAACTAATCGATACGAAAATATGAAGACAATTTTTCAGCTATGGATCTCGAATTGAATTTCTTTCATAATTTCTTTCCTAATGCTAAGATGCCATAAAGTGTTATATCCAACTGGTGGATAATCTTATTATGACACTCTTGAAAATGGTCTCACTCACTATCATTCGTTCGCTCTTGCTATAATCATCACGATTATCCACTTGTTGCATAAATAACTATTTTGGAAGTAATCACTTACTCTGTCGTTCTTCTGGCTACTGACAAAGATATTTGTTGGTGATGTTTAGCTTAAAGATCACCGAATTCCATTGTTATTCTTTTTACTTGATCAGTGGACGCCACTTTAAGGAAACAAATAAGTACCAGTATGACATCGAAATTTCTATAATGGAATTTTTCTTAAACGAATTTGCTGATTAAAGAAATGAACACAGTAATCGTTTGATATTTGAAGTTAAATGTGAAAACAGACAGAACATCTATTAATGTGTTTTGTTTGGAACATCATCCGCTACCACCCCCCTAAATAAAAGCACTCGATGTCTCTACCATATGTAGGTCTATATTCCTTGTTTGAGTTTGGCTTTATTGATTTAATGAAAGCTTAACTTTTAATTTTAGGAAATTTTATAGGAGGTTTCATTGTATTATTTTTAATTATTTCGTCATATTTTATTTAGTAATCGTTATTAATTACTCTTAAAATAATGATTCCCATAGCGGTATCACGTGAATTTGTTTTTTCTTGAAATATTCCAACATATTTCACTAATGAGTCAGTACAGCTTTGTAAGCTAAGCGAGTAATTTAATTTAAAGTCACTTTACCGGAAAGAATGCCCTCCCGAAATTATACAATAATTAATTATTGTACCAACACAGTGGACATACGTACTAAGTAATTTTTCCATGAAAGCAGGTTGTAACCCACTTTTCTGAGGGGTGTGGCGGGGAACAGACGCTGTGTGCACAATACGCGACCCAGATAACTCAATAGAGTGCAGTATCTGTACATGTTTGTAGATTATTTATGGTAAGTAGGGACCGTTTCCTGTCCCATGGCGCACGGAGATAAGGTTAGTTGTTCATAGACTAAATTCATTTTTGGTGCTTGTCGCAGGTAGGCCTACTATCAGGTAACACTTGGCTCTTGTTTGTGCTTCAGTTGACGTTCCATGCATTTTTGAGAGAAATCATGTGTTAGCAGTCTTATAAGTTAATTATTAATATAAATAATTGCCTTCAATTTTAGTTAAAGCCATGTCAACAGACTAAATACACTACTCACAAGCTGGAAAACATTGGTGATATAGTATGATGACGTAGTACCGCTGTTATGATTCAAAACTAGGGCTGGGGACGGAGCGGTTCGGTTCGGAGCAGTTACTGTGAAGTCATTAGACTACTCGGTTGATCCGAGTACAGTACAGAGTACAAATTTGTGGCGGCAGATTTAAAATTTAGCTAGATTGAGTCGATTTTAGAACGTACTTTGAAAGTGAAACCAAGCGTGTTTTAAAAGCGTTGTAGTAAAGCGCTTTCGCTTTGCCAATTGACGAGAAAAAAGTGCTTCTCTTCATTACAAAATGGCGGTTGCAAATTTTATTTACGTGATTACAACTATTTGAGGAGTTATTTTATACGAAAGGCCTATTTAACTTTCAGTGTTGTTATATATGACAGACGAAATAAAATTGATAAAATAATTTATAATACTAACAGCTAATAAATTAACATGTGAGGTAAACGTTAAACGCTGCAGCTAAGTAAAAAAGAAGATAGAAAGAAATGGGTTCCATGAAGCGCTGCCTAAATCACTTAAAAATAACACACAGAATTATTTACTATTACGGAAAGTGGATAAAATAATTAATAAAACGTGGAATCTTAAACTGAAGAACATAATGTTTATTTATATTATAACATTACTAGCCTTCAATACAACCATATACTCTTTGGTGAAAAGTAATATTATTGATAAATTATAAGTAATTAGGTACCGGTAACATAAGTCGTACATATAAATACAAATAAAGTGACGACTGATGAGGTAACAAAAATCCAATAAACACAATAGAAGAAAAATATAATGCACTTCGTTTTTAACATATTTTAATATTAATCACTTTAATATGATGATGATTGTTATTATTATTATTATTATTATTATTATTATTATTATTATTATTATTATTATGTACAGTAATATGTTCAGACTGTCAGTGTTCATTAGGCTCACTTGACAGGTCATTATAATAGGATGAACTCCTCTTCAATACTATAGGTCTCTCAGCCTGCTTTGGGGATAAGGGAATAATTTGTCCTGCAGCATAAAATATTTAAATACAACAGTACCTACGTTGTTGTCTGCTAGAATTAAGTAAAACACGTGAACTCTGTTTGAACTGACCGGTAACGGCTACGGTTAACCGTATAACTTCGGTGCTCCGCTGCCAAGCACATAAACCGATAGAACCGAGTACCACTCAACAGTTCTACTCGCTCCGTCCCCAGCTCTATTCAAAACTAAACCTCCCAGATTGTTTATAAAGACTGATACTACGATAACTTTTCCTCTTATTTAAATTATTATTCATTTATTCAGTAGATTTATTTTGCCGGCAGAGTTAAGGCCTTAATGCCTCCTTTTCCACTCAACCAGTACAAAAATACACGGACAAATAATAATAATAATAATAATAATAATAATAATAATAATAATAATAATAATAATTCATCCATTTCGTGTTCTGACCAAGGGCAGGTCTTACACTGCAAACTCAGCTTTCTCGAATATTTCTTATTTTCTGCCTCTCTCTTTGTCTCCTCATATGATCTATATATCTTAATGTCGTCTATCATCTGATATCTTCTTTTTCCCCGGACCCTTCTCCCGTTCACCATTCCTTCCAGTGCATCCTTCAGCAGGCAGTTTCTTCTCAGCCAATTCGTATTCCTCTTCCTGATCAGTTTCAGAATCATTCTTTCTTCACCAACTCTTTCCAGCACAGCTTCATTTTATTTATTCTTTAATAATTCATAAACTTATATAGAACAAACGATTTTACTTAGAAACAGTCATTAATGTTTAGAATTACAACAGTTGCCATATTTAAAATAAACACTTTCAAATGGTACCGGTAATCAGTGAGAAGTAAGTTTTTGCCCAATTGCCAAGAAACAAGTTTTTGGATATTGTTAGTTATGATTTTAGAGGACAAATTTTACTTTTGAAACATTTCAATTCCACAGTCTTATTTTACTTTTAATTAGAACACTTAAGTAAGTGTAGAGTCATATTATAAACTTTCAAACTTTTATTTACAATAAACATAGGTTAAATGAAACTTTCATTGTGTTTAGTTCACTTTTAGTTTAATAAGATTCAATAGATACTTTACACCATTACGCTGTTCAATTATTCACGTGTACTTGAGATTCTTAATACCAGATGACAAGCAGTACTAAAGCATATAGTAGGCTGTTTCACTTTACGAAGTCCAGTATCCAAGTAAATTAAATTGGAAAAAAAAATATATTGTTTTTATTTTATTAATATTCCGTATTAAATATTCTAGTCACGAAATACTGTTAGCAATTATCATTCGTGGATTCATATTTTTTTCAGATGATTTCCGTCTTGCTGCGCTTCCCTCCGGGCTTGTGAAATTATCGACAAGATGAAATTCATTCATGGTTTTACTCTTACTTACTTACAAATGGCTTTTAAGGAACCCGCAGGTTCATTACCGCTCTCACATAAGCCCGCCATCGCTCCCTGTTCTGTGCAAGATTAATCCAGTCTCTATCATCATATCCCACCTCTCTCAAATCCATCTACGTCTTGGTCACCCCAAAGGTCTTTTCCCTCCGGTCTCCCAATATATGCATTTCTGGATTCGCCCATACGTGCTACATGCCCTGTCCATCTCAAACGTCTTGATTTAATGTTCCTAATTATGTCAGGTGAAGAATACAATGTGTGCAGTTCTGTGTTATGTAACTTTCTCCATTCTCCTGGAACTTCGTCCCGCTTAGCCCCAGATATTTTCCTAAGACCCTTATTCTCAAACACCCTTAATCTCTGTTCCTCTCTCAAAGTGAGAGTCCAAGTTTCACAACCATAGCCTATAGAACAACCGGTAATAGCTTATAACTCTTTTATAAATTTTAACTTTCAAATTTTTTGACAGCAGACTTGATGACAAAAGCTTCTCAACCGAATAATAATAGGCATTTCCCATATTTAGTCTGCGTTTAATTTCCTCCCGAGTGTAATTTATATTTGTTACTCTTGCTCCAAGATATTTGAATTTTTCCACCACTTCGAAGGATAAATCTCCAATTTTTATATTTCCATTTCTTAGAATATTCTGGTCACGAGACATAATCATATACTTCATGGTTTTACTCATAAAGATAAAAATTATGTAAGTAGTGTCGAACATTTGTTGCAATTAATTATCTGTTTACGGTTCCAAAAGCCAAAAACTTCATCAACCACTAACCCCTGAAATCTCTTGCCAACCACATATTCTTCGACCTCCGTTGTCTCTCTTAACTCGCAGTACAGTACTGGCGGCGAATTTCCGTCTCAGCCATTGGGATTAGTCATAGTTCAGAGTTACATTAATTTCCATGATAAATCCCACTACGAAGGATGGAAATTAAAGTGAAACTTCAGGAGTGGAAGTTCCCCCCTCAGGACCTCCATAGAGATTGGTTAGAAGACCCCCGTCAAGTAATTTCACCCCAGTGGCCTGTATTTCCCGGCTTAAAGAACCCCGCGCGGAGGAGCCGTTGTTGCAGTATTAAAGTCCAATGACCCTCCCCAGTCTTTTGTCTTGGATAGCGAGCAGAGTTAAAACTGTGGGGAGCCATTTCTCCTGCTTATTGCTAGCATGTTGCAGAGTGCATTCTGCCATAAATCTTAACGCCGAGCCAAGAGCCTGTCCGGTCTCTGTCACAGGAACACGGAGAAAAGACACTGGAAATAGTAAAAACGGAGGACGAAAGGGAGTGTGGACGCGGAAAATAGTTCATATGTTCCTCTCGGATACTTGTAGCGCGTTTCATTTCCTTTCACCTCCAAACATTAATATCTTGGACCATATCGGTTGGCAAGAGGTTTCGTAGCATGGGAACTCCGTGTATTTAAACTACAAAACAAAATTCTGAAAGATTGACACCAGAAAGTACAATTTCGCCGTTAGTTTGGAAGTTCTTGTCTACCTGATAAGAAATTTTAGACCTAAAAACGTTTTTCTTGAAAATCAACAGTGAAGTCAGTGAACATGAATATTTGACACTATAGTAGAGGAGTTTTCATCTGTAGCATAGTTTCACAACTGATTTTCTTAATACATCTTTTGTATGAGCAAATGCTGGGTAACTTTCGGTGCTGGACCCCGACTCATTTCACCGGCATTAGGTATCACCTTCATCTCATTCAGACGCTAAATAACCAAAGATGTTGATAAAGCGTCGTAAAATAACCTACTAAAATAAAAAAAATAAAAAATACATCTTTTGATTTTCTTATTAGAAATTTAAAACAAACGCTATTTTGTTTCTACAGTATATTTCCATCAAAATGTAAAGGCTTATCAGCTAAACATTACTATTTTGTATTATTTTAATAATCTGAAGCATTAATGTACTATTCTTATTATTCATTGAATGAAGTTCGTGTATGTTAGTGAAATAACAATTTTCTACTGGTTTTAATGCCTAGGTACTCTCATTTAAGAAATCTCATGCTTTCTATGAAATGAAAAATAGGCTATTAAAATTGTGTTATAATAAATTTTAACTGATATTGGATTTGAATAATTTGTACAATCTAGAATATTATACAAAACAAATAATACGAGTATACTATGTACTAATAAAATTTCTACATTCCTCTAAAACTTTGACATTGTTTCTCTCTAAACATAGATTTTCAACTTAATCTGTTATTGCACCCAGCGGCTCAATTGTGGGTGCAGTTTTCAGAATAGAACAAGGAGTTGTAATCAATATCAATTCTGTGTTTTCTATCGCCTTGTACAGTACGATTATTTAGTCCTGACAGTCGCCGGAGATGTGCGCGAGGGACAGGCGAGTCCATTTAGTTACGCCAAGGGGTGTTTGGTTTATTCACTCGCTTGCCTTTACCGACTGCTTGCCCTTATCTCTACTCCGGAACTCTCCCCACTCCTCCGATTACTTCACCTCTTTTGCGTCGCTGAGCTGTCAGGACTAAATAATCTGTCTGTACACAACATTTCAAAATGGCAATCTATAACAGATTCTGTGAATGTATTCGGATTTTTTTTGTCATTTACCTTAGTTGCAATGCAATTAGAACCCTCACGGGTGTCGTTTTATTGTGTTAGCATTCCCTTTTTTTACACTGAATATTAATACTTGGGCCACCACGGTGGTCTCGCGGTTAGAGTGCTGGACTTATAATCCTGTGGACCCGGGTTCGATCCCCGTTGTAACCCCGATTTATAACTTGTGTTGAGCAAGCCCATGGTCCAGGTAACATATGGGTTTTCTCCGGGAAGCTCCGGTTCCCCTATGGCATCCCAACAAATCTACATAATCATCTCATTGCGGGTGTAGTGCAGATCAGCCTCCTTTAGCGTACCGGCACACTGGGCAACGACTCTCTCGGTAATTGGTCTACATAACTGGCTTCATATGGGCCAATGACATAAGTCAAGTGCCTGTCATTGCTAAAAAAAATATTAATACATGGGAAGTGAAATGACTTATTTTTGGTACTAGGGTACCTTCATTTAAATTCACTAAAACCATCCTCCTTTATTTTGAATTTTCTAACGACAACATTGACAAAATTTGTATAATAGTATTGAGAGATTTATCGTCCATTTTACACAATCACTTATATAATACTGGATACCAAGAAGGCACCAGATATGAGGTAACTTGACCAGGAGGTAATGAGGTAGGGTGGCCAGTTCCTTTGCCTCTTCCTTGAATATATATATATATATATATATATATATATATATATATAATATATATACATGGCTATATGTCGAACATGGAGTAAGGCCACTAAGGGAAAGAACCAAAGAAGAAATATTCGAT
Organism: Periplaneta americana; assembly: GCF_040183065.1. NCBI lineage: Eukaryota > Metazoa > Arthropoda > Insecta > Blattodea > Blattidae > Periplaneta > Periplaneta americana. The sequence continues at coordinate 126,780,110 of NC_091118.1, read as the reverse complement.
TCGGTGCTGTGGATTGAACTTCGGCGTAGCTCAGTGGTTAGAGCACCCAGTACATAGAACTGAGGATCCTGGGTTGATCCTCGGTGCCGGAGAGAACTTTTCTCCGTTAATAACATTTTAGTAGATATTAATCTTTAGAAGCTAGGTCGAGTCTATAAAGTGGGAGATCGAGAAAGTTGCATTTGTAATGTACAAAGTAGCTGAAGAGTGCATTACGCAATTTAAGGCATACATTATTATGTACAGTGGAAGAAAAATATCCCCAAGTCTGCCCTACATCACAGAGATAAGGAGAAACAAAAAAGTTATTCCGTAGCGCGGATTGTTATGTATGTATGTTAAAACTGCAAACATCGATGACTCACTGCTCTCTATGTTACTCTTTCATTCCAGTGAAGTAAATGAGACTGACAGTGGCAGTAAGCGGATGTTTTTAATTTCAGTAATGTGAAGGATTTGCTTTCATACTCGCCACACCCGCCTCTTCCTCCCGCAAGTCCGCTTACAGGAATTCAAATCGTTGTCGTAACAGTCGTCAGGATAGGAGATATTCTGTAACAACTATTAATTGACTATAATAGGCCTATACATTGTCGTTAATCGTCCACAAGTCTCAGCAAGAACTTCATACATACATATTATGTTGCTCATTTCTATGCAATATTTCACAACGACAAGTAATCAGACGAGCTCACAAAGTATCAACTGGATTTCCGTTGATTTAATTTAATACACTGCACAAGTGCGTAACTATTCGGCCCGAAAGAAATCGTACTTTGACCACTCCAAATTCCACTGGACGAACACTATTCTTTGTCGTGATATGTGAGTTTAGTGACCAGAGAATCAGCCCGAAACGTTGGCTTTGATACTAAACACATACTTACTTAAGGGTTTACTTGGCTTGTTTGCTTAAAGAGCATTGAAATTGCAGGATAAAATATGTATGAGGAATTGACATTGCATGAGAGGGAGACATTACACATAATCTATGTTTCATTCCATCAGACTCAAATGACACTGGAGCATGCTCTACTCGCTAATGAGAACAGAAACGAAATAAGCTTCCTTGATACAGCGATCTCCTGGAAAGTCTATTTGCAAGTCGCCTGCAACACTCGAAACACTCGAGAAGCTAGTGACAGAGGAGAACTAATGCTACTGAAATCACTAGACTTCAGCAAAGCTTTTGACACAGTTGACACGAATCTCCTTTTGTGTGAACTTAAAATCTACAATCTTTCTAACAGTACCGTAGCTTGGTTTGATTCCTACCTTCGCGAACGCTGTGTATCAGCTGATGGTCATTATTCCAATTGTCGCATCGTGAAGGCCGAAATCCCTCAAGGCTCGGTTCTGGGGTCATTACTTTTATACGCTTTACATAAATGACGTAACAAAGAACTTTAAATATTCAAAACACCATCTATAAGTTGACGACTTACAACTTTACATTCACTCCCGAACTTGTACAATCAATGTTTCTGTGACCAGAATTAATGAAGAATTAGCATCTGTAGCTCAATTGCTGCAAAAATTTGGACTCAGACTAAATCCAGACAAATCCCAAGCTATTATAATGGGACACGAACGAGTGTTAAACTAAATAGATCTAGCCACCGTATCGAAAACGAAAATAAATACCAAATACCTCAATTAGGGGTCTACATACAATAACAAATTTAGGAGTGTATTTAGATTCAAATTTAACATTTCAAAGTCAAGTGACCTACATACGTAAGACAACTTTTCTCTATAATTCATTTCCTAAAACACTTATCCAACGTTCTACCTTTTAGCTTAAAAAAGAGCCTCATTCAAACTTTAGTGATACTCCATTTCGGTGACTGCGATTCCCTATTCACGAACCTAAATGCTGATCTTGACCACACACTACAGCGTGTTCACAATATGTGCGTTTGTTCTCTATTCCTGTGCACAGAACATCCTTCTACTCATCAACTTTCACATATCGATTCCACGCCTTTAGAATTCTCTCCCTTACCATGTCAAAGCCTGTCGGATAATATCAAATTTCAAATTTAAATTAAGGAATCACATTCTATTTCATGGAACTGCTTGTTAAGCACCTCTCGGGTTACGCAATGTCTGCTTAACTTATAACATATAATAAATTTGTAACTATGCTATAGTCAGTTTTACCCTTAATATGTACTGTAATTATTATTATTATTATTATTATTATTATTATTATTATTATTATCATCATCATTTCTATTACTATTATTTTAACTATCTTTCTCTTGCATTAGCTTAACTAGTGCTCTTTAGTGTTCTTTGATTCTGAGCTTCTAGGACGTTAATTTATAGTCTGTCATTTTTGTCACTGTTTGTATTTGTTATAATTATATGCGTTATCTGGTAGGCTGGAAGAGAAGGCCTTAAGGCCTTAATCCCATCGATTAAAATAAATAATAGCATATTATTTCTAATTTGTGTTAGCAAACATAAAAACATGAAATTAACTGACATTTATTATTAATTAATTTTGCCTGAGGACTATTTTTAAAAGATATTTCTTGTCCATAATACTGGGAAATTTGTAGCTGACAATTATCCGTGATGAAATAATACAACATCAGTATTATTTATGGTTTTGTGAGCTTGTTAATTATGTCTTGTAAAGTCTTATTTTTTCACTATTATCACTTTAAAGATGTAAGTTTTCTGTTCATATCAAAGTCATCTCTCTTCTTTTGTAACATCTCATTAGTGAAATAACATAATACTACAATACGTTTTCTTACAAATACCGATTATCCGTTATATATATAGTCCTTCACTCATTTAGGAGCGAGATAAGGAAGACCAAAAATTTGAGTAAGCCACTTATTACTCGACCGGAGCCGCGGGCGTAATGTGAACTATCGCAATGAGGTATTACGAACGCAGAAGCAGTAACACCACGGCTCCGGGCTGCTGGACTCCACTGGCCTTGGTCGAGTAATACCGTCTTCTGATATTTTATCTTTGCCTGTCTCTGCTAAACCAATATTTTTTAACTTGCACCACCAAGCTTGCAAAAGAGGGAATCTGCGTCAGATTATTTGCAAAGTCAACTAACATTAAATGTTACCAATATAAACACAGTTTATCGAAAAATAACACTAGATGGCGCAAAATCAACTGGCGGTAAATCATGTACCCGCTTTCCAACACCAATTATGGGCAGCCGCTCTGGGATCCGTAGTGAAACAAACACCGGCATACATTTAAATGTACACTCAACAACACTGTGAACTACAGCTGAGTGTTTGTGTTGTTAGTAGTTATACCGTGAACCATTTTACGACATACTTTGAGTGAACCACAGTGAAAAATTTGTTGTGAGCTGGGACTAATTTCGGAATGTCGCTTAATAGGAAGCGAAAACATATTGCATGACCTTCATTAATTGCTTCATATATCAGATATCCATATCCTCCATTGGTAAACCAGAACTTAAAAAAAAAAAAAAAAAAAAGAAAAAACACACAATTGTAATTTCATTTCCAATACTGATGACGTAATCTACGTACCAGTGTATTACTAACATAGTGCAGTTTGTTTATTTATTCTCTTGCAAACATTCCTAATGCTATCTCTGTTTTTCTTTCTTTCTTTCTTTGTCTTGTATTACCTCGATGAGACCTCTACAGTGTTTCTTTTGACCCTGTTGACCCTCTGTAGGGCTTTAATTTAATTTGTATTATTTTCATCAGTATTTGTATTTCTTTTTTATCTTTATATGTGCTATCTGGTAGGATGGAAAAGTGGCCTTATGGCCTTAATCCTCTCAGATTAAATAAATAAGTAAAGTAAATTAAATAAATAAATAACTTAATTAATTAAATAAATAAAATAATTATATGAATAAATAAATTAATTAAATTAATAAATTAAATAAATTAGTAAATTAATTAATTAATTAATTAAATACATAAATAAATAAATAAAATGAATAAATTACATAAATTAATTACATAAATTAAATAAATAAAATAAATAAATAAATAAGTAAATAAATAATTAAATTAATTAAAATAAAAAATAAATAAATTAATTAAATAAATAAATTAAAAAAATAAATAAATAATTAAATTAATTAAATTAGTTAAATTAATTAAAATAAATAACTAAATACATAAATAAATAAATAAATAATATAAACGACATTACGAACAGTAGAAATTCGAGTTCTACATGGTTGTCTCCTTTATCCCAAAGAAATAACTTTCAGTAATTTCTGTTGTCCCGCGCCGTAGCGTGGTCTAAGGCATCCTGCCTAGGACTCGCGTTACGGAATGCGCGCTGGTTCTAGTCCTCATGAGGGAAGAAATTTTCTCACGAAATTTCGGCCAGTGTATGGGACCGGTGCCCACCCAGCATCGTGATGCACTTGAGGAGCTACGATTGGTAACTATAACGGCTGGGGGATCATCGTGTTAACCACACGATACCTCCATTGTGGTTGGATGATCGTCCACCTCTGCTTCGGCATGTGGACGTGAGGCCAGCAGCCGGCTGGTCGGTCTTGGCCCTTCACGGGCTGTAGCACCATGGATTTACTTTTTACTCTACTCATTTCTGTTAGATGCTGAATACATTCCAGAGCCATAGCGAGGCCGAAAGGATTAGCTACAATGATTATATCAAAGGAGAAAATACACTATATCATCGAGAAGCGAACACGCAATTTTCCAGCTATCAGCGCAATAATTATTTTATATTATTATGTTCTACCACCTATATTAATATTAAATTATTACCAGAACTAAAGCATCCTTTCGTAGCTTCTCTCTTTACTGTCATGTTTTTCATATATTTCATTATAGTCATTATTATTGTACAGTGACGCATTTTTTTGTAAATTTCTACTAGTTTACAGCTGGTGCATATCATAGTCTAGACACATAATTTGTGATGAGTGCTGTAAAACATCACTTTTACTTACTTAATCGTACTGAATAACATTCTGTCTCACTGCTCTAATATTCGTTTGTCATATTACGTTAAATCCGCCCTGAAATGAAAATATTGCACTTTTTGCTTCACATTAAAATGAGAAGAGTATGCTCCAACTCTCTGTGAACACGCATTTCAGATTTGCGTTGTAGTGCATTTTAAATATTATATGATATATGTGAACAATTGGTTTTTTGTACTATTATAATCTGCTGCTAACACTCAAGCCATTACATTTGTTTCTTTTTTAATGTAGTTTATGTTATTTAAAGTGTGAAATCCGTTCAGAACGTAGTCAGAGACCCTAATTTTTCCATATTTTATTACAGGACAAATGACAAATTTTAACTATGGGCCTAATGTTGTAATGGATCGGAAAAGACCGTTACACAAGAGAAATGTTCTATTTTAGGCCTATTAATATACCAAAACACAACATTTTTTCGACCACAGATGTTTATGTTATCTCGATCGCGAACTTCGCATTGCGAGTGAGGTCGGCATCACCATTTTTAAAGCTGGCAAGAACCTGTTTCAGCTTCACAGATTTCTGTTATATGTTATTTAGAGGTGAAGTATAGTATACTGACTGAGTGTGAATGTCAGTGTCATGTGCCAGTTTTTTGTGTACACATACGTAATACATACTTCCTTGTTCCCTCGACAAATAAGAAGAAACAGCTATTTCGCGGCCTGAGGTTTAAAATTTCTCTGGTGACCAGTTAGCTGTCCATATTGGTTTTAATTATGCGGTATCGACACAGATTGTGATAAATAATGGAAAGAAACATTTGATTCAACAGCAAAATCAACAATTAATATCATATCCTCGAAGAAACAAATTCATGAAGTACAGTGACGGACATGCGGCGAAAGTGTTTCAAGATCTGTATCGCGGTTCATAAAGGTTATAGTTTTGGTTGCTTCTCAGCATGGATATGCAATTTGTAAACAGGAAAGTGATACTAATATCTCGTCAACATATAACCGAAAATTTTCGGGAGTCGATCAACTATTATGTCCGTCATTGTATACCTTTTGAAACGGATATTGGTCGCTGTTCAGATGCTAAGTCTCACCTCGGAATACCTCGGGAATTATAGTGTGTGCTGTGTTTACACAAGTGTGTTTTACATAGAGAGATTCGAAGCCCGGTCTTTGTAACAAGGGCAAAGAACTCTATCGCTATGCCATAAAGACTTCGTAGGGAATATGTTGTTTCATGGCATACAGATTCGTCGCTGCTATGACTTGATTTCATCATCGGACACCGGCAAAAGTCCTCAACCTGGTAACTTACGTCATCGAGGATTTAAACCCGGGACCGCTCGTTTCATGGTAAGACACTTTAACCGTTACTCCACAGCTATTGAGAGAGGAAAGCTCAATGTTGTGCTGATTTGCGTTGTTTGAGTGTCTTCTAAAATCTAAACCAGTGGTCGGCACTTCTTGACTCGCTAGTCAACTCCTTAATACATAAGCAGGAAGAAGGGGTAAGACATGATCACCCTCCCCTTAGCCGTCACTTGTTCATTCAAGGTTAAGCAGTTTAGGTATCCTTCTCTTCCTATCTCCTACTTTGCTGTGTATTGCGCGCTGCATTTTATATGAAGTAATCTTTACGGATCACTGATCCAGAAAAATGAAATGTTTCACGAGATACAGATACAGAAATATGTTCCTCCTGTCTGTTATTTAACGTCAGTAACGACAAAATGTCAACTGCACGATTACCTCGCGTCGGTTGAATTGATGTTAGAGAGATGATACTTGATTATATGAATCCAAGGATACATTATGTGATTAACTGACATTTGAGGCACTCAGAAGCAAAGTGATACAAGTGACATTTAGTAATATTTGAGATAAGTGACTTTGAAGTTGAAACGGAAATTAAAAAATCTGTTACAGGACTATGTTGCTGTAAATTTACAGTTGTATATGTTGGTACCTCTATTTTTTAACTTCTAAATAGAAATTATCTATTCTAAAACAGTTTAGGTAAAATAGGGTCCTAAAGTCACTTGTATTATTTTGCTACGAAAATATTTTTGTGGAAAAGTAATAAGTGTAAGGGTTTTCAGTATTTTTATATTATTTAAAACAAGAACAAGGACATTGCTTACAACATTGAAACATTTCTGTCTTAACAGCACTTCAGCTTTCTTATTATCATATTACAACAAAAAATGTGTCTGTATAACCGAAAGAATCAATCAATCAATCAATCAATCTTCTTAATGTATCCAGTTGTTTGCAGACAACATAAAGTCAACTATAGTCCACTGTAGGATTTTCAGTTCTTTTTTCATAGTACATTAGGGATATTTTGATCTGTGTTCATTATAGACGCCTGTTGCTACTAGCCAGAGGTAGGGTGTAGTCAATAATATATATACTGCAGAGATGTGTCTTCTGCAACTGATACTGATGATTTTAAGTAACTTCTTTTGTGGTTTATGGATGGACAGTATAGAAGAATGTGTTCCAGATCTTTATCATGATTATTACACCACAGACAAGTAGGAGTATCAGAAATGTGAAATCGGTGTAGGTACAATTGAGTGACAATGTGACCTGTTCTGACTCTTGTTAAAAATGTTTGAACATGTCTGGGCAAGTTTTTGTAAATTTCCAGGTCATTCGGTTTCTTTTTAACGGACTGTAAAATTTTTCCTTTGTCAGAAGAGAGCCAATTGTTGATCCATAAGTTTATAAAATGAAACTTTACTGAAGTAAAGGCATTGGATAGAGATATCACTGGAAGAGGTCTTGGTTGCAAATATGTTGCCTGTTTCGCAACGTTATCGACTTTCTCGTATCCAGGGGAGACCACAATGACTAGGTATCCATTGAAATTTTATTTTCTTTTGGAGTTTTTTTAGTTCACTTAGTTGTTTCTGAATTGCAATAATTCTATGTGCGTATAGGTGTGGTACATATTTGATTATATTAAATATAGCCCCCTTGGAGTCGGTAAGTATTCAAATAGATCTTTCAGAAAGTTGAGTAACACACTAAAGAGCAGCATCAAAGCTAGCAATTCAGTGTCAAGACTGGAGGAGGCTGAACATGGTATGAAGTAATTTTCTTGATATTGTGACAGCGACGTGAGAATCGAACTCACGACCAGCGTCCCGCAAGAAAGCAGATCGCACAGGCTCCACGGAACATTGAGTGACGTCGCGCGGTGGAGAGAAGAGAGAGGGTGTATTACGTCACGCGACGAGTCCGCGCGCGCAGCTGCTTACGGAGGGAAGGGGGAACGGACCTTCCCGGCCCTTCCAGAAATGTCGATGTAGAGATATTGAGATAATTCTCTACACACCTGTAGAAGGTTCTCGCAACTATGATTTTGCTATATAAGAGCAGGCGCCAGCGAACTAGAGAGTTGTTGTAGAGTTTTCAGTTATTCAGTCAGTGAGAAAGCCAGAGCAAGCAAGCCAGCCGGAGTTCGACTCGAGTGTGCGTCCGCATCTGCGTCAGCATCCGAAGGCCTGAGTTCGAGTGCAGTGGACCGCAGTTGGAGGGACCTGAGTTCGAGTGCAGTGGACTGCAGTTGGAGGGACCCGAGTTCGAGTACAGTGAACTGTCTCTGAAGGTCTGTGGTTCGAGATACTGTGAACTCGAGTGACTGAGATAGAAGAACTGTGAACTGAGAACTGATAGTTCTGATTTGTAAATAGTGCTTTGTAAATATTAGTTAAGATTAACAGTTAATTGTTGTTCGTACTAGTCCAAGTAAATTGTCATTGTCGTCGGTGGAGTGCTATAACGAATACTGTGTGAGTGAAGATCCAATTGTTGACGAGAGCCTTTAAGGTGAATTGTAGAAAGGAATTATTGTTGTGACGAATAAATTACATTGTTGTTACAAATAAAATTCACAATATTTTGGAATATAATACCCTGGTTCTGATGTTCCATCATCAGGGTTTAGAGATTCATCTGTATAAATTTGAAGGTAATCCTTATATGTGCTGCAGAGTAGTTCCATGGCATCTAACTTAAGAATGTATGGAGGATCATTTTTTAAATGATTTCGTGGAATTTGTAGGCTATGTTCTGGAATTATCCATTTTCATGGAGGAATTTCATTTACAACTGGAGTTTTGGCAATGAGTGTGTCTGCGATATAGACTGGTATTTCTCCTTTGCTTATTTTGCAGAAATTACATAGGATATTATCTAACAATTTGAAGAACATCTGAGATCTGGATGAGACTTGCAATTTTAAATGTATTTTTAGATCCTTTCTAATACGTAGTGTCTGATTGGTTGAATATTATATTCAATTTCAAGGCAACAGTTGATGTGGTTTTTTGTACTCCGAAAGAAGAGGGCTAAGAAAATTTCAAATTTTAACTGAAATTCAGCCTTAGTCGCTGTTCATTACGTTACTAGCCTCATTTAATGAAGTCACATCTCTCTCTGCTGAAACATCTATGTTTCTGTCATGAAGTGCATCTGTAGTGTTCCTACCGCGAATATTCCTTCAACTTCCTTTTCCACGCACTTTTCCACGTCCTACAGTCATTATAGGCCCATCCTAATGCTTCAGGTCATCAAGGAAAGAGTGGGATGAATTTCATTAGCTATTGCAAGTTGCTTCACTTAGCAAAAGTTATCCTTATTAGATCACGGTATAGTTGGTCCAGCTCAAAGTGTGCAGGCCTTCCACGAAGATGTTTCGAACATGTAATCTATTACCTCTCTCCATTATGGCAAATGAATTAGTCATAAACAGAAGAAACGCAACAACACTATGTAAACAACGCACTTGTATTACTTTGCCTCTCAGTGAAACTCTGTATGCATTGTAATACAAGTGTAAGGCCAACATGGAGCAGCACTGACTGGAACTGCACTTATATTACTTTTTCTCTGAACAGAAATGACGTTAAAGATTTAGAATATATACTTATCTAACTTTTTAAAAAAAGTCACTTATATTACTTTGCTTCTGAGTGCCTCGTTCACTTTACAGTTTGGAAACGTTTGAATATTAGTTCAGGCGCAATTCGAACGAATCCACTCTTAATCGCAGATTCGAAGCAGGAGTCCAGATCGCTATCATCTCAACTACGCTAGGGCTGCGGTTCGTTGAACTCTGGAAAATGTATGTAGATAAGTAACTGTAATGTCTTGAAACGAACTGTAGGAGGCCTATGTAAATAAAGGCCTAATATGTAACTTGAATTTTATTCGTTTAGTCCAGCGATGGGCAAACGCCTAACCACTTGATAAGCAATCCACAGAACCATAGAACGCCAAGTGGTTCAGAACGAACTGATAGATGCAAACATGAACAGACAATGAGTGCAGTGACGGATTGCTGATCTTTAGTTAAATAGTGATGACGGTTTATGTGTATTTTAGACTAGAGTAAACAAATAATACGAAACGACATTTGAATTACTTTTTTTTTACATTTGTAATTATTTCGTCAAAATCTGGGTTTACTTCAGATAAAGCTATTTTTAATTGCGCCAACAGATATTAGTCAGTCAAACGAGAGCGGTACTGTTATTGCAAGTTATCTTGAACTTCCTACGAGCAACTGAAAAAAACACGTACAATATCCACATCTCAATGACTTTGCCTGTTTGAATATTGCAATAAATATGAATACATTCCGTCGTTTTAAACTTTTAAAATTTTAATTTTAAATATTGGTACACAGTTTGTTATTACTTATACAACATTCATGGAATTAATCCAGGTGTGATCTTCTTTTACAAGATTCTTTTAACTCATTATGTTGTATGCTGTTGTGACTTAGAGCCACACTTATGCGCTTCCATAATGAGCATGCATATTTTTTTCGTAATGCATATATGTGTTCACTTATTGTATAGCCACCACCTGTGTTCAATTCTGTTTGCTTTTATTATGTCACCTGAAGATGACTTTTTATATAAGTCGAAAATATTTGTGAAGTATAACTTAATGTGATGTGTGAAACATATAATTTAATGTGATATGACAGAATTCATTTTGTACTTACACTTCGATAAGTTGTTGACTGATCATATAACCTTTTCTATTTTAATGACATGTGTTAGGAACTGAAAATTGTTTAAATAGCTCTACGTACATCGACATCAAGTTTACCATGACATAGATATTTGAAACAAGTATCATTTTGCACGTATATTAATTGTAACTGCAAATCCAGCCTTATCTTTACAGGTTAAACGTGCATATGATTTACAAATAAGTCAAAATCATTTCTCATGTTTTTGAAATCGGCAAATCGTTTTTCTAAGAATTCAGTCTTTAGATTTTCTAATAAGGGAATATACTTATTAAACTCATTGTAGTCATTTGTATTTTGCAGAGATTGCAAACAGGGAAAATGATACAGCTGCCCCTCTGGTAACACGTCAAACTATCTAATTGCGTCGTATATATTCACAATATTTTGATTTCTTCCTTGAATGTCTTATTGAGACCATTCAAGTGTTTTCATATATAAATAAGGAAGGCCAATCTTGAATCCATTCTTTGTTTGCTAATTCCATAATTTGCTTTCCCTGTAAAAAAACAATATTGATTAATGCACATGAACATTATACAAATATAGCAAGCATAATAAATTAAATGATAACTTTTAATATAATAAAGTAGTTGTTTGAAAAGCTATTTGTATGAAAAATTTTACTGACCAGACGTTTCATAAACTCATGTACTGTCTCACTAAGTTCAAAGAAGCGATGAAGCAAGTTACCCCGACTGAGCCACCTGACTTCAGTATAGTAAATCAGATCTTCATAATCAGATTCCATGTCTTTCAGAAGATTTTGAAACTGTTGGTGCTTTAGGGTTTTTTACTTTTTTTTATTAATTGTGTTTACATCCACATCCATTACATGTGTCATATTTGCAACCTTAGCAGCCAATGCTTCCTGGCGAATAATGCAGTGAATGTTAAGCACCTGGTGAGAATAGCCCAATGATTTGAAATGTGACCTTAGTCTCCCAACAAATCCTTTTTGCTTTCCTATCATTGCCGGAGTGCCATCAGTTGCAACCGAAACCAATTTTTTCCAGCCAAGTTACTTAGACTCAATGCATCGGCAAACACCTTTAAAAATCTCCTCACCTGTGGTGGTACCTTTGACGAGAATTAGATACCGTAAATATTTATGTACTGATAAATCTGCGTCCACACCACGAATAAAAATGGCTAATTGTACATTGTCAAGGGAGAAACAAATAAACTCTTTGAACTTTTCCCCTATTTTTTTGGTAATATACAAAGACATATCCCCTATACCCTGGGCTGCATTTTACCATGCAGTTTTTAATTAATTCCCCGTCACTAAAAGATTTTAGGGCGCGAGCAATCTCCAAAGCCATAGCCTATAGAACGATAGGTTTTGTACGATTTCTTCACAACATATCGTGCGTGAATTTTCACTGTTCTGATGTGTACTGTATCGCTACGAACTAAACTGAATTGCACTCAGTGGAAGTCAGCTGTATACTAACACTCTAACAATGAAGTCCCTCTTGCCTGTGTTATCTGTCAATACTTTACTACGCAGCACACAATCTTTCCACTCTTGGTCCATGGAAAATTTACACTGATTTCCTAGTCTTAACTGACAACGAAAACTATGTCTATCTCGTTCCTACTGTACACGTGCGGGTTGTCTCGCCTCTATTGAGTATCTCAGTCTTCAGTGGTGTTCATGCTAGAGTAGTAGCTACACAATTAGAACTTGTTTGCGATGTATGCCAACATTTCAGAGCCCCTGCTCATAGGAACGCTTTCTGTTTGTCTGTTGTACACAACTTAGTAGCATAGTCAGTGCGAGGGGTTAAACAAACATCAAAAAGTTACGGAATTAATAGAACAGATTGTATACACTATATCCTTGGTGGTCGTATTCGATCTAGAACAGAAAAATACCGACGGCATTTATTAAAGACAAACATGTTTTCTGGCGGACGTTGTGAAATATCATATAGTCTTCTTCTTTTTGTCTTATTATTCAATCTCGTCCATTCTACCAAATTACAATCCAGTGCGGTCTAGGGAAACTTGGGGAAAGTGGTTTTGCACCAACACTACATTCTTTCACAATGCTGGTCTCCGTAAGCGTGGGGTCAGCACGATATAGTGCCGCTGTGAGATGTCACAGGAAAAGTACCAAGATGTTGGACAAATACCCAGTCCCGTGGAATAGAGATAAATTTCCGCTAATGCCGGTAAGCAAACCACGAACCGGTATGCTGGAAAGGCATGCTCTACCCATTAAGCCATAGCGACGGACTTGTACCAATTTTTAGTTTAAAAATTGACACATCGACATATCTCGCGGTTCATTGCGTTGTGCGTTACTATGTAGAAATTCGTTCATGTATCGTTTTTGTCTTCAGTGCGAACGCTAAATTTTTTGTAGAAATTAGTGGAATTGTTGTGAACATTTTACATAAGGTAAATTGCGTTAATGCCGATGCTCAATAAAAGTGTTGATGAAAATTCATTCCGGAAATCGAGTTGCTCCATGCGGAGAGACAGATGCGCTGAAATGTAATTAACACATGCTGCGAACACGAATGGAATAACAAGAGCGAAAGAGGTTTACAATTAATTCTATTTTAACACAAAAAACTGTACATTACTATAGAATGAGTGGAAGATATGCCTATGACCACATGCAGGGACCAGCATGCAGAGTGAAAGAGGTTTACAATTAATTCTTTTATATTTCGAATGCAGACGTGTTTGTGGTACACATGACTGTGGCTTTGTAATGAAATAGAGTTAGAATTAGTTCTCTTATATCACTAATACTTCGAATTAAGTGAAAGGCATGGACGTCACAGAGAGGACTGGATAAATGGATAAACATTAAAGCGAAAGTGATGTAGAATTAATTATATTAGGCCTACCTCATTTAACTCTGTTTTGAATAACAGAATAGAATAGAACCTAGCAGGTGAGCCGTGAATACTTTATTCCAAATGACGTAACATTATCATCATCATTATCAAAATCATTATCAAGAAAAAGAAATTTATTTTATGAACCCTCTCGAATGTATCGTCTCTCTACATCGTCCACCACTTTTCATCCTATTTTCCTGAGATTTCTACAAATAAGTCTTGTATGTTTGCTAAAGTTTATTTTTGTGGCTTCTCAACATATTAGTGTGATTTTTCACTCTGAATTTTTGGTGTGAAAACATCTATATGTTCGGTCCAGTACTAGGATGAAATCCCAGAAACACTACCGACACATTTTCAGGCGAGTTTTGTCGCGCCTACAATTTGTTAAACTAAAAGACATTTCCAATGAAGCAAACAATCGACAGAAAAAGAATCAATGTATCTAATATGACCTCGAATTGGAGCAAGATGTGGAGTAACGGTCAGCGCGTCTGGCTGCGAAACCAGGTGGCCCGGGTTCGAATCCCGGTCGGGGCAAGTTACCTGGTTGAGGTTTTTTCCGGGGTTTTCCTTGAACCCAATACGAGCAAATGCTGAGTAACTTTCGGTGCTGGACCCCGGACTCATTTCACCGGCATTATCACCTTCATATCATTTAGACGTTAAATAACCTAGATGTTGATACAGCGTCGTAAAATAACCCAATAAAATAAAATAAAAAATTGGAGCAAGTGACGTCATCTAGCGATGCACGGGAGAAGAGAATTTGAGACATGAATTGGCTGGTCGCGCGGCAGCCGAGGCTGTGTAATTCGAGAATGCAAAGCTGTAGATTCGTAACGAACTAGGCTACAATCTCAAGTCAGCAAAAATTAGCAGTCAACAAGTTAAATTAGAAAAGTTTGCAAATTTAATTGATTCAAGTGAGAAAATTCAGAATGTCGAAACAAATACAACGCAAATGGGAGCAAACATATATGCAACGAGTATCAAATGATAGAGCACGATGGTTACTGTAGCAACCGACATGTTTACTTTCAATGCATACAAGATGGCTGTTCCCAGGAGTCCCATCACAGCTAAAATATACCGGGCTTTCATAGTATCAGGGGAAACATAATTTTTATTTTCATTGCTGACGTGTACTTTAACAATAATTTATCAGCAACGTGTTTACGTATAAAAGTTGCTGTTGTGTCTCCGAAACAGCCTAAAGGATGATTTACACTCTGCTGGTTTTATTCACTTTGATCAAGCAAATTTAGTCGCTAGCCAATTCGCTGGCAAAACTTTTAAAAGACGCTGCTTCTTTTGTTCGCTAGCGACTAATCTTGAATTCGCAGCGTCTAAAAGAGAATCGCTGAAAAGTTGAACATGTCCAACTTTAACCTTCCTCAAAGCGATAAGAGAGAGACTTTCAAATAGATCTGCCTTCTGCGCATGCTCGAGATAGCCTGCTGGCTACAAAGAAAGTAGAAACACATTTCTGTCATCCTAAGTAAAAACGCAATAACTCAAGGAAAGATTAGGCCTAATATTGAGTCATGCACATGAAATTTCTCAGCTCGGTCACTTACAACTGATCCACTTATAGGAAATACAGAGCCTTCCAAATGTAATACTGGTATCTTGGATCAAAGACATGCAATAGTCTATAGTTGTTTACAGAATCGAGTATTTGGGATTGAATATCTCGTGCACAAAGCGTAATAGCGGCTCGAATAATATCCTCCTCTGACCCCATGACACCTAACGCTGAAAACTTCCTACATTTTTACCAGCACCGTGTAAATGTTTATCAACTAGCCAAGTTTGGAGCCTCACGTTCACTCCAGGAAAGCATCAAGGTGGCGACAGGAGAAGCTAGCGACTAGCGTCTAAACCAGCACCATATAAATCACCCTTAATCTGATTTTTTATGAGGTTCTCTTCTTCAACTCTCTCATTATTCGGAGTCTAAACGAAACATAATGCGACGCAGCCAAATCTCGATTTTGTAACTATTCCTAAAACTAGTTATCTTAATGAACTGCATTCTGCAGAAAGGAACCTGCCCACAAACAAATTTAATGTCTCAATAATTAATTCCAAGGATCCATATTTTGAACAACGATACGTCCTATAATACGCTTTTGATTAAAGTAATAAGCATTTAGTTACATTTATTTGCAAATTTATTACTCAAGTTTAAATTTAAAGTGCATTTTTCTTAATTTAGGTATCATGTGACTTGCTTGAATTATTCACAACCAATCATTAAAGCAGTTGAAACAAAATGACTGTAGTTAAGGAATGTATGTTTTTAGTTAAGAAATGTACAAAAATGAAATAAATTGTAACTACCATTTTATTAATAACCATAACTTTCTATCACATGTTTTAATAGATACAGGGCGGGCAAAATAATTCTGTAATATTTACATTTATATACATATATTTATAGTTATAAGACTGTTAAAGACTGACCTTTGTTAATGAACATCACAGAAGATGCATCGAAATCACGGTTTCCTGCATTGTCAGGGTCATTTCCACGTCAGTCTTATAGCCTACATATAAATTCATATATTTCATATATATTTTCCACGGGCTAGCTTTATTTTACCCACCCCATATAATGTAGGCCTATTAATACTGCAGTTACATAAATAGGCAGTTTTATCGGCAATCAACATTAGTAGCAGTAGAAATACCAGACCTACGTGTTTGCCACCTT
Organism: Periplaneta americana; assembly: GCF_040183065.1. NCBI lineage: Eukaryota > Metazoa > Arthropoda > Insecta > Blattodea > Blattidae > Periplaneta > Periplaneta americana. The sequence goes on along the minus strand of NC_091118.1, from coordinate 126,763,528 downwards.
TATCCCTAAGGAAATGTCCCTGGTAATCAATTCTGCTAGACATCAATGACATAGTGAGGCCGAAAGAATTCTATCAGTGGAGAAAATCCGTGATCCCATCGGGAATCGAACGCGCTATTTTCCGGCTTGCAGCGAAATTTCCATAAACTCTACGCCATCGCGCACATTCTCCACAGGGGTGATTATTAATGATACGTTAGAATATTTAATAAAATTATAATTTTATTTACCATCATAATGCCTAACATAAAGCTTCAAGGACTGAGCGATTTGACACATAGTATCAACCTGTCTGTTATTCCTATATGTCCAATGCTAGAGTTTTATAACCAAACTGACTTATGGTCATGTAGTCAGCCTGGGATAAGACTATCGCTCAGGACAATACAACTTCTAGAACAGGGGATATAATATTGTCTCTGTCTGTAATTCTCGATTAGGCCTATATTTTGGTTACCACGTTTGCTACTGGATAACCGGAGAAATGAAAGCGAATGTGAGAGATCTGTATAAGGTTCACGTAAGAGAAAGATCATTAAATTAGAGGTCTCCAGACGAGCTGTATCGGTCATTTCTCAAACACATTAAAGTTCAACTCCGAAAGTAATATAATGGACACCTATTCGTGGCCAAAATTCTCATAGGAATGTCTACTTCCACATACAGTATAATCTATCCATCCACAACCAATCCGAAAGAAAGATAATTCTGCAATTCTGAGACTGCCGGCCCGGATGGCTCAAGCGGTAGGGGGACGGCATATCTCTATCGCTTGGTTCGAAGGGTTGTGAGTTCGAGTCCCGCCTCGGGCATGGGTGTTGTGTTTGTATTAGAGTAAGTAAAAACAAAGGAAACAATTGAAAACGAAAACAGAAAACAAAGATAACTTTGGTAAACGGCCTCTGGCCGGTCTAAATTAAAAAAAAAAAAGTAAGAAAGAAAGAAAAAGACTGGAATCGAATTAGACCACACTGAAATAAATAGTAAACATATAGACAGTGTCCAAAAAGCGACTTTGCACTGAATATAATGATTATAGTAACATAGATTTTGAATGAAATTGAATTGATACACTGCATGACAGTGTTTTGTTGTTTATTTTTTTTAACCATTTCCCAATTCCCCACGTTGAACGCGAAGCTGTCTTTCCAAGAGAAAGTCATTTCTGATTTAATAGTCGAAATAAGTGAAAATGTTCAGTGTACAGTGACTTTTGGGACACACTGTAGTTGTAATCATAGTTTCTGAAATCACAAGAAATAACTGAAACAAGTAATAATATTTTCATTATTTATTAGTAACATTCGGCCTTCAACGTAAATTTTTAATCTTAGAACTATGATAAAAATTTTCACTCCATGCAATATTGCTCACTGGTGTTGCTATACATTATCACACATAATTACAATATTGAATACCGTATTTGCTAGCGTAATTTGCGCACTTTTTAATCTATTTTGGCTGTTTGAAAAATTGGGGTGCGTAAAATATGCGAATTTTTTAAATTAAACTTCTTGATCTGGGTTGTATTCAAGTATATAGTAATTAAGTATACATTACTTTTCTCACCTAAGACTACTGGTAATTTTGAATTACAAATAATAATTAAATTGGGTATATGACAATCATAATGAATGCAAAGTACATAGCAAATGTAGCAGTCTCAATAGGTAGTCTTTAATTCAGTACATTGTACGAGTTTATAGGCCTATAGGTGGTTGATCGATGGATTCTTCATGTTGCGGTGACAACTGCACGATACATATTAAACAGTAAAACTTGTCACTGTCACTGTCCTTAGAGGTAATTTACAAGGACAAGCGTCAGTGTTGAAGTAATGTTATTTAGGATTTCTTTGTGAAGCAGTACTAGCCAATCAACAATGCCGTGGAATGCAAATATACGCAATGGAATTTAGGGAAGGAACATTCATACTACACTGAAAAAAATTGTACGTAAAATGTGTGGGAAAATACACGGAGCAAAATTAAAGTTCAAAATAATCCTTTAAAATTTAGGGTGCGTAAAATACGCGGTGGCGCAAAGTACGCGAGCATATACGGCAGTACTGTGTCAATTTCATTTTGAAGTTGCTGTACTTTTTTTAGGAAGTCCCACAATGCAGAAACCTCTTAAAATCCCATTTTAATGTTTAGAGTGGAAACAAAAACTTGAACGTACTTTATTGGTGAAAGAGGGATTCATTTACTAACAATGCCTCCTAACGTTTTAATTGAGCTAAATGGATTACCGGACGTGCACGAGGCTGCGATTTTCACAAAACATTTAAATTAAGCTTTCAGAGATGTAAAACCGTTTAAATCTCGGTTGCATATACAAGGAAATATCTCAAGGCTTACTCTTATGGTGTCTGTACAGTACAATATCACAAGAAAGTAATATTGTTAGTACATAAATATCGCTAATGAAGAGCCATGCAGCAGCAGATTTCGTAACCATCACTATCTTTATAGTCACTGCCCTTCAGGAGTATTATATGCCAAAAGATGTAATGATGCGCTTCAGACATTTCAGAGGTTTTCTCAAATTCATATGAACAGTTTTACTGAAAACGATTTCTAGAGGCATTTTTTAAAGTTATGACCTTCCTTCGTCAATCACTGTATAAGTTAATTCTAATTTCCTTAAAAGTCAATCTTATGTAACATAGAAGTATTTTCAAGTAGGCGTATTCATTAACGGTTATTAAAGATAAACGATGACTAAATATTGTGGTTCAAATGAAAGTAGAGACAACACTCGAGTTTTGATTTTCTCTAGATAAATTCGAACTTGCTTTCATAATTAAGCGCAGTCGTACCTAACTGTCATTTCAGTCACTGGCAACCATTCTTTAAGTCGGATCTTCACAAAGGTGGCCAAACAAGAAGAAGGTGTTGTTTATAGTGAGAAGGGAAGGAAAATGTTGATTTTGTAGTTTGCCGTCTCGAGTCACGAATTTCCCGTCCTTGTCTTATGACAATCCTAGACCTGCATAGAATGGGAAGGAAAATGTTGATTTCCAACCAGTACTGCCCTATTTTCGATCCGGGACCGAATTAGTATTGTTAATTTAATGACCCGGAACCGAACTAGTACTGTTTACTTCTTGGTTCCGGACCGAACTAGTATATATTTTTGACCATGGGACCGAACTAATAAATTCCGATTATCAAACGAGTACACCTATTTAATGCACTATGCTACCGATTAGTTGATGAGCACATACTAAAATGTTTCTTACATGGTACACTGACACTCAAAGATATCTGACCTACGATTTTGTGATCGTGTAAACGAACTTTCCAGCCACGGGATGTCTGAACCAAAGATATTAAAAATTGACATTCTTTGAAAGAGTTCCGCTAGTTCCCAATAGGTGGCACCATTATTGGGGCGATTAAAAAGTTTCAGGAAAAATGAGTATGTAGATTAAGCATAAATTATTTTCATAATCGACCATATCAGCGGTTTCCAACTAAGCCCAGTGTTGTTTACAATCAGTAGAGTGGGATGAAAAATTGAATTCTATAATGCGAGTATATTTTTGTACGATTGGCAACACTGACTATTAACCGCCATCTATTCATAAAAGTATTAACTTTAGAAATCACACTTACACCAACGAATATCGATCACATTCGATTAGTAGAGTCAGATACCTTTGAACGTATTTTTTTTTAATAAGCAGTGGTGATTAAGTACCAGGTCCTTAGGACCCTTGCCTTATAAAGAATCTGAAGGGTGACATATGGTTAGTTAGATGATTATTGTTGCTTAACTAATGTCTACTAGAAGCAGACAAGTCAGATGGACAGTGTTGGATTTGAACGTCAGTGTACACATACAGCGTTGTTAACACTGTAGATGACGTAACTTACCTTTTATTAGCACCATAGATATCGTACCAGGTGATTTAATATCAGTGAACATTTTTCGCCATAGTAAGCGTAACCAGTTCATTTCATGACATGGAAAAAGTGAATAGGTTAAGTAAAAGTATAGAAAGCGACTGTGTTACGCTCAATCCGTGTGATAGTTGTAGTGTAAATGTTGTGAAGTTAATTGAAAAATGTATGTAATGGAACAATGAAGGCAATATTTATTTAATTAATCTTTAGGTATTTGTAGGTACAATACTTGTGTATCAATTCAGAAATACAGTAGGCCTATATCCAGACTGGCGTAATAACTTGTTCAGATGCCGTAAAATCGTAACAGTACAAAATAGGAGAAAGAAGTGTATCTTTTGTGTATCCGCACTTAAAAATACATTTCTTGCAAATGCTTATTTACCGAATGAGAACGTGTATTTATTTGTTAATTTTCGGTTGAACAGAAACCAGCCTAGGTATTATTATTTATGCAGACAATTGAAAATGAGTAAAACAACAGTTTTTCGTTCTGTAGTGAAGTGCATAATATTTGCTGGACTTTGAAGAATAAAAGAACTCGATGGGAATAGAGAAGCATTTAAAATAGATTAGGTAAAAGTAACGCGGTAACAAGTAGAGAGGAGTTTAACTATAATCTGCTCTTTGAAGGCCAAGGAATATTTGGGTGTCACGATCATGAAAATTCATGTAACATTATATTTGGGTAAATATTTAAAATAACTTCTCCGTAACTTTTTCAATTACTTTAATATTTTTTGTGAATTTTTCCAATGTAGTTATTAATAATTTAAATGTGACTGATGAGCAGCTGATGTGTTTTCATAGAATGTATTGGCGATAAGGGAGCAAATATCCTTCAATAACCTTAAAAATTAGTTCGTCCTACATGTACGAATGCGTATGTATGATTATATATTATAATATATACAGGGTGTAAGGTGTATAATTGCCGTCCTTTTCACAGTTTTCGGGGACGGTCTCCAGGATCAAAAAATGTCCATACAACATAGGGTCAAAACTTGATAGTTTTCTCAGAACAAAATATTTCTTCTCTTATTTTATTCGCGTTATTCTGCTTATATCGTTAGTAAAATTATACGGGAACAATTACATCAGTAGGTATATCTAGCAAAGAGTTAATATTAATTTAAATACATATTAATTTGTGTGTTCTATTACGTTTTCGTGAAATTAAATAAAATTGCATGCTTAAATCTGTTAATATTCTGGTGTGAGAGACTGGCAACGTGTTGAGCAGACAGTACTCTGGACAGACGTACGTACATGTCAGCTGAGGTCAAGCTCCCTGTCCGCATAGGTCTGCTGCCGAGCAGATGACAGTTCTGTACCAGGTATTCGATAAACAACTTACAATGTTATTCACAGTTTCGGAACATCATATGTTATTAATTTATGGAGAAAGTCGTCGTAATTCAAGCGAGACAAGAATATGTACCGTCAATGTTTTCCGCAATGAAGGTTACCCAATCGGCGAACTTTTGTAGCGGTTTCTCAACGATTATTAGAAACTAGGAGTCTCTTACCCCGTTTCGAAAATCACACAACCAGAAATTTGTTGAAAAATGATACTGGTTTACGGAAACTGGAGATACTAAAATTTTGCGTTAGAAAAAAAGTTTGTGTGATTTTGTGCGGTAAACTGTTATTGTATATTTTTTAGGCGTGCAATTAAAAATGGAGCAATATTGTTGAATGAAGTGGAAATTTATCTCAATATTCTATTAATGAAATTGAAAGTTTCTATTTGTTGCTCGTTTTATGTAAACCATTAGCCCCTGCATTAGAACAGAGCATCTGTATTATACCGATATATCTGTACTCGCTTGAGCTGTACTGTGTACTTGTAAACTCCCTCCTCCACATCCAGCAACGTTGCCAAACGTCTAATATTGTAAACTTTAATAACTAGGCATAGTTAAATATTGCAATTAGAAAAAAAATTGTGAGGACATTTTTTCTTCCTTATGACATGAATAATCATCACTTAAAATAATGGCACTTATACCCCTTACACCCTGTATAGTCTCTTATTTCACTAGGCTTAGATTATGCGATTATGACGTTACTGTGGTAACATTGTCGTTTAAAGCAGTCGCTTTTTTTAGTTTATGTCCATTATACTTGTTAATTTCTTATTGATTGTGTGTGGGTTCTACAAGGTGGAAGTGAAATAACATTGCAGATTGAAAGAGAAGATAGGGCACACGTAAATTAAAAGAAAACCTAGTATATTGCATTTTGCGATTAAATGCACGGTTAATTATAAAATTTAGTTTGAAGTTTCAGCACTCCTGCAACATCGTCGCTAACACACACTGCTCGTGATGGAAAAGGTCAACGAACTCGGTGTGTCTAGGTAGGTGAGCTGTTCTCTGTCAAGACTTTGCCACTTACTCGTATTGTGATATGGCCTGGATTCAATTTTTAAAATTAAATTGTCATGAAAACCGTGCACGCTATTAAAATACGCCAGAGGGATAAATGATTCATTATTGGATTTGCTATCGATATGGATAAAAATCACGATCCTACTCGCAATAGTTACCGAATTAGGGACTGTTAAACATTTGGAAAAAAATAATTTCTCAAAGAACTATGACCTTTCCACTATTATGGTATTATAGTTTTTTGTTACATACAACATGAGCTATTCGCTCTGGATATCTGCAAGGATATTTCACTTCCACCGAAATATCGTTCAGTGAATCAGTAAAGAATCTAGGTATTTATATGGATAAAAGTTTAAATTGGAACATTCAAGTTGCAGAAACCTGCAAAAAAGTATTCTCATTAATCCACTCGTTTAGAAGATTGAAGAATTTTCCACCCTTTTCTATGAAAAAAATGTTAGTGCAAACACTCGTGATGCCCCACTTCGATTACTGTGATATTCTGCTTACTGACCTAAGCGTTACTTCGGCGCAGAGACTACAACGTGTTCATAATATGTGCGTCCGTTTCGTCTGCAATATTCGCCGGGCTGATCACGTAACACCATCCCTCGAAATGTTGTCCTGGCTCCGTCTAGAAGATCGTAGGAAAATCCACTGTCTTTCCCTTCTCTTTCACATATTGCATTTCTCCACTCTTGTCTATCTTGCGTCTCGTTTTCAAAATTTATCCACCCATCATAACCTAGACACGCGATCACAACACTCCTCAATGTTATCTATTCCCTCCCACCGAACATCCTCATATTCATCTTCTTTCACTATGGCTGTTCCTCGACTTTGGAATTCCCTACCGAGTAATGTCAGGGACTGTCAGACATCAAACCAATTTAAGAATAGCCTAACGAGATATTTTTCTAACAATTCTTGTTAACAATAATAGCTGTTTCAGGTTTCTCAATGCTTAATGGTTATATATATATCACAGATAAATATCTAAATTATCTCATTATTACTATTATTACTATTATTATTATTATTATTATTATTATTATTATTATTATAACTATTTCTTACCAATGTTTATTATTGTCACACTAACATTAGTTATCCAGTTTTCATTATTTACTTTCATGTTGTTTATGATCTAGATATTAATGTAATAACTATGTAAGCAAATGTATTTAATTATAATTAGAGTCTGGCTGGGCGGAAGAGAAGGCCTACTGGCCTTAGCTCTGCCAGATTCAATAAATAAATTATTATTATTATTAGTATTACTATTATTATTATTATTATTATTATTATTATTATTATTATTATTATTATTATTATTATTATTATTATTATATGTTACGGCTGAGGGTACATCGCATTGTACAATTATTTCACGTGATGATTGTTGAGTTTATATATGCAATGATTCTGAGAATTTGAAAAATACTTGATTCGCTATGAAAACATTTATCAATGTTCTAATTTGGTGGTATACTTAGAGAAGATTCGAACAAGAAGCGTTATAGAACTATGTTAGTGTAAGGGAATAAAAGAAGAGCAAATGTGGTTTTAGTGTTTCTGCATCTCATTATACATTTTTCTTTTTTAGTTTGTGCATATTTTCTGTTGAGTAAGTTTGTTTATGTGTTTTGGATAACTAAAGATATCCAGGTCGTCAGATATTTATCGAAAGGGAACTTCGATTAATCTCGTGAACTGTTGTGAACTTGCTTAATTTGAGCTTTGCTTTCAGACTAGTTTGCCGAATTGATTTTCTCTTATTACGTTAAACAATGATTATTTTTAAGTACAGTACGATCAATTATGCTTTCCCCCGCGGCGCGGAATTTTTGCTATGAGCGAGCCCCACTCCTTTCACACTCACTGGAGGGAGTAGCAAGCCTACTTGCTTACTTGTTGACCTTGCTGAATGTCGCAGCGCAGCTGTTCACGGGTGTGTGTTGTGTTGTTTATTTATTAATTCGACAGTATATATAAAGTGTATTATGCCTCGTGAGTTTACAACGGCACAGCGTGTCTTTATTTACGATTCATATATTGTATTAACTCAATCAGCTCGTGAAGTTCGAAGACGGTTTCAAGAAAGATTTCCGGATGTGGACGCTCCAGATCGTGAAACACTTCATAATTTTTATCGTAAATTTCAGGAAACTGCAAGTGTCCAGCCTAAGAAACCAAAAAGCAGCGTAGGGTTCTCACCGAAGAAAGATTTCATGACATTCGTACTGGTTTAGAAAATTTTCCTATAAAATCTCTTCGTCGTCTTGCACAACAGATGAGACTTTCATATGAGTCTCTGCAAAAGGCTACTAAATTATTGCGCTTCAAGCCGTATAAAATAACTGTGGAACATGCTCTTCAGCCATGTGACCCCGTACGTAGGCACAAATTTTGTGAGTGGATTCTGGAAAATGTGATGAATAATTTCCTAAAGAGATGCGAAAAATGTGTGGAGAATGAAGACGGGCAGTTTCAATACCTCATTGATAATTTGGTAAGTAAAGAGCCTCTTAAATTTGTTTGTGTATTGTTGTATGATTGGTTTGTTTCATTGTTTTACCCTCCTGCTAATCACCGACCTGGTTAACCGGCTAACGAGCGACTCGCTCGCCCATAAGCAAACTACTACTGGGGAAAGCAAAACTGATCACACTGTATATAATAATTTATTTTTAATTTACGTGTGTGACCCGTTGCGCGAAAAGGGACCTAAAGTCGTGAAAGGAAATTTTACAGGAGAAAGAATAACGAATTTGCGGTGTAAAAACTGCATTTCTATGTTTTGACATCTTGCGCTACCTATAGGCCTTTTTTTACATACTAAATTAGGACGTAGTTTTACACAGTGCTTATTAAATACCTAAATATTTCTAGTTGCTAAAAAAAAAAAAACAAATGAAAACTTTAATTGCATTTTTCTCGAAAATTACATAATGTAATATCAACATTCAATAAGTAGGGGAGAGTTGGGTAGTATCGGACATCGGGTAATATCGGACAGTGCGTTTCTTTCATCTACCACCAGATGGTAATACCTGAATAATATGGTTACGTTTCTGTATGTGACATCACAGAAACGTAACCATGTCATTCAGGTACTATCATCTGGTGGTAGACGAAGGAAACTCACTGTCCGATATTACCCGATGTCCGATACTACCCAACTCTCCCCTAATATATTAAATACTATAGCACAGTGATCGCCAAAAGCTGTGTCGCGACACATGTCCCTGTCTGCACTCAAGCGTAACCATGGCATCATACCCTCGCCATCTGTTTACATCCATCACTTCGATATAAGACAAGACATTTATCAGCAGCGGACGTATATATGTGATGTTACAAGTGTGTAGGATAATGTGTTTCGATATATTTTCCAAAACAGAAAACTGATAATATGTAAAAACTTAATTCTAAGGAGCATAGTATTTTTTTTTTTTGTGCAGATGGCAAAAATATGATATACTTAATTTGTTGTAAAGTTTTAAATTAAGTATAAAAGAACAATGTACGTTGTCATTATTCCTCTTGATATATAGACTACCACGCCCTTACCTGTAAATTGAATTTTTCATTAATAAACGAACACTAAACAGTATCGTCTTCTATGTCTTAATCTGGGTAAAATACTTCGAAGTTTTTTTCGACCTGTGTAGTGTAATTTGAATATTTCATTAATAAACAAACAATAAAAAGTATCAGCTTCTATGTTTTAATCGGGGTAAAATACTTCGACGTTTTTTTAAGTATGTAGTGTAATTTACAACTTCGTGACTAGCCTGGTACGAATATCTGCTGGTGTAAAGTACACGCTCTTTTTATGGTAAATAAGAAAATATATTTTATTTTGTTAATAATACAAAAATAATGAATAGGAGGATAAAAGTTAACACGGAAAAAAGTGTGCGCAGTTAATAAGCAGAAGAATATCATATATATATATTTTGGTCACAGTCCGTCTCTGCATTACCTGAGGATATACCCATTCCACCCCTCTCCCTGCGATAGTGGTGTGCGGGTTGCATTTCTATTACGTCACAATTTCGTGGTGTTTGGTAACCACTGCTATAGCAACTAGAATCATGAATTTTTTTTTAATGCTCAGTATTTCATCCTCTTTTTGAAACCACAGAAAACAAAAAGTGAAAAATCCTACTTTATGTCCCATTTCCTGCAACTAGTCACATTATGATAAAGTTCTAAGTACCTGAATATCTTTAAAATTCTAATGTATTCAGATAAATACCACCTTAGATAAAATTCAATATTTTTTTACTTCGTGTCAACCTGGGTAACGCAGTCGATTAGAGTGCTGGCCTTCTGTGCCCGAGGTTGGGGGTTCGATCCTGGCTCAGGTTGGTGGCATTTAAGTGTGCTGAAGAGCTGGTTGAGTGGAAGAGAAGACTTTAAGACCTTGGTTCTGCTAGGTAAGATAATAGTTATTATTATTATTATTATTATTATTATTATTATTATTATTATTATTATTATTATTTATTTTTTTTTTTAAATTGATAGGATAACGAACCACAGGTTGGATCACGAACCACAGGTTGGTTACCTTTATAGTAATGAGTTATTGACTTTGTTTCCAATATAGTCTACACAGTGGGCAGGCAAGTTCCGCTTCCTTTACGTAGGTTGAGAATGAGGGGAAACACGAGGAGGACACATTTCCTCTGTCTTCCCTTTCGACTGGACAACTAACTTTCAGTCCCTGCAGGATATTTTAGATGTCTCTGGACATTATCTACAACATCCCAAGCTGCACGCAACACCCACCGTTGCCATTAATTAATTCCTGGTTCCTGAATTTCTTCCATACTAATTCTAACGCGGTATAAAGCTGATCCTGTGAGAGAGGAAAAAAAAATACTAAATAAGTAAATGTAGGGATACCGGAGAGTGAGAAAGAGAGAGCAGGGTAGAATAATCCCATTAGGGTGGTAAAGGACTAATGAAATGCAGCGAATGGAATGGTGAAACCGTGCACTGTCCGCAGGCCAGAGCAGTGGCACAGACATGCTGAGTGTGTTCTGCTGCAGACCCGCCTACTGTGAATTTTTAACTCTATACGGAATAATATGCAACTGGGAATAAAGGGTACCCTTGAAACTCTTGTCTGAGGTATTAATGTTCTAAAGATAATTCTGAAATCGTTCCTCTTACGAAATTTATCTTTCAGGTGAGATTAGAGTTCAAATTGTGAATAAAAGTAATCAAAATTGGGTTTTTGTTTCAAATGATTATTTGAAAATGTGTACGTAATTTGGTCTAATATTTTTGAAAAATTATAATTGTAATTTTAATATATAATGCGATTTACATGTGAAGCTATTTTTCCTTTCTCGTTCCATACTATTGCACAAAATATAAATATATCTGGAAACGTTTTGGTTAAAGGTGATAGTTTGGAGTATTTTGATGCTGAATATTTGTTTCACAATTTTGCGGCATTGTTAAAGACTGTAATGGCTGACGTTGTGAAATTTCAGAACAAATTTGGTATTCTGTGGTTCTGACAATGTAAATTTTCCTAATGTTTACTTTGTTGCTCATTTTCTCGGAAGTGAAAAATTCACAATATATTCAAGGTGGGTTAAAAGTCGTTTTCCTCAACATTCGTACTTAGGTTTCATACTTACTTACTTACTGGCTTTTAAGGAACCCGGGGGTTCATTGCCGCCCTCACATAAGCCCGCCATCGGTCCCTATCCTGAGCAAGATTAATTCAGTCTCTATCATCATATCCAACTTCCTCAAATCCATTTTAATATTACCTTCCCATCTACATCTCGGCCTTCCCAAAGGTCTTTTTCCCTCCGGCCTCCCAACTAACACTCTATATGCATTTCAGGATTCGCCCATACGTGCTACATGCCCTGCCCATCTCAAACGTCTGGATTTAATGTTCCTAATTATGTCAGGTGAAGAATACAATACGTGCAGTTCTGTGTTGTTTAACTTTCTCAATTCTCCTGTAACTTCATCCCTCTTAGACATTTCCCATATTTAGCCTATTCTGTGTTTAATTTCCTCCCGAGTATCATTTCTATTTGTTACTGTTGCTCCCAGGTATTTGAATTTTTCCACATCTTCAAAAGATAAATTTCCAATTTTTATATTTCCATTTCGTACAATATTCTCGTCACGAGACATAATCATATACTTTGTCTTTTTGGGATTTACTTCCAAATCTATCTCTTTACTTGCTTCAAGTACAATTCCCTTGTTTTCCCTAATCGTTTGTGGATTTTCTCCTAACATATTCACGTCATCCGCATAGACAAGTAGCTGATGTAACCCGTTCAATTCCAAACCCTCTCTGTTATCCTGGACTTTCCTAATGGCATACTCTATAGCAACTTCTACAAACTGAATAATTTATACAAATGTCATAACTTGAACAAACTAATAGCTGATGTAATAAGTGTTGGGTTGGCAACCATGTTCGTGCGTCAGCTGTTTTTCCGATGTCATGTCTTGTTATTGTTGTTTTATATTTATTATATTGAATTGCGTCTGTACATAACTGCTAATTTCTTGCATTCGACTTGAAGCTCATCCTGACTTTTGGAAAACAATTCTATTGACTGACGAAGCCACATTTAAGCTAAACGGCAAAGTGAACCGGTACAATTGTGTTTACTAGGCCAGAGAAAATCCACATGCAATTATCTCAAAAGAATTAAACACTTCTAGTATGACTGTTTGGGGTGTCATTTGGAGTGAAGGTTTCATAGGGTCTTCTCTTTTTTTTTTTTTTTGAAGGAACGGTTACCAGCGACCGGTATCTTCAGATGTTAGAAAAGGTGCTTATTTCTCAACATCCAAAGAAGCCTCACTTATCCGATATGCAGTTGATATGGCAGCAGGATGAAACACCACCTCATTTAGGTGTAGGAGTGAGGGATTCTTGAATTAGCAATTCCATGAATGGATTGGCAAATCAGATTGGCCACCCAGATCATGCGACCTGGCACCATGTGATTTTTCGCTGTATAGTATCCTGAAAAATGATGTTTTTTTTTTTTTTTCTCTCAGGAACCTCAATATCTGCATCAGTTGCGACAGATGGTCGAAGAAATTCGTGAAAATTGATGAACATCGTGACTTATGTTCTGCCATCTGTAAATCAGTGCCTAAACATTGTGAATTGTGTATCGAGAAACATTCTGAACAATATCTGCAAAGGAATGTGTAATAAAATGTAAATTGAATGAGTTAAATGTAAGGAAGTGTTTGGGGAAAGCGATTTTTCGCCTATTCTGTATAGGCCTAACTTATCTTAGAAACTAAGACAGCTAGTAGCATGAAATTTTTACAATTTACCTACGGGTATATTGATTGCTGAGCTCTAGTTTAGATCATTTGGATAAAATCGGTTTTGTCATGAGTATTAATGTAATTTCATTTTTCTTAAAACGTAGTCCGTTACAAAGAAAATTATAATTTATTATTCTCACAAAGTACACTTTATAAACAAGAGCTCATCACTTTCAGATAATAAAGAATCAGCAGTAAAATTTTCATAGAATTATCTATATTATTTCCTTAGTTAAGTTAAAGGTACTTACTAATTATTATTTAACATTGGCAATGTAGGGGCTCTAATATCACCATAGACAGTATTATACTGGAACATTACAACTTACAACCCTGTCACTGTAGTTCTAAAATAATTATATTTTAAAATAAAAATTAACTAACTTCAACTTAGAATATTTTAATGAAATTTTCACCACGCATCATGCAACGCTTTCTATATAGATCATTCGAAAATTAGTGGAAACACTTCTGGTATTCAGCTGTCCTAGCGGTGTTATTATGAGATGGAGTGGTGTCTGATATGTGTTATCTGTAAGCTATAACGTAATAACCTCTTTTATACTCTACTGTATATGGAGTGATTGTGATAAGGGCTTATCTGCAACCTCCTAAGGAAATGTCCAGCAAATTTTTCGGGACCGGGTATCGGTCCCGGGACCTTTGGCTGAACGCACCAAAGCTCTACCGACTGAGATACCCAGGAACTGCACCCGACACCATCTCTGAATTGTTCAGAATAGGAAAGGTTTTCTCATGCCTGGTGAAAGTTTGTAAAGCTATCATAAGTGGAAATTCGTTAAATTTTTATTTTAAAGTACATATAGTGATTTTACAGTTACAGGTATTGTTATCACGATCCAGTAACATCAGCTGCCTTGGTGCATCTATTAGCAAAGCTCTGGCTTAAAACAAGCGCGGGACCTAGTTCAAATCTCGGCGATGGCTCACTTTCAAGTATTGGAATACATAAAAATCTAGTACATGTCAGATTTTAAAGTAATGCGTTTTAGCTCCGCCCTATTCATTTATTAAAAGATATGAGAGATTTATAACCATATTTTATAGAAATTATTTATCATTCAATTAATCAACAGTAATAATAGTTATTTTAATTATCTACCATAAGGTTGTTCACATTGTTTGTTACATTACAACTATAAAATCACTCCTACGTGCAAGAGAATCTTTCTTGCGGATGTATTAGGCCATTGTGAGAGAATACGACATTTTACTCTTACTTTCTAAGTTAAAACCTAGACATGACGAAAACAAAGATAATAAAAGAAAAAGGATCAGTAAAAGTAGTAACTGCTTCTTACTGTAGATATGATTAGACCAATAATTTTCTATCTGGCAACTGAAAACATTCCTTATCCAGAAGACTTGCCTTCTCTTTCCTTTCCAATAGATATACGCCGTAAACCCTTCCCTCCCCCTCTTCCAAGTCCCTGGAGCTGAGCTGCTCCGCTGACCTGCAGTGCAGTGATATATTTGCTTCTTTATGCCAAGTCAGAGATTTTAGAGGACCATTCCTTTATCGCATACATTACGTTCACTGTTACAACACGGTCTCGTGATCCGAGTATACAGCATTTTGTACGGATAGGAGCCATGGATATTAGGCCTGTTGAATCGATATTATATAGTTGAATACAAAATCTGTAATAAATGTGTAGCCAACTGTTCGTGTGTTCATGCAGTCCATATTCAAGTCAAAACGAAATTCTTTATTTACTTTGGGTTCATTTGTAAAAATAAAATGTATTACTTTAACAAAACAATTTATTGTTTTATGTGTTAATTCAGCTATATTAAAAGGGACTACCGCGACTGCTATTAGATCAGAAGTTCGCGATTCAAACGTTGCTGAATCTTACTGGACGATAAATTTCCATAGCTTGACTTAATTCGGAGATGTAGTGAAAGTGATAGACCTATATCATAGATCTGTATCACGTGAAAGGAATCTGTTCCTGATTGAGAGGGTTCCATGTACAATTTACCGGCCATTATTTGCCAATGGTAAAATTCTAAGATAATATATTTGGTCCATTTGAGCATTGCTCCGAATGAAGCTTAAATTAATAGCGAATTATTCAGAGAAAGTGGGTCTCGGAGTTTTCCATTACTCATGATAAATATAGAACTTAAAGAATTTGTTGAAAGAATTCAGGAACGTTGAGAATAATACTCGTATAGAGATATAAAAGAAGTCTCGCTAAGAATATGATTACTTTCCTTTACCTTACCATTCTCTATTCTGCTCTATTCTACCCTTTTATGATCTAATCTACTCCACTCTACTATACACCAATTTATTTTAATTCGTTCTAATTTACTTGTCCTACCCTACTCAAATCCACTATAATCTACCCTACTTCACTTTACCCTATCTAAACTTAACACGCCCTACCCTACTTCTGCACTACTCTCCCATACTCTACTCACCCAATCCTAACCTATTCCACTCTATTCTACTCTACGCTACCCTACTGTACTTTAATCTGCTATAAACTACCCTACCATAATCTATTCTAGTCTATCCCACTATAATCTACTCTACTATAATTTACTCTAACCCTACCCTACCCTACCCTATCCTATCCTACCCTACTCTACTCTGCTCTGCTCTACCCTACCTTATTCTACTATTCTATTCTTCCCTAGTTTTTATCTATCGTACACTAGTCTACATTACCCAATTGTAAATTACCGTACTCAATTCTCTGATATCCTACTCTACTCTACCCTATCTGACCTTATCCTACTATACAGGGTGTTAAAAGTATCCAATTTTTTAGGAGGTGCTAGTACGCATTAAAACAAGAAAATAATGTTTAATAAACATGGGTCCTAAACACATACTTTTTGAGATCTGAACACTTGTTCATAAAGGTGCTCATTGTGACGTTCATTCATGGCAATGCATTCCTCAGCCCTTTGGCGTAAGGAATCACGCACTCCTTGAAATTGACCTGGTTGTTCTTGTATGTGCTGACATGCTTTGAAGATGCGATCCTGTAGTGTCTGCACAATGTTGATTAGAGTGGCGTAGACCAATTCCTTCATGTGTCCCAATAACCAAAAGTCTAGGAGATTTAGGTTTGGGGAATGAGCAGGCCAAGGTGTGGAGCTTCCCCGACCACTCCAGCGGTCCAGAAATATCAGCGTCAGATTTTTACGCACATTGTGGAGAAAATGTGCTGGTGCGCCATCGTGCATGAACCATATCTTTAATCTCTGCCGTCATGGCACATTCTCCAGTAAAGTAGGCAATACGTTAATAAGAAAGTGTTCACACCTGTGGAGTAACGGTCAGCGCGCCTGGCCGCGAAACCAGATGGCCCGGGTTCGATTCCCGGTTGAGGTTTTTTCCGGGGTTTTCCCTCAGCCCAATATGAGAAAATGCTGGGTAACTTTCCGTGTTGGACCCCGGACACATTTCACCGGCATTATCACCTTCATCTCATTCAGACGCTAAATAACCAAAGATGTTGATAAAGCATCGTAAAATAACCTACTAAAATAAAATAAAAATAAGAAAGTCCTGATAACGAGCCCCAGTTAATCTCTGTGGTAGCACGTATCGCCCTATTAATTTATCACCAAGAACGTATGCCCATACGTTGATTGAGAATGGGTGCTGATGCCTTGTTTCTTCAACTGCATGGGGATTTTCATCAGCCCACACATGCTGATTACGAAAATTCACAACACCATCTCTGCTGAATTCCGCTCATATCCGCCACCAGACATTTGTTTTCAATATTCCTTGCGACGTATCATTATTCCATGGCAGGATGTCAACTACAGTATGATTATCTGATGGTCTGCTATATTGTAGGACAAAGAAATGCATTGCCATAAATGGATGTCACATTGAGCACCATCTATGAACAAGTGTTCAGATCTCAGAAAGTATGTGTTGTAGGACTCATGCTTATGTTTATTTTCTTATTTTCATACATACTATCACCTCCTAAAATATTGAATACTTTTTAACATCCTATATAATCTAATTCACTCTACTCTCCTTATTACTATAATCTTCTGTACTTTTCTTTATCCTCCCCTGCTTCACGCTACTCTACCTTACGATACTCTACCCTAATCTATTCTACTCTAACCTACTCTTACCTAATGTACTGTACCCTACTGTAATCTATCCTAATTTGCCTACTCTATGCTACCCTACTCTATTTTATTCTGCACACTACCCAACCTTACGTTATCCTGCTCTTCTCTACCATACTCACCTTTAATCTACTCTGCTGAATCATATTCTGCTCTACTCTACTGTACCCTAACTTATCCTACACATTTATCCTATTCTACCCTACATTAATCTACTCTGACTATTCTATCGCACTATTCTCTACCCTAATCTACTCTACTCTACTCTATTGTACCTTACCCCACTCTATATTACCCTATTCTATTCGACTCTGCTCTACGGTACCCTGCTCTAATCGACTCTACCCTAACTTATTCTACTCTAATTACCCTACCTTTTATCTACTTTACTCTTCCATACCATACTCTAGTCTACACTAATTTTACTCTGCTGTATCCTAACCTAACTTACTCTAATCTTTTCTATTTTTCTCTATCGTAATATAATCTACTCTAATCTATGTTGATCCATTGTAATGTACCCTTTTATTTTACAATGCATGACTTTACACTCCATTACATAATATTACATTACAGCACATCATTTTGCGTTGTATTCCGTTACATTATTTCACATTACATTGCATTATATATCTTTGAATTACTTCATTTAATGGTGATTTTCTTTTCAGTGTTTTTTTTTTCCTGTTTTTCGCAACTGTTTGTCCTGCTATTGTCCCTTGTTCTCTCACCTTCGGTACATTGATGTACCAGCGCTTACATCCATACATCCATACCTTTATTCGCTTGTTTTATACTGTTGAGGATATGTTTTGCACGTGTTTCAGATCTGTCAACTATAATTTGTAACTATAGTTTGTGCATTTCGAACTGGCGGCTGAAGGTCAAGCAATGGACTGCATTTGCTGTGCGTGCTTACCCCCACTCCTGGACCGTTCTCCTCAAGAAAAGTCAGCTGGGCCAGTAGCGCAGCGTGTTAGAGGGGAAGGGGACCAGCCAGAGCTTAGGAGTAGGAGGGGTACAGTGTGTCTTTGATCCACCAGTTCGAAATGCACAGACTATAGATATCTTCGTTTCCCTCCAACAGCCAGCGGCGTAGTTCAAGCGGTAGGCCCGTTTCCCTGCTAATTCGGAGTTGCGCTCTGACTTAGACTCGATTCCCGCATGGACTGATTATTATCTGGGTTTGTTTTCCTCCTAGATTTCCCCCATTTCTAATGTGAATGTCAGGTCCTGAGTCATGACACATTTGTTGTTTTATTTTTAAAGTTCAATATAATTATACTGTACACTTCAAAAAATCACTGGCATGAGGGAAAATGCTGAAAAAATTCTGTAGACTACAGTTAAGGCACAGATGCAGGTATATTATACTACATTTCGGGTCTCTGCACATACAGCTTAGCCTGTATCATAATCATGTATGAAGTATGTTATAGTATACTATACTCAAAGGACTCAAGAGGCAATAGCGAATTCTAAATCTCATCTCACCAAATAACAGTTCCCTATCACCAATTTCATCGACGCTAAATAACCTAGTCCTAGTAGTTGATACAATGTCGTTAAATAACTGAAATTATCCTTTAATAACCATGTCCTCAGTTTTCATGAAATTAATGTTTAAGCCAGTTGACTTACAAGTGTATAATTATAGTTTACGTGTAAGTTGTATAGGTAATTTACCCTCTAAATTCTGGGCTGCTAATGCTTGATCATCGGAAAATGACAAAATGTTAATCATGTGATATTTATTACTTACACCCATTTCTCGAAAATGTTTATTTTTCTTTCCATGTGGCTAGGGTTTTCTCAAAATAAATCTTGAATAATGTTGGAGACATCCCACAGCCCTTGCCTTATCATTTCGTTGCATTGAGCTCTACTGATTGATAGGCAATATTTGAATAAGAATATAAGAGGTTTTAGTACTTCAGTTTGATGTCTTCTAAAAGTTTTTTAATGGGCACAGATTCATGCAGAATTTCGAGATCTCGAAATACCACATGAACATCTTTTTCTTTTTTGCAACCATCTTTTCAGTTATCTGTCTAACGGTAAACATATAATGAAGACAAGATTTTCCGTTTTTATATCCAGCTTCATCTTTTGAAATTCCATGTCGTACTACTTCTTCAATTCGTGTCGTTATTTTTCCAAGAATTAGACTTGAAGATAATACTACAATAATTCTTCGATAATTCTTTGAACTCCTTTAATCTTTTAGTCTTAAATGAACAAAAATTTATTAAAACAATATAAATCAATATTTATAAGCACAAAACTCAAGGGACGTTGCGCAGTGATTTTGCAGATAAAGGAAAACGGATCTACCTCGAATCTTAAAGGAGTGAGTCAGTTCCATCACCAGAGGGAAGCTGCCAGAACCCGGGAGGAAATTCTGTTATTAATAGAGACTTACGTACGTAAGTTAACGTTGGTAATTAGCCGGTTGGTTCACAATGCTTTGCTAAGAATGGGAAGCTTACTACGTAATGACATATTTTGTGTATTACGGTACCAAAGTCTAAATATGTAGTATAATAAATGAATAATAAATATAGAGTCAAATCAAGTTTTGATTTTTCTAGCAAGTTTTTATTCATTGAACAGTAAAGGTATTGTTAGTTGCTGCCTCTGTCCTACTTGGACGATACTTGGCAGCAACTGCTGCTCGCGCCACTGCATTGACACGTTGAATGAAAACCAGTAGAACTGGTTTGGTTTGTGCATCGAGCGCAGGCCATCGCATGCTTCCGCTGCAACGACTCGGGGACCGTTCAGGCTGCAGCTGACGCGTGCGTTGTAGTGTTTTCTATGCAGTGTCACGTGATTCAGTTTTCAACGATTTTGTCGCAAAAAATACATTTCAGTAGAGATGATGACTCAAAACTCATAGAACTTATTTCAATTTAACGTGTGCTATATGAACCTTCACACAAGGATTATAATGTTGTATAAAGAGACAACATTTGGAAAGAGATCGCCTCCAATTTGGAAAAGAAAGCAAATAAAATAATCATATTATTTTTTAGAAAAGTTTTAACTTTAATTTTTATTTATTTATTTTTTTGTATAAGTACAACATAATAAACATGCAAAGTGATATTCACAGTAAAATAATTTTAAGTCATTTATATATAGTCCACACCTGTGGAGTAACGGTTAGCGCATCTGGCCGCGAAACCAAGTGGCCCGGGTCCGATTCCCGGTTGGGGCAAGTTACCTGGTTGAGGTTTTTTCCGGGGTTTTCCCTCAACCCAATATGAGCAAATGCTGGGTAATTTTCGGTGCTGGACTACGGACTCATTTCACCGGCATTATCACCTTCATCTCATTCAGACGCTAAATGACCTGAGATCTTGATAAAGCGTAGTAAAATAACCTACTAAAATAAATAAAATTATATAGGCTATTGAATTAAATGATCACTAAATTACACTACTAAACACGCAACAAAATACAGTATTTAG
Source organism: Periplaneta americana (assembly GCF_040183065.1). Lineage (NCBI taxonomy): Eukaryota > Metazoa > Arthropoda > Insecta > Blattodea > Blattidae > Periplaneta > Periplaneta americana. Next base: position 126,742,267 of record NC_091118.1, on the reverse strand, counting down.
AGTAAGTTCTTGAACATGTTTCAAACTTTGTTTTATGTAAAGAACTTGATGAAATATGTTTTTTCACAAAACTCTAGCACGTATCTGGAAATATAGACTTACTATACTCGTGTATCATTTTAAATATATTTATGAAGTGCATTAACTTTCACAGTAAATAAACTTTAACTTCTTATATTAAAAACTGTAATTTATACAATTGTGTAAGGGAGTAAAATTAGATTTTATCTGCTAGCTCAGATCACACTTATATTACTCATTCCTATGTTAAAATCGGTTGCACTTTGAAGAGAACAACCGTCAGGATCGCCACCCATCCGCCGTAAACGAACACAAGATAGCAGTACGGTCGCTTATGTAACAACTAGATGGCAGCATAGTAAACTTGACAGAAGTTGTTACCGTCAAAGTATATAACGCAGAGAAATCTGGGTATATATGATCTAGGCTGCTCGTTGAAAATTTAGCATATAGAATGTTAGTTGGGAGGCTGGAGGGAAAAAGACCTTTGGGGAGGCCAAGACGTAGAGATGGGAGGATAATATAAAAATGGATTTGAGTGAGGTGGGATATGATGGTAGAGACTGGATATTAATCTTGCTCGGATAAGGACCGATGGCGGGCTTATGTCATGGCGTCAACGAACCTTCGGGTTCCTTGAAAGCTGTTTGTAGTTAGGTGGAAAATTTAGCGCCAAAGCGAGGCCGAGGATGATAATTTCCACGAGTGCATAAAATCTGTTTACTCTCGTGTGCTATACTTTATTTTATCTACATCTTGTATATAAATTTAATTTTAAATTGTACCGTAGTCCTTTTCTTTGTAATGTCTTGTTTGTGAAGAAGTTAAAATGAATGACTGTATTGATTTTATTGCTGCTAGTATTATTTATCATGGAGAGAGTGATTAAAAATAATTCACTCCTGTGATTAAAGTTATAGTTTAGGTTGATAAAGACGCCGAAAGAAAGACCAGTCTAGACAGAAGTCTTGGATAACATCTTAACTCTCTTTATATCTTGAATTAAGGTACAGTAGTACTAAATTGCACTACTAAAACACGCAACAAAATGCAGTACTCAGGGTATAGGTCTGAACTAGGATTTTTAATATCATATTTATAATGTACACTATTGTTAATTTTGGGGTAAATACTCAATTATCAGAATGGTCATTCCATACTTGCCAAATCACTTTTGACAACACGAAAGAGTAGTGGTGAAACGATCTGTATGGAATGTACAATAGCAGATAAGAAATTACACCGTCAGCATGTGGTCTACACATTATTTCCTTATTGCTTTGTCTTGCCATTCAATTTTCCCTTCTCTGACAAAATAATCCCTGAAGAATTTTCGAATTTGAAAACGTTCTGCCTGAGCGAAACCTCCATTTTTACAAACAAGGGCCACCTGCGTAGGTCAGTCGGCTAAGGCTTTTGCCTACCGAACCGGAGTTGCGTTCGGGCGCGGGTTCGTTTTCCGCTTGGGCTGATTACCTGGTTGGGTTTTTTCCGAGGTTTTCCGCAACCATAAGGCAAATGTCAGGTAATCTATGGCGAATCCTCGGTCTCATATCGCCAAATATCGTCTCGCTATCACCAATTCCATCGACGCTAAATAACCTCGTAGTTGATGCAGCGTCGTTAAATAACTAAGTAAAAAAATTATAAACAAAGCGTCTGCCTCTGAACGTCATCCATTGACCATTGTAGACTGCTGCTGCATCGATCACGACAACTGCTTAAACGAAACTACCCCACTCCTTGCGTCAATCCCTCGCGTTCGCTGTATGCAGGCATCGCATAAACGAAACTGCACTTCTACTCTACATTTTTTTTTTGGTCAGATAGCATAGGCCTAGATGAAGCGGCAAACATACAGCAAGTTGCAGTCCTTCTTTTGTCTCCTATATTTACACGAGAACACTCAGAACCGAACTGACGAAAAACATTATGAACCTGATAGAAAAACTAGTTGTGGTTATACCCGTCAAGTTCAGTTGTTTTTTAAGTTTTTTTACGCAGTTCAACTGAGCATGTATTGGGCCCTTTACCCAATGAAGAATTTTCCTGCCTTGTACGTTGGCAACGAAGGTAAATTGGCACTACTGGACAGAGCAAAGTTGAATAATTTTGTCGTTTGCCGTGGACCGTTGTGCTTAGAAGTTTATATCCGGTAGTGAAGTTATTTAACGTTGCAAACTGACAATTTTCATTAGCTACTCTATTGTTATATTCAGTCGTGACTAAGGGAACATTTTCGTTGTGTATACTATGCACGCTACACAAGTATTACGAAAATAGGAAGCTTCTGAACTGTGCAACGCCTGCAGAATCATATTTTGCTGCATTCTTCAAAATCAACACTCGTCTGTTCGGAATCTGTGTCCATCGTATCTGTTGCTACAAAAAGGTAAGTGTCGAATATCTTATGATTTATGTTACAGTGCATTTCATGTCTGTTATACTCGTATAGAAACATAAAGTAGGTAGTAATCAGATGGTACGTGGGGATACAAAGTCGACTAGTGACCTATATGAAAATATCGATTATTTTAACATAAATGAAGGGGAATATAAAATGACTTAGTATGGAATATAGTACGTAATTTGATTTACTTTTGTGTTCTAGGTACTATAACGCTTGAAGATAGGTCTAAAAAAATTGAAGTCTTCAGGAATGTCTCGGAACTACTAGTTCCTTACGTACAATAGGAAATTCAATAAGCTCGTTTTATTTATTTTTTTTATATAAATACATCTATGCGGAAACGTGATTCACCAAAAACTGTAACAATTTCTTCTTGTTCTTCTTTTCTTCTTCTTCAGACGTAACTGCAATTCTACAGAACTAGTTGAAAGAAGGCACCATTATTCTTTAACAACTGAGATTAGTGTAGAGTAGCCTACTAAGCACGTGGTTTTACTCTCAGGCACCGATTACTTTCTGCAGAATAATCTAGATATCCTATGATAAAAGTATCTCGTGAATTAAATAATGTAAAATGTGACAGTAACAATGCTATTATTTAAAAAAAAATAAGTTTATTTTTAAATCAATTAATTTCATTGCAAATTTAAGTTTTACCTCTCTGTTTCATTTCGCTTTACTAACTTCACCTCACAGGAAATACGACTTGTTTCCCCTGGTTATTTAATTGGACATAATGCTGTTTTTTATTTTTATTATACGCTAGTAGAGGTTTGGGGGCGACATTCCGAATTGGACTGTCGTCAGTCATAGCTAATATGAAGCAATTTCTACTCACCCTAGTACCACAGTCTAGTATATGCAGTCACGAAGCTCAATACGTAGTAAATATGCAAACATTAGATAGTTGCTCACCACTAGGATCGCTAATATCGCCTCATTACAGACAATGCGAAATAATACCGGCACAGTCTATTGTTTCTAGCACCCTCAAAACTCGAGCTTCGTGACTGTATATAGTAGACTGTGCTAGTACCATGAAGTGACCATTAACCTGGCGTCATCTGTTGATGTGTATTAATAAATAACAAATAGTAATAAGAGAAATATTTTAATAAGAGTTTTCCAACTCACTACATAGCATAGTGGTAAAGCGTTTTACTGACTTGGATCGATCCCGACAGCTGCACATACGGTAAATTAACATTAAATATATGCACTAGGTAAAGAAAGTTAGACAAGAAAGTAGAGGAGAATGAGGAGAAAGAAGATAAAAGGAAGGGACGTTAAAAAGATTATATTGTAAGTTCTTAATAAAGAGTAAAGTATTTATTAACATTTCATGGTATTCATACATTGCTCCACAGCTAGAATATGGAACAAGTCAAAAAACTTAACACTACTATAAAGTCTTAGGGCCGTATTCATAGCGCTGGCTTTCGGTGGATGATAAGCGAACTAACGTTTTACGTATTCATAAACCAGTGTCAGCGATATTATATGATATGAATCCTGTTTAGCACGCTCGTAGCGCGGGCTAGCGAAATGTCTATGAATAGCAGCCTTAATTTATAGTCACAGTCTAGCTGGAATACATACAGAAAAAGTTTACAATATAGTCTACTAGCACAACACAAGTTTTAGTTTCAATTTCATGAAGCGTTGTTGAATGTCATGAATCCACCTACAGAATAGAAGGCGTGAGAAATTAGTTCCTTCTTTAATTTGACCCCAAATAATCTTATATTTTGAGTTTCATTTTTATATCCATAGGGAAGCTATTAAAAATTTTACTGCCATATAACGCACTCCTTTTTGATAGCACGATAGACTTACGATGGAGTATGAAAGTCATATTTGACGCGTATTTATGCTATGAACTGTTGAATTAGTTACAAAGTTTACATACGAGGAAGATTAGGCTATTAATAAAAAATATACTGACAAGCCATGAGCATTATTTGTAGTTTTTTTTAAATGGTCCTACACGATTCCCTAGATTTGGCACCTACTATTACTCCAATTACTCTTTTTTTGTAGTAGGAATATACTGTTACTATCTATGGAATTTCCCCAGAATATTATTCCAAAACTCTTTACCGAGTGGAAGTAGGCAAAGTATATTTTTTTTCAGGCACTGATATTTACTATCTTTTGCACAGATCTAATCTGAGGTAGCATCCCATATAAATAAATGTGGTCCAACATATGTTGTGTGAATGAGTTCAGAGAAATGTTCTTTTTTAATGCTGTTTTCTCGACTTCAAAATTATAAGCAGCTTATTGAATAAAAAAAGCTTCTTGCACAACAGTTATTGCGAAATTAGTCTGAAAATTCTCAAAGAGATAAATTAAATATTTATACGTACAATTTAATTAGCATTTGTGTGAAATATTAAGTTTCTTCGGGACAGATTCATATTGCATTTTGATTAAACTGTGCTGTAAGTTGATAGGAAATTAATGAAATTTAAAGATTTATTGTGACTCTCTATTTGGATTAAGCTCAAAAACTAAATAATTGTTGTTCCCATGACTATTTTCAAGCTTTTCAGCAAATATGAACTAAAAATTTTTAAAATTATGTTGTAAGGCGCATTTTTAGTGATGTAGATATAAAACGTATTTCAAAACCATAATTTCAAAACTATTAGCCCTAATGCCACCGAATTTTATACAGATGATAGTATTGCAGGTATCTTTATGCACCGGTAGCTGAAAATTCATACGTTTTGGATGGAATTGTAAAAGTTTTAAAAATCACATTATGGTCCCATTAAAAATCAATGTGTTAAATTGTTACTCGAGTTTCCAGGCTACCAGCATGCATTAGGCAATTGCGTAATTCGTATTCATTTGAGCTCTTCATATTGTCTTCATTTTTTCCGTCCTTTCAAACGATACGCAGACATCACACAGTATTTCTGCGTATTGCTTAGAGCGTATTCCGAATCTCAGTGCTGAGCAATCTGATGGCATCACGGTGTTCCGAATTTTAACGATGACGTCACTGATGCTGCACTGGTGTCGCACCGGTCCCATCAGCTTGCAGAGGTGGTGGCAGTATTCATCAGCCGCCATGAGTGAACCTGATTGATTCTTGTATAGGGCGGGAATTAGCAGACGAATGACTTCGTGCACTGTTGTGTCATGGCGGTGTGTTCTGCTTTGGTTCTGCTGTATTGTTTGTAATGAGCACAACGTAAAAAAAATGTAAATTGTTTATGAGCGAACATGTCAACGGACCAGTTATTACTATTGGTCCAAGAAATAAATTGTTTATGCTCTATTTTCTTTGAACGAGATAACAGTACGGAAATTTAGCAAAATCTTGCTAGCGTAGCACAGACAACAACTTGTACAGCCGCCATGTTAGCCATTGAACCTTCCAACAGTTTTGTTCCTATTTCGCTACAGCGTGACGTCATTGATGTCCACCGATCCGGTGAGATTCGGAATTCGCTGCATGATAATACTCGCCGCGCCGATACAGATTTCAGAGTTTATTAATAGTCCTCAAGGACTGCCGATGGTTTTCATCATGCCATTGTGTTTCTCACGGTTTTCACCGGAATCTATTGTCTTTAATATATATTTTTGGCGAACTTCTTAAGTCATTGAGGTAATGGATAGTGTCCTTGTGCGTAATAACTTACTTACTTACTTACTTACAAATGGCTTTTAAGGAACCCGAAGGTTCATTGCCGCCCTCACATAAGCCCGCCAGCGGTCCCTATCCTGTGCAAGATTAATCCAGTCTCTATCATCATACCCCACCTCCCTCAGATCCATTTTAATATTATCCTCCCATCTACGTCTCGGCCTCCCTAAAGGTCTTTTTCCCTCCGGTCTCCCAACTAACACTCTATATGCATTTCTGGATTCGCCCATACGTGCTACATGCCCTGCCCATCTCAAACGTCTGGATTTAATGTTCCTAATTATGTCAGGTGAAGAATACAATGCGTGCAGTTCTGTGTTGTGTAACTTTCTCCATTCTCCTGTAACTTCATCCCGCTTAGCCCCAAATATTTTCCTTAGCACCTTATTCTCAAACACCCTGAACCTATGTTCCTCTCTCAGAGTGAGAGTCCAAGTTTCACAACCATACAGAAGAACCGGTAATATAACTGTTTTATAAATTCTAACTTTCAGATTTTTCGACAGCAGACTGGATGATAAGAGCTTCTCAACCGAATAATAACACGCATTTCCTATATTTATTCTGCGTTTAATTTCCTCCCGAGTGTCATTTATATTTGTTACTGTTGCTCCAAGATATTTGAATTTTTCCACCTCTTCGAAGGATAAATCTCCAATTTTTATATTTCCATTTCGTACAATATTCTGGTCACGAGACATAATCATATACTTTGTCTTTTCGGGATTTACTTCCAAACCGATCGCTCTACTTGCTTCAAGTAAAATTTCCGTGTTTTCCCTAATCGTTTGTGTATTTTCTCCTAACATATTCACGTCATCCGCATAGACAAGAAGCTGATGTAACCCGTTCAATTCCAAACCCTGCCTGTTATCCTGAACTTTCCTAATGGCATATTCTAGAGCGAAGTTAAAAAGTAAAGGTGATAGTGCATCTCCTTGCTTTAGCCCGCAGTGAATTGGAAAAGCATCAGATAGAAACTGACCTATACGGACTCTGCTGTACGTTTCACTGAGACACATTTTAATTAATCGAACTAGTTTCTTGGGAATACCAAATTCAATAAGAATATCATATAATACTTCCCTCTTAACCGAGTCATAAGCCTTTTTGAAATCTATGAATAACTGATGTACTGTACCCTTATACTCCCATTTTTTCTCCATTATCTGTTAGAGTGCTGGGCTCATAATCCTGTGGATAAGGGTTCGGTCCCTGGGGCACCCCTGATTTATAACTTGTGTTGTGCAAGCCTGTGGTCCTGGTAACACAGGGGTTTTCTCCGGGAGTTCCGTTTTCCCTGTGGAGTCTCAACAAATCTCCATCATCTCATCTTGTCGCTGGTGTAGCGTAAATCAGTCTACAATGGTGCACCCTGGCAATGACTCTGTCGTTAAATTTGTATACATAACTGGCTTCATGTGGGTAAATGGCGAATAGTCAAGAACCGCCATTAGAAAATATATATATAAAGATTTAAAGAAACAATAAAAGAAAATTATATTCCTATGACTACTCTCTTTGGACACTTTCACAGAGGCGGCATCTTTGACTTATACCACAGTCTAATACAGCGATGTCAAGGTCAAGAGCACGTGGACAGTTCTGCGTGCGATCAAGCGCTCACTGGTTGCAATGCAGACAGCAACAGAGAATTAGAAGGGGGTGAGCAAAGTGAAGTCTATTGGCCTGTTACTGCAAGATGAATTAAACTGTTTTTAAATAATAGATAACGTATTACATTCATACTGTACAAGACAACAAGAAATCAGAACGTGTTTTGTAGAGTGTACCTCTCTAATAAATGCAAAGAATTATAAACTAGTAGGCTACAATAAATAATAAGCATAGCTTCTCCTTAACATATATTTTCAGATAATAGCTAGAATATGATTAAATTTTATATAATTATCTAATAATCCAACTAGTATAAAAACACTGTTTTCCTGTTTTAAACTTACCAATACAAAAGTGAAAGAAATTACAGGACATTGTGCATACGGAAAAATGAAATAATAGGATTGCAATAAATAATAAACATAGTTTATTTTTTATCTTAGAGGTTTTAGTAATGACGCCTATCTAATTAAATGCTATGTGACTGTTGCACACTTAATAATGTACTTATTATATGAACAGCACATTTCTAGAAACAAATTTAAATTCCTGACTTCTTGTCTAATAAAGAAGTGTTTCTTCTTGTTTTACCCGACACCAACCTTCTTATGTCTGGCGAAATTATGTTTCCTGCGGCATAGCATAGCATAGCACGCATATTATCTTAGATAATCTTGGTATTAGTCTGGGTGTTGTGAGTTTCACAAGTGAGGAAAATTGCTCACATACGTGCTTACTGCCAAATATAGAAATAAGTTGCGTCGCAAATATTAGTACCCTGCATATATTTCCAGGCAAAGCGAATTTCCAACTTGACTCTGTTCACGCATTTCAAAGAACCTGGAGAGAACTTTTCCTCGGCTTAACCAAAGGACATCACAATGGTAAGGACCATTGTCAAACTGAAAATCTATAGACGACATATCTTCACAATTTTTTTAGACAGAATTCATAACGAGTCTACGCTATTAGCATCCATACTTTTGTACTTTATTCTGTAAACTTAAATGCAATGTAGCGAGGAAGAACCTCTACAGTACATCTAAACATATATTTATTACTATTTAATGTCAATAAGACACAAAATTTCAATATATCATTATGTACATCAATTAATAATTTCAGGAGTTTCACATTGCTCCTCTTCGTAACTAAATGTTTTCCATATATCAGACAAAGAACATTTTCGTCTCTTTCGCTCATAAAAAGTCAGGAGTCCAGTCAGCCTAAAACTTACTGAATGACTTCTTCCTCAATGTGTAATGTACAGTTACCCTTAAAAAGAATGAGACGATTCTTGGTCGTCGGAAGTTAAAGTTCTACAGCGCGGTTCACTCGATATCGACGTAACGATACATAACATGACAAATAGTACAAGAATTGTTACAAGGAACACAACAAGGACAAGGACCAGAATAAGGATCACGAATAACACTGCCATTTAAGGCCAGGATTTCACAACATAGCTCGAGTCCCAAAATATCATTGCTTCACTGTACCGAATGGCAAATGCCTGCTAAGGGATCTACATTCTGGACTGCTGCTATCACTGTCTTGTCTCGGTAGCTCATATAGTAGCGTGCCGGTTCCACTGTATAACCGAAACGTCTCGTGTTCGATCCCAGGTAAAACTTTTTTTTATTGAGGTGTAATTAATTTGTTCAGAGTTCCTCGACTGTCTAATTTGTCGAAAAATATGGAATAATTTATGCCTCATTTCTGGGTCTTACAAGTGGGCTGAACCTCGTCAAAAAAAAATAAATCTTACTTGGAAGTTAAAAGTATTCTTCCTCAAACAAAAATCATAAGAAACAAAAAGAGACCTGTTAACTTAAAATCTTGTCCACATTCCATCAGCTTCTATTACAGCTCTAAGTCGATCCGGCATGGATGTCACGAGATTGTGGAATAAGTTCTGATCCCCGGCGAGATCTTCCCAGGTGTCAACAACTTGATCCCACAATTCGTCTCGATTTCGAGGGCGTCGGTGGGCATAGGTGGCTATCCTTCTCTTTTTCAATTCCGCCCATAAATTTTCGGTGACATTCAAATCAGGTGACTTCGGAGGCCAATTAATGATTTCGATCTCGGGTCTCCTTTGAAACCAACTTTGAATACTTGCAGCATAGTGCACGGGATGGTTATCCTGCTGGAACAGCAATGTTCCTTCGGGAAACGTTCTCGGACGGAGGGAAGGAATATATTTTCCAGAATGTGCTCGTAAGTTCCCGCATTAAACCGGCCATCGATGCGTTCTATAACGCCAGGTCCATCGTAAGACATCCACCCCCAACACGATATGCTAAAGCGCCCCGATGTTTCACTTCGGTGCACATAGCGCTGATCATGTCGGAGACCATCCTCACGATAGACACGGACAGGACCTTCGTAATCACTCGAGATGGTTGTTTCGTCGGAGAAAATTACATTTCTCCAATCGAAATCCACTCGATTGGTAGCGAAGGCAAGACGGTCGACAGCTTGTGCTTCCCCCAATATTTCCATTTGCGCAGCCCTCCGGCTCCTAATACCGCGGTTCCTCAACCTGCTGATCACAGTCCGTGAAGAGCCGGGAAAGTTAGATGCTGCTCTTATTTCGTTAGCAGTCAGAAAGGGGTCCTGTCGAACTGTCTCGAATAAAAGAGCATCCTCTTACAATGAAGAAATCCGCGGACGCCCAGGAATAGGGCGATTTTCGACCTCCCCAAAATTTTGGTAACGATGAACCCACCTCGCGGCTGTACTTCCAGGAACACCGACCAAACGGCCAGCAGATCTAGCCCCATATCCAGCCTCAACTAGAGCTATAACTCGCTGTCTCATGTCACGTCGGTTCGCCATTACGATGAGAAATGAGGGATGACGATAATACTTTAGTGTAGACAATGACTATTTAACATGATATAGAATTATTGGAAAAAGAGGCATCTTGCATAGTAAGAGTTAATAAATCAACCCTAAATTAAATATCTAAATAACAGGATATAACAGGAAGTCCAATTGTTGCGAAACTAATCAAATTAAATCTAATTACATTAAATAAACAAACCCCAAGTTATGACACCACATTGCTACAGCTAAATTTTAGGTTATTAACATAAGCATTGAATAGGTCCGTGGTTGTGCGATGGACGACAAAACCAAACATCGAAAGTTCGAATCTTGCCGAGGAATGTAACTACTTGCTTTTTATAATGTAAATCAGACTTATAACTACAATCATTCATATTTCTTACATTATTTATTAATATTTATAGCCAACATTGAATTTGTAAAGAAAAGACTTTAGAAATCTCATATGGAATTTGTGATCTGTAATGACATAAACATAGATTATCTCTCGGAACTTTTCCGTAAAAGTAAATTAAATACACTCCTTGAAACTGGAAACCTTAGTCGTAGGGTCATTTTCCTATAGCATACAAGCTGAAGTAACACAGCCATTGATAAATGTTTTGTACACAGAATTAGACTGAATTCCTATTCGACAGAACCCATAATCAATGGCTTGTCTGACCATGATAAACAAATCCTAAGTGTTTCCAATGTCACTGAACAATTTCAAAGTATTAATTTAAAAACTAAGAAAGGATCGTAATTGCTGTATCTAGTGATTATTTACATTTATGTCTACAAAATGAATCTTGGAAAAACATATATGATACTGGTACTACTGACATTAAGAGTAAATATATTGAATTTTTCACTTAATTTCATAATCACTTCAGTGGATGTTCTCCACTCAATGTTGTGAAAAAATTCAAAAGTTAAAACATGTAGATAACGCAGGGACTTCAAAATCTCATGTATTAAAAAGAAGAATCTATATGTAATGAGTTGCAATGTAATGATCCTCATGTTCTTAAATACTGCAAGAAGTACAGTGTAATTTAACAAAAATTATGAAAGAGGGAAATAGAATATATTTGAGTAGAAAAGTACAAAATTCAGATAATGCAATTAAACCTATTCGGGATATTATTAAATTTAAACTTGTAGATATCCTAAGAAAGAAAATATTTTTTCATTAAAACCAATGATTATAAAGTAGAGGATCCCAAATCTATTGCAAATTCTTTTAACGTATTATAGTATATAGTACAGAATATTATTGACAACTTAAACATTCAAGATTTTGCAAAAGATACTGCAATTGGTTACATAACAGATGTATTTAATAATTAGTATTAATATATGTAATTAGTCAATAACTGCAACAGTGCTTTTTCATTCAATCATAACATGAATAAAATTGAATGCAAACACGTAGATAAAATAGTTAAAATTAACTGCAGGAGTGAGAATGAAATATTCCAAAGCCATACTCTTAACAAAAATTGTTTTGTGCGAGTGCATTTCTTACACATATGGGAAAGCTACTAATAAATTATTGTAATAATTACTCAACAAATGACATAGCCTAAGGACTCTAAACCTCTGTAAAAGTTTGTCTATTATTATGTATTTTTTAAATTCCATTTTAATTGTTAGTTTTTAATATATATGCATTTACATTGTATATATGTGTGTGTATAAATGCATTCATTAGATTAACGTTTATAATATTATAACTTGTAATTTTGTATTGTTTGCGATCATTAACACTTAATCTCAGGACTTTGTAAAACTATATTTCAACGTGACTTAGCTATTTCAACGTTATTTAGACAAAAAAAAAATTGTTGTGTAGACTAAGAATCGAACGCGCACTCTTCTACACAACACGCAGAAGTCTTACCGTCTGAGCTATGGAAACGACATGAAAGCTTTCGTTTCTGTGCGGAGTGTCGATCTAGTCATGAAGGTCCATTGTCGATTTAACTACACGATTTATGTATATATTTATCTTTTATTTACGTAATATTATCATTTTTTGCAGTTTTTTAATTGAATTTCGGAACGATGCTAGTAACAAACCAAATAGCCTGAATTTAAGTAACTGAATATTCGTTATCTTGTGTATCGGTGCTCTGGTCTCCGATCATGCGCAGTGTCTTACATCTGAGACTTAGGAATACTCAATCGTCTCATCCTTTTCCAGGGAAACTGTACAACTCTCGAGTTCATCAGTGACTTGTACCTGCGTGCCGTACGTGCTCTCCACAGCGCATACGGGCGATGAGGCACGCTTGCGCTCTCTTCATATATATATACAGTCACGAAGCTTGTTTTGTGAGGGTGCTAGGAACAATAGACTATGCCGGTACTATTTCGCATTGTCTGTAATGAGGCGATATTAGCGATCCTAGTGGTTAGCAACTATCTATGGATGCATATTTACTGCGTATTGAGCTTCGTAACTGTATATACTAGACTGTGCTTATACTACACACTTCTAGATTCATCCTGCTCATATTGTGATCTACAAATGTTAAAAGAATGGAATGACATAATCAACTTCAGTTCGCAGCATACAAATAGTTCCAAAGCGTTCAGTAAGAGCTGATTTATAATTGATTTTGAAAATAGTAAGAAGCAGTATTAACAATGAAAGTTGAATAGGACATGTTATATGCAGGGAGACCCTTGCATAATAAGCATGAAGAACTTGGTTTTATTTCCACAGATCTAGAAATTAAAAACTGCGCAAAATATAGTCAACATTTTATGGCTCAATGATTAAAATCATAGGAACACAGCGTCTTCAAACATATGCGATAGAAGTATATCGAATTTATTATTTTACTTTCATGAAAATAATGTATTACACCTCGTAGAGAGTCTTTTAAGAACTAGTTTTTCTTCTCGACTTAAATTACGTGCAATTTGCGTAAAGTATGTCCCCTGTCTTGTAATTTACGTGTGTAAACCTTCCCGTCACACATAGCAAAGTGTTTGAAATTGTACATTTTAAGACGTAGCATGTGAATGACCTTCAAACTACTCTGATGCTCACGGACTTAATGGAAGCCAAAAACAATTTGATCAATTTCACCACTCCAGTTATTTGGTGAAGCTCAATGTTTGTATTTAAGAAGAGTGGTTCTGTTTTTACTTATTTAATCTTTATTATAAGTGACCAAATTAGTATATCTGGCATACAGTACGCAAATTCTAAAAGTAAGAATACCTACAACGTTTATAGACCTACTATATCTAATAAATAAAAATGTGTGTGTGCGTGCGCGTGGTCATTATACGAAATAACAGGTTGAGGTGACACCACTTTAGGCAAGGGACTTCACAATCAGCTGTATGGTGCTGCTATCGGCTTGACGTGCCGCGGACGGATGAACCGAGCGCGCGGATCCAATGCTTATTGTTGCTCAATTGACAATCGGATAACACAGTTGAAGTGTTCGAATAGAGGTAAGAGAATTCTCTTTGAAGAACTTTCAAAACGACTCAGGAATTCATTCAGCCTCCTGCCAAATTGAGTACCAGTTGACTACACGATCTTATTCTAATAGGAATCATAAAAGCATGGAGTTGTACCTCCATACCCCAATGCGCCTTCATCGTGAATTACGCCCCATTATTTTCGCACTGATTGACAAATTTATTCAAAGGCTTTTTGTTTTACAATGTTAATTTAGAATACACTGATATTGCAGTATTTCATATTTTGCTTTAAAGTCTTGTCTATTTTGATTTTATTATTTTATTTAGGGTATATTACAAATGTCACTCCGTAAATTATTAGGCTATGTGAATTATTAATTCATTTCGCTGATGCTCCATTTTCTTCAAATTCAGTATTTTTTCACTTTAAAGTCTTTGTTATTTTTGAAATAGCGAACTAAAACCAAATCTTTGTTTGACCGTATTAATCCGTTGTTCATTACGTCACTCTCATTATAGAATTTTAAATGTAGCTCATTCAATTCTGTTTCATTCAGCCCTACAGCATTGAATGGTAATGCCAAAGCATACAGAATAATTACCATTGTCTGACCAAAGGGGCATCGTTGCGGTATATAATGACAATGTCATATCAAAATGTTAATTACTTATGCTCTCGCAAATGGAATGGAATGCTTAACGAAGCAGAAAAATGAATAACGCTGTAACATAGCCTTGCACGTATCGGAATCTGTTTCCCCCCTGGCAGTACTACTAACAGAGTAACCACATGATCTGTATTTGCACTAGCTAGGAACGAACAAATCTTTACATCGAGCTAATGTTCGTTCTGTTATGCTTGTAAACAGGAAGAGCGAGCCATGATTGATATTAGGGATGGAGAAATGTTATTCTCTGAGGCCCATTATATTTTCGTGTTCGTTTTCCCAACAGTGGATATTTTCATTTTTACTAATTCAGCTCACTCGTCGCCCTCTAGAGACAATGGGGAGTTGCGATAGGTAGAGCGGATCGCAAACTCGTGGCACCAAACTGCGCCAGCTTCTATCTGAGGCTCTGTTGCGTGCGGTGTGCGGCCGTTTCCAAGATGAGCATACTATTCAAACACCCTCCCCCTCCCCCTCCCCCCAGCAAGACTCTTGGGCTAATCCATGTAAGTGGATGCCAATTTTTCTTTCGCGCACGTGTCAATCGGGTTTGCAGTCGGGCTCTAGCGAAATCCGTTTACGGAAACCACCTATAATGGCTGGGGGATCATCTTACTAACCACACAATACCTCCGTTCTTATTCGATAATCATTGGACTCTGTTGAGGCATGTGAACATGAGGCCAGCAGGTGGTCAGATTTGCCCTTCATGGGCTGTCGCGTCACGAATTTAAATTTTTAAATTTTCCATGCAGCTCAGGCGCTAGTGTCTTTTCCTGCTGATCCGACACTGTATTTGAGCGTGAGCATGAATCCTTCTCAGTCTCATTACATGCTTTTACGAAGTTAGCCAACTATAAAGCGAATATCAGGTAATTTCGCAGTGAATCATATTGTCAAACACCGTCTCGTTATCCCTAATTCCATCTTCTCTGGAAGGAGAACTGAATAAACTAAACTTTCTAGTCCATTCGCAGAGGATAATAATTTTGTTCTTATAAAAGGAAAAAAAAAAAATGAAAATATGTTACGAAAGAGTGGAGTTTAAAATGAGAAGTAGGAGTCTAGAATAAATCTGGAGACGACGATAGTCGTGGAAGCAGATAATGGCGTGACTATTTGTATTAGTTTCCTTTATTACGAGCAATTCACGAATTTTGGTTTGCATTTAAGGAACGCATTTCTGAGATCAAAAATTTCTTTTAAAATGTATGTTCAAATTGATGTAATTAACAATAATTGCTGTATTGGAAAAAATTGAGGAGACGGCCTACAGATATGGAGGGTAGCTGCGAATATATTGAATAAGCAGTCGTGGACAGCCGATAAGTGGTGGTCCTCCAGCTTGGGGGTTGGGCGAAGGGCTAACAACCCATCACCGTAAAAAACAGCTTGTTGCGAATCCATACAGTAAGCCTCTGTAGGGATCTATGGTGAGCTTATTTGAAGGCGGCAATGAACCTGCGGGTTCCTTAAAAGCCATTTGTATGTAAGTATTGAAGAAAATTAATATTAGAAAGTATGGTAGTAATTTTGTTAAGTAGGAAACTGAGAAATATGATATTCCAGAATGAAGGCTCCAAAGGACTTATTTAATTAAATTGCAAGTACTCTCAAAACAGGATGTTGGAAACTACTTTAAACTGCACAACAGTTGTGTGTGTTTCATTATTAAGAGATAATTTTTTATGCAATTTAATTGCAAGTGACATAAAAAACTAATAATTTGTGCATGTCATGTTTATGTTTACTACGTTATATCGCAGCACGCATAGAAGTTTTCAGCAAATTTTATTGAACGTCACTTGCCGTTTCAATGTGCTGTGAGGTCACAAAGTGAGCGTACCCCCCCATGTATTTTTATTTCACTTCTTTGTAATGTTGATACTCCATCTTATTTAACTATTACAACTGAATCTATTCTGTGCAATACATTAATAAGCAGTTTTGATGGGATTACGGGTAAGAAAACAGTCCGAACAATGCTTGTTTTAATTTAACCAAGTAGAATGCATGATTAATTTCACTGGACCTATCTGATTAGTCCAGCTGTGATTTATGGCGCAAGGCTACTTTTAGCGCAGGCAGTGATATCAAATCCACGAGTGGCAGCAAGTACACAGGCCTCTGTACAATACTCACAAGGAGAGGACACGCTCTGTATATCACCGAATTAAATCAGATTTTGTGACATGAAAGTACAAGACACACTGTTTAAAGTTATACTTGGTATGGGTGGCCAATAACCCCTCGTTTTGGAAATATTGGCTATTGTTTATGACATACTTCCGTTAGGTGCCTCATAGGGAAGCACTGGGCTGTGTAACGGCGTAGCTCATGTGGTTGGATGCTGAGTTGTCATCCAGGCAACCCGAGTTCGAATCCTAATGCTTTCTCACTTTTTTTAAAGCTTGATATTATTATTATTATTATTATTATTATTATTATTATTATTATTATTATTATTATTATTTTTATTCACTTTCAGTTGTCAGTTCCTATATACAAAGTCATGTTGAAATATGCGTGGTATGCATCAAAATTGATAAACGAACGAGAAGTGTTCGTGAATGTGAAGGATATCTGTTTCGCAGCAGAAGTGCGGAAAAATGTGTGTGACTGTGGAAACCTTCTTTCATTTGCTGTGCATGGTGCAGGAGATATGTATGTTTTCTGTGTTTATATGACATCATAATAAATCAGGTACAAAATGAAATGGAATAGCTGCTACAGAAATAGAACAGACACCATGACACATCTTACCTTCCTACGTGACAGTATTTCATTGTTTATCCTTTACAATACTTACAATGTTAGTTAATTAGTAATTTGTTTAAAACATGATGAAGCATTCAATACATTGAGAAATATGATATAGGTATGTAAAGAGATAACTGTGATCACAATATTAATCATTAAAAGAAAAAAATATATAGGACCAGTTAAGATTCGAACTCAGGTTGCCTGGATAACTCAGCATCCAACCATATGGGCAACGCTGTTACGCAAGCTGATGCTTCCCTATTGAGCACCTAACAATAGCCAATATTTCCAAAACGAGGGGTCATTGGTCACCCATACCAGGTATGACTTTAAACAGTACGTCTTGTACTTTCATCTCACACAATCTTATTCAATTCGGTGATATACAGAGCGTGTCCTCTCCTTGTCAGTGGAGAATCGCTTTCTGTGCAAATTCTTCGCAAACTAGAAGCATTTCGTATTTCCTGTTTGACATAGATGCAATACATTCACCTTGTCCTAAAATTCTTCGTGGATTGTTTCGAAATCAATGCCCAAATGGAAAATATGCTACAGGGCTTGGATAAGCCCTGGGGCATAACAGTATGTTGAGGTTTTTCGTGTGTAAAGTGTCGAGAATTTTATACATAGTTGCAACACGTATGTAGAGTGTAATGGAGAATATTTTAAGACTGCTCCGAAATTGAGCACTTTATCTGTACTTTGCGAAACATTTTTTGTGTAAGAGAGAAGGAGTATAAAAGACAGGGATGGAAGGCTTTTCGAATGCGTAGAACAGCGCTCCTTTCATTCTGTTGCATTTTAAGAAAATCTATTAATAAAATATAAAGAAATGGCGTAATAATTATAATTATTATAGGTGTTACAAAGCATTCAATATTTTGAAAGGTGGTAGCATTAATGCAAGCAAGTGGGGAAAAGTTTAATGAACATGGGTACTAAAATTAATATCATCTGAGATTTGGGTACTTGTTCCATCACAGGAGATGCTTAATGTAGTTTTCAAAAAAGATAATCAGAGCACTCAGTATTCTCAGAGGTGGCAATAGTTATCAAAACAAGATAAGAGAGTTGTAATCAACATGGGTCCTAAAATTAATATCTTTTCATAAAAAATTATATTTAATAATTTGAGAAGTGGTAGTACAACAAAATGAGAAAAGAGTCTACTAAGCATCGGTCCTAAGATTAAATTTTCTACGAGACATGGGTTTTGAAATTTGTATTGTAAGAACAGGATCTTCTAATGTGACCTCTTTGCTTGTTGCTTATTGGATACACAGCATTATCACAGTCTAGTATAGACAGTCACGAAGTTTGAGTTGTGAGGGTGCTAGGAACAATAGACTGTGCCGGTACTGTTTTGCATTGTCTGTAATGAGGCGATATTAGCGATCCTAGTGGTTAGCAACTATCTATGGATGCATATTAATTATGTATTGAGCTTCGTGACTGTATGTACTAGACTGTGGTATCATATAGGAAATGCAGTAACCAAAGGCTAGCAAGACAGAAGAATGAGTTAAAATGAATGGAAATCACATTAAGCATTTCCTATGATGTTGATGAACAAATACTCGGAAGATACTAGTTTTAGGACCATGTTTAATAGCCTTTTTAATCTCGTTTTGATTAATACTACCACCTCTCAAAATAATGGAATCTTTTTTTTAAATATCCTTATTATTTTAAGTACCAGACATATATTAAAATAAAATAAGAGTAAAGCAAGACACTCTAAGAATAATTTATATAACCTATTTTCCTCTTACATATAATGCAACTTCTCTTCCGAAACCAATGTAAGCACGCGCTTGAATTGATATTTTTGTTATGAGATGTAGTGATACATCCCTTCAACTCTCTGACGACATCGGAGCATAGAGATAAACTGTCAGAATTCTTATGATTCTCTTCACGTCCGTAAATAAATAATTCACTGATCACGCGGGAGATCACTTGCCACATTGTCAAACATTTTTTATGACGGTGTAAGTATCCATAGTGATGGGAGAACACGTGAAGAAATCCAGAGATTCAGGTGACAAATTCTGAACTTACACCTTCTAATCCCCTCAGTTTAAGTTCTACCTCTCACAAGCAAACGTTCTGATGGGGACAGATAAAAAAGTTAATTTTTTTTCTTCCACCATGTTAATAATGTCAAAAGAGGTTTATACAAATTTTGGCCACTCGACCGCTATTACGAGGCCGTCCACAAAGTGATTTTCCCTGGGGCCGTGTATAGGAAAAAGAACAATTGCATGGAAATATTTATTGAAACAGATACAGCAATTGTTGCGCTATTTGTCAACATGGAATTGAGACATTTGTCATACCATGGGATCAATTTTTGTATCGTAGAAGTCAGCGGCCTCAGATCGGAACCAGAGTTTGACTGCGTCTGCACCTCTCTCTGTCGATTCCTTGATGAGAAACGTCTCAATTCCGATGAAAAATATGTTGAAAAATAGCTCAACAATTGCTGTGTCTGTTCCAATAAATTTGTCCAATGAAATTGTGTTTTCTTTCTATTAACAACCCTTGGCGAATTTATTTTTTTTACGGCCCTCGTAATTGCGGTCGAGTGGCCAAAATTTGTATAAGCACTTCTTTTGACATTATTAACATGGTGGAAGAAAAAAATTTAACTTTTTTATCTGCCCCCATCAGAATGTTTGCTTGTCAGTTTTCCCTATGATGGCCTACCCTCATGTACTGTGTCACAGAATATATGACAGTGGCACAATGTCCGATCTCGCATCGGAACTGGAATCCAGTATGGCTTAGTGGATAAATCGTTAGCACGTAGAACTGAAAACCCGGGTTCGAGTCCCGGCGCCGAAGAGAATTTTTCTCTGTTCTCTCTGTCCTTCATCATATGATAACTCAGAATTTTTGCACGAAAATATCATATGTACTTTGGTATACCATAATAATATGATATGCGTAAGTAACCACTTAGTGATTCAAGACGGTGCTCATCCCATCGGATCCTGGCCATTTAGTCACTCGTAATGAGTGCATCTCTGTACATAGTGCGTTGGACATTGTGCCACTGTCACATATTATGTGACACAGTACATAAGGGTAGGCCACCATAGGGAAATATGAGAGGTAGAACTTAAACTGAGGGGATTCGATCCGGCATCGGAACTGGAATCCGGTATGGCTTAGTGGATAAAGCGTCAGCACGTAGAGCTGAAAACTCGGGTTCGAGTCCCGGTGCCGGAGAGAATTTTTCTCTGTTCTATTCATCCTTCATCATTTTAATTACTTAGAAATGTTATTCCCTCATTTGTAAACTACGTTATATTCTCTCTACTTCAACCTATCTACACTGTATTTTAATAACATTTTAATGACTGGATAACTGCATTGGACAAAACAATAATGGACAACATAGCAGAAGA
Organism: Periplaneta americana; assembly: GCF_040183065.1. Lineage (NCBI taxonomy): Eukaryota > Metazoa > Arthropoda > Insecta > Blattodea > Blattidae > Periplaneta > Periplaneta americana. Next base: position 126,721,432 of record NC_091118.1, on the reverse strand, counting down.
ACAAATTAGTTGATTGTTTTTAATTTAGTAATAACTATATATATTAATTATCTATAAAAGTGTTTTAAATATTATGTTCAAATCATCAAGGGTACACATATATGTCTCACTCACACAGTTCATGTGCATCTATTTGAATATGTAATTAGGCAAACTTTCATACATTTGAAAATGGGACATTAGTGCCGAAAACGTTTATGTTATAATCAATTTATATAAAATTAGATAAGCACAGACGGCTCTTTTTAATTTAATATACTATTACAACTTGCTTATCGGAAATACCATACAAAATGAAATTATCTACACTCCGCTTTATTCTTCCGATCCTCCCTTATCTATTTACCGAACATTCTTTCCCTTATTAATAAATATTTTCAATTAAGCGCTTCTTCATCCTTGTACAATGAGATAATTGCTGGCTCAGACTCTTTCACTAAATTATTTATCACCCATTCACATGTCATTGTTTGCACTTCCTTGCTCATTACCCATCTTGTATACGGTAGCTTATAACTAGACATCGGATATTTAGAAAAATGCCTGTTTTATTTGAATGTTCATATTTAAAGGCTTTTAGTAAATGTGCACAAATCATGAGAAAGGAAGCATTCTGATGAAGTTTGATCTTGCCTTTTCTTTATTTTTTTTTTGCCGTTTACGTCTTTTTTTCTTTAATAATGTGGCACCCGTCTGGAACGTTCTGGTCGCGTATGGTTGCCTCAGGAGCGTGCGCGCGCATCCAGCGAGAAGGAAGGCGCGGGGAAACGAAACTCGAGCTTCGGTAGGCGCTGTAGCGCGATATGGAGCGAGGGGAAGGAAAACTACGGGACGGCGCGGAGCGGAGGGAGCAGGGGGAGCATCTAGAAGCGTATCCCTCTCGAAGGTTCGCAAAGCCACGCAAATCGAAGATTCGAGAACATGTGATTTAATAAATAAAAGGGCGAGTGAGTCTTCGAAAGTTAGTTTTCAGTCAGTCTTCAAGTCTTGGACAGCAGCGAGCAAGGTGGACCTGAGCTCGATGTGCAGTGAACTTGAGTGAGTCTGTAACTGTGCCAGTATCCAGGCGAGTTCGACGTATCCGGAGGCTTGGGTTCGATGTGTAGTGAACTGTATTTGGAAGGCTTGGGTTCGACGCACAGTGAACTTGAGTGAGTGAGCGAGCTAGAAGACGTAGCCAAGGCTAACGAACTGTGAACTGAGAACTGACAGTTTTGTTCTACACATAGTGATTTGTGAACATTAGTTGAAATATGAGCACATTGTTGTTCTTCTCAATAATACACGTGTATTGTCATTGTCGCTGTGTGGAGTGCAATAACGACTATTGTGTTGAGTGGAATACACATTGTTGACGGGTGTGTGGTTAAAGGTAGAAATAAAAGTCACATTGTTTATAAAAGTTACAATATGTATTTTTTTGCCCTCTTTTTGCTTTTATATATATATATATATATATATATATATATATATATATATATATACCTTTTTGCCTTTTTCTTTATATGACTACTCGCTCAACAATACTGCATTTATTTCTGCGTTCGAAACTAAGGAAATTGCAGTTCTTATAGTACTATAGATATGGGACATCCTGTTGCATTGCAGTGTTGTTGTTTCGCTTATTTCGGAATCAACCTTGTCCTTACCAGCACTGCTACCTGACTCCAGCACTGACCTACCCCATTAATTCCTGGCTTAGTTGCCCCATGAGTGATGCCTTATCGATGTCACTTGTGAGGTTCAAACCTGTCTTCGTACAGTTGACTAAACAACAACAAACTTCAGTTATTAGTCGAATACATGAAGCGTTGGATTTCCACTCAGATAACCCAGTTTCGAATTCCGGTGAGTCCAACTATATGTGGTGGAAAAAGACGGCGCTTGCTGGTAGGACTTCGCTGCTCTACCGACGTCTCATTATTGTTACATTAATCATCGTCACACTTATTTTGTCCAATAAACGTGACAGAAGTTTGTGCTTTGATCTTGAAAAGTTGCTTCTTGTTTATTGTAACTCAAATTATGGACGTGAAGTTGTGGCTGAATAAGTTCAAGTTTAACAAGTCTATCATCATCATCATCATCATCATCATCATCATCATCATCATCATCATCATCATCATCATCATCATCATCATCATCATCATCATCATCATCATCATCATCAATAACAGACTTGGATTAGGCCTCCTGCCCTGTTCCGCTTCTAGAAGAAAGTTGATATTTCCATCTCTTCCTTGGTCTTCCGATGTCTCGTTTTCCATAAGGTGTATAGTCCAATAGTCTCTTGGTAACCTATTGTTGGGCATTCTTAATACATGTCCATACCACTTGTTATGGTAAGATTCTATAGTATCCGTAATGGCGGTGATATTCAATTCTGTTCGGATGTCAGCGTTCCTTTTATGGTCGTAAAGAGTATATCCTGCAAGAGCCTTAGCAATCTCATTTCAGCAGCTTCTATTCTTCGAAGTTGTTCTTTCGTTAATGACCATGTCTCTGATCCATATAATAATGCCGGGACTGACATAACTTTATAGAATTTCAAAATTGTTTCTTGTCGAACTTTCTTTAATATAGTTGATTTGATTGTCCTTAACAGTTGCTGAAATTTGACAAGTTTAATATCTACGTCCCTGGAGTTTATATAAGAAAGATTGCAGCCAAGTTAGTTGAATGTGTTGACTTGTTCTATACAATTATTATTGATTGCAATTTTGGATCTTACATGATTCTTTCCTTGGAAGGCCATAGAACAGAGAAACTACTTTTCCATTGTACGTTGTTAAGTTACTTATGGATGTTTACTGAATGAATTATGCGTGATTCAATACAATTTCAATGCCTTTTATTGCCCTATTTTTGTTGTTTTAGAGACTTTTTTTTAAGCTCCTAAAATACAATTTTGTTTGCCTTAACTTCCGATGTCTACTTATAACATGTACTGCTTTTGTAGCTGTTCCTCCGAGTTAGAAATAATTAATTGATCTTTAGCAAATAATAAACTACTCACGCTTTGAAGTTAATAAAGGGCATAAAAATACTCTCGTATTTATCACTGCGAGACAGAAGTTCGTCGACAGATACGTAAATTTGACTACAGCTGGAAGTATTCACAGCTTCTGTTGGAATTTGAGTGTGAAATTGACTTAACCTGTACATGTGAATCTAATCATTGATTCAGGAGATGCTCAGCAGTGTGCAGGATGAGGGGGGAGGGAATGGAATGCTGTATTGACAATTAGGCTAATCTCAATCACCGCGTGGGAGTTTCAATTTCGCTGTAAATTATACGGGCAGTGATCTCGAAGGGAAACGCAAAACTCACTTATTCAACCCCGTGCTTCTACAGAGCTGTTATCGAATTGTCGTAACTACTAGAACACGAGACATATGCCTCCATAATTATGCTGTGGGACTACTATAATCAAACCGTTCAAATCCTCATTCATTGTTATCATTACTTAATATCAACTGTAAACTGAATGCATTATGAGAACAGATGTAGCTCAAATGTAATGAAAGGCTTAGTATCGCTTGATTTTAGTCTGTGCCTGCGAGTTCAAACCCGGCCGAGGGCTTTCTATTTGTAATCACGATGAAATTCCAGTGCATTATATTCTCGGAAGAAACTTAAAGCTGGGAAGCTCACTTCGTAGATTACAGCACGTCTGGAAATCCTTTGCACATCGATTTATTTTATTGGGTTATTTTACGACGCTGTATCAACATCTAGGTTATTTAGCGTCTGAATGAAATGAAGGTGATAATGCCGGTGAAATGAGTCCGGGGTCCAGCACCGAAAGTTACCCAGCATTTGCTCGTATTGGGTTGAGGGAAAACCCCGGAAAAAACCTCAATCAGGTAACTTGCCCCGACCGGGATTCGAACCTGTGCCACCTGATTTCGCGGCCAGACGCACTGACCGTTACTCCAAAAGTGGACTTGCACACCGAAAGAGAAAGGTAGTCCAATGAGGACATAGGCCTGCCACTAGCATTACGTACATTGGCGTTCAAAGATATCTGACCTACAATTTTCTGATCACGAAAGCGAACTTTCTAACCACGGGATAAGTCAGAACACAGAAGGTATAACAAAGATACAAATTTTTAAGCAGTTCCTCTAGTTGTCAGTAGATGGTACTATTATTGGGATGACTAAAAAGTGTTGGGGAAAATGGTAATGTAGATTGAAATGAAATGATGAAATGTTTGGCCTAAAAATGTCCCGCTAAGGGCAAAGGCCTCCTCTTATAGAGGGAGAGCTCTATTTGTCTCACGCGGTGAGCTACTTCGCGTAAGAGTGGAATTGTTCACTTCGTTCACATTCTGCACAGTTTGGTATTATTCGCTTGTTTCTGTCGCACTGGTTTTAGTCGCTGTTCACTTGTCTTCTTATGTTTTTCCAGTCTTCCCTATGTCTTGCTCTGCTTGACCAATGGCTTCCTACTCGTTCACTAAAGAGGTCGGCCCATCTTCGTCTTGGTCTTCCGGGTGATCTTTTGCCAATGCGGGGATCCCATAGTGTGACTTTCTGCGTCCATCTTCTGTCTCTAAGTCGTGCAACGTGGCCTCCCCACTTCTATTCAGTGTTGGTGGCTTGCAGTGCTGGATCTTTAATTGCTGACATCTTTTGTAGCACTTCGTTTGGAACTCTGTCCCTCAGTGATAAGCCTAGCATTCTTCTTAGCATCTTTCTTTGGCATATTTGGAGACTGTTACGAAGTGTGGCAGTAAGAGACCATGTCTGGCACCCATATTAAGATGTATAAATTCTCAATAGTAATGTCACAAGAGGCCTGAGATTTTCCGACAAATCCACGAGCGAGTCTGCCTGGTTGGAGGAGTTGGTGTAGCGCTGGCCTACTATGCCTGAGGTTGCGGGTTCGATCCCTGGCCAGGTCGATGACATTTATGTGTGTTTAAATGCGACAGGCTCATGTCAGTAGATTTACTGGCATGTAAAAGAACTCCTGCGGGACAAAATTCCGGCACACCGGCGACTCTCATATATCCTCGGCAGTTGCGAGTGTCGTTAAATAAAACATAACATTAACATCCACGAGGGAAGCGGGTGGGTTTATTTGGGAAATCTCAGACCTCGAGTGACATTTATTAGGACCCTTTCGTGAATAAAACAAAAATGTAAATAATATTCGTATATCTCTGAAATTCGCTCACAAAATGTTAATAATTGTATATTTATGAATACTTAACCTATTCAGACTTTATAAAGTCGAAATAGATGAATAGGCCTAACGATTACTGCAATAAAGAAATTGAATGTCATACAGCAATGCCAATTGAGAAAAGCGAAATACAGGTTTAAAAATGTTAATTACATGTACTGCGCTTTTCTCTTGTTATTATAACAGAAATACGTTTTCATTATCTCCTGAAACCATAATTTAATTTAAACATTTTTAAATATAATTACAAATAACCTGATTAATACAATAAAATTAAATGAACAATTGTTATGAAGGAGTGTCATTTTATTTAGATACAATGGACATGGAATTAAAGATGAAGATGTAGCTGTGGAAGTAGGATTTCGTACTTTATTTAATAGCCTACAATGGAGTCATGTTCATCGATTTACGTGGAAACAGTTGGAGACACTTACTAAACAAAAAAACGACCATGCGATAAATTGATAGTGATAAATCGAGCTGCAGAAATTATCGCGATGAATGACTGTGATTGGTTGGAATTCAGAATTTAATTACATTTGGTTGGCCGAATATGGAATGACGTCATATAAACGAAATAGTCCTCATGACTGATAGGCTAATATCAGCGGTTTCCCGTTAAACCTAGTACTTTTATAATCATTAGAGAGGAAAAAAGTTTTGAATTCCTTAATGGTGGTATATTTATGTATATTGGTGATACTGTTATCTTCGCCATCTATTCATAGACGTAGTTACTGGAGAAGCCACACTTACACGAACAAATTATCGAACACTATTGATTTGTAGGGATCAGGTATTTTATAACGCTAGTGTATATGTAAAGTTTATCCCAAACTCCAATTACAACTGCAAAAGACACCTGTAATACATAAATGTAAAATATCGGGGACGCAATGAGGAGTATAAGGCACTCTATTTATTCACACTGGATATGGGTAAATACCCGGTGGCAGTGGTAACTACTCATTAGTAACAATTAATAATAAACACAATTAATAATAAATACAATTAAATATAAATTAATAATAATAATTCATACTAATAATAATAAATAATAATAACAGTAGTACAATAAAATTATCAAGAAGAATCCTAAATTAAATGAAGCACGATCATTTAAAATAACATTTAAAGTAAATCAAATTTGTATCTTACCGGTAACCCTAAGTTCGATCTAAAACCCACGAGTATTATATTATGTTCATACATGCACAAGTACCTTTTAGCACTACACTCATTTCGCTGTCAACTCACTCAAAACACTGGAACTGCGATATATTTCACTGATACTATCCTGATTTCACTAACACTTAAAAAACATTTCACTGTTCAAATACTTTGCTCTACCACTAGAAACTATAAAACTTCAATGACACAAACACACTTCACTGATGCAACACACTTCACTGACACAGCACACTTCTTCAGTGATACAACACTTCAAATAACAAAACATCAATTACACCCTTTAAATAGTGTGCATAATATACTACCGTCTATTAGTAAAGTCCTTAAGTCTATTTTTAACGTAACTTACGTTTTTGGTTATTGGTAAAGCCTTTAGTAAGTCTGCAGGTAAAGCATTCCAGTCCCTGATAGTACGATTGAGAAAAGGGAACTTTCCTGTGTTCCGTCCTCTGTCTTCTTTCCCTCAATTTATGTGAGTGGTCGTTCCTTGAAGAGTAATTTGGCGGCTGCAACCTATTTTTTTTATCTCCAGGCAGGCTCACCTCTGTATGCTTTGAACATTGCGCATAATCGAATTCGCGTTCTCGTGTCCGTGAGTATGTCCCATTTTAATGTTTAATTATTACAACAACGCTTGAGAGCCCGATTTTTAATCTTTTCCATTGTCTTAATATGTTATAATCTGTAAGGTTCCCAACATGCAGCATCATATTCCATTACTGGACAAAGTAGTGACTTATACGCAATCTCTTTGGATTTATCAGAGCCTTTTCTTAGTACCCTAATCACAAAGTGTAACGCTCTCCATGCTTTTCCGCTGTGTCAGTAACGTGTTCCCCCCCAGCCGAAATCGCTCTAAATGTTATTCCTAGGTAACTTATTTACATTTGTTAACTTCCGGAATGGTTTCACCCTCTAACATATATGATGCGATTATTTTATTTATTTTTCTTGTAAAACTAATGGCTTTCCTCTTTAGAGAAGTTATTTTCATTTTGTTGGCCATTGTCCATTCTACCATAAAGCACGTATTTTTTAGTTGGTTATTCAATGACGCTGTATCAACTACTAGGTTATTTAGCATCGATGATAGCGAGATGGTATTTGGCGAGATGAGGCCGAGGATTCGCCATAGATTACCTGGCATTCACCTTACGGTTGGAGAAAATATCGGAAAAAACCCCAAGCGGGGATCGAACCCGCGCCCGAGCGCAACTTCAGATCGGCAGGCAAGCGCCTCAACCGACTGAGCCACGCTGGTGGCTTGCGCGTAATTAAAAGGATACGTATAGGGTAATTGATGTCGGTATTGCAATGGGTTAAAATAATTACTTTCTGTCGTACAACTTGAAATTCAGCCTCTTTATTTAATTAAAATACAGGTAAGTAGCTGTACAAACTCTTTGCATGAGAATCTGTCAGCGTCTACCGTGTGCTCCATGACCTCCTCTTGCTGCTGGTGGTGGTGTTGGTGCTGCTGGTGTTGTTGGTGCTCCTGGTGCTGCGCTACTTGCTGCAGGTGCTTCAGTTGTAGTTTTTTCTGGTTTATGACACGAGATACGAACTGTAAAAATATTCATTCTTAGTACTTTTAATTTAACTACTGTAAATTTTTATTTTCTAATACTTCCTACTGTTCATCTACTATTACAGTTGCTGATTAGTCAATTGTTCGAAAACAGATCTAAACTTCACAAGTGATACCAATATGGCACCAATTGTGAGGCAACTAGTCCAGGAGATAAATGGGGTAGGATGGCCAGTTCCTTTCCCTCTGCATTGCATATATCGCTGACTAGTTACTGTACATATTACACTACTCAGACTTCAGATGTATACAAACAATTGTTCTTCCTCTGACACATATCGTCGAGTGAAATTTACTGTCTTATAATAGATATACAGGCCTAAAAACAAAATTTCGCCACCTGAATTTTCCAAGTTCAAGTTATAATATACTGCGCATGCTCTCAGTGCTTACTGACCATGCGCAGGATGAGACAGCAGGAACCAGGGAAATTCAGATGGCCTAAATTTTGTTTCTGAGTCTGTACAATCACATTACTACTGCTACTACTACTACTACTACTACTACTGCTGCTACTACTACTACTACTACTACTACTACTACTACTACTACTGACACAATCACATTATTATTACTGCTGCTACTATTCATTCTTCATTCATTTAGTGCTCTGCCCAAGGACAAGTCTTTCACTGCAAACCCAGCTTTCCCCAGTCTTTCCTATTTTCTGCCTTCCTCTTTGCAGTTTTTCTTGGGAAAGATAAGTGCTGTAGCTTTCCATTTCTTTCCGCACACCATTCTCTCTTTCGCATCTTAAAAAGATCCCAGAGGGCCCCAGCGTGGAGGTGAGGAGAGTGGATTTGACTAATTTAGGCCCTCCGGACTTCACCGAAATAGTGCTATTATTATTATTATTATTATTATTATTATTATTAGTCTATTATTATTATTATTATTATTATTATTATTATTATTGGCGTAGTCCGTTTTTTTCGGCTACACCAACATAGCTCAGTTGGCTGAGGCACTTGCCTGCTGATTCGATGTTGCACTCGGCCGAAGGTTCGATTCCCTCCTGGGCTGATTACCTGGTTGGCTTTTTCCGTGGTTTTCCCTAACCGTAAGGCAATTGTCAGGTAATGTGTGGCTAATTCTCGGCCTCATCTCGCTAAATACCATCTTACTATCACCAGTCCCATAGATCCTAAATAACCTAGTAGTTTATAAGGCGTCATTAAATAACCAACTAATAAAAACCTGCCCCGTTTCAAAGTATGGCAGCTATACCGATCCTGCTTTTGAAGCGTTATCCCCATAGTCAAACTCGTCTTTAGTACGTAAAGACAGTTGTAATCGGTAGCCCAATTCGTCCGGGGTTTATAATAAACAGGTTTTACGAGCTCACTCACCTGAAGGCAATATATTTCCTTGTCTTGTTACAGTAATGATTTATACAGTATAACGTGCAATACAGTACAATTTAAAAATGCAATCAAATAATGATATGAAATTATTAAAAGTAAATTAATGTCACACTTTGGTCATAATTATGTGACATTATTTTCACAATCTGTAGTCTTGAATAATTTTCATTTTGATACTTTTCGAGTTGTCTTTCTAAAAACCCTAACTTGTAATGGAAGCCAAGGAATATGTGAAAGGGCTACTTATGCTACTGCACTTGACATACTGTAGGTATCAGTTTGATGCTCAACTAGGGTTTTTCTAAAAATGCATATGGACGGTTGTGGAGAGTAGAAGCAAGGCGTAGAAGGCATTGGAAAGATTGGAATGAAAGGAATGACAAACACTTGTGGTTTTGGTCATTACGACTGAAGAATCAGTCGATGGTATCCGTTTGAGGGAAGAGAATGAATACAAATTCTCGTCAAAATAATATCCAAATTTAATCAATCTTTCTTCATTCGGTGCAATTGAAAGCAAATAAAATATGAAAGTAACTTGGACCTCTGATGCTTTCAAATATAGAAGGCAAAAGTATCACCTCAGTAATGTCCCAATTTTATTCCTGTTTTTGTAGTTTTTGAGAAACCAACACTTTGAATATTTTTCCCATCAAGTCTTCGTCAAATGAAATCTACAACCATTACGCCAATCTCAACATAAAAGAACTGAGTAGATACAGGAAATACAGGATACATCTGCTGAAGAAACGGGTAATTTGTGAACTGATTGGAGTCAAGACACGCGACGCCTAGCATTACTAACCGGTGTAGGCCTGGAAAAAGATTTCGCTTAGTACGGCGCCGTTAGAAATGTGATATTAACAAGTGTCATCCCGTTTAACGGCGATTCAGAGCATCAGTTTTCGGCAATAAAATATTGCGACTCTGGTTTATCTTGTAATAGGTAAGTGCTGTAACTCTAATGCACATTTCACATTCGTCGTTGCACCTTAAAAATTCACTATGTGCACTTTTGGGTGAAAATGAGTTTCTTTTTGCATGATTAGGTGCAATTTAATCATTTATTGATCCTGAAAGTAGTTTACCTCTATTTTCACAAACATAAATTTTATTAGCTACTGTATGTAATTCTGCCATGTATTGTGGGTCTCTATCACCACGGCATGGCGCGTCCTCAGGTTGCGGATCGAGGAGACGGCCTCCAGACATGGAGGGTAGCTTTGAATATATTGAATAAGCAGTCGCGGACAGCCGATGAGTGGTGGTCCTCCAACTTGGGGGTTGGGCGAAGGGCTAACAACCCATCACCGTAAAAAATAGCTTGTTACGAATCCTTCAAATAAGAACCTTTAGTGAGGCCGAGACGTAGATGGGAAGATAATATTAAAATGGATTTGAGGGCGGTGGGATATGATGTTAGAGAATGGATTAATCTTGCTCAGGATAGGGGCCAATGGCGGGCTTATGTGAGGGTGGCAATGAACCTCCGGGTTCCTTAAAAGCCAGTAAATAAGTAAGTAAGTAAGTAACAGTATGTAATTCTGAGTCAAACTGCGCTTTTAAAATTCCGCTATGTGTTAAATCTACACATGTCTGTTTTCTTCCTACAATTATTCAGACTGAGTCGCGCCTGAACTTGCACAAGGCGGTTAATGTACGGAAAATATCACAGTTATTAAAACTAAAAAATTCGACAAGATTCTTGAGAAAATTCCGGTGCAATGAAAACCTAATAGTCCCTACAAAATAATCAACGATGGATTATGGAAGAGAGTGATAGCTGATGTTGAGTTATGGAATGAAGTTAGCTTTAACGGAAACTTAAATAATTCTATTAAGAATAGCCTAAGTGATAGCTCTGATGAGAAATTCAGCAAAAGAAAAAGTCAATGAAACTTTTAAAGAAGAAAAAGAAGGTTAAAACAGTAGAAAAGATGATCTGGAGTTAAGAGCTTTGGGGTTGTAGTTTAAAGGACTAAAAAAGAAGCTTCAGGGTAAACTTCTATCGACAGAAAAGAAACTCTTTGAAACATAGGGGCGTACTCGTCAGGAAGGTAATATACAGAAAAAGCGACGTTTGTTATATGTTCAAATTGATGTAGAAATAAGAAAAAAATATTTGAACATTTTTAGAAATTGGAAGGAGGAGAAAACATTCTTGAGTGATTTAGTAGGTTTATGTCAACTGTTAAAGCGAAGATAATATAGTCAAGAAAGTAAGTGAAGGAGAAAAATGGCTCCCACTGCTTCTTGCCAACTTCTCTGGGCATTCAAGTTCTGAATTGTTTCTATGTTTGATTTGAAAAAGTATGTAATGAATAAATCTTATGAAACTATTGAAGATGAACGTGAAGATGAAAAATTATAGGAGGAAATTGAACATGAAATCGGAGAAGGAATGGATGAATGTCAAAGGGACATTTAGCATGGTGTGGCAGACAGTCAAGAAAATAATGATGTTGTTGGTGAAATAATAAACAAGGAATAAAAAAAGGAAAGTGAAATAAGAAGCCACCTCTTGGGAGACAACAAAAGAGCATAGGTGAGGTTCTGTTAGGAATGGTTAAATCTTGTATCAAAGATGACCAGCCATTATTGTCGAACATCATCTTCAAGGAAATATGTTGACCCTATGTTTCATCCAGTATGACATGCACCAGAAGAATAAAACAAATAATTCAAATACGTGTCAGTAAAAAGGAAAAGCCATGTAAATTTTAGAAGAAAGAAATTTGTCTATTATTAAGCACGCAAAAATCAGTGTAATACATGTAAATGTTTCATGGATGGAAATATTTCCTAGGAAGAATTTTTGGTTTGCATAAAAGGGAGCATGAAGCTTAAACTATATAATTTCTTCGATGCCTCATGAAATTTTAGTTACACCTGCCGGTGTTGAAAGTACATTACTTTGTCCTAAATCATTAGTATCAAAGCTGTACTACTCAAGAGTGTTGCAAGTTCATAACTACACAATTTACTTTTCTAATAACAAGGATATTTATACCTATGTCTGGCATGAAGAGGGAAGAGGAATGAGTTCAAATGAAATTACCAGTTCCTTGACCCATTTCGCCGAAAATGGCCCTAGAACATACAGGAAGGTCATATTAATTGTAGGTGGCTGTAAATATCAAAATAAAATAAAATTTTGTCCAGGAGTTTGTGTTTACTGCCAATTAAGTATAAAATTGATATTGAGCAACTAATACTAGAGAAAAAATGGTACAAGTGGACAATGTGCACTCAACTTTAGAAAAATTGTATTCGTCACCAAATGTACCAAGTGATTAAGAACAGAATGCAACAAGCAAGACACAAATAACCCTGCAATGTAAATTATATCGATTACAAGTTTTTCAAAAATTGTGAGAAGCAATAAATTGTACAGTATAAATAGTCCTACAAGGTTACGAAAAAAGTTTGAGACCAGACATTTGTTCATATATGAGGCTTAAAGTAGAAATATGACATAATTGATTAAAAACTCAGGCACGATAACGAATGGAGCGAAATCACAAACAGGAAAAAGACAAGAAGAGTGTTGGCTGCAAAGCCTGAAAATCTATAATAAGCCTACTGAAATTCCTAAGTTTCCAAAGACAGTTCCAGACACTCCTAAGCTCTGATTCTGAGATTGGAGTAGTGTGGATTCCGGGTCATGTTGGAATCCCAGGCAACGAGGCAGCGGATGCTGCAGCAAGGGATGGTGCTGTGAATGGATGTCAGTTGTATTGGCGCGAGGGGTGGTAAGATATTCAAAATTACTTGAAATATAAAGTATGGTGACAATGGGAAAGAGAATGGTCTGCACAAGAGGAAAACAAATTACGAAGTTAAAGAATACTGGTCGAATTTGGGATTCGTCCACAAGAGTGTCACGACACGAAGAAGTTTTACTCACGCGGTTGAGGATTGGCCACTGTCATCTGACACATGGCTATCTCCTACGTGGCGAGCCTCAGCCGGAGTGTGATATTCTGATGTATGTCGTGTATCACTTACGGTCAAACATATTTTATTACATTCTAGTAAATATGACCGTTTCCGTCGACAATATGTAATTCGGGCGACTCTACGTGACGCCCTTGGAAATGATTTAAATTGTACAAATGAAGTTCTGAGATTTTAATCCAATACAGGATTGATAGGGTGACTTTGTTTTTGTTGACCCGTTTTACTTATCCTCCAGACCCTTTACATCTGGAGGTTAGATTTCTTGTTTTATATTTGTTTTTACATACTTAACATTTGGTACCTTCTACATCCAAATATTTTACATAATTTTATTGTTTTGAAATACTCCTATAATTTTGTCTTTGGTGGTGTTTGTTTTATTATTTTTCGTCTCTTTTTAAACACTACCTAGGGTCTGAGAACTGCTCATTTCTATGATTTTTTTTAATAATCTTGTTAATATTGCATTTGTGTATTTCGCTTTTAATGTGACAACGTTTTTTAGTTCGTGTTATCATTCAGCTTGTTATATTGTTTACGTTTTCTTTTTATTTTTGAAGAATTTTATATAAGGGCGCCTTTTTTGAACCTCATTCATTCATTCATTCATTCATTCATTCATTCCAAAGATACGGATGATCAACTACAAGGACTAAAAATGTTTATATATAAGGATTATTACCCCTTTTATGAAAATTTAAGGTTTGAGAAGTACTTCCTTGTAACTGTTTTTAAAAATTACAAGTATAATAACTTGCATAATTATTTATCGCTGTAATGTAATTTATTCCAAGATATTGCTGATGCCAAATATCTCTATTTCTCAACATAGAAATGAAAATCACTAAGGAGAATGGGAAATAAAACTAACAACAATGTGATGATGATGATGATGATAATATTAATAATAATAATAATAATAATAATAATAATAATAATAATAATAATAATAATAATAATGAAATGTAAGATGTTAAAGTCTTAATAGTTCAATATTTTAAACTAAGAAACGTAGTTTCGATGAACTGGTTTTTATTATTTTTATCTCATTTATTTCAGGTTTTCAGAAAGTTTTTCTTATGTAAGAGAAGTCATAAAGTTTGAATGATTTGTTTTACATTTTTAGACTGTGAAACTTCATGTATTGTACCTCAATTTCAGCTATATATGAATAGTGCTGCCCTCAGACGACACTTATTATTCCTTTCTACGTGGTTAATAGTACATAGTCATTTGCTATTCCTTCATACAATTTGTGTGACTAGTTATGCGTAACATTCAAATAGCTATATATCCACACCTACTGAAAATTGGAAACATGTGTACATGAACGTTTTTACTAAGAATGCCCCATATTACCACCCCCCCCCCCTAAATGTATACTATCCCTTCTGAATCACCCTCTATTTCACATTACTATAAATTCTCCCTGTCAGATATAGAATGAATGTAGTCAAATGAATACTCTGTTAACCAAACACATCTTGAGGTAACCAACAACTCGAACAAAGCAACTGTTATCAATATTACTATTACTACCATTCATGGCGTCTTGAAAACGGAGGTTCACATACATTATGTATTATTTTTCTTGGAATTGTCTTTCAAGCGATTTATTTCAGAGTAAATTCTTTTATTCGGTCTATTTATTCATTCGCTTCTCGTTTTACTTGCCCCTATAAATCTGACCTTTCATTGTGAAAACTCTTTGCTCATATCTTCGTAATATGACATTATTAACTAAAAAGGAGTTAAAATATAAATGCATATCTTCATAGGTCTTTTATAATTCCAACGTAATTACCTTCACTAATACTGGCACAATTAAATAGATCACAATCGTTCCAACTGTGATGTGTACACGAATAAAAGACAAGAGTAGATCTATAGATAAGTCACTTTTGTACTTTTCTATGACATGTTATAATGAGACTTGCCTCTATCAGGTTTGAAGTAATATCGCCTGTCAGTATAGGATTCACAAATTCTAAATGACCACTCTTTACATTTCGAAAATCATCACATATTGAACGCACATTGAGTCTATAGCAGGTGTAGGTTATGTGGTGAGCACCTGAGAGAGTCCTCATTATTGCTTAGAAAGACATGGTAATTAATTGTGTTCCATGTTTAGTGGATACCTGACCCATTCTGAAAGTTTGAAGTAAAATCCACCTTTGACTAAATTTGACCCCGGGCTCTAATCCATAAAATAGCCCTGCCTCTAGGCTTTGGGTACTTCGAGTAGACATTTCAGCACACATTTATATGAATTAATAGGATAATATGACTTTATAACCCCTTGTTTAAAATATTGTTCTTTTTTATTTTAGAAAATTATGAAAAATTATGCTAAAGTGCCCTTGTAGTGTACGGTATATCTTTTGTATTTTTAATAAAATATTTACATTGAAAATAGCTTTTTAAGGAACATGAACACAAATTTTAATTTAATTGTACGATTTATCTCATGTCTGTTGTGAATATGAAGTTATATTCTGCATATAATGAAATATGTACAAAGTTGCTGAACATTATAAAACTGAAGCTGAAAATCGATATAAAAATAAAAAAATTCTAAATTATGTTATATTTAACGACGGTTGTAATTGCAGAGGTTTTATCAACGTCGCCGGTGTGCTGGAATTTTGTCCCGAGTTCTTTACATACCAGTATATCTACTGACATGAGCTTGTTGCATTTAAGCAGACTGTATCAACTGCGCCACCTAGGCCGACTAAGTCAATACATTTTTTTGTAAAATATGAAATTATAAACTCACATATGTTGCATAAGTTGATATTGAAAACCGCTTCCGTAGTCAATATTTGCTGGAAAAAGAGAAAATTAATTAGTTTCTGTGAATAGCTTTATAACTTAATTTTAATGTAAACCTATATTTACTACTCTTATATAATTTGTAACGCATACACAATATATTATTTAGATTCATTGAGAAGGAAAGGATTGACATTTTTTAGATTACCGATTTTGATTACTTTGTCAGATATAAGTTAATAATATGAAACGAAGTACAGATTATACCTCATATCCAATTTCGAATGCAAGCTTCCGGTAATTTTTGCTATAAGTCCTTGAGGTCGTCATCACAAATTGAGTTTAATTCCCAAGGCATATTTAAACGATGTAGGCCAAGTCTGGTGTTGACATTGAAAATTGTTCTTTTGTTTTGTCAACGAATGAATGCAGCCTTCTATTCATTACAACAAATGAATAATGTCATCCATGTTGCATTACAATCAAACTTCATTTATTTTTAATATTTACTTCTTATGGACGAAATGAATGCTAAAACAGAACATCACAAATTTATTCTAGAAATTTACTTCACCATAGGAATTTTATTTGGAGAGTAGTATCGTTATGATGTTGATCATTGCGCGATTGAATTTCTGAAAATAGGCTACAATTCCAGCAAGTTCCTCGACGAAATCTTTTCAGAATTTTGGAAAGGCAAATTCAGTACGTACATCCTTCCTTCTTCACGTGACAAACTAATACATTATTTTAAAACCGGATATAATTAAATAAAATTTAATTCTAAGTGCGAAACTTAGACATTCGAAAGTACCACAAATTATTAAACCAGTATAATCGTCTGTCTTCAGTTAGCCTCGGAAAACAAACCTATCACGTCGTAAACGAATCCCGGATTCAAAATCGAACTTGTAGTACAGGGCCGGGCATGAGAGCGGCTCCATTTAGTCTGCCAGAGCTGCTCTCGCTCCGCAAGGCACTTCAATTCCAAGCCAGAGCAGAACGCTCACGCAGTGGCGGATTCGCATTACAGCTACCTTCCCTGCATTAATATAACAAGAGCCACGGTTGTTCTAGTCATTCAGTCTGTCAGTGAATAATAGTTTATAAGGATATTACATCAATCCATTGTACATTACAGAATTTATAACAGTCTTATTAATTTAATGAAATAAACTTCGCTCTATGTTCAAACACAAATCATTAGGCTTATTTACATAGCCCATACGCACATACTGCAATCTCCTCACCACGGTTCTACGAGACAGGCGTATGGCTTCCACTTCCCCTACTTGCTGTGGAAAGAGTTCATCTACCAATATAAGTAAACATCGCTTGATTAAGTTACCTGCGTTGAATGTTTTCAATTCTTTTGCAATTTTGTGGCAAATTTTGTAGCTAATTCTCATAGCCGATTCACTAAGTGCATTATTGTCATTCTGTTAATATATATAGTATAATATAATATAATATAATATAATATAATATAATATAATATAATATAATATAATATAATATAATATAATATAATATAATATAGTATAATATAATATAATATAGTATAATATAATATAATATAATATAATATAATATAATATAATATAATATAATATAATATAATATAATATATATGATATGATGTGATGTGATGTGATGTGATATATGATATGATATGATATGATATGATATGATATGATATGATATGATATGATATGATATGATATGATATGATATGATATGATATGATATGATATTATATTATATATGATATATGATATGATATGATATATGATATGACCATAAATTAATACAACTGAAAGAAAACGTTTCTCAGGTACATTATATTAGAGTATTTATTCGATATTTATATTGCATTATATATTATAATAGTCCATTTAGTAAATATAATTTTAAATTATACAAATATTATGATATATCTTAGTATAGTATATCATAATACTTGTATAATTTAAAATTATATATTACTAAATGTATAATAATGCAATGTAAATATCAAATAGATACTCTAATGTAATGTACCTGAGAAACATTTTCTTTAAGTTATATTAATTTATGGCGTTCATTACCAACATATTTGTCATATTCAGTAGCATGTTGTAAAGAATAATGTCGTTGGATATTTAACCTCTTAATCAGTTGGAGTGTTTTATGCCAAATTAAACACTTTGCTAATCCACTGCTCTCTACCAAAAAGAACTCCTCCTCCCATGATACATTAAACGCATTGGGAATAGCGGGACGGTTTAGTGTATGAGCGGAAGCTCCGTCTTCAAAGTTCGCCATCATACTGCAGAGTCACCACTACACCGACACTGAATGGCGTACAGTATTCATACGTCAGAGCGCTCGCGAGACCCGCTCTTTAAAGCACACAGCGCTCATTTCTCAGAATCACGTAATGTGCCCAGCCCTGTTGTAGTACAACGCTCTGATATTGTCACTGTAAGTTAGTTCTTTTTAACTAGTTTTTCGTATATTTAATATTTTCTTCTTAATTAATTCAGAGTCGTGAGAAGAGCAAGTCTTATCCCATTATTATCCGTAACATCTGTTTATGTCCAAAGGCACATTTATGTTTAATAGAGGGGAAAAAGATGGCACTGCCGGGAAAAACTTCAGTACTCCGGAATCACTTGCATGCCTTTATTTGGAGAAGTAGCTGAGTTTGTAGAAAAAAATGAAAATTATAGTTTATTTAACGACGCTTGCAACTGCAGAGGTTATATAAGCGTCGCCGGTAGTACCGGAATTTTGTCCCGCATACAAGTAAATCTACTGACATGAATCTGTCGCATTTAAGCACACATATGCCATCGACCTGGGCCGGAATCGAACCCGCAACCTCGAGCACAGAAGGCCAGCGCTATACCGTCTACGCTGCCGAGGCTGACTGAGTTAGTAGATGACGACGTCTTTCAGTTTGACTTTATCAAGAATATGAAAATAGATGTGCCTACTATTGTTTTTGTGTAGTAGTGATATTTATCTACCATTAGTGAATATTTTCGGATATTCTCTCATGATTACTAAGATCCCGCTTACAATAATCGCATTGTATGAAGTGCTGTATCCATTTGTTTGAATTCAAATAATAGAAACTCGATGACAAAATTGAAGTCAAGAATTGAGCGATGATATCTGAGCTCCGATAGAAGTTGATAATTATATAAGTAAGTTAGTAAATCCATGGGACTTCAGCCCATGAAGGGCCAAGACCGACCAGCCGACTGCTGGCCTCACATCCACATGCCGAAGCAGAGATGGACGATCATCAAACCACTATGGCGGTATCGTGTGGTTAGCACGTTGATCTCCCCAGCCGTTATAGCTGGTTTGCGAAACCGGATTTTCGCTACCTATCGTAGCTATCCAAGTGCATCACGATGCTGGGTGGGCACCGGTCCCATACACTGGCCGAAATTTCATGAGAAAATGTTTTCCCCCCATGACGACTCGAACCAGCGCGCATTCCGTAACGCAAGTCGTAGGCAGAATGCCTGAGACCACTACGCCACGGCGCGGGACTGATAATAATAGCGTATAGAATATAACCTAATATTACATTCATTCGTCAATCTTCTTAAAAGAGAATTATCATTTAGGACCACTTTATAATGATGTGTCTTAAATGGTATTGCCCTTGAAAGAATCTTACACACACTAAACTAAACTTTGCTTTTCCCCAAATTCATTCATTCTGTTCTGCTCAAGGGCAGGTCTTTCACTGCAAACCCAGCATTCTCCGATCTTCCCTATTTTGCTCCTACATTTTAGTCTCTGCATACGATCTATACATCTTACTGTGGTCTGTCATCTGTTATCTTCTTTTTATTTTAGTTGGTTATTTAACGACGCTGTATCAACTAGTTCATTTAGCGTCGATGAGATTTGTGATAACGAGATGATATTTGGCGAGATGAGGCCGAGAGTTCGCTATAGATTCCCTTGCATTCACATTACGATTGGGGAAAACCTCGGAAAAAACCCAACCAGGTAATCAGCCCAAGCGGGGATCGAACCCGCGCCCGAACGCAACTTCAGACCGGCAGGCAAGCTCTTTAACCAACTGAGCCACGCCGGTGGCGTTATCTTCTTCTGTCCTGAACTTTTCTCCCGTTCACCATTCCTTTCAGTGCGTCCTTCAGTAGGCAGTTTCTTCGTAGCAGTGACCCAGTCAATTCCTTTTTCTCTTCCTGATCAGTTTCAGCATTATCATTTCTTCATCCATTCTGTCTGTCCATTTCACACGCCCCCTTCTCCTCTACAGTATATCCATATTTGAAATGTTTCTAATCGCTTCTCATCACTCCCTTGTATTGTCAATGATTTTGCCCCATACAATGTCACACTCCACACAGAGCACTTCACTAGTCTCTTCCTTAGTTATTTTCCCAGAGTTCCGCAGTACGTAAATAGTTACGTAAGTTACTTTACCGCTAAAACGTTAAAATAAAAGGTGTAGTTTTGGTCTGTGGTCTGGTGGATTCTTTGCCAATCGTTGATTCCGTAGTTCTTTTGTTTATACAGTGATAAAAATCGTAGTATGGCTTTGTCCGGATGGGATGTAGGCCTAAAGCTCTGAGTCCCATTTTGTAGATTCACAAGAAGTAATAAATTCTGATTCCAATTTGGGTTGCAGGCAAAATTATTTGGCCTTTTCTTGACCACTTTGAATTTTGACACCGAAGCAGATATAAGGGTTGTTAAATGAAATACTACTACCACTATGACTATATGAAACCTCAGGTTCATTATAAAAGTACCACATGTCCGTTCGTTGCTTCTTTCAGTGCGAAACAGACCGTAGACTGTCTATACTGAACGTTCTGAATATGCAGGTACTTACTGCCTACGGCTTGCTTGTTGACAGTTTCTAGATTTATTTTCTCTTATTGTTTTGTTTGTTGCCTCCTAAGGTGATAAATACTGTAGCTGTACCTTATTGTGTTAACTAACAGTGAAAACATACTCAAGACCTAAGGCTGTGCATTTCATTTCATTCCATTCCATTATTTACGGAGCAAATTTAAAAGTACGTGTATCTCTACTCTGATGCCGGAAACAAAATAAGCGCAAAATGTGAAGAATGATTTTTTTTAATATGATTGCATATTTACATTTAATTTTATTGTCTTGTATTAAAATATACTCTTGCATAATATTAACTAAATATGTACAATATATATTTTTTTCTTGTCTTGTTTCGCTTTCTCCTTTCATGAATAAATGAAGAGCCGATATGTCCCTGAAGGGCTAAGGCCTCCTCTTGCGAGGGATAGCTGGAGCTAATCCTCGTAAGTTGTTAGCTTCGTTGGAATTCGCTCAATTCTGGGCAGTCACTGGATCATTTCCGCACTTCACCTCTTTATTCCTCTCTCACTTCTTTGCGATCGGGCACTGTGTGATCGTGTTCGTCACTCCGCACTTCGCGCACTTCCTCCCTTCTTCCTGATCGAGCACTAGATGATCGTGTTTAGCACTTCCTGCCTCCTTCTTGGGATGTCTCTCCAGCCGTTGCGGTCTCGTGCAGTCCTAGTCCAATGTGCTCCTGCTTCCTTCTTGAAGATGTCTTACCATCTTGTTCCTGGTCTGCCTCGTCGTCTCTTGCCAGTGCAGGGGTCCACATTGTAGAAATGTAAGCCCGTCTGGTGCTTGGAGCCTCGCTACGTGTCCTCCACATTTCCATTTCAAGTTGGTGGCTCCTTGGGATACGTCTTCCATTTTGGTTATTTCCCTTATCCTGGTGTTTGGTACTTTGTCTTCAAGGGATAAACCTAACACTTTCCTCTCCATCTTTCTTTGACAAACTTGAATGCGTTTCTTTTGTGTTTCCGTCAAGTTCCGTAGAGTAGTGATGGGAAAATGCAGGAGTCTAGTATTTCATATCTACTTACAAAGCAATGATGTGTACGGGAAAGTTTATTCTTGGATCAAAACTAGGTCTGTCCATAATGTGGACCTCACTGACCATGTGGTAGGGCGACACAGGGCAACCACAGATACAACACAGGATAACACTCATTCCCAAAGATAATTCTCCGCTACTTATGACGGATAGATTGAAAGGGAAGCTCGTATGCTACCAAAAAAGTGACGAACAAAAATACATATAATATTACAAAAAAAAAAAAAATCCATATTAGGTGAAAAATGATTTTCCATTTGGAAAGATCGGAATCGTTTTGTAGTCAGAGTTTCTTATCAGAAATGAAATTTCTTTTTTTTTCAGTAAGGGTAACCTATATATAAAATTTCAAGAACACAATACATTTTAGTACATTTGACAGTTGACGTGCGCTTCTATAAATATTTGAGCACAGATATCTTTAGTAACGGTACCATGAGACAAATATATATATATATATATATATATATATATATACACACACACACACACACACACACACACACACACACACACACACACACACAGAGTGTTTCACGAAGATTTCCAATATTCTAGGATATGATTTCTGGCATCATTCTGATGAAAAAAGTTCATATAAACATATGTCACATTTTTAAAATTGAGTCAGTGAATGTTAAACATAAACGTAGATATTATGAAGGTTTAAGTGTTTAAATTATTTACAACAATGGTACTGGGTGTATTATACATTCATTAAAGAACATTCACGTTATTACTCACCTGAAAAATGTGTATTAAAGCCGGTTTTCAAAGACTCCACCTTCTGCATTAACATACGTAGCCGCCCGAGTGTGAACTGCGCGCGCCGCATTCCCTAACTTCCGTTGTTTGGATGCTAGGTAGATACGTTGTACCGGTGTTGAGTTATCTCTAACCGTGATCCTGATGTCACGAGATTTTGTGTCGCTGCTATCAGCTGTACTGTAACATATACCGCTCCAGACGTCCAGAGAGAGAGAGAGAGAGAGAGAGAGAGAGAGAGAGAGAGAGAGAGAGAGAGAGAGAGAAATTCAGAATAATGCGTGTTACGGAAGAAAGAAACGTGATTTTATTCGAAACTATTCAAAATCGGACACATGTATATAGGAACTTTTTCATCAGAATGATGTCAGAAATCACATCCTAGAGTACTGCACAATCTTCGTAAAACACCCTGCATTATATACAGAATGTTAAAAAGAACGTAGGCCTATTCAGTATTTTGAGTTGTGGTAGTGTTGTGCAAATCAAAATTGCAGGTATAACTCCCTGTAAAGTTGATTTGAATAATTTTGAGGGAAAAATTGTTCCGGAGCCGGGTATCGAACCCGGGACCTTTGGTTTAACGTACCAACGCTCTACCACTGAGCTACCCGGGAACTCTAACCGACACCGATCCAATTTTTCCCTCTATATCCACAGACCTTAAAGTGGGCTGACAACCGTCAAGCAACCAACATCGAGTGCACACTAACTCCGTGTGACTTAAATTGTGGTTTTCTGTTCACGAACAGTGACGTGTATTATGCAAATCAAGATTTCAGGTATAACTCCCTGTAAAGTTGATTTGAATAATTTCGGTACCCGGCTCCGGAACAATTTTTCCCTCGAAATTAATATTCAATTTATTTAAATTATTAGTAGTCAATGGTTAGCACGAAGGACATGTTAATTGCTACTTGCGCTGTATTTTACAGAATTTCTACTTTAAACCTCATCACCCAATTTTGATTTACACTACTTCTGCTCTGAACGGCTCAAATAATACATTAAGAGTGAAGTGTTTTCATTAATTTTTAGAGTTTCAAAATGTTTTGTGTTTTCATTCTAATTAAACTTTACTGTTTTCAATTTATATGTATTTTCAAATGTATGTTTTTTTTTCTTTTGTATTTGTGACGAAGCCTATCACTGTATGTTTAATGGCTTAATAAATTGAATTGAATTGAATATGCGCAATAAGAAAGAAGTAAAGAACTGAAGATATGCTGTTCTTACAAGATCAATTTCAAAGCCCTTGTTCGTACAAAATTTAACTTTAGCACCCTTGTTTATAAACTGTTTTCTTGTTTGTATGAATACTAGCTTACCACCTCTCAGAATATTGAATACGTTTCTTTTTTCCAAAGGAAATAACATTAAACATTTCCTATGATGTATGACTTGAGGCTTTCCCGGCGTTTGATGTAGAATAACTCTTCTCGGGTTCTCAGCCAGGTGAGTTAGAGATTTGCTTCCAAGCTTTCGATGGCTAGCTCTGCCATCTTCTTCATTCCCTGAAGAAGATGGCAGAGCTAGCCATCGAAAGCTTGTAAGCAAATCTCCAACTCACCTGTCTGAGAAACCGAGAAGAGTTATTCTATTTCCTATGATGTTGATGAGTAGGCCTAAGTACTTTTTTCGGAAAATGTTAATATTGTAGAACCCGTGTTTATTGGAATTTGTTTCCTTGCTTTTATTACTGCTATCAGAATATTGAATGCTCCTTTTTAATGAAAATCGCATTGAGATCTCGTTTGATGTTAATGAACAAGTGGACATATCTTGGAAGATATTAATTTTAGGACCCATGCTTATTGAATTTTTGTCTTGTTTTGATGATTGCCGCCATATCTCAAAATATTGAAAGTTTTTAACACTCTGTATATTATTGTTAGACATTGCTCTAAGTATTTATTCCTTTACTAAGAACTCTCAGTTTTGTCTTTCATAGTTACAATGTAGTATTGAAATTCATTATATCATTCCAAGCCACCGATATAGCTCACGCGTTCGCCGCATTGGCCTGCTGACCCGTAGCTACTCTAGGACATGGGTTCAATTCTCGAACTCCCACTTGAATTGATTACCTGCTTGGGTTCTTCTCGACGTTTCCTGAAACCGTAAGCGAATGCCGGGTAATCTATTTTTGGTTTTATCCCGTCAAAATACCATATCTTTATCATCCATTCTATTAATACTAAAAAACTAAGTAGGTGATACATTACCGGCAAATAACCAAGTAAAAATATCATTTCTGTCTCAGACACATTATGAATTCTCTCTACTTAGTCGTCGATAAACATATTTGTATAAGATTAAATAAAACGTTGGCGAGATCAATTTTAATGGAGGTGGAACAGGCCGAAAGGCCTAAACCTTGCAGAAGATGATGATGTATAAGATTAAATTCACTCAAAGAGAAGACAAATTTCATATCCAAAGTAGGGAATTTTGGCTGCAGAGAGCATTCCTTTTTCAATTATTTTAAAACTAGCCGTACCCGTTCGCTCCGCTGCACCCGTTAGAAATAAATATAAAGTAATTACATAATTAAAATAGGACATTTGATACAGGGAACATTCGTGCTTGATAGAAGGTTAAATCGTTTAATATGTTACTTAATTTAAATTGTATTTAAATAATTAAAATGCGATCATTTTGGTCCTCCAGAGATCACTCATTTGGTGCAATAACAATTCCTTTAACGTGTTTCTTAATTGTTATTACATGGAACTATAGTTTAATGAAGATTGACATCATTTAGATTTAATGTGTACATAAACATTATTTAAAGAAATACAGGAAACGAATATTCAGAATAGCCTATCAAGTTTTCTGTGCAGAAGAAGCTATTTTAAACTTACCTGTTCTCGATTCACTCAGAAGGTGCTGTAATAACATTATAGCATTATGTCCATCTAGAGAAACTACACTTTCCAATGGTG
This sequence comes from Periplaneta americana, assembly GCF_040183065.1. NCBI lineage: Eukaryota > Metazoa > Arthropoda > Insecta > Blattodea > Blattidae > Periplaneta > Periplaneta americana. The sequence continues at coordinate 126,695,718 of NC_091118.1, read as the reverse complement.
AAATAATGATTAATTATATACATCGGTTAATTTAGCTTCCGATATTACTTCATACAAAAACAGAAACATTCTCGGTAGGCTATATTTCATAGCTTTGGATTGTTGTTGTCCAAGGCCCCTTATAGGCAAAGCCATTTGTTTTTTATTTCATTACTCCACCTTAGATGGCAGGTATTTTAATTTTAAAACTCATTTATCTCATTAAATATTAGTCCTATCAAAATTTTTCAAAGTATAAAACTTATCGGAAATCATTTTTAAAGAAACGTTTGTTATGTAACATTTTTCACAAAAGTCAATAATAAGCGAGATATTTCGATTTATTTAATTCATGCCCCCTTATAACCCCCATTTTAAATAACGTACTTTGAATGTCATATAGCCTAAAATCTAAGTTACAACGAACTTAATTTATATTCCAGATTTCATCGAAATCGGTTCAGCCATTATCGCGTGAAAAGGTAACAAACATCCGGACAGACAGACAAACATACAAACAAAAATTTCAAAAAAGCGATTTTCGGTTTCAGGATGGTTAATTATACATGTTAACACCAATTATTTTTGGAAAATCGAAAATTACCAGAAAAATTTTGGCTGCAGATTTATTATTAGTATAGATAAGCCCCAAATTAAAAAGTGAAGATTGTTATTTTCCTGAAATAAAAATGTCATAAGAAATAATATAAAATTGCTTTTCAAATTATAAACACACTTATCCTTTTTGATTGTATTAGTTGAGAAAATGTACTCTGAATTGTAGTGAATGGCTTTTTTTTTCAACATTTAACAGAATTTCCAGCAAAGGCAACACACAAAATGTAAATGTTAAGGTTTTAAAATATTTTATATCTAAGATTTGCAAGTTCATCTTGTGATCACTTGTTTTTCTCACCTCATGGAACACAGCTACGCAGAGCAATGCTGCAGCAAACCAAAATGTCCTCATCGTCAATTAGTTGCTGAAAATAAAGTTTATATGTTATTTTTATTGTTCTCAATTTTTAAACATAAATAAAGAACTACTGGCTAAATGTCTGCACAATGCCTCGGACAGTGAGCTTTGTTATTGTTTAGGTGGGGACAGTATTTAGAACCAAAAAGTCAATATGCTACAAAAATCATAAGATCAAGTGTTATATTTTCTTTTCCTTAGTTACAATTAAGTTAGGCCTATTTCAATATGTAAGCTCCGTTACAGAAATTGCGATACATACTGGTTTCTTAGATTGACTGAGTTGAACAAGTAAATAAGAATATCCCATTGAAATCAGCTGATCCTTAAACTATTTGCCTCTGGTAATATTTGCAGTGCTTGGAAAAAGTGACATAAGTCAGTTTTCACAAACCTTTTTTTGATAATTTATTGACAATTTACACTGGTTTATGTCGATTTGATTTTTTCCTGTATGAATTATTGTAATGGGAGGAATACCTTTGTATTTTTTTCCAAGCGAACAGATGTTCCGTAAGTTGTCAGTAAAGTATAAAAAGAGGTTTGTGGAAACTGACTTGTGTCACTTTTCCCGAGCACTACAGATAGAGTTTCAGACTTTATGACTTATCAGAATCGTACTTATGTTACAATTTAACTTATTACAGGCTTATCAGAAAAATCTCAATATGAATAGTAAATTAATTAATGTCAGTCAAACAATATTCTGATAAGTCATAAAGATTGAAACTCTAACTTCAGTTTAACTAGTTAACTCAATACGAATTGTAAATTATTGCCACTAGATTATATCTTCATCAGACTCATCTGGCAGAAGCATAAAGTTACGAATAAGACAAACAGAGTAAGTAATTATCATCATGAAAATATACGACTTTAGTATCTAAACTATAATGAGTGCTGATGGCGAAATTCGTAACTCGGAATGATAGGATAATAGGCGAGGAAGGTAATTGAAATATTTTAATTTGACTTGGACGAGTAATTACTAGAAACTTTTGCCAGAGTTTTCTTATATGCAAAGAAATCTCTGAGCTTTATGTCTCTTCCGAATAATGTCACGCCTAATATTCTCATAAATTAAACAATTCTTCGCACCCTGCAGAATTCGAATACACGAAACTCGGATTATTAGCAGTCAGAGATCTACTCAAATCATCAAGAACGAAAAAAAAAAAAAAATGTGAAGCTAACTGAAAGAAAATTTTTTAATCTATGTTCTATATTAGTATATACAGTTATATTATCACAATGTCTGTTGATACTACTGTTGGTAAAAGTTTCAGAGTTACAACTGTAATGATAAGTTATTTGACTTAGTAATACCCACGTCTTTGGCAGAGTGTGGACAGGAGTGGACTGACGAGCACCTAAGCTTTGCTTGTGTTACCTTTCTCTTTTATATGCTTGTGTTTCGTTATCTGCAAAACTACACTAGTGAACAAATAAAATTTACGTTATGTGTCGCAACATAATACAAGGAGTTGAAACAAACGTAGAGATAATGACAATGGTTTAGGAAAATAAACCTACAATAGACATAAAGGTAAACAGAGGGAAAATATGGAATTAACACAACTAATATTTTTCTGATTTTTATGTTAAAAAATTCTGTCTTGATAATTACAGAGGAATAAGTTCCCAAAATACGGATTATAAAATATATGCCTCTTTAATAAAAATATATTTTAGAGATGTTATTTACTTACAAATGGCTTTTAAGGAACCCGGAGTTTCATTGCTGCCCTCACATAAGCCCGCCATCGGTCCCTATCCTGAGCAAGATTAATCCAGTCTCTACCATATCTCAGTTGCAAAGCACGTAACGTCAAACCTGCCATACTAATGGCCGGTTTGTCCAAGTATTGTTGGAAGACTTAACGACTGTTAAACCTTCAACAGTTTGTTAAATACAGTTTTTCCATTTGTTCAACACCAGTTTGGCTTAACAGATTCTTAACCGTTTGTTAACTTTAAATGTAGGATTTCAGGCCGTTAACTCATTTAACAAACAGTTAAACATGGCGGATAACACCACAGCTGTTCAGACAAAAGTTGTGAAAGTAACATGTTATGTTTCTCTTTGAGGAATGTTTAGAGTAAGGGACGGTTTCACCAAGCTTCAGTAAATCAGTCCAAATGAAACATTAACTAGTACTGAACATTGAAATATTTACACGATTACGTTTGTATGTGAGCTGTGTCCGTAGACTTCAAGCCTAATAGCTATATGTGCCTCGTCGTGCTGCCTACGTCACGACACCCCGATGGAGTAGTCAGTAGCGTGTTGGCTTGCCATCTCCGGGGCCCGTGTTCTGTTCTCGGCGATAACTTTTTTTTTAACGTAACTAATTTTTATACATGTTACCTTTCTTCATTTTAAAAATTTTGTGTAGTGGAACTTATTATTTCGCAACTCTGGCTCCACTAGGAGAATTAAAAAAACTCTTGGGAGATCAATTTTCTTCCCGAAATAAAACAAAGATAAACAAACAAATTAAAGAAAAATAAAAGAAATACACATGTGGCTCTAATACATTGTCCACATGCCATCGGCGTCTATCACTGCCTGGCATTTTCGGGGCATTGAGTCCACCAGATCGGAAATAGTTCTGGTCCTTAGCGAAATCTTCCCAGGTAACCAGAACTTGATCCCAGAACTGATCTGGATTTTGAGGTGGGATGTCTCGATATTTGTCAATCCTCTTTTTCCATGCTTTTCCGTGAACCGTCTTTGAACGTTTATGGCGGTGTGCGCGGGGTGATTATCCTGCTGGAAAATTAAATTTCCATCGGAAAGAAAACGATTATAAATTCCAAGAATCCAGCTCTTTCGCTTCTGTTTTAAGCCAGTGCAAACATATCTTATCGCTAGCTATAATATAATTCTAATAAATGAAAGTTAATATACCAATTAAGTTTTGTTATGTTTGAATGCACATTATGTATTAATTTACTAATATTTCTTAGGTACCGGTATGTAGTTATAATAATCACTTTCATGTCTTAAAATAAAACTCAGTTGTATGTTACCTAGTTGAAATAGGCCACTTGTTCCAATTCACTAGCTACTATTAACTCTAGATTCTATGTTACTAGCTCTTCAACTATAGCCGATGTCAATAGTGCTTCAAAATATGCAGTGAGTAAATAATAAAATGTTTCAGCAGCAATTGCTTCTTTAGGACGAAATTACATATAATTTATACATGAACCTAAATTAGAGAATTTTATATGATACGGAATTCTCCTCGGGGTTTTCTGTACAGTTGACTACACACACATTCGTGTAATTATTGTCACCTGGTGGTCATAATGCTGAGATTTTTCTAAACAGAAATTCATATTTAGCATTATAAAATGTAACCATACATAATAATAATAATAATAATAATAATAATAATTATTATTATTATTATTATTATTATTATTATTATTATTATTATTATTATTATTCAATAGCAGTCAATGCAACTTTCATTTATCAATTCTCTGTACTGTATGAATCATGGCTACTGTAATAGGTTACGATTTTACACACGTTTCATGACTTACTCCATAGTACAGAATTTAAATAATAATATCAGCCAATAAGAAGTTGTCTTATATATGCAAAATCATTACCAACTGCTGTTGAGTAGTTAGAACAGTATTAACGACAGTTAAAGTTAAGTGTTGGTTATTTTAAACAAAATTATGTAGGAAAAATGGAAAACATCTTAACAAAACGTTAAAAATAAACCAGCTGTTAATTTAACATTTGTTAAGCCAAATTAAACATTACTTGGAAAAACTGGCCATAAGAGAGATGAAATTCGGGGATGGAAAATTAGTACGGGATATTTTTTTAATGATGATAACAATGACAATAGTAATAATAATAATAATGATAATAATAATAATAATATTATTATTATTATTATTATTATTATTATTATTATTATTATTAAAAATAGTGATAGAAATTAGGCAAAAACATAACATAAAACACTAAAGTTATATCAATCAATCAATCGTTTATTAATGTCAATTAGCAGGCTTAGGATCCGAGACAACTTAAGAATGAAGTGAAGTTACAGTATAACGGAGTGATGATAGAATGAGGTGGCGCTTCGAGTTTCGTTTACCCGTACGTTAGAGTACAATCCGGTTTTTGATCAGAGGTACAGTATTCTTCCGTTTCTCCCTGCGAAACGAACTCAGGCCATCACAGTGCATTTTCAATTCATAGTAAACAGTTTTTTCTAACTAGTTGCAAATATGTACATGGTTGTTCATTTTAATGCTAACGCCTTCAACGTCGCCGAGGAACATGAACACTTGTTAGGTATGTATCCTACTTCATTTTCCACCGTTACTAGATTGTATTAAACAGGAGAATATAACGCAGCACATTGACGTCGAATAAACGAATGTATATCTGTCCATTGCAGGAAGATTCTCCAGCCCAAAAGAAAAATGATTTCTTAGAGTGTATTTAAAACAATTTGAGAAATTTCCAATGCATGTAACAAATTGTAGGATGTTACACATTTCTACTGACATGTTTCTCAAAAGTAAATCTGACGGACTGAAGCCCTTTCAATTATTATTTTTCAGAGTCAGTCATAACTTTTGTCTTCGATGGGTTCATTTGAATACTTTTTTTTGCTAAGGCGCGTTGAAATTTTTCTTAATTGAAGATCTCCCCGGAGTAAGGGTGTAACCAACAAATCTTCAATGCACATTTCAGGAGAAAGGAAAATAATTTCAGGGGCATATTTCGTTAGGCCTATATTTACTAGCAGAACCATGTGACTAATGAAGGATACAAGTTTATTCAGCTATTGGATACAATAATTTATTATTATAAATGAATGTTTAAAAATTAATTTTTTCACGAAAGTCACATATTTTATTAATTTGTTTGTTACATCCTTCTCCCGGAGAGGTCTTCTATTCCTTTCGATTTTTTTTCTGATGTAACACAATGGCGATTGCAAATCGGTGTTTGTCTTCTTAAGTTGATGTTGAGTTTATAGGTTTTTGTCCCATTCAAATCTTCGGAAAAATTTAAAGGAAACAAGTGAAGTATTTCGGTGAAATGATATGCTCTTGAATATGTAAAACAATGTATCCAGGAAAGTAAATCTCCTGAGTGATGCAGGCCTTAGTGAGTACATTATGAGTAAGGCCGTGACATCGGTATATTTGTGTTAGTCTGAGGTGAACATACGATGCCCCGGACAGAATGTAGTCGGCGTGTTACAAGTACAGGCAGCGGAAGCGAATTTAACACACGCCTAAGCAAGCACGTTCCGTTTTTTGTATACGATTATTGCGTATTATATAATCAAGACAATACAATCATTGTACAGTAGCGTGCAAATTAATCCGAACACGACATATTTTTACATTTTCTGTCATTGTTGGCCTCACAGCTGCTCATACCGCTTTAATTGACATCTGTAGTACGTGTAATTCCATTGTTGAAGGTCTGTCATTATTTTTTTATAATATGTGACATTTTTCCTGTCGTTTTGTACTTATAAGCATTTCAGTTGTGTTGAAGACTTAATACTGCAATCCTGTGTATATTCTGTCGTCTTCACAAATGGATACAACTCCACGAAAACGGTCTAAAATTATAACATTAGCAGAGCATTCTTCTATGATACAGAGGCAAATTGCTGCAAAATGTCACATCGGTTTGGCTACTGTTAATTCGATCATAAAACGATACAGGGAAACTGGATCCATCACACCCCAGAAAAAAGGAAACTGTGGCCGGAAAAGGAAGACTTCACCTGCAGATGATCGTTTAATTGTCAGGAAAAGTAAATTAAATCCTAGACTAACTGCTGTCGACTTGACCCGCGAGTTAATGGCTACCACTGGGGCGAATATTCACGTCACAACAGTGCGGTGTAGGCTTTTGGAAGCTGGGCGAAGGGCTCGTAAGCCTATTAAGAAGCAACTGCTAACCCCTATTATGTGCAAAAAACGCTTAATGTGGGCAAAATTACATCAAAACTGGACAGTGAATGACTGGAAGAATGTACTTTTTTCCGATGAGTCTCATTTCGAGGTCCACGGCCACCGTGTTTCTTACGTACGGAAAGGATCCGAAAAAGTAACAGCAGCTCATCTCCAACAAGCACCCAAATACCCCCTAAAGTAATGTTTTGGGGTTGTTTTACACATGAAGGGCCTGGAGCATTAATACCTATCAAGGGAATGATGAATTCTGACAAATATATTCACTTATTGGAAACCAGAGTCGTACCCCAGCTGCAAAAATCATTTCCGGATGGCAGAGGTGTGTTCCAACAAGACCTGGCACCATGCCTTACGTCTCGAAAAACTACAGAATTCTTCAACAAGAAGAATATTCAGGTACTCCCCTGGCCAGGCAACTCACTCGACATCAACCCCATTGAGAACTTGTGGTCAATTTGCAAAAGAAAAATGCAAAAAATGGATTGTTCTATAAAGGAGAAGATGATTTCTGCCCTCATGAAGAATATTTGTGGGAAATTAGTGGAATCCATGCCATATCGTCTCAGAGCTGTTATTGGGAACAAGGGAGGCCACATAGATTACTGAGGTATGTCTTAGATCCTTTTTTTTTATCCCGTGTGAGTGTTTTTGCATAAGTAATTACGTTGTTCGGATTAATTTGCATGCTACTGTATATAAGGGTTAATATCGGAAAGGTCTAAAATGCTAGTGAGGTTGAGAATATTTGTTGGAAATCATATTTAAATAGTCACAAATATGGTAAAACATAAGTCTGAAAAGATGTATTTTTTTATACTTAGAGTTCTGCATTACGGTTTTAGAATGCCGAAAATGTAGGCTATATGGCGTACAATTTTGCTTTTTCAGTATTAAACTGTTACATTAATTTATTTAACGCACCAATTTCGCACCTTATTTTCTTGCATGTTGTACGCTTAGTTTCGGTTCCTGCTGCAATAAACAACAATATTCATTCTCACAGATTCAAATGAAAATGACCGCCGAGTGTCGAATAGTATAACCTTGTATGCGGAAAAACTGCGTTCAACATCGGCTGAAACCAAGGGCGCATAGGTCTGTGTAAAATATTTCATATTATCAATTTCATTTCTACATCACACAAATACACAAAAAAACGGTGGTTTCAATTCATTATGCAAAATTGCAAAAATTTTATCAGATAAGTGCGATTGTTACAAACTTGATGTAGAAATGAAATTGATGATGTGAAATATTTTACATATATCCATCCTTGGTTTCAGCCGATGTTGAACGCAGTTTTTCCGCATACAAGGTTATACTATCCGACACTCGGCGGTCATTTTCATTTGAAACTTTGAAAGTGAATGTTGTTGTTTATTGCAGCAGGAACCGAAACCAGGCGAACAACATGCAAGAAAAGTAAGGTACGGAATAGATGTGATAAATAAATTAATGTGACGGTTAAATATCCATGTATTGTGGGTACCTATCACCACGGCATGGCGCGTCCTCAGGTTGCGGATCGAGGAGACGGCCTCCAGACATGGAGGGTAGCTATGAATATATTGAATAAGCAGTCGCGGACAGCCGATGAGGGGTGGTCCTCCAGCTTGGGGGTTGGGCGAAGGGCTAACGACCCTTCACCGTAAAAACAGCTTGTTACGAATCCTTCAAATAAGCCTCGGATTGGGACTGATTCTCTGGCACGACCACAGCAAAGGAATAAGGTTTTGAGATTTGGTACTTGGAATGTTACAATTCTATATAGAACAGGAGGGGTAACATTAGTAGCAAAAGAACTAGCTAGATATAGAATAGACTTTGTGGGAGTACAGGAGGTTAGGTTAGATGGGAATGGCATAACACAATTAGGAGATTATTTGTTGTATTATGGGGAAGGAAACGATAATCACCAATTAGGAACAGGATACTTTATTCATACAAGAATAAAATCAGCAGTAAAAAAGGTCGAATTTATCAGTGATAGGTTATCATATTTAGTACTTAAAGGTAGATGGTGCGATATCGTAGTTATAAATGCTCATGCCCCTACAGAAGAGAAAGACGACCATATAAAGGATAGCTTCTATGAGGAATTGGAACAGACTTTTGATCATTTACCTAGATATCACATGAATATTTTATTGGGGGATTTCATTGCTAAAGTAGGACGGGAGGATATTTTTAACCCGACTATTGGAAAAGAGAGCCTACACATATCTAGTAATGACAATGGAGTTAGGTTAGTCAACTTTGCCACATCAAAAAATTTAATTGTTAAAAGTACAACATTCCCCCATAAGGATATACATAAATATACTTGGACTTATCCAGATGGATTGACACATAACCAGATAGATCACATCTTGATAGATAAAAGAAGACATACTAGTATAGTAGACATTCGAACCTTCAGGGGGGGCAGACTGTAATTCTGACCATTATTTGGTAATTGGAGAACTAAGAGAAAGACTATCAGTAGCCAAGCGAGTAGAGCAACAAGTTAATATTAGAAGATTCAATATTCCGAAATTAAAGGACGAGGAAACTAAGCAAAATTGTCAGGTCGAAATTTCAAATAGGTTTGCCGTATTAGCAAGTTCCGACGATGTTGAAGAGTTAGATGTGAATAGCATGTGGGAAAATATCAGAGATAGTATCAAAACTGCAGCTGAGCAGAGCATAGGTTATTATGAAACTAAGAAAAAGAAACCGTGGTTTGATGAAGATTGTTGCATTGCAGTAGAAAGAAGGAAACAGGCAAAATTGAAATTCTTACAGGATCCAGTTGAGGTGAATAGAGATAATTATTTCAATATAAGACGGGAAGCAAATCGTACGCTTAGGAATAAAAAGAGAGAATACTTGAAGGAAAAACTGAATGAGGTAGAAACAAATAGTAAGAATAAAAACATTCGAGATTTATATAAGGGCATAAAGGAATTCAAGAATGGATATCACACAAGGGTAAACGTGATCAAGGATGAGACTGGTGACTTGCTTGCAGACGCTCATTCAATCCTGAACAGATGGAAAAACTATTTTGGACAACTACTAAATATACATAGGCCAAATAGAAATGGTCGGGACGAAATTGAAATACAAACTGCTGAGTCATTTATACCCGAACCTACACTTTCTGAAGTCGAAATTGCGAAAGAAAATCTGAAAAATTATAAGTCTCCAGGTATCGATCAAATTCCAGCAGAATTAATACAAGAGGGTGGAAGCGCATTATCTAACGAAATTTACAAGCTTGTACTTGCTATTTGGGAAAAGGAAATTGTACCAGAACAATGGAAGGAGCCCATTATCGTACCTATCTTTAAGAAGGGGGACAAGACTAACTGCAGTAACTTTCGAGGAATATTACTTTTGTTGACGTCGTACAAAATTTTGTCCAATGTTCTTTTGAGAAGATTAACTCCATATGTACGTAGATGAAATTATTGCGTATTATCAATGTGATTTTAGGCATAATATATGAACTATTGACCAGATATTTTTTATTCGACAGATAATGGAGAAAAAATGGGAGTATAAGGGTACAGTGCATCAGTTATTCATAGACTTCAAAAAGGCATATGACTCGGTTAAGAGAGAAGTTTTATATGATATTCTTATTGAATTTGGCATTCCCAAGAAACTAGTTCCATTAATTAAAATGTGTCTCAGTGAAACGTACAGCAGAGTTCGTATAGGTCAGTTTCTGTCAGATGCGTTTCCAATTCACTGTAGGCTAAAGCAAGGAGATGCACTATCACCTTCACTTTTTAACTTTGCTCTGGAGTATGCCATTAGGAAAGTCCAGGATAACAGAGAGGGTTTGGAATTGAACGCGTTACATCAGCTGCTTGTCTATGTGGATGACGTGAATATGTTAGGAGAAAAACCACAAACGATTAGGGAAAACACGGGAATTTTACTGGAAGCAAGTAAAGAGATAGGTTTGGAAGTAAATCCCGAAAAGACTAAGTATATGATTAGGTCTCGTGACGAGAATATTGTACGAAATGGAAATATAAAAATTGTAAATTTATCTTTTGAAGAGGTGGAGAAGTTCAAATATCTGGGAGCAACAGTAACTAATATAAATGATACTCGGGAGGAAATTAAACACATAATAAATATGCGAAATGCCTGTTATTATTCGGTTGAGAAACTTTTATCATCCAGTCTGCTGTCGAAAAATCTGAAAGTTATAATTTATAAAAGAGTTATACAGGGACATCATTTTATTTTTACTAACATTTTTAATATTAACCTGTCTATACCTTTAGAGAACCGGAAACACCGCTTGCTCCCCCCTCCAAGCCTGGAGTTCGACGATACTGGCGTAAAACACAAATTACTCTACTAGGTATAGGAAGGAAGAAAAGTAGTTCATCCATTTACGTAAACTAGGAAATATCGCGATTTTAAGTTTGATAATTTTCATTAGGTTTTTCTTTAATCAAAGTAGGCCCTACAGTACTGTATTAAGAATAAGTGTTTTTACTCACGAAGTGAGTTATCCATGCGAACGTATTCATTATGCAGTGTATATTATACTGTCTACAGCAAATTAGCGTACAATATAGAGAAAGAAGTTAAATTGAAAAATAATCATAATATGAATATTTAAACACAATTTTGAAAATGGTGGCCTTTCATGTCGATGCAGGCTTCTGTTCTTTTGTGCATATTATCGCACTATAGACTATTGCCTCTAATTCCAATTGCCAGTTTCGTCCTTCGTACTAGTAACTCATGTTGAAATAATTCTATACCTACTCTAGTACTGTAAATTCAATCTTCACTTCTGCCCGACCCGAAAATATAAAATTACTCAGACATACTCTCTACTGTCCGTCCAAGTGGTTATGCCGCAGGATTGTAGAAAGGGAGGAAATCACGTGACAGTTAATTACTTAACGAGGCCCTTTTATTTAAGTTAAATTAAACAGCTGTATAATATTACGTAAACTTCCAATTCCTAAGAGAAATTAATGTTTTCAGAAAACAGCTAAGACAGCCCAGCTATTACAGAGGGGCGAGCAGAAGCAGGTGGGGGAAATCGGGATGCGACGTAGGCAAACGGACAGTACCTGTGCGAAAATATGATTCAATATTGAAAGCTCTATCGTCACTGGAAAACGCGAACATATTTCTGGAACGTACTATACTCAGTAACTCAGTACTGCTTACTATCTGCGGTCTTGGTTCTGTGTGGAGTTGGAACTTCCTTAGTAGAAGGGGTGGGAGTGAAGTACATTCAAAAACTCAGGTACAATAAAAATTGAAGTAAAAATAAAATGATGTCCCTGTATTGCCGGTTGTTCTGTATGGTTGTGAAACTTGGACTCTCACTTTGAGAGAGGAACAGAGACTACGGGTGTTTGAGAATAAGATTCTTATGAAAATATCTGGGCCTAAGAGGGAAGAAGTTACTGGAGAATGGAGGAAGTTACACAACACAGAACTGCACGCATTGTATTCTTCACCTGACATAATTAGGAACATTAAATCCAGACGTTTGAGATGGGCAGGGCATGTAGCACATATGGGCGAATCCACAAATGCATATAGAGTGTTAGTTGGGAGGCCGGAGGGAAAAAGACCTTTAGGGAGGCCGAGACGTAGATGGGAAAATAATATTAAAATGGATTTGAGGGAGGTGGGATATGATGAGAGAGAATGGATTAATTTTGATTAATTTTGCTCAGGATAGGGGCCAATGGCGGTCTTATGTGAGGGTGGCAATGAACCTCCGGGTTCCTTAAAAGCAAGTAAGTAAGTAAGTAAGTAAGTAAGTAACGGTTAAATATAGGGAAAGCAAACTTTTACGCCATATACGTTTTCGGCATTCTAAAACTGTAATGTAAAACTCTAAACATATAAAAAAATCTTTTCAGACTTATGTTTTACCACATATGTGACAATTCCAACATTTATTCTCAACCTCACCAGCATTTTAGACCTTTCCGATATTAACCCTTATAAACAATGATTGTATTGTCTTGATTTTATAACACGCAATAATTGTATACAAAACACGGAACATGCGTGCTTAGGCTGCCTGTACTTGAAACACAGACTACATTCTGACCGGCGTCTTATGTTCACCTCAGACTAATACAAATATACCGATGTATCGTCCCTAATTATGAGCGATAGCGTTTTTTGTGTCCCGATACTGAACGTTAGGTGTGCGTCAGTTGCAGAGAGGTCACTGAACTCATTGCTTCGCTACCTCCGTATGCCAAGGGACGTGACGTATTGTCGCTATCTAGGGACCTAAAATCCGCAGTCTGTACATGAGGTAACAGTGCATCTCAGATATTGCACAGATATGGTACATGCAGAGTGGATGACACTGTTTATTGGGAACCCTGTTGGCCTACCAGAAAACTTGCCAAGATATGCTTCATTTCGTAATTCAATTGTGTACAGTTCAGTGACATTATGACGTGGGTTGCGTAGAATTAATTCCATATATTCCTTTTTCAAGAGAGGTTCTCGGAATATGTCAAAGTTGTTTGTGGATGGAAGGAGCATTTAATGTCTGAAATCTCTGATAATGGAATGTTTTCCTTGTGGGTTCAAATGCAATATGGGAGGATGTGAACTTGAAGAGGCTTTAATAAGCTTGCTTTCACTTCCCCCATTTCCAAGAGGTTCCTGTTTGCAAGGTGTTCCCAGAAGAGTTCAAGTCGATATTTCACTAAAGATGTTTTCACTTTGAAGAAATGGTGATCTGGTCCAGGGCCGTTTTCTGAAGTCTGTTAGGATCACATAATTAAACATAGGCTATTACAGTGAGTAAATAAGTATTTACAAACCTTTTTTCTTCACAATTTCTTGAATGAAATGAAAATGTGTTGGCGGAAATTAGTTTGTGGTGTCAGTTACAACAAAAAACAGTGTAGGCCTACTAATTAGTACATTAATAAAGAAATAAAATCCTGTCATTTATCGAAAATGTAATGAGTGAACACGTAGGCATGTAGTTACTAAAGTACTGACTGGAATTAATACTTACGTACAATAATTAAACGAATTATTATGAATTGCTTTTCAATCTACAAAACCGTGTTTAATACCCTCTTTTGTTTTAGAAAAAAGAGAAGAAGCCGGTAAACATCTAAAAATTTTTAAGTTTATATTGCTTTCATGTGTTAAATAGGCCTACTAGTCAACAAGGTACCGTAACTTATTGAAAGGAATATAAAGTTTTTATTCCGAAGTGATACAGTGTTAAAAGTTGTGTAATCAAGAGGTATAAAAAATACTTCCAAACTTTCCTACTTGCAAGGAGAAATTATAAATTTAAAATCGTAAACCTATAGATGGTGTTGAAAAAAAATCTTCATGAGCTCGCGATGAATAGTTAATCCTGTCGCTCCAATCTCATATATACAGTTTAGTGCTAAAAAATAAAGATTTCTCACGATCCCCAACTACATGATAGAACTCTGATGAAGAATTCTGTCTCAACTAAAACAAACGAACATAAAAATTTGAGTACCACAAGAAAAGAAAATTGGTACACTTTTTCCTCTAGGCCTAATAGAAGAGGAGGTCGCAAAGTATGTACTGTAATACTAATAATTATAGGGGAATTAGCCTGCTAAATGTGACATGTGAAGTACATTATTACTTACAGAGTATGGTAGGTAAAAGACCTAAAAATGCTGCTTAAGGAACAATGTAGTTTTAGACCATGGAGATCATGTACAGATAATATTTTCATTGTTTAGTACACTCTTTTAACACTTTTTTATTTTTTTTTCTTTCCCACTTTTCGTTTTTCTTTTTTCTGTTTTCCGCTTTCTTGAACTAGTACATACACAACACCCATGACCAAGGCGGGACTCGAACTCGACACTTGTATAATCACTGATTAACAATAACTTCTTTACTAGACTAGGCTTCGGACAATGAGGGACACCACCTCGAAACTATTCAGCCAGGTATTTTTATAATATTAACACAGTAAAGAAGTTATTGTTAATCGGTAATGTTTTCATATTAAAACAAATAATTAATGAGAAACGCAGAGAATGTAACGTATTTAATTTTTTTTATTGATTGTGTGAAGGCCTTCAACACTAATCAGAAAAAACACATTTTGTTAAATATGAAGAAAGCATACACTTTCGGAAACCGAAAATGTTTACTATTCTTTGTGTTGAGTGGACTTGCCTTAACAGAATGGTGTAAACATGTTTAAATATATCTACTACTTTTCGAGTTACGACCAGAAAGTCAATTGACTTGGCCGTTTAAATATTGACGGTACGTTTGTCGCGTAAATTACTTTTTCCAAAACCGTTTTGTTCATTACTTCCATATCTTTTTATGTAAATTCTTGACATTTTGCATGGAAGTGTATTTTATACTTGAGAATAAACCCTGCCTTTGGAAATACTGTATTTTTTCATTTGAAGTTCTTGTTTCATTAATAATTCTTAATGTAAAAATAATAAAATTATATAATTTTATTAATGATAAAAATATAGCCTATTTATATGTTCAACTCATAACGGCAAGAGTTTTTACACACCTATTATTAATGAAATTAAGACAAAACAATTTAAATATTGAAAATTCTACAATATATCAGCGAAACCTATCCATGCACAAATTGCACCCCCGCCGATTTAAAATAACATAACTCAACAATGTTTTTGGACTCTAAATTTTTTTATTAATCTATATTTATTGCTTAATCACTATATTCAATTCCAGCGCAAAGTTAATTCAGGATGTGTAAAAATTAAATTTTGAATTTTACTAAATTTATATTAGCGAAAGTTGTATTGTACAATACCAATGCCGAGTCTTGACGGCAACTACTTTTGCAAGACTGTCCACAAATAGCATATATACAGACGCTCTTGTTTACTGCATTTTCGCTGTGTCGTATCTGAAACTGTATATTCCTCCTTAAAACGAAAAAGGAATGCCGAGCCATCTTATTCAGGTACGTAATTGAAAATATGTAGGATGAAACAAAAATATGGAGCTCAAATTGTGAAATAAAAATATAAGGATATAGTAAATCGCTAAAACTGGATATATTTAAGCCATTTTAAGAGGTAAATTCAACATTTTTATGAAATCTTACTTCCAAAAGCATGAATTTTAAGAATTAGTTTAGAAGTGCATTGATATTGAGGCGTATTTTTCAAATGCCAAACAGTAAAAAATTTCTACTGCAGCGAAAATTCTCCTAATAGCCTAAAGAATGTGTGTTTCAAATATTATGCATGTAGCATTAATAGTTCCGAAGGTATGTAGGCCTAACATTGTGCATGGAATAAAACAAGTTACGGAAAATGTCTATCAAAGTTTAGTGTTATTTAAAAACCCAGTGCACCAGATCGTAAAAAATGGTGTTATAAGGCCATAAATAAGCATCATATGTTATGTATTGTATTTTTCTCATGTCAGATAGTATTTTAAAGGAAGCATATTTGAAAAAAATTGAAGTTATTGGATATTGCAAATAGAGATTAGTGACATTAAAATCTTGTGCACCAGAGTTTTAAAAATGGCGTCTCAACATGCTCATTAAATGTTATCAGCGTTCGTGTCACAAAACTTCATTTGTTAGTAATAAATGTCATGTGTAAATGGCCATAAATGCTCATTAAATGTTATTTATTGTATTTTTCACATACCGAAGAGTATTTTAAAAGACAAAATAAAAAAGTAAAGTTATGAGATAGGCCTATTACAATCGAAATTTAATGACATTAAAAATCCTGTGCACCAGAGCTTTCAAAATGACATCTCAGTAAGTGACAAGGCCATAAACACGCATTAAATTTTATGTAATATATTTTTCACATTTGAAGCACTATTATAAAGTAAACATGAAGATTTACTGGTCTTTCACCATATTTAAACATCCTCTCCCATTAATCACTGGAGAGGGGCGATATTTAGATATAAATTTGAAGGTGCACATTAATGTTCTACAACCTATGTTTCTTCGATTGCAAGATAGGTTATTGGATGATTGGTTTTGGTTGGGTTGATTGGTTTATAAAAGAAGAAGCGAGATTAAAAGGGTAGTAAAATGGTGGAAGCAGGAAGGGAGGAAGAAAGGAAACTGTAAGAAGGCTGAAACTATTTGCGACAGGAATAAAATAGAGCATTTGTTAGAAGGAAAGAGCGATAGAAACTATACACTCACTCACTCACTCACTCACTCACTCACTCACTCACTCACTCACTCACTCACTCACTCACTCACTCACTCACTCACTCACTCACTCACACACAGACACACGCACTATAGAAACGTACCTAGACAAAGCCACGCATTTTATTATTAGATTAATCGTGGAGTAAAATGTTCTACCAAGATAATTTAAAAATAAACTCGTTTGTCAATTTCGAAATTTAAAGGTATAAATATATTTCACTTTGAACTCTTTCATATCTTAAGTTTCCATCTTTAGTAACACATAAACGTCAGCGTAAATTAAATTTCTTTTATAGCACTGGATATTGCATTTCTCTCTCCAGAACTTGCATAAATATTCTACCATTTACACATGACATTTATTACTAATAAATGAAGGTTTGTGACACGAACGCTGATAATATTGAGATTTCAGTTTGCATGTCAGCTATTTTAAAGAAAAATGTAGACGATATTTATTTTACCCTTAATCTTAAATCCGAACTGACATGTATGTCTGTCAGTTGCATTATGATATTCTACATTATCTCGGGTGGAGATAATGACTTCATATAGAACTCGTATAGTTTCACATGATTGTGTCAAAGAGTAATCAAAACGAGTTTAGGATAAATCTTACTACGACGTTGAAAACTCTAAAAGAAGGAAAAATCTTGAATCTAATTTATTTAATGTTCCTGAATTATAAATTCTATGATTTCCTGTATGTCAAATCAAGTGAAGCATTTTTTTATTTCAATCCACTTACGGTAAAGATATAAAAGAAGTAGCCTGCGTTATTATTACTCGTAGAAAGTCATATGACTCAGCATTGTTCACGTTTCGGAATGCACTTCATCAGTCGACGTTCGGAGAATACTATGAAATGATGGAATAAAGATCTCACGGAATGCTGTTGATGCCTAGCGTAGAGAAACAGGAGAACCCCAAGAAAACCAACTTAGACCTTGTCAGCCACATTTGTCACAATGATTTTTTTAATGAAAATTCTTAAAGCTGACCGGTACTCCATGGCTTTGTTATTTCATAATAGGAGGTCCGAATCCTTAGGTAAATGTAATTGGCAACCACTGCTCTAAACCACCCGTTCGGTGATAAGTGTGTTGCTCCACGAGATCTTTCAAATGGCGCGAACGGTGCTGAGACCTTAATCCTTATGGTCAAATATTTTTAAAGAGATGTGTTTTGTAAATACCATATATACCTATAATTGCTGTTTGAGGGTTACATCCAGATCCTGTAATGCAACAGCAGTGGCAGGGGATTTAATAATAACTGAACTGTGAGAAATATGATGTAGCCTACCACTGAAATCTTCAGATTTAAACACCAGAAAGAGGATACTATATGAAGTTTATGGGGATAAATTCACTTCACTTACCTATACATTTAATGACCTCAATAAATATGATCCATTTTTCTCCTCTATTTCTAACCTGACAACTGCGATTAATCGAACCTTCGTAACGTTGCTTTTCTGTTACTTTTTAAAGTGGAGAAGAAATAATCTATATATCTCCTTGAATTTACTCGACTTGGCGGCCGGATACCTCAGTTCGTAGAGCAACAGACCACGGACTGAAAGATCTTTGGTTGAATCCAATGTGGTGTAGAGGTATTTCGGTTACCGTCTTCCAAAACAGAAATTTTCCTCGAAACTATTTCAGCTGTTCCACTTTCCTAAGTTGGAGTAGGCCTAAAAGCCAAGTTCATACCAGGTTTATAAATGCCTTCAATGGAGAGAATGCGCCGGTGACTTATTCAGTATTGGCTGAGAGTGAACGTTTTCAGTTGCTAGTGAAATATAGAACAAACAACGTTTTCAACTTAGGATATTGCCTTGTCTTCGTCTGAAATGCTCTGAAGAGGAAGGGAAAGTTACCCTACTAGCGAGATTATTACAAATGACTGAATTCACTTGATTAAGTCTGACGTTCCCATAATCAAGAATGAAATGTAAGCATGTATATTTATTGCACTTATATCAGACAGCCAACTTTTGTAATAAGCCGTGTACAGTCGGCTTTTACTTGTACATGCCATATTATTTCCTAATTACTGCTCTACAGGTTTTTTTCTGTGAAAACATAATTAACAGCTCAGTGTAACTGCTGCATTATTTCCTCATTAGTCTCATTACACAATTTATAGTAGATTAAATGAGATGATAATATAATAATTGTAGCAGTGGTATTAATTTATTTTGAAGGTTACAAATTTTTCGCACAATTTTCAACAATTTGGATTATATGTATGCATAAGAGTGGAATTGATATATATTATAAACTCTGCAGATTGGCGAGGACAATAGAATACGATAAAATAAATAAAATCTACTATGCATTTTGTTGCCTCTGATTGAGGTTCTGCTGGTAGGTACATCTATTATCAGGCAGTATATCTCACTTGACGACAGGTGTCAGAGAAAGAACAATGTTTGTGTGCATCTGAAGTCTGATTAGTGTAATATGTGACTAGCCAGCGATGTATGCAATGGAGGGGGAAAGAAACTGGCCACCCTACCCTATTATTTCCTGGCCTAGTTGCCTCATAACTAGTATCTTGTTGATATCACTTGTGAGGTTCAAACCTGTCTTCGGACCGTTGACTAAACAACAGGCATTTTGTACCTAAATTCATGGTTAATTATAAAATTAGGCTCAAAATGTAATGTATTTTGGCAACAGGGTTTCGTCGGTTCACGTACGAAAACTTATCCGAACAGGAGGCTTCCGTTCCTTTGTCACCCCAGTAGGATTGCCACACTTCCTAATGGCAGGAAGTAATGTTACGTGTTAATTTCTTTATGTTTTAAGAAAACCGTCCATTCTGTTGAAAAACTGCAAGGAGATAAATCATTCCTTACAAGTTTAAAGATAAGAGTAAACTTTAGAATCGTATTGATTGTACGTACCGAGTAAAAAATGTAAAAAATGCATAGATTTTTTTTCTGAGAAAACCGTACATTTGGGACTAATAAGGCATTATAATTTTTTTGTACTCTATGCAAGGAATAGGCTTTTAAAATCTGTACAGTTATTACTTCCACTCTGTAAATGTCTACAATAATAATTGTATTATTTTGGGCCATCCTGCTTAAGAAATGTACTGAACTTTCTTCAGCTGTTATTTAATATCGCTGTATCAACCTCGACGTTGTTGTAGATGATACAATAGGAGGACAACGAATTAGAAATTCCTTCTTTTAATCTTATTTTACAAATTTTAAAGAATATTAACACACCTAGTTCATCTATTTATGTCGAAATAAATATAAAAATTCGTTGTTGATTCTCTAGCATCTCTTAGAGCTTTCTGGTTGAGCTCACAGACGGATTTAATTTTATTTTTTGGTCCTACAGAATACATCTGTTATGGTAACAATTAATATTAGAGGAGAAAATTCGCTCCAGCGCCGGGGATCGAACCATGGTCCTTGGTTCTACGTACCAAGCGCTGTCACCATTAAGCTACTCCGAAGTCCAATCCACAGCACCGGATCGAACCCCCCCCCCTTCTCCAGTATTTTTTCCCTTCTTGGCCTGACCCCAAGTTGGGCTCGCATGTTGACATTTTATATTACGTCAATTGCCATTACACAAGGAGCGCACTCAGTTGAGTGACTTGGTGGCCGGGATTCCACAGTAATATGCAAAGTAATCTGTTTACAGATTACAGATTTACAGATTACTGTGCATATTACTGTGGAATTCCGGCCACCAAGTCACTCGACTGAGTGCGCTCCTTGTAGGCCTATAATGGCAGTTGACTTAATATAAAATGTCAACATACATGCCCAACTTGGAGTCAGGCCAAAAATGGAAAAAACACTTGAGGAGGGGGGTTCGATCCTGTGTTGTGGATTGGACTTCAGCGTAGCTCAATGGTGAGAGCGCTTGGTACGTAGAACCAAGGATCCGGGTTCGATCCCCGGCGCCGGAGCGAATTTTCTTCTCTAATATTAATTTTTCATTTTATAGTTAACAAAGTGACGTTGAAGCATGTGTCCAGGTTTCTGTCCAGTGACAAGCTTCCAGACTCTATCTAGATAACCCGGAACTTTTCTTCTTCAAGGAAAATTCTCCAAGAGCCGAGCCCGGGAGTCGAACCCATGACATCCAGATCTTGAAGTCAGCATGCTGATCACCAGACCACAGAGACAGTCAAAAAATGAATATGAAACATTCCCTTTGACATGATTATTATGGTAATTTAGTTAATTATTACTAGAGGACTTTGAGGTTCGATATATGAAAATACCAAATCAGTCTATAAATTTAAATAAAGTCATAAAATACAGCATTATTTTAAATTCTTAATTCGTTGTCTACTCATCGTAGGTCCCTCTTCGTAGCGTTGTGGTATAAGGCAGCGTTTCTAGAACTAGAGTTACAAAATGCACTCTGGTCAGCAAAATGATCCCTCCTGGGCCCTTATAGCACCTTTTCGAAGCTGAAATTTCTGTGGAACACGATGAACTAATAAACGCGCGCCCTGAAAAAAATCTGGCATGTAACCAAAATCTAAAAATTCACTCACTCCATCGGAAAAAGTGACAAACTATTGCCACAAACAGTATATGAAGGGAAAAAAGTATCCCTCTCAGCCTAGAATAGTTTAATTAGTTTTCGCTTGCGACAAAATGTTTCATTTCATAGTAAACAATATCCGATCGTGACTTCTAGCGCACTCTAAATTTTAATAATTTACTAATAGGCTATACTGTACAGAAATCAACATTAAATGTAGGCTAAAACTTGATTTTCACTTTGAGATTCTTCAGAGTTCTCATTACTTCATACCATTATATCTCTGTATGGATGTTTCCGGAGACTATGCTTTCACGAAAAAATGTTTCATTACGTTCCCTCTATCACATCGGAAAATCAGGAATAGTTATTATAAAACACTATATATATTACCTAATTTATTATCTTGTATAATTATTTTCTGTGTTATCTTATCTCATCGTCAGAAGATAGAACATAGCTCACGAAATTTTTTATCTCTCCAACTGCACACCGACGTACTGTATGCAGCTTGTTAATTACGAGTATTACGATTAGAGAGTGTAAGTATAGGCCTAAGCCATACCTTCACCGTACTATTCTTCATGTTCTATAGTCTGCTTAAATTCTGTTTTTGAAATTTAATTATTTAATTTTCTGCCATATGTTCCATAAAGCAAATCGTATTTTTATATACAATTTTAACAATTTATTACCAGAAAAATTTCCAAATGGTTTATTAC
Source organism: Periplaneta americana (assembly GCF_040183065.1). Classification (NCBI taxonomy): domain Eukaryota; kingdom Metazoa; phylum Arthropoda; class Insecta; order Blattodea; family Blattidae; genus Periplaneta; species Periplaneta americana. The sequence goes on along the minus strand of NC_091118.1, from coordinate 126,673,335 downwards.
AACAAATTCCTTTCAAAAATATATTATAATTATGAACTTCTGGAGTAAAGGATCACAATTATTGTTCCGAGCAATTAATGCAAAAGAATCTCCTATCAGAAATTTCTTACTGAACTACCTTTGAAACAACTGTAACCATAACAGTAATTTTGGGAAAGATATGACCAGGTGTTGGAAATGTCATGTGGTGTTTCTCATCTGCGTGATGATTGAAGTGGAAACCACTACCCGGAACTGCGGCCCCGGCACTGTTGTAGGATGGGTCATTCATTGGGAAGTTGCCAGTACTAGTGGTTATCTGGACCCATCATAACTCATAACTCCCACGGCTTTAGCACAACTCGGTAATCTGTGAATATGTGCCATTGAACTCTATTGAGTTGTAGTATATATCTACTGATTAAAATATCTTTATTATACTGCATTCTTAATTAAATACAAACGTATATTTACATCACAATTTCTTTTCGTCTTCATACTTTCATTGACTCTTAAAAATGTATTTTAAATTTATTTTTTATTCGTTGTATTATTTCTTTTACTTTCCTTAATCTTTCGTACTCATCTTTTCTCGCTTTCGTTACTAGTGTACATTTTGTTTTTTCGAACTTTTGTCGGATAAATTCTTATACAATCACGCGCTCACTCACTTTTCTACTCATGTGCTAACTTATCTATCCAAGCTCTCGCACCTCCATATAAACTATCATTCACAGATTCACCCCCACGATTACTCATCAATCCAGGCTATAACCCATCCAACCATGCTCCCCCTTAACCACGTACACGATAATCCATCCACGCACAAGCTCACTAATTTACCCACGATCACTAATCCATCCACGCGAGTACTCCTCCACCTACACGATCACTCATTCATACACATCAACTTTTCTAGCTACGCTCTCGATCATACCTCCACGCAATCACCCATTACTCACGCTCACGAACGCGATCACTCATCCACCCACTCTCTCACTCATCCACCTACGATTACTCATCCACCCATGCGATGACTCATATACCTATGGTCACTCATTCACTTATTATCCCTCATCCACTCACACTCCCACTCATCCACCTACGATGACTCATACACCTATGGTCACTCATTAACCTATTATCCCTCATCCATCCACACTCCCACTCATCCACCTACGATGACTCATACACCTATGGTCACTCATTCACCTATTATCCCTCATCCACCCACACTCTCACTCATCCACCTATGATGACTCATATACCTATGGTCACTCGTCCACCCACGCGATCACTCGTCCACCCACGCGATCACTCATCCACCCATGAGACAATCCATTCACCCACGATCTTCCTCATCGACGCAAGCGATCACTCATCCAATGACACTCATTAGCTGATTTTTATATAAATACTGATTACGGTTTATGTGTAGTTTAGACTACAGTAAACAAATAATATAAAACAACATTTTAATCACTTTCTTTTACATTTGCGATTACTTCGTCAAAATATGGGTTTACTTCAGATAAACCTCTTCATAGTTGCGCCAACAAATGTTCGTCAGTCAAACGAGATCTGTACTTTGATTTGACTTAATGCATTTATGAAAACAGTTGCTCGCACAAATACGTAGAAGCAAACATAGTCAAAATTTTAGCTGCAAGGAATCTTAATGCATGTGTTTAGCAACTGAAAATTGTTTAAATACATTGACACCATGGCACAGATGTTTCAAGCAAGTATAATGTTTCACGGATATTAATTGTAACTGCAAATTTAGTCTTATCTTTGCAGATTCGACGTGCATAGGATTTACAAAAAGGTCAAAATCATTCCCCGCTTTTTAACATCGGCAAATTGTTTTTCTTAGAATTCAGTCTTTAGATTTTCTAATAAAGGGATTATACTTATTAAAGTCATTGTAGTCATTTGTATTTTGGATGGGTTTCAAACGGGGAAAATGATGCAGCTGCCCCTCTTGTAGCTGTCCTTTCCACAGGTCCAACTGCACAGCAAAGGATTTAATAATTCCATCGTACATGTTCACTATATTTTGATTTCTTCCTTGAAGCGTCTTGTTGAGATCATTTAAGTGTTTTGATATATCGACAAGGAAGGCCAAATCTTGAATCCATTCTTTGTTTTCCAAATCCACAATTTGCTTTCCTTGTAAAAACAAACAATATTGATTAATGCACTTGAACATTATCCAGATATAGCAAGCATAATGAAGTAAATGATAACTTTTTATATAATAAAGTAGTTACTTGTAAAGCTATATGTATGCAAATGTTGCTGACCAGACGTTTCATAAACTCATTTACTGTCTCACGAAGTTAAAAGAAGCGATGAAGCAAGTTATCCCGACTGAGCCACCTGATATCAGTATGGTAAATCAGATCTTCATAATCGGGTCCGAGTCCTCCAGAAGCTTTCGAAACTGTCGATGCGTTAAGAGTTTTTGACTTTATTTGATTAACTGTGTATACAACCACGTTCATTACATGTGTCATATTTGCCAACTTAGCAGTCAATGCTTCCTGGTGAATAATGAAGTGAATATTAAGCACCTGGTGAGAATAGCCCAATGATTTCAAATGTGACCTTAGTCTCCCAACAAATCCTTTTTGTTTTCCTATCATTGCCGGAGCGTCAACAGTTGCAACCGAAACAAATTTTTACCAGTCAAGTTGCTTAGATTCAATACGTTGGCAAACATCTCAAAAAATCTCCTCACCTGAGGTAGTACTTTTGATGGGAATTAAATTCTGTAAATATTCATGTACTGATAAATGTACGTCCACGCCAGGAATAAAAATATCTAATTATACAGTGTCAATTACATTTCACTACTTTCGTTTAAGGCAAGAGATAAATAAATAAACTCTTTGCACTATTCCTCTATACATAGACATATCCTCTATACACCGGGCAATAGTACGCGTGGACTGCTTGATTCTTTTGAAATCATCTAGACCAGTAGTGGTCAGCACTCGCTGAAATGTGCAAAGTGTACGCGGTGCTGTCCCGTATGCACTGTCGTGCAACAGGGAGAGTTAGAGAGCATACCCGCTAGCAGGTCCGGAGTGCACCCTAGTGCACTGCGTTTTCCGCGGGTAAGAGAGGCTAGCCCCAGCGTGCTCTGTGCTGACGACCCCTGATCTAGACATTCCTGACAATTTTTTTCTGTTACTTTAACCATGCAGGTTTTAATTAATTTGCGCGCGCAATCTCCCAAGCTAAGATGTAACTAGCAAGCAGTATCTTTTGTTTTTGTGAATTGGACTCTGTGTATATTGTCTCCTTCAACTGAGTTTTCAAGTGAAGTAGCTGCTGAGCGCGTTCAGGACCTTAAATAAGCATTCAGATAAATCGGAAATAATGATTTGCAATGTTATTACATTTGATTCAATACAATCATTATTATACGCTGAATGACCACCACTAACACTATAACCACGTGAGCGACAATAATAATGATGATAATAATAATAATAATAATAATAATAATAATAATAATAATAATAATAATAATAATAATAATAATAATCTCTACAATCGTATCTAAAATATTACTGTGTAGATAAATAGATAGATTTATTCGTTCCATAATATTCTTACATTTGCTTTTGAGCATAGAATAAAGAACATGTCCAATTCTTACGTTTAACATATAAAATGCAAATATGACATATGTACAGAATTAATATCTTAATGACAATAATGTTATACATTGCGATATGTTTACCATTTAATAGTATTAAAATATTTACACAGTACTGTGAAATGTCAAGAATTCATCTACAGAATATAAAGTGTAATTTTTTAGTTTTACCTTAAATAATGCAGGGTTTTGGCTTAATGTCTTCAGGAAGACTATTGCACATTTTTATCGCCATGTAACATACTCCCCTTTGATAGCATGATAAATTTGATGATGGCGTATGAAAATCATTTTTTCTTCAGGTATTTATGCAATGTATGGCTGAATTAGTTGGAAAATTTTCTTTATTACATAAGGGGAAATTTATTAAAGAGTATATGTACTGATTTGTTAAGGTCATAATCTCTAATCTTTTGAAAAATAATCTATATAATTTTCTAGCTTTTGCTTCAACTATTATTCTAATGGCTCTTTTATTTTGTAATAAGAATATATTTTTACTATCTGCAGAATTTCCCCAAAATATTATTTCATAGAACATAATGGAATGAATATAGGCAAATATATTGTCTTTAAGATACTACTGTTTAGAAATTGTTGTAACGACCTATTTGCGAAGCATGCTGAGCTAAGTTTGGGAGATATTTCTTTAATACGATTTTTCCAATTTAATATATTATTAATATGCAAACCAAGAAATTTGGTTGTTGATGTTTCTAGTAGGGGTGTATTGTTGATAGCTGTGACTAATGTTTCAGAGATTAAATTTTTAAGTGGTTTTAAATTGAATTATGTTAGTTTTATTAATGTTTAATACTAGTTTATTGTGTCTTTTATGGTTGGCCAAATAATACCCCTGGAAATTGCCTTTGTGGAAACCTATTAGCATTTTGGAACATGAAAGGCCAAGGGCATTGTCTCCTTTGGAAAACAGAAAAACTATTGCTCCCATTCACAATTAAGTTTGCATATATATATATATATATATATATATATATATATATATATATGCTTTGAATATACCATGACGACTTTCCAACTGGAACTGTGTCGCTCCCCGACACTGACTGCTATTTAGGTTACGAACATCGAACTTCCGCATTGCCATCTCTTGTCCTTCGCGGGAATGTCAAGAACCACTTCTGGTTCGTAAACCAGTAAATGCCCATCCATGCAGTGTAGAATTTCTCACCGAGAAATAAACAGACTATGCAGATACTGGTCGGCATGGCGAACATGCGTATCGACGAATGGTGGAATAATACCGTGTAACATCATAAGTACGTCGTGACAGACAGTTCGCTGGTTTTCGTGTAGTTATTTTACGACGCTTTATCAACATCTAAGGTTATTTAGCGTCTGAATGTGATGAAGGTGATAATTCCGGTGAAATTAGTCCGAGGTGCAGCACCGAAAGTTGCCCAGCATTTGCTCATTTTGGGTTGAGGGAAAACCCCGGAAAAAACCTCAACCAGGTAACTTGTCCCGACCGGGAATCGAACACGGGCCACCTGGTTTCGCGGCCAGACGCGCTGGGCGTTACTCCACAGTGTGCACAGTTCGCTGCTACTCAACGTTAGCAGGAATGGAGAAAGATTGCTAAATGAAATCGCAGATTTGTTACTCATTACAGTGAAGCAATTTTTATCGTGGAGGGTTGTTACAACTAATTAAATGTTCTTTTAATAAAGGAACATCTGACACACAATATCCTTCTTCACTACTGTTTTCAAACTGACTAATTGATGGAGGCTTGTAAAGTTTAGCGATGTTTACGTGATCGTTGGTAGCTATTGCGGCGAACTTCTCGTAACCGAGCAACAACAGCGCCTCCAATCCGATACGCATGCTCGCTATGTCGACCAGTATAGCTATAGAATTTTTCGAACTCCAGTTGACGACACACGGTAGCTTGAGGGTCAGCTCAATGAATCTAATAAGGGCGCAGTGCTGAGTAGCAGTGACCTTTCTTTTTCTTTTACGGAGGAGAGGCCCGAAGGTTGCCGGCTCAGTTTATTATTATGTATCATATTGAATGATCGGAAAATGTCGTTCAAGAAGCACAAGTCAAGATGGAGGGGGGGGGGGAAGATCTCTAAAATCGGGAATGAGACATCCCCAATTGGCACTTTTATCCAAAAGAGAAGTAATGTGTGTTATTTCTGCAGGTTAATTTAAAACTAACATTAACATCACGATAGATAATAGTACAGCAGAATACTTCGAGATGCATCTTGTCTTTCAATAAATTACCGTCACTCTTCCAAAGTTTTGAATGATATGAATCTGAAAATGGAACTTTTAAATAAATTGTTCTGAAACGTTGACAAAACCATTCCTTACCACGTAGTTGAAAAAATTCAAAATATTTACAAGAAGCTGTTTATAGTAGTCAAAATCCTATATGATAGAATATCTGAAATCGTTATGGACTTCTGTGATCTTCACGCGGTCTATGGGACCTATAAGTAGTTACGAAAATTTTCAGAAATAAGATTTCAAACATTGTTGAAAATGGAAAAATTGTCTTAAGTAGAAGAAGAAGAAGAAGAAGAAGTAAAAGTTTACAATAGTGACAGTGTTGTATGGTAGAAACAGTCCCATGAAACGTTGTGAACTTTTAAGCTTCAGATTTTCGTAGCTGTTAGTTTTAGAGGAGTTTGCGCTGAGTTCCCAGAAACCACTTTGAACATAATCAGACGCTTTCTGAGGAACTGTTAACAGGAAAACCGCGGTGAAAACCCACGACATCACTGGGCTGAGTTGTTCCAACCACATCAGCCTCCTGCTTTACGAAGGATTACAAGCATGCCTCTGCTTTGTTAATACTAAGTCGTGTGGTGTTAGACACTCTATTATTGATTGTCCTCTATTTAGAGACATAAAACGACAACAAATAACAGACTATTTAAGGTAATTTTTCAGTTTAACAAAATACTAACCATCTGTGAAAAAGAAACGAAATGTCTTTGTTACTAGATTCGAATAGCAAAAAAGAGGAGCTTTAATATGTTCAATACCGTAGGTGTCTGTATTACTACCTTACTATTTACTCGAAAAATAGAGAAGATTAGAGTATGCTGGGCTTACAGTAAAAGACCTGCCCTTGGGCGGAACACTATGAACGAAGGAAGTATTACATGAAGGAACAATTCGAACTTAAGATAATACTATAGGCTATAAGAAAATCTCCACACTCTCTGCTACATTTCCTAACTCTAAGGTTTTTCAAAACTGCGAGGTAACTTTAATTCATCATAACTTTTTATACAATCTTAAAAGTTACGACACTAGCATAATTACATAAGAGATGGGATCCTTAATTGTGTATATACAGAGTGTCGCAAATTGATGTATACAAATTTTGAAACACTATTTCTCAGTAACGAGATGAGATTTAAATACGATTTTTGCGGTTTTGTATTCCTTAAGCCCGTACATGTTCAAAATGACCCCTTTCCGCCACAGTATGCTCCCAAAAACGACTACAACAGAACGACATACCAACTGGATTGTTGCTAATGGAATATCATTACAGGCATGTTCAATCTGAACTCTCAGTTCCTTCAATGTTTGTGGTTTTGTGGCATACATTGTGACCTTTATGGGGCTCCCCATAGGCAGAAGTCTGGACGGGTTAAATCCGGAGATCGAGGCAGAAATTCCGCAGCACTTCCTCTTCGTCTATCCATCTCTGGGTCGTCCTCGTTTAGTGCGTGGACAAGTCTCGATATGTAAAGCTTTCATTTTTGAGCTCGAAAAATTCGATTAACATTGAATTTACTGATACCAATCTCACAAGAACATTGACTTCTTGGCGATTGTGCAAAAGCCTGCATGACTGTATTAACTTTCTCGATATCGGTGGAACTTCTCTTTCTTCCGCACCGCCCTTTCAACACATCTTGTAGCGGTTCGTCGACTTCAAACTTGTCTCGGATTCTTGTGATAGTTAACCTTGTTGGTGGTTTGTTTCAAATTCAACCCTTCAACGTCGTTGAACCTCAACAACATTCTCCACTTTCCAACAACATTTCAGTATCCACTTACGTTCATCGAACGATAATTGCACCGCCATGTTTGTTTATAAATAATTGTTGCTTTACTATTTTATTATTAATAGTATTATTTTTGTTTTCTTTGAAGTTTCAAACTGGCTGTACAGGCTCGTGCGAAGGACCTTGTGTACATGATTTGGTATAATTGTGTATCAATAAATGCACTTCCTTCATTCATTGTTTATAAACAGATGAACATGTTTCCATGCTTTCCACTGCCTTCTGAATCATAAATCGCAAAAATCGTATTTCTACCCCATTTCTTTGCTGTGAAATAGTATTTCAAAGAATGTATACATCAATTTGGGACACTCTGTAGTATTGATACATGACCGTGTACATCTTTATGGATAGGCTTTGTGTTTTTTTTAAGTATAAGTAAATGTTTAGCTTATTTGGTAGGTAACTTACTGAGTACATTCCAGTTATTCTTTGTTATTTCTTATATGTCTTCACCCATACGATTGCCTTTAAAATGTTCACAAATTACATTTTGGCTATTATATAAGGACGCTGTATCAACTACTGCAGTGGTTCTCAAATGTATCAGCCCTGCGGATCCCTTTTCCACAGACCAGTACTTTCGCGGACCTGTTCAAAGTTGCCAATTGAATGAGGATTAAGTTACATTTTCGGGTTACGGTAATATTAAGTGGGTATGGGTAATGATTTCTGCTGCATTTTCCAAAATTCAATCGAGATTAACTTACACCTGAATAACTTCATTGGATAATTTTTGTTTGTTCTTTTCTTTAAGTAAACCCGAACAATTTTATGCCCTAAAACAAATAAAATATCAATAACTTTTATACGATACTTTTATAGTTATTTATGATACAATTTCGTAAAAGTTCCCTTTTGGCACAAGTGTAAAGTTTGTGAAACGAGGCGAAGAATGTTTTTTCCTACGAAAGCACGCATTTCCATTAAATAAATATATCAAGTTGGAGAGGTTATAAGATCACAATGTCATGACCGTCTATACTCAGAACCATTAAGAAGTAAACATCCATGGATTGTCAGCCTGTTTTATTCATATCACGATTTTTTGGCCATCTAAACAGACCATATAATCAACAAATCTGTTAAATACAGTTGAATAATCAATCTTGCTACAATAAGTGCTACATGTAAATTCAGAATAATAATAATGGCTAAAATGTAGATTCATTTATTGATAGTGTTCTACCCAAGAGCAGGTCTTTCACTGCAAACCCAGCATTCTCTATTCTTTCCTATTTTTTGCTTTCCTATTAGTCTTCGCATATGGACTATATATCTTGATGTCGTCTATCATCTGATATCTTCTTCTGCTCCGAGCTCTTCTCCCGTTCACCATTCCTTCCATTGCATCCTTCAGTAAGCAGTTTCTTCTCTTCTCTTCCTTTTTCTCTTCATCATCAGTTTCAGCATTATTCTTTCCTCACCCACTCTTTCCAACACAACTTAGTTTCTTATTCTGTCTGTCCCCTTCACAAGCCCCACTCTTCTTTATATCCACATTTCAAATGCTTCTAATCGTTTCTCTTCACTTCGTCGTAATGTCCATGTCTGCACCATACAATGCCATACTCCACACAAAGCACTTCACTGGTTTCATCCTTAGTTATTTCTCCAGAGATCCGTAGAAATTGCTCTTTTCTCTATTGAAAAATTCCTTTGTCATTGGTATTCTCCTTTTGACATTTTGGCAGCAGCTTATGTTACTGCTTATCTAGTACATCTCAAGTATTTGAAGCTGTCCACTTGCTCTACCATCTCATTTAGAATTCGCAAGTTTATCTTCTTTATTTTTCTGCTATGACTATGTTCTTCGTCTTGTTGGCATTTATCTTCATTCGATACTGCTCACTGCTGTCATTTAGCTCCAGTAGCATATCCCTTGGTATCATCTCCTCTTCTGCTAACAACGTCATATCATCAGTAAATCTTATGCACTTTAATCATCTTCCTCCTACTGTCACTCCTCTCATGTTCTGAAAACAGTTTCTTACTATACCCTCGAAGTAGATGTTGAACAGGGTAGCTGACAAAGGGCATGTTTGATGTACTCCATGAATGTTAAATTTGTTATTTATTTGTGTTACGTGTAATATTTAAGTAATGAAAGGTCGTGGTAATGCATTAATTTCTTACTGGAAGGAAATGTACTATTTAATGAAAATGTCAAAATCTCACTTTAGGCACTGATAACAGGGTAAAATGCAGCTTTACATACTATCGTAGAAAGAAATGTGTTTCGCAGTATTGTTAAATTATTGTTGTGGAGCAGTTTTGAATATTGTTCGAATGTACCCTCAAGGAACTGTTCAAATGTGTTCCATATAACCCTATGAAGTACGATCCTACGTTGAAAGGAAGAAATAAATTTTAGATATCTAAAATAATTTTCGAAAAGTGAATATTTTTACTTGGTTATTTAACGACGCTGTATCAACTACGATGTTATTTAGCGTCGATGGAATTGGTAATAGCGAAATGATATTTGGCGACATGTGGCCGAGGATTCGCCCTTGATTACCTGACATTTGCCTTACGCTTGGGGAAAGCCTCTGAAAAAACCCAACCAGGTAATCATTTCAAGCGGCAATCGAACCCACGCCCGAGTGCAACTCCAGGTCAGCAGGCAAGTTCCTTAGCCAATTGAGCTATTCTGATGGCAAAAAGTGAATTTATTAGGCTCTAATATTACGTAATGAAACTCGCCTCAGAAACGTTCATGTTGTCAGAATATCCTTACGAAATTCGAAAAAAAAAAAACAATGATACTTTTTAAGCACTTCAACACAAGTGCATCCACTGAGTTCAAACCAATAAATTAAATGGAAGGAAAGTGGCAGCCAGTACATCAGAAGGGCTGCCTTCAGTTTTCAGTACCGGAAACTTAATGAAAATTGTGTTGAGGTGAGAAATTAAATCTAATATCCATTCTGTTCAAATGTGTCCTCTTCTCCCCTACTTATTTTAGTTCTTCTTAGAAGCGGCTATGAAAAATCTGTGTGGCTGTTTTGTCGTTTAATGTTTCATAGCCGATGGATATTTGACACTGTCTAGTCATATGAGCAATTAATAAAACGCTAGCAAATATCTGATTAAAAGTGTGTATTTGCATGCGTTGTTTATTTTACAGTAGAAACTACACAAATCGAGTAAAAAAAAAGACAAATTATGCATTCAAATTTAACAGCATTATTTTTAAGTACTATAAATAATAGTTACACGCTGCACTAACAAATGTATTCTAATTTCCAGCACCTGCGTGTAAGTGATTAGGTATAACAGATAGTGACATAACGTAAGATACGGAAGTAAATTAACTGTTGTGGATAAATGGGTACGCATTTGAATATCTCTTAAATGTTACTTCGCAGATGTGTAAAATTGGAGTTGCTGTAGAGATATTAAAATAACAGCAGAACAACATTTACTTATAGAATATTTCTGAAGAGCTCTCATTCAAGGAAAGGGAGATAGGGGCTTGTGTTTCCATGTTCTGCGTCATGATATGCTTCCGTTTTATTTATTCTTATGGTACCCTCGTCATTCTCGCGCTTTGCAGCCGGTCACTGCTGTTGGATCTTTAATTCAAGCCATGTATGCTACAGCATCGGCATATCCCAAAGGTGCAATATCAAGGAGACTCTACGCAGCGTCTATAGGCTGATGCAAAAGCTGTGTAAATTCGTTACAATGCATTCCTACAGTATAAATAATAATTATTGAGAAGACAAACTCCAGGATCTTCTGTGATTTCTTGTTTTGTAGTGTATTTTTCTTATGAATCAAATGGAGTTGATGTCCAAAGGCAGATGGCATGATGCAAGAATTTCCCATGACAGTAAGAAATTATTACAAGAGAGTAAATAGGAAAAGTGAAGATAACTCGAGAAAATCATTAACAACGTTTAATTCACAAATATTTTCCTTAAATACCTCATACTATGGAATAGCATCTTCAGTGTGAAAGTGTCTTTCTATAGTTTCAAGAAAGATCTGACTCTGAATAAATGGAATTAAATGTCGGACGATGTTCATTACAACCCAGCATTACGACTTTTCAAGAACTATTGCGCTAACCCTCAAGCTGTCCACCGTTGTGGCTGAGGGGTTAGCGAGTCTAACTCCGAATCCAGCGGGCCCGGGTTCGATCCCCGGTCGGGAAGATTTGGCTGAGGTTTTTTCGGGGCTTTTCCCTCACTCCTACGGATGGCTATCAGGTTACTTTATCAGGCGATTGGAACCCCACTCATCTTCGCCGCTTCCTTTCATACACTATCATCTTTTCATTGATCACCCCGTTACTTCTTCTGGTTTTCAGATCGCTCTACAGGTGGGCCTCCGAAGCTGCTGGGTCTCTCGATCGGCCTCCGTGGATTGTATTCATGCGATGATGGATAGCTTCTGCAACGGAACCCAGGGCAGACCTTTTAGGGGAGGGTTTCCGCCTCGGACCGTTAAGGGAGCCTTGGGGGGAGGGGTTGCAGAAGCAGGAATGGTACATGGACTCTGTTGGCTGTAGGGACCGATGCGCGCAGAGGATCGGTGGGCACGCAACTCATCCCATAACGGGAGGTGTACAATTGACCTCAGGACGTAGTGCGTGGGATGTTTTCTCCCTCCCTCCTAACAAGTAAAAAAAAAGCTCTCAAGCTAGGCACAGTTCGAAATCATAACTCTGATTACACTAAGTTTCGCTGCGTACCCAGGTTTCGAGCAGGCAACCCCACTCGTCCCTAAGCCAGCCCTCTCCGTCGCCGGCCGGCATTCTGGGAATGAAATGGAATGCTGACGAAATGCAGAATTGTTGACGGAATATGTAGATGCCTAATAAGAGGAAAAGAGAGAACTCCGATAAAAAAAAAAAACAATTGTTCCTTGTCTGCCACTATGGATATTTCATTGAAAAATATCAGGTCTGATCGGGACTCGAACTCTGCGAAGGCCTGACCATTCAGCCACTGCAACGGGGAGCACAATAAGCTTACTCATTCCTTTCTGAAGTTTGTTGAACAGGAATAGGCCTAGGTGAAGTTGTTCCCAGCTATTTCTTCTTATAATCTCATTTAGTGCTAGTTTTGAATATTGATGAGTTTTGATGCCGTGAAGACGTCTTCGCAGTTCAGTTGCTTACGATGACTGTGGATCAGAGTTCTATTCGCGACCATAGCGAAGTACGAGTAGTATTTGTGGTGAACGAGGCTAAGGATTGTGAGGGCTTTTCTTGTGGTTCTTCCATTTTTCCTTCGTCATTCAAGGATTTCCCTTTTATTATCATATGGGGCATAATGCTAGGGACTGGATTAATCTTTCTCAGGATAGGGCGGGCTTATGTAAGGGCGGCAGTGAACCTCCGTGTTCTCCAAAAGAGCATTTGTAAATATTATGATCTCCATATAAATAGTCAGGAACTATGCACTTTGGCGCTGCTGCAAGGTTTCCACGTAGAGGGGTATGTCTGAGGGGTTCACTGAAATAGAATGCGACTACAGTTCCCAGTTTTTACAAGATTTTGTTTGTCATTGACGAGCTTCACATTGGCTAAAGTAGGTCTATGAAATAAGGAGTATGAAACAAAAGGCATATAACTAACGTTGAGATTTCTGACAAACACCAAGGCTAAAGTGCAATAAGACATGGTAGAGTTTCGTGTTTGAATAGATTTTGAATTGATTGCTGCGAAACTGAAGTAGGGTCGAATCTTTGTTAATGTTCACCTCAACGTCTTTGGCTTACCTTTTCTTCTTACGTTTCCAGTAGGCTCACTGCTATTCTTTCTCTGATTTTCAAGTCATTTTGATTTTATGACTTTCTGAAATTTAATTTTTCTTAACATAAATATAGGCTACGATTTTTTTTTTTTTTTTTTTTTTTTTTGGCAAAACGAAATGGCATATTTTTTTTAAATTATACATAGTCTACACTCATTACTAACGATTTAGTTTTTGGTTCGTTCAACTACGTTCACTTGTTCCGCAGATACAGACCTTTATAGGTAAGACCACGCCCATATCTGGAGGTTATCAGCATTTTGTTATTGCGCAACTTTAACGAATAAAGCCCAAGCATGACCTATTTCTCGCGGAGTCCATAGAAACCATATGTGGGTCATTCCCTGAGTTGACAGCAATAGAGAGGATCAGAAATGGAAAATTATGAATTCCCTAGAGTACTTGAAACACTTCAGTTTGAACTGATTTATTGCAACTTTAGTACACTTTTTATATCTATCAAAGCATTTAATTGAAATGTTAAAATAATTGATGTTACCCAGTCATTTTAGTTCCTATCTTATGGTAACACAAAGGATAGTAATTCAGGGGACATTTGATTATCCTTAGATTTTTTATAATTTAAAAAATGCCTGTATCAAGTTGAAGTTGTGTTATATAAACAAAGGAACAAGTCGTACATTTACTAAAAAGTGATTGATATTCCAGTATTATTATTACTGTCAAAATATTAAGTACCTCAAAGGACATGAAATTAACCTAACCTACCTTTATAGATATGTAACACATGAAGCATAATAAAAAATTACACACTCTAAAGCAAATCTTCTTCTTCCACCTATATGTATGGGGGAAATATGCTCTGATAACAACACACTCTACAGTAGAGTCCAGAAACAAATTGCAAATATACAAATACTAGCTGAAAGCACCCAGCGTTGCCCGGATTGTCTTTTTTTTTTGCTCCTTTTTTTTAATTAAACTGGTTGTTAGACTTTTCGGAAATCTCAGAAACTCAACTATAGACAACAAACACTAATTGTCTTTAATAGGCCTAAGCTTTCCTCGTTCATAAAGATGAATCTTTACATAGCGTCACTTACATGAATTAATGAACTTCTTAGCCAAATGCCTGAAAGGATTAACTGTCCGAAGACAGGTGTGAACCTCACAAGTGATACCAACAAGACATCACTTATGAGGTAACTAAGTCAGGAGATAATGGGGTAGGACGGCCAGTTCCTTTCCCCCTCTATTACATACATCGCCGATTAGCTACATATTACACTAGTCAGACTTCAGATGCATGCAAACAATTGTTCTTTCCCTGACATATATCGTCAGGTGAGATGTACTACCTGATAATATATCGTCGTTGTTCCTGCAATAACTCCTATGTGACATATTTATCGATTTTCAGATTTTTGCTCTATTAATTAACTTAAATTATGATACAGCAAATAATATCTCCTATCAGTTATATAATTATATTTCTTTCCTTCGAAAATGTAAGAAATCACAATCTCCTATGTACGGCTGCCATGGGATCAATAAATGTATTTGTCTTCTTACTGAAAAATTGTATATTTTGCACGTAGGAGTTATTGCAGGAACAACGACGATATATACCTATCAGCCAGAACCTCAATCAGAGATATACAAGTTTCTATAAATGTTAAATTGTTGTCGAAGTCCTGTTAATCTGAATTCACAAATGCCAATGTATGTTAAAATTTAGGAAATCTCGAAATGCAGTATACAGTTGGTGTAAATTACTCTAGAAATATTCAAAAGCTTCGATAGACATGTTGAGGCATATTAAAGTGCCTAACTACTAAATAGAGAGACATTTTGAAAGTGCACAATGCCGCCAAACGTGGATACTGCAGATGTTCTGAAATTTACTTGCGTCGGCGGATCGCTTTCCTTCTCGCATTAGTACGGCGCGGAAATTTGCATGAATTATAAAATATCAGGTTGCTAAATTGAAAGTCATGTTTCCATAGCCGCAACGTAAATTTCGTCCCCAACCTTTGGCATATCTCATTCTGCAAAGAATCAGCCGTTTCGGAACTTTAGAGAGTTGAGATTTAATTAAACTAGAATCTACACACGATGCTAATATGGAAAATCCTGATTCAGGCATTTTCATAGTGGTCAACGGTACCCGTATAACAAGAGCATTTTCCTAGAAACGAGAAGGATATCACGGCGAGAATAACTGCACTCTCAAAATGTATTTTATGCTCGACCATGCCAAACTGTAGTAATTATACACCTGGTAGCAGCCCTTTAGTGGACTCATTAAAGTATACCTATTCATTAAATTTCAGGTTTTCCACCAATCAGAAAGCACCATTGTAGCAATATGAAAGCGCAAGTATCGATTATTCTCGGATATGCAATCGAAAGACAATTGGCGAAACGTCACGGAGGCTGGAAATCCAATACTGTCGCAGAAGGTTATGTTCTGTTACTATAATAATTAGCGTTAATTGTAAATAATATTCAAATAAATTCAATTTGTCATCTCGTTTTTCAATGTCTAAATCAATTTACAGGTTATATCAAGATTAATGTTCATTTTACTCTCTAAATTGTGTCAAGGTCAATGACATTTGTTTCTCGGAAAAAATCAATATTTTAGTGTCTGCGCACATCTCACAATTTACTAGATATTGCACAAGGTCACTTCCGCTCCCCAGTCAGTTAAGAATAATATGAATATTTATGAATAATTTCAAGTTAGAAATATGGTCGAGCATAAAAAGTCGTATGAAACTCGCTTCTTAATTACTACCATTATAGGCTCGTTGCATAATGTACTATTATGTTTAGGAATTTATCTTTTACATAATTTACTAATTTTAACTTACATTTTCTATTATTGTTCTTCCTCCTCCGTAGATTAGCTAGTTTGATCTGCTGGATCTCAGCCTGACTCTGCCTAGGTCTACCTGTGTTACGTCTTCACTTTGCTTTATATTGTAACATTTTTTCGGAAGTCTTTCTAAGTTTAGGTATTGTGCCCAGTTATGGCTATAATATAATCTTCTTTGTAATAGCAAATATTTGAAGATACTGTTGTATATGTTTTTTTTCTTTTTTTGTTATTTCATCTTCTTTTGTGCTCCCTCTAACTATGCGTAGAAATTTTATTTCTGTTACCGTCACTTTATTTATAATCTGTTTCACGAATAACCACGATTCTGAACCATTCAGTATGGTATATTAGGTTGGGAGGAATGGCAAAATCGACTCTCCATCCTTTAAATTTTCTCCAAAAAAGAATTATCAAAATTGGTCTATATAAACCTTTTGATTACCCAACAAAATTAATTTTTCAGGTATTTGGTGTATCAAATCTAGGACACATTTATAAACAAACATTGCTGATTTATTTCCATAAAAATCACAATAAATTTAAATTTGACCCTCATCAATACCATACGAGACAAAACTACAGTTTCTTTCTAAACACCCCCCAAATGCCACACAACTGCTGGATTAACATACAGCAGAAATTTTGGATCCAGAATATATACGTACTAATTAGAACTTATCCTAAACTAAGTACACTGAACACACATAGATTTAGGAAACCAATTAGATTAATTAATTAAGTGTGAATCTTTTATTAAGCTGTATGATTTTAAAATTGTAATCTAATGCTCATGTACTTTGTATTTTCTATATTCATAAATGTCATTACATGGTCTATATTTTACTGTAATATATTAATATTATTGTGCTGAATGAACACGCATCAATTTTATAAAACTAGACTAAACTGCGCCCGAGCACAGCACTTTCATACGTGTTCTTTCGGGCTGCAATGCCTAATGTAGTGTAAACCTTGTGTATTAAATAAACAAATTTGAAAATAAATTTGAAAAAAAAAATACAGCATACAGGGCACATAGTTTTAATTCAGTGACATTTGTTGTCTTTATATTAATATTTTTTTTTTTCCGTTCTGAAAATGCCTTGGACTGTTGTTCTTTTACTTGTTACATCGTGATCACAATCACACAATCGTTACAGCACACAAAGTTAAAATATTTCACTTGTCCTGAAGTTTCATTTATATAAGCTTATCTGTTCTCTTACGCGGAATGCCATGTTCATTGTTTATTAGTTATTGTGAAAGCTCAGAATTAAATATCAAGTATTTTACACATAATTATTATTTTCATAAAATCAGGACTAATTCCAGGGTTCTACAATTAGCTATTCCTTGTTTCCTTATCTTTCACATCAAAATCATATCGGAATTCCCATGCCGAAGTGCTACACAAGTAAGAATCATTTCGGAATATGTATGATAAGTCTTTCTTGTGTTAAATTTTAACGTACCTTGTTAACATGTTTCGACCTATTTTGGGTCATCTTCAGAACTGAAGATGTTAACAAGGTACGTTAAAATTTAACACAAGAAAGACTTTTCATACATATTCTGAAGTGATATAGTGTTAAAAGTTGTGTAATCAAGATGTATAAGAATCATTGTAAACGACGCGTAAATGAAAGTAAGTACCCTTACGAACAAAAATCTGCACAAATTGTTAGATCTGACATGATGATAGAACGTAGAACACAGGGTCCTGCGTTCGATCGCCAGTGCCGGAGCGAATTTTTCCCCGTTATTAATGTTAATAAAAGTAACTCCACAAATTACCTTAAAATCTGGATTTTATGAGCATTTCTGATGGAATACATAGGCTAGATATGACTCTTGTTTCATCTTCACTTTTTCGTAAACTAGACATACAGACCGAATATACATATACAATAGGCTTTACCTACTTGTAAGTAACATATTACATTTCTGTTAGCACATTATAAACAGAAATAGCTCAGAATTGTTCAATATAAACACAAAATAGACTTTACAGCAGAAATTAATTTATTGTAATGTCAGAATCATCACAATACTTAATTTAATTTGTGCCTTGAAGTTTGTATTACCAACTACACTTCTGGAAGTTGTATTTTCTATAATAGTATCAACCCATAGATGAAATAGATAAAATTTGATGATATTCCTTTTTTATTTGCCGACAAAATGAAAGATCCCAGTTACAGACTGAATATCCTTTCGATATTGATTTATTTAAAAGTATAACAGAAATATCCCAATAAAAAGTTCCTCGAAACTATTATACTCACTAACCTCGTGCTGGTAATATCATTATAAAAATTTCCTACAACTTATATCTTCATTTAATTTTATTGTGCACCTGCACACACAATATTAGGCAACAAACATACAATTTAAACAATTTTGTCAGCGTGGAAACGTTAGAGTAAAGTGACTTTTATTACATTATATTATCACGTGTTCATTAAAAAGCTAGTGAATAAATTACTTTCATACGTGTTTTATTGCCAATTATTCTTTAGTTTATTATGTTATAACCCGCAAAGTTACGTTATGCCGTAAAATTAAAATTATATGACAGTAAACCTGTATATACAAAGTCATGCTAAAAAATGTAGAGAACAAAGAGCTGTCATCGCGTCACTTGTCACGTGACAAGCTTGTGTTGCGTCACCATCTTGGTCGTTATTTAGCTGAATCGCGCCCACAGACGCGAATTTATGGTTTGATACACCTATGATAATGAAATTTTATGAGCATGTATTTAAAGTGGGGCAGGCATTCGTGCATAGCACCAGCGTCCATAATTCCTTCCATTAATTTAGTATGACTTAAATATTATAAGTTATAAGCTTTACTGTATACTATTGTAGTATATATGGATTTTAATGCAGTTATCTATTTAGTAGTACTACTGGTTGGTGACTACGAAAGAAAATCTTGCCCTCTTTCTTTGTAACTTCCTCATATTACTGTACTTAGCTTCTCATACACACATTATTATTATTATTATTATTATATTATTATTATTATTATTATTATTATTATTGGAGGAAGTATTACAAATATGAAATAATGTTATACACGACTTGAGACGTGTTCTAGCAGAAGTCTTTCAAATTAGTATGCACTGATACATTCTTTCGTGGGATTGTGTCAAGGCTGGTTCACAATAAACCGGGAACGGAAACTATAACGAGAACGAAAGCGTAAACAATGTTAAAATAAATGTATTTATATATGAGCGTTTACAATTAACCAATGTTAAGACAAATGTATTTATATAGGAGCATTCACAATTTATTAACTATTGTGAATGCTCACATATAAATACACTTATTTTTAACAATATTTCCGTTCTCGTCCTCGTTGTCGTTTCCGTTCCCCGTTTATTGTGAACCAACCTTTAGTTTCCAGTTAGAAGTTGAACTGTTGAAACGTTTATCATTATTGCGCTTTCGAGAAAAGTGAAAATTTTGGCTGTAAGGTCTTTTCTTGAATATACACTGTTATTCCTGATATAGCCTATTATATTCTTAAAGGTAAATAATCTACGTTTATAGCGATGATGTTTAATTGATTTCGTTTATAAATTGATAGGTTTTGATGTTATGACTTACAATATCAGTGTGTTACAAATATTAAATACTAGTATTATCAGTATTCCATATTTATACCCTGGTTTACTGTTTCCTTACCCGTGTTGGCACCTATAGGAGGAGGGAAAATCTCACCTTCCAAAGACTTAGAAAACAGTGGAATGAAAAGGCAATGCAAGAAACTTTAAAATAAGTTCGAGGAAAAATTTGAGAGACGACTGATCTGGATTCAGTATTACGATTGGGAAAACACTTTCTATTGAAGGTGCTGTATGTTTGTTCTGAGCTTTTCTTAGTAGAGGCCATTTTGACTTTGCAATTTTGTTAATCTTATAACTTATTAATAGTATTCCATATTTTGTACCTTCATTTTTTTGAAGGTAATAGTTAGATTTTGATAAAATTATTTTTTAAAACAATTTATAACATCTTACGAACTTCTAAGTCCTGTGTACCATTCGCAGGGACATTCAGCAATAAACAGGACGATACTTTATGATCAGTATTCGAAACATGTAGGTTTTAAAATTAAAAAAAAAAAAAACAAAATGGCATTCCATATTTGTAACACTTCCTCTATTATTATTATTATTATTATTATTATTATTATTATTATTATTATTATTATTATTATTATTACTATTAGTGGTGGTGGTGGTGCCGCCGGTGTGCCGTAATTTCTCTCCCGCAGGAGTTCTTTTACATGCCACTAAATCTAGTTACATGAGCCTGTCGCATTTAAGCACACTTAAATGCCATCGATCCGGGCTGGAATCGAACCCGCAATCTCGAGCACAGAAGGCCAGCGCCACTCAGGGCGATGTGGTGGTGGTGGTGGTGGTATTATAATTTTACTAGTCAACATCCAAATAGTATTATTATCGTGAAATTAGAGTCTTTCATGCTCTTAATAATTGCTCTGAAAATAGCTGTTGGTTGCAAGCGATGTTTACGAAATTTGTGTCTCACAATAATTCATGTAACTATTATGAAATATATTATAATTATTTCAACTCTTTTTTTTTGCATGCTGGTCCAGAGGAGATTACACTGTAATCATACATAAAACGATATAATAATAAACAATGAGCATGTAAAATATATTGAGGAATATCCATATCTAAAACAAATAGACTCTTCCACAATAGCAGCATAAAATAAATTCTCCAGCCAATCTCAGCAGTATGGAAAACATTTGGAATGTAAAATTTATTATTTTTGACAAAATGTACGGTATTGGTCAACCATGGCGAAGAGGGAAGAATGACGAGATGTAGTCTTTCTTACAGCAAGAACCGAGGCTGGACGTTCTCGGAGTGGTTTCCCGGGATCTCATCAATCAAGTTGCCTTGCTTACGGCAAGAGACCCTTGCCCTTCGAAGTATTTGATGGGGTATTATTATTGTTATTATTATTATTATTATTATTATTATTATTATTATTATTATTGTTATTATCTGTCACGTGGTCATATTTAAGATAATTCAGAATAATATTATCGTATGTTTTCATTTAAGCCAATAGTCGCACTCTTTTTCTTTTAGCATTCAAATGAGTTGCATTTATTTCCATCGTCGGATTCTTGTAGCATATTTCAATAGCTTCTGCGTATCGATTAGTGGAAAAATGTTATCATTAACTGATTACTATGCGAGATGTAGGCCTAATTAAAAAATAAACATACGTTAGTTAACAACAAGTAGGCCTACAACCTCCAATTTACTGATTTTGTGGTTTGAATTTATACTGCGCAAATACAATAATTAGTCACAATTGTGTTAGAGAAGTAATTGCAAATACGAGAACAACTGTTGTATATTTCCCTAGTGCGTAGAAGTATCACATAAGTTAAATATTCAATCCGCAGTTCATCTGAGCCGATATCATAGTGATTGACTTTCTCGCTGGAATATACAGTTCTTGATTGCAGTAAATGTTTAAGTTACATTAACAACAGAAAAAAAGTGTATCAATAAATGAACTTCTTTAAAAATAGAAAGGCTAACTACTGAGAGTACCGAGAGAGGCTTTGTGTCCGTGCGTAATTCCACGTTATAATAGTCTCTTTCAGAATATTTGGACGTAACTAACATGTAAAACATTCTGTTAGGAATCGTGTTGTTATTAATGATGTAAAATGAATTCCAGCCCCAATCCGATTCACTTTCTGATTAATATGTGCTATGGCCATGTGAAAATGTGAATTAAAGCAGAACGAAAAGGAAGAAAGAAAGTATTAAATTTAAATTCCAACTCCAGTTTGCGTTATTTTTTTTATTCATATTGTATATTTTTATATAGCTCATTTATAATACGGAATATTAATATCTATATGAAGTAAATTACTTACTTACTGACTGGCTTTTAAGGAACCCGGAGGTTCATTGCCGCCCTCACATAAACCCGCCATTGTTCCCTATCCTGAGCAACATTAATCCAGTCTCTATCATCATATCCCACCTCCCTCAGACCCATTTTAATATTATCTTCCCATCTACGTCTCGGCCTCCCAAACGTCTTTTTCCCTCCGGCCTCCCAACTAACACTCTATATGCATTTATGGATTCGCCCATACGTGCTACATGCCCTGCCCATCTCAAACGTCTGGATTTAATGTTCCTAATTATGTCAGGTGAAGAATACAATGCGTGCAGTTCTGTGTTGTGTAACTTTCTCCATTCTCCTCTAACTTCATCCCTCTTAGCCCCAAATATTTTCCTAAGCACCTTATTCTCAAACACCCTTAACCAATGTTCCTCTCTCAAAGTGAGAGTCAAGTTTCACAATCATAAAGAACAACCGCTAATATAACTGTTTTATAAATTCTAACTTTTAGATTTTTTGACAGCGGACTGGATGATAAAACTTCTCAACCGAATAACAACACGCATTTCCCATATTTAAATTTATTTAATTTACTCCTGAGTATCATTTACATTTATTACTGTTGCTCCCCGGTATTTTTCCTCCTCTTCAAAGGATAAATTTCACATAAAGTAAATTAGGTTATTACTCGTATTACTCAGAATTAGAAACGTATACTTTAAATTAGTTTTATTTTATATTTTAGTGGCAATTGCATTTGACGGAACAGGTTGTGAGGAGATTTCCTTTCGAATATGTTCTTTAACTGTGTCTTAAATGACGTTATTAAATTCCGTCGTTTCGATTCTATAATAATACATATATTCCATTACCCCATCACTCCTGACTAGTGATTCGCTGAATTACCTTTTTGTCGTAAGCATAAATAAAAAATAATACGTGACGCGACAGCATGCACATCATCACTAGGGACCGTACTTTGTCCCAGGAAGCTATAAGATTAGCGAAGTATTAAGGCTGGTTCACAATAAACTGGGAACGGAAACGAGAACGAGAACGGAAATATTGTTAAAATAAATGTATTTAAATGTGAGCATTCACAATAATTAATTGTGAATAGTCATATTTAAAAACATTTATTTTAACAATATTTTCGTTCTCGTTTTCGTTGTCGTTTCCGTTCCCGGTTTATTGTGAACCAGTAAAACCTGGTCCATTTGTTCTACTGTCATTTCAAATTCGTAAGTTTACCTTTTTTATTTTTCTTCCTATGACCATGGTCTTTGTTTTGTTTGCATTTATCATCATTCCATTACTGCTCACAGCTGTTAATTAGCTCCAGTAGCATATCCCTTAGTATCATCTTCTCTTCTGCTAACAACGCCATATCATCAGCAAATATTATGCACTTAATTATTTTTTCTCCTACTATCAATCCTCCCATATTATGAAAACAGTTCTTCACTAAATCTTTCAAGTAGTCGTAGATGTTGAACAGGATAAGTGTTGAAGAGCATCCTTGTCGTACTCCTCTCCCTGTTTCACTTCCTTCAGACATTTCTTATCCTATCGTGACTTTGACTCGTTCTTTATAAAATTAATACTTAATTATGGACTTTAATATTTTTAGTTAAATTTATGTTAAATAATTCCGTGAACACTGCAAATATTATACATAGGCCTTCTCTAACTGAAAAATAATATATCGTAACAGTATTATACTGCGAATAGACATACCAGGCTTGGATTTGGCAGGATTACGTCAGTTTTGAATTGAAGGCAATTCGGTTTTGTACGCCTTGACGCCAAACATATCTCATGCAAATGAGTTTGTGAGTTCTCAGCAGATAAGTAGAAGGAAGTTCCGTGTATCAGTTGATGCATAGCACTGCAATTACGTTTCAGTTGCGTATAATTTGCAAACATTATGCGTTCGTTCCTCCGATGCTGCAGGAAGACTCAAGATAGCAACTACAACGTCATTGATTAATTTAACCCATCCATCCCCTGCCCCTCTCCACGTATTTGCTGAAAATCCTTGTGTTTCTACAGCAAAAGTCAAATCTCAAAAAGTTTATTTGAACAAGAATGAATTTAAATTACATACAGACTTCCACCGAGATTAATATTAGAACTACAAAGGAACACATCTGCATGCAAACTCGACTTCTCTCTCCTAGTGTATACACATGGAGATTATGCAGATATTACGTCTTTTGAGCCAGAAACTTCTCTTTTCATTACCATCATCATGTTGTAAGCATTATGCTATTTTCCTTCTCCACATGTGAATATTTATGAGACAATGGTAAATATAAAAGAAGATTCCTACCGGTAACTCGTAGCTATATGGGTATCATGTAGAAAGGTCATGGCTTGAAACAAAATTAAGCAATGTTTATCCAGTGTCTACGTTTCCGTATCTCTGATAGGAATAATGCGAAAGTAAATTAGTTTTATAGGTAGAACCTCTAATAAGTATGTCTTATCTGACGATATCCATTAGGCTATGCAAAGTGAAAATTGCGAATAGAATTAAATTTCCCAAGTAGAGTTATCAAAATTACATGAGTATTCTGTTGGAGGGACTGCCTCCTTAAAAACTACTGTAGACATGTTTGGCTGTGTATTACACCTACAAATTTCTGCACGTAACAAAAATAATTTTAGTTGAAAACAAACTTGTAGTATATGTGTCACGTAGGTCTACGCTGGGTAACAACTATCAGCACATCTGAGCGAGAAACTATAGGACCTAGTTCATATCCTGGTTGGAACAAGTTACCTGATTGGTATTTTTCCGGAGTTTTCTTCCTCAACCAGTGGAAGCAGAATTACTAGATAACTTTCGGCAATGAACCTCGGACTCATTTCGCCTACGTTAATTTCAACTTCATCTATCATTTTCAATAGTTTCAAGCCGAACAGGAAATCCAGCAGCCGTGGTACCGTGGTTCGCCTACAGGTGTCATCTGTCTGGGGGAGCTGCATTACGACAGAGCAGGGTCTACTGAAGTTCTGTGGATCCCTCGGACAGATGGTACCGTTGTGAATAACGATATCTACGCTGATTCGATCTTCAGGTTGATATTGGATGCAATTGGAAGTAGCACGTGATTTGCGAATAGATTACATCGATTTGAGGAGGATCCAGAATATCAGCAGGGAGACTCTGTCAGACCTGGTTTCTATAGCTGAATCGATAAAATGACACCAAGAAATGGTTCATATACTCACATGAATGCCGTCCTGAGCACTTCAACAATCGTCTCATAATAAGGAGACTGGCACAATAAGCCTCAGGTTGCGGTGCAAGCCTTCTGGACGTCCTCAGAAAGGAAAAGAAGAACTCCATCAACTCGTCTTCTCTCTTGCTTTGATGTTTCTCTTCTTCTGTGGTGGTGGTAGGTTGTTTCGATGGTGTTGGGGATATTTATGCATTACATAGTATTTGTCGAATTATGTAGGCTATGTCTATTGAACTGTAGTTGGATGTTGAGTTTAATTATGTTGCGTATGTTATTTTATATTTCATATTTTTCTAATGCATACAATTGTGATTTTTTGGTGTGTTGTTTAGTAGATATCTCCATATCTTTTCCTACTTGTAATAATTGTAGTTGCTATATTATGTGACATGTTCTCCGTAATTTAACATATTGTGTTGTTTCGTTATTGATGTTTGTGTACGTGTATGGAATGATTTTTCAGTTTGTCTAATAAATAGAAAATTGTGCATTTTAATTCAATAATAAATTACAATTTATTTTTATATATTCATTTTCATATTTTTATAATTTCAATAATGAATTATAATTTTATTAATAAATTAAGTTCATAAGGTGTCATTTTATTTGGCATTGTTGCGGATTCGTTTCATATCGAGCGGTGTAGTATTTACGTCCCTGAAGAGAGGGTAGTCCAGCATTTTAAAGTTTTCAAATACAAAATTCCCATGTGGTCCGACTGGTTGTTCTGAACATTTTGTACATGTCTCCAGGGACTCATTCGCCACCCGAGGGTTTCTCTCTGTAGAGATTGAAGGGCTCGCGTGGAGTCCATTGTTAAAAACTTTTTATTCCAGCCGCTGAACATATATGTTTCGCTTTCAACAGTTAGCATTTTGCTCTAAGGGTATCTCTGTTGTTGTTAGAACGTTTGCAATATTGCAGAAAGGCGAGGTTATTCAGATTCTGTAAGTTCGTAGTTCGGACCAGAAAATACTTTGGTCTACGTTTCCATCTAGGTCTCTGAACAATTTCGCATCACACAGTATGGGAGAGAGCAAATAGAACGCGCAAGATGCAGAAAGCAGATTATCGCCCCCATGTCGAAAACAAAACCATAATAAATATCTATATTGTAGATTGGTTTAAGTCCTCGAGTGAACACTTGTTAGTGTACGGGCAACTCTGAAGTGTTGGAAGGCGTCTTGTCACTTGTTTATAGGAATTCAATAATCGAAAGACTTTGCATTGGAGGAAATATGTTGAATTTTTTCACTTTTCTGTGTATTTCACTGCGTTGAACATTACTCAGAAATAAATGTAACAAAGTTGTTGACTTTGTATTAAAATGCGGTTTACAAATACAGAATGAACAACATAGTTTGTACTCGTACTCTGTTTTGTTACATTTTATGACACGTAATTTATGTCACGTCAGAGTGTCTCAAAGTAATGTATACACTTTTTGAAACACTATATCTAAGCAATTAAATCAGAACGAAAAACAATTTTTGCGGTTTATGATTCAGAAGGCAGTGGAAAAAGTAGAAACGCTTTCGTCTGTTCACGGTATTATAAACAAATATGGCGGAGATGCGGTTATCGTTCGATCAACATAAGTGCGTACTGAAATGTTATTGGATAATGGAGAATGTCGCTGAGATTCAACGACGTTGAAGATTTGAAGTTGGAACATCACCACCAACAATGTTAACAATCACAAGAATCCAAGTAAAGTTTGAAGTCGATGGAACGGTGCAAGATGCGAAGAAAGGACGGTGCGGAAGAAAGAGAACTTCCACAAACAACGCAAGTGTTGATGCAATGATGTAGGATTTTGCACAATCCCCAAAGACGTCTGTGAGACAATGTTCTCTTGAGATTGATATCGAAAAATCCACTGTTCACAGAATTTTTCCGACTCAAAAATGAAAGCCTTAGATTCTCTATGCTTTAAATGAGGACGACCCAGATATTTTGTCAGTGGTTCATTGAAAGATTTAATTATTTGGTCGGAAGAAGCCACATCTAAACTTATTAGCACAATATTAACCGACATAACTATGTATGGCGAATTTTTCTCCTCAAATATTAATTGTCACTATAACAGATATTATTCTGTTGGACCAATTAATAATATCTTTAGTAAATTCGTCTAGCTAGCAGTGCATGATTCTGTACAAATTGCTGTGCGCTTTACTGCGGAATCCCGGCCATTAGTCACTCAGCTGAGTGCGCTCCTTGTATAATGGCAGTTGACTTGAAATATAAACGTCAACGTATATGCGCAACTTGGAGTCAGGCCACAAAAGGGAAACACTGTAGGGGGAGAGTTCGATCCTGTGCTGTGGATTGAATTCTGCGTAGCTCAGTGGTCAGAGCGCTTGGTGCTTAGAATCAAGGACCTGGGTTCGATCCCCGGCGCCGGGGCGAATTTTTCTCCTCAAATATTAATTGTCACTATAACAGATATTATTCTGTTGGACCAAATAATGACATCTTTAGTAAATATGTATGTACTGGTCTAACGATAGTTCAAACATCTTTGAAGAAATTCCCATTAATCTACCAGTATGGTGTGATCGTCTTTCAGAGGGATTTTCTTCGAAGAGAGTGTCTGAGGTGAATCTTACCTACAAGTGTTGGAAACCATAATCCCACGTCTTAACGATTTCTTTCACAATAAATATGGGTATTAGTTTCAACAGAATGGGGCTCCAGCTGACTTTCACCTCAATCAGAGGAGTTTCTCAATCGCACATTCAATCAGAGATGGATAGGACGAAGCGGAAATGCTACGGAGTTCCCGCCTCGCTCTCTGAATTTAACCCCTCCAGACTTCTACCTTTGGGGAGCTTCAAAAGTCACAGTACGTCACAAAACCACAAACAATGGAATAACTGAGAGAGCAGGTTGAATAGGTATGCCTGTAATGCTATTCCATTAGCAACAATCCAGTTGGTCTGTCGCTCTGTTGTACGTCGTGGCGGAAGGGGGCCATTTTGAACATGTACGGGTTTAAGGAATACAAAACCGCAAAAACTGTTTATCTGTCTGATTTTATTGCTGAGATACAGTGTTTCAAAAAGTGTATACATTAATTTGAGACACTCTGTATAATAACAACTAAGGCTTCGTCATAATGTAGCAGTTATTTTATTTTGGCACTGAGTATGGCAGTTGGGGCTGAGAACAGAGTTCTTTTACGTTCACCAGTATTTATGAAGACTTATAGTTACTCAGTTATTATGGTAAAATATTATTACTCAAAGATTATGATAAAATAAATTACTGAATTTAAATTTCCCACGGTCAAGGCCGTATTAATGTAATTGTATGTAAAGTTTGCTTTCAGTAAATATTTGACATGCCCAGGGCCGTATTTAGAGGCCTTACGCCCCTGGACAAAAATGTTATCGCTCCTCCTTCAAATAAAGGATGCACAGGATTATCTTGATTTTGACTTCTTGCACTTGCCTAAAAATAGGGGCTAATCCAATTTTTCCATAACTGAAATTCATAAACATAAATTATTACTTAAATAAATAAGGTGAGAGCGACCGTGGAATAAGTTACTTTTCATTAAAAGTCTTGAATGCATATTCTCTATACCAGAAATATATTTTTGTACGAGTTCCCAGAAATTTGGCTCCCCTTTAAAATCTTCCCCCTCAGGCAAATGCCTAAATACGGTCTTGGACGTACCAAACAATTCTACATAAACTCCACATACGAAACAGAGTATTATCACAGTTCATTATATACAGTCACGAAGTTCAGTAAGTAGGGAATACGCACCCATAAATAGTTGCTAACCACTAGGATCGCTACTATCGCCTCATCACAGACAATGCGAAATAGTACCGGCACAGTCTATTGTTCCTAGTACCGTCAACAACTCAAGCTTCGTGACTGTATAGTATATACTAGACTGTGGTATTATTATAAGAAATGAAAAGCTCCAGAATGGGTAAGTGAGTAAGTAAATAAGTAAATAAATAAATAAATATTAGTTTGAAATAAATACGAAAAATATACAACTGTGAATTATATAAAAACAAAACTCTTTGTTGCCCCCTAAGATCTTATTGAAAGGTATTGCACTGAAAACCTCCTTACTTCTTAGTATTCTGAATAATAATCTTCGTGTTAATCTTAGAAAATATTTGCATTTAGATACATTCCTTCCTCTACTGCAGAGATATCAAGCGTGGGAATATTGTATACTCTAAGGAGTCCAGAGACCATCCGTTTATAGAATCGCATGCAGCTGCACTCTTAAGATAGATTCCACCTGTTACACCTCGTATAAAGGCTTGAAATGCCCACGCTTGACATACTGTACCTGTACTCTATTGCAACGTTGTGTTCAAAACGTTTAGGGACGTTGTGCCTGCAATTCCTTTGCCTGGTCGTGATGAAATTTCTTATAAACAAATCAGACGTTGCAGAGGGTTTATCACAGAGTATTCCAGTTTCCCTCTATCATTCCACCAACACTCTCCTCATTTCCCCCTCATATCTATCATATGCAGTAGTCAAAATAGACTGGGATGAAATCATGTAGGTAATATGGGCTTCCGATGCTGATACAGGAAGAATTTGGAGCCAGGCCCTGGGGTTTATCTTGTATTAGATTGGGGTTAGAACTTGGTTGTGTCAGGGCTGAGGGAGGATGTCCCATCTCTTATCGTCGGATTCACGAATGCCACTGGGGCCACTTATCGGATTTGGCCAATAATCGTTATATTGTGTAGGGCGTTCGATGGGCCAAATCAAGCCTAAAATCAAGGATTGGGCCCTAGTCCGGCCCTAGAAAGACCAAGCCAAACCAAATAATATGACTTGCTCATCAACAAGCCAATTATTACTATGCCACTAAGTTCAGTACGGTAGTTGGGGTTGAGAACAGATGGATGCTAGCAGGTCGTTTACATTCATCAGTATCTACCAAACTCTATAGCAGTTATCATAAAATTTATCTGTTCTCAATTGAAACTTAACATAACCAGTGCCGCATTAATATTATTACTTACAGAGTATTTGCTTTTCTGCCTGCGGTTTGTGTAATGGATAAATATGTATGTTGGCAAATTCTTTTATTTTTATTTGTACACGAGTATATGTAAATACGTAATGTTTTCATGTTTTTATATTTTCGTTTTCATTAATACAAAGTATATTATAGAGTATTATTCACAAATTAATCTATTTTGATTCATCTTACCTATATATTTTTTTTAGAAATATGAAATTACTTCTCAATTATTCTCTGCGTCAATAGCAAACCAATAAACCACTGTTTGCATTTGTAGATTACTGAATGTGAATTTTATTATCTGCGATAGCTATTTGTTTGTTTTTATGACGAAGAGGTTACTTAATACACCTCAGAATATTACAGGAATATAATATTTAAACCATTCAAAATCGCTTTTACTTAATGCGTTATGTTTTCTCACAAGAAAGCCCTTTACTTATATTTTGTAATGTTTCATACTCAAATTTGTTTTCACTCTTCTGCCAAATATTTTTTAACGTTTGCCGCTATTTACAGAACTTTGCAAATTTCTAAACTGGCTGATTTAAACCTAGTTATTGTATGAAATGAAAGTCATGCTGTAATATGTAGCAACTATCAGAAAACAAACCCATAGCAATCGTAACTGGAGATGTCTCTTGACTATCAAAGTTAATTACAGTGGTTTGAATTATAGCTTTGGGCATAAGGTACAGTCGCATCAACACATTTCCCACCTATTGACTATTGCCGGTGAAGGAAAAAATAATGCTTTGAGTTTCACCGAACTAGAAAGGGCTTTAAAGAATTTTCTCACGTTGAATAATGATTCATCCCTATCTGGGAAACATAACCCAATTTCTTCTGTCACTCTGTGCAATTCATGGGCTGAAGAAGTGAGATGCAATATTTTTCGGTAAAAAAAAATTAACTTTAACATATTTGGGACGGCATTAGTTAGAGTTTTATTTAATTCCTGTGTTTACTCACATTTAACATAAGGTAGGTAAGCAATATGACTATACAGAGTGATTCACGGGCATTTACCATCTTTTACGGAGCTTAGTTCCGAAGACATTCTGAGCAAAAAAGGCATATAAACATGGGTCGTATTCTCAATATATACAGAGTTACGTTTCATTACTGGAACGCATTGCTGTGAACGCGTGATCTTGGTCAGCGTGCAGTCAGCAGCCAGCGCGAGCGCTACGGAAATCAAAGATAGCCGTATGCAGTTACGTAAAGCGACGAGTGCCGTTCACAAGCGTGCGGCCAAGTGTACTGAAGCGGACGGCGACATATTAAAAAATGTGTTATAAACTCTCCAAGACTGTAATTAGGGTGCAAAATTGAACTGCAAATAATTAAGTCAGTGGAAGTGGTGTGATTTGTAATAATTGTTGTGATAAGTGCGTAAGAATAATGTAATTTTATAGTTAAAAATAGAAAAAGATGTCTGTACGAAGCAACTAAGGAGTTCACAGCACATTTTTAGCTTCCCTACTTGCTAATTAAAGAAATAGTACTTCTGAATGATTCATTGTCTATTTGTATTATTCTTTTACCTTCAAACTAAAAGAAACAACGTATTTTACAAACAACTTTAAATGAGTGTAACTCTGAAAATATTGAGAATAGGCACTATATTTATATGACATTTTTTGCTCTAAATGCCTTCAGAAATAAGCTCTGTAAAGGACGATAAATTTTCGTGAATCACCCTGTATGTGCAAGACTGCGTAGCGCAGCCACGTATACCGAGTCCCTCATGATATATCTGAACCACGTCGGTGGCCAAAAATAGAATAGAAAGTGGAAACTTATTCTCTCGTGCCAGAAAGTGCAATCATTATATTCAATACAAAATGGACCTCTTTAAATAGAGAACAAAGCATTCTAGAAATCTGCTACTATTTTTTTACCACTTTTAAGTATGTATTTATTTTACCATTTTAGTGACTTATCATTAGACATCGGATTTTTAGGCACTAAAAATTGCAGTTTTAGGCGCCTAAAATAAGCTCAAAATTTGTAAAATTAGGCCCTATTTTAATGAAAATAGGCATTTTAGGCACATCAAGGTATCATACTTATTTCTTTCACAGAAATTTTTAATTATACACCAAAATACGCACAAAAAAGGATATTTAAACATTAAAAAAGAATACTATATTATATTTATAAACAGAGCTGCACAAATTTAATATATTGAAACTAATGAAATAATGATTATTGACATCAAGATTACTAATTTTAAGTTATTGAAATTCAGTTCCATGCTCAGACTTTATTATAATTATCTGCACAGTACACCACCAGAATTTTTTCTAAATTCTCCACAATTAACCTTTGCCTTTTGTCACTGAGAATCATTTTGAAAGCAGAAAAACTTCTTTCAACCGAAACTGATGAGAGAGGCGCAAATTTTAAATTAGGTACAATAGAAACATCAATACTTACTGGAACATTTACACTTTCCCCCGATATCACTCTTCATACTTTTTCCAACAATGAAAATCCTACATTCTTATTTAATACGTTGTCCCACTTATTTTTAACTTTTTTCCCAGTTTCGCCCAAAGCAGAATGTATGTTCACTTGAGCTTCCTTTACTATTGCTATTTGGCTACAAGGAGATTGTTTTTCACGTTCTAATTGTTCAATGCTTGCAGGTATGAAAGAAAAGTTTGACGTTATGTAGGCAATATCGTTTTTCACTCGTGAGTCATTCAATCTTTCACTGCTTTCACACACGCTGCACTATCAGTTTCAGGTAATTTATCAATAACTGTGACCACTTCTTTAAAATACTTAGAATAATACACCACTGACTGAATCCAGGTTCCCCATCGTGTAACAACCGGCTGAGGTGGGAGTGGGATATCTGGAAAGTTCTCTCTGAATATTGAAATCCTGGATGGGGCTTTACAAAAACATTTTTTTTGTGTTAGAAATAAACGAATTGACAAGAGGAAATTCATTCCGGATTGTTTCAGAAACCCTGTGAAGGCCATGTGCTAGACAGGTTACATGCGTGAGATTAGGATAAAATGTTTTAAGAAGTGGAGCTGCAGCAACCATGTATGAGGCAGCATCAGTACAAAACAACAGAACTTTAGAATCGTCTATATTACCTGAGTATAAAGACTGTAGGCCTTTATTTACAAAATAAGCAATGGCTTGGCTATTCACTTTCGAAAGTTCCTTAACACATACGAGGTGTGGAATCGAAGGTCCATCAGGACTAAGTTTTCCTACTACCATATTTGCTATATACTTATTCATAGGATCTGAGGTTTCATCCACAGAGACCCATATGTAAGAATCACCTATATCCTCCCGAATGGAAGCTAAAGTTTCATTGTATATTCTGTCTAAGTAATTTTTTCTTAGGGTCGACTCAGATGGGATATTTTGTTTGTAGTATTTTTGTAAAAACTGTCTTAAAACCGGATTTTCAATTGCATTCCAGGGAATGTTAGCAGCAACAAACGCTCTGGTTAAATCAGCATAGAAATTGCTGCTGAGATTGGATGAAGTAGGCTGTGTTAGTAAAGTTTGTTGCAGTTGATTTTTCTGCTGAGCTTTAGCCTTATGAGCCGCTCCTTGCACATGCTGCTTTAGGTGGCACTTCTTTTCTTGCGAAATCTAAAAATGTAAAGTAAACTGAATTAAAATAAAATCCTAATTGTTGTATTCCCGTATTTCTATCACAAAGTTAGTGGGTTCGAACAATCAACATTTTAATGACCTGCAAATACTTTAACTGTCGGAATTTAAAAGGTTAAAGTGTAGTGGTCTTAAAAAGAATTATACCTCAGGATATCTCAGTCAATGTATAAATATTATAGGCCTACTCATTAAAATTAATAGAATTTATATATTTCAACTATTGTTACATACCTGTTTGCTACAAATCTTGCAGAATATTATTTTTCCATCATAAGTGAATTCTGAATATTCTGTTAGCCATTGCCGGATCAATGTAGATTTTGCACTTATATTTTTCGGAATTATCGCGTTAAACTGCACAGGAAAACGTCCTACCGCTCAAAACTTCTCAACACAAATAAAGTGAGGGAAAGAGCAACTGTTAACGAGCATTCAAATGAACCGTTGTTATTGAGATTCAATTGGACAAAAATACAAAGTTCCACTTATTGTTGCATTTCCTGGTAGTGTTAACACTATGAGGGCCATTCTTTTAAATATTTTGTAACGGTTTACCCTACTAATTCGCAGTTTTACGACTTTTCATAAATATTTCAAAAACACTCTTTCTCCAAAAATTGTGATTTTTTGACACTCTGCAGGGCAGTACAGCTAATCGGTTTCAGACCGAAAATAGTCATTTTTATAGTATAATATATCTCTGAATCGGTAGCATCACATGTTGTGATTGTTGCCTGCTTCAAAACTAAGGTTGGTTCTTTGTCGGCATTTATGCCTCCAAACATGTTAAATTCGGTGAAATCTATTGCGAGTGTCGTGAGATTCAAAACATTTTGTTTCCTTTATCAATGGTTTCATAGCCGGTGTGAAGCAAACTTTCCACTTTTTAAATGCCTTAAATTTCGCAGTGAATGCATGTATAAATTATAAAAAGTAAGAGTAAAATGCGAAACTTTACAGTGAGTTAGGCATTTTTAGGCGAATATTAACAAATTAGGCTCTAATAACCGTTTTAGGGCATTTTAGGGCACTATAAAACTCTTTGAATACCTTTCAATTTCCATGAAACACAAATATTAATAATTATTTTTACTTTTCTCCTAAAGAAACAAAATAGGCATTTGCCCTAGAATCCGATGTCTGCTTATCATACATTCCTCGCAAACAAAAATCTTATGCTACTAGTAAATGAACAAACTTGAAGTTTATCTTTTGTCTTTATATTAAAACGCACTCGCAGGAACAACCACGCAGACAATGGTTCTCAAAACCAAAACAAACCGTTCCTCTAGTCAGTAACCCGACCAGCCTTCGACTGAGATAACAGGAATCTGCAT
Source organism: Periplaneta americana (assembly GCF_040183065.1). Taxonomy (NCBI): domain Eukaryota; kingdom Metazoa; phylum Arthropoda; class Insecta; order Blattodea; family Blattidae; genus Periplaneta; species Periplaneta americana. Next base: position 126,637,838 of record NC_091118.1, on the reverse strand, counting down.
AAGCTCTAAATGCGCATTAAGTTCACCAAGTACAAAGCCAACAGGATTCGCTAAATGTGAAATTAATTTGACTCACAGACTGCTGTATCAGCGTGAAATCTGGAGGAATCTCCCTTTCGGACATTAGTTAATTTTCCAACAGCGAATAAATTCAGGTCACCAGATGGTAAAGAATATTAATTTATGTTTTTTCGTTAAATGTTGAGTGGGTTTAATTAACAACTAGCAAGTTATACGGACTGATGTCAATGATTTAGCGATTGAAGCGATAAGAATTATATGAACGTCATACATTTTTCGTGAATAAAATTTATGAGCAGTTTGTTTTAAAAACTGCACAAGAAACTAAAGTAGTGTAAGAAATTACAGTTGAGCAAAGTCGTTTATATACAGGGAAGTTATTACATTAATTCACAGAGATAATGGATGAAGTCAATGCAAACAAATTTTGTGGGACTAATTCGTTTATATGACGTCATTCCATTTTTGGCCAATGAAGTGTAATGGAATTTTGAATTCCAACCAATCACAGTCATACAACGCGATAATTTCTGCAACTTGATTTATCAGTATCAATTTATCGCATGGTCGTTCTTTTGTTTAGTCAGTATCGCCAAGTGTTTCCAAGTAAATCGATGACCATGAATCCATTGTACTAAATAAAGTGCGAAATCCTACTTCCACATCTACATCATCATATTCTAATTCCATGTCCATTGCATCTAAAGAAAGTGACACTCCTTCATAACAATTGTTCATTTAAATAATGTATTAATCAGGTTATTTGTAATTACATTATAAAATATTTAAATTAAATTACAATTTCAGCAGATAATGAAAACGTATTTCTGTTATAATAACAAGAGAAAGGCGCAGTACATGTAATTAACATTGTTGAACCTGTATTTCGCTTTTCTCAATTGGCATTACTGAATGATATTCAATTTCTTTATTGCAGTAATCGTTATTCATCTATTTCGACTTCACAATGTCTGAATAGATTAAGTATTCGTAAATATACAATTATTAACATTTTGTGAGCGAATTTTAGGAATATATTATTTACATTTTTATTTTATTTACGAAATAGTCCTAATAAATGTCACTTGAGGGCTGAGATTTCCCAAATAAATCCACTCACTTCGCTCATGAATTTATCGGCAAATTTCAGACCTCTTGTGACATTACTATAGATAAGTTTCTAGATACGTTCGACAGTTTTGAGAATACGAAAAGCAACTTATTGCAACGCTTCTTGAGGTCATTGCTCTACAGTGGGGTGAATGAAACTTCAATCATCCACTCCGCAAGACTTGCGAGAGGAGAATGTAAAGAAAAACATCTCATCAGAAACGTTTCGATTAAATTATTGTACATTCGTACATTGTGTAACCGAAACTTTAAATTTATCTAAAAAAAATTTCTACGTTTTCAACGAAAAGTATGCATTTTATTTCGTAGCAATTAAAGCTAGAGTGATGAAACTTGGCATACTTATTCATTAATATCTCTATTGTGAAATGGAGCATTTGGTTGGCTGTATTCATTATAGTTTTATTGCTAGAGAATTCAAAATAATGGTTAAAAACATTCCACCACCGGCTTCAGCACTATGCGATTCAGTACAGGCCAATTAGTCTACAAACAGCTGTTTTCCTTCATCCATTATTAACAATGCTGCCCTCAGACGATTTCATTTATGCAACACATATTATTGCTTTTACGTATAGCCAACAGTGTGTAGTCATTTGTCGTTCTTTTATACTATTTGTAAGCCTTGTTATGCATAAGATTGAAACAGCTGTATCTCTGCATCCGTTAAAAATAATTGGACACGTGTACATACCAACTTTTTACTCATAGAGTGAATCGGGGGGAGATGACTATCGGGGGAAGATGCTTATTTCTTTGTAGTTTCACATTCTTCCATGAGAGAACGCCACGTGCATGTCTTCGTGATCACGGAGACAGTTGAGTGACTGTAGAGTGGAAGCTAACTAATTTTGCTACGTGTTCTTGTTGTGAGAAGAAGAAAAGCAAGAAAACAACTTATTTTTTCTGCCGTAAATTAATTGCAAAGGTATGTTAAAATTTTAATATTCCTTGAATTCGTAACAACTACTACACCTTTTTAATGGATATTGTAGTAAAGGTTCTAAAGTTTATATTGTTAACAACCAACGACCTTGTTCCGCCATCTTAGGTTGCGTCACAGCACTAGGCATCTTACCCCGTTACTTGGGGAAGATCACTTTTTTTCGGGGTAAGATGGCAACTTGTTGGAAGAGTTTTATTTTTTGTTTTATTGCAGGGAATGTGAAAACATTACGTAAGATCCTCTGATAGAGGTCAGTGGATTGAGGATATGAACTGTTTTAGAGCATCGCAAGCATGCGGGATTTCTTAACGTACACTTAAATGCCTCCTAAAAAGAATGATGACAAAAAAAAGTACTGGATTGAATACATTGTGTGCAAGAAGTGATTTCACGAGTCTTGCACGCAGCAATAAAATCTGTGTAATGAATGTGTTTCTAAGTACTGATAAACGAGTGAGAAAGTGTTCATGAGTTTTAGATTAAGTCGATTTTGCTATATATATTAATCAAACCAACTTCAAGTAAAATAAATATATCAGTAAATGGGTTAATTGCATTTGCCATCTTACCGGACTATGGGGGAAAGATGCCTACAGTGCAGGTAAGAAGAAAACCTGAACCTATAAACAAGGTAATTAATATTTTCTGTTTTGTACTAAAAATATAGTTTCAAAATACCTTCCAGACTTTGATATTTCAATGTGAAATTCAAAACTAAATGATCAGTATCTTAAATTTTTAATCAAGGAAAATGTCAGGCATCTTCCCCCGATCCACTCTAATGGTCCATACCACCACTCACTAAAATAGGCCTATTTACCATTCCCCTTGAATCAGCTTGTGTGAGGAATTCTGTTTGGTTTTTTATTTTATTTTATTTTCTTGGGTTATTTTACGACGCTGTATCAACATCTCTAGGTCATTTAGCGTCTGAATGAAATGAAGGTGATAATGCCGGTGAAATGAGTCCGGGGTCCAGCACCGAAAGTTACCCAGCATTTGCTCGTATTGGGTTGAGGGAAAACCCCGGAAAAACCTCAACCAGGTAACTTGCCCCGACCGGGATTCGAATCCGGGCCACCTGGTTTCGCTGCCAGACGCGCTGACCGTTACTCCACAGGTGTGGACAATTCTGTTTGGTATTCGTTAAACTTGCTACTAAGAATGCTTTTCATATTAAAATTTATTTATTTTATTTTTAGTTTCTTAATTAAAGACACTGTAACTACTGCTACATTATTTATAAAATTTGTGATATCTAAATGGTATTTGGCGATATGAGACCGAGGATTCGCAATAGATTACCTGAAAGTTGTCTTACAGTCGGAAAAGACCTCACAAAAAGCCCAACTAGGTAACCAGCCTAAGAGGGAATCGAACTCATGCCCGAGCGCAATACCAGGACAGCCAGCAAGCACGCTATCTCATGAGCTACGTTGGTGGATATTAGTTTCATATTAGTTCTGATGTTGTTAAATTGTTTCAGAAGGAATTTTATAATGCCGTAATTACATCTAGCATATTTTAAAGCGCAGAAAGGTCTCAAATATTGTGGCAGTAAAAACGAAAGAGGTCAGTTTTAAGTAGGTACAAACTTTGCTTAAAATTCTAGGCGTTTGGCCATCGTATACTAGTCCCATGCTTGTGTAGATAGATAGATAGATAGATAGATAGATAGATAGATAGATAGATAGATAGATAGATAGATAGATAGATAGATAGATAGATAGATAGATAGATAGATAGATGGATGGATGGATGGATGGATGGATGGATGGATGGATGGATGGATGGATGGATGGATGGATGGATGGATGGATGGATGGATGGATGGATGGATGGATGGATGGATGGATGGATGGATGGATGGATGGATGGATGGATGGATGGATGGATGGATGGATGGATGGATGGATGGATGGATGGATGGATGGATGGATGGATGGATGGATGGATGGATGGATGGATGGATGGATGGATGGATGGATAAATGCATTTATTGATGCATGATAAATTATACAAACTCATGTACACAAGATCCTTCGCACGAACTTGTACGGCCATTCGTGCTGTAACTATGCACAGTTTGAATCTTCAAAGAAAATAAAAATAATACTACTAATAATAAAATAGTAAAACAACAGTTATTATTATTACTACCGTTATCATTAATTATCACAATTACAACTAATCTAACTTCAAACCAAATTTCACAAAAATAACAAAAATAAAATAAATGTAAGATATGAAAAGAGAGAGAAAAAAACACAGTGAAACATATATAAACAATTCAATTCCTTATTGAGACTGCACGAAATAATCCAACTAATAAATATAAAGGTAATATATAAAAAAAAAACATACACACGCGATAAAATACAAATAGAAATAAAAAGACACAATAAATACAAAAATAACATTCTCCACTAATTACTTAATAATTCCAACACTAATTAATAACTCTTTCCCTTATTTTCTCGGCTCCCTCCCTCTCGACCAGTTCCACCCTCAACTGTCGAACTTTTGCCATAAATTTTCCCACACTCTCACAAAATTTGACGTTATTTAACATATTGTATGTTGCCAAGTGCCCCCTGCTAGATGTAATGAAGGACTCTGGCAGGAATCGTTTCCTCAGAGCTTCCCATGCTTGTGTAAGAAGATACTGTACTATGCACAAAATGTTTCTTCTTTCACATTTTAATATTTAAATGTAGAAGTTTTCGTATTTGAAACGTTTACCTACACTTCATTTAGTTTCGTGATTAAATAGGATTTTTGTGCACTTTCCCTTAACGTGATTGTCGCAATGAACATTGAACAAGTCTTCCTACTACTTGTAGAATTTGCAACGTATATCATTCTTTATTGATGAAGGGGGACATATTAATCATACACCGGTGATTCTGCTTGACTGTGACATTTTTAATCTTTCACGGTGTTCCCTTGATATATGACGGTTTAGTATTGTTTAACTTACGTTCAGAACAAAACATATTTTACCAGATATTCCACGAGGTGGAAACAAAAACGATGAGAGCCACCAGAAACTAACTTGAATTTACAAAACACTGCTGCGACAACAGTTCCAGATTACAGCACTGCTGAAGTTGTGAGATATAGTGCTAACACTTGGCCGCTGCCCACCGCAGAATATTACCTTGTTCGCTTGGACCGCAGGGGGAAAAACTACAATGCAATTTCCTAACTTTTCCAGTCGTCTAGAGTTCCTACAGTTGCTGTTAATGAAGAGGTTGGAAATTGTTGTTCATTTCTGCGTTCCCAAAAGACCTATCTCTGACTTCAGTGCATTTATAAGTCGAGTATTTTATATCTTTAAGTATCTATTTCGTATTAAAATAAATTATTAAAGGAAATAAACTCAAGGGAGATATTAAAATTCATAGATACTTTGCTGTAGACGATTTCTCAGGTTTATCTGAGAATCCTGTTTAAGTTAATGACGAACAGATAAAAAAAAGAGAAAGAAAGAAAAAAGAACGTAAAGAGAAACGAACATTTTTTTCCTTTAATATTTCTGTAAAAATTTCCACATCATATTATGTTTGCTTTCTTCGATTCCTTGCTTACATCCTCAAGAGCAGCACATGTATTGCTCATTCAGTATTCTCATTAGACACTAGCTTATCAAACGTAAGTCGTAAGTCAACAGCAAGAGTACGTCTACGGATAATTCAACTTCTTTTTGTTCAAAGGACAGTATGGCTACGGTCATTTCGTCAACAGTCTTTTCGTCTACATTTATTTTAATCAAGAGGAAACTTCGCGCAAGACCTTTTCATCAGCACACAACATTTCATCTACACGTAACATTTAATCAATTCAATTATCGTTTCCGTAATTTAGACATGAAATTGTAAACAAAATTGTTAGAACGAGTAAGAACATGTATTGATTTTTAGTGCAGGTTCTAACCCAGATCACATATAGATTGCTCATTCCTATGTTAAAATCGGTTGCACTTTGAAGAGAACAGCCGCCAGGATCGCCACCCGTCCGCCGTAAACGAACACGCGATAGCAGTACAGTCGCTAATGTAATTCAAATGGGAGTTATGACGTGACTCCTTATGTAACAACTAGATGGCAGCATAGTAAACCTGACAAAAGTTGTTACCGTCAAAACCTATAATGCCAAGCAATCTGGGTATATATGATCTAGGGTTCTAACGAAAAGTTTCGATATCCCAAGACTAGTACAATCCAACAAGGGACCGTCCTATGTTAGAGGACGACAATCACAGTACAATAATCACAATGCAAGTAATAAAAATAACACACGGCACTATTGGCGCTGTGTCAATAAGAGAGGCATGCACAGGTTTATATGTCACGAATTTCGACGTGGACAGCCATACTGTTCTCCAATCAAGAGATAAACCGTCTATTGGAGCGAAGTAGATAGATAATATTATCGTTATAACGTCAGTTTAAGAAACATGCGCTCTGCTGCATGTTATTTCCTGTATGGAGGGATTAAAAGACCAGGAGATTAACAGTGATCTAATTTTGTAACTAGGGTAGTATAAGTATGTGTGTATCAGTGTTATCGTTTGTGCAGTGAGAGTTAGCCAATGGAGATGCTTGTACCCACGTGTGTGACCTTATGACATTAACATTCATTCACAGCATTACTCCGCTGCGTCTCATTTCCCTGAGACTTTCTCGTGATTAGAGTACAGTATAAATATCATCAGCGTTAGACCCTACCAATGTGCTAGTGACCCTACATCAATTAATTAAAGTAGAGGAAGTGGTTTGTGCAACAATAATAATAATAATAATAATAATAATAATAATAATAATTTATTTTAGCTGGCAGAGTTAAGGCCGTATGGCCTTCTCTTCAACTCAACCAGCAAAAAGTGTATATACATATGCATGAACTTAAAAAAAATTCAACAATTTGATTAAGTGACAGTTACATGTATACAAGAGTTATATACGAATTAAACAACAAGATACTATGAACTATTAATTAGACACTGAAATAAACTGTGTAGCAGAATTAAGCTAAAATATATAGAATGTTAATATATTTCAAATAATATTAGATAATAGAAAGATATTATTATGAGACAATTTTGAAAATACAGCACTATCAGGATGATGTCTAAAGAATGAAGTAACAATATAGTCAGTGATTAAATCAGTAAGATTGGAGTGAAATGCTAATAAGGTTATCTTTTAAGCTGTTTTTGAAGGTGTTTATTGTCTTGCAGCCCCTAATACTTTGTGACAAGGAATTCCATTGACGCGAGGTGGATACTGTAAAAGATGTTGAATAACAAGATGTTCTATGAAGAGGTATACTTAGCATGCCACAAATAAGTGATCTGGTATTTGCGTCGTGGTTAGAGTATAAATAAGAGAAACGATACGAAAGGTAATTTGGTGTTGAGGTGTGCAGAATTCGATAGAGTAAAGACAAAGAGTGTAAAGTTATGCGTTATTTAAATCGGAGCCACGAAAGACTTACGAAGGACGGTGATATGTGATCATATCGTCGGATGTTGCATACGTATCTGACGCACATATTCTGAGCTCGCTATAACTTGACTGACAATTCAGAACTTAGGTCACTTAACAAAACGTCACAATAATCGAAGTGCGGCATTACTAAGGTTTGTACTAGGGTAAGTTTTAGTTGCTGGGGCAAGAAGTTTCTCAAGCGACTCAAACAGTGAATGGAGGAACAGATTTTTTTTATCGTTTCTTTAACTTGAAAATTCCAACTTAGATTATTATCAAAAAAGAAGCCAAGATTTTTTACGACAGATGAATAAGGGATTAGCGTGTTGTTAAGGGTAACAACTGAAAGATTACTGTTATTAAGGGAGTTAACTAAACGCTTATGTCCAATAATTATAGCTTGAGTCTTACTTGGGTTAAGTGCGAGTCCGAAATTGGCCGCCCAAGTAGAGACAGTGGCTAGGTCACAATTTAACTTGTCAATCGATTCATTGATCGTATTGGGTCTGGAATGTATGTCGGCATAGAGGTGATATCGGCAATACTGTAAGTTCTTTGATAAGCCATTAATGTAGATAGAGAAGAGTAATGGTCCTAATATGGAGCCCTGCGGCACTCCCGTCTATGTGCATCGCCATAGAGGTTCATCCTAACAAGCCCTCACCATCCGTATTGAGATATTAAATAGGGACCATTAATGATGAGGCAATACTGACGGGATTTCCGAACAGGAACACACTCCTGCGATACATCAACAGGCAACAAAGTAAGCAACGACCGCCTATATCTCATCATACGAGCACCGTATGATGTCACTATCACCAGTGAGAGGTTCCTTTTATATGACACAGGGGAATCTGATCCCAACCGAATTATTATATCCATAGACATCGTAGACTATGTATAAATAGTACAAATTAAATTTACGCTTTTACACTTCATTATTTCCATTCGTTCTTGTCAATTTTTCAATTGGCGTACCCGTAGTACTGTATTGACCCGTTTGACAAATAATCAAAATACTTCGTTGACAAATTTCACAAATAGTTAAAATATTTCGTTGACAAAATATCTGTTGTCGACATTTCCCTTGTCGAGTTTCTCAGTTGTAAAATAAATCTTGATGACAAATTTCACAATCAGGCAAAATTAATCGATGACGAAATGTCTGTAGACTGAACGTCTGCTATCCTGAACTTTGATGCCTGTGCCAATACTGACCCCTTCAATTGTCATTGTCACATCTTTTTTACCGTATCATTCATACTGACTAAGAAACCAGCCCTGAGGAGTAATAATTAACGTTTCGTTCTTTGGACTGCACAGGAATATTGTTTTAAATTATAAATTGTACTGTTTAAGAAGATGTATGTGATTCTTTTCACAAGTTCACATAAAACATCTGTTCACATATACGAGGGTTATTTGAAAAGTTCATAGCCTAACATGGAAATTAAACGAGCATTATTCTGAAACAATCTTCATTTTTCAACGTAAGTCCCCCTGAGATTCATATATTTGGTCCACCGATGTTGCACTACTATTATACCTTTCTTGTATAGTTAGTAGTGGCAAAAAAACCGGACCGACCCTTGTAGCTGATTTCAGAGCCTTGTTCACTCCAGAGCACGATAGACTGGTAACTAAGACTTTCGTGGTTCGAATCCTGCCTGGGAAGGAATTTTTTTTGTTCTTTATTCAAATTTATTCCCAATACTTTTCGATAAGTTTGCCGAAGGCAAGTACCATCCACACAGTGGTAGGTCTGGGTGCATAATGTCACAAGGCAAGCCAATTTCTGACATACGGTTCTCAGTCCTCTTGCTAACACACGCCCTTCTAAGCACACTGTATTCCATATGGCTACTGGAGCTCGATTGCGCGGGAGAAACAGTTAGCGCGCGGCGGAAACTACGCAGGGCGCGACTGGCCGACCAGCCGCTCTTTTCTGGGACGTATGATAATAATAGCTCTGCAGATATAATAATTTTAATACTAACAAAGGTTAAATTTGCCAATACTCTGCCACTCTGGTAGTAAGTTTTGTAAAGTAAGTTAAGTCCGACGCTTTATCAACTGCTTTGGTTATATAGCATCTGAATGTGATGAAAGCGATAATGCCAAAGAAATTAGTCCTAGGTCCAGCGCCGAAAGTTACCTAGCATTTGCTCTTAATGGTTGAGGGAAAAACCTCGCAAAAAACCTCAACAAAGTAACTTGTCCCAACCAGGATTTGAACCCGGACCCGCTTGTTTCACGATCAGGCATGCTAACCGTTACTCCACAGCGGTGGACTTTGGTGTTAATTATTCGTAGATGGAGCAGACGGAAAGAAAACATCGTGTTTTGAAAGAGTAAAACTACGTGACCCAAGCAGTTGAAAATACATACGAAAGTAAGATAATAATTTAAAGAAATTTCATTTATGAAATAAGCAGGTACCGCATTTTTTAGACAATGTAATAACGTACCAACGAATTTGAGTGTTCACCTTATTACGATGCTTTGCAGCAGGATGTTTTGTATAGGAGGAGCGTGCCACTCCAGCGATATCCGCATGGATGCAGCACAGACAAAATAGTCATCATGAAGCTGACCTCGTAGCTCTGTAATTTATGCTTTGTTGGTTCAGGCTCTCGCTCTGTATACTAAACTGTTTACGCATTGCCAAAGTTAAGCAGTTTAGTTTAATAGGAAAGGAGATCGGCCTATGGCCTTAAAGTAAAACCTGCATTTCATACCAACTCATTTATATAATTGTTCCTACCAATCACTGAAATATGAGTATTAAGCACGAATTCTCTATGACATGTAGTCTATATATTGATAACAGCAATTCTCTGAAGCCAATATCGAGTAGTTTTGTGTATTTGCAGACTCCTCTTCGAGATTATATTTATTACCATACTTTTCAATGAATCTGCCAGGGAATTAAAAATTTTAACACACTATAAAGAATCCTTAGCATGCATTAATATTCGAAACGTACCTAATTAAAGTCGGTGTTCATATTCTTTAACATGCCGACATTACTTTTCGGATAAGCGTTTCTGTTGAAATCCCTCGAGAGATCTCTACTGGACAATGTCTACTGAGATCGGAAAAAGTATTTGATAAACAACAATGGAAATTGCGAAGATCATTACAAAATGGATAATATGCAGTTGATTTGGTACTTAATAGAGGATAGTCTACATTCTAGAACAGCGGTAACCAAAGCGGGTGTCGTGATTACCAGCATGTAATCACAGACATTCAAACGAGTACGAGGAATTTTCTGTACATTGATGTGTGTTTCATTCACGTACTGAAGGCAAGCAGTGGCTGTACCATGTCGCTCTACAAAATCTGTCACTACAAGCAGTAAGAGGTGGTTTCGTAAAGAATGAGGAGAAATTTTGTGTTGTTCTGTCGGACAAAATGTAATAAGTTTACTTTGTTCATCGGTTCAATTAGGAGTAGATCTATATAAAAACATTAATTGCCACGCTGAATAATAATAATAATAATAATAATAATAATAATAATAATAATAATAATAATAATAATAATAATAATAATAATAATAATAATAATTAACATTCATTCATTCATTCATTAAACTTTTTAAAGGTGAGGAAAACGGTTGGGGGGGAATTTTATAAATATGTGAAGAGATGACGCAAGGAAAACTATTCGAGCCTCCCTCTAAAAAGTGACCTCAATCAATTTATTGTACAGGACAAAGAAAAAGCAGAAAAACTAAATTCCTATTATGCCACTGCTTTGGGATGAGGGCAATAATACCTAACTTAGCTTCTGGGGAAAATACGGGTAAGTTTTCTATTATGTCTAGGGACATAAGGAGAAGGATCTCTAAATTGAAAACTCATAAATCAGTAGGTCCTGATGGTATCGTCGGAGATATGTTAAAATTGGGAGGAGAAGCCATGATTTCCTATATAGTGCCCCATTTTGATTATTGCGATTCCTTGCTAACTAATGTAAGTTCACTCTTAGCTGAGAGACTACAACGTGTTCATAATGTGTGCATTCGATTCATCTGCAATACTCGTAAATTTGACACCTTCCCTTCAGTAACTTTCGTGGGTGCGTCGGAAGGAACGAAGAACAATACATTCACTGTCTCTTCTGTTTAGAATCATGCATACTTCTACTCCGAATTATCTGTTATCGCGCTCTCAATTTCTTACAACTCTTAGAAACCGACATCAAGCACTTCTTTCTATCCCCCATCATAGAATGTCTTTACACTCATCTTCCTATAGTGTAGACAGCCGTGGCGAAGAAGAGTTCGTGCGCCGAGCCACTGTGTAACCTGCAACGTGCATAGCACCTGTGGAGGGAGGCGGACACCCGAAGGGGAAATGAAGCAGTTATCTGACTCAGTAACGGATTTTCATTTTCCTTACGGCCAGCATTTAAATATAATTTTATACAGTACAAGGCTACAAACTAATGTTTCGTACGTACAACGAAAAGAGAAATGTACAAGAAAACATAGGCCACATTATCAAGACCTAAAATTAACTGTCTTCAGAATGTCTCTGCGTCAGAGTTTCAAAGTCAGGAATTATGTCACTTACTGCCAGTCGTAGTTGATCACGAAGGTATTTGTCTGTCAGTCGTGATCTATATTTGGTTTCCACTATTTTCATTATTGAAAATAATTTTTCACAAACGTAAGTTGTAGCGAACTTGGCTTCAAACAGAGCAAGCGAAAGAACGAAGCTTCGGATACTTATTTTTTGACAAAGATTTGAAAAGTTCAACATCTGTCAAGTCCTTACATCTAGCTTTCATTGCAACATCACATTGTAAATCTATGAGTTCAAATTGAAGAGCTAACCGCATCATTCGTACATCTGCTGAAAAAGGGTCGACGTACAGAGATATGTCATGCTCTAAATTTCTTAAATCATGAAATCTGTGTTCCACAAAATTCTTGTTTAAGAATGTTCAGCATCTCAATGTAATTATGTAATTTATGAGGAGCAATATTTGGAAGAGACTGTAAACATGGAAAATACTGGAGTATTCTCATCACATTTGCAGCAAAAAAATGCGTCCTCCCATTCTACTTGAAACTTTCGGTTTCGTAGATGTACAGTACATGTATTGGAGAGAGACATTGCGACGATACGCCACTCGTACATCAGAGGCAAATAAAAATGGAACGGAGTTTGACTCCAGTGAGTGAGAGGGTGGGGGTTGTGGGAGGTAGAAATGCACAGCTATCCTTGCGAGACACAATGTGCTCGTGAGTCGCATTTTCGCAGCGGCTGATGTAGAAATACCACGCCTCTGGAATTCATTACCTAATGACGTCAGGGACTGCCGGACTTTATCATAATTCAAAATTAATTTGGAAAATTTTGTCTTAGTTAATGTTTTTAGGTATTGCTAGAAGTATTGATTTGTGTTTTTTTTTTCTTTTTCTTTTTTAATCTAGATTAAAATTGCAAGTTTCTTGTTTATAGTAGTTAATTAGTTAAGATACAATTAATTATGATACTTAATCACTCATTTAAAGTTTGTGTGACTGCAACCTGTACATATTTTTTTGTGGCTTTACTTTGTTTATAGTGTTCTCTCTCTCTCTCTCTCTTTATTTCTTGTGTAGCTTTACTTTGTATATAGTGTATTTTTTTTCTGTTTATTTCTATTGTTATGCCCCAGGGCTAAAGAACGCCCTGTAGCATGATTTCCTGTTGAATATTAAATTTGAAACAGGAACAGTGTCAGCGGAATACACGGTCTTGAGATGGTTAGCCAGCGGTATAGACAGTCTTGTCGGGCGTGTGGTAAAATCACTGCCTACAACGAAAGTATTCTTACGCTTCAGATCGTTGCTGGACCAATCCCATTGGTCCAGTAGGATAAAGCATGCATTTTAATTGGTCAAATTATATCACGCATTGTTCGGACTCTTTTCTTGCGCGTAATCTCATTATAGTGACTTGTTACTATAATGCACTAAATCAAAATTAAATGTAAGAAATGATTGATTAAGACGATATTTGTAAGTACGTGAAATCAAAAGTGTTTTAAGACCATCTCACCTGGTGGATGGCGTGGTCGGTACCCCGGACGGGAAACGGGTACCGAAACATAAAAAGTGTTGGAGAGGAGACGCGGCGGGCAGTTGGTTAGTTGGCGGAGATTGTCAGGCAACCTAGCCTACGTCGAATCTATCCTCACAGAAGATGGCGTCGGTAGAGGAGAATGATATACCCTGTAAGTAACTTTGTACATTTTGTAAATATAGAATATATCAAGTAGAGTTACAATAACGCAATCATTTCAGACTTAGTTTAGTAGTCATGTAGTTTCCTATAGTATCCTGAGAGCTCCAGTTTTTCAAGCAAAGTAGTTTTCCATTGTTGTGTACAATGGTGGTGTCAGAAATCTTGATGAGAAAGAGCAGAAGTCGAACGCAGTAGCCATCCGGCTAGCAATCAGTGCGACCTAAGTGACGGTCGCACAACACTATTATTGAATTTGTATTCCTGGTATTGTGGAAGAGAAGGCTTGTTGGCCTTAACTACACCAGAATAAATAAATAAATAAATAAATAAATAAATAAATAAATAAATAAATAAATAAATAAATAAATAAATAAATAAATAAATAAATAAATAAATAAATAAATAAATAAATAAATAAATAAATAAATAAATAAATAAATAAATAAATAAATAAATAAATAAATAAATAAATAAATAAATAAATAAATAAATAAATAAATAAATAAATAAATAAATAAATAAATAAATAAATAAATAAATAAATAAATAAATAAATAAATAAATAAATAAATAAATAAATAAATAAATAAATAAATAAATAAATAAATAAATAAATAAATAAATAAATAAATAAATAAATAAATAAATAAATAAATAAATAAATAAATAAATAATTTTTAAATATCAATAGACAATGGTACTGTCCCGCGAGATTGGAAAGATGCAATATGGTGTCAATTTATAAGTCAGAGTCTCGCTCAGATACAAAAAATTACAGACCGGTCAGCCTCACCTGTGTGGTTTGCAAACAGATCGAGTGTAGTGCTGAAGGATACTTGTGCATGTATGAACGTATCATACTCGTGGGTTTTTAGTTCGAACTCAGGGTTAAGATACAAATTAGATTTGCTTTAAATGTTATTTTAAGTGAGCGTGCTTCATTTAATTTGGGATGATAAATTTTATTATTATTATTATTATTATTATTATTATTATTATTATTATTATTATTGCTATTAATTATCAGTATTTATTATTGTTAGTATTATTATCCGTGGTATTTTTATTAATTGTAATTATTGAGTGTAATTAGTTACCACTGCCACCGGGTATTTACTCATTTGCAGTGTGAATAAATACATACATTCCCAAGAGAGTAAAAGGATTTCATTATTCTTCGAAACGTATCAATTTAAGCCGGAATTGAAGACATAAACTTCATTTGTGGTGGCAGGCATGGTATTCTCTAGACTACTGGTGACTTTTTGTGTTTATTATGCATAAAAAGAATGCTCGAATTGGTAAATTCATTGATATGAAGGCGGGGACGTAGTGTATTAGTTGACTAGCATAATAAAGTATTCTCTTCGCAATGCAAATGATGATGTTCGCAAACAATTCGTTCTGCTTCAACTTCAGAATGTGTTGCTAATGCTAATGTTGTGTTAGTACAATACTACAGCCTCGGGACTGTTTGACAAGCACCCAATTTAAGCTGTATTCCCGCGGAAATATCTCAACTTTCAACTTCTACTTCGCAAGAAAGCATGTTTCATCCACTCCAGTTCCGTTTGGAGTAGTGGAACCGAAAGTTTTGTGCCCTGCACCCAAAACTTTACACAGCTAAACTTTGTCTTGATACTGCGGGCTACGTGGATCACGATAACTGCTGAGGTCTGCAAAACCGCCTTATCGGAAGCTTCAATAATTCTATTGGTCTTCCGCTAAAACGGACACAATCGTGCTGCCATTTCCAGTTGCAGACCATTGTCTAAAGTTATTCTAAGTGCAAAAAGATGTTCACTCTGTCAATCAATGCTGGACGTGTTTTATACTCCACTACTTCATAAGATCATTGTCATTGTGTGTGATGAATATTCCCTTTGGCGTATAAACATTTTAATTTTTGCTACTAATTTTAAATTCTATTGCTTTCTAACATGATTAAATAATTCAGGTATTGAACAGAGTAATAAATCATTGTTGTTAATAATCGTCATTATAGTAATAATATTTGTATTCAGTTACAATATTTGTCATTCATTTTAAGTTACTTAATTATGAAAATAAATATTATCGTCTTCAGAGCACTTAATAATATACAGAGTGAGTCTTAAGTCCACCGACAAACTTCAGGGGTTGATTCCTGAATGAAAATGGAGCACAAAAGTTCATATCACATTGTGTCCGGAAATGCATAGTTTCCACGGTAGATGGCACTGACGACATTCTCTCATAACTTGCAGTGTACTGTGCTCCAACCACGAGAAAGTCTTTCCGGGATGAAACGCAGCGGGGTGATGCTATGAATGAATGTTGATGTCATAAGATGACATAAGGTCACACACGTGGGTACTCTTTTCTCTATTGGCTAGCTCTCACAGCACAAACAATAACATGTTTATACTACCCTAGTTACAAAATTAGATCGCTGTTAATCTCTCGATACATATGCAGGAGAGCGCATGGTTTTTAAACTGACATTATAACGATAATATTATCTATCTACTTCGTTCCAATAGATGACGCAATAGTAAGCACATTCCTTTCACGGTTGATCTCCTGGTTGGAGAACAGTAGGGTTTGTGCGTTACAGATAGTGTGATTTAAGCAACGTAGAAGCACAATGGTCCGGTATTCATTCCAGGAACAAGCAGGTGGAAACAGTCGAGAATGTACCGAGCCACGTACCCCGACAGACAGCACCACCCACATCATACAATCTGCAGCCGCCCTGCACGTTCGTCCGTCTCAAAGGACCCATGCTCACACAAACGCCAAAAAATGGCTCCAAATGTTGTGTGATGTGGGTGGTGCTGTCTGTCAGGGTACGTGGCTCGGTACATCTGTGCTCCCTCTCGACCGTTTCCACCAGCTTGGCCATACCATCTAGGCTTGTTCCTGGATTGAATATCGGACCATTGTGCTTCTACGTTGCTTAAATCACACTATCTGCAATACACAAAACGCACACTGCAAGTTATGAAAGAATGTCGTCAGTGCCATCTACCGTGAAAATTATGCATTTCCGGACACAAGGTGATACGAACTTTTGTGCTTCATTTTCAGTCTGGAATCATCTCCTGAAATTTGTCGGTGGACTTAAAACTCACCCTGTATAATAGTAGCCTATATTATGAAACAAGTTTATAATGTTATGCCATTTGGTTATACTTCATTTCATTAGTCAATGTTTAGGAAATGAGCAGCACGTTTCATAATTTTGAAGAGTGAAATAACTGTACGAAATTATAAACATGTTTCATACGTTATTTTTATACGACAGCATTTTACTAAACAATTAATGTAAATTTAAATGATTATTCATACCAACATTTTGACATGAACTTTTGTGTTCGAGATACAAGAGAGAAATATTCTAACCAATCTAACCGTTTCGACAAGAAAGGTTTACTATGACGTCACTCGTGGTACAATGGAAACAGAAGTGTGAGACGAACTTCGTATACCTTGTGATTTTCTGCGAGGTTCGTTTCTCTTAATTTTCCGTTTAATATGCTTCGATATATTTAATAATAAGCGTTGGGAGTGACCTGTAAAGCAGCAAGCACATATTGCCTGACCGAGACTCAGGATCAAGATCCATCCTAGCTCATCTTATACCAGATCAGTTTGTAGCTAGGCAAGAAACTTCTTCCTCCACAATCCAAGCCTTCTTCTTTATGGTAGCGGCCAAAGTAGATCGTACAGTACTATGTATGGAATTACATACGAACATTTCACGTTTACATTGTTCCTAAACCTATACAAATTTTCTTAAATGTATATCTTCTTACCAATTCTTTTCTGTCATTTTATTAAAATTATAGGCCTAGCACAATGTACGAGCACCAGAAATATCCCAGTGACAATAGTGTCATGGCGGATAGTAGCTAGCGACAAGAAACACGCTCGTGCAAGAAGTTGATTTTGGCAGGTGTTGTCAACGAGTTACAGCTTGAATAGAGTATACTCTTGTTCCATATAAGATTTTATATCGTTTTGTGTAAAAGTTAAGTTAAACTTCGCGTAATGCTACCAAAAAATAGAGGGAATGAAGAAACAATGGAGGAGGTAGCTCGTCGTGTTGCGATGGACGTCTGGCAAGAAGATGCAACGTTGCAACGTCTTGCTCTCGTAATCAAACACTCAATAGTAACTGAGCTGCAATCTATTATAGAGAGCAACAAAGCTGTTATTACCAAATTGTAAGAGTCGCTAGAGGAAAGAGATAAAAGGATTGGAAAATTGGAGTGTCAATTGACGAAAAAAACAGACGAATTAGAACAGTATCAACGGCGGCAATGCCTTCGTATCTTCGGTATGAAGGAGGAAGTAGGTGAAGACACCGATAAAATTGCCATCGATGTAGCTGAGAAAATCGGTGTAAAGTTGGAGTTGGCTGACATCGACAGGAGTCATCGTGTGGGCGTCAGGAGGGAGGACAAAGCGCGGCCAGTGATTATCAAGTTCACAAGTTACCGGAAGCGTAGTGAGGTTTTCCGAAACAAGAGATTATTGAAACAAACTGGTGTGACCATTCGTGAGGATCTCACCAAAATACGACATAAACTGTTGATGGACTGCATCGAGAAATATGGTGTTGGAAATGTGTGGACCACAGACGGAGTCATTATTGTGAAGATCGGTGAAGCAAAAATAAGAGTGACATGTGAAGACGATATTCCAAGGCACTAGAGTGTGTGTATGCGTGTGCGTGTGCGTGTGCTTGTGCTCATTTAGTAATTACGTAAGTAAAGTGTAATAATTTACATTTAGTCTAAAACTTCTCTGCTTTCTTTTGTCTGCCTTTACTAAATTTTATTCTCATCTAAGATATATCATATTCTAAATTACTAAAGTCTAAACCACTTATTCATACTTGTTAGTGCCAGTAGTGTTCATTCATCTTTATTTATTTCAACTTAATTGTAGCTAAGTTATTAATTAATAGGAAATCTTTACTTGTGGCAACTTCATATTTTTATATAACATTTTTTTTTCCTTTAAGTTGGATATCCTGATTCTTGACAGTAATAATCCGGTTGTCTCTGACAGAACATTGTACAATGACCTTCACTCACCCCATTCCCCTATACCTGCTGACCAGGACCCTCTCTCTCACCCTGAAGCATTCAACATTTTAACAACAGCATTTTCCAAGAACTCTTCATCCCTTCACTTAGCCCACATTAACGCTCAGAGTTGGTTGCACACTTTGACGAAATTCAATCCATATTCTCGAATCAGAATTTGCATGCTCTTCTCATCTCTGAATCTTGGCTAAAGCCTACATTATCCTCAGCAACATTACACCTAGATGGTTATACTCTATTAAGAAATGATCGTTTAAATAAACAAGGAGGCGGCGTTGCTGCATATGTTAGATCTGATCTCAATCCCAGAATAATATACACATCTCCTGGCGAGTATGCCGGAAAACCTGAAATGTTATTTGTAGAAGTCTCGACAAGCTTTCAGAAATGTCTTATTTGTGTAATTTACCAACCCCCGAAGATTAACGATATTGCAGAGATCGAGAGATCGTTGTTGGAATTCATCACAGATTATGAACACGTCTTAATAATGGGTGATCTTAACACAAATTTGTTAGTCTCTGATTCGAACTACACTAGACATCTATTGACCATGTTCCAGGCTCTTGATCTAGCAGTCCTTCCCCTTGAACCCACCCACCATACCCAATCTTCCGAATCCATATTAGACTTAATTATTACGAAGAATGCAGACAAAGTACAAAAACATGGACAATGTGCGGCTTCGGGAATTTCGTACCATGATATTATTTATCTAGTATATTCCTTGAAGTGTCCCAAGCCCACACCTAAACTCATAAGGTACCGTGACTTGAAACGTGTTGATGAAACCCAACTACTTGAAGACGCAATGAAGATTCCCTGGGACTCAATATGGACCTTATATACTGTTGACGAGAAAGTTGTTAAACTAAATGAGTACATTATAAATTTATATGACAAGCATGCTCCTATCAAATCTAAACGCGTAAAAAGGACACCAGCACCATGGATGACTGCTGACATACGTAGTATGATTATGGACAGAAACGCTGCATACAAAACGTTTAAACATGACAAGACAGAAATATCTTATAATTATTATAAACTCTTACGTAACAGAACTACTCAAGCCATTAGAAACGCAAAACTGAGACATTTTCATAACATCTTGAAGGTGGGAGCTGACCCTTCCAAATTGTGGAGAAACTTACGGACAATTGGTTTAGGCAATCCCAGGACTCAGGTAGACAGCGTGCCAGTTTCTCTTGACGAACTAAATGACCATTTTGCAACGGTACAGTCAATAACCTTAGATACGGTCGACAAACAGCAGGCAGTTCACGAATTACAAATGACTCCAATTCCGAATAGAGAAATATTTTTCTTCACTTATGTCACAGAAACTGAAGTAAGAGCGGCAATAAAACGTATTACTTCTAAAGCTGAAGGTGTGGATAATACTAGTATAATATTATTGAAGAAAATATTGGACATAATACTGCCGACATTAACACATATATTCAACGCCTCACTCATAACTTCTACCTACCCGAACCTCTGGAAGAAAGCCTTATCCGTCCGATCCCTAAAATCAAAACCCCATTATGTGCAAATGATTTCCGTCCAATTAGTATCCTACCTGCTCTATCAAAAGCTCTGGAACGTATTGTTCACAAACAACTAATGGACTATCTAACCGAACATGCCTTATTGGATGAATACCAATCCGGGTTCAGAAATGGACATAGTACGACTACAGCACTACTAAAAGTGAATGAGGATATACGTGAAGCCACAGATGAACGTAAATTAACATTACTGACATTACTTGACTTCAGTAAGGCATTTGATACAGTTGACACGGACCTTCTATTATGTAAATTAAGACTTCTGAATCTTTCTGAAAGTTCTGTTACTTGGTTTGAATCCTACCTTCGCGACCGTCGACAATGTGTCATTTCATGCGATTATTCTTCAAAATGGTGTGTCGTGAAATCTGGAATTCAACAAGGATCAGTTCTCGGACCTTTACCCTTCATGATCTATATTAATGACGTGACTAATATGATAAAACACTGCAAATACCATATGTATGCTGATGACTTGCAAATTTATTTGCATTTCCACCCTGACGAGACTAGTGACGCAGTAAACAAAATAAACGAAGACTTGAATTCGATTTCACTGTGGGCACACAAATTTGGATTAAAGTTAAATCCAGAGAAATCGCAAGCAATCGTAATGGGACTAATCGTCTACGAAGCACTCTTGATAGCAGTACTATACCACATATAATATTGAATGGGATTATTGTTAAATAAAGTGAACCCGTTAAAAATCTTGTCATTTTTATGGATAGCTATCTAAATTGGAATACTCAAGTAACACACATTTGCAAAAAAATATTTTCTCAACTTCACTCCTTGTTTCATATGAAAGAATTTCTACCACTTAGTCTAAAAAAGAATCTTATTCAGGCGCTTGTAATGCCCCATTTTGATTATTGCGATTCATTGCGAACTAATGTAAGTTCACTCTTAGCTGAGAGACTACAACGTGTTCATAATGTGTGCATACGATTCATCTGCAATACTCGTAAATTTGACCATACAACACCTTCCCTCCAGTTACTTTCTGAAGGAACGAAGAACAATACATTCACTGTCTCTTCTGTTTAGAATCATGCATACTTCTACTCCGAAATATCTGTTATCGCGCTTTCAATTTCTTACAACTCTTCGAAACTGACATCAAGCACTTTTTTCTATCCCTCATCATAGAACGTCTTTATACTCATCTTCCTATACTGTAGAAATACCTCGCCTCTGGAATTCGTTACCTAATGATGTCAGGAACTGCCGGACTTTATCACAATTCAAAATTAAATTGGAAAATTTTGTCTTAGTTAATGTTTTTTACGTATTGCTAGAAGTATTGATTTGTGTTTTTTTCTTTTTTAACCTAGATTAAAATTGCAAGTTTCTTGTTTATGTTAGTTAGTTAGTTAAGATGGAATTAATTATGATACTTAACCACTCATTTAAAGTTTATGTGACTGCAACGTGTATATTTTTGTGTGGCTTTACTTTGTTTATAGTGTTTTTTTCTCTCTCTCTCTCTATATTTCTTGTGTAGCTTTACTTTGTATATTATAGTGTGTTTTTTTCTGTTTATTTCTATTATTGTATTTGTATTCCTGGTGTTGTGGAAGAGAAGGCCTGATGGCCTTAACTACACCAGAATAAATAAATAAATAAATAAATAAATAAAATAAATAAATAAATAAATAAATAAATAAATAAATAAATAAATAAATAAATAAATAAATAAATAAATAAATAAATAAATAAATAAATAAATAAATAAATAAATAAATAAATAAATAAGTTATGTCTCTTGATGAGATTTAACTCTAACTATTACAGTAATGTAGATAAGTCGTTTGGTATTCATTTTTTACGAAATATTGTAAATTCAGGTCTTTTAATATATGACCAATGTTTAGAAAGTTACATCAATACTGTTTATTTGAGAGGTGTCTTAATTCAAGTAGCCTATCTTTTTAATTGATTCAGAAAATAATTTATTAATGTAAAGAAATGGAAATAATACCTATTTACTTACTGGCTTTTAAGGAACCCGGAGGTTCATTGCCGCCCTCACATAAGCCCGCCATTGGTCCCTATCCTGAGCAAGATTAATCCAGTCTCTACCATCATATCCCACCTCCCTCAAATCCATTTTAATATTATCCTCCCATCTACGTCTCGGCCTCCCCAAAAGTCTTTTTCCCTGCGGCCTCCCAACTAACACTCTGTATGCATTTCTGGATTCGCCCATACGTGCTACATTCCCTGCCCATCTCAAACGTCTGGATTTAATGTTCCTAATTATGTCAGGTGAGGGATACAATGCGTGCAGCTCTGCATTGTGTAACTTTCTCCATTCTCCTGTAACTTCATCCCTCTTAGCCCCAAATATTTTCCTAAGAACCTTATTCTTAAACACCCTCAATCTTTGTTCCTCTCTCAAAGTGAGAGTCCAAGTTTCACAGCCATACAATTCTGTGCTCGTACCGGAGAATCAGTCCCATTCGGAGGAAAAAAAAAGTGTAAATAAATTGAAATGGTTGTAAATAAATGCAAATAACAAATACAGATATTATGAAAACAGTAACACGCGATAGACGTATTTAAGGGGGGTTATGAGTGAAATTTATATTTTCTACATTTTTCAAGTTACATGCTTGATTTTTTGTACATAGAATTACAGTGTGTTAGATAATTGTGTATTGAAGTTTCATTTCTGTAAGTGAGTGAATTAGTTTCTGAGTTATTAACAAAAATATTTAAAAAAAAATTATATATCTCAAAATGAAATGTGTCACTCAATTGTTTCAAATCTTTTTTGCAAGGTCAATGGCACATTTAGAAAAACATCACCCATTACTTTGCCTATAACTTTATAACAAAAGGAGGATACAATTTTTACCACTGCATAGGCTATCTAAAAAATAGAAATCATTCCATTGCCACTATAAATGAATCGGCGATTGCAGAAACAGCACATGTCAATATGCCATACATAGTGACATGTGCTGATTCTGCAATCCCCGATTCAAATATTTAATTCTTTTATTTCAAAAAGTATTAATTTAATCATAAATGTTATGCACTATTTTATTAACCGCTATATATATATATATATATATATATATATATATATATATATATATATATATATATAAAACGTGCAGTGCATACTAATTTCATGTTCCTATCATCAAAATTGTAAGTCTTTACAGTTGGAACCGACTAAATGTGCTGAAAAAATTGTGAGAGAACATCTTGTAAAATTTGCTTGGAACTGAATTTCAAGGGTGCAGCCATTTGTATATTGCGTAATTTTTAAGCTTCCGAGCGCCGCAGAGCATTGAAACTCGCTCATCATATAAATAAGAGATTGCTGATTCATTTTTTACAGGGAAACGAAACTCCTATTTTCGACTGAAAATGACCAAAACTTCACCCGTCACCCTCTTTAAGCCAATATCTCCTTCACCTAACTTTGAACACCCAACCACGGTCGCTATGTCAAAATCTTCTGTATAACTTCCACTATTTCCTGTTTAATTTTTGCACGTTTCTACTGAATCATTCTATATACTGCGTGTTCAGTTCAAAGTGTGTCATGGCTCGCTGTATGCCGTCATGTGGCTAGCCGATGAGCCTAGAGAATTCAATCTTCCTACACTTCCGCAGAGGCGTATTACCTAAATGCGAGAGAAGTTGCCTAGCAAGTACGGCGTTCATTCTGAAGTACGCAGAGTCCGTGGGTACCCACGGACTCTGGAAGTACGTACCGATACGTGCGGTAACGCCGGTAGTGGCAGGAATGTGAACTGTTTGGAAACACGTACTGAGGTGAGTTTTTTTCTTACTGTCGGGATATGGCGAGAGGGTTAAGACGATTAGTTACGTATTTGTTGACATTAATTTCGACGGTCAACATGGACACGGAGCATTTGATTTGTGTTGTGGAATGTTGCGGTATGCAACGGATGATAACAAATACGACTTTCCCGCGCAAAACACAGTTCGAAAGAGGTTATGGTAGCACACAGACCGTACAGACCGCCATCTGTTGCTACGACGTTCAAGTTATACCGTACACGTTCTCAAGTTCAGATTGAACGCCTTATTAATAGACAACTTCTCTGACATAAAAGTTGAAACTCGCTTCAAATCGCTGACTCACAACAGTGACGTCATGACACACTTTGAAATGAACACTCAGTATAAATCACTTTCGAATCTCCTGACAGGTGGCAAGAAAGTATTCTTTAGCTTACATGTCTGCAAAAGCTTCTCTTGTTATTGCTAGTTTCAAAAAACAATTCTTATTTTATCTTATTTTATCTGTATATAAATACTAAACATGACATATCCAAACAAATTTATCTGTAGTAATGTTACGAGAGGTCTGAGATTTATCTGGGAAATCTCAGACCTCGAGTGACATTTATTAGGACTATTTCGTGAATAAAATAAAAATGTAAATAATATATCCCTAATATTCGATCACAAAATGTTAATAATTGCATATTAACAAATACTTAATCTATTCAGACATTGTGAAGTTGAAATACTCATAGATGAATATCGATTACTGCAATAAAGAAATTCGATGTTATTATTCAGTAATGCCAATTGCGAAAAGCGAAATACAGATTTAACAGTGTTAATTACATGTACTACACTTTTCTCTTCTTCTTCTTCTTCTTCTTCTTCTTATTATTATTATTATTATTATTATTATTATTATTATTATTATTATTATTATTATTATTATAACATAAATACATTTTCATTATCTGCTGAAATCATAATTTAATTTAACAGTAACAATGAGGACAGCCATATACCAATGCTTATGTATTCACAGCGAGACATGTTGCTATACAGTGAAGCCATCTCTGAATAGATATGCCTAATTAAAACATGAATTTTATTACGCCATACGGAAGGCAGTTTGATGAAAGACCTTATTATTACTAAGCAAGGTCTTTGGGTTTGATATGCGATGATGTTACATAAATTTGAACATTGACTTTCTATTAATTGTTTCATTTTATTCACAAAATACAAATTTTATAGGCTACTTATAGGTTATGTTACCTGTGGAAGCAGGACCAATGTCAGCTGTGTCTTATTTCGACCGTTACAAACAGTGCTACACGAAATCATTTTTTATAGCTCGACAAACGCATTCTCGTTGTAATGTGTAACGGAACTAAAGCTGCATCTACACAGTTCAATGTTCCAATCGCGTATGCGTGCAATCTGGGAAGAATATTGAAAGAATCAAGTTTAAAAGGTACATTCAATTAAGATGCTTGAAGATTTTGTGTCTACATTGTGCGCCGTTTTGAACGCCGTCTTCACTGCGTAAATATATTAATAATATATTAAATATGAATCTTGCATTCATTGATTTAAAGTTGAAAGAAAAGTTTAACAGTGTAGTTGCATCTTAATGTATTCATGATCATCAATTTACGGGGAAACAGTTGGCGACAACGACTAAACAAAAGAACGACCATGCGATAAATTGACAGTTATAAATCTAGCTGCAAAAATTATCGCAAAGTGTGACTGTGATCGGTTGAAATTCAAAATGTCATTTCACTTCATTGGTCGAAAATGGAATGACGTCATATAAACGAAATAGTCCCAGCTATCGCACTCTCTCATACAACAGGCTCTCGCATGTTCAGTTCAAAGTGTGTCATGGCTCGCTGTATGCCGTCATGTGGCTAGCCGATGAGTCTAGAGAATTCAATCCTCCTACTCTTCCGCAGAGGCATATTACCTATGTGCCAGAGAAGTTGCCTACCAATTACGGCGTTCATTCTGAAGAATAAGTACCGATACGTACGGTAACGCCAGTTTGGAATGTGAACTGTTTGGAAACACGTACTGAGGTGAGTTCTTTTCTTACTGTCGGGATATGTGGAGAGGGTTAAGACGATTATTTACGTATTTGTTGACATTAACTTCGACGGTCAACATGGACACGGAGCATTTGATTTGTATTGTGGAATGTTGCCGTACGCAACCGATGATAACAAATACCCTGCGTACGACCTGCCCGCGCAAAACACAGTTCGAAAGAGGTTATGGTAGCACACAGACAGTACGGACCGCCATCTGTTGCTACGACGTTCAAGTTATACCGTACACGTTCTCAAGTTCAGATTGAACGCCTTGATTAATAGGCAACTTCTCTGACACAAAAGCTTAAACTCGCTTCAAATCGCTGACTCATCAACAGTGACGTCATGACACACTTTGAAATGAACATCCAGTATTTCCGTAATACATGTCCACATTGAACCTCGTTTCTTCCACATCACGAGTCAGAGGGCAGTAATACGAATATCTTGAGGATCTGAATTGTTACGAGGGGTCATAGCATACACGCACGCACGCACAGCCCTGCCCCGCCACACGTCCACAATGCCAATGTGGCAGAAAGCTGCGAGCCTATTAGTGTCAACATGTACGACACCGCACGGTATAAAAAGTCACTTGTATTCCATTCAGCTCTGGTTACACCCTCTTATCGCCTGTTTGGTTAGTTAGAAAGGGGAGCACGCAGACTTTGTTACCCTCTCCGCCATCCAGTGAGGGTAAATAACAGCACGGGACACGCCTTATGCATTTAACCCTGTGGGGGAACGCGAAAGTATCAAAGCAGGATTTCACAGAGAAATCATTGTGTAACCTGTAATGCGATCATAGAGACGTACACATTTTCCGACATGTGTTCTCCATTTTTTCAGTTTAATGATCCTGCATCAAACATAAATTCCCTACGGGGTACAAAACTGTTTCCATCTTAATGAGAAAACGAGACAATTACAACTGTGTGGGTATTGTATTCCTGAGCTGCGTTCTTTTGAATAGTACATATATTTTAATGTCATATTTGTACAAATAGAAGGACAAAACATATAGCTTAATCGAGGGAAAAAAAGTTCGTTCAACTTCAGCAAGTACTTCCGTCGCTGAGTGAGTTTTTCTCGTCATTTCTGTTGAATTGAGACTAATCCATGATACTTTTATAAAACTTTTGATATTCTGCTGGTATGTATTGCAATATTCTTCCTATATTCGTAATTTTATGTGCGACCATAAGATTGGCAGGAGATGATGATGCGCAGTATTTTTGTTTTTCCAGAGAAAATGTGTTTTTCCGTAAGTCATCAACGTTGTTACAGTTCCTTTATTTCTTCTTCATTATTTCATTTTATTTAATTTTATTTAAATGCATCACCAACAGAAGCAAGTTTCCAATTATAAGTAGCTTACATTGATACATATTATACAAAATACATAATAAGAAAAAACAAAACAAAAGACACATACGAAAAAAAGAAAATACATACCGGTATTAAATGCCAGAATATAATATTGCAGTTAATATAGTGCCAAATGTCAATATAATAATGCAAAATTATTTCCAAACTAATATAAAAACATTTTAAGATACTTATTCATAATTTAAATATCCAAGGAAATACAATTCTTTTTAATATTGTATGAATTTCTTAACTGTTAAACTGAAATCTAATTGAGAATCACAGTTTAAAGACGGAGAGTTGTAAGTATTACACATAACAAACAATGTAGAGTTCTTGAAGAAAACAGTTCTAGGAATTGGAATAACAAAACGTTGCCTATGAAGTAATTCTGTTCTTTTTACATTAAACTGAAGGAATTCAAGAAAATCACAGTTATTCAAAATACAATTAACACTCTTATAGAATAAAATTTGGCTATTTATTAATCGTCGAGATTATAAAATTTTATAATTAAATTCACAAAGTAACTGATTATATATGAAATTTTCTTTTCGTAAGACTACACGTGATGTTTTTAAAAATATAAATAACGTAAAAATCTTTTCTGTATCCTTTCTATTTGCATCTGATGGGACAGGAACTGAGGTGACCATATTATAGATGCATACTGTAGCTTACTCCTAACTAGAGTTTTATATAGAGATCAATAGTATTTATATTTTTTAATTCTTTTGTATTTATGATTATAAATCCTAATTTTATATGCATCAATTACCACGTGATTTAAGTGCATTTTAAAATATGAGTTGTGTGTAAAATAAATACCCAAATCCTTAAATGATTCTACTCTAAGTAATTTCACACCATTAATTTTATACGAATTTTGAGCAATTGTCTTATTTTTAGAATACGTCATAAAGCAACATTTATTAGGATTTAACAGCAGAAAATTGTCAATACTCCATCTATATAGTCTGTTCAAATCATGCTGCAGATCAAAAACGTCTTGTTGTTTGTCAGTGACTTTATACAATTTAACATCAGCATATAGCAAACATTTAGAGTGCAAAATCTGTTTGAATTATATTCTCATATCTTTTGGAACCGTCTGCCCCTACTCTCATTTCTGTAGTAATTTACCCACTATCCCTTGTTCTCCAGAATGTATTTATCTCAATCATCTTTTCTGCTCACAAATCAGTCGAACTATTTCTAACGGATGATATATCCTATCATGATGCTCCAGAGGCCTCTTAATCATCACAAAATCCTCATCACAAAGCATAAAAAATGGCGTCGGATACGAAAATGGTAAACAATTTTTCTTGAATTGTGAGATGGGAAGTAAAGCAAGTAAGTGTTGTGTTTATAAAATCGGTGCTGTAGTTGGAAACAAGTTTTAGGGGGTACTGTTGAAATCTCGTTGGTCAGACTAGACTCTGTATGGACTCGTATTGCACTTCTTTTCCAAGGTTACTTCTTCGTTATGCAGTCGCCTATCTGCAGACCTCCTTCCAGATCGCAGCTACAATTGCATATAAGGCAAGAAATTAAACACTGACTTTGATGGCACAACACTTTTTAGGAACAAAAGCATAGAAACTCTTTCACTAGAAGATTATTACTTTTCTTAGTACAGATATAGTTCATTGTAGTAATGCTCATTCACAATCTTTAGTTGAAATTAGAATAGAATCTATATTATGTAACTGGACTCAAGATTCATGAACTCACGAAAAGTAGGCCTAACAATATTTCCCTCCTCTAGCAAACTGCTAGTATTACGACTCAGTGAGTTTTAAAATTAGTAAATCAGTGGAGCAGAATTCTTGAGGCGCCACATCATAAAATTAGTGTTATGCGAAGGCATCTACTTAACTGATGAATATTGCTGGAGAATTTTTAGTGTATTGTAAATATGCATAATTTAAATGTGTATGTCGCTATTATATTTATTAAACCGGGTTGAGTGGCTTTAACTCTGCCAGCGAAAATAAAACATTCTATTCTACGCAAGTTTTGAAGTTAACGAATCCTTGAGGCGCCATGCCATAAAGTTAGTGTTAATTACTTACAGAAATACCACGACGGTATGCAGGCTTGAAATTTACAAATCACAATCACTCCTGAAGTGTCAGACCATTGTTTTCTATAAAATAACGAATGGACAAGCGTTTAAGGGGAGGGGGACGTCCCTATACTGGCAATGTTAATTTCATAATCATTAGGAACATGTATCTAAAAAACTACTCACATTAGAGTAAACTTTTTGTGCACACTGCTTCAGTAAGATGTACACAAGTAAAACCAAGGATAAAATCTTGCCAAATAGGTACCACTTAACTATAAAAAAATTATAAGCTAATAAATTGATATAAAAATTAAGAGTATATCTAAAAAAATCCTACACATAAATAAATTGTTGTAAACCTAATTTCTGTTGTGGTTTGTGTTGACGAAGGCTCATATACACTGTGTAAAAATTTTCAACCTTGTGAGTGAAATGGATTTAGTGATATATGTTCCTGAAGTTTATGAAATTGTCTGTATAGGAACATCCTCC
Organism: Periplaneta americana; assembly: GCF_040183065.1. Taxonomy (NCBI): domain Eukaryota; kingdom Metazoa; phylum Arthropoda; class Insecta; order Blattodea; family Blattidae; genus Periplaneta; species Periplaneta americana. The sequence continues at coordinate 126,607,532 of NC_091118.1, read as the reverse complement.
TTCCCATAAGCAAAGGATATGAGATACCGCCGCTAATTTTATGTCATATATCAAAATCAAAATGTTCTTCAAATAGTTAACATCCTCCATTGCAAAGCCTAATGAAGGTTATTTAAACATAATATATTTTCGAGTCTATTTTTTTTCCGGTACGGTAACAGTGAGTTTTTATTTTAGACGGTACGGCGTACCGGCCCAACTACAGCACTTCATAAAATATATTATTAATTGTTCGCTATATTAATTAATACTAAACATAGTGGTATACAAGTATTTTTAATTTGCATTAACACAGTGCTTAGTTGAATAATAACTCTTGATTTCATAGCCAAAGGACAAATAAAGATGACGCAACTCAGCTGCTTGAATGTGCAGTTGAATGAGAAGAGAAATGACATTAAATCAGTGAATTATATTTTCTCAATTCAACAAATAATTTACATCTTTATTTAAAATAGCACTAAATAAATTACTTACGACATTCCTTGACCCAATGATGGAGACATCTTTCGAGAATCAAACCCTGCATAAAAATTGAATCAATGATTCATATCGCACAAGACGTAGAAAAATGGCATATCCAAAAAAAAAGTAATTTTTCAGGAGAGCAATAGAACTGAAAACGTAGAAATAAAACCAATAATATGCTCATTTTAAAAATCAAGAAAATAATGTTATCGTAAGAAATTGATTTATTGACATTTAGAGAGTAATTTTATGTAATCTTCATCTTACGATGTTTGGTGACGTATACATGTCCGTTGATGTGACATATTAATGAATTTAAATACTATTATAGTCACAATCATGCCATGGTATGGAAGAAAAATTCCACAACCTCGAGCGGGAATCGAATCTGCGATTTCCTGTTCTCCGGTCAGGCGCTCTACCACTGACCTATCGAGTTCGTCTCACGCCAAAGGCTTGCAATTATCCTTTCATACTGGCGACTCTGTTATAGAATACTGTCCATAGCGTCTGATCTAGTCAGCACTGCTTATGGGTTGAAAGAAACTTTTACAAATGTAATCTTCATCTTACGATGTTTGGTGACGTATACACGTCCATTGATGTGACATATTAATGAATGTCACATCAACGGACGTGTATACGTCACCAAACATCGTAAGATGAAGATGGCATTTGTAATAAATTTCTTTCAACCCATAAGCAGTGCTGACTAGATCAGACGCTATGGACAGTACTCTACAACAGAGTCGCCAGTATGAAAGGATAATTGCAAGCCTTTGGCATGAGACGAACTCGATAGGTCAGTGGTAGAGCGCCTGACCGGAGAACAGGAAGTCGCAGATTCGATTCCCGCTCGAGGTTGTGGAATTTTTCTTCCATACCATGGCATGATTGTGACTATAATAGTATTTAAATTTATTCAGTAATTTTATGCTATATTTTTTAAAGTATTGTTTTCATGGAAGGCAGAGTAGGGGTTTAATTGGGATAAGTTTGAGTTGTGTGAATTTTGTATAATATGGAAAGTAAATTTATTTCATATTTTGACGTTAATATATAGTAATAATGATAATAACAGGCCAAATAATAATTATTAATTTTGTTCCTACCTATTTGTTATTTGTGTTGGTTAAAGGAATAAAAAAAAACTATGTTTTAATTGAGCAGTTTAGAGCAGAAGTGGTGTAAGTCAAAATTGGGTAATGAGGTTTAATGTAATAACTCTGTAAAATACAGCGCAAAGTAACAATTAATATGTCCTTCGTGCTATCCACTGACTACTAATAGTTTAAATAAATTGAATATTAATTGCTACTTTGCGCTGTATTTTACAGAATGTTTACTTTAACCCTCATTACCCATTTTTGACTAAACCACTTCTGCTCTCAACGCCTCAATTCTTTCATTTTATTCTAATAGAAGTGCTTAGGAAAAGTTATTCAACTTATTCAAAAATATAATTGATAAAAAATAATAAAACATTCACTTTTCAAACACTTGTGGTACCGTACCTAATTTGATTATTTTTATCATTGAACACTGAAATGTTAAAATTTCTTTTTATGTTTTAGAAGCATGATTAGAGTCTGTGAGAATCATAATGTCAGATTTCTTATGATCTGAGGCTTTCAGTTTTCTTTGAAATACATCAATAGACTGTATCTTCATTGTAACCCTTAGAAATGACAACTAGAACTTTTTGTTATATATATCTGTTTGGTACAGTAATACAATAACGATATAAGCAATACAGTAATATCTATAACTATGCAATGAAATATAATTAAATTATTTGAAATAATGTATAATTAAAGTTTTACAAGAGTTTTTGATAACACAACAATATTATCCCTAAGAGAAGATATCAAGTCACATTTCTTAAAAAAATACTCAAGGAATTTCGGAAGAGCTGCTCGAGAATCCGTCAGCAAGCCATAAACTTCAATATGGTTGCGGTTGTAATTAGATTTAAAATAGTCCACTGTAGATGTTCTACTTTTTTTGTGGAATTCGAGAGCTTGATGACATCCCAACTCGATCAGGATTGTCGGGTCAACAACCACCCCCTGACCTTCAGTTTTAAAAGCAATGTGAATACGACTCACTGCTCAGTTTGTAGCTAGGCAAGAAACTTCTTCCTCCACAATTCAACCCTTCTTCTTTATGGTAGCGGCCAAAGTAGATCGTACAATACGGTGTATGTACGAACATTTCACGTTTACATTGTTCCTAAACGTATGTAATTTTTCTCAAATTTATATTCTCTTATCAATTCTTTTCTGTTATTTTATTAAAGTTTTAGGCCTAGCACAAATTAAAATACGTCCTTTGTGAATTCGAGGGTTAAAATAGCAAAGGTTCTTGTGAACTCTGTAAATTTACTTTTGATCTGAATTACATCTGCGACGGGTTTTACCTGGTGGCACACGTTGTTGTTTATCTTCCTCTCTGTCGCGTCGCCGGCAGAGGAGAAGTCGATGGACGGATGCTGGAAGATCTTGTCCCCCGGTAGAGGAGATCTCTTCTCAGGGACCTTGTGGTTTTGTGGGCGTAGGATATAATGTGATGTTCGTCGTTCTCACGAAAATAAACCAAGGAGTAGAGTTCCACTAAGTGTATTTATTCGGCTCACTTCCCTTGCTTGAGTCCAAGCGACGGAATACTGGCTGTTGTCTTCCGTGTGATTTCGGCTTCTCGTCTAACGCCAGTTTAAAATCGCTGCTGTCACTTTTTGAGTAAAACACAAAGCTAAAAAGTGCGAAATCTACACTTTATCACTTCGATCGGCTGGAAAACGGAGAATGATAAGATATACACGATCGGAACAAGTGCCGGAAATATTATTAATACTCACGCGATCGGCTCACAGGCCGTAGACTATATAAGTGAGTAAACACGCCACTGGCCGGCAGTCTTCTGACCAAACACACGATCGGCTCACTGGCCGGTAATATTCTGAGAAGATACACGCTCGGCTCACAGGCCGGTAATATTCTGAGAAAATACACGCTCGGCTCACAGGCCGGTAATCGTCTGAGAAAATACACGCTCGGCTCACAGGCCGGCAATCGTCTAGGAGGCACACGCTCGGCTCACGTCCTTTTAAATACTCACTAAGGTGACGCGCTCACCAGACGCTACTATTGTTTGCCAGATTCAAACAACGCTACCAGCGCTTTCCTAGACAGGAAAAACCCCTTTATGCTATACTAAAGTTCAGTAACCTACCTCGCGTCTACTGGTTTTAAATGCGTTAGGCGCCTGTCAGACTGAGTGAATAAAGAGCCTATTACGCACTTCGCTGATCCGCCTCGCGTAAGTTAAACATCTTACAGAAATATAGAAATATCTAAAATGAAACTATACTATAACTTATATAGGAGAAAAAATATCTTACTATCGCCGGACCACCCGACTACAGCTTCACATCCTTTTCAGAATTTGCAGAGATTACTTTGCAAGATATATTAAAAATTATTTCAAAGGAATCTTACTAAATATTCCCGTGGAACTATTGATTCTTACATTGCATTAACGATAGAATATATTACAATAATTTTATCTCAGTGCAAGAGCTTTACGTTTTCTCTTGATCGTCTCATCTGAGGTGTTTCGTCTACAGTATCCTTCAAAGTTAATGTGCAGGTTTGAAATTCGCAGAAATATTGTTCTTGCATATTGGTTTAGACCAGTGGGGGAAGTGGGAAAAAACCAGAGGCGGTGTGCTACCCAAAGATTTTTCCCCGGTATACTTCCATTTAAAAAAAGGCTTACATACCTCTCCCTCACAACATACACATGAATTGTTTCGTGCAGTCAGTAACGCGAATCTTTGAAGCTTACGCAAAACATTAAATTTATTACTAATTTCAAGTTACTTCAGTTATTTACTAGATTACAGTATTTTGCAATGTCAATTGAGACTTAAGCCCTATCATTTAAAATAATATTGAAGCTTCAAAGCACCTTAATTGTTAATAAAAAGTGCAGCAACAACAAAAAATCTTAGTGTGCTGAAGCAGAAATTTAACTTCTGATTTGAGGGCCGTCATCTTATTCATGTACAAACTTCCAGACTGCTTTCAATCCTGGGGGAGCAACATCTGATACCTTTCGTACTGAAGCAGTAAAGCTCAAAATTCAAAGCATAACCAAAAGTTGCCTTTACTACTTTATCGAAAATCGCTAAACAGTGGTGTAATATTAATTTACTGCTTATATTGTTACTGATTAAAACTTTATTTCTATTACTAACAAGTACTCAAAATAGTATGTAACCCTATTTAAATAATAGATAAGTAACGATATTTGTTACTGACAAATATTTTAAAAGCATAAAATGTATGACTAAGTCGCTAAATTTGTAACAACGGCACCACAAGCTACAGACCACAGTTTTCTATAGTTGAAAAGCTACCTTTGTAAGCATTCCAGAGGTTTACTTATTAAATGAACGTGCCTAAATACACGTTTAATATAGTTCCAGAAGGCTGTGGTTTAGATCCACGTAGCAAACAGATAGTAGGCCTACTTCTTTGCTGTGAAGGAATGTATAAACAAATTTTTACTAATCACATGTTTTCAGTGACGGTATGTCATTTTTCACTAACGGTATGTTTTCTGACCATAGAAACCAGTGACGGTATTCCATACTTGCACATACCGTCTCACTTCCCTCACTGGTTTTGGCTGACTTAACCAGATCCTATACGAAGGTAATGTTCACCGTGAAAAGGACTTCCTCCTAATATGTTCAACATAATTTAAATTTCTCGATTGTTTGACGAGAGCTCTGAAACTTCAAGATATTTCGTATCCTGCGAAGTATACTCGTCAATGTAGCGTTTCATGGCCAAAATAACGTCGGACACAAGAAAACCATTAACGCTTACATAATTAGTGTTTTCTACATAGTTGCGTAAGCCACACTTCATGGAGCCATTATTTGTGGATGTTGGTATACATTTCAGTACAGCGGTTTGAGAGAAGCTTCTGGTGGGAACTGAAGATGAACACGGGAAGTTTGGAAGATGTGGCGAGGAAATGTCTAAAGTTGAGGAGGAGTGGGGCGCTAGGAATAAAAATGGCAGACCATTATAGTGCGCACTTGGTTGTACGTTTTAGTGACGTGGTTTTGGGAAAGGGGTTAATGGAGGAAGGGAAGGAAAGAGGTGGGGGAAGGGTGGAGAGGATGTACACGGGAAGTTGTGGAAGATGCTGCCGCGATGGGACGGGAAATGTCCCAAGTGCAATGCTGAACAGAACGAGGGAAAATGGTGGGTCCATTATGCGGCGCGAATATAAATGAGAGGTGATAAGATAACAAGAAAGGAGAGAAAAATTAGAGGAAGAAAGAAAGAATGGGAGCAGCGGCGTGGAGTCGGAGGCAGGAAGCTGAGATACTGCCTGGGTTGCCGTACTGAGATGAACGGAGTTCGCATGCAAAGAAAAGCGCCGTATAAACCCTCTACTACCAACTGCACAAAAACGTGGAAATATTAATTAGAAGAAACAGCAAAGTACAGAAATGAATACAACAGATTGAAATGGAATAATCTCGATTACAATAAACGGATTAGAATATTGGTTGGGAACAAAATAGAGATCTTAAAGAGGAAAATAAAAAATGGAGTATTGCAATTTAAATTTCACAAAATATAAGTAGTGATAAACAAATTGTTTTCTTTCTAATATAAAATACATTATTTTATTTAAACTTAATATACACTAATCTCTCATTTTGAGAGAGGAATAGAGATTGAGGCTGTTTGAGAATAAAGTTCTTAGAAAAATATTTGGGGCTAAGAGGGATGAAGTTACAGGAGAATGGAGAAAGTTACGCAACGCAGAACTGCACACATTGTATTCTTCACCTGACATAATTAAGAACATTAAATCCAGACGTTTGAGATGAGTAGGGCATGTAGCACGTATGGGCGAATCCAGAAATACATAATTATAGAGTGTTAATTGGTACACCTGAGGGGAAAAAAACCTTTGGGAAAGCCGAGATGTAGATGAGAGAATAATATTGAAATGGATTTGAGGTGGGTTATGAAGATTAAGACTGGATTAATCTTGCACAGAATAGGGACCGATGGTGGGCTTATGTGAGGGCGGCAATGAACCTGCGGATTCCTTAAAAGCCATTTGTGAGTAAGTAAGTAATATACCCTAATAAATCCAAGTTTGCCATTTATTAAAATTCTTTCTAATATTGAAAATACACAGCGTGGAAGGGGACTAAATCGGGTCTTTCTGAGAGATAAATCAGGGAAGAGATTAAAACATCGAAGTAAAATTCGTTCGTAAACGATTTTTGAAATATTCATAAAAATAAAAGCGAACACAAGTCAATATTGCAACATGTGTTGACGTAACAGTAAGCCTATTCACACCGTACGAGAATTTCTCGTAACTGGGATTTTTTCGAATCAATTTCTTGCGGATAGCAGTGTACATACGGTTCCATTTTTTCCCGTGCATAATGAAATTTGAATTAGATACGCGAAAAAATCTAACCATATGTACACTGTTGTTAGCACGAAATCTATCCGAATAAATGTCCATTTCGAGAAATTCCCGTACTGTGTGAATGGGGCCTAACATAACAGTGGCAAACAACACATCATAATTAAGTTACGTGACATTTGAATAGATTCTATAACATGACTTGTGATAGAGGGATATTTGTGGCTGTGCATTTTTTTCCCCGTTCTAGTTTTTGATTTGCTTCTAATGTTACTGGATCCACGGCTGCCATGTCTTCCTGTCACTCACTTTGTAACCGATATTCATTGGAATTACAAAAAATTAATAAACATGATACAGGGTGTTTTGGAAAAAAGTTCCAATATTTAGAGAGGAGGTAGTATGCAAGAAATAAAATTCCTGTAAATATGGGTCCTAAAATTAATATCTTCTGAGAAATGAGCAAATGTTTACATCACTGTAGGAGAAGCATATCTCCTATACTGTCAGCTTTTTGGCAAGAAACAATTGAGGAAACAGAATATAGCCGTTGCTGGCGTAGTATGACTTAGTATGATAGAATTTCAAATAAAATTAATAACTTCTTCAAAAGCCAGAACATTAAAATAGCACCAAAAACAAAAAATAAGCTAAATAATTTAATTACTAATTCACTTAACAACTTCGATAAATTTTCTAAAAGTGGAATATACAAATTAAACTGCAAGAATTGTCCAGTTAAATATATAGGACAAACTGGAAGAAATTTTCGAACCCGATGTAATGAACATAAATTCGATTGTAAGTATAATCGTTATAAATCCAAATTTGCCCTTCATCTCGCTGAAACAGGACGTTTCAGATACTGTTGAAAATAACCTTCTTCACTGTTTAACCGTATACTTCATTTGTATTTAACACACAAGCAACAGTGACACACACGTTCCGATACAATTATCAGAAACAAAAATATTTAGTAGAAATGGCTTCCCACGCTACAATCGGGAGAGCAAGAAGTCGGCCGGCGGCGGAATGATGCGGAGTTTCCTCGTAAATTGAGAGCACTGTACTGCTAATTCATCGTTATTCATATTCAAGAATTCTTACTTTTCACTTACTTCGCTTGCTTACACTCGTTTAGAAATTTGTTCCAGCCTTTAATCTGTAGTTAATCCGTCCATCCCAAATCCGATTTAACACACTTAAGGTTATTATGTACCGTATTTCATATTATTTTTATTATTTAAGGAGTTTTTTTCACTTCAGTGACAGACTACAAATGATATTATTTTGACTCTAAATTATTGTGAATTTCAAAATATATTCATTAATATATTATATATTATTCTATGAACATAAAATTACAGAAGAACAAAATGGCTTTCGGCGAGGTCGCTCTTGTTCCGATAGTTACTTCACTATGAAAATTTTAATAGAAAAAAAAACAGAGAATTCAATATTGAAACACACTTAGTATTCATTGATTTCGTTAAAGCATTTGACAAAGTAAACAGAAACAGTCTTATCGAAATTCTATGCCACGATAATGTACCAAATCAAATTATCTCCAGTATCTACAACTTATATAACCAGAATGAAATTACCATACAAACTGAACATGAAGCATCTAACTGGGTTCCAATAAATCAAGGTGTTAGACAAGGATGTGGACTCTCACCACTTTTATTCATCATATATATGAACCACATCCTCAAACTTTGGAGGCAAGGCCATCATGCCGGAATACAAATCAACCGGAACACTTATCTCGAGACTCTGCTGTTTGCTGACGATCAAGTTATCATTGAAAAAACAGAAGATGAACTGCAACGAGCCGTCCATAACTTACAAATAACTGCTTCAAAATTTAATATGGAAATGTCAACCAAAAAAAAAAACAGAAATATGGCCTTATTAGGAAAAGATTCAGTTCCATCCAAAATCATTATAAATGGCACATTAATAGAACGTGTGAACTCATTCAACTATTTAGGTTATAATCTATCATTCATCAGTGATGATGATGATATAGACAACAAAATCTCAAATTTCTAAAATTTGCTGGAACCATCAACATTGTATATTCAAACCTTCCCAAGAAAAAAGACATACAAGGCTGAAAATCTACAAAACTCTCGCACGACCAGTTTTGGCTTATGGCAGTGAAGCATGGACACTAAGAAAATGCGACGAAAGACGGCTAACAACTGCCGAAATGAGATTCATGCGAAAAACTGCTGGATACTCTCTTCTCGACCATCATCGGAACGTAGATATTCTGAAGGAATTAAAAATTGACTCTATTGTCCATTATTTGCAGCAATACAGCCTTCAGTGGCAGACACATGTCAAGAGGATGGATCGCTCTAGATGGCCCAGGCAGATTTTGTCGCGTGTCCCAAGAGGTCGAAGAAATTTAGGAAGACCTAGGAAACGCTGGCAAGAGACCGTAACAGATCCACTGGGATCTAACACTTGAAGACTGATGATGATGATGATGATGATGATGATGATGATGATGATTGATTAATATATTAAAATAATCATCCACCGTCATCTATCTTCTGGAACTGGAGCCTTTCTCTCGTTCTGTCGCCAGTCGTGTAGGTAATAGTTTTATACATAGCGTACCAGTAAACTGGAATTAAACGGTCTTTGTATATCGTATAAATCTTCGTTACTTACTACTTGGTTTTTTGGTCTGCGCCATTAACACGGACTTGCACTTTAAACTAAAATTCATCATGAAATGTAAGAAAGGTCACACAAATCACGCAGCGACTTGCTCTTGGTGCCTCTGTTCGCCGCCAGTATCGTTCGCATTGCGGGTTAATTTATAACCAGCCTGACCTTCTTTCCCAGTATTATGCGAATATCCCAGTCCCCGATTTTTGTGAATGAGTGTTAACTTAAAACTTAACGCCCTCTTTATTATGCTCAACATAACAACGTGTTTCAAAAGTCTCCGTCTATTTTAATAGAATATTTGAAACCTTGTAATGACGATGAAATATAAATTATAATGTATACGAGGAAGTCAGTTCCAAACCGTATTAAGTTAACCCACGGACAAAATTGAGTTTCATATGATTTTGTATAGTTCTGAACATGTTCTATCATGCTGTGAAGTCTGTTTAGGTCTAACTATATTAAATTCCCTTGAAAAGAATGCATGAAACTGGGTGTTCGTGCCAATATGCGGAATCCGAATCACTCAAAGTGAAGTAGGTAGGTATTAGACACACATATTATTATTATTATTATTATTATTATTATTATTATTATTATTATTATTATTATTATCATAATTATCATTATTATTATTGATATACAAAAACTCTAATACTCCCTTGAAAGAGAGTGATTTCGTGCTCGGGGGAGGATTAGATAGAAGTTTGTAGATTTCGTACTAATATTAGTTCGGTCGCTAATTTCCTATGTAAATTGCACGTAAACTGCAGAGTAGGAGAAATAAGCCATCAAAATGGTGGGTGATACTGAAGCTAGGTTAACAAGTTCCTTCCTACTTTCCTAGATTTAGGACTGGCAGAAGACATTTGAAATCTGGCGTGGTTAAATATTTGCTTTACTATTATATAGCTATGTTATTGAATATTTCACTGTTGGATTAGGTCACATCGCATAACGTTAGGTTACGTTACTTGATGTTAACGTAAATTTCATATCTGTGATTCGGTCACTTCGAGTTACAACAATAAAATTGTACTCCCCTTGCTGACCCACTAGACCAGTGATGTCAAAGCAAGCGCATTTTTCTTACCTTGACGTTGTGCGCGGGCAGCAAGCGCTAAGTATGGAAAGAAGAAGGGTTTTGTATATGAATAAGAAATCTGTTGGATTAAGAAAACAGTGGTGCACAAACTTCAAACCGAACGTGAAATTTTATGTCGTTATTTTTATATGGCTACTTTCTGTTTAATATTATCTATATTGTCTGTAAAACAAAATTACTAACATTGATTTCTTAATATTGCACTTGTGTTTTAAATCTTTATAACATAATAGAGAGTTAAGAAAGAATATTCACTTAAATTCCATAGTAGTATAATATTACACTGTATTAAGTGGCTGAAACACATCATTCATAAAGAAAGTGATATTCCAAAGAAAGAGATTGAGTATGATGTGATAAGTTGCAATTTATATTGATGGTATCTTTAGCCTTACAAAAGTAATCACTAAACTAATCAAAACAATATTACAGTACAAAGCAAAGTTACCTAGGTACTGTATATGTTTTAAGTGTAACTAATATTACATAACAAAACTCTTATCGCATTATGCTTTTAAGATGATATTTGTGAGCAACTTCCTATCATAAGAATATTAAATTATTTTCTCGAAATCTGCTGAAGCTATAGAGCTGACATTTTTACAACACATGGGCACGTATCCTTTGCGTATGATGTAACAGTAGTTGCTTTGTTAATCATTTTCTTACAAACAATTTCTATGCGAATATTTTCAAAATTTTCAATACACTCTCTTTAGTAATAAGTATATACGGTAAATTAGATTTACGAAAACATTCTATAAGGCTACTAAATAAATAGGCCTATACCTGAAAATTTCACTTTTCCATAAGAAAAGTTGCGAAAATATTTCTTTTGAATAAAAAAATCAAACTTGTGAAAAATGAGCATTAAAATTAAAACTTACATTCTTATAATGCACTTATACTTCTCAGGCAAATCTAAAAATTAACATGGATACAGTTTTAATAAGTTCTCTTCCCTTTATCTATTGAATCAGTTCTGGCCATCCCTGAATATAGCTCGACCAAGCGGCATATACCACCTCTTTCGTCTGTCTCTTTCTTTCCGCTGTAAAGCGCTCAGGCTCTCCTGGGCTCTAAAGCGCGCGCTTCCTCCAGTGGGCATCAATTGACATGTCTGGACTAGACGGATGTGTATCTATACTCAATCCAAATAGAAATTAACTGTTAAAATCTTATAAACAGCTGATGAGTGAATGTTATTGTGCTCTTCATTTGTTTACTCACAGTCTTTCCACCGAGTAAGCTATATTCGTTCCGGAATTTAAATGTACCTTTCGCTAGCCCACGACGAGGTCAAATATAAGAAATGCGTTTTTGTCCGAAATTTGCATAAGCTCGATTCAATATGTAATAAAATTAGAAAGTTACATTACGATAAATGACTTCTTAAAAATTAATATTCACTAATAACGAAGTGCTTACATTCATCATACAACGGATTACAACTTTTGGCTCACTGTGGTCTGTGTGGATAGAGCTGTTGCATTTTTGTCAGTTTTCAATCCAGGTCATTGGTTGTTTTGCTTACTGATACACTATAAGGGTACGTCCAGAGTGCACGCCGACTCCGTCAGAAAATCATATTATGAAAGGCAGTGGAAGAATTGACCTGTGTAGATCCCTCCATCTTCCTTCAGGTGCTTCTTAAAACAATTCATGTCTCAGATCCCATAGAACTAATGAGTTTTATATTCTCGATTAACTGCAGAGCACTTTCCTCTGACCAGTTCGCTTTGCTTGCGAGCTGGTTGTGGCACACACTAACTTCAAGACGCCTGAAATAGGTACAGGGACATCATTTTATTTTTACTTCAATTTTTATTGTACCTGAGTTTTTGGATGTACTTCACTCCCACCCCTTCTACTAATGAAGTTCAACCGTCCTCCACACAGATCCGAGACCGTATATACAGTCATAGTAGCCTTACAGTCATAGTAAACAATACGTCCCAAAAGTATGTTCGCGTTTTCCAGTGACGAAAGAGCTTTCAGTATTGCATCATTTTCCATTTGCCTACGTCGCATCCCGGTTTCCCCCACCTGCTTCTATTCGCCTCTCTGTAAATGCTAGTGGCTGGGCTGTCTTAGCTCTTTTCTGAGAACATTAATTTCTGTTAGGAATTGAACATCTACGTAATATTATACCCATACAATTGTTTAAAATAACTTAAATAAAAGGGCCTCGTTAAGTAATTAACTGTCACGTGATTTCCTCCCTTTCTACGACGCTGCAACGTAACCACTTGGACGGACAGTAGATAGCATGTCTGAGTAATTTTATCTTTTCGGATCGGGCAGAAGTGAAGATTGAATTTACAGTACGTAAGGTCTCTTTTATACAGTCGGTACAGAATTATTTCAACATGAGTTACTGATACGAAGTACGAACCTGGTACCCGGTAATTGTAATTACGTACAATAGTCTATAGTGCGCTAATATGCACATTAGAACTGAAGCCTGTATCGAAATGAACGGCCACCATTTTCAAAAATGTATTTAAATATCCATGTTATGATTATTTTTCAATTTAACTTTTTTCTCTATAGTATACGCTAATGTGCAATAGACAGTATAATATACAGTGCATAATGAATACGTCCGCATGGAAAGCTCAGTTCGTGAGTTAAAACACTTATTGTTAATACTGTATTTTGATTAAACAAAAACCTAATGAAAATTATCAAACTCAAAATCGCGTTATTTCCTAGTTTACGTAAATGGATGAAATAATTTTCTTCCCTTCTATACCTAAGTAAAGTGATTTGTTTGTATATTACGCCAGTATCATCGAACTCCAGTCGTGGAAGGGGGTAGCAAACGGTGTTTCCGGTTCTTAATCGTTGATCCAAAGGTATAGCCAGGATAATATTAGAAATGTTAGTAAAAATAAAATGATGTCCCTGTAGAACTGACGAATGTCTTTGTGTTCGAAGCAAAAACGATAGGAAGCGGATCGACACTAGCGGCTAGAAAGCTGATTGTAGCACTCTCGCGCATCTTCTCAACTACACGAATTTGTTGCGTTACATGACATGTTACACGCTCGGCTCGCCTAGTGTATATGCTGCTTAAGAAAAATGCCACGTGGTCTCCTGTCTAAGCAAGCACTATTTTGTGATCTGAAAGATAAAGGAAACAATGACCATTAGTAGGATAAAGAAAACAATGAGCATTAGTAGGTTAAAGAAAATAATGAGCATGAGAAGGATAAAGAAAACAGTGTAGGCTACATGAGAAGGATATAGACAACAGCATTAATAAGGCAATACTCATAATATGAATGAAAAAGAATAAGCATGAAAAGTAAGTTATAAAGCGAACAATAAGCATGGTAAGAATTTAAATAAGAATAACCATGAAATGGATAAAGAGAGCAAATAGCATGATAAAGATAAGGAAAACAATGATCGTGAGAAAAATAAAGAGAACAATGAGCATGAGAAGGATAAAGAAAGCAAACATCATGAGAAGGATAAAGTAAAATATAACACGATGAAGACAAAGAAATCAATGATCATGAGAAGGATAAAGAAAACAATGATTATTAGAAGGATAAGAAAACAATGAGCATTATAAGGATAAAAAAGATTAAGCATGAGAAGAGTAAAGATAACAATAAGCATGATAAGAATAAAAAGAATAAGAATGAGAAGAATAAAGAAAATAATGAACATGGTAAGAATAAAAGGGATAATCATGAGAAAGATAAAGAAAATAAGCATGAGAATATTGAAGATAACAATAACCATAAAGACAAAGAAGGTAATAGACCTGAGAATAGTAAAGATAACAAGAAGCATGATGACGATGAGACTAAGTACAAGAAAACGCTTGACAAAAATAAAGAAAAAAATGACCATGGGAGGGTTAAAATAACAATAGCTATGAGAAGGATAAAAAACAAGCATGAGAAGGATAATAATAATGATAAGGACAAAGAAAGCAATAAACATGAAACGGCAATAATAATAATAATAATAATAATAATAATAATAATAATAATAATAATAATAATAATAATCAAGATAAGAATAAATAAAAGAAGAAGTTTGAGAAGGATAAAGAAAAGAATAACCATGAGAAGGATCGAGATAGCCGTGAGAAAAATAAAGAAACTGAAAGACGGAATATAGGATGGCTAAGAAATAGATGAAATCCAAAAATTTAAATAATTTCCTTCGTTTCGGAACGGTCTTAGATCACAACCCTTGGATTCGGAGGAGAAAGAAAGAAGAAGAAGAACACTATCCAAGGTCTGAACCCTGTAAAATAGGAATTGAGATCAGAACCAGTTCAGCAAATTTGTCAACGCGTTTTCCGTACTTTAGAGAGAATGGAACTCCTCGTTTTCCGCCAGTTTGTCAGGGAAGGGGGTTGCGACTGCTGTGGTAACCTCGTCACGTGCCAAGATTAATTCCACTTTTGTGGCTGCAAAACCTAACAACATGAATTTGTGGGGAACTTGAGCACAGTTTCAAAGAAAAACAGTGGTACCCTAAGAGGACATTTAGATTTGCACAACGCCAGATTTCGTAAGTAAGGGAATCGAAAGCGAGACTCATCTACTTGTGCAGTTATTTGCATATATAGGAAGTTAAAGGGATAAATCTACCTTTATCTTCCCTAAAATCATAAAACTTCTTTCAAGAGCGATACCTCTGATGCCGGATGTACTCCAATTTACAGAGTAATTTTGCCGCCCCTTTTTTTGAACATTAAAGGCTTCTACCATGGATAAATATAAAATTTATAGGATGCGAAACTTACTGAGTTTCCCGTAACACATGCTAGAGGCGCTAATGTAGAAATTGATCTTTCTGCCACCTGTTGGGCGGAGGAGAACTTATTACATCAGCATAGCAGCGCACCAAGTAGTGGAAATAAAAACTAATTACTCCATGCATTTAGCAGCGCACTTGGTGACGAAAATGTTAAACTATGCAGAAAGTATTCCCTTCCACCTTCATCGATATTCAAAACTAACCCAATTTAGAATAAAACATTTACATTTTTATTCCTCACAGCATCTTCCACTGAAAATTCTTACCGGAGCCAACAGGAAGATAAAAGAGACGATCTATTTTACACTACCCAATTAAAATATAACCAGACAGAGACAGAAAATAAAGCAAAAGGTTGGATAATTGGGGTTGTATTCTTTGGGTATTTAGTATATAGCGCAGTGGAAAAGTCTGCAAAAACTACTTAGTTCAATTTATTATATTACTATTACTTTACAATACATTCAACAACACTATTTTTACAATGACCATAAACATCACTGTTTAACATACACTGGTTATACACACACGTAGTATCACTTTATGTTCACTTAATAGCAAGTTTCTGGCTACCATCTTGACTTCTCGAGCAACGAACGGATAAATAGAGAACTCTGGGTAATGTACCCAACACATAGTTCTAATGTTCACCACCTATGCCGTCGGGCGCTGATCATCTTATCTGAGCCCCCTGCTGCCAGATGGTGCTGACCGCAGTTTCGCATCCTATTATATATTTATCCATGCTTCTACTTCCTCACAATATTTTGCTATGAGAAAGAATTTGCAATATGGTTCCTGAATTTTGTTTTGAACCCTGTAAATCATACATCTGCATTCTATGACTCGCGAGCCAGCCCCTGGAAAATGAAGCAAGTGAAGGAGAGTAATAGAGGCTATACCCCCAACCACAACGGACTTGCAGTTCGTTGAACACAACGTAACTAATATCAGTGGTGGCTTGGCTTCATAGTATCATGTCATTATCAGGACCATTGAAAATCCCACAGAAACGGGAATTTCGACCAGAATATCGATGCTTGTAAAAGATATATCAATTTTTGTTATAAGAAATTTCGAAAACACCGACAGGATATGGGGGAAGAATACCAGACTTACCATATTACGGAGTTTTAGAAATAAGCCGGCGATAGACATACAACGGACACTGTACAATAGCTATAGACCAAGTGCTGTTGAAGTAACTTGATAGAATTGAGAAGTTGAGATGAACTATTCGTTCTGTTGAATAAAAAGAAGAAGAAGAAGAGAAGACATTGATGCAACTGTAACCATTTCCATATCAATTATCTCACATAATTCGAAGAAATAACAAATTCTTGATAAAATTATGAAGTGTAGGCTGCACCAGTTAAAGAATTTAAGAACTTTTGGTGCTGTTAGATCAGAATGTTTCTACCAACGCTTTCAACTCCTGAGATTATTCAGTGTCGAAATTCTACTTGGTCGAGACGTTGCCAAATTTTTCCTGGAGTCCTATTCAGGAGACAATAGTTCTTTTATATTCTGTGAACCTGCAATACTTGACCTAAACCTATATTTCTGTTCCGGAGGAAGCTATTATGGTATCTTCAAGACTATCGAAGACAACTTCATTATCCGTCTGTCCTCCGTATCCACAAAATGTGCCAGATTCGAGTGAATCCTGGATGAAAATGGAGACGAAAAGGATAGCGAACCAATTTCGTCCGAAGAATTTATTATTGCTAAATGTGGCAACATTGTATTTTACAAATAAACTATCCATACGCTGCATTAAAAGTAAACATTCATGACTTAAACCACCTCCCTCTTTTTTTCTACTTTCGATTTTTTTATTATGTCTACGTAATATACTAATTAATTCACTGTTACATTATGTTCATGCATAACTACGTAATTAATTACTTATCTATTAATCATTTTATTACGTGCTAGTTACGGAGATAAATACAACAAAAATTACATTACAGCAGCCCTAGACATAGAGGAGAAGTGAAAAATAACGGAGAAACCCCCATCCTTGTCCTTTTCGCTTACAGTAAGACAATGTGCATCAATGATGGATTTTAGACGACGAGCGAGATAAGAAAGTTCGTAGAAGCTATGGTGCCTGTTTTATACAATCCATCACTGAGCAATCCTTATCTTCCTGCCTATTCGAAAAATTAATGTCTCAACCGGGAAGATGAAATGGGCAGTTAAAGATGTAGTCTGCGGTGACTCCATTGAGATATTAGCTCCCAGGCCTCCATTACAGTAAACTACTCATCATCATCCTTCACGAATTAGGCATCTGTAGACCTGTTTCGGCCCCATCTAGCAGTCTTCTTAAAGGTCTTCCTGGTCGACGATGTCCTCTAGGTTTATACTGCATCATAATTTTTGGGATTCTTGAATTTTCCATTCTTCTTACATGATCTAGCCAATTGAATTTGTATCTGCTGATTTTTTCTTCTACTGACTCTACTTCTAATTGTTCTAAAATTTCTTCATTCCTTTTTCGGTCTAAAAGAGTATATCCTGCTGTCCTCCTCAAAAATTTCATTTCCGTTGCTTTGATTCTGTTCATGTCTCTTTTCTTTAATGTCCAAATCTCGCTTCCGTATAAAAGGGTGGGTAATGCTAGTGTATTATATATTTTTATTCTTGTAGGTTTTTGTACTAATTTAGCTTTTAATGCATTGTTTATTATTCCTAGAATTTGTGTAAATTTGGTAATTTTCTTGTTCACACCTTTTTCATTTTGATAAGATATTTCACAACCCAGATAATTGAAATTTTGCACTTGTTCGAGGCATTGGTTATTGTGTATTATCTTACTTCTGACTGGGTCTTGTCCTAAAAATGCAGAGGAAATGCTGCATTACAAGCCTGTCCAGAGGCTAAAAGTGGCAGCCCCACTACTGGACTACCTAACGATAAGGCTAGTAACCTATCTTAGGGAAAATTACATTACTTTCAAGCCTCAAACAAGCAGTATAAGGACAGTAAACTACTAAGGCAGTTAATTTACAGTTTCTTTGTATTGTATTTTTTTGGCAATAAACAATGTTATTATTCTATGTTATGTACTGTAACCGATGTATTCATTTAAAAATTCTTTGTTGCTAATTATATTATCGTCTCCATTTCATTCAGGATTCACACGATGTAGCCCATGTGACGAATTTTGGAACACTTTGTACGTCCCTTTACATACCTGCTTATGGTATGTTTATTCCTCGACACATTCCTTGTTTATTGCGAGCTTATCCTCAGCATCTTAAACTAGAAAGGCACAAGACTGAACTCACATAGCATGCAGTCAACACTATTCCATGTCTTCACCTCGGACAACACAGGGCACCATAGAGAGCTGCACCTTAGCCGTTGACTTGCTCGTTAAAAATTAGGCACCTAATTATCTGAATACGCAGTATTTGTCCTGAATTATTGTTGGATTGACTCTGTTGGTTTGATTCAATGGGGCAGTAACAATTGACAATGCTGCATATTAACCATCCGGCAATTCCACTTGTCAGAGCAATACACAGGCCAACCTAGTATAATGATGTGGGCAGAGAGACAAACAAGACATGTAAACAGATTGACAACATCTGCTATTGACGTGGTTCCAGCTTACAATTCGATTATATGTAGAATACATTTCCTGAAACATTATTATGAACTTCACGACTCAGTACAATAATATATATTATCATGGCAGTATATAAAATTTATTCCCACCTAATTGAAAATGCGTTAATATCTAAAGCGAAAATAGCCATGTGTATATTTCAGTTCAGAGGAAACCATGTCCGTAGTTTAAAATTAGACTTGCCGTGTTGTTAATTCCATGTTCTGCGTTGTCTAAAATAAATAATCAGCTGTCCAGTGGCTAGGTTACATCAGTTAAATATTTCTTTACTATAGCGTTACCACGTTAAGGTACAAATGTATTTACATTCTTGGATCCTAGACGAGTCGTAAATATAGTAAGTTAAAGAAATTGGGTGCAGACGCAAATTTCATATCCAAAATAAAGGTCGAACGTTACTGTGAAAGTGGGGGGGGCGGTGAAGAAAAGTGGGCAGGTGGAATCACTCCGTCGTCGAGGTGGAAGAGGTAGGCGACAGGGAGGGGCAGCATTTACATCTCATTTCTTTGCGTTTCGTTAATGATCACAGAGGAAAAGCGCATCAGTGACATGTTAGGTTAGGTTAGGTTAGTTTAGGCTTTTTCTATCTCTTGCGTATACTCACAATTGTCAAAGAATGTGACCTTTCTTCCAGGGCATACCAAAACCTTGAACTAATCTAGCCTAACCTGTCACTGATTCGACCTTATGAAAACTTTTCTTTTCTTGTAAATCAGTAAGGAAAAGCGCGGAAATGAGATGCTTGTCGTTGTTCCTGCAATAACTCCTATGTGCAAAATATACAAGTAGAAGGAAAAAATACATTTATTCATCCTATGGCAGCCGTACATAGGGTATTGTGAATTCTTACATTTTCGAAAGAAAGAAATATAATTACATATAGAAGGTTTTATTATTTGCTGTATCACTATTTAAGTTATTGAATATAGAAAAAATCTGAAAATCGATAAATATGTCACATAGGAGCTATTGCAGGAACAACGACGATGTGCTTCCTCTCCCTGCCGTCTACCTCTTCCACCTCACTGGAGCGATTTCGCCTGTCCGCAACTCTCCGCCGGCCAACACTTTCACAGCAACTTTCGACTCTTATTTTCAGTGTGAAATTGGCGTCGTCACTCAATTTTTCTTGTTCGTATACGATACGTATGATTCAGCAACAACCAAGGGATATAAATACATTATTTTGTACTTTAACTGGTAACGCTATAGTAAAGAAATATCTTCACTTTTTTACATTATTTACTTTGCAGCCAGTATAGGTCGGAAAAAAGTAAAAGTAAAGGACTTGCAAATCAAAATTAAATTGATATGGTCATCTCTTAATGGTAATAATAACAACATTCACCACATTCGATACAAGCAAACCGAGGAAACGGCCAATTCTGTTGCACTGTAACGAATATCATAGATATGACCGGAGTGATATCCAAATAGAATTCTGGCGAACTGATTCTCTTTTATTTTCACTTGTGCTTGGCATACGAGACTCTTAATTTATTGTCACAGGAAGTAATCATATAAGTTGTCGATGGACTATCATGTGATTTTGGTATTGATATGGCATCTCAAAGGTCTTTCTTAAATTTAAGCACCGAATTAACTTCTTTGACGTTTCGATTTCTATCCCTATTTTCCCGAAGAGCGTCATCCATCACCATCCCATCGTTTAAACTTGTTTCACCTTAAATTACCTACCATCGTTTAGGGTTAAGAAATGAAATCTGTGGCGCAACAGCCCATGGAGAGCTGTTACATGCGAACTTTCTCCGAAGCGACTATACCAGGTCTGGGCACTAATACCTAAATATGTCTAAATTAAGTCACTGCAGACTATCCCTTACCTCCTCATTCCAGCATCCCCGGATGAGACAGTTATGTTCTGGCTGGATACGAGTATACAGAAAGGTACGCATTGCTCAGTGACGGATTTTATAATAGCTTTTACGAACTTTTGCCTCTCGCTGGTCGCCTGAAATCCATTGTTGTGTATTTGTTTAAAAGGCGACGCGAGCAAAAAGGACATGAGCGGGCTTTTCTGAGTTCTCTTTCACTTCTTCGTTATGCCCAGGGCTGGACTATACCGTATCATTTTTCCTTACAAATTTAAATGACTTAGGACTGTCTACATTAGCCTACGCACTGAATTTATATCCTTCAATCACAATGATATTCTTGTTATTTCCATTGTACATATATGGTACATTATATATTACTTGACAAACTTCACGTCCTTGTATACGATTATTAGCCACATCTAAAACTGAACAGGTTTAACTCGCCACAGTGAAACACACTGGTGTGGGATGTTTGAACTGTACAGTGCATGACTCAACAGCGCCATCATAAACAAGT
Source organism: Periplaneta americana (assembly GCF_040183065.1). NCBI lineage: Eukaryota > Metazoa > Arthropoda > Insecta > Blattodea > Blattidae > Periplaneta > Periplaneta americana. The sequence continues at coordinate 126,586,014 of NC_091118.1, read as the reverse complement.
GGCGTTTGATGGAAATATGAGAGTAAGCTGAAAAGTAGGCCTAATGCCTCCTATTTTATTTGTCGCTGTGAATATAGTTAAAAATATTAGTGATAGTATATTGTATTCAGTGAACTTTCTGCTTTCAGTGACACAAATTTCGTATCTCTGCCAGTAGAGAGCTCTGAGTTATAGCCTCAAACATGGCAGCGTATACCAGCACTATGTCGGTGCGTCTGAAGTAGCAGAAAGATAGATATTCATCGGAGATGGATCACACGGACCAAGGATGCCTATCCTGATACCGCTGCTTTATTCGAACCGTAATAATAACTTTCATTGCGGCAAGCTGCAGATACTCGAAGAAACTGGAGATAAATTTTCCGCGCTGCAGCTGATTACCTGATTGTGTTTTGATTTGCCGATCAAATTTCTGCACATTTAACGGACAAAACTAAAATTTGTTCAGTCTTTTATTATCGTAATTATTATCATATTATTAATCTATGTTATAATTTCTTTAAACATATATAGGTATAAACATTTGGTATATTTTAAGTATTTATATTATTATTATTATTATTATTATTATTATTATTATTATTATTATATTTATTTTTTTTTTGCTTATTGGGATTAACTATAGTAATTAATGTATTCATATTCTATGTTGCTCACTTTTTTATATTGTATTCTGTATATTGTCATATCTTCAATATATTCATTGTTATCTTTGTGATGTCTCTGATACATTTCGTATGTGTTGTATTTGTTATATTGTTTTTTACTTGTTTTTTTGACGACGCTGTGTCAACAACTGAGTTATTTGGTATTGATGGAATTGGTGATGACGAGATGAGGCCGAGGATTCGCCGCGGATTGCCCGACTGTCTTTCTGCGGTTGGGGAGGACCCCAGAGAGGGCCCAACCAGGCAGTCAGCCCAGGAGAGAGAGAGAAGCCCACACGACGGATGGGCGAGCAGGCGCGCTACCAACTGAACTACGACGGCGGATTTAATATTCTATTTCTACTTTTGTATTGTATTTTATATATTATTGTATTCCTTCATTATTATCCTTGTATTGTTTCTAATTCATTTGTATGCACTGTCATATGTCTTGGTATTTTATTTCTGTTGTGTAAGTACAGGGTGCGTCAGAAAGAACGGATGGATTTCACATGGCAAGAAAATTGTAAAGATTCATCAAATCAAAAATTTATTGTTATCAACATATTCACCAATACATGCAGTTTATTTATGGAAAACAACATTATCCATATGATGTCCTTGGCTTTCAATACAGGCATCGAGGCGTTTTCTGATGTTCGCCATCACTTTCACAGTCATAGCTGGTGCAATTGCCACGATTTCTTCACGAATCGCTGTCTTCAGTTCGTCCAGTGTATGTGATCAATGTTTACAAACTTACGCCTTCAAATGGTCCCAAAGAAAGAAGTCGCAGGGCGCGAGATCTTACCGTAGCCTCGGACAATCTCAGTGCAATAGAATTTCGTCCAGGTGATTTCTTCTTTAATGTTGAACCTGTGATACGAAATGAAGCCTCCCACCGCAAAATTGTATTCCGAGTTGGAATCCTAGCGTGACATCCGATGTCGAAATGAGTCCTGAGTGGCGATCACAGACTCTTCATTTTTCAAAAATGTCTCTACGATGAAAGCACGTTGTACACCAGACCAACACCATATTCTCAACTGAAACTGCATTCTATGGCTGACCCAACAGTCGTGGTCCCCCTCACTATATCTCTCTCCTCGTTGCGTATCGATAGTTTGAAATCCATCCGTTCTTTCTGACGCACCCTTTATTATAACTGAATTGCACACGAGCACGAGCTTTGCTCCTTCGAGTGTACTAATTTTATACATTATCTTTATAATCAAAAGGAAATAAATTATTATATTGAAATATTATAATACAATGCCCACTTAAATTGGGAATTCAATCAATGGCTTTCCCAAAACACGCTATGAAACGTTTCATTATAAAACCATTTTTGTCTCGAAAAGGAAGGAAAAAACGAGTAAAATTGTATTAATTTATTTTTCTTGAAGTATATCAAAGAATAACCCCTGAAATTAGTAATATTAATTACGGTTCAGTCTATATAGTAATATAACATATACTTTATAGGCTTTTGATTTAGTATCTTCCTATTCGTTCTCTGCTTTGCTGTCTTTCACTTGCTTTGTTGTTATTCCTAATTCTGTATTTGTTACAAGCAAACATTCTGATGGGGGTAGATAAAAACAGTTAAATTTTTTCTTTCACCATGTTAATAATGTCAGAACAAGTGCTTACACAAATTTTTGCCACTCGACCGCAATTACGAGACTGTCCTAATTTTCCCTGGGGCCTTTTCAGGAAGAAAACATAATTTCATGGACAGATTTATTGGAACAGATTCAGCAATTGTTGCGCTATTTTTCTACGTATTTCCCACCAGAACTGAGACATTTATCACACCGTGGGATCAACAGAGAGGTGCAGACGGCTGTCACACACTGGTTCCGATCCCAGGCGGCAGACGTCCACGACACAGGGATATAAAAATTGGTCCCATGGTATGACAAGATGTCTCAATTCCAGCGGGGAATATGTTGGAAAATAGCCCAACAATTTCTGTATCTGTTGCAATAAATCTTTCCATGAAATTGTGCTTTCTTCCTGTAAACGGCCCCAGGAAAAACACTTTCTGAACACCCTCGTAATTGCGCTCCAGTAGCCAAAATTTGTATAAGCACTTGTTTTGACATTATTAACATGGTGGAACAAAAATATTTAACTTTTTTATCTACCCCCATGAGAATGTTTGCTTGTTAGTTTTTCTGTGAGTATACTTATTTTTATTATATAGTTATTGTTCCTGTAACTACCACCAGGCGAAAACCCAATTTTAGTTAATAAGTATTTACTCATAGTCCTAGTAATGTAAAAAAAAACATGAGCTGCAGAGTTAATAGAGGGTCGTTATGAAACCGATTAAAATTATCTTCACTCCCACAACATTTCTATTACTGAATTAAAGACATGGACTAGCCTATCCTGACATCAATCACGAACAAATATACGCAGTGTCACAAAATTTATCAAGGACTGTACAACAGTTTGTACGGAGCTGGAGCAAGACCTCGAGCCTAGAACTATATAGACTTCGGAAGGGCTAACCTACGACCCGCGTATCATCTAACATACAGACGGACAGCGAAGCGATTTTACGCGCTGCGTAGGAATAACATTATTTGGTGCACACATTCAGGTTAAGATAAGAGAATAAATCAAACGGACTTGACTCTTGGAACATCTCTGCAAGGACTGCATGCTGTCTCAATGATAACAGCTGAGGAACAGAATAAAAAAAGATATAATAAATTTCATAATTTCTCCGTCTACACTGCATAGGTGGGCATTTCTGCGGCATTACCGCAGTGATGTTAGATCTCAGCGAAGCATCAACCTTACCCCCTACCTTCCCCTACCTCCACCCCACGAAAATACTGTGAGTGTACATGGCGGATTATACTGGATTTCTGTACTTCGGAGCTTCATTATTAGTGATACAGTGTCTTTCGCAGAAGCATCTAATTGAGAGGATATAAACGACGTTTCCAAGAAGATTGGGAACATAAATATTTTGTTATTTCTATGGGAGATTATGCAAGATGTCTGCTCTGTTGTAAAGTTATGCAAGGGTTTCATATTACATGTATAAAAAGGCATTATTTCAAACAACATCTTGAGCACAAAACAATCGAAGGTATGTTATGTTTTCATTTCTTAGCGTTAATGGTAATGTTGTTACAACATAATTCTTACATTTATTAGAAAACAAATACCTTGATACAGGTTCTAAATTCAAATATTCACATACTGCACTCTAATGCACTGTATAGTATACTAAACTTGTATATATTCGAAGTACTGACACGAAACTGTATGCTATATTTAAAGACCAGCTAAATGCAAACGTCATTAGAAGTTCAGAAGAACAAACCAACCAAAAACACAAATTATGTACTGCCAGTTACATTGTTACTTGAGAATTAGCTCTGCATAAAACCTTTCAGCGATGGGGAATTGCTAAAAAATTGCATGAGTAATGTAGCAGAAGTAGTGTGCCCGGAATATAAAGAAGAATTTCAAAACATCAGACTGTCAAGGCGTTCTGTTGCAAGAAAAGTCGAAAATATTGCTGTTTATCTTGAAAAAAAAGTTCAAGGAATATGTCAAATTTGTTGCGTTCTCCTTGGCCTTGGACGAAAGCACTGATATCTGTGACATTCCTCAATTGGCAATATTCATTCGCGGTGTAAATGAAGAAATTTCCACACATGAGTTTTTATTAAAAGAAAAACCAACGGGCGAAGGTATTTTTGATGCTCTCCGCTTATCCACTGAGTAAAAAAAATTACAATGGCAGAAACTCGTGTCGATTGCTACTTATGTTGCACCTACTATGATTGGGAGAAAAAAAGGGGTTTGTCGGCAGATTGGTGTCATTTCTAAAAGAAATTGGATGTAATGGACAACTAATCACATTTCACTGCATTATACAACAGGAAGCCTTATGTGCAAAAGCTATTGATATGAAGCATATTATGGAGACAGTGATAAGTGCAGTAAATAAGATAAAATTAAATTCATTAAAGCACCGTCAGTTTAAAAACTTGCTGAAAGACATTTCTGGAGATTATGAAGACCTTATTATACAGAGGTTAGGTGGCTGAGTCGAGGCAAAATGCTTCAGCGTTTCTTCAATCTGCGAGAAATAATTTATGATTTCATGAAGGAAAAGGTATATTCTTCTATTTATTTTAATAGTAATAATTACAACCTAATTTCTTCACAGAAAATTTAAATTTACTATTTATACTTTTTTCAGGGAAAACGCAGTTATTGATGAACTGAGACAAGACGACTGGTTCAGAGATTTGGCATTTCTGACTGATATCTGTGAACATGTGAACCAACTCAATCTCTGCCTGTAAGGCCGCGGCCAAAATATTGTTAACATGTTTGATATTGTCAAATCATTTATAGCAAAACTACAATTGTTGAAATCACACTTACAAGAAAGGCGATTCTTTCATTTCTCATGTTCAAAATCAGTTACAAATATTCAGGACGCTAACTTAAATAAGTACATCATTAAAATAGATCACCTATTATACGAGTTCAAAGAACAAATATTCAGTTATTTTCAAAGGATGGAGAAAATTTTCAATATTTTTGTCACTGCTTTTCATGTTGAAATTGAAAATGTTATTCCAGACTTGCAGTTTGAGGTACTGGATTTGCAGAATGATAGCCTCTTGAAAGCAGAATGCGAAGGTTTGCTGGGGGTTTAAATTTTTGAAAAGACGTCCTGTACTACATATCAACTGCTCATACAGTTTGCTTAAAAAATAATGAGTATGTATTCATCAACCTACCGTTGCGAACAGCTGTTTTCTAAAGTGAAAATTATAAAATCCAGCCACAGATCCCTCATAAACGATGCTCATCTCCTTGCGCAACTGAAAATAGCGTGCACAGATATAAATCCCAATTTCCAAGAAATTGCTTTGAAAAATGATTAAATAAATATCACGTGAATGAACGCTTCTAATTACATAGGAGTGCAATTGCGCAACTGACTGTAAATCCGTCACTGCACTGTAGAGTGCAACCCCTCCCACAGTATATAGATGCCTTTTAAATCCTGTCTTGTGGGTTGCGTTCATTTTTCCCACCACTGGTCTACAGCATAGATGTCCAAAACTCGTACGAGGTAACCCCTGGCGTAAGCAACCTACAGTGCATATTCTTTAATGTCGTTTTTCCTATTTTATATGGAAAGTTATTGACCTTAGCAGAGCATGCTTGACGTGTAGTATCTTCTGTTTCTATAGGCTTTTGGACACCTATAGTCTACAGCAATTCGTAACAAATTATATGGCAACCTATTTTCAACATAATACGCTTTTAATTATATTTTATCTATAAAGATTCAAAAGCAATTCTTTGCTAAATTATATAAAACATCAATTTCCACCAAAATCTTATTTCATGGTATTTCATTTGTAGATATTCACAAGCAATTCGAACAAATTACATGACACACAAATTTTCAACATATTACTCAATAAAGATTCACAAAAAAATAGTAATAAATTACACGACACAACAATTTTTAACATAATCCTCTTTTGACCATATTTTATCTAACAATCTTCAAAAACAATTCGTAACAAACTACATGGCACATAAATATCCAACCTAATTCTTTTTCATCGCTTTTTCACTATAAACAATAACAAGCAATTCGTAAAAACTACATCGCATACCAATGTTCAATGTAAGTCTCTTCTGTTAGAAATTTTTCTATAAAAATTCACAAGCAATATGTATCAAATTACATGGCACACCATTTTGTAACATAATCCTCTTTTTATATCATTTTTTCTATAAAGATTGACAAGCAATAGATAAACTACATGGCACACCATTTTTCAACATAAATATTTTTTATCGCATTTCCTTTATAGAGATTAACAAATTATGATGATGATGATAATGATTACTATTAATGTGGTGGTAGTAGTATTAGTAGTAGTAGTAGTAGTAGTAGTAGTAGTAGTAGTAGTAGTAGTAGTAGTAGCAGCAGCAGTTTAATGCTCATGGCACTTGGATTTTCTCCATTCGTCTTCGTCTTTCAATATAACTGTGAACTTACTAATATTAATGATGTAATATTGCTATTATTAATATTATTAATATCAGTTTTTATTATTGTTGTATATCTAATTTATTTACTATTTAGTTTTTTTCTTATTATATAATATTAGTGACTGTGATATAATTCTTGTACTCTCTAGAAATTGTTGTAAGTATGACTGTAATTGGTAGGCTAATGTATTACCTATTTATAGTCTGGTTGGGCGGAAGAGAAGGCCTACTACCTTTAGGTCTGCCAGACTAAATAAATAAATATATAAATGAATGAATGAATGAATGAATAAATAAAAAGTTATAAAATGCGGTGGTAATGAAATCATACGTGTAACATATCCTTAACTGCACAGTTATTTGATAATATCCGTCGACAAACATATTTTTATAGAATAAAGACGTTTACATAAGTATTGCATTTAATAATAATGTACATGCGACATTCGAAAATTAGTGGAAACACCTTAATTAAGAAGAAAAACTTACTTATTCACAACTGACATACATACAGCTCCTTAATGATCTCCTCTAAAAACCACGTACACGCCACTACATCTCTGAAAGGCGACGGATGTCATCCACAGCGTCACTTTGCTCTAAGCTTCTGACTGTTCTATACCTGTTATAATGGTCTTTATAATTCCAAAGTGTATCCTTCTCGTGGTTCTTTTATCTTAGAGAAAATATAGTAGCCGCAGGGACTCATCCAGAGAATGCGTCCAGTAATATTTCATGACTAAATACCGCTTTCCTAGTCTCACAACATTGGAACGTGTATCTCTGCTCACAGTCACAATAAATAAATAATAATAGATTCATTCGAAAACAGGTTCCTTACTCCTAAACAAGTACAGTATGCTTCAGTTTAGCAATGTTTGCTATATTATGCACTGCTAGTTGAAATAAAGGTGACTAAACAAGTGTGTGAAAGTGCAGAAGTGGGTAGAGGAATTAGGAAGACAGTATGTCTGTGTACGTGGCGACATAATTGTGTATGATTTATGTAAGACTGACATAATCTGTTCTAAAAGATGATATTTAAAGCAGCGCCGTTATTAAAAAAAAGCTATAAACCTTTTGAAATTGGGTCTGATGATCCACCTTCAACTAGTAATTCAATACCAGCGATGAATTTAGCAGAGATCTGTATGAAATGATGGTGCATGCCAACATTCATTTCAACAATGTTCAGGACAAACACTTCAAAAATTTTGTTGGAAAGTACACTCGTACATAAGGCCAGAACCTGTGTTATAGTAGTACTGGTATTTTATGTTAAATTTTACAGTAGGCCTAAAGATTATTGCAATATAGGTTTAAATATTTCATTCAGAGCGAACCTGTGTTACAGTTGTACCGGTGTTTTAAGTTAAAATTGTACAACAAAGATTATCCTAATACAGGCTTAAACATTACATTAAGGGCGGTACCTGTGTTACAGTTGTACCGGTGTTTTAAGTTAAAATTGTACAACAAAGATTATCATAATATAGACTTAAACATTGCACTGAGAATGGTAACTGTGTTATAGTTATACCGGAGTTTTAAGTTAAAATTATACAACAAAGATTTTCATAATACAGGCTTAAACATTACATTAAGAATGGTACCTGTGTTACAGTTGTGCCGGTGTTTCAAGTTAAAATTTTGCAACAGAGATTATCGTAATATGGGCTTAAACATTACATTAAGAGCGGTACCTATGAAACAGTAACATTTTAAGTTAAATTTTTACATCAAAGATTACTGTAATATTTAGGCTTAAACATGTTGTAGAGGGTAGTACCTCTGATACAGTAACATTTTAAGTTAAAAGTTTACAGAAAGGCTATGTTTATTTTTTTTAATACACAACAGAGCCCTACTCATGAAGTCATTGTTTTATATGTGTGTTTGTTGTTCTTGATGCGGAATCGTGTGCTTTCATCATACAGCACCACGCGCCACTACTCTTCGTCAAGTCATTTGGCTCATTGCACAAACTCCGTACTCACTTTAACTTAAAAGAGTAGTGGCTAAGATCCGGTCTCTATTCATGACACTGTTTAGCAGTTTTGCTTCTAATAACCTGTATTTTAAAAGCATTTTTTAAGCATTCGCATAAGGCTTTGCAAATAACAGTATTATTGTTACAGTGACTATTTATAGAGAATATAACGTTACAACCGACCAAGGAACTTTATGCACTAAAAAACATGAAAATATGCATGCAACTATGCAGTAAAACTGTTGAAATATGCGCCAAAAATTGAAATACATGCAGTAAAAAACACACTGCAGAGGTTCATTTTGGTTTAATGATGTAATAAACTGGGTGAACAGTATAGAGCAGAACAGGTTACACGGCTCTTAGCCGGCCTCGTGCGGCCTTGAGTCCCCCACCTCCGCGCGCATAGCCGGCTGGCCGACTGAGAGCCGTGAAACCTGTTCTGCTTTATACTGTTCACCCAGTATATGCCAATATATTAAAGTAATAATTGTCATCACGCAATCACCATTTTCATTAAATATATTGTTTTCTATAAATGTATTAATAATCATTTTACATATCTAACTTTCCAACTTTTTCTAACTTTCTTTACTTTTCGTGTAATTATTATGACAGTAGACAACCAATAATTTCTCCAGGTTCTCTACTGTGAAACTTCTTTTCTTATGTTTCAGAATTAGTTTAAATGCCGAAAAGGGTCTCTCGCCATAACATGATGTGACTAGTGGATATTTGTAAGCAGAAATATTCAGAATTTCAGTGTCAGTTTTACATTTTTCACTGACAATGTCAGCAATTTGGAGCATTTCTTTATAACCAGGATTATTCTCTAACACACTCTTCAATTTTGCAGTCACAGCCTTACCTTGTGTTCCAAGAACTGCTTCCAGTGAGTCTTTTACCTTTCGCAGCAGTTTTAAGACATCAACAATGCCTGACTTTATTCTCGCAGGTGTCTAAATACATTCATTTATGGTCGACGAAATCAGAGTAAAAGTCTGAATGACATCTAGGTGACGCGTATTTTCGCCTTGGATCCTGATTACACTTACACAGAGCAGCAGCTGGTCTTATGTTAGAGTGGAAAACGACCCACCTTATACACTAGGGACAAATATCCATTTTAATCGCAGCAATTTCATATTCTCAACAGTAATTAACTAATTATTGGTTCTATTTCTAACATAATTTTTTATATTTCTCGGAAATTATTCTTATTTTCAACAGAGAGAAATTTCGAAATTTGATATTAAATCGGGGAAAACGGGGAAATATGTGTATATATGCATTTAAATATGCAAAATAGGCCTATTCATTTGAAAGGGAGAACCCTCGAAATATGCATTTTTGCATAATAAATTTGCTTCAATCGAATGTAAAAACCATGATCGGCAAAGATCTACTTTTACTTTTTCATTATGTCGAATCAATAAAAACATGCAATTGCTTGAAATTCTGCGGTCTAGTTATTACCGTATAATCTACAGATAACACATCAGGCACCACTCCATGTGTTCAGTTGTTCTCAAATTTTAGTATAAATGCGAATTTTGCTCCGTGTAGGATATTTGCCATGAAATGCTATTACTTCAATTATTCTATTTTGTTACGGTGAAGTCTCAAATGGTAGATAGCCATATTGATAAAATAATAATAATAATAATAATAATAATAATAATGATAATATTAGTAATAATAATCATAATAATAATAATTTATTTAACCTGGCAGAGTTAAGGCCATACGGCCTTCTCTAACACTCAACCAGGAGTAAAACTGCGTTACAAAAAACACTACAAATTTACAAAGTATACTACAATTTTACACACAAAACTGAATAAGATAATAATAATAAAATGTAAACAACAAGTAAGTAGAAATCAGATATGATATATAACATACAGAAAGAAAGAAAAAAGCATAATATAATGTGAACAGCAGGCCAAAATAAATGAGACATACAAAGTATAAAAAAGACAATTATTGATAATAATGATGATAATAATAATAATAATAATAATAATAATAATAATAATAAATAAGAATAGTAATAATAATAATAATAATAATAATAATAATAATAATAGTAATAAAATAGTGCAGTACAAAGCATACAATGAATACAATATTTTTAAGTACACACAGGAAGGAAAAATTATGATTATATATAGCTCAACTTATCACATTATAGATGTACCATTATCGTAAAATATGGAAACAAAAATATAAAATAAGTTAAATATCGCTAGAACATAAAAAAATGTGATTACGTGGAAACATGCAATATAACACTTGTCATAATAGCAAGTTAGTTTGGCAACTCGTCATAAGATAATTTTCTAACTTGGATTTGAAAGATTTCAATGTTCGGCAGCCCTTGACTTCAGGCGGCAGAGAGTTCCAGTGACGAGAGGTAGCAACAGTGAAAGATGAGGAATACAGAGATGATGTGTGAAGTGGAATTTCTAGCGATGAACTGTTAAATAATATACATGAGGAACCGTAATTAATGTCATTATTTTCAGGAGGTTATTCTTTGAGATATTTCAAACAAAAATAGTTTAATATAATTATGTTCGTTTTTGCTTCCTTTTCGAGATAAAAATTTTTTTATATGAAACATTTTGTATAGCGTAAGATGTTGGGAAAGCCATTTACTGAATTCTCAATATGCTCAGTCAATTTAGGAGAGCATTGTATTATTATATCTATAAGAAATGATTAAAATAATTTTAGTTTCGTCTCTTAAATATGAAGAAATTTGTAACAAATGTAACACTGTAAAATTCCTTTGCAGAAGAAAAAATTACATTTGTCCGAATGAAATTTGTATAAAATTACGCTTTTGAGAAAATAATGCAGGAAGGAACGTGAGTAGAGTGTAATCTAGAAGCAGAAATAATAGATTGTGGATGTTTAAAATCATTAAGGAGAAACTGGTTGTTTGGAGTTAAGTTAATATCAGGATTAGTTGAGTTATTAGTTAAACAGACTGTCAGGATTTCATATTAATTGTACGAAAATGTAATAGAAAGCTATGGTGAAACCCGTATACAAAATTCTGTTGGTACACCATAATTGATATAGATGTTGATGACGATAAATATTATCATTATCATTAGGAAAAAGACGAATTAGCCACGTCAACATAAAATTTATGGTTTATAATCCAGTCTAAACTGTTATTATCGACAAACTATTCAGAGTACAATGTCGGAAACTTTCCAACAACAAAAATAATATGTATGAAATAGAGGAAAGTCGAAACAAATTGTATACAAATCAAATCAATTGACTTGTGTGCTTTGTTCTTTGTGAGCTGTCTCAGTCCTAAGGTGGCAAGAACCACCTTGATTAGCCTGAGTGTATCAGCTGCCGAACATCCGGCGATTAGGCACGCCTGACCTATTTTCATGAAGCAGGGAACTAAACAACAACGAGATCAGGGATTGCGTTCATCAATCACCATTGTACTACTGTGGAACACATTTTCTCTTCATTATGCTCTCTGTTCTACCTGGGGTTGCTTGTAATATCCGAGAGATGAATGTGTGCCTACCCTTTTGGAAATACGCAGAGATGTATAAGCGTGGCGTATTCTAATCAAATGAAATATGTTCATATTACAGGACGTCCTGGTTACTTATAGTCTTCCTCCTGCAGAACAATAGCCTTGATGTCATAAAGCGGTGCGCCATTACTCGATAAAACTGTCTGTTTTTTTTTTTTTTCCGGATAATGAAATCCTATCTTAACATATAGAGTGGAAGTGAAATAATTCTGCAGATTTTCAGAATTAATAGCTCATGTTGTGTGAAACAAAAAAAGTGTAATACCATATTGGTGAAAAGTCAATAGTTTTTTTCAGAAAAAAATGTTTTTCTCAAATGTTTAATACCTCTTATTTACGTAAAGATTAATTTTTGGTCCTACAGAATATATCTACTATATCTGCTATTGTTAATCTCTTATTTGGTTACTATTGCGAGTAGGATCGTTATTTTTGCCTACACACAGATTGAGTCAGGAGGAAAGGTACATGGTTTGAGGAGCGATAATATTGGTGATTTTCCTCTGAGTGAGGTTCTGGCTAATATGTACAGTATATCTACTATCAGGCAGTACTTCTCACTTGACGATAGGCCTATGTGTGAGAGGAAGAATAATTGTTTGTATGCATCTGAAGTCTGACTAGTGTAATATGTAGCTAGTCGGCAATGTATGCAATGGCGGGGGAAAGGAACTAGCTACCCTACCCCATTATCTCCTGCCCTAGTTGCCTCATAAGTGGTGCCTTCTTGGTATCACATGTGAGGTTCAGACCTGTCTTCGAACAGTTGGTGATTCTGAACAAAAAAGTTTATATGAACATATGTTCTGTTCTTAACGGTTTCGAAGAAAACTAATGGAAACAATGAGGCACATGAAAAGAGCAGGTCAGAGTAAATTAAAACATTGTTACTTTATGTTCTGCTTAATTGTGTACTTTTCTTTACAGAAACATGTTCAAAAGTCCACCGTCAACTTCAATGCACTTTGCATTCCTTGTAGATAGCTGCTGTGTTGCTGATCTGAGCTGATTCGGACATTCCTTTACCTAAAAGCAAAAGCATGTAAAATGCGAGCGAGCAGTTTCTACTTTGCGCTTGTAGACTTCGCTCTTAAGCCAACTCCACGCACAGTAATCCAATATAGTAATGCCGGATGACCTCGATGGCCAACAAATGACTCCACCGCGACCGATCCAATGCCTAGGATACGTTTTACTGATCTTACTACAACTTAATGTCGTTTTGGTTGTGTCCGTGCTGAGTGCTGATGAAGGACAGACTGACGCCCGTGATTTTTAAACAGCTGTATGTCAGATTCTGTTAAGAACAGAGCATATATTCATAGAAACTTTTTTTGTTCAGAATGATCAATATTATCACCCTTCACACCATGTACCTTTCCTCCTGACTCACCCTGTATATCGATATAAAATCTAATAAAGAATCATTTATATTTCAGTAGCATGAACGGATTTTGTGTAAATTTAATTTTAAAACTACTAATTTGAAGCCATCGACTGATGAGGCCAGCTTGCAAAATTGCTAGAAAGGAAGATGGAAGGTAGTTCACTAAGGCAGACAGACCTGAGTACGTTGACCTCTCACGCCAGTATTACGAGAAGAAAGAGGCGGCGTTGTTAACAGGCTGCTCGAAATTCCAACCCAATTTTCTAATTAACCGTGAATTTAATCATAAAACGTAATATAGGTTTTCTATTCATTTAAGCGTACCCTATCGTCTCCTTCAATCTGCAGGATTATTTCACTTCCACTCTGTATAGCAGAATCATGAAGTAACGACCTTTTTCCTAAGTGCATACCTAATGTCTTGTAAAATGTAATTTGAATTCGTCCCACTTGAAATTTCATCAGGAATAATATTTTTTATTTAATTAACATTTAAGTATTTTTCACATGCACGATGTCGAATAATCTCCTGCACTGGGCCTAATGGAAATTACGAGTACTTAAATTTGCTGGTAGAAGCGACTCTAACTTCCAAGAATTAAATGACAACTGAAAATGTTTCTAATTCATTTAATCGGTTATTTAATGATGCTTCATTACCTACTAGGTTCTTTAGCGTCGATGTAATAATTAGTGATAGCGAGATAGTATTTGGCGAGTTAAAGTCTAGGATTCGCCATGAATTGTCTGACATTCGCCTCACAGTTGGGTTAAACCTTGGGGAAAAGCTAACAAGGTAATCAGCCCAGACGGTAATCCAATCCTGATTGATATATGCGAGAATGCCATACTATATTTGTTAAAGTTCTGAATTCATTCCTGAGAATAAGATTGTATTGTTTGGCTTGATTGGAAACTACAAAGAAAGGCCCTAGAAATCCTATTAAATGCGGAAGCCGAAAAGTGAGCACAAGGTATGCAGTTGCAAATGTTTAGATTTATTTTTTATACCTCTTGATTACACAACGTTTAACACTATATCACTTAGGAATACAATAATGAACACTTTCACGTGTTAATAGATTTATTTATTATTTATATATTTGTTAATTTATTTTTAATTGCAACACTGTTGTTTTCAATTTGTAATTTATTAAGTTTATGTTGCTGTAATACCTGTAATTGTGATGTGTAGGAAGAAATATAGTGAACACTTAAACATATAATTTGTGCTGTAATAATTATTAAATGAAGTTTTTGTAAATTAGTATGTCCACTGACAATAATGTTCTCAAATATATGAAGACCCTTTTGAAGTTTTTGCTGTTTAAATTTAAAATATCTTAGTTTTACCTTAAATATTCCTATTTCAAGCGTGTTCACAAGGAATAACAATGGCGGCCTACGGACTCTATAGGCGGAGAGAGAACGATTTCCTGGAGGGGGGGGGGGGAGCAAAGCAAAAGCATAGAATCCCGATATAACGAGATTATGGGGGACATCATTTATCTCCTCCTCCCATTATAGCTTGACCTTATTACGGTATATCGGAATATGATCATTTAATGAAGGTATTGTAAAAAAAAGTAAAATTGTAACAAAATGTACAGATAATAATTTTACTTTTCTTCCTCTTGTACGGAGGAAGGACACGAAGGCTTACACTGCGGCCAGAGTATTTTTGTGCTTACCATTCCTATTCTGTGAAAGCTTGAGTAGCCGAACGGCCGCGCTCTTGTACAAGTACAGCATGCCGCACCGTGAACTTAATATGGGCTATTGTATGGATGATGATATGTGAATTAATGATGGCGAAATGAGTCCGAGGTCCAACGCCGAAAGTTATCCAGCAATTTTGCTTCAATTGCTTGAGGAGAAACCTCAACCAAGTAACTTGTCCCAACCAGGATTTCAACCTAGACCCGCTCGTTTCGTGGCCAGACGTACTAGCCATGCGTCCACAGTGGAGGACCAGTTTTACATATAATTTATCTGTTCATTTAAAAAAAAGCAAGATATCGTAACAAATGTAAATTCTAATTATTTTATTTAATCTCGTCTTTATGTTTACACGTTATACCGAGATCACTTTTCTTTTTTCTGCATTGTTGTACAGTAGGTTATTCATATTTCTCCAAGTGGGTGTTTGAACATCTGCAGAGTTATAACACGTAACTGTAGGCTGTTACAAAAGAAACATTACAGTGCGTCCATTCTTATACTTACTTACTTACTTACTTACTTACTGGCTTTTAAGGAACCCGGAGGTTCATTGTCGCCCTCACATAAGCCCGCCATTGGTCCCTATCCTGAGAAATATTAATCCAGTCTCTACCATCATATCCTACCTCCCTGAAATCCATTTTAATATCATCCCATCTACGTCTTGGCCTCCCCAAAGGTCTTTTGCCCTCCGGCCTCCCAACTAACACTCTATATGCATTTCTGGATTTGCCCATACGTGCTACATGTCCTGCCCATCTCAAACGTCTGGATTTTATGGTCCTAATTATGTCAGGTGAAGTATACAATGCGTGCAGCTCTGTGTTGTGTAACTTTCTCCATTCTCCTGTAACTTCATCCCTCTTAGCCCCAAATATTTTCCTAAGGACATTATTCTGAAACACCCTTAATCTCTGTTCTTCTCTCAAAGTGAGAGTCCAAGTTTCACAAGCATACAGAACAACCGGTAATATAACTGTTTTATAAACTTTCAGAATTTTTGACAGAAGACTAGATGGCAAAAGCTTCTCAACCGAATAATAACAGGCATTTCTCATATTTATTCTGCGTTTAATTTCCTCCCAAGTGTCCTTTATGTTTGTTACTGTTGCTCGAAGATATTTGAATTTTTCCACCTCTTCAAAAAATAAATCTCCCATTTTTATAGTTCCATTTCGTATTATATTCTGGTCACGAGACATAATCATATACTTTAGTCTTTTCAGGATTTACTTCCAACCCAATCGCTTTACTTGCTTCAACTAGAATTTCCGCGTTTCCCTTAATCGTTTGTGGATTTTCTCCTAACATATTCACGTCATCCGCATAGACAAGAAGTTGATGTAACCCGTTCAATTCCAAACCCTCTGTGTTATCCTGAACTTTCCTAATGGCATATTCTAGAGCGAAGTTAAAAAGTAAAGGTGATAGTGAATCTCCCTGCCTTAGCCCGCAGTGAATTGGCCCCATTCTTATACATTTAGAAATTAAAAATAAATATTGTAGTCCAGACACATGGTCTGAAGACATTAATTCGTGAAGCAGTAATTAGGAGAGGGAGAGACCGATTTAATAGCGAAGTGATATCTCCATATTTTTATTGCATGTATTCGCGGGGATGTTCTGGCGACGTGGTTAGAATTAGCTTCCCACACAGGTGTTTCGTCACTTGTCAGCACCGGACAGATTTAGGGCCACCTTGTGCGCGATTCGTAAAAGCCGAAGTTGGACTGGACCCGTGGGAAAGATATTGCCAAGCTTGGGTTTTCCAAAGAACGGGGTTCTCCAAGATCTTCGAACTAATTAGATGTTATGGGAAATCCAAAGTCTAAATTTAGAGATGACATATTTCGCGCCCAATAAGAAGAGATCTTGGTCCAGCTTATGAGGTCACTTTGGACCAATAGGGAATAGATTTTAGGCCGGTTAAGTGACGTAGTTGTTAGCCAATAGGATAGTTAGTTTTAGCGTAGGATAGGTTTTTATAAATAAGGGTGACGGGGCGCGGAGAAGAGATTACGACTTTGCTTCGCGTCGACAGATTACTATTTCGTTTCGTGTCGACAGGGACAACATCTCATCGTGTCGGCGGCCCTACATACAGGGCACAATCACTACTACTTTTCGTGTCGACGGCCCTACATACAGGGCAGAATAACTACTTCGTATCGTGTCGACAGGATAACTACTTTTCTTCGTGTAGACGGCGCGACATCTTTTTTTTCGTGTCGGCGGCCCAACTTAATAGTCTTTCTTCCGGCGAAGACTCGATAGATAGAACTTTGTCATCGGTGAGACTACTCGTCAACGTTTAGGAGCTTCGATCATAGTGTACTGGGCAGAGTATTGAATTTATGGTATCGGATAGAGCTTATTCCGAGCTGCCATAGAGTCGATACAGAAGTGCGACCAACGATTGAATTATAAGTCAGCCGGAAATACATACTCTAGGGTTTACCAAATGAATACGACAATAAACTTATAGTTTTGGAGTTTACACTGCCTTTTATATAAGTAGCCGGCTTGGTATTATTCCCGACATCATCCTATACCACAACAGTACCTCGGCTACCCTGAGTGAATCTCATGCAACACCGAGACGCCTTCACCCTCATTCGTCAATTTAAGCACAGAAACTTCATCATAAACAAAGGCAAGAAAAATGTTTTGAATTCAATATTTTCTAACGTTAATTGAAAAAAAAAAAGTTCGGCATTGCCCCTCCATGCCCCTCCTCCATAACTTCGCTTATGCGGCTCTGGGCGGTTGAAAAAGTGTCAGGGAAAATGATAATGTAGATTAAGCATAAATAATTATTCTCATAATTGACAATATCAGCGGTTTCCAGATAAACCCAGTGTTGTTTCACAATCTATATAGTTATATGAAAAATTGAATTCTATAATGCGGGTATATTTATGTACGAATGGCAACACTGACTATTATCTTCGCCATCTATTCATAGAAGTAATAACTAAAGAAACCACACTTACAGGAACAATTTATCATTCACTATCGATAAGTAGGATCAGTTATCTTTGAACGTCAGTGTACCTATATTTGTCCCACATCGTATATAAATGTATTTGTGCGAGATCGTGGGTATTTGCTTGGTTTCCGCACAAAACCAATCCGCGGTAAGTCTAAAATTCCACATTCAGTATTCCCAACCTAACACACATAACAATTTCCCTGTTCTTACCGTTTAAGTGACATATAGATTTTACTGCTTTAGGCTTTTAACATAGGCTATTATTTTTATAGACGTTCAATATAGGAATAATTATAAATTGGAAACTTACCACTGCAATTTCACCTAAATTGATCTGTTAATTATTGTTTTTAAATATTTTCAAAAATTAAATAAACTCTACAACTCCACTAAAGTTACTGCATTCGTGATGCATGTAACATTAAGGAAGCCGTTTGTTTTAAGTTCGCATTTATAGACTGGGGGGGGGGGGAAAGGCAGACGTATATCACGGCCTGCTGGAGTATAGTAAACACAGAAAACATTTTAAAGCAACAATGTTGAAGATAGATATTTTTGTTTTGCAAATTTGCCGTCATTGAACAGAAACCAAGATGGTGATTTCATTGCAACTAATTAGAAATTTCTCTTTCAGGCATGTAATAAACGATCTTCGCACAAAATAATGTACAATACACGAGCGGTATATTTTCTTTGAATTCTCGGAAATTAAAAAAGCTCAACTACGTTTCGCTTTTTCAAACTTTTCCTCGAACATGAAAACTTCAACATATCGCTCTTGTAACGCATATTACCATTACTTGGTTTTTCACTTATAATAACGGAAGGAAACCGCTCGCTTACAGCTATCAGCTCCAACCAATTCGAGCCTCTGCTTGGTTTAGATTTTATGCCGCAGCAGTCTCCAGGTAATAAGTACATCGTATAGCATGTTTTCCAGCGGTGTTTTCGTTTATGAGGCCTAGATAAACTTTGTGTTCGGGGTTCCAATATCCATAACCCATTGCATTCCGTGATGGAAAATGTTTGTGGTTAATCACGGACCAGTAGGAACCCAGTAAGCTGCTGGATTACAACTCAGGGTCTGCTGTTACAAGAATGGCGAGGCTTAGAGTCGGCGGGTGTTGAGCTGAGAGTTTAGCTGAGCCTTGGGATTACATACTGGACGCCGCGCCGCGCCGCAGGATGTAGACTAACCCTCGGGGGAATTCACAATCTCTCCAACTCTGCTTCAAGGTAGAACAGTTATTTACACTCAATCGATACGCAATAAGGGAAAGGCGCCCATTTTCTGTAACTTTCTTGTTCCAGTCCAACAATAGAAAGTTTTGAGGGTTTTATTAGTTATCTAATATCAATGTCCAATATACTCAAGAATAGGTAATAAAAGTACAGTGTCGTCAAAAATTTCGAGCCATTTTATTGAATAATTAATATCTACTAGGCCTAGCTGTCATTTCCATTAATCACTAGAATTTGGACCTCAAGACGTGAGATTTAGTAACTATTGCCAAGCATTGCAAATGAGGTTGGTTTTTAGATCTTATATGACGTGAACATAACCTTTAGATACTGGTCGACACAGCAAACATGCTATCGGATTGGAGGCTCTGCTATTGCTGGGTTACGTGGAGTTGGCCGCAATAGCTGGCGCTACCAACGGCCACGTAAAGTATAGGGTATTTCAAAAGTCAGTTCAAATATTAAACCACTATAAATATTATAATATTTGAGATAGGGAAAAAACAAAAACATCACAGTGTTAGGCAAACAACGGGGTTTACGAAACATTGGGAAGATGTCCGCCGTTCTCTTGTTCAACGTACAGCATTCGGTCTGCGACATCATGCACAGCAACTTGCAGATAATATCTTGGATTATTGGTAATTTTTGCGAGATGGCATTTTTAGTTGCAGTATGGTTGTTGGATATGTCAGCAAAACTCGTTCCTCAAGGTAACCCAATAACCAAAAGTCGGCCGGGTTGAAATCTGAAGATCGCTGAGGCCACAATGTTAGAAAGTACCTACTGATGATGACTTTGGTCGGAAAACAAACCTCAATTACGCGTGTTTTACTTTAACATTATTTTTTTTTAACTTAGGTTATTTTACGACGCTTTATCAACATCTTAGATTATTTAGTATCTGAATGAGATAAAGGTGATAATGCCGGTGAAATGAGTCTGGGGTCCAGCACCGAAAGTTACCCAGCATTTGCTCATATTGGGTTGAGGAGAAAACCCCGGAAAAACTTCAACCAGGAAACTTGCCCCGACCGGGAATCGAACTCTGGCCACCTGGTTTCCCGGCCAGACGCGTTAACCGTTACTCCACAGGTGTGGACAAAAATGGAGTAAGACGCACTGTTACAGTAAAAGGGGAGCGCCACAACAGCATGTTACAGAACTTCGTCATCCCTAGACTGAGAATTCACGTGGAAAACATAATCTTCATGCAAGATGGCGCGTCGCCCCACATTTTTATCCCTGCAAAACATTTAATTACGCAGATATTTGACGATCGTCGTTTTTAAGTGCATACGTGCATGCATATTTTTGCGTTCATAGTGCATATGAATCCGCCTTCTAGTCATAAAATATTGTGACAGGAAAGAGCGGAAGGTGAAACAGTGATTCCTTTAAACCAATTCATAAACCATTTACTGTAGTTTGAAATGACATATTAATAAAATAAAAATGGACTTGTAAAATTAAAATATTACTTGCAACAATCCTCCACTATCATAATTTACAATTCTATTACATACAGCGATCTTTAGCGTTGGTAACCTTGGCTGACAGCGAGTTGTAGGTCGAGACGTATGACGTCACACGATATGATTCCGCCAGTCTCCGATACGCTGGTTCGTTATGTCGACAAGTAGAATACAGGAAAAGTCGGATGAAATAATAGCGAGGTATTCAAAACACCAAATTAAAAAATGAAGGCTCTGTGAAGAAAATGCCGTTACACAAATGTTGAAAAATTTTTAATATAACTTCTTCCATTTTTTTATTTTATTGGGTTATTTTACGACGCTGTATCAACATCTAGGTTATTTAGCGTCTGAATGATATGAAGGTAATAATGCCGGTGAAATGAGTCCGGGGTCCAGCACCGAAAGTTACCCAGCATTTGCTCGTATTGGGTTGAGGGAAACCCCCGGAAAAAACCTCAACCAGATAACTTGCCCCAACCGGGATTCGAACCCGGGCCACCTGGTTTCGCAGCCAGACGCGCTGACCGTTACTCCACAGGTGTGGACCAACTTATTATGTATTAATATATGTATTTATGTAGGTTTATGTATTAATATAATGTGAAAGGAACTGCACTAATGTTCATATAAAAATAACTCTTTTTGTTACAATTATTTAATTAAGTGAAATGAACATTTATATCGATGAAGCTAAATTAATAATAAACATGTACCATGAAATGCATATCACATTCTGAGAATGGCAGATCTTATACAGTTTTGTTGAATGATGGCATTTAAGCCAGACCTATATATTTAAATTCACGAGTTCTTTTTGTTGGGAAATATGCCTAACCTTCTTATTTTTGCTATTGAAAAAGAGGAGGAGCTGAACTCACTGCTTCACTTCTTGGTGAAAGAATAATCGTTATCTCAAAAGTTTAAAATGGTGGGATAGGTCCTTCTTTCACCAAATCCTTCAATTCGTTGTATGTGGTGTCCTTCAGTTAGACTGATCGGAAACAGCCGAAACTACTCGAACTTTGCTCGAGGAGTACTCAAAGTCGGCCGGTGCGAGTAATAACCGGTTTCGTACTCAGTTGTGTCGTGCCTTGCTAGTTGGACACACATTGTTCTGTGCGTGGTTTATTGAGTAATGTTAGAATAAATCGATATAATTTACATAACGACAGTTATATGAGAAAATATTTTTACAAATCCTTCAAGAGGAAATTATCTCGGGGTATAGCCCCACGTTCCATCACCACAAGCGAACTTTTAAGTTAGTGAAATAAATGCGAACGCATGGTAGTCCCTGTGACATTTATTAGTGTGTTATACTTCAGCTAAAAGTTTACGCAAACAATTTACTGTAATGCAATGTGGAGGAAATAAGAAATGGTTTTTATAATACATCAGTCCACACCTGTGGAGTAACGGTCAGCACGTCTGGCAGCGAAACCAGGTGGCCCGGGTTCGAATCCCGGTCGGGGCAAGTTGCCTGGTTGAGGTTTTTTCCGGGTTTTTTCCTCAACCCACTAGGAGCAAATGCTGGGTAACTTTCGGTGGTGGACCCCGGACTCATTCCACCGGCATTATCACCTTCATTTCATTCAGACGCTAAATAACCTTAGATGTTGATACAGCGTCGTAAAATAACCCAATAAAATAAAAAAAATTATAATACATCAAAATGAACTTCACGCAGATTCCCGCAATATTTCCAACAACTCTGTTTAAGCATAGAGGGTGAACACTTCGGTCGTGTAATGTAATGATGAGTACTATTTAATGATTTTTAATTACAGTATATAATTGAATTAATTACGTCATTTAAGTAACCTATTTAAACACATTTCAATTATATATATATATATATATATATATATATATATATATATATATATATATATATATATACCCTAAATGAAATTATCACTACATTAACACATTTAATACATCACAAAACCAACACTGAACGAACTAAATGTAATTATTATGAAAGTCGCCATATTTTCTTCCTGGAACTACGATACACTTCCACTAGAGGTCGACAATAAATGCAAACGAAATGATACTAAACGTGAGGAATGTTACTACAGGTGTGTAGTATTATGCGACAGGTTAGGTTAGATTAGATTAAGTGTGTATTATGTGGCAGGTTAAGTTTGATTAGGTGTGTAGTATTATTACTGTGTTGGCGACACTGAAACCCACTGTTACATTAACTAAATATGGCCGTAGTCTTCATTCACGCACGACGATTTTCGTATATAAGTAAGGTACATATTTAGGGCGGGTTGCATGAACTTATAGCTCTCACAGTGATCACATCAATTTCTACCAATCATTACTATAAATCCAAGGCATTTTCAAAGTATTTTATAAAGTTCCTATAGTGGCTGGGGTATAAGTAACCTTCACCTCAACCGGATTGGGGAACACACTGTACCTTGGTGTATTTACGTGCAGTAGTAGGCCTACCACTTTGTGTTTCTACACTGGTTGCATGGAATAGACCAGGGCCGAGTACTGTTTGCGAATCCAAACGGGGACGCTGCATATTCGTCCGTCACAGCCTCAACGCTGCGCTGTGTTCGGCGGGGAAGAAAGGGGTTGAAGATAAGACATATGGCTCCCCGTGAGAGAATAGAATTCACTCTTGGTACTCAGCCCTGGTATAGACCATCCGTTTATTATGTGTTTCGGGTTCGAATCCCGATAAGTCCTGGTGTCATTTGTGGAGGAGTTCTCGGTGTTCTCTAGTTTCCATAAGTTAGACATCAACATCATTCATCCAATCCTTATTCTATTAATTACTACGTTTTCATGGAATATTCAGATCAATTTGTAACCATCATGAAAACTGGGATTCAAAATGATTTGAGTGTCAAGATCGATAGACATGTCGACCTGGTTGGCAAGTTGGTATAGCGCTGGCCTTCTATGCCCAAGGTTGCGGGTTCGATCCCGGGCCAGGTCGATGGCATTTAAGTGTGCTTAAATGCGACAGGCTCATGTCAGTAGATTTACTGGCATGTAAAAGAACTCCTGCGGGACAAAATTCCGGCACATCCGGCGACGCTGATATAACCTCTGCAGTTGCGAGCGTCGTTAAATAACACATAAATTTTTTTTCGATAGACATAAAAAGTGAGATCGGATCGTATTCAGTACGGATCAAGTTGCTTGAGGTAGTGTATCGTATTCAAAACCATTTGACTATAGGATATCGGTAGTGAGTGTATGAGAACTTATGTTGTCTAGATTGGAAAAGGGACGATGTCAAAATATTGACGTCATCATCTACTGTGATTACTTTTTGTGTTTGCCGGGATGTATTGTGCGTTTCACAGCGATGGTTGTGTATCAGTTCATTTATATGGCTGTGAATTCTGGCGGTTGCGTTCGTACGTGTGTAATTTTTATTCTCAGTCTGTATTGATGTACTGTACGTAGTTTAAATTACCGCTATATCAAGTCTGTCAATGGTAGGTCATAGTTATTTCTATCATTTGAAATTAGCAATTTTGTTTATTTGTTGCTTACTTAAATGGTTATGGATTCCGTTGCTGGTCCGAGTGGAGATAAGCGAAGGAGAGAACATTGGATTTCTGATTCCAATACTGAATACAGTCTTACGATGAACATGTATGTGCCTCGTATTTTCCTTGGTATTACTCGACCGAGGCGAGTGGAGCCGTGGACGTAATGTAAATTACAGCGATGGCGCTATAAGAACGCAGGAGCAGTACAAGTGGCGATGCGAGCTGCAGGACTCTACTGCTCTCGGTTGAGTAATATATATACAGGGTGTTTAAAAATACGCTACATAATTTCAGGTATGTATTGCCCACATGTAGACAATCAAAATACTGTAGTTCATTACAACATGTGTCCGGAAATGCTTCATTTCCGACTTATGGCCTTCACAACATTGAAATTCACCGGAACGTTTTTCTTTCCGCAAGTCGTTGTCATTACAGAAGATGTTCAAAATGTCCACCTCCTGCTTGAATACAGACCTCACATCGATGTCTCATTGACCTGCGAACACGATCCCAAACTCCAGCAGGATTGCGTATGTCCTCAGAACATGCCACAATTCGATTCCGAAGGGATTCCAAATCAGGCACCGGAGACGAATAAACCAATGATTTTAAATGGCCCCACAAGTAGAAATCGAGAGGATGCAGATCAGGTGAGCGTGGAGGCCAAGCAATTGGGTCACCTCTACCTATCTATCGATCAGGAAACCTTCGATCCAAGTACCGGCGAGCCGTACGACTGAAGTGTGCAGGAGCGCCATCATGCAAGAAGTGAATGTGTTGACGATTGATCAGTGGAGTGTCTTCTAAAACATGAGGTATGGTGTTTTCCAGGAAGTTTGTGTACGCATGCCCCGTAAGTCTGTTTACAAGTACATGGGGTCCAACTAATCGATCACCAATGATACCGGCCCACATGTTGAGGGAGAACCGCACCTGGTGATGAGATGGAACAGTTGCACGTGGGTTTTCATACGCCCATACATGCTGATTGTGGAAATTTGTTATGCCATCTCGTGTGAAATTTGCTTCATGTGTAAATAATACCAAGGCAGGAAAGTTCGGATTTACACCACACTGCTGCAAGAACCACTGACAGAACCTAACTCTTGCAGGGTAATCTGCTGGTGACAGGGCCTGTACACGTTGCAAATGATAAGGATACAATTGATACTCTTTCAACAGTCTCCAGACAGTTGTATGAGGAACATTGAATTGCAACACTACCCTTCGTGTGCTGATAGAAGGTGTCATGTTCACAGCCTCCAGAATTTCCTCCTGTACTTCTGGAGTTGTAGATCTTGGTAGTCCCCTTCCCAAACCAGGAGAGTTAAATTTTCCATACTCGCACAGACGATAATGGAGACGTACAAATGTCTTCCGATCTGGACATTGTTGCTGTGGGCACCTCTCCTGGTACAAACGACGAGCCAGCGCTGCATTGCCGTCCGCCTTACCGTACATGAAGTGTATCTCTGCCAGCTCTTGATTTGAATACATGTCGCACAGTCTAATGCCTACACAACACGGAATGTAATATTCGCCTCGGAATAACTGTCAGAGTGCCCTCTTAATGTCTCTTTTTTACGGCAACGACCTGCGGAAAGAAAAACGTTCCGGTGAATTTCAATGTTGTGAAGGCCATAACTCGGAACTAAAGCATTTCCGGACACATGTTGTAATAAACTATTTTGATTTTCTACATGTGGGAAATACATACCTGAAATTATGCCACGTATTTTTGAAACACCCTGTATATATACAGGGACATGATTTTATTTTTACTAACATTTTTAATATTAACCTGGCTATACCTTTGGATTAATGATTGAGACCCGGAAACACCGTTTGCTACCACCTTACACGACTGGAGTTCGATGATATTGGCGTAAAATACAAACAGATCACTTTACTAGGTATAGGAGGGAAGAAAAGTAGTTCACCCATTTACGTAAAGTAGGAAATATCGCGATTTTCATTAGGTTTTGTTTAATCAAAATACAGTACAGTATTAACAATAAGTGTTTTTACTCACGAAATGAGTTATCCATGCGAACGTATTCATTATGCTGTGTATATTATCCTGTCTACAGCACATTAGCGTACAATATAGAGAATGAAGTTAAAGTGAAAAATAATCATAATATGGATATTTAAACACATTTTTGACAATGGTGGCCGTTCAGGCTTCAGTTCTTTTGTGCATATTATCACACTATAATTCCAATTACCAGTTTCGTCCTTCATACTTAGTAACTCATGTTGAAATAATTCTGTACCTACTCTATAAAAGAGTACCTTACGTACTGTAAATTCAGTCATCATTTCTGCCCGACCCGCACAGATAAAATTAACCAGACATGCTATCTACTGCCCGTCCAAGTGGTTATGTCGCAGGATCGTAGAAAGGGAGGCAATCACGTGATAGTTAATTACTTAACGAGGCCCTTTTATTTAAGTTAATTTAAACAGTTGCATAATATTATGTAGACGTCCAATTAATTCCTAACAGAAATTAATGTTTTCAGAAAAGATCTAAGAAAGCCCTGCCACTAGTCTTTACAGTGGAGCGTGCAGAAGCAAGTGGGGGAAATCGGGATGCGACGTAGGCAAACGGACGACAGTACCTGTGGGAAAATATGATTCAATATTGGAAGTTTTCGTCACTGGAAAACGCGAACATATTTCTGAAACGTACTATATTCACTAACTCAGTAGGCTACTGCGGCCTTGGTTCAGTGTGGACAGTTGGGTTGGAACTTCGTTAGTAGAAGGGGTGGGAGTGAAGTACATTCAAATACTCAGGTACTATAAAAGTTGAAGTAAAAATAAAATGATGTCCCTGTGTGTGTGTCTATATATATATATATATATATATATATATATATATATATATATATATATATGCTGAGTGTTTATATGGATCTATTCGTTGTTTATTTTTATTTACAGTATGTTTAATTTAGGATTTAAATTTGTACGAGGACTATAGTTAAATGAGGGGATAGGTAAGTAGCTAGGTGACATGAGGACGAGGTATGTGACAAGAGGTTAGAGGTTTAGTAGTTGAGGGGACATATCAGTGACATGAGGTATGTGACAATGTTAGTGGGATAGTTGAGGGGCTATCTGAGTTACGTGAAGCCGAATACTATGAATTCAATTATTTAAGTGCGTTTTCTTTCCCGCGTATAGTGTTGGGATGCTGAATGTCACCTATGGAATTATGTTGAAGAGTGGATGGGTTCTAGTCCAGAATGGCATTAATACTATGAAATTGTTTTGGTGATATCCTATTTTCAATAAGAGAGGATGGATTCTGTTTTAGAATGGGATATCGTGAAATTGTGTGTAATTATTTTTTTATAGTTTTATTTACTTGTCGAATTGGTTTACGTCGGCCATATTGTGACGTCATCGTTTGTTAACTGTACTAAAATTAAGCAATGTTCTACTTATAATAAAAGGTGTTGAAACTCTCCGCCTTCATTCTCTACACATTTTTGGCATCTGTTTAGGAAATTATTCATCACTCGCTATAGTTCATTTTGAGAAATCCGGTCAATTTTCTAGAGAATATTGTCTTTGAATTCTTGTATGGTGTGCGGGTTCGTCTTATACACGGCGTTTTTTTAATTTAACCCAGAGATAATAATCGCAGGCTGTTAAAACGGGGGACCGATGAGGCCACAAATCCCTTCTAATAACTCTTGCTTGTGAAAACACATTGTGAATTTCTCTCATGGAAATATTAGCAGTATGAGCAGTGGCTGAGTCCTGTTTATAATATTCATGATCACGCTCTCTGTCGATTAATTCTCTTTAAAAGGGGTTAGTATGGTATTCACATTAGTGACAGAATCAACTGTATTCTAAAAAAAAAAAATTGGTCCTATGATTCTTTCATTACTGATGGCGCACCATACGGCGATTTTTTCAGCGTGAAGGGGCACTTCATGTACGAAGTCAGGTTTATCAGTACTCCAGTAACGCCTGTTCTGAGTACCAAGGAGGTGGAACCAGGCCTCGTCCGAGAAGAATATTAAATGTGTGCCTATTTGTCCATTGCACTCCTTTTCCAGAATTCAATCACAAAATGTGCGTCTACGTACGGTGTCGCCTGGCTGAAGAGCATGTGCCACATTTATCTTATACGGCTTGAAGTGCAATAAATTAGTAGCTTTTGCACAAATCCAAATGAAATTCCTACTTGTTGTGAAAGTCGACGACATTTCTAGGAGAATTTTCTAAACGATTAGGAATGTCATATAATCTTTCTTCAGTGAGAACACTATGCTGCTTTTTTGGTTTCATAGGCTGGGCACTTCGTTTCCTGAAATGTGTGATAAATTATGGACTGTTTTACGATCTGGAGCGTCTACACCCAGGAATTTTTCTTGAAACCGTCTTCGAACTTCACGAGCCGACCGAGTTAACATGTATGAATCGTAAATACAGACACGTTGTGCCGTTGTAACTCACGAAGCATAATACACTTTATGTATATTATCGAAACAAGAAGTCTCATGCCGTGGCGTCGTGGTCTAAGGCATTCTGTCTAGGACTCGCGTTACGGAATGTGCGCTGGTTCGAGCCCTCATGAGGGAAGAAATTTTCTCATGAAATTTCGGCCAGTATATATATGACGGGTGCTCACCCAGCATCGTGATGCACTTGGAAAGCTACGATAGGTAGCGAAACCCGGTTGCGAAAGCCAGCTGTAACGGCTGGGGGGATCATCATGCTAACCACACGATACCTCCATTCTGGTTGGATGATCGTCCACATCTGCTTCGGCATGTGATCGTGAGGCCAGCAGCCGGCTGGTCGGTCTGGGTCGTTCACGGGCTGTAGCGCCACGGATTATTATTATTATTATTATTATTATTATTATTATTATTATTATTATTATTATTATCGAATCAAGAAACGAACAACACAACACACACCTGGAAATTTCTGTGTTACGACTGCGACAGTCAGCAAGGTCTACAAGTAAAGGGTGGTCTACAATAATACGGGCTCGGGAACGACAACGGGAACGAGAACAGACATATTGTTAAAGTAATTGTATTTAAATGTGAACATTAACCAGAGCTTACCAGAGTCCGGGAACGGGAACGTGAAAATTAATTGTGAACTCTCACATTCAAATACATTTTTTTATATTTCTGTTCTCGTTCTCGTTGTCGTTTCCGTTCTCGGTTTATTGTGGACCAATCTTAAGCAAGCAGGCTTGATATTCCTTCCATTGTGCTGCAAACGAGTGGAGGTCGCACTTACGAAAAACCCCGCGCCGCGGAGGAAAGCATAACTAATCGCACTGTACTACTACTAATATTACTAGTATTGCTACTGCTACGTACTACAAATCTGAAGTATATACACAGTGTCTATTTTCCCCGCATAGTTTTTTGGAAGGGAAAATTATTACGAATAGTACCGCTTGGAGTACTTCCCGTACGCATTATCTCTTCTGTGCTTAAGTTGATATCGCTGGACTAAAACATGAGCTTCATCAAACGTTTCTATTTACAAAACTTTTAAATTCCTAGTTTCCACATAAGACACATGCAATAGAAATCAATAAGATAACTCAGACATTCACCAGATAGACTGCTGCATTGGCTGATATCCATGGTGCTGTAGCTGTGAGGGGACCTGTAGAGTGGCTGTCAAAGTGAAGAAGTTGGGGCGTTTTAAAAGTCAACACCAGTGTTAGAGTGGCCCTTGAGGGTTATAACCTTCTCGTAGTTCCATTGGCTTCTCCTTTCTTTCTCGCTTTTCTCCTGTCTTCACAGTCTAACCCTCGTATCCACACTAATCAAAAAGGAGTTGAAAATATATTGTGCCTCTGGAGATGAATGTAGCATTGATTTCTGTGAAACAAGAGGGGATATTCAATTACATTTTTACGTATATCGCTATATCACATAAATATTTAAATACATCTTGTCGGTGTTGTGTTATCGAACATTATGTGAAGTGTTGTTTAAATTGAAGGAACAAATTGATATCACATATTGATAATTTTCCTGTTATATTTCTTTACAATTTAGGTTGTAATTAAATTACACTAACAATTTTCCTCAGACGCTAAATAACCTAAGTTGTTGATAAAGCGTCGTAAAATAACCTGTTAAAAATAAAACAATTTTCCCTCTTACTCTGCTTAACATGCCTTTCATCTGACTTAGGAAAACAATGGGACATCATCTCTTGATAATTATACTTATCCTTCTATTGTAGTCAAACTTGAAACAATTTGCACTATTAATATTTTAAAGAACGGATATTGGTGGATTATTTCTTTTATATCTATTTTATTTTTTATAGTTGCATTAACTCCAACAGATTGACAGCTAAGCCGAAATTTGAAAAATATCTCCCTCAGGTCTAAATCACTATTACGTTGTAAATTATTTGTAAATTATTATTATTATTATTATTATTATTATTATTATTATTATTATTACTTACAAATAGCTTTTAAGGAACCCTCAAGTTCATTGCCGCCCGCCATCGGTCCCTATCCTGTGCAAGATTAATCCAGTCTCCATTATATCCCACCTCCCTCAAATCCATTTTAATATTATCCCTCCCATCTACGTCTCGGCCTTCCCAAAGATCTTTTTCCCTTCAGTCTCCCAACTAAAACTCTATAAATATGCATTCCTGGATTCGCCCCGTACATGCCCTGCCCATCTCAAACGTCTGGATTTAATGTTCCTAATTATGTCAGGTGAAGAATACAATGGGTGCAGTTCTGCATTGTGTAACTTTCTCCATTCTCCTATAACTTCATCCATCTTAGACCCAAATATTTTCCTAAGAACCTTTTCCTCAAACACCCTTAATCTCTGTTCCTCTCTCAATGTGGGAGCCCAAGTTTCACTACCATACAGAACAACCGGTAATAGCCTATGACTGTTTTATAAATTCTAACTTTCAGATTGTTTGTTAGCAGACTAGATGACAAAAGGTTCTCAACCGAATAATAACAGGTATTTCCCATATTTATTCTGCGTTTAATTTCCTCCCGAGTTTCATTTATATCTTTTTACTGTTGCTCCAAGATGTTTGAATTTTTCTATCTCTTCGAAAGATAAACCTGAAATTTTTATATTTCCATTTCGTACAATATTCTGGTCACGAGATATAATCATATGCTTTGTCTTTGCGGGATTTACTTCCAAACCTATCGCTTTACTTGCTTCAAGTAAAATTTCGGTGTTTTCCCTAATCGTTTGTGGATATTCTCCTGAGATAATCATGTCATCCGCATAGACAAGAAGCTGATGTAACCCGTTCAATTCCAAACCCTCTGTTATCCTGACGTTTCCTAATGGCATCTTCTAGAGGGAAATTAAAAAGTAAAGGTGATAGTGCATCTCCCTGCTTTAGCCCGCAGTGAATTGGAAAAGCAACAAGTAAGAGGATAGTGTTTGATAACAAAAACAAGATCTTTCCAAAAATCTACAATCCAACAATATTCAAAATTTGAATAGCTAAAAGAGAGAGATACATTTGGAAGGAAAAGATGGAAATGGTAAGCAGGAATGTCCAACTGTTGTTTGTAGCTTACCTCTGCGGTGCCTGAGTGGTCAAACTTCAGCCTGTCACTCTGGCGGTCCGGGTTTGAGTCCCGTTTAAGCCCGGGATTTTTTTGATTGAAAATCCATAGTGGCATTTGTGGCGGACAAGGTCGCAGTTGGGGTTTTTCTCGAGTGTTCTCCCCCTTCGCCATATTAGGCATTTACATCATTACGTCAACATTTCTCCAATTCGTTACCATTCCATGGCATTTCCCGAAAGCCGACTGGCGATGTACGTGTTGAGTTTGTCTAGGGACGAGAGGGGTTGCCTGCTCGAAACCTGAGTACGCAGCTAACATTAGTGTAGTCAGCTGATGTGGGTTCAGAATGCGTCTAGGATGAGGTTTAGCTAAATCGATCATGGAAGATCGTAGTCCTGGGTCGTAGTGCCTTCCTCCTCAAATTCCATTCCATTGAATTTTCAGCAACTTTGCTTACTGACGAATATTTCACCACCAACATGGAGTTAAATCACCATAATTCAATTTAATTGAGGCAAGACAATCTTTATGTGACCAACTACAAAAGATGAATACCGGCAATTTTGACTGTGTGAACTGTGAATTTGGGTGATGTAATTATAGAATCTTTCTGATTGAATACATATTAAAACACAGAGATACCGTTAACTACTCCAAGGACATGTGAGACTTGGTGTAGTAGATATTAATGATGGTGAAATTCGGTTCCAACACGATGATAATACATCGCTCACAACTAGATCGTCTTCTCTAGTCATTGGATAAGATGTTTTGCAACACTGTTCGCACATAGGTCCGGAAGATTTTCATTCCATAGGCACATCTGAAAATTGAATGTATGGTAATGAAGGACATTATGCAAATATTGTTCTTCTAAAGGAAGTCACAGTTCAGAATTTTCTTGGGATAACAAGAGATCAGTCGCCAATTTAAGAAGCGTGTTTTACAACAGACTAGGCCACTGCTCGGCTACGGAAGACGATTTGTTTGAATATCTGTTCGAAGTAATTTAATTTTACTTTAATTTTTTTCGTGTTTTTCTTATTTTTTGTATAATTACTACTTAAGTTTATAAATAAATTACAAACTAAGATCGATCATTTTTTAATTGTTTGTATGGTAGGGAAATTAATTTTTACCTGTGCGTACACACTGCTCATGATCCAAGGCTTTACGACAGTAGAACCCAGCGAACACAGCTTCTGTAGTCATTTCACTGTAACATTATGGTGAATCCTCCTTACAGCCTGGATTTAGCCCCATCCGATATAAATTTGTTAGAGTTACTGAAGAAACATCTTGGAGGAAGACGGAAGAATGATGAAACTGCACGTTACTGCCCAAGATTGATTGGGATATTCATGTTGGTATTAATATTGTTGTTTATAATTTATTTCTTCAATCCTTATTTCAAAGATAGGCTTTGATATAATTATTTGTAGGCCTAATTGTTTACTGTGCATCCAAATAAGAAGATGGACCATTTTTTAAAATGCACATTTAAAAGTACATAACATTAATGAATTACAACTTACAACGTATGACTTAATAATAATGAAGCGTTTCTATAAATAGTACCAAATTTTACCAAGACGGAAAAGGAACTCTATATTACGAAATCTGCACAAGTTTAGCTGAAATTATTATTATGGAGTTAAAATGTTTTTTTTCTGATCCGAATTAGAAAGGGAGCCTTGGATAATAGGGTCTATAATCCGCAGCGGATGGGCTGAAATTATTATTATAATTGTGCAAGACTACGAAACATATGAGTGCAAAGAAGACAACAGGTACCTAAGAACTGTTAGTCAAAACTTCATCCCATAGGGTAAGGCCATTCATTGTCTGGAGAACTGTAAACAGAGTTGCAAAATTCGAATAAAAGATAAGTATTCTAAACAGATTTTCAAAATTATAGTAAAGTGTCAAATGCCAATACTGTAAACAGATTTACAAAATTTCAGTAAAAAGGTTAGATGTAGCTCTAAGTATTGCAAAGATTTGCAAAATTCTAGTAAAACTGTCGAATATAAATATTGTATATAGAATTGAAAAATTTGCTAAGATTAAATATTGTAAACAGGTTCGGAAAATTCAAGCAAAACTGTAAAATGTGAATATTAAACAGATTTTCAAAATTCCAGTACAACTATCAAACATAACTATGTTGTAAAAAGATTTGCAACGGCCGTGTTTCTACAGAGGGGAGGTCTTCAAGCTTTTGCCACGATGAGTTAAGTGTATAAATGGTTTAGGAAACCATGTAGAATTGTGAGCCAGTTTTACGGAAAACCTTAGCAAAACAAGGAATTTTACTTAAAAACCGACCTTCGTATTTGTTATTTGCGAGATATTTATTGTATTTAATAATGCTAGTGCGTCTGCATGTCTGTTCCGGAGCTGCGCTCGGGCGTAGGTTCAATACCCGCTTGGGCTAATGGCGGCTTGGTTTTTTCTGAGGTTTTTATCGGCTGTAAAGCGAATGTTGCGTAATCACTGGCGAATCGTCGGTCTTATATAGCTATTAACAAATTCCATCGAAGCTAAATATGATGTGATATGATATATTTCTTCACAGCACTTCTTTACATGTAGGCTAATGGTGTACCTCACATTTCTGTATCCGGTGCCACCATTAACATATTATTACAATAACACATTATTTGCAGTACACGTCTACACACATACTCCCAATTACGCAATGTACCTTTTTTGTTACTTGGTCAATCTCCCCTTCAGTATTTCCCTACGTTTAATTTGCTATTCTCTATTTGTTCAATAATCCTAATCTATCTAATATTATATACTACTTTCACCCCCCCCTTATCCTCTAACTAGGCCTACTGTACTATTAACTAAAATCTCAATTTCAATTTTTCTCTATAAATTATCATATTGGATTATTTGCCTATTTGTTTTTTTTTTACCTTTTATTCAATTACTGTTCCAACATTCAAATGTTAGTACTAAATTTTATGCTGTCACTTGTTCATTTCTCTAAACCCTTTCTCACTATTTTCACTCATTCCTATTTGCGCTCAATTTCACTTTCTCACTATTCTTACACCTAAACCATTGTCACTATTCTCACTTCCTATAAATACTTATATTTTATTTTACACATCTGCTTATACACTTTTTCTCTCTCCCCTATACTTCTCGATCTTTTCCAGTTTCACTTTGTTTGCACTTTTTGATCACATCCACATTTTTTTAAACGTATCAAACATCTCTGCTAAATCCTCAACTGTCGCAAATTCTGACCTTTCTTTACTGTTCGTCTCTGCCTTATTTCTGACTTTGTCTTTCTTTCTATTTATTTCTTCTTCTATTCCTCTTTTATTCCCCCCCACGCTTTCACTTTCACATACTAGATTTCCAC
Source organism: Periplaneta americana (assembly GCF_040183065.1). Lineage (NCBI taxonomy): Eukaryota > Metazoa > Arthropoda > Insecta > Blattodea > Blattidae > Periplaneta > Periplaneta americana. Next base: position 126,550,437 of record NC_091118.1, on the reverse strand, counting down.
TTACACTTGCACCCTTATTCTTTACACTACTTCATCGAAGCTAAATAATCATCTAGTACACTGCTCCGCCTATTTAGTAGAATGAGTTTGAGTCTAAAAGAAAGCAGCGAAACAGTATAGCGTGAGCTGTTGTGACGAGAATCCAAGCCCCGCATACCTGTAGGGCATCATGTCACAAATACGTTTACGTCTGAGTATTTCTGACCAAGTAAATATTCTTTAACCTCTTGAAAAGATTGCAAATATTAAGAATATTACTGTAGAGTTAAGGCTAATATTTATTTATTTATTTATTTACTTATTTATTTATTTATTTATTTATTTATTTATTTATTTATTTATTTCGTCGTTGTTCCTGCAATAACTCCTATGTGGCAATTTATAGATTTTCAGATTTTTGCGCTATTAAATAACTTAAATAGTTATACAGCAAATAATAAAATCTCCTATATGTAATTATATTTCTTTGTTTCGAAAATGTAAGAATTCACAGTTTCCTATGTACGGCTGCCATAAGATGAATAAATGTGTTTTTTCTTCCTACTGAAAAATTTTATATTTTGCACATAGGAGTTGTTGCAGGAACAACGACGATTTATTTATTATTTATTTATTTATTTATTTATTTATTTATTTATTTATTTATTTATTATTATTGTATTTTAGATATATATATATCTTGTGATGAATAAAATTAATTCGTATTGACATTGTATCAGACTCATTTTTATAATGAATTAACAACTGTTAAATATCCCTTTTCATCTGATCGATTAATAGTTTAGTTGACACAGCATTGTTAAATAACTGACTAGAATAGAAATATAGAAACCTCAATAAACCATGTAATAACTAGGCATGAAATGGATTGTGACATTTTATTTAATAAATACCTAAGCTTATTACAACTTAAAGGAACGGACTAGTTTGAAGAATGGTTATCATAAGAGACGTTCTATTGCTTTCCTTAGACTATTATTTATAAATACAACCCACTCTTATAAAAGCAATTATAAATTCTTTTTTCCCTATCGTAAAAACACCGATATTCTTGCAATTTACATGGTTCGTTCATTATTGAAGTTCAACTGCATTATTCTCAATGCCTAGATTGTGGATTGTGCTACTGCATTTGTGTGACACTGGTGGACAGTAGCCGAACGTGGGCAGCCCTAGGGCTCTTATGAGCACGACCCCTGCTGCAGTTCAGAATGTGCTATCTTCCAGCCGTCCATCATTGAAATGGATTAAAGCCTGTGGCACATCAGCAAATGAATTGGTTTGCACTACAGAAATTCAGGCGCTGTCTGTGAAACCAGTAAAGCAAGGCGCCTCACCGCAAGCAATGAAATCTATTAGCGACCTCTATTCAGTTTTCCACAAACACCTTCGCTGTGCCTCACTAAGAGGTGGTGTGGAGAATGTGAAACTGCAGCTTGTACAGAAACATTGAGCAGAATATATTTGACTCTATTATAAATATATCAGCTGTTAATATAAGTTATGTTGGATATTATAGTGTACGTCATACATCATATTATTATCAATATTATTAATGATAATAATATATATTATGAAGAAAGAATGCGTAGAACGGAGAAAAATTCTCTTCGGCATCGGGACTCGAACCCGGGTTTCCAGCTTTACGTGCCGCCGCTTTATCCACTAAGCCACACCGGATTCAAGTTCCGATACCGGATTGAATCCCTCTCATTTTAAGTTCTACCTGCTGTGTTCCCTTTGTTGGCCTACCCTCGTGTACCGTGTCACAGTATGTGTAAGCAGTAGAGACATGTTCAACCACAAGTACAGAGGTGCACTCATTACGAGTGACTAAGTGGCCGGGGTCCGACGGAACATGGCGTAGTCTTGAATCACAAAGTGATTACTTACGCTTTATCGTATTATTATGATTTACCAAAGTACATATGGAGTTTCAGTCCAGTAATTCTGCGTTTCCATATGGTGAAGAGGTTAGAATATAAAAAAAATAATGTAAATAAAATAAAATAACATATTATGATTAGAGCCTGGATTTCCATGCGTTATCAAATCTTAAGACGTGCATGCATTCATGCACTCTTATCTTGTGACGAGACGTGCAGAATGAAGCGAAAGAGCAGTAAAAATAAGCACTAATAAAATTGAGTTCTACATTATGTTTCATTTTTATTTTATTTTTATACAAAATTCAACTAAATTATCGAAATTTTCTTCACATAAGCTCATGTCTTTAGCTAAAACACGTTCTTGAACACAGATAGTGATCTTTCAAATGATCTTTCTACGTTACAAGACGTGATAGGTGCGTACTTAAACGAAGAAATTTGGGACAAAGTGACGTATAAATAAAAGTCCTTTGCATTTCCGCACGACAATTACACATCGGAAATCGAACCCGCAACCTTCCGACTTTGCAGAGTTACGCCTTAACCGCGACGCATCGCGAGTTCCAGAATACAAAAGTAGGCCCTAGTTACGTGATTATCACAAAACTCACAAGGAATTACATCACCGTCCGTCCTTAGAAATACCTTTGCCTTAATACATTTTGACATATCTCTTCTTGCAGTTCTAACAGAAACCATAGTAACACTTCACAATTCGACACAAAGTAGCCTATATATTAAATCGCAGTTTGCAAGCATGCTGCTTCTGCCTTCTTTTCTTTCAGTTTTGGCATCCGGCTTCTAATGAGCGAGAGTTAGGGGTTGAAAAATCCAGTGTAACAAAAGGAGGGCATAGTGAAAAGTCCAAAGACTGGTTGGTTGTCGGGCTCGATGCCACGAAACCATATTACCTGTAGCTTTCTTTTATTTATTTATTTTTTTTAATAGACGAATAACGTGGAAATATCAGATTCTACGAAGGAACTTTCATAATGGTACTATTATACAAGTTAGGACATCCACTAAAGCCATAAAAAAGATAGGAATATGCAATGTAAATGTTTAAATATGTGCTATTACATATAAATATTGGATGGAAATTCGGATTTTGATGATGATGATGACGATTATGATATTTTTATTTAAATTTTTATCCCATGTTGATACAACATAGTACTATGAGATTGATTAGATGACTAAAAAATTTTTTAGGGATGATACAGGAGATCATTATGGACAACTTTCATATAGTAGCCCATGTCCGGAAACGTTTCGTTTAGTAATTCCAGAACATGATTGTGTACTAATTGGTATAATTAACACTGGAAAGCAATAATTAATGTTATTTTCTTCAATGTAGGCTATGTAATGATTAGGGAAAGGATTTCTAGCTCTATATCTATTTTGTTTGCTACCTCCGGATTCTACACTATGTTATTATTATATATCTACGTTTCACGTACACAGGATCCCCTATCAAAATTCTGTAGAACCTAAAAAGCCTAAATGAATCATAAACTCCCATATACTAGACTATTATTTGGTAGAATATTGATGTACTATAATATAATATTTTGTTATGACCTTGCTGATCCTTCCATCTCTTCCTTGGTTTTCCCACTTATAGCCTATGTGCAGTTGAAAATGGGGAGATATTTCTTTCTCACCTTGTATTTGGGTATCTAAGTGAATAATTTACTCTTATGGTTGGTGGATCTGTAGATAATGTATTATTTCTTTTCCCATCTACATTATTAATACTCTACAGCACATTATTTGTATTTACTTTCCTTCTGTTATAATAACTTTATTATTGTGATTAATATTAATGCGTCCAAACTAATTATCACAGCGAAATGTATACATCAATGAAACTGCATTAAAACTACACTCTCAGAGTGCATAATCTCTACACACCCTTTTCCCTGTAAATTTCAGTGAACTTGTGTCCAGCTCTTCGCTGTAGATGAGATGTATCAGCAGGCAACGAGCCAGTCCATATTTCAAACCGGACGCTGACCCACTTGTATCTGGCATCGGAAGATTCCCATGAATCCAACGCAGATGAACGGAAGGAATTCACAAGTGAAATAACAGAAATGTTTTATCATAAATATGGAGTCAGTGGCTTGGAGTGTACAAAAATCTTACGCGTTATTCCAGTCCATGAATTATTTTATGAACCGGTAAGCATCAAAAGAGATGTGGTGAAAGCTGTTGGTTGATTCATGTGCAACTTGCGCTTCGTCCACTTGGCTTTGCAGGTGAATTTCAAGAGAGCTTCTCTACACATCCCGAGAGATCTCATACATCGCAACGAACTGCACTGTCTGCGAGCCTTTTCAACGATAGTATGAGAATTTTAAAATCCAAGAGCATCAGACTGCAGGTGAACGGTTGCAAATCGTAATTTATATTTGCTAACGGCAAGGTCCTTGAATTTCATAAGTCATTTCTTTTAGCAAAAAATGTGTCGTCTACTTCAATTATTTCCGATCGAGAGAGATTTACTTCTAAATGAGATAAATAATATAGAATAGAATAGAATGTTTTATTTTCGCTGGTAGAGTTAAGGTCATAAGGCCTTCTCTTCTATTCAACCAGCCTTAATCAATACAATGGTTACATACACATTTAAATGATTATTTACAATACACTTAAAAGATTCTCCAGCAACATTCTTCACTTAAGTTTTAGCGACTAATACACGTTTATTTAGATTGAGATAAAACCTATTAGAAAAAGTAATAATTTATACAGGGTATTAAAAAGTATCCAATATTTTAGGAGGTAATAGTATGCATCAAAACAAGAAAAAATGTCTAATAAACATGGGTCCTGTAAAACATACTTTCTGAGATCTGAACACTTGTTCATAAGAGGTGCTCAATGTGACGTCCATTTATGGCATTGGGAATAGTATTGGAAATAAATTTGAATAAGGAACAAAAAAAAAAAAGTTTCCTTCCCAGGCAGGATTCGAACCACGAAAGACTTAGTTACCAGTGTATCGTGCTCTGGAGTGAACAAGACTCTGAAACCAGCTACAAGGCTCGGTCCGTTTTTTGGCCACTATTGTACATTACTGAATTAATAGGACACTTGAGATGAACGATATGATCATTATGATTAGCAGTATTGGAGGAATTTGTATTGTTCGAATGTAATATGCTGTAACATCATTAAATGTGGAAAGTTACGAAGCTATGAATATCTATTGCCTTGTGCTTCTTATCGATTACAAATCAGACACATGTGTTCGAGCTGAAATACAACTGTGCTTCGAGACATTAGTTTATAATCTCCCATTGCCTCCAGAAATGTTACTTATCTAGAACATGTAGTAATATTATTAGTCTTGTGGTGTGAGGTCGTAATATCTTTGAAGCGGAATTAATTACTGCAGATGATAATGATAGATGTATGTGTTTGGTTACCATAGCGGAATCGAAAATTGACGTAAATTAGTAATAGCTTTATACATTTTTAGTAATCTTATCATTTAACAATAACAACCAGTTACATGACGTAAATCTATAACATAAAGCTCCACCTTCACTTCCCTTCTTAAAAATTCGGGGTAGGCTGTATTAGAGAGAGGGCCGCAAGTTTTGTTCGTGAATACGTCGCTGATAGAATTGTTGTTAAGGTAAACGTCAGCAGTAACAATACCTTTTAATGTAGATTAGAGGTATGAACTAGTCGAAATTCTTAGACTCGACCCAGCCCGATCTGAACCAGATCCGAATGCGACCCAAAACCCGAGATTAGCTTATAATTATCACTCGAGCCCGATCCGAAACACGAAGACTAGCAAATAAAGCAGAGGCCAGAGACTAAAGGAGTCAGGAACAGCTACAAGAGATATCAATTTAATAGTAACATGAGAAAAACTAATCTCCCAGTCTGCCAGGTAAAACAGATGATGATAATCATGCTCAGTATATCGCGAAGAAAAATTGATTTGCGTTTCTTCAAGGCCCGAGCCTGTTCGGAACCCGAACGCGAGAAGCGTAGGTGAATTTCAACCCGAGCCCTGCCCGCAGGCAGAGTCGGACCTAGACATTCTGGCTTGACCCTAGACCCTCTGGCTTGACCCGAGCCCATGTAGAGCTCTAATTTCTGTATCATGCACAACCAACGAGTTAGAAAGAGAATATAGAGCGGCCATTGCGCCGCCATGCCGGAAGAAAATTGAACGACCGTCCGCCATTAGCTTATGCGCCCAAAACAAAGTATGCGTGGCGATAAGCAAAGTTGGAATCGTCAAGCTCTCATAATTTCGTTCCCATAAATCAGTTAAACTGAAGTGGAAAAACCTAGCCTAGTATTTCGTCAAATAAGTGCTAGTAACTTAATCTAAAATAAAGAACTTATATACGCTAAATTTAAAACACTTGAGCTATTCTAGAAGGAAAGCTTAAAAGAATAACCTAAGCAAAATTGTCATGTACGAGGCGCATCCAGAAAGTAAGTTTCCCTATTAAAAAAAAACACACTTTCAGGAAAACATTTATTGGCAACAGGTACAGCAATGTTTCAGCTATTTTTCAACATAGCCACCATCAGAACTGAGACATTTGTCGTATCGTGGGATCAACTTTTGTATCCCTCTGTCATAGAACTCTGCCGCCTGTGAATGGAACCAGCGTGTGACAGACGTCTTCAGCTCTTCGTCGTTGCCAAAACGCTCACCGGAGGACAGGAATTTCTTGAGGTGCAAGAAAATGTGAAAATCGCTGGGAGCAAGATCAGGACTGTAGGGTGGGTGATCAAACAACTCCCAGCCAAATTCCGTCACAACAGCTGCTGTGCGCCGAGCCGTATGTGGACGAGCATTGTCATGGAAGAGCACAACACCTGCAGTAAGCATTCCACGCCTCTTCTTTTGAATGGCACGTCGCAATTTTCGCAGTGTTTCACAGTAACGGCAGCGTTCACTGTTTCACCTCTTGGAAGGAAGTCAATGAGCAGAATGCCCTTCCTGTCCCAGAACACCGTGCACATCACTTTCCGTACCGACAGCGTCTGTTTGAATTTCGTCCTGACCGGAGATCCACTATGAAGCCAATGCATTGACTTCTGCTTGGTTTCCGGGGTGAAGTGCGAAATCCAAGTCTCATCGCCCGTGACGATCCTGTCGAGGAACTCGTCGCCGTCATCGTGATACCGTTGCAGAAATGTCAGTTCTGCTCCTAAACGTTGCATTTTGTGTTCGGGTGCCAGGTTTTTCGGCACCCACCTGGCACACACTTTTTTTGAACAGCAGGTGCTTAGTGACAATCTCATGCAACAAGGATCGCGACATCTGCGGAAAATAGCTGCTCAGCTCCGTAATCGTGAAGCGACGGTTCTCCATGATACACTGCCGCACCAGCTCAACACGATCATGATTGATGAGGGACGGTCGCCCACTGCGCTCTTCATCATGCACACTTTGACGACCTTCGGAAAACTGCCTACACCAGCGACGCACCATCTGCTTACTCATGATGTTCGGTCCTTAGACCTGACAGAGTTGCCGATTAATTTCAATTGGCGCAATGCTTTGTGCATTAAAGAAGTTTATCACCGACCGAACCTCGCAGGCGGTGGGAGAAGGAATAAGAGCTTCCATTTCGGACCATTGCTGCCACGCTACTGGCACCAGGCGGGACCTGTCCGGCTGGCGTATGATTGATACGTCATAGATCTGTTACGCATGTGCAATTGACACGGCTAATTACACTTACTTTCAAGGGGAAAAAATCAGGAAACATACTTTCTGGGTGCGCCTCGTACGTATGACAAGAAGTCCTAGCAAATATACTGAAGAAAATGTTAATATTCCTAGGTTCTTTTAAATGCAACCTGCAAGATTGCCTATAAAATGAACGAGTATGATTCGGATCATTTTATTAAATTGTTTCCCCTGTCTCTACACGTTGCAAAACTATGTATTAAACCATAAGATATAGAGTGAATGTAAGCCCTCACTCTACTAAACAATCTTTACCTCCAAGCTTGTAACTTGGGTAAAACATGACCAAACACTCTTTTATTTTTTTTTGTTACAGTAGTGTATAATTATCGAAATGTGAACGTGAGGTCAACAGCCGGCTGGTCTGGGCCCTTTAAGGGTTGTGGCACCACAGATTATTATTATTATTATTATTATTATTATTATTATTATTATTAGTAGTAGTAGTAGTAGTAGTAGTAGTATATAATTGAGCACCTACGTGCAATAATGGAGTAAGTAGTTACGAAATACATTCATACTTACCCCATTATTCATCTGTCGTAAAAAATCTTGGCTTCTTTTTTGATAATAATCTAAGTTGGAATTTTCAAGTTAAAGAAACGATAAAAAAAATCTGTTCCTCCTTTCACTCTTTGAGTCGCTTGAGAAACTTCTTGCCCCAGCAACTAAAACTTACCCTAGTACAAACCCTAGTAATGCCGCACTTCGATTATTGTGACGTTTTGTTAAGTGATCTAAGTTCTGAACTGTCAGTCAAGTTACAGCGAGCTCAGAATATGTGCGTCAGATACGTGTGCAACATCCGACGATATGATCACATATCACCGTCCTTCGCAAGTCTCTCGTGGCTCCGACTTAAAGAACGCAGAACTTTACACTCTTTGTCTTTACTCTTTCGAATTCTGCACACCTCAACACCAAATTACCTTTCGTCTCGTTTCTCTTATCTATATTCTAACCACGACGTAAATACCAGATCACTTATCTGTGGCACGCTAAATATACCTCTTCATAGAACATCTTGTTATTCCTCATCTTTTACAATATCCACCTCGCGTCATTGGAATTCCTTGTCACAAAGTATTAGGGGCTGCAAGACAACAAACACCTTTAAGAACAGCTTAAAAGATAACCTTATTAGCATTTCACTCCAATCATACTGATTTAAAATATTACTGACTACACTGTTGCTTTTTTCTTTAGACATCATCCTGATTGTGCTGCATTTTCAAAATTGTCTCATAATAATCTCTTTCTATTATCTAATATCATTTGAAATATATTAACATTCTATGTATTTTAGTTTAATTCTGCTACACAGTTTATTTCAGTGTTTAATTAATAGTTCATAGTATTTTGTTGTTTAATTCGTAAATAACTCTTGTATACATGTAACTTTCATCTAAATCAAATTGTTGAATTCTTTGTAAGTTCATGCATATGTATATACACTTTCTGCTGGTTGAGTGGAAGAGAAGGCCTTACGGCCTTAACTCTGCCAGCTAAAATAAATCATTTTTATTATTATTATTATTATTATTATTATTATTATTATTATTATTATTATTATTATTATTATTGCATGTGGGTGCTCAATTATGTTGTTTCATGTCCTTCCAGTCAAAATACTAATAACAATACCGCCTACCCGAGAGTTCTGCGGAATTTGGATGCGAGGGTCGAAATACAATTTTAATATTTTATTGCTATTAGTTTTTCACTGTGTTTGAAACGAAATTGTAGCATACTGGTTTTAACCATATTTAGTTCAAGTCCATTACTAGTGAACCATTTATTTGGTTTATCTTTTGTCTTTGAAATGAGCCTACTTTTTATAAGCTACAGCACATCGTCTTTTTCTATAAGCAGTAAGGAAGGACACAAGAAGTGCCGTGAACACAAAAAGCTATGCTCGGAGGCAATTTGTCTCATTTCATATTTGAGCAGTTCAGAGCAGAAATGGTGTAAGTCAAAAATGGGTAATGAGGGTTAAAGTAAACATTCTGTAAAATACAGCGCAAAGTAGCAATTGATATTCAATTTATTTAAACTGTTAGTAATCAGTGGGTAGCAAGTAGGACATATTAATTGCTACTTTCCGCTGTATTTTACAAAATTTTTACCTTAAACCTCATTACCCAATTCTGAGTTACACCACTTTTGCTCTGAATGTCTTATTTATTACCGACTGTTTTACTAGTTTCTTTTTTTTTTAAGAGAATCTGCAAGAAAAGAAAAATACTGCAGTAGACACGGTATGTATGCTGGGTTTTGTTACACATTTACGCATGAAAAAAATGGTGCTAATTAAAAAAACTATGGACTTAACTTCATAAAATTTACCTAAAATATGATATATCAGTTGACTTTTTCCTTTTGACACTGCAGTTATATGCAGCACACACAACAAGCATGGTTTTTTTTATTATTTTTTATTCCTCCCCCGTAGCCCTACCTTCGTATACACAACATTGTAAATAGACGAATTTTTACAACGATAGGCTCTTAGTTCATATATGCCGTGTTTCGCGGTGGCACTGCAAAGAGCGCTGTACAGGACAACTTGGCCACTCTTATTCTCTTTCTAACTCGTTGGGCACAACAGACGTAAACACTGCACTCCTTCTAGCAGTGCGCGTCTTCTCCGTTCTGACGTTCGGTTTTAAGATGTGCTCTGTACCCTCTACAACGTTTAGCATTGCTTTTAGACACACCAATACATTTGTCTTAATGTCCTCTATAATCGTGATAACCTTTGATCAAATTCGTTTTTGCTTTCTCTTCCTGAGCGACAATCGTCGACATTTTGAAATTCTGTCGCCAAATTCCAGTTTACACGCGTAACATTCGCTTGTTTCAATTGTCACACTGTACAGCAGTCTGTAATACTTTTTAAATGACACTTCGATTATTATATATCGAAATACGTCCATTTAGTCTGAAGTTAAAGATTATATTAAAACAAAACTGCGCTGCAATCGGCGCCATTTGATTTTCCTTGCTGCTCTCTGATGATGCTGTCAGCGGATGTGATTATTATGTTATCTCGTGCATAATTATATCCTCTACACGGTGGTAGGGGTCACTTAGTTCTAAATTTGGCACGCTTTTAGAAGTAGGCCTAACGTAATGTTTTATACTCAATAGCCTATACTGAAAAACTTGCTGATAGAGAATGATTGAATTTTGAATGATGCCATAGTGACTAACTGACATACAACATACAGGTTGTGTGTGTGACCTCCCTGACCTCAGCATTTCGTACTGTTCTCCAACCAGGAGATCAACCGTGAAAGGATTGTGCTTACTATTGCGACATCTATTGGAACGAAGTAGATAAATAATATTACCGTTATAACGTCAGTTTAAAAACCATGCGCTCTTCTGCATGTTATTTCCTGTATGAAGAGATTAAAAGACCAGGGGATTAACTGTGATCTAATTTTGTAACTAGGGTAGTATCAATATGTCTGTATCAGTGTTATGGTTTGTGCTGTGAGAGCTAGCCAATAGAGATAAGAGTACCCACATGTGTGACCTTATGACATCTTATGACATCAATATTCATTCACAGCATTACCCCGCTCCGTTTCATCCGGCAGAGACTTTCTCGTGGTTGAAGCACAGTAATCTTACACTTACAGATTAAGCCTTGTGGCATGTCAGATGGACAGTTCAGTTTCAGCTGATCGCTCACTTTTATGAAGTGCTACGAATAGTAAATTTAACTGTTGTGTTATGAATTTGTGAATTGTGATAGATCTACTTATCGGAGAGTAATATTCATGTATCAATAAATTGTGCTATTATTATTATTATTATTATTATTATTATTATTATTATTATTATTATTATTATTACTTACTTACTTACTTACAAATGGCTTTTAAGGAACCCGAAGATTCATTGCCGCCCTCACATAAGCCCGCCATTGGTCCCTACTCTGTGCAATATTAATCCAGTCTCTATCATCATAACCCACCTCCCTCAAATCCATTTTAATATTATCCTCCCATCTACGTCTCGGCCTCCCCAAAGATCTTTTTCCCTCCGGTCTCCCAACTAACACTCTATATGCATTTCTGGCTTCGCCCATACGTGCTACATACCCTGCCCATCTCAAACGTCTGGATTTAATGTTCCTAATTATGTCAGGTGAAGAATACAATGCGTGCAGTTCTGCGTTGTGTAACTTTCTCCATTCTCCTGTAACTTCATCCCTCTTAGCCCCAAATATTTTCCTAAACACCTTATTCTCAAACACCCTTAACCTATGTTCCTCTCTCAGAGTGAGAGTCCAAGTTTCACAACCATACAGAGCAACCGGTAATATAACTGTTTTATAAATTCTAACTTTCAGATTTTTTGACAGCAGACTAGATGATTAAAGCTTCTCAACCGAATGATAACACGCATTTCCCATATTTATTCTGCGTTTAATTTCCTCCCGAATGTCATTTATATATATTACTGTTGCTCCAAGATGTTTGAATTTTTCTATCTCTTCGAAAGATAAACCTGAAATTTTTATATTTCCATTTCGTACAATATTCTGGTCACGAGATATAATCATATACTTTGTCTTTGCGGGATTTACTTCCAAACCTATCGCTTTACTTGCTTCAAGTAAAATTTCGGTGTTTTCCCTAATCGTTTGTGGATATTCTCCTGAGATAATCATGTCATCCGAATAGACAAGAAGCTGATGTAACCCATTCAATTCCAAACCCTGCCTGTTATCCTGAACTTTCCTAATGGCATATTCTAAAGCGAAGTTAAAAAGTAAAGGTGATAGTGCATCTCCCTGCTTTAGCCCGCAGTGAATTGGAAAAGCATCAGATAGAAACTGACCTATACGGACTCTGCTGTACGTTTCACTGAGACACATTTTAATTAATCAATAAGAATATCAAATAATAATAATAATAATAATAATAATAATAATAATTATTATTATTATTATTATTATTATTATTATTATTATTATTATTATTATTATTATTATTATTATTATTATTATTATTATTATTAGTAGTAGTATGGGAGAGGAGTGAATTGTGTTTGGTGTTGTGAATTATGTGAGAGTAAATTATTTATCAGTACAATCTAAAAAATGAAATGTCCTGTGTGTTACCATCTGATTCGGAAGCAACTGACGTGTTGTCTGATAGGAACTAAGTTATATTTTTAAATGCACGTTCATTTTCAACCCTGACCTGCTTATACTGTGATGTGTGTTACCACGCCTAGAAATGTTACGCCCGAATGAATCGCCAATAATATATCAGAAACGACCACGTGCATTTGTTGATATGAGGGACCATTCTAAGAGCGTGCCAAGTATAAGTAAGTTGTATAGTTTCAGAGATATAAGTCTATGCTAGGAAATTTTCGCGATTTCCTGACCAAAATCCTAAAAACATAATATTGTTTTGGAGGGTGCTGCCTTATATCAAGTTAAAGAGGGAGAATGAGGCTATCCATCGTTGTTTAACTTATCTCTCTGCTTAGAATTTCTGACCCAGGATTCGTATCTAAATCATGCACTTCCAAGCTCAGCAGTTGTTCGTATTGCGTGGTAGCCAGAGGAAGGTTTTCTTTGAGTGTTTGTAACTGGTGATTATTAGTGAGGCGATTGCTTGCAGCATGGATACAATTTGTAGAGGTACGTAGGTCATTTCAATACAATACTTGCTTAAAATGATGATGGATGTAAATAATCTCAAATGAATTAATGAACTGATGTGAAGTACAGTAGAAATAATGAAAGGCGCGAATTCATTAAGCAAGGATGTTATCCATTCAGTGGCTTTGGGATAGGTTTTGTAACTCTATGTATGTAATTCGAGCATGAAAAAATAAATCTGCCCTCAATTGCCGCCGGTTAAGGAATACACGTTTTGTGTTGAAGAGCAGAGCGCGGTTCACTCGAGTTCGAATATGTGTTGGTATTATACGTAATATTTTATATGCTGGCCTGATAATATTAAATTATTTACATTATTCCTTTCAGAGTGGCAAAACCGACACATTGCTTTAACCAGGAAATACTTTTTTTTTTTTTTTAATAATGCAGACCAGCTCATCGTTTATTTTCAATGAACAATGTGATTACATAAGACAGCAAATTGGAGTTACTATTCATTTTCCCATAAACATTCCCTAAGAATTGAAAATATCTTCTGTCGCTTAATATCCAATTTTAAGTCAAAATGGACATAGGTAATAGTGTCGTGCATTTCATGTTCTATGTTCGGTTCAAGTTTGTCGAGCGTGACAAGAACTGAAGTCTGCTTTGAAGAAGCGGATCTGTCTCGCTCACTCGGTCTTGCGCCTTGTATGATCTGTGCCCTTGAAGTTCGCTGACCTCTCTTACACTCCTCTCCCAACCCTTAAGCTAAGTAAGGATTTTAGCCAAGTAAGGATTTTAGAACAAATCTTGTGAAGTGTTATTTAGTTGTAAGGAGAAGTAATTTTTATTACAAAAATATGATTAACTTCTACAGAAATATACGTACGTATTGGTACATCACATTATGGTTTTAAAGTACAGGACAGTTGTTACTATACCAATTACCGAAAGAAAATAGCTGTAATTACATTCTTCACATAATCTTAATATATAAAATTGAATGTGGGTATGTATGTATATATGTATGTGTGTATGTTCTCTATACAAATCTACACGCTTTGAGTCCACGCCTGTGGAGTAACGGTTAGCACGTCTAGCCGCGAAACCAGGTGGCCCGGGTTCGTTTCCCGGTCGGGATAAGTTACCTGGTTGAGGTTTTTTCCGGGGTTTTCCCTCAACCCAACATGAGCAAATGCTGGGTAACTTACGGTGTTGGACTCCGGACTCATTTCACCGGCATTATCACCTTCATCTCATTCAGACGCTAAATAACCAAAGCTGTTGATAAAGCGTCGTAAAATAACCTAGTAAAAAATCTACACGCTTTGACCAATATGTGCCAAAGTTTGCACATTTAACCTTCATAACCAGGAGAAGAATATAGGCACATTAAAATTGTCCAAATGGAAGTTAAATTAATTAAAATTATAAAAAATAAAAATAAATAGATCAAATCTTCATGTATAATATTAAAATACAAAATCTTCTACAGTCAATTGTTTTTTTAATATTGTCTGTTGTATTCAACATCGACTTTCACGAGGCCTTGGAAATCTTAACACGAAATTAAATTACATTGTTGTTACAGATCATGAAGGCTAAAACTAGATAATTCATGCAATATGTATCTTTACGCAGTCCAGGACCGTATTATGAATTCCTAGATGCAGTTTTGTAGATAGTGAGTAAACTGTTTTATACAACTGAATTATAGAATTCTTTGAAAGTACAAGGATTGCTACCACATATTTTACTTAATAATGAATAACCAGTAGTACTATTGCGAAATATTGACCCACCAAAATTATGTGAAAAACTCATACGAAACGTAATAGAATTGGCAATATTAACTGCAAAAATAAAAGGAGGTGTTTTTATTCTACGTATTGCTAGGATACTGATTCAATTTTAAGCAACTGCAATTTCAATGCCACTAGCATTTGTAATTTCCATATTAAAATGAAGCTCAAGGACAGTCGCTCAAAGTTACAGACATTAACTTAAAAACTGCGTGTTTTCCACATGCTCTACTATATTTTATACAAAGAAGTGAAAAAAAAATACTCATATCAATTGTTTACTGATTTATTATTATTCGATGGTACTTTTTTCGTGTTGCTAATGTAGTATGTGAATTACATAAGCCCACTGAAAATAACATTGTATTAATTCTCAAAATATTGTTGTTCACGTTGCAACTTTAGTATGTTAAGCGTTGTGGAAATAAAAATTTCTTAATTTCTAAAATACCGGTAGGCCTATACGTTTTTCAGAATATTAGTTTTTATGTTAAAAAATGACTTATTGCGAGTTTATATTGTATCTGTATTCTGTGTATAAAATTAGAAAAAAATATAATATGTTCTGAATTTATGAGATATAGTTTCAAGTCATATTAAAAAAAATTGGGTATGATATAAGTGGGTGTACAGCGACCAAGAGGTAAAAAAATCTTTCAATATAAATTAAGTCATATAACTATACTGCATATTGATTCGATGGTGAAACTGATCAGAAAGAGGAGAAGGAATTATAATTTCTTTGGGTTTTACTTTGTTTACAGTTTGATTTTTCTATTACCTTATTTGTATTTGTATTTCTGGCGGTGTGGACGAGAAGGCCTAATGACCTTAACTACACCAGAATAAATAAACTTACTTACTTACTTACAAATGGCTTTTAAGGAACCCGAAGGTTCATTGCCGTCCTCACATAAGCCCGCCAGCGGTCCCTATCCTGTGCAAGATTAATCCAGTCTCTATCATCATACCCCACCTCCCTCAGATCCATTTTAATATTATCCTCCCATCTACGTCTCGGCCTCCCTAAAGGTCTTTTTCCCTCCGGTCTCCCAACTAACACTCTATATGCATTTCTGGATTCGCCCATACGTGCTACATGCCCTGCCCATCTCAAACGTCTGGATTTAATGTTCCTAATTATGTCAGGTGAAGAATACAATGCGTGCAGTTCTGTGTTGTGTAACTTTCTCCATTCTCCTGTAACTTCATCCCGCTTAGGCCCAAATATTTTCCTTAGCACCTTATTCTCAAACACCCTGAACCTATGTTCCTCTCTCAGAATAAATAAATAAATAAATAAATAAATAAATAAATAAATAAATAA
Source organism: Periplaneta americana (assembly GCF_040183065.1). Lineage (NCBI taxonomy): Eukaryota > Metazoa > Arthropoda > Insecta > Blattodea > Blattidae > Periplaneta > Periplaneta americana. The sequence goes on along the minus strand of NC_091118.1, from coordinate 126,534,047 downwards.
ATAAATAAATAAATAAATAAATAAATAAATAAATAAATTTAAAACAACAGTTTAACGTCAGGCACATGATGACGTTTTCTTATCGGTGCCTGATTTATAACTGTTTTAAATTGAGTTAACCCTGGCAGGCATTTGGCTAAGGAGTTCATTAATGCATGTAAGTGACGTTAAGTAAAGATTCATCTTTATGGGCGAGGAAATCTTAGTAAAGACAATTCGTTTTGTATTGTATTGTATTGTATTGTATTGTATTGTATTTATTAACATTCCATGGTATTCATACATGCTTACAGCTAGAATATGGAACAAGTCAAAAAACTTAATACTATTATAAAATCTTAATTTATAGTCACAGTCTAGATGAAATATATACAGACGAGATTTACAATATAGTCTACTAGTACAACACATAGTTTTAGTATCAATTTCATGAAGTGTTATTGAATGTCATGAATTCACCTAGGTTGTGTATAGGTTGGTTTCCGAGATTTCCGAAAATTTGATAACCAGTTTAATTAAAAATAGAAGCAGAAAGGAAAAACCGGGCAACGCCGGGTGCTTTCAGCTAGTAATCAAATAAATCACAGTTTCTCGGTAACAATATTTGTGTGACTATATGGATGATTAAAGTATTACAGACACTATGCTCGACTCAAGTTAGTCGAGTTTCACGAAGTTCGACATTCGTCGATGTTCGCTCTGCAGAAGAGGGCCTGTTGTGTTTGTTCCACTTTGTTATAAAGATATTGACTGTCCTCCATTCCCACCCCTTCATGTTTTAGCATATAGACCCTGCGATTAGTTTTTTATATAAAATAAGACGAAGTTTGTAATGTCTTGGTTGCCTCTCTCAAATTCGAACATTCCAGGACAATATTTTAAATCGCTTAGGGTGCTATTCATAGACATTTCGCTAGCCCACGCTACGAGCGTACTAAACTAGCCCCGGCTATCGACTGGTTACTTGTACAGGATTCATATCATATCTTATCGCTAACACTAGTTTATGAATACGAAAAACGTTAGTTCGTTGATCATCCACCGGAAGCCCGCGCTAAGAATGTCTATGAATACGGTCCTAAAGGATTTGAGCACATATCTTGCGATTAGTTTTTTCATATGGAATAAGACGAAGTTTGCAATGTCTTGGTTGTCTCTCTCATGTTTGCACATTGCTCGTACTAGTCGGTACTTTGAACATATACTTTTTAAAAATATATTTTGTTTGATTTATTTATACGTATGTTTGTGTGAAGGTTTAGTCATATTAATAAAAAGAAAAATTACCTTTACTTATTACTATGCGTAACTTCGCAAGATATATGCCTGATATCCTTATGCAGCTAAAGCATAAAGGCGTAGGGAGAATATGACCTCTTACCGGTTTTCAATGGATTCGGTTATTTTAGTTTACATGCTTCACTTCCACGTACTGTTGGGATGCCTATGGAGTAGGGCGAAGTTTGTAGTACTGTACCTATCTTGATATCCCCTCTCATGTTCGAACATTGCACGACACTAATGGGTAAATAGAACTCTCAACCGATTTCTAAAACAGAATCAGCAGTGGCTTCCGTAGACTATTAGTTTCATGTCCAGAAACTCAGAGGAGATGCGGGTGTTCATTGTTCAAAGTTGTGTAATCAAGATGTATAATTATACTTAATTTATTTTCTTTCTTTTTTTTTTAATTTTCTTTGTGAAAATTGTATTTCTAAAAAAAAAAATAATAAAAAAAATAAGAATCTAATTTTTCTTAAACGTAACACTGCATATTGTGCAATAGGGCATTAGTAATGCCCTGTTCTAATTTGTTAATTTGTATAACATATATTTATAATTTATTGAATGTTAAAAAATTAAGAAAGAAAAAGTAATACTGCTTTACGTATAATTCTCTAGCTATAAGACTATGCTGAATACTGCCAATAAAGTGCTCCATTTCACAACAGAGATATTATTGAATAAGTATACCAAGTTTCATTACTCTGGCTTTATCCACTGAGAAATACAATGAATACTTATAGTTGAAAACTTAGAAAATTTATTTTCTGAGGTAATTAAGTTTAAAGTTTTGGTAACTAACACATAACTCGTGCATTAACACAATTTCTATCAAGTTATATGAAGGTATAATTATAATAAGATATTGGGATAAAATTTTCACGAAAATACTTCTCATGAAACCGTATATTTTTTAACACAAAATTAAAAAAATTATGAAATTTGTCAAAATTCGATTATTTTCAGTAGCGCATCGCCTTAACTCCCATTACCCAAACACCTTCGAAATATTTCTGATTTAACCTGGAATTAACCAGACCTGTTGTGTTCCGTAGCCTACATCTAACAGAATCAAATCCTCTTTAAAATACGCGATAAATCTTAGCAGTTACATTGCACTGTACACAGAACTGGACTCTGTAATTGTGAAATATGAAATATCAAAGAAAGATAAAGTCAGAGGACATTTCAATAAGAAACAAATTATGATGATTACTATTAGGCTTCTAAGTTTGGAAACTCTGCTGCTACTGCTGCGCGTCACGGTAAGATGAGTTTATTAACGTCAAAGTTTCAAGTTGTTGCTATCAACAGCGAAAGCAGATCTTGCGCAATAGATAGCGAGACCCATTAACAAGGCGGGACCGGATAGAATTAGAAAAGAAGAAGAAGAAAAAGCTGTTGTAGAGAACAAAAGAGGAAGTGGGTGCTCTATATGACCCTTAAGAGTCTCTCCAACGCGAGAACTGACTTTTAAAGTACCCCGAGGCTCCTAGCTTCACTCACAAACTCACCGCAGCTGTTGTATCCTGCACCCTGAAGCCTTTCAGAGTCAAGATCATTTTGAAGCAAGTAATTATCTCTCTAGTATTAAGAGACTGCTGATAACATTCGAGGGAAGATTCTCTACAACAAAATTTGCAAAGAACACCATCAAATTCAAGCAGAAGCATATTTACATACAAAATCCGCATTATGTTGGTCGCGGCGTATGTAGAGGCTTAAAATTGCAATATTGAAGATTCGTTAAAACTACAACAGCGGTTGCGAATCCTACCTGGGGATTGGATTGTTTTCGGTCGTTAATGTCATATCTTAAGTTATAAGAAGTGAGAGACGAGCGTATAACTGCGCACACATCACGGGGAATGTACAGTAGTGGCAAAAAAAAAAAAAACAGACCGACCCTTGTAGCTGATTTCAGAGCCTTGTTCACTCCAGAGCACTATAGACTGGTAACTAAGAGTTTCGTGGTTCGAATTCTGCCTGGAAAAGAAACTTTTTTTTGTTCCTTATTCAAATTTATTCCCAATACTTTTCGATTTCAGCGATATTTTATTACTTAATTAACTTATTATTCCCAGAACATGAATTTTATCAGTAATCGAAAAGTATTGGGAATAAATTTGAGTAAGGAACAAAAAAAAAGTTTCCTTCCCACGCAGGATTCGAACCACGAAAGTCTTAGTTACCAGTCTATCGTGCTCTGGAGTGAACAAGGCTCTGAAATCAGCTGCAAGGGTCGGTCCGGTTTTTTTGTCACTACTGTACAATATTTTGTGCTAGTGGAGATTGAATATGCTAAAAAATTTATTTCATTTCATTTCATTTCTTTTCATTTCATTTCTTTTCATTTCATTTCATGTATTATATTCCATAAATGTTACATTAGCAATGAAGCTTTAAGATGTGAAACAAGTCAAATTTTTACAATTTTTTTTACAATTTCAATTTTTTGGCCAGATGTAGTGAGATGAGGTGAGGCCGAGGATTCGCCAACAGATTACCTGGCTTTTGCCTATGGCTGGGAAAACCTCGGAAAAACCCAACCAGGTAATCAGACCAAATGTGGGTGAAGTGAAGTGAGATCGAGTACTCGCCATAGGCCATCCGGCATCAGTCCCACGGCTGGGGAAACGTCGAAAGAAACCAATCAATGACACCGAACAGGGGATCCAACACAATCCCGAGCGCAGCTCCGGATCAGCAGGCCAGCGAGTCTACCGACTGAGCTACATCGATGGCTCTACTAAAAATATACAATACATAGCCAATCAAATTATTAAATTTACAAACTCAAATAATCATTCATCAGCTGAGCTATAAGATACAATACGTAGGAAGTAAGTTAATTCAGTTTAAAGACATAAATAATTCAATCGGTTGAGATAAACAGTAATTGATAATACATATCATGCAAATTACTTCAAAAAACAAGCATAAACAATTAATCAGTAGAGCTATACAGATTACTATTCAATTTAAAGCGTATACAATTCACCAGCCAAACTATACAAACATATCGTCGTTGTGCAAAATATAAAAGTTTTCAGTAGGAAGATTCATCCTATGGAAGCCGTACATAGGATACTGTGAATTCTTACATTTTCTAAACAAAGAAATATAACTACATCTCCTATGAGATTTTATTATTTGCTATATCACTATTTAAGTTATTTAATAGAGCAAAAATATGAAAATCGGTAAATATGTCACTTAGGAATTATTGCGGGACAACGACGATATACAATACAAAGTAAACAGATTAATTCAATTTACAAGCATACCTTCGTTAAGCTATAAATAAATTGTACAATTCATATCAAGTAGATTAATTCAATTTATAATCATAAACAATTCATCGGTTGAGCTATACTGACTACTATAGAATTTACAGCATATAGTCCACACCTGTGGAGTAACCGTCAGTGCGTCTGGCCGCGAAACCAGGTGGCCCGGGTTCGATACCCGGTCGGGGCAAGTTACCTGGTTGAGGTTTTTTCCGGGGTTTTCCCTCAACCCAATATGAACAAATGCTGGGTAACTTTCGGTGCTGGACCCCGGACTCATTTCACCGGCATTATCACCTTCATCTCATTCAGACGCTAAATAACCAGAGATGTTGATACAGCGTCGTAAAATAACCCAATAAAATAAAAATAAATACAGCATATAGGCTACAATTAATCAGTTAAGCTATACAGACTACTATTAATTTTAAGAGCATCTTACAATTCATCAGCCAAACTATACGACGATATAGAGTACATAGTAAACAAATTAATTCATTATGAACTAGGGTAAATGTCACTATGGCTATGGAAAAATCCTCATCCTTCACTCTTCTTTGAACTAACAGGCCTCAAAGTTCCTTCACCATCTTCACAATCTCAGCCCACTTTTCCCAGCCACCAGTGCCAAAAGGCGAACTTCTTCAGGTCAAAATCCTTCTCACACTATAACGGAGTAAATTTTTAAAGAAGACTGTCGCAGATGTATGCTTGAAGTAACGAAAATATCCAAAAGAATTGAATAAATAGCGAACAACAAGTGGAAATAGTGAACAATTCAAGACTGTCTGTGGATCCGAGAAATATTACTTTGGTTTGTCTTGGCTTTTCGAAGGTTTGAACCGGGACGGGTACTTGCAATTAGACTTATATTAGCCAGTTGTACGCTTTATATATGCGTAGATTGTACAGATCCTACAAGTGAATCCGATACGGACAGATGGGCCATCCTACTCAAGCCTTAAAAGAGCCAACTCCCATCCTCAGACTAGTGGCCTAATATGCCCCTGTGTCCTAAGCCTCAAGCTCTTCCTATATCAGCATCGGAAACCCGTTATTAGAGTAAAGATCAGCATGGGGTTGGACAACTTTTCGATGACGGTATATCAAAAAGAAAATCTGCCAAAATGTCAAATGTATAAGAATCAATCTTAAGAAAGGGTTTCAAAAAGTATTCGGTGTTTCTTCAATTGGTTCGTTCAGGCGTACATTTAATAACAGATAAGAAAATGAATTAACAGAGTACTGCAGAAATTTGGACCGTATAACTGCATATAGGACTTTCTACTTTAATACTTAGGTATGGAAAATAAATATTTATAAATAACAAAATACGAATGTTACTATGGACATTATTACTCGGGTCGAATTATGAAAAAAATTTAACTCTGGTGTTACTGAATCCCATTATTCGACCTTGTGCCATGCTATAAACGATGTAGCCGAGTCAACGACAGCCATTTATGACTTGGCGTTGAATCGATGAGAAATATTGTTTCGAACATGTAAACTTAAGGCGTAAGACCATAAAATCACAAATACGGTTAATTATTTTATTTGAAACATAAATCATAACATATTTTGCGAAAGCCATTGATTTAATTCCCTTTATGCTCAGCCATGTTAAGAGACCAGTGTATTATGATTATAAATTATTGAAAGAATTTTAGTTTTGTCCTTTAAAATTGCAGAAATTTTATCCGAACAAATGTAACTTTTCGTTCTGCAAAGGAATTTTACAATGTTATATTTGTTCGGATCAGATTTCTTCACATTTAAAGGAGAAAACTAAAATTATATTAATCATTTATCATATACACCACTCTCTTAAAATGATCGAGCATATTGGGGATTAAATCAATGGCTCCCAAGACACGCAATGATGTGTTTCATATAAAATAATTTTTATCTCTAAAAGGAAGCAAAAACGAGCAAAAGTTCACACCTGTGGAGTAACGGTTAGCGCGTCTGGCTGCGAGACCAGGTGGCCCAGGTTCAATTCCCGGTCGAGGCAAGTTACCTGGTTGAGGGTTTTGCGGGGTTATCCCTCAACCCAATATGAGCAAATGCTGGGTAACTTTAGGTGCTGGACCCCGGGCTCATTTCACCGGCATTATCACCTTCATCTCATTCAGACGCTAAATAACCTAAGATATTGATAAAGCGTTGTAAATAACCTAATAAAAAAAAGAGCAAAACTATATTAAACTGTCGACCTGGTTGGCGAGTTGGTATAGCGCTGGCCTTCTATGCCCAAGGTTGCGGGTTCGATCCCGGGCCAGGTCGATGGCATTTAAGTGTGCTTAAATGCGACAGGCTCATGTCAGTAGATTTACTGGCATGTAAAAGAACTCCTGCGGGACAAATTTCCGGCACATCCGGCGACGCTGATATAACCTCTGCAGTTGCGAGCGTCGTTAAATAAAACATAACATTTATATTAAACTTTTGTGTTTCAAATATGTCAAAGAATAACTCTCTGAAAGTAATGATATTACTCACGGTTCAACCTGTATGTGTATGTATACTTACTTACTGGCTTTTCAGGAACCCGGCGGTTCATTGCCGCCCTCACATAAGCCCGCCATTGGTCCCTATCCCGAGCAAGATTAATCCAGTCTCTCTCATCATATCCCACTCCCTCAAATCCATTTTAATATTATCTTCCCATCTACGTCTCGGCCTCCCTAAATGTATTTTTCCCTCCGGCCTCCCAACTAACACTCTATATGCATTTCTGGATTCGCCCATACATGCTACATGCCCTGCCCATCTCAAACGTCTGGATTTAATGTTCCTAATTATGTCAGGTGAAGAATACAATGCATGCAGTTCTGTGTTGTGTAACTTTCTCCATTCTCCTGTAACTTCATCCCTCTTAGCCCCAAATATTTTCCTAAGCTCCTTATTCTCAAACACCCTTAACCTATGTTCCTCTCTCAAAGTGAGAGTCCAAGTTTCACAACCATAAAGAACAACCGGTAATATAACTGTTTTATAAATTCTAACTTTCAGATTGTTTGACAGCAGACTGGATGATTAAAGCTTCTCAACCGAATAATAACACGCATTTCCTATATTTATTCTGTGTTTAATTTCCTCCCGAGTATCATTTATATCTGTTACTGTTGCCCCAAGATATTTGAACTTCTCCACCTCTTCAAAAGATAAATTTCCAATTTTTATATTTCCATTTCGTACAATATTCTCGTCACGAGACATAATCATATACTTTGTCTCTTAGGAATTTACTTCCAAACCTATTTCTTTACTTGCTTCCAGTAAAATTCTCGTATTTTCCCTAATCGTTTGTGGATTTACTCCTACCATATTCACGTCATGCGCATAGACAAGCAGCTGATGTAACCCGTTCAATTTCAAACCCTCTCCGTTATCCTGAACTTTCCTAATGGCATACTTTAGAGCAAAGTTAAAAAGTAAAAAGTAAAGTGTATGTACATGTACACATCAATTTAAATATAAATATATGCTATGTCTTGTGTTGTAATTTATTATATTGACATACAGTAGTATTTGTGTGTTCAGTACAAAACGTGGCTAATTATATCCAATTTTATTGCGAAAAGAGGTCGCTACTTTATTGGTTTATATTTTACCGCCGCAAATTGATAATTACAATAAATGATTGAGTGATAAAATGAAACTCATAGGTACCTAGGACATACTCTGAAAAAAAGAAAAAGAGGTTCAGATAATTTTTTTTTTTTCTTTTTTGTAGTTTTCAACAACTTTGTAAAAGTGGAGCTAACTCGTTTTTTGCAGGGAGCCCTTAACTTGCGCTTTATTCTCAGTCATAGTTTCCAAATAGTTACTGGTTCACGTGAAATGTGGAAGTAGAGTTGCTTTACTATTTTTGAGTGTTACTGTACCGAGGGACTGCGCCAGTCCCTTTTCTTCTTTCACAGTGTGATCAAGAACCAGCTACATTATATATGAATATAGCAGCGGAAACGAGCTGTTAGTCTAGCAGTGGGCAAATGGACTATTTCGATTACACATGTAGTAGTGACCTTCACTGCATCCATGACGACGTAATAGCACACTGTATTGCTCACCACTTTAATATTGTACTGCTACACTTAGTTGAAGTTTGAGATTACAGATGAACACGTCGTTGTTAAGGACTATCATCACAAACACTCGGATATCAGATGGAGTACAGCTGTCATTTTTCTGGAAAGTTTGAGATGGTCTGAAGTGTTCAATTTTATTCGTATATAATATTAATAGACATGCATATGATAAATATTACAAAACTCTATATTATCATAAAAGTAAATATCATCGCTGCGCCTCCAAAATCCGTAATGTTTTTTAAAAAGATTTTGCAGGAGAAAGAAAAAAGCATGGTCACTTTTAATTCACTTGATTTTCAAAGCTACTTTCGGTATAATTGCATCATTTTTCTTGTAATGATTGAAACTTTGTTGAGTCTCTTCCTAGTTCTCATACAACAAACACACATACTGAATACAGGTTGTTTCAAAAATACGGGGCATAATTTCAGGTATGTATTTCCCACATGTAGACAATCAAAATAGTTCATTACAACATGTGTCCGGAAATGCTCCATTTCCGAGTTATGGGCCTTCACAACATTGAAATTCACCGGAATGATTTTCTTTCCGCAAGTCGTTGTCATTACAGAAGATGTTCAAAATGTCCACCTCCTGCTTGAATACAGACCTCACATCGATGTCTCATTGACCTGCGAACACGATCCCAAACTCCAGGAGTATTGCGTATGTCCTCAGAACATGCCACAATTCGATTCCGAAGGGATTCCAAATCAGGCACCGGAGACGAATAAACCTATGATTTTAAATGGCCCCACAAGTAGAAATCGAGAGGGTTCAGATCAGGTGAGCGTGGAGACCAAGCAATTGGGCCACCTCTACCTATCCATCGATCAGGAAACCTTCGATCCAAGTACCGGCGAGCCGTACGACTGAAGTGTGCAAGAGCGCAGCGCCATCATGCAAGAAGTGAATGTGTTGACGATTGATCAGTGGAGTGTCTTCTAAAACATGAGGTATGGTGTTTTCCAGGAAGTTTGTGTACGCCTGCCCCGTATGTCTGTTTACAAGTACATGGGGTCCAACTAAACGATCACCAATGATACCGGCCCACATGTTGAGGGAGAACCGCACCTGATGATGAGATGGAACAGTTGCACGTGGGTTTTCATACGCCCATACATGCTGATTGTGGAAATTTGTTATGCCATCTCGTGTGAACTGTGCTTCATCTGTAAATAATACTAAGGCAGGAAAGTTCGGATTTACACCACACTGCTGCAAGAACCACTGACAGAACCTAAGTCGTGCAGGGTAATCTGCTGGTGACAGGGCCTGTACACGTTGCAAATGATAAGGATACAATTGATACTCTGTCAACAGTTTCCAGACAGTCGTATGAGGAATATTGACTTGCAACGCTACCCTTCGTGTGCTGATAGAAGAAGTCATGTTCACAGCCTCCAGAATCTCCTCCTGTACTTCTGGAGTTGTAGATCTTGGTCGTCCCCTTCCCAAACCAGGAGAGTTAAATTTTCCATACTCGCACAGACGGCACAAATGTCTTCCGATCTGGACATTGTCGCTGTGGGTACCTCTCCTGGTACAAACGACGAGCCAGCGCAGCATTGCCGTACATGAAGTGTATCTCTGCCAGCTCTTGATTTGAATACATGTCGCACAGTCTAACGCCTACACAACACTGAATGTAACCTTCACCTCGGAATGAACTGTCAGAGTGCCCTCTGACACCTTTGACGGCAACGACCTGCGGAAAGAAAAACGTTCCGGTGAATTTCAATGTTGTGAAGGCCATAACTCGGAAATAAAGCATTTCCGGACACATGTTGTAATTAACTATTTTGATTGTCTACATGTGGGAAATACATACCTGAAATTATGCCCCGTATTTTTTAAACACTCTTTATATCGCGTAATAAGGCCGTCGAAAACTCATGACAACGTATTATAATATTCTACACTAATTCTAGATAGAAGATAATTCTTTAATGAGAAACATAAAGTACTACTATGGAAAACTTCTGGCCACACACTATCCTACTACATTCCTACATAGAAGATCAATGTCAAAGATATCTACGAATATTTTGATGATATCCAAATACTACGCCACTGCCATTAAATATAAAACTTCTGGCCCGACACTACGCCACTGTCATTAAATAGAAGAAACCATAAAAAATAGACCTTAATAAATATTCACATGAGGAATTATTTATATTACTAAATACATATTAATAATTCTCATAATCAGTAAGCACTAGAGATGAATAACGATCGAGAAAGCTAGACTAACAGCGCCCGCAAAGCCGAAAACCCGTACGTATATTACGTCGCGTTCTTGACGTAAAGGCTGGTTGTCTGTGTTCCGAGACTCGATATTGATGACTCCCGTAAGTCCCGAAGTCAAGCAGCCTTGAATCGCCACAATTGTTTATACTTTACTGAACTTTTACCTACTTTGCCAACTGTTATATGAGCCGTTCAGAGCAGAAGTGGTGTAAGTCAAAATTGGGTAATGAGGTTTAAAGTAAAAATTCTGTAAAATACAGCGCAAAGTAGCAATTAGTATATATTTCGTGCTATCCACTGACTACTAATAGTTTAAATAAATTGAATATTAATTGCTACTTTATGCTGTTTTTTACAGAATATTTACTTTAACCCTCATTACTCGTTTTTAATTATACCACTTCTGCTCTTAACGGCTCATATATGTATAAACAATCAAGTAGCCTATTTGAAACATCTCTACCTTTCAGTGTATAATAATGCATTCCCCAGTCTTTATTTAATTACTAGGCCCTTATTAAAAGGCTAGGAATTTTCTTTTCATATGTTTAAGATCAAGTGTGCAATCTCAAGTAAAAAGATATTAATGTTATGTTTTATGTTTCTTAGAAATGCAAATTTATTTGAGAATTTTTTTTCTATTTATATAACCATAAGGCAATATAATGTAAATAGAACCAGAACATTTTGATAATTAAGATACTGTTCTGTTTTGTCTTTTTGTCTCATTTAAACATTTATAATATTATTTATTTCAATGATCTATGTTATTCAAAGTTACGAAATCATTCCACCCCGACCAAATGCTATTTCGAAAATGATGAGCGAGACTCGAAGCGCACGAGAATGACGATCCGAGACTCGAAAGACAAATTCAGCGAACACAGCGAGCGAGAGCGGCAGTTAGTTTTGTTCATCTCTGGTGCTCTCACTATGTTCCCTTTGTTATGAAGATTGAGGAGTCGAATCGTGTCTCTTGAAACTGATATAATACCAGTATTTGCCTGTAGATACTTGGAAAACCACGAAAAACCCAAGTGAAGATAGCCGGCCCCTGGGATCGAATCCTAGATATCCCGAATGAAAGGTAGCAATGATAACCGAGTACGATTGTATAATGGTAACTAAAAAAATCACTAACTAAAAATATCAGTGGAGACATCTGTGCAGAAAGACACTGAACATGATTTTACATGAAGTGCTAGTTGAAATGTATGATAAATCCACGCTTTACGGAAATTGTTGAACATTTTGACTGCAGTTAAATTATGGTGTACCAGGATCCGTCATAAATCTGCGTTTAGGAAAGAACATACATAACATCTAAAAAAAGGCAAGCGTATTGTGAAAAAATGCTAATTCTGTAGTTCATTTTCTTCACCTTTCTTTTCATCCATAGTCCTAGTTGTCAGTAATAGCTCTTCTAATTAATATTTTTACAAATTGCACTTTTGCCAATCTACATGAACACGAATGCTGTACTTTTAACAATCTTTGTCTCACAATCAGTAGAGAAACCTCGCAATTGGGCCCATCATACGTACAAGCCCCGGAGTGGATATCAGGTAAGAGAATGACCCTGTGGGTAGCTTTTCAGTCCCAGACACACCACGAGGTAGCTATAGGCAGGTCTCCCACTGTTAGCAAATAATACAGACCACTCCCAGTTATTCCACTGATTCGAACTAGGGACACAGCAATCATTCCTTTTCCAAGGATGCCATTGAGTGTTACCCTCCAGTATTTAAAGTAACACTAACCCCGCCAACAGGAGCAAACATCGCCTTTCTCGTCCGGCTAGAAGATGAGTCATGAACATTCAGTGAGGTGTAATCGACTGGTCGTCTTATTTATCAAGCTCGTAAACATCTACTCTGAAAGAAAACATGCTGTGGCATGAAATGAAGAAAGAGTAAGGTGATGCTATGAGAATTGGCGGAATGGAATTCGTCGTATATTGAAAACTCCCGTCCTTCTGATCTATATTATTCACAGGTATCGCTCCAGTTAGCTTCGGGGAACGATTTTTTAATTTTAGTTGGTTATTTAACGACGCTGTATCAACTACTAGGTTATTTAGCGTCGATGAGATTGGTGATAGCGAGATGATATTTGGCGAGATGAGGCCGAGGATTCGCCAGAGATTACCTTGCATTCACATTACGGTTGGGGAAAACCTCGGAAAAAAACCCAACCAGGTAATCAGCCCAAGCGGGGATCGAACCCTCGCCCGAGCGCAACTTCAGACCGATAGGCAAGCGCCTTAACCGACTGAGCCACGCCGGTGGCTTCGGGGATCGAACCTAGTTCATAGAATAAACTCTGAACTACTAGAGAGGTTATACATTTGCTAATGATGGCTTGTATGTTCAGTATGAGTCAAAGACTCCATGTAATACTGTACGCTAGCTTGGCGCTGTTGAATTTCATGTAAGACGGAATTCGTTATCTAAAGCCTTGGTTTTTCTGAACAGACGCATGCGACGTGCGAGGTGCGAGGCCCGCTTCGCACAAATCCGGACTACACGAGAGATAGTGAGTGGCTTCTATGGCTGCGAGGTGCGAAGACCTCGCATTTCGCAGTTATGGAAACCACTCACTAACTCTCGTGTAGTCCGGATTTGTGCGAGGCGGGCTTCGCACATCGCATGCATCGGTTCAGAAAAACCAAGGCTTTATGTTATATTGTTAGACACGGGTGATCACTATCAGATGAACTTCCACATCTTTTCTGCTTCTACCTACAAGATGTCTTTATCAGTGATCAGTCAGAGCCATCTGTATTTGAATTATAATTTTTTGTTAAAGGATACAAACACAATTTATATTTGTTAACATGATGTGAATACTCCAGGTTAAATAGGCATAGGCCCTATGATTTCGAAATAATTCCAATTTTGAATATTTTCGTTGCAAAATCGATTTAGCAGGATCTGAACTAACGATATTTCGATCCCGAAACAATTTCGGTTATCATCAGAGCTAGGATGTTCGTACCGAAACTGCTAAATGATTGAACGAATTTTAGTTTTGTCCTTTAAATGCGCAGAAATTTGAACTATTTTATTTATGAAAGCCTTTGTTTAGTTTTGAAATAAAAAAAAGTTTTGTAAAACCATGAATTATAATTCCGAGGAAATTTCAATCCGAAGCAGAAACATTGAATGTTTGGTATTATTAGTTGTTTTATAATTAACTGTTTTGTTTAAAACACGGTAACGTTTCTGACAAACATAATGAACAATGTAGGCTTTTATTAGTTGTTAAGTTGAAGAAGCCTATTTTGTTTAAAACCCTTTTAAAGTTGGTAAGACGATTGTCTCTGCAGTCTGGATCCGAATCTCGCATAGGCTATGTACGAATACGGATTTAGACGTTGCTGCGTTGATTTTGTTTAAGACGCCGCGAAGTTCAAGTTTTTGAACTGATAACAGTCCGAAAAGCAACTATTTTAGAAAGCATATACTAAAAATATAATTTATCCACGTCGCAGTTCCATCTTCAATGAATTTACTGCAACCCTATATGCTTTTTTTTTTTTTTTTTTTTTTTTTTTTTTTTTTTAGTTCCTTCTTCCATGTATATTCCTATAGGCGTCCAAATATGCTTTCCTTCTTCAGTGCAGTTATTCTACTGCTTTTAAGTACTTCTTCATTTCGTATTTCCTCCTTCAGTGTAGTTATTCTACTGCTTTTAAGTTCTTCACTTCCTATTTCCTTCTTCAGTGTAGTTATTCTACTGCTTTTAAGTTCTTGTTCATTTTGTATTTCCTTATTCAGTGTAGTTATTCTACTGCTTTAAGGTCTTCATTTCGTATTTTCTTATTCACTGTAGTTATTATACTGCTTTTAAATTATTCTTCATTTCGTAGTTCCTTCTCCGTTGTAATTACCCTACTCCCATATACTTTCCAATGTTCTGCATTTCGTAATTACCTATTCAGTTTCGTAGTTCTTTCTATGTACTTATTCTAATCCTTTGTGCTTTTAATTTTCGTCATATTTGTAGTTACCTCCTCAATGTATTCTAATCCAATGAGCTTCTAAGTTTTTCTTAATTTTGTAGTTCCTTCTTCAATGTAGTTTTCTAATTCTATGTTTCGTAGTTACCTCTTCATATTTACCATTATCCTATATGCTTAGTTTTTCATTTCGTCGTTCCTTCTTCAATATAGTATTTCTATTCCTATGTGATTTTAAGTTTTTCTTCTAGGATTGGAGTTATTCTAATCCTATATCATTTTAAGTTTTTTTGTGCATTTCTTAGTTCCCTCTTCAATGTAATTTTATAATCCTATGTGATTTTAAGTCTTTTGCATTTCGTAGTTCCTTCTTCAACGTAGTTACACTAATGTTACGTTCTTTTATGTTTTTCTTCAATGTACGAATAGTTACTCTGTTTTTATGTAATTTTAAGTTTTTCTGCATTTCGTAGTTCCCTCTTCCACGTAGTTACTCTAATCCTATGTGTTTTAAGTTTTTCTTTATTTCGTAGTTCCTTCTTGAATGTAGTTATTCTAATTCTATGTGCTTTTAATTTGTTTCGTCTCATTATAGTTCCTTCTTCCATGTAGTTATTCTACTTTATGTGCTGTCAAGTTTCGTTTTCATTTCGTAGTTCCTTCTTCAATGTAGTTATCCTATGCTCTTTTAAGTTTTTCTGCATTTCGTGATTTTTTCTTCAACATAGTTATTTCAATACTATTTGCTTTAAAGTTTTTCTTCACTTCGTAGTTCCTTCTTTAAAGTAATTATCTAAGCATCCACTAGAATTCTTTGCTTATGATTATAATTTCACACCTCCTGTTCTCAACTTCGTTGAGTCCGGTGAATTTAGTCCTCGGTCATGGCACTAACTGTAGGACGGTTTGCACCTTCATTTTAAACTGTTGCTAAAAAGAGATGCAAGATTATGAACATCGAGTTTCCTATATATCATCAGCACTTCAAAAACTTCAACCTAAATCTCTCTCTAGTAACGATGAAAGGGTAGTGGAACTTATGATTTAAGATGGCGCTTATTCCTTCGGATCCCGGCCAACCAGTCACTCATAACGAGTGCACCTCCGCACATGTGTGGACATTAGTCCTACGTTCATAGACATTTATGACGTAGTGTAGAGGACGGCCACCAGAGGGAACCCAAAAGGTGGAACTTAAACTGAGAGGATTCGATCCGACACCGGGATGGGAATCCGGTGTGGCTTAGTGGATAAAGCATCAGCACGTAGAGCTGAAGAACAATACATTCACTGTCTCTTCTGTTTACAATCATGCATACTTCTACTCCGAATTATCTGTTATCGCGCTTTCAATTTCTTACAACTCTTCCAAACCGACATCAAGCACTTCTTTCTATCCCTCATCATAGAACGTCTTTACACTCATCTTCCTATACTGTAGAAATATCTCGCCTCCGGAATTCGTTACCTAATGACGTCAGGGACTGCCGGACTTTATCACAATTCAAAATTAAATTGGAAAATTTTGTCTCAGTTAATGTTTTTAGGTATTGCTAGAAGTATTGATTTGTGTTTTTTTTCTTTTTCTTTTTTAATCTAGATTAAAATTGCAAGTTTCTTGTTTATGTTAGTTAATTAGTTAGGATACAATTAATTATGATACTTAATCACTCATTTGAAGTTTGTGTGACTGCAACCTGTGTATATTTTTGTGTGGCTTTACTTTGTTTATAGTGTTTCTCTCTCTCTCTCTCTCTCTCTCTCTTTATTTCTTGTGTAGCTTTACTCTGTATATAGTGTTTTTTCCTCTGTTTATTTCTATTATTGTATTTGTATTCCTGGTGTTGTGGAAGAGAAGGCCTGATGGCCTTAACTACGCCAGAATAAATAAATAAATAAATAAATAAATAAATAAATAAATAAAACCCGGGTTCAAATCCCGGTGCCGGAGAGAATTTTTCTCCGTTCCACTACTCTTTCATCGTACGATGACTCAGAATATCTGCATGGAAACATCATTATGTACTTCGGTACATTAAAATAATATATCTGTCTAGTAAGTTAGCACTACTTTTTTCTCCATTAAAGGTGATAAAATATGTCGGAGAAATATATAATTTTATGTTGCATTTAACGTAATGCGTGTTAATGTCACCAACACGGACAGGCAAGGCTCCCTGATTGACTTGTCGAAGTTTCCAACCAGCTAACCGCATCATGCGATACTGCGGAATTGATTTGCTAATTGCAGACTGTGGCAGTGGCGTGCATAAACTAACGAGGAAGGTCTCGAGCGTGGCTGATATCCTGCAGCTCACACAGTCTTATTTACAGCTCTCTGACATTTAGTGCACGGCTCCATGCCACGGAGCCTGCTAATTATTAACCTGGTACTAACGTTAATATATTCCGGTCGACTCTCATATGTGTATGCACGGCAGGATAATGCGAGCATCGCTTTCATACATCAATGTGAGGGAGGAAACCACAAACGAAAGGTCTGGCCAGCAGAAACTTACATCCGATTCACGTACAATACATTCTTTTGTAAAATTACAGGTTATAACTTCCAAAAATAACTCTCAGAAATTATCTGAAAAACTTGTCTCTGTTCATGCTTACTGCTACAGATTACATCAATGCAGATAAGATAACTTATCAGATGATTAGGTGAATATAAGGAAGGAATAAAGAAAGAAATAATGGAAACAAGTGAGAAGAAAAAAACTGTATAGGATAAGTACAAGTAAAAAAGAGTATGCAGCAAATTAAGAAATATAAAAGCAGTTAAAACAGAAAAAATAGGTGAAAAATAGAGAAAGAGTAATAGAAAAATTAGTAGTTTTAGTTGGGGTTATTTTTGACATTAATTAGCCTATAAAATTTCCTTTGCAATTTCATGCCAGAATTTGTTTCTAAGAAACGTTTTCCGTTGAAGTTGGTACACCAGACACAAATCAAATTGTACTCTCTTATGACGCACTACAATAATTATTAGGTAAAGAGACTTGATCATTAATAAAACTAATTAAAAAGAATATAGTTATTTTTAAATATAATGAATTTTATAATTGAATAGGCTGTTTCAAGAGGGGCCAAACTGATACTTCTTTTATTTCCACTTTATAGTTCTTTTGTATTCTTCGTATGTAGGGACATCTCTATGTGGAACAAAGACACAATATTTTGCTCGGAAGATTATGAAAATCGAATCTAAATGCTACAGATAGGGGAGACTCAGTTAATTCCGCAATATTGAGAAGTAAATCTATCACATTTTTATCTAAATGTTTATTTTAAAAAAATATCAAGGTATGTAGACATGGACGAAAACTTTTATTACCAAATGAGATAAAGAGACCTATTAAAATGCAAATATATTTAGTTGTACATACCAATAACAGCACTGTTATAACGTCCAAATTTCTGTGGAATAAATGTGATAGGTTTTTATCATATAAATTTTGAGTGAATATGTGGGCCTATCTGTTAGTTATATCTTACTTCGAGCATAAGGTAAAATAAATAATGTTTTATTTCAATTTGAGGGAAAACAGCCTTTTGGATCCAATAAAAAGAATTTTTGTGGATGAGACCTTTTTGAAATGACCACTTTTATTGTTTTCAGTATCCAATATTTAAGATAATTTATTAATTCATAATTTTCCTTTCAAGGATAGATTCTTTCACTGCAAACCCAGCATTCTCCAGTCTTTCCTCTTTTCCGCCTTCGTATTCGTCCCCTCATAAGATCCATATAATATCTTAATATTAATTTATGATAATGATACTAATTATTGCTTAGGCTGTGGGGCAAACATATACATACATAATGGAGAGACTGCTCTGTTTTAATATGTAAGCGATAGTATAATATGCACCTTACTAGAGAATTGACCTGGATCGAGGGTCCTTTCAGTGTTCCACTTGTGGATTCTATTGGCATGTGCGAGACAAATTATTATTCAAAATATTTTCTTTGCCCTTTAAAAACCTTTCTTTAAGCATTCTCCTTTTACATTTATTACTTTTCGAAGAAACATAATAACATTCGCAGGTGATGTAATTCTATTTCTAAATAAAACGCAGAGGAGTTGGGTGAAATTAAAGTGACTTATGAATTATTGGTGAGACGCTGTGAAAACGGTGAAAGGCCAGTGAGGGATCAAAAGAGAATCAAAACAAAACGCAGGCGTTTGTTTATTTAGTCTGCAGTCCCGTATCCCTTTTAGAAGGATAAAAAACTGCGCAGATAAAAAGGTTCTTTAACTGTATATTTCATCTAACTCGACAGTTCTTAATTCGCATTGAAGATATAGAATTCTACCGTTCTCTTTCTCCATAGAGCGCTTTTTCATTCATCTCTTTTCTTTGGTTAAAAAATATTTATATATTTTTTACTCCTTCCTCATTGTAAGCACAAAGTTATGGACACAAATGCTATCTCATTACTAGACTTCGTATTCCAGGTACCTATAAACTAGAATGAAGTTGCTTGATTCAAAGTATATGTGGCGTCACAGCGCAGGTACAAGTACGTTCGTATACAAAATAGTTTCGGATCCTCTGCCCTCTTCCTCTAGAAAGTCAAAACCGGGACGCAGTCATAGTGAGTAGTCTTATCGATCACTGCTCTTATTAGTCGTATTATTTAAATAACTACATCTTTGTGGCTGATTGAAGGTCCATTGCAGAGGTAAAATGTTATAGGTAAGACGCTCAAAGCGTGTAATATTGCAGTAAATAGTTGAGGATATTTGAACTAATATTTTCACTGTCGATATAGACAACATTACATATAAATTGTGTAAAATAAACGTAAGAGTGACAAAAACAGTGCACTGAAAGACACTGCAATACCAAAAGGCACAGAAAGTGTATTGAACGTAACCCAAAAGAACAATACCATCACAATCTGAAAATTATGAAGATATTAACTCGACGTTTAGCCTGGACTTTTGTAGCCTAGCATGATGTTCAGTACGAAAATCCCAATTAATAAATTAAATAATCTACATTTTTAGGGAATTTCTAGAAAAGTACATAGAAAATTAGTGGGTTTTCAGTGATGTGCGACATGTAATACCCTAATGAAACACGAAAAAATATCAGACAATACAAATATCTTGTACTACATCATGCACCAATATCGTCATGTGCTATTGAAAGAATTTCTTGCAATATAAAATAACTTAAAGTGACATCCGTATATCAATGTTTAATTTCCGTAATACACGAAGGCAAGTTATTATTTAATGCAAGGATCACGACGAAAATGAATTCTATGCCCAAAGTTGCGGGTTCGATCCCGGGCCAAGTCGATGGCATTTAAGTATGCTTAAATGCGACAGACTTATGGCAGTAGATTTACTAGCATGTAAAAGAACTCCTGCGGGACAAAATTCCGGCACATCCGGCGACGCTGATATAACCTCTGCAGTTGCGAGCGTCGTTAAATAAACCATAACATTTAACGAAAATGAACATCACGGCTCAAGCATTTGTTTACTAGTATAGCCTCAGAATGTCGGTAGTTGACTATATTCCACGAACACGCAGAGACGACCTGTTTGTCTATGAGTGCTATTCATAGACATTTCGCAGCACGCGCTACAAGCGTACTAAGCTAGCCACGGCTATCGACTGGTTACTTGTACATAATTCAAATCATATCCTATCGCTAACACTGGTTTATGAATACGAAAAACGCTGATCATCCACCGGAAACCCGCGCTAAAAATGTCTATGAACACAACACGGCCCTTTATCTTTATCCGTTGCATTACCTGTGTTCGGCGTACTATATATCCAATGTGTATTCAGCTTCAATCTTTAGTTAGCTGGAATACGGAACCTGCTCATTACTTATAAAAAGTTCTGTAGCAATTAATATGACTATAATTTTAAGCTTAAGCATAATATTTTTGTTCCTTAAACCAAGCATTCGACAATTAAAGGATTGGTATTTTTCATTTAGTCTTGGCTTAATTGATGTCTGTTTTGAATTTGTGCATTTCGTAATAGTATGTTAGCAAAACCATTACGCAAATGGCTCTGTAACAGGTGAAATTATAAACAGGCATGTTCTCACTTTTTTTTATTGTAGGGGAGACTAGGTAATAATTCTTCGTATTTCATAAATGTCTCCATGTATTGTGGGTCCCTATCACCACGGCATGGCGCGTCCTCAGGTTGCGGATAGAGGAGACGGCCTCCAGATATGGAGGGTAGCTGCGAATATATTGAATAAGCAGTCGTGGACAGCCGATAAGGGGTGGTCCTCCAGCTTAGGGGTTGGGCGAAGGGCTAACAACCCATCACCGTAAAAAAACAGCTTGTTACGAATCCCTACAATAAGCCTCGGAATAGGACTGATTCTCTGGCACGACCACAGCAAAGGAATAAGGTTTTGAGATTTGGCACTTGGAACGTAACTAGTCTTTATAGAACAGAAGGGGTAACGTTAGTAGCAAAAGAACTAGCTAGATATAGAATAGACTTCGTGGGAGTACAAGAGGTTAGGTTAGATGGGAATAGCATATCACAAATAGGAGATTACTTGTATTATGGGGAAGGAAACAATAATCACCAATTAGGAACAGGATTCTTTGTTCATAAAAGAATAAAATCAGCAGTAAAAAACGTCGAATTTATCAGTGACAGGTTATCATATTTAGTACTTAAGGGTAGATGGTGCGACATCATAGTTATAAATGCTCACGCCCCTACAGAAGAGAAAGACGACCATATAAAGGATAGCTTCTACGAGGAATTGGAACATACTTTTGATCAGTTACCTAGATATCACATGAAAATTTTATTGGGGGATTTCAACGCTAAAGTAGGACAGGAGGATATTTTTAGACCAACTATTGGAAAAGAGAGCCTACACGCAAATAGTAATGACAATGGAGTTAGATTAGTGAACTTTGCCACATCGAAAAATTTAATTGTCAAAAGTACAACATTCCCCCATAAGGATATACATAAATATACTTGGACTTCTCCAGATGGATTGACACACAACCAAATAGATCACATCTTGATAGATAAACGGAGACATAATAGTATAGTAGATATTCGAACTTTCAGGGGTGCAGACTGTAATTCTGACCATTATTTGGTGATTGGAGAATTAAGAGAAAGATTATTAGTAGCCAAGCGAGTAGAGCAACAAGTTAATATTACTAAATTCAATATTTTGAAATTAAAGGAAGAGGAAGCTAAGAAAAATTATCAGGTCGAAATTTCGAATACGTTTGCCACTTTAGAAAGTTCCGACGAAGTTGACAAAGAATTAGATGTTAATAGCGTGTGGTAAAATATCAGAGATAGTATCAAAATTGCAGCTGAGCAGAGCATAGGTTATTATGAAACTAAGAAAAAGAAACCGTGGTTTGATGAAGATTGTTGCATGGTAGTAGAAAGAAGGAAACAGGCAAAATTGAAATTCTTACAGGATCCAGTTGAGGAGAAGAGAGATAATTATTTCAATGAAAGACGGGAAGCAAGTCGTACACTTAGGAATAAAAAGAGAGGTTGCTTGAAGGAAAAATTGAATGAGGTGAAACAAATAGTAAGAATAAAAACATTCGAGATTTATATAGGCTAAGGGTATAAAGGAATTTAAGAACGGATATCAGCCAAGGGTAAACGTGATCAAGGATGAAAATGGTGACTTGCTTGCAGACTCTCCATCAATCCTAAACAGATGGAAAAAACTATTTTACGCAACTACTAAATGTACATAGGCCAAATAGAAATGATCGGGACGAAATTGAAATACAAACTGCTGAGACATTTATATCTGAACCCACGCTTTCAGAAGTCGAAATTGCGATAGAAAATCTGAAAAAGTACAAGTCTCCAGGTATCGATCAAATTCCAGCAGAATTAATACAAGAGGGTGGAAGTGCATTATATAGCGAAATTTATAAACTTATACTTGGTATTTGCGAAAAGGAAATTGTACCAGAACAATGGAAGGAGTCCATAATTGTACCTATTTTTAAAAAGGGCGACAAAACCAACTGTGGTAACTTTCGAGGAATATCACTTTTGTTGACGTCGTACAAAATTTTGTCCAATATTCTTTTGAGAAGATTAACTCCGTACGTAGATGAAATTATTGGGGATCATCAGTGCTGTTTTCGGCGTAATAGATCGACTATTGATCAGATTTTTTATATTCGACAGAGAATGGAGAAAAAATGGGAGTATAAGGGTACAGTACATCAGTTATTCATAGATTTCAAAAAGGCATATGACTCGGTTAAGAGGGAAGTATTATATGATATTCTTATTGAATTTCTTATTCCCAAGAAACTAGTTCGATTAATTAAAATGTGTCTCAGTGAAACATACAGCAGAGTCCGTATAGGTCAGTTTCTATCTGAAGCTTTTCCAATTCACTGCGGTCTAAAGCAGGGAGATGCACTATCACCTTTACTTTTTAACTTCGCTTTAGAGTATGCCATTAGGAAAGTTCAGGATAACAGGCAGGGTTTGGAATTGAACGGGTTACATCAGCTTCTTGTCTATGCGGATGACGTGAATATGTTAGGAGAAAATCCACAAACGATTAGGGAAAACGCGGAAATCTTACTTGAAGCAAGTAAAGCGATCGGTTTGGAAGTAAGTCCCGAAAAGACAAAGTATATGATTATGTCTCATGACCAGAATATTGTACGAAATGGAAATATAAAAATTGGAGATTTATCCTTCGAAGAGGTGGAAAAATTCAAATATCATGGAGCAACAGTAACAAATATAAATGACACTCGGGAGGAAATTAAACGCAGAATAAATGTGGGAAATGGGTGTTATTATTCGGTTGAGAAGCTCTTATCATCCAGTCTGCTGTCCAAAAACTCTGAAAGTTAGAATTTATAAAACAGTTATATTACCGGTTGTTCTGTATGGTTGTGAAACTTGGACTCTCACTCTGAGAGAGGAACATAGGTTAAGGGTATTTGAGAATAAGATGTTTAGGAAAATATTTGGGGCTAAGCGGGATGAAATTACAGGAGAATGGAGAAAGTTACACAACGCAGAACTGCACGCATTGTATTCTTCACCTGACATAATTAGGAGCATTAAATCCAGACGTTTGAGATGGGCAGGGCATGTAGCACGTATGGGCGAATCCAGAAATGCATATAGAGTGTTAGTTGGGAGACCGGAGGGAAAAAGACCTATAGGGAGGCCGAGACGTAGATGGGAGGATAATATTAAAATGGATTTGAGGGAGGTGGGATATGATGATAGAGATTGGATTAATCTTGCACAGGATAGGGACCGATGGCGGGCTTATGTAAGGGCGGCAATGAACCTTCGGGTTCCTTAAAAGCCATTTGTATGTAAATAAGTAAGTATTTCATATATGACTACTCCAATTTATACCATAGTGTTGTAAAGACAATAACGAATGTGCACTAACAAAGGAAAAATATAGTAGAGTTTCTATCCAATATCTGTCGAATACAAAAAATCTTATCAATAGTCGATCAATTACACCTAAAACAGCACTGTTGATCCCCTATAATTTCATCTACATATGGAGTTAATTTTCTCGAAAGAAGATTGGACAAAATTTTGTACGGCGTCAACAAAAGTGATATTCCTCGGAAGTTACTACAAATAACTAGTCTTGTCCCCTTCTTAAAAATAGGTACAATTATTATTCTGGTACAATTTCCTTTTCCCAAATAGCAAGTACAAGCTTATAAATTTCGCTAGATACCTACCCACGGAAAATCATAATTGACGAACAGCCAGGTGTTTGACCATCCATATCACCGTATCTCAATTCTATAAAATTGTATCCGTAAAGTCACGTAATTGCATTATGTAGAAAATTTACAATAATATCATGAAATAAAATACCTTGCATTGCAACACACAACACTGTACATAAGAGGTCAATAATATATGATCAATGTACGCCTACATTCGTTATTAAAGTGTAAATAGTAAAAATAGCGAATTCTAGTGTACATAATAAAAATATTATAAATTGTAAATATTAGTATAATTGTTAAGGTGATCCATATTTTGTGTTGCCTCACTTCAGGAAACAAGACTCGCGTGAGCGTCAGTCAAGAACTTCGCTTGCTAGATACACGTGCGTCGTCCTCTTAAAAATTCCAGTAATACTTAATCTTGGGCCTCCTGGGACCAAATACAGTCCCTAGTCGCAGTAACATATTAGTCTATCTGTAATGAGAAGATAATCACATGACTAAGCAAATATATAGCGCGGAAGTGCTGTTTTCAATTCTAAAATGTGTAAACATTTTTGCTCATAAACTTGTGCACTAAGAAAGTTGTGTTCTTTTCAAAAGAAAGAAAGATGACAGTAGGAATTCAAACTTTTTGAAAATCTTCAAATGGAGACAGTGTTATTTAGTCAACTCCGAAAACAGGTCTAAACCTCACAAGTGATACCAAGAAGACACCACTTATGAGTCAACTAGGCCAGGAAATAATGGAGTAGGATGGCCAGTTCCTTTCCCCCTCCATTGCATACATCGCTGACTAGCTACATATTACACTTATCAGACTTCAGATGCAAACAAACAATTTGTTCTTCCTCTGACACAATGAACTGGAATATTGCCCCAAACAAGAAAGTATAAGGCTGCGCACGTACAAATGTTACGTGCAAATAATCACCAACTCCCCTTTATACGACAACTGTAAACTCTGTGTTGTTGTGTAGGTACGGCAACATATCTCTAGTCGAAATATGTAACATTACTCTACAAACTGACTGTTATTAGATCACTTGTACGAAAGTTACATTTACAAATAACAATGTTAGGTTGTAAGTTATTTGAAATGAATAACTTATATTTCTCTTTTTCTTCTTCTTGAAACAAAGTTACCTCCGCTAGCTATTTACGATATCATTCTAATCGACAGTTTTTCATCATCATCATCATCATCATCATCATCATCATCATCATCATCTATTTCCTAACATTCCTTCATCCATTCTACTCCCATTTGTATGCGGATTCTGTAGAAATTTATACATTTACATTTAGCAGAATTCCGTTGCAATAAAATCAGTGTGGTAAAGTTACGGTCACGGAGACTCACTGCCAGTGCACAGGGCTTACAGACCAGAGTGCCGGGCTTCAAATCCAGGTCGATTCGCCCTGAATTTAAACTTGTGATTGGGAATCCCGTGTTCCAGGCAACAAAAGGATCATGCGTGGGCGACTGATCATGGAGGGGTGGTTTGTTTATCCCTCACCCCATGATGAACCTATTCATGCGCTTTCGAAAAGAGTAAGGTAACCCGTTTTGCTTCCGCTTGCTTCGTTGCATCAGTGGCGGACGTCTTTTAAACATAATACTGAATTTAACATATTGCTACGTAACTAATTATGTATTTCTATTATTAGTAGGAAACATTATATAATGTATATGTATATAATGTATATACAAACGTGTGTAAACGTCTCAAACATCACTTTAACATCAGCCACTAATCATTTGTAATGTTAATCTTCACAGCAAATCCGAAACAATGACGTATAAATAAACATTTTACAAACCTATAGGCTTAACCGGTTTGTAACAGTTTTGCAACACAATTAATTTACACTTTTACTATGTGTACCCGTGTACTATGTGTACTATGTGTAATTATAATTCTTTGAATTAAATTAGCTCATAAATTAAGTTACTACTTTACCTTATAGATTTATCTAAATTTAAATAAATGTGTAGTGAAGAATATTGCTGGAGAACCTTTTAAGTGTAGTGTAAATATTTGTAATTTAAATTTATGTATTGTATTGATTAAGGCTGGTTGAGTGGAAGAGAAGGCCTTATGGCCTTAACTCTGCCAGCGAAAATAAAACTTTATTATTATTATTATTATTATTATTATTATTATTATTATTATTATTATTATTATTATTACTACATGGGGTTGATCTCGAAGATTTCTGACACCTCTTCCTTTGAACTAGTGCATTAATATGTGGTTTTAAACCCGATGAGCACAATCACAAAACTGAAACTAGCTCGAACTGCACACTATAAATTTTTCTAAACGGAAGCTTCAGTCTCATGTTTATTTGTACCTTTTAGTTGTGTTAGGAGTTGGAGACGTGCAGTTCCTATTTGAATAAAGAATGAATTCATGTCACAAAATAATAATACATGAGGACGTCAATAACACAATAACGTAAACGAAAATTAAACGATAATTACCTGAAATGGCATATGTACTATACTTTTCTTCGTGACGAGAAGTGAAATGCCTCTTTACATTGACATGAGAAAAATAATTACTACTTTTTCCACAAGTTAAACAAATAGTCTTTCCCTTATGAAGTGCACAAAAATATTCGTCTTCCCATTTCTGATGGTAGTAATTTCCAGACGAAGAAGCCATTTAAATGTGCGAAGATTACAGAGGTATTATTTGGAGTTACCTTCCGCGAACGCCACAGACGTATCACAAGCAATGTTTACGTTTGAATACCACCTTCTCCTACCGAGCGGACTGTGAGGTGAATGAAAGTAGTGACGTCTCTCATTAAGAGACAGTCGCCCAACCATGAGTAGGTTGTTTTACGACGCTATATCAACATCTTAGGTTACTTGGCGTCTGAATGAGATGAAGGTGATAATGTTGGTGAAATGAGTCCGGGGTCCAGCAAAGAATGTTACCCAGCATTTGCTCATATTGGATTGAGGGAAAACCCCGGAGAAAACCTCAACCAGGTAACTTGCCCTGACCGGGAATCGAACCCGGGCCACCTGATTTCGCGGCCAGGCGCGCTAACAATTACGCCACAGATGTGGACCTCGACGACGACGACGACGACGACGATGACGATGATGATGATGATGATGATGATGATGATGATGATGATGATGATGATGATGATGATGATGAAGAATTGTTGGGAGATGTCAGAGGGGAATCGAAGTCTTCCCGTAGAAAACACCTGTATTGCCTTGACCAAGATCTTGCCCAAAACAAATTAGAGATTATATTCACGATGGATCGACCAGGATTTGAACCCGGACTCTCTGGCTTTCAACCATCTTGATAGCACTGAGCCACCACAGCTGTTGATCGTTGAAATATTGGTAACATTATTGTTGTTGTGTCTGTACCTAACATACCGCAGACGTCATATTGGCAGTGAAGAAATTCACTGCAATAAACGGGTTCAATTTAGAACACTCTCTCTCTTGAGAAACGATAGAAGCGTGACTTTTATGTTTATTTTTTGTGAAACATTTAAATTATTTTATATGTTATTTATGTTTGTGTTATAAAATGTGTTAAGTGCTATGAATATCATTTCTTAAGAGTATATGCCGTTCATTGACATTTCCCAGAGCGTTTTATTTCACGTGTAACCACAGTCTAGTATATACAGTCACGAAACTTGAGTTTTGAGGGTACTAGGAACAATAGACTGTGCAGGTACTATTTCGCATTGTCTGTAATGAAGCGATAGTAGCGATCCTAGTGGTTAGCAACAATCTATGGATGCATATTTACTACGTATTGAGCTTCGTGACTATATACTAGACTGTGGTGTAACCAAGACCTTCCTTATTGCTTTTCCGGTTACGTCGGGTTTTTGTTTCATGCATTCTTTATCAGTATGAAAATGAAGTCGTTCTCGGATATCACGTAATGAACCTCGCAGTAGACGATATATTTCACCTTGTTATTCATCATTATATTGTCTCGTGTTCTGCTAAACTTTCTACTTACGACAAGGTATACAAAAAATAACCCATTAAAAAGGAAGCTTTATGTAATTTAATATAACCCCGAGAAAAATATTACCTTCTATGCACAAAGCATACACACATGCTTTACATTAGAGTGCCCGCTAAAAGCGTGCCCTAGGAACTAACCTGGCCAGGGAGGTCGCACTACAGTCTGGTTCAAGTTTCATTACTCTCTGGCATGAATTATTTGCGTGCATCGTGCTTTAATAATGCATTTTTCTCCTATAAATTAATTTTCTTTCTGAAACTCCAAGTGCAATAGATTCAGAACTTCTCTGTCATCCTTGCTGGTCTACTGGATGTTATGCTTGTCTTTAAATCCAAGTAAGACTCAAGCTATAATTTGAACATAAAAGTTTAGTTAACTCTCTTAGTAATAGTAATCTTAACAACATAATACTCCCTTATTCATCTGTCGTAAAAAATCTTGGTTTCTTTCTCGATAATAATCTAAATTGGAATTTTTAAGTTAAACGATAAAAAAAATCTGTTTCTCCATTCACTGTTTGAGTCGCTTAAGAAATTTCTTGTACCCTAGTACAAACCCTAGTAATGCCGCACTTCGATTATTGTGACGTTCTGTTAAGTAACCTAAGTTCTGAACTGACAGTCAAGTTATAGCGAGTTCAGAACATGTGCGTCAGAGACGTGTGCAACATCCGACGATTTGATCACATATCACTGTCCTTCGTAAGTCTTTCGTGGCTCCGACTCAAAAACGTAGAACTTTACACTCTTTGTCTTTACTCTTTCGAATTCTACATACCTCAACACCAAATTACCTTTCGTCTCGTTTCTCTTATTTATACTCTAACCACGACGTAAATACCAGATCACTTATCTGTGGTACGCTAAGTAAACGTCTTCATAGAACATCTTGTTATTCCTCATCTTTTACAGTATCCACCTCGCGACAATGGAATTCCTTGTCACAAAGTAATAGGGGCTGTAAGACAATAAACATAAAAAATAGCTTAAAGGATAACCCTCTTAGCAATTCACTCTTGTTATACTGACTTAACGGTCACTGACTATATGGTAACTTCTTTCTTTAGACATGCATCCTGATAGAGCTGTATTTTCAAAATTGTAACTCAATAATCGCTTCCTATTATCTAATATTATTTGAAATATAACTTACTAGTTTAATTCTCTATATAATGTGTATTTCATTGTTTAATTAATAGTTCATAGTCTTTTACTGTTTAATTCATAACTATTGTATACTATTGTATACACGTAACTTTTATCTAAATCAAATCGTTGTATTCTTTGTAGTTTGTAAGTTTATACGTAAGTATGTATACTTTTTGCTGGTTGAGTGGAAGAGAAGGCCCTACGGCCTTAACTCTGTCAGCTAAAATAAAACAGACTATTATTATTATTATTATTATTATTATTATTATTATTATTATTATTATTATTATTATTATTAAATTCAAGTTTCGCTCTCTCAACTGCTATTGAGGTTGAAAATATTTCATATAATCCATTCGGAAGGAATTTGAAGTTCGAAGTCTAATAGATTTTCAGCACGAAGAATAAATTTGTACATCAATTATATTATTTCACTTACATTTTATCATTCATTTCTCGGTTATCTCCCTATCATGGTAGCATTAAATTCTGTCTTACATATTATGTCATCCTATAATAAACTTATTGGAACTATGTATGATTTTATATTATGGAACTGCTATACGTAAGATGCTTTACTGGTCCACCGTTGTGGAGTAACGATTAGCATTTCTGACCGGGTTCAAATCCTCGTTGGAACAAGTTACCTGGTTGAGGATTTTCCGGGTTTCCCTCAACCCATTGAGATCAAAAGCAGGGTAACTTTTGGCGCTGGACCATGGACTCATTTCGCAGGCATTATCTCCTTCATTTCACTGAACGCTAGATAAATATTGCAGTTGATAAAAGTCTTAAAATAAACAATTTAAAAAGTCATTGAAGCCACAGAGGTAGCTCAGACGTTAGCCCGTTTGATTAATGATCAAGAGCTGCTCTTGAACATGAGTTCAGTTCCCATTTGGACTGATTACCTGGTTGAGTACTTTCTTTTTCTTCGTTCTTTTCCCAGACTGTGAGGCTGATGTAAGGTTATTACATGGCAAATCCTGGGATGTATCTTACCAAATACCATCTATCACTATGTCCATCAACGCTAAAATTTAGATTATTTAATAATTTTTAGTTGATAATACAGCATTATTAAACCACCGACTTAAGAATTAAGTAATTGTATGATTTGACACCCAATCAATCATCATCAATGGCTAGACAACCCAGTGTAGGCACTGGCCTACCCCAGAAACCTCTTCCATTCCTCCCTATTAAGAGCTTTGCCCTCCCAGTTCATTTCTCCAATCAGTTTAACATCTTGGCAGATACTGTCCTTCAATGTAGGCCTTCCAACTCCTCTCTTGCCCTCTAGTTTTGTTTTAAAGTTCTTCTTGTAATTCTGTGCCTTGCCCATTTGAGTCTATTACATTTAATGAACTTAACTCTCTCTGGCCCCTTGTACAACTGATATAATTCAAAATTGTACTGCCTTTTCCATTGACCTTCTTCTGCAGCCCCAAAATGCATCTAAGAATTCTTCTCTCAAATATACCCAGTCTTCCTCCATCAGATCTAGTAAAAGTCCAGATTTCAGAGGCATATGCCACTACTGGCGGCCACCGGCGTGGGTCAGTCGGTTAAGGCGCTTCCCTGCCGGTCTGAAGTTGCGCTCGGGCGCGGATTCGATCACCGCTTGGGTTGTTTCCGAGTTTTTCCCCAACCGTAAGGTGAATGCCAGGTAATTTATGGCGAATCCTCGGCCTCATTTCGCCAAACACCATCTCGCTGTCACCAATCTCATCGACACTAAATAACCTCGCAGTTGATACAGCGTCGTTAAATAACCAACTAAAAAGTGCCACTGCTGGTTTTATAACTGTTTTGTAACTTAATAATTCAGTATTTCTTGAAATTAAGTATGATTTCAATTGTTCCCTGAATCCATAGAAACATTTATTTGCAGAGAGGATCCTTTGTTTAACTTAAATACTAGTGTCATTTTTGCAATTTATTTCAGAACACCCAATAAAACAATCCCTTAATCGACCAGTAAATCAATCGACTTAACAAACATCAACATATTAATCTAGATAGAATAACAAACAAAATCAGACGACATTAGATATTTGGATCATAAGTGGAGACTATGAGGAAGGCGGAAAATAGAAAAGATTGAAGAATGCTGGGTATGCGGCAGAAAACTATGAACGAATGAATGGGTACTGTGTATTTGAGCTTGCATTTACAATATCGGATGAAACCAGATAAACCCGCCAGCCCTTTTTCCCATCCGACCGTAGGCGTTGTCTTTCTGCTGAGACAGTTCCCGCCTCATCTCTGGTCAGACGATAATTGGATGACTCAGGAGCCTACTATAGTAATCCTCCGGTCCCTGACTACTGAAATCATCTCCTTCCTGCTGCTATCACAAATTCGCCTGCCCTTATCTGGTATGGGTAGCCTCTCTCCCTCTTTCCTAATCGGTTATCCCATACGGTGGTTTGTTTTAAACTAGTTAACTCAATTGGATCTGAAAGTACTGTCACATACAGGCCATAGAAAGTGACACTTTATCAGTTTTTTATATATATGACTATGAGAATTGGACCCTGAAAAGAAAAAATCGTTGAAGAACAAAGGCAGCAGAATGAGATTCTTCTACCGCTAGCTGGGTGTATCCTCAGGAACAAATCTTAGAGACTGAGACATCAGAAATAAATTAAAAATCCAATCTGTTTTGGAAAAAATAGACGAGCATTTAAGAAAATAGTCATCCCACAGCAAAATAATGGTGCAGCTTCCTCCAAAAACTGATATCAGTATCAACTAACATACATGTTATGTGAGTAATGACAAGATGGATGGACGATCTCCTTTGAAGCAGGAAGAGGCCTTGAGGCCTAAACCTGATAGTATATGAGTTGTAAATTCCTCCATGGCCTGGATGTTCGATTTAGATGTGTGAATTGCTTCACAGGTCAGAGACCCTCTGAAAGGTGAAGTGTAAGTTTCTACACCTACACTGTAAATTGAATGCCAAACAACTTCAGGCATATACACGACACGAAATATTCTCTTTAATTTATCCACACAGAGACTAACAACCTAATAATTTGGAAGGTGTGGTTTGTGTGGTTCAATTTTTTCTTATAATTCTTGCAGTTACACTTTGTCCATTTTTTAACGTTCAAATGAAACAGCCTTAACAAATTTATGAATAGTACCAGTATATTTTTTTTGGGATGTATTGCAGTTCATTGTGCGATTTCCTGTCTCTTTTGGACCGAATTTCTAACCGGGGACTGTATATTTTAATTTGTCTATCTGCAGTGAATTGAAAACTCACAGAAACTTAAAAATTTGCTGGAATTCGAACTCGGATCCACCGCGTTTGTTGCTAGGAACATTGTTTCTGAAGGTAGTGAAAATAATAAAGGAAAATAAATAGAAGAGAATGTTGAAGAGCAATATAAGCTCGAACGGCCACCATTTTAAAAAATGTGTTTAAATTATCCATATTATGATTATTTTTCAATTTAACTTCATTCTCTATATTGTACGCTAATGTGCTGTAGACAGTATAATATACACTGCATAATGAATACCTCCACTTGGACAGCTCAGTTCATGAGTAAAAACACTTATTGTTAATACTATACTGTAGCCTATTTTGATTAAACAAAAACCTAATGAAAATGATCAAACTCAAAAGCGAGATATTTCCTAGTTTACGTAAATGGATGAACTACTTTTCTTCCCTCCTATACGGTAGTAAAGTGATTTCTTTGTATATTACGCCAGTATCATCGAACTCCAGTTGTGGAAGGGGGTAGGAAACGGCGTTGATCGTAAGGTATAGCCAGGTTAATATTAAAAATGTTAGTAAAAATAAAATGATGTCCCTGTAAAAGTATGTGTGTATCAGTGTTATCGTTTGTGCTGAGAGAGTTAGCCAATAGAGATACGTGTACCCACGTGTGTGACATTATGACATCAACATTCATTCACAGCATTACCCCGCTGCGTCTCATTCCCGAGACTTTCTCGTGATTGGAGTACAGTGCCTTCACAACTCAAGCTTCGTGACTGCATGTAGATACTAGACTGTGATACAACTTTCAAATATAAACACTTGCCTCCCAAACATCTATGTAGCGGAACATAACACAAACAAGCAGAATGAAAGAACACTTCAACTGTTATGACGCTGATTCGTTGTTACTATTAACAGACTTTCACTCAGTGCTACACGGCTCATCCTAATTCATCGGACTACGTTCGTGACAGCCTTCACACAGAAGAATAGTATAAACGGACTGAAACTCATTGATACAGGCAGGCTACGTCACTTACTCCTTGCTACGGTGCCACATTATTAGGATGGCATCCGATTTCATAGATTTGCCTTCCGCACTGTAATGACTATTGTACAAAAGGTGGATTCGTTAACCTCTCACCATCTCTCGGGATCTTTATGGCCTATAATGGTGTTATAGACCTAATTACATATTTTTATATACATGATAATATCCTTTCAGTAAAAGGTAGGGAGATCATGAAACATTATTTTTTTGCAGTTTAAGAATTTTCGTTACAGAACAATTAATGAACCACATGTAGAGTGAACCGTAAGGGTTATTTTACGACGCTGTATCAACATCTAGGTTATTTAGCATCTGAATGAAATGAAGGTGATATTGCCGGTGAAATGAGTCCGGGGTCCAGCACCGAAAGTTACCCAGCATTTGCTCGTACTGGGTTGAGGGAAAACCCCGGAAAAAACTTCAACCAGGTAATTTGCCCCGACCGGGATTCGAACCCGGGTCACCTGGTTTCGCGGCCAGACGCGCTGACCGTTACTCCACAGGTGTGGACAGAACCGTAAGTAATAAAATTAATTTCAAGGGGTTATTCTTTGAGATATTTCAAACAAAAGTTTAATATAATTTTGCTCGTTTCTGCTTTCTTTCCGAGATAGAAATTGTTTTATATTAAATATTTGATAACGTGTTTTGGAAAGCTATTGATTTCATTGCCAATACGTTCAGTCAATTTAATCAAGCTGAGTATTCTGGGTACCCCAGCTATAATATTAGTGCATAAAATCAATGTGCGCTACAACAGGCATTTGTGGTTTTGTGGTTTTGTTAAATAAGCTTCTCACATTACAACAATGCATTGTATATTTATTGTTTTATGTTTTTGTTAGTAAGTTGTTTAGAAAACTCCTGGGGTTATCAGATTACTCCGATTTTAGTTGTTTTTATGTTGCAGCGACAGACGGAGACACGGACGGATGGAAGACGGACTTACGGACGGACAGATTGATGGACGGACGGACAGACAGACGGACACCCGGTCAGAGAGACAATCGGACACACGGGCAGACGGACAGACGGACGGACAGACTGGCGAACAGGCAAGCAGACACACACACACAAACACACACACATACATACACACACACATATATATATACAGGGTGTTTCAAAAATACGGGGCATACTTTCAGGTATGTATTTCCCAAATGTAGACAATCAAAATAGTTCATTACAACATGTGTCCAGAAATGCTTTATTTCCGAGTTATGGCCTTCACAACATTGAAATTCACCGGAATGTTTTTCTATCCGCAGGTCGTTGCCGTCAAAGGAGACATTAAGAGGGCATTCTGACAGTTACTTCCGAGGTGAAGGTTACATTCAGTGTTGTGTAGGCGTTAGACTGTGCGACATGTATTCAAATCAAGAGCTGGCAGAGATACACTTCATGTACGGTAAGGCGGACGGCAATGCTGCGCTGGCTCGTCGTTTGTACCAGGAGAGGTACCCACAGCGACAATGTCCAGATCGGAAGACATTTGTACGTCTCCATTACCGCCTGTGCGAGTATGGAAAATTTAACTCTCCTGTTTTGGGAAGGGGACGACCAAGGTCTACAACTCCAGAAGTACAGGAGGAGATTCTGGAGGCCGTGAACATGACTCCTTCTATCAGCACACGAAGGGTAGCGTTGCAAGTCAATGTTCCTCATACGACTGTCTGGAGACTGTTGAAAGAGTATCAATTGTATCCTTATCATTTGCAACGTGCACAGGCCCTGTCACCAGCAGATTACCCTGCATGAGTTAGGTTCTGTCAGTGGTTCTTGCAGCAGTGTGGTGTAAATCCGAACTTTCCTGCCTTAGTATTAGTATTTACAGATGAAGCACAGTCCACACGAGATGGCATAACAAATTTCCACAATCAGCATGTATGGGCGTTATGGAAAACCCACGTGCAACTGTTCCATCTCATCACCAGGTGCTGTTCTCCCTCAACATGTGGGCCGGTATCATTGGTGATCGATTAGTTATACTTGTAAACAGACTTACGGGGCAGGCGTACACAAACTTCCTGGAAAACACCATATCTCATGTTTTAGAAGACACTCATTCCACTGATCAATCGTAAAAACATTCACTTCTTGGATGATGGCGTTCCTGCACACTTCAGTCGTACGGCTCGCCGGTACTTGGATCGAAGGTTTCCTGATCGATGGATAGGTAGAGGTGGCCCATTTGCTTGGCCTCCACGTTCACCTGATCTGAACTCTCTCGATTTCTACTTGTGGGGCCATTTAAAATCATTGGTTTATTCGTCTCCGGTGCCTGATTTGGAATCCCTTCGGAATCGAATTGTGGCTTGTTCTGAGGAAATACACTATACTCCTGGAGTTTGGGATCGTGTTCGCAGGTCAGTGAGACATCGATGTGAGGTCTGTATTCAAGCAGGAGGTGGACATTTTGAACATCTTCTGTAATGACAACGACCTGCGGAAAGAGAAACGTTCCGGTGAATTTCAATGTCGTGAAGGCCATAACTGGGAAATGCTTCATTTCCGGACACATATTGTAATGAACTATTTGGATTGTCTACATGTGGGAAATACATACCTGAAATTATGCCCCGTATTTGTGAAACATTCTGCATATATATATATATATATATATATATATATATATATATATATATATATATATATATATATTCCTTCAAATACCTAAAAAATAAATACAAAAATTTACTGGGATATTTCAACTACCCTGTTTGGTATGAGGAAGGTGCTGGAAAGCTTGGAACCATGAGGGTTAAGAGATCATTGTGTTATGATAATAAATCATTGATTGAATTTTAGTTTTGTCCTTTAAATATGGAGAAATGTGATCCCAACATTTTAAAATTTATTTTCAGAACGAAAAATTACATTTGTTCGGATCAAATGTCTGCACATTTAAATTTTTTCTATCATTTATTATCATAATACACTGCTTTCTTAAATTAGCTGATCATATTGGGAATTCAATTAATAGCTTTCCCAAAACACCTTATGTTTCACACAGAACAATTTTTATCTCGAAAAAGGAAGCGAAAACGAGAAAAATTGTATTAAACTTTATAGTTTGAAATATCAAAAAAAAAAAAAATACTCCCTGAAATTAATGGCATTGCATAAGTTCATTCTGTACAGTTCGAGAGAGATATGTGGACAGAACTTTCTAGTCAGAGAAACGAGAAATACATTCTAAACACATGCACATCTACAGGGTGTAAGGGGTATAAATGCGGAGATGGTCTACAGGATCAAAAAATGTCCACACAACATGGTTTTTCCAGAAAAAAATGTTTCTTTACTTATTTTATTTGCGGTATACTGCTTATATCGTGAGTAAAATTACGAAAACAATTACATCAGTATGTAGCAAAGAGTTAATATTAGTTTCAATGAATATTACGTTTTTACGAAATTAAATAATAATGAATGCTTAAATTTGTTAATATTCTAGCGTGAGAGACGTGGCAACATGTTCAGCAGAATTCATGCTGCTGATAGCAGTCTACACAGACATACAGATTAGCTCAGTTCAAGCTCCCTGTCCATAGGTCTCCTGCCGAGCGGATAGCGGTTCAGTACAGGTAGGCCTATTCGATAAACAACTTACAATGTCATTCACAATTGAGGCATATCATGATGTATTATTAATTTATAGAGAAAGTCTTCATATTTCAAGTGCAGCAAGAAGGATGAACCGTCAATGTTTTCCGCAAAGAAGTTACCTAATCGGCGAACTTTTGTAGCAGTTTCTCAACGATTTTTAGAAACTGGGAGTCTCTTCCCCTGTTTCGAAAATCACACAACGAGAAATTTCTTTAAAAATGGTAGTGATTTACAGAAGCGGAAGGTATTAAAATTTTGTTTTAGAGAAAAATTTCGTGTGATTTTGTGCAGTAAACCAATATTGTTTATTTTTAGACGTACAGTAAAAAATGGAGTAATATTGTTAAATAAAATTTAAATTTAGCATAATGTTCTATTAATGAGATTGAAAGTTTGTATTTGCTACTCATTTTATGTAAACAATTGCCCTATCCGCCCCTGCATTAGAACAGAGCATCTGTTTTGTATCTGTATGTCTGTACCCACTTGAGCTGTATTGTTCACTTGTATAAACCCCCTCCTCCCCATCTAGCAATGTTGCTAAACGTCAAATATTGTAATCTTTAATAATTATTTAAATATTGGAATTAGGAAAAAATATGAGGATATTTTTTCTTCCTTATGACATGAATAATCATGAGTTAAAATAATGGCACTTATACCCCTTACACTCTATTTAGTTAAATTCGTGTATAGACTTCAACACTTATTTTATTAATTTGCGATCTGTTCAAGGCGAGCACAACACAAAATTTCTCGATTAAATTCATGTTAAAATACAAACAGGGATTAAATATTTCAATAAAACTGTACTCCATTTGTGTGCATTATTTTGTAGTAAGTATAAAATACACATAACGGATTGGTTTGGGAGTTGGGAATTGAGCAGTTTTATATAGCTTGTATTGTGTTCTCACAAGGGAGTCAAGTTTGTTAATGTTTCTTATCCATACGTGCTCTCAATTAGTTTATAAATCATACAATCCCAAAAGCGTCGCTTAACTTCCGAATGGAACGGAGGAGCGCTTCGAAAGAAGGTTTTGTATCAGAAGAGTCATAAAGAAATTTCGCGATGGAAGTTTCACATATGTATTATGCATCCAAATGTCTGATACTAAAACTTCACCATCATCATTAACTTCGTAATTGTTAAATTTCTTTATCTGTTGTATTACTGTATCATCGCCCTCTAATTTACAGACCGATTATTTAGTCCTGAGAGCTCAGCGACCCGAAAGAGGGGAAGTAATAGGAGGAGTGGGGAAAGTTCTGGAGTAGAGATAAGGGCGAGCGGGCGGTAAAGGAATGGAGTACAGCTTAATTGTACGCATCCGATCGCTCCGAAAGCAAGCGAAGGAATAACCCAAACACCCTTGGACGTAACTAAATGGTCGCAGGCGCAGATCGCCGTCAACTATCAGGACTAAATAATCGTACTGTACATCGTTGGGATTTCTTCATGTTGTCATACGTGAACATTAATTTTCAGATTAATTATAGGATAATATATTTTTTCTATAGTAGTTCAAAGAACAATGTTGTGTAATTTTACTTCTTTTAAAGTAGTCTGCAGCTTCATTTCCGGCCAGATATCAAAGAAATTACAAAGGATAACAGGTTGTAATAAACACGTTTATGGGAATGTTATGTATTGGATAGATCTGCTAATTCCTAATACAGCGCATCAGACTTAGAACCTTTTAAAAGGCGGGAAATTTGTTTGCTGCTTTCAACTGCGTCGTGCAGTCTGCAAAAGAAACGCAAAAAATATTTTGGATACGCACTAATTAGGCCTATTATCACTGATTTTTAAGATCAAAAATTAAATTAAAAATATATGTAGCTTTATTTAAAACCATTCAAAACGAAGTGTTATATCGCTTACGGTTTACTAGGTCCAAACATAATGTTTTTCTGTATGTTATTTCAGTCTTTCTAGATTTTCTGCATTGCAAAACGACTAAGAACTTTGACATCCGAAAAATTCTCCGCAAATTCTGTTTGCACATGTTAAGTAGGGCTAGTGACTACACAAGAATTACAAACAGTCTTTCTCTTTCGTACAATAAACAGAAAAAGTTACATTCCAATAACACGCCACCACATAAGAAATTGTACCTCGTACTGACTATGAAGCTCAGCAGAAGGCTTAGTTCACTTCCATGGGATTTTTGTGAATCACATTTTTTTATATCTTTCTTGTGTTACTTTACTGTGTTATTTTCTGCTCTTGATATTATTCAGCATACATACCGGGTCATCCAATTATCTTTCGACCTGAGCTGCGGCGGAAAATGCCTCAGAAGATAAGACGACGCCTACGCCAGGACGGGGAAGTGGACGGACGGAGTTAACTGGTTTTGACCTCTCACAGGACACAGTGAATGATGTTTGAACAGTTCAAGCAACTATACGTGTACAGTCTGCTAAGAATAAATGGCAAATAGTAGGCCTAATTATTCTATTCCACATCATGTTTATTTACGTTTACTAGGTCCGTACAGAATTCGGTCATGCTGTCACGAGATTATTTCAAGAGAAATTCCCAGGTGATCGAGTTCCAAATCGTGATACGATTCATAAACTATTTAATAAATTTCGGGAAGTGAGAAATGTTCAGGGTAATAAGCGAAGAACTGGAGGACAACATCCGCCGAAAGATCAACTCAATTTCTCAAAGAGAACTAAGAAAGGTGATGGGTAATTTCCTAAGCAAATGCCAGAAATGTGTGATAAATGGAGACAGGTAGTAGGCTACACACTGTAACTTTAAAAGTGCATTAGAATTTATTAGGCAGCCACTCTAGCATGACAAGTAACCACTGAACCACGGACTCGTGTATTGCTCGTCTGGTGGGAAGCGATAGCTTATCAGGCGGGACAATCCCTGCCACAGCTCTGGTCAGACGATAATTGGATGACCCAGTAGAAGGAGATTTAATATCATTCATCGTATTCCGAATCTCACCGGACCGGTGGACAACAATGACGTCACGCTGCAGCGAAATAGGAACAAAACTGTTGGAAGATTCGATGGCTATCATGGCGGCTGTACAAATTGTTGTCTGTGCTACGCTAGCAAGATTTTGCGAATTTTCCGTACTGCCATCTCGTTCAAAGAAAAGAGAGCATAAACAATTTATTTCCTGAACCGGTAATAATAACAGGTCCGTTGACATGTTCGCTCATAAGCCATTAACATATTGTTTTTACGTTGTGCTCATTACAAATGATACAGCAGAACCAAAGCAGAACACACCGCCATGACACAACAGTGCACGATGTCATTCGTCTGCTAATTCCCGCCCTATACAAGAACCAATCAGATTCACTGATGGCGGCTGATGGAGACTGCCACCACCTCTGCAAGCTGATGGAACCGGTGTGACACCGGTGGAGCATTAGTGACGTCATCGTTGAAATTCGGAACACCGTGATGCCATCAGATTGCTCAGCGCTGAGATTCGGAATACGCTCTTAGGCAACACAGACTCTTAGCGGTAAGGATATAAAACAGGCGCCTTGTACTTCACAATCTACATTCGTTTAGCTCTGCAAGACGCTATAGTGAAAGAACGAACGTGCTTCACAAGTTTCCGCTCCTTTTCCCGTTTTGTAATGCCATTAATAAAACTTAGGTAACGTAAATTCTGAAATATATGCATACGAGAGTTGTTATAAAAATATTCGGTGTTGTATTTACAACTGTTACAGTATACAACTCATAGCAGGAACAGTGCGAAGGCCTATTTATCCCTTCCAACATCCCTGAGTTTCATAGTGATGGGAACACTGTACATATTTTCGTTTACATAGGCCTAATGGTTCACGTAATATATAGTCGTACATACATCTGTATGGGTTGTTCTCTAAGGGTAGGTACACGTTGGAGCAACGATAAACGATAAAAGAAATGACCTAGCGACGCTTTGGTATTATCAAAGAATCAAGTGTTCATATCGGAGCGACGAGGACGCAGGAAGCGAACATTTTTATTTATCAGTAGAAGATATTCTATACATCCACTTAATGAAAGAAGATATATAGGAAATATCAGCTGCTAGGTTCAAGTTTAATATAACTTAAATACGTACAAAATTGAATCCGTTTCTCATCCCAAAGGTAGTATAAATTCGTTGTGCTGCGATTTGTTATTATGATCACATAATGTATCACGAATAAATACACAAATGAACAATTTGCCAATATCTACAACAATTAATTTAATATGCCAAAATAATAATAAATCGATTAATATTCGGATATATTGATAACCACCGGTAATTATACAGATCAATATT
Source organism: Periplaneta americana (assembly GCF_040183065.1). Taxonomy (NCBI): domain Eukaryota; kingdom Metazoa; phylum Arthropoda; class Insecta; order Blattodea; family Blattidae; genus Periplaneta; species Periplaneta americana. The sequence continues at coordinate 126,492,041 of NC_091118.1, read as the reverse complement.
ATCTTAATCAGAGATTATATGAACGACAAAAGCGAAGAAAATAGAACTTATCTTTTTCGTCGCTTTTATCGTGTATCTTCGCTTTTATCGTTACTCCAATATGCACACGTCAATGACAATGCATGCTTCAATTCTCTCTGAAATAGCATCGCTGCTTCTTTTATCGTTTATCGTCGCTCGAACTTGTACGTGCCCTAATATGTCTGAGAGAGACGAAACATTGCATGAGTCATGCTGCTAGCTGTACTCGGCGTGTAGTGAAGCAATTCCCTTGGTCTGCTCGCAACACACCTTCCGTGTTTTTCACAGCTTTCCTGTTAATTTAATGCCCGCCTTTGTTCTTCCCTACATTCACCACGTCCTCGGTATCATCTCGAGTTCTTTAGTGTACTGAACGGCCCGCAGCAAATTTCTGTAAAAACACTTGTGCGAGTATCATAACCCACAATAGAAATGCCACACAGTGCGAATAGCATCGCAGAAGCAATTACCTAATGGTTGTCAGCGTTATCATTACAGTAATCATCATCATCATCATAATCGTCTATCTTAGCCTCTAGGCTATCTATTAGGTAATGCTATCTTCACTTATAGCCATTTCATTCTTAACTTTGTAAAACTACAAAAGTGTACATAAAAGAATATAGGGATTTTAAAGTTGTTTAATGTTATGTTAACTAACTACAACAATAATAAAACTCATGTTAAATGAAAGAGTAACATCTCCAGTTTACATCATAAGTTCATAAGTGTTCAATGTGAGCCCTTGTAGGATACTTCCTCCCGTACTTTAAAAAGCATGTCTGGAGTAAGGCAGCAACAGCTTCTCGAATCCTGTCTCTCAAGTCGCGTAGGTTGCAGGCAATGGAGGCACGTAGACTTGGTCCTTTACGAAACCTCAAAGAAAAAAATCGCATGGGATGAGATCCGGTGATCCTGGAGGCCACTGGTGATAAATCCTGTCATCGGGTGCATGACGGCATGGCGACCATCCAGCGGTCAGTCATAACATCATTCAACTAATCTCGTACAAAGTGATGCCAATGCGGAATGTCATAATTTTCCTACTGCAACATTTCAAGCGCGAAGTTGGAGCACATAGTGTAGAGGGTAGGCTTTAAAGCCTGTAACACAGGGCCGGGCATGAGAGCGACTCCATATAGCCGGCCAGAGCTGCTCTCGCTCCGGAAGGCAAGCCAGAGCAGAACGCTCACGAAGTGGCGGACTCACATTACAGCTACCTTCCCTGCATTAATATAGCAAGAGCCACGGTTGTTCTAGTCATTCAGTCTGTCAGTACATAATAGTTTATAAGGATATTACATCAATCTATTGCACATTACAGACTTTTATAACACTCATTAATTTAATGAAATAAACTTCGCTCTATGCAAACACACGAATCATTAGGCTTATTTACATAACCCATACGCACATACTGCTATCTCCTCACCACGGTTCTACGAGACAGGCGTATGGCTTCCACTTCCCCTACTTGCTGTGGACAGAGTTCATCTACCAATATAATTAAACATCGCTTGATGAAGTTACCTTCGTTGAATGTTTTCAATTACTTTGCAATTTAGTGGCAAATTTTGTAGCTATAAATTCTCATAGCCGATTCACTAAGTGCATTATTGTCATTGTGTTAATATATGATATGATATGATATGATATGATATGATATGATATGATATGATATGATATATGATATGATATGATATGATATGATATGATATGATATGATATGATATGATATTCAAATTCAAATGTATTTACAATTTACATTTGAAATGAATACATATGTATGGATACCCGAAATGAGCATATGCTCGTGCATGATATGATATATGATATGATATGATATGATATGATATGATATGATATGATATGATATGATATATGATATGATATGATATGATATGATATGATATGATATGATATATGATATGATATTCAAATTCAAATGTATTTACAATTTACATTTGAAATGAATACATATGTATGGCTACCCGAAATGAGCATATGCTCGTGCATTATATGATATGATATGATATGATATGATATGATATGATATGATATGATATGATATGATATGATATGATATGATATGATATGATATTCAAATTCAAATGTATTTACAATTTACATTTGAAATGAATACATATGTATGGCTACCCGAAATGAGCATATGCTCGTGCATGATATGATATGATAAGATATGATATGATATGATATGATATGATATGATATGATATGATATGATATGATATGATATGATATGATATGATATGATATGATATGATATGATATGATATGATATGACCATAAATTAATACAACTTAAAGAAAATGTTTCTCAGGTAGCCTACATTATATTAGAGTATTTATTTGATATTTATATTCCATTATAAGTTATTATATTACATTTAGTAATATATAATTTTAAATTATACAAATATTATGATATATCATAGTATAGTATATTACAATTCATGATATATAATATGATATGTGATATATCATGAACTGTAATACACTATACCATGATATATCATAATACTTGTATAATTTAAAATTATATATTACTAAATGTATATAACCTATAATGCAATGTAAATATCAAATAGATACTCTAATATAATGTACCTGAGAAACATTTTCTTTAAGTTCTATTAATTTATGGCGTTCATTACCAACATATTTGTCATATTCAGTAGCATGTTGTAAAGAATAATGTCGTTGGATATTGAACTTCTTAATCAGTTGGAGTGTTTTATACCACATTAAACACTTTGCTAATCCACTGCTCTCTTCCAAAAAGAACTCCTCCTCCCATGATACATTAAACGCATTGGGAATAGCGGGACGGTTTAGTGTATTAGCGGAAGCTCCGTCTTCAAAGTTCGCCATCATACTGCAGAGTCACTACTGCACCGCACCGACACTGAATGGCGTACAGTATGCATACGTCAGAGCGCTTGCAAGACCCGCTCTTTAAAGCACACAGCGCTCACTTCTCAGAATCACGTAATGTGCACGGCCCTGCTGTAACAAGTATAAACCGTAGGGACGCATATGTAAGCGTTTTCTTAAGACCTTCTACACTGTCATCACTGGCATTGCAAGTTCACGACTAGCCTTCCTAACTGACTTTTTAAGTCTTCGTAAGAAACAGTCCCGAACTTGCTGAACATTCTCCTCAGACACTCTCGGTCGTCCCATACTGGCCGTCCACTGGAACCGAATTCTGCCGAATAATAACTCGGCCGTTTACGGTCGTACACGGCCGAATGATCCCACAACAAGAGAATGCGTTGGCGTGCGTCCATTACACTCGCCCTATTCGGACGTTTACGGCCGAAGACGACCGAATGACGGTTCGATCCAATTCAGATGGGATTTTCCGGTCTCATTCGGCCGAACAGAGCAACACGTGGTGACTGTTTCCATGAATTTCTCCATTAACTCCGAAAAATTAATTAGTTCTTGTATTTCCTTACATTAAACGAGTGAAATAAAATTTTTAAGGCTTAACAAATTATTCATGTACTACTTACCGTAAGATCACTGGCAAACATTTCTCAGGTGGTACAACTTCTCTGAAATTTGACCATTTTGAGATGAATGGACGAATTACATTTAAAATATATTGAAATGTAATAACATTCATCCGATAGTAATCGAAAAACTTAGCACTATCCTCTAGAAGTTTATTGTGTAGGTGTAGATGATGAAACTTACCCAGGCGACACCTTTCTGTAAGCATCGGATATACCCTATATTTTCGTCGTTTCGCCCTCCGTCTCCCCATAAGGTTGGGATGATGATGATAATAATAATAATAATAATAATAATAATAATAATAATAATGAATAATAATAAGCATAAGGAAATTGTACCAGAACAATGGAAGGAGTTCATAACTTGACCTATTTTTAAGAAGGGGACAAGACTCACTGTAGTAACTTTCGAGGAATATCACTTTTGTTAACTTCGTACAACATTTCGTCCAATATTCGTTTGAGAAAGTTAACTCCATATGTAGATGAAATTATTGAGGATCAACAGTGTGGTTTTAGACTAATAGATCGAATATTGATCAGATTCTTTGTATTCGACAGATATTGGAGAAAAAAATGGGAGTATAAGGGTACAGTACATCAATTATTCATAGATTTCAAAAAGGTATATGACTCGGTTAAGAGAGATGTTTTATATAATATTCTTATTGAATTTGGTATTCCCAAGAAACTAGTTCGATTAATTAAAATGTGTCTTAGTGAAACTTACAGCAGAGTCCGTATACGCCAGCCATTAGGAAAGGTCAGGATAACAGAGAGGGTTTGTAATTGAACGGGTTACATCAGCTTCTTGTCTATACGGATGACGTGAATATGTTAGGAGAAAATCCACAAACGATTAGGGAAAACACGGAAATTTTACTTCAAGCAAGTAAAGCTATAGATTTGAAAGTAAATCCCGAACGACAAAGTAAATATGTCTCGTGACCAGAATTTTGTACCAAATGAAAATATAAAAATTGGAGATTTATCCTTCGAAGAGATGGAAAAATTCAGATATCTTGGAGCAACAGTAACAAATATAAATGACACTCGGGAAGTAATTAAACGCAGAATCAATATGGGAAATGCGTGTTATTATTCAGTTGAAAAGCTTTTGTCATCCAGTCTGATGTCAAAAAATCTGAAACTTAAAATATGTAAGGTAGTTATATTACCGGTTGTTCTGTATGGTTGTGAAACTTGAACTCTCACTTTGAGAAAGGAACAGTGGTTAAGGGGGTTTGAGAATAAGGTTCTTAGGAAAATATTTGGGGCTAAGGGGGAATGGAGAAAGTTACACAACGTAGACCTGCACGCTGTATTCCTTACCTGATATAATTAAGAACATTAAATCCAGCGCAGGGCATGTAGCACGTATGGGCGAATCCAGAAATCCATATAGAGTGTTAGTTGGGAGGCCGGAGGGAAAAAGACCCTTGGGGAGGCTGACACGTAAATGGGGGAATAATATTAAAATGGATTTGAGGGAGGTGGGATATAATGATAGAGACTGAATTAATCTTGCACAGGATAGGGACCAATGGCGGGCTTATGTGATAGTGACAATGAACCTGCGGGTTCCTTAAAAGCCATTTGTATGTGTGTGTGTGTGTGTGTGTATGTATGTATGTATGTATGTATGTATGTATGTATGTATGTATGTATGTATGTATGTATGTATGTATGTATGTATGTATGTATGTATGTATTAAGTATAAGCATGTAGCACGAGGACATACAACTGGTAATTGACGGCCGAAGCGTCGGCTCCAGTGGACGATCGATCGGCTCTTCTGCCGGTCGTCCGGTATTCGGCCGTATACGGCCTAACAAATATTCGGCCGTTCACGGTGCCAGTGGACGGCTAGACTTACACAGACAACCGGTCGTTGCCAACTGGTTATGGCATCGACGGTTGTTGTTGGCATCTGTGGAATCACGATTAAACTGCCTACGAAACTCACGTTTAACTGTTATAACCGATTTACAACTCTCAAACTTCAAAATACAAAATGCTTTCTGTTGCGAAGTCGCCATCTTTGTTATTATCGCTGCCAAGGAAACAAAACAAAGGAAAGCTACCTGCTCATACATACAACTACTAAAGCTGTCTTCTTTCCTCTTTGATTTGAGCCTACAAACAACTTTCTACGGCTCATCTCAGTGATAATATGACTATAAACTGCTATATTCTTTTAAGTACACGGTGTAGAGAGTAAAGGGGGATAATTTAAATAATTTAAGACATTTTAACATTTTTCTTGGGATATACCCACATTAACGTTAATATTAAAACAGTTGTACTTACATGATTAAAGAATCAATAGAAATTTTATAAAATGAAAATAACTGTATCTGAAGTCACATCCGTCACTATCCGATTTATTTGCAAAGTTGTGCAGAATTTAAAAATGTGGAGTAATTTGGATATGTTGTAGGGCAATATGAATAATACGAAATAAAATTAGAAAATGTTATTTTCAAAATTAATTTTAATTCAATATTGGATAACAATCTTCAAATAATTAATCAGGTATATGGCCATAGGAAGAAAAGTAAAGAAGGCAAACTTGTGAATTCTAAATGAGACAGTAGAGCAAGTGGACAACTTGAAATACTTGGGGTGTACTATAAGCAGTAACATGAGCTGCTGCCAGGAAGTCAAAAGGAGAATAGCAATGGCAAAGGAAGCTTTTACTAGAAAAAGGAGCATCTTTTGCTGACCTCTGAAGAAAGAACTAAGGGAGAGACTAGTGAAACGCTTTGTGTGGAGGTTGAAACATGGATATTGCGACGAAGTGAAGAGAAGCGAATAGAATCATTTTAAATGTGGATATGGAGAAAGATATAGCGTGTGAAACTGACAGACATAGTTAGGAAAGAAGCTGTGTTGGAAAGAATGGATGAAGAAAGAATGATACTGGAACTGATCAGAAAGAGGAAAAGGAATTGACTGGGTCATTGTTGAGAAGAAGAATGCATTGGAAGGAATGGTGAACGGGAGAAGAGTTCGGGGCAGAAGAAGATATTAGGTGATAGACGATATTAAAATAATTATATGGATCACACGAGGAGACAAAAAGGAAGGCAGAAAATAGAAAAGACTGGAGAATGCTGGGTTTGCAGTGAAAGACCTGCCCTTGGGAAGAACACTATGAATGAATGAATATAATCATACACAATAATGAACATCAAACATAAATGAATGAATTAAGGAATAGAAAATGAATGAATTAAAATGTAGGAAATGAATGAATTAATGCATAAGACATTAATGAATAAAAAGTGAATTAATGAATGGAAGTGAATGAATGAATATAAAGTAAATTAATTAATGAAAATGAATGATTAAATTAATATATGGATGAATGGATGGATGGATAGATAGAATCTTGACGATTGACACTGGAACGATACTCAGAATGTGTTAACAACTTGGATATTCCATAGACCAGTTGTTCTCTGCATGCGCCGAACTGGGTAAAAGGTAAGGAGTGTCTCGGAATATGCCCCGTCGTGCGGGAGAGAGAGAGAGCAAGCAAGCATTCCCGCCAGCAGCCACGGGTGCACGATAGTGCAATGTCTTATCCGCGGGTAAGAACCGCTCTGTGCTGATTACCGCTGCCTTAGACTTTCTCCGCACTATTAGGAAATCCACATTGAATTATACTTATGTGGATTAAATTCAAACCACATCAAGGAATATTATCTAACTAATAAAGTCATTTAAAAATCCTTTCCTTCCAAAATCCCAGAAAAATCTTTTAGGCTCTTGCATTTAAGAAATACAGAACTACCCCTTTTTATATACAGTATGTGACAATGTGGGAAATTAATAATTACTATATATTATGAATTTAATAATAATATACATTTTTGAGCAGCGAGAAATAAACCAAGTTAAAAGTGAAAATATAATAGTAGAGTCATTATATCCTAGAACCAGATGCATATTATTGTGTGACTTAATTCACATCGTTCACAGAACCTGTTTCATTAAACTTATTTACTAGATTTAGTATTGGTTTTTTTTTTTTTTGTATACAAACTGGGGAGCCAGGAAATTTACATCTAAAATTTTCTCTTGATCTGCCACACAATTTCTTTTTCCGCATTTAAGTTTTCAAGATGTGTACATAAGGCCATTCGGATAGCTCGCAGTTGGAATAGGTTACTATACAGTATGTAGCTGTAATGCGGGTAAGAATTGTAATGCCACCATAGAAGTCGCTTTATGAAAAAATGACTGCCTCTCTATGTATATGGTGTATGTGTATTAGAATCTACTTTTCTAGCCTTATTTTGTGGTGTAAGTTTTAAGTCCTGTACAATTGGCACAGGATAGATTAAACTACATGTAGGTTTAAGTTCGACAATGTGACAGCGGGTATTATATTCCATTTTAAAAGATCGAAAACGGTTGTGTCGACGTCTGGGAAAATCAATCTCATCAGGAAATCTTTGGTCCTTCACATTCTTCATTTGTTTTCTTTGGAAAGCTCACAACATTAAATTTGACCCATTAAAACGATCCCCTTTTTTAGTGCCCCGTCACGTCTGCGTGATCGACCACGCATTGTAACTCCAGTATCTTAATATTGTAATATATGATCTGCCACAGTTCTTTCATCATCATCATCATCATCATCATCATCATCATCATCATTATCTGAATTCTCTTATTTCCTGGAATTGAAAACGTATGAAAGCTACAATTATCATATAAGACTTAATAAAAACGATTTTATAAAAATGTACATGGTGGAAGGAAACCTATTACATTAATTTACAGAGATAATAGATGGAGTTAATTATGAACAAGTTTTGTCAAATACGGTTTTTTGATACGTCCAATAGTTTTGAGAATACGAAATTTAGTATGTTGCAACCCTGCAAAGAGGAGTTACACTCCTTGAGGTCATTGCTCAACTCCGCAAGACTTGTGAGAGGAGAATGTAAAAATAACGTCTCATCAGACACGTTTCGATCAAATTACTGTACATACGTAACATTTAACGGATTACTTAATATTTAATGATAAAACACACATGTTTGGTCAATAACATAGTGTTCATTGATTTTATGAAATACATTAAAGGTATATGTGTTCATACAACTGTAACATATCACCTTTAATAGATTACTTAACATTATTGTAAACTTATTCACGGTATGAAATTTCATGGTATGAAATTAAAAGTTAAAGATGTTATGGCGTAATAAATATGTTGCAAACCAAAAAATTTGCGTAATGAATTCATTGAATATCATACGTTTTGATATACGTAATTTGATCGAATCGTATCTCATGAGACGTTTTTGTTTACATTCTCCTCTCGCAAGCCTTGCGGAGTGGATGATTGGAGTTACACTCAATCGCACTCCAGAGCAATGACATCAAAGAACACAGCTACTCTTTGCAGCGTTACAATACGATACATTTCGTATTCTCAGAACTATTGGACGTATCAAAAAGCTCGTTTGACAAAACTTGTTCGCATTGACTTCATTTATTTTATTATCTCTGTGAATTGATGTAATTGGTTCCCTTTCGCCCTGTATGTTAAAGTATATTATGAACCAAAACCAATTTCTTAATATTGCAGTTGTGTTTTAAACGTTATTAACATAATAAAGAGTTAAGAAGGAATATTCAAATATGTTCCATAGTAGTACAATTATACTGTGCTAAGTGAATGAAACACATCATTCATAAAGAAAGTGATATCCCAAAGAAAGAGTTTGAGTATGACATGTTAAGTTGGAATTGATATTGATGGTATCTTTAGCCTTGTAAAAGTAATCAGTAAACTAATAAAAAAATATTATAGTACAAAGCGAAGTTACCTAACAAACAAAGTTACATAACAAAACTCTTATCGCATTATGCTTTTAAGTTCATATTGCTGCACAACTTCCTATCATGAGAATAATAAATCTCGAAATCTGCTGCAGCTATAAAGCTGACGTTTTTACAACACATGGGCACATATCTTTTGTTTATGATGTAACAGTAGTTGCTTTGTTAATTCATTTTCTTACAAACATTGTCCATACGAATATTTTCAACATTTTCAATACACTATCTTCAGTAATAAGTATTTACGATATATTAGATTTACGAAAACATTGTTTCAGTACTGTAAGTCTAATAAATAAAAATATCTGAAAATTTCATTTTTCTGTAGAAAGGTTGAAGAAATATTCCTTTTGAATGAAAGAGCAAACTTGTGAAAAGTGAGCATTAAAATTAAAACTTACATTCTTATAATGCACTTATACTTCTCAGACAAATCTAAACATTAACGTGGATACAGTTTTAATAAGTTCTCTTCCCTTCATCTATTGAATTAGTGCTGGCCATCCCTGTATATAGCTCCATCTGTCTCTTTCCTTTCAAGCTCTCCTGAGTTCTAAAGCCTGCGCTTGCGCCTATGGGCATCTTTTGACATGACTGCAGTAATAGAATGAACATCGATAGAAGCTTATATACAAGAATTTGGAAAACCCATGACCATAACGTTGTAATATAACAGTTTACTTTTCGAAAACCAATATACAATTAAATAGTGCCAATCGTACTTGTTCTGCTCTCGATTGTATAAATTTAAACATTACATTTGTGTGCATCTCTGGCATACATTGTCAATTGAAAATCATGATCTCAATTTGATACATAAAGCACGAGCACTCCCAGATGTAATTGATATTTCCACTCTACGCAAAACAAATAAAGTGAAGCAATGTTGTCATACCGTACTGACATGTGCATACATCTGCATTGACGCTTGCCCAGAGTCAAAAGTCCTCCAGTTCGTAACAAGCAATTAACAAACATTTTGTTAATCTACGCAGAGACTTCCTTCGCAATTATGTTACGTTACATTGTTTGTTTGCGTAACAAATTACATGTAACAATGCGTTCCACGTGTGATGCGATTCCGAAGTTGCACGAAAAGCAAACTATCTACTTCTAGGCTCATACAATCAACAATAACAACAGCAATAGAAACAATAACAACAGTCATTATTATTCCTAAGGGTGGAGCAATGAAGTTCATTGCGCAAAGTGAAATGTGCAGTTTGGCTCTTCTTGAATTGCACTACAATTGTCTCTCCTCTGGAATTCGATACTTAGTGACGTCAGGATTGCCGGACACTGTGGCAATTTAAAATGAAACTAGGAAATTATATTTTATCTCACGAAATCTGTCAGTGAGTAGTTCCTATATTTATGTTCATGCTTTTATCTTCAGTATTTTTGCAATAATATCCTTCTGTTAGATTAACCCTTTCTCTTTTATTTCTGCCAAGATACCAGAACAGCTTATTTTTCCTTTACTAATAATCATGAAGGTTAGTGTCACTGTTATTTTGTCTCTGTATTTGTTGTATATGTTTCTTTTTTCCTTTTTTTGTATCATTCCTTCACATGTTCGATATATTAGACTAATTTTTATTATTTTGAATTTATACTTGTTTGTTCAGTTTTATTTCCTACTTATTCACTTTTTCACACGTCATTATATGTGTGAGGCTAATTTGTATGATGATGTATAATTTTTATTGTAGTTTTATTACATTTCCAATGGTGGTGTGGAAGATAAGACCTGATGATCTTAACACCACCATGATTAATAAATAAATAAGTAAATAGATAAACAGATAAATACAGAAAGCAGGTAGGAAGGCAGGTAGGCATCCAAAATTGGTCTACACTCTGCGAAAAAATTATAATTTAAACATTCCATTTCAAAGTATATATTTAAATGCGATTTTCCTTCATAGTTTCTGGAATTTAAATCAGTTGAACGCAACTGTCTAAAAACGAAATAACGTCTTTGTGATAGTCGTAATTGTTTCGAGTTTCTTCCAGAATGTACTAAAAATTATTTGATTGAAACTGTGGAAACTTGGTTGCATGTCTGCAAAAACACAATAACTTATTTGTCTATCATATGCAAAGAAATTTTCCATGAGCTCTTTAATACACTGGAATGAATCAAATATATAGTTTTTCAAATGATATTGACCAGAAATCAAGTTTCTTTGTAAACAAATTAATCTTATCTCTAGCTGTTATAATGTTAACATCTTGACCTTGAAAATATTATTCTTCAAAACGTTTTCAGTCCATTTTTATGAAAGGACTTTACCCACCGTTCTACAGATTGCGCTTGTTTTCAAATGATATACACAATTTTACAGATAATACATCAGGGAACAAGTCTATATTTTTTCAAATTTTTAACTTGGCTATATAATATAGTAATTTTGCTTTGAAAAATAAATGATTAAAAAATTAGGCCAAATTTTAAATTTATTTGTGATAAGCCTGAAGCAATAAAAATTGTTGTATTTAGTCTTTCAAATGCACCATACCGCAAATTTCAATTATATGTAGACACAGAGTTCCAAGTGAATTTTTGTAACAATGCGCGCATAATTTGCGTAATTTCAAATAGTCATAACTACACAAATAATTAATAATTGTGAAAATAAAACAATACGGGTAACACAAAATTTTAGACAAGGATTGGCGTTGTTTTGGAAGAAAAGAAGTTTAAAATAGGCCTATAATGATAGGGATATAAAAATAGGTTTGCATATATTCCGATTTCTCGTCTTTTAAATTAAAAGTAGGGTAAAACTCTTTTCAACACGTTACCCCAAGAAAGCCATCTTCCGTGTGATAAACAGTATTTTCATACAACCACCCATACCTTCATATATTTACTGATAATACGAGTTTGCAACGCCCTTCCTTTGATGGAATTTATCACTTTGTATTGAACTATTGCCGCAGCGCCATAGTTCTAATGGGTTGAAGTACTAGAAATGATGTTTACCTAATATTTCGTGTAATTGTTGCACCATATATAATTCAATTTGGTCAGTGGTATCCATTGACTTAGAGTAAAATTATCATTATTTTCTATTTTACAAGGATTTATACGGTACGGAAGAAGGGGGGGGGGCGCAAAATAAAGTCTCGGCCAAAAGTAGGTCGCGCCTTCAGAGAGTTTGGGAACCACTGATATAGAATAACAACACTCATTTGAAAACCGTGCGTGTATGGAAGTGCATGACACTTTTGTGTGGAGGGAAGCATGATTTTATGACATGGGATACAGATGAAAACAGAAGATGAAAATTTATGAAAATGGAAAAATACTGCATTTCCAATAAACTACAGATTCTATGTTTGAAATATTAATATACAATTTAATCCTCAGCCAGGAAAATGTACAACTTTGGATAATTACATATGCACGAATGTAATGCAAGCTTAATCACACCCCTAGTCACTAGATTATATGTATTTATGCATTAAATATGAGAGAGAGACAATCCGATTCGTATTTCAGAACTATTTTATGTCTCTCATTTTGTGATATTTCAGGATGCTCATTTCCATAAAACAGAAACAACAGAATACCACCATCTCCAATTCAACTCGTGCAGTGAACCACCATTTTAAAGCATCAAATACCACTCTTCCTCACCCACATTCAAAGCTTGGGAAATAATAATTCCTAGCAGTTAAAAACAAAATAGTTTACAGATGCACTTTGTTTATATGTTCAAAATTTATATCAATCGAACATTTTCCTACAACTAGAGACCTAGTATAAATAAGACTAAGATACTACGCCTACTTTAAAATCAAAGAAAGAGAAATAAAGGTTACTTTGTACTTTGAGGTTGAACATGAGCTTCCTTGTTACAAATATTGAAAAACTTGTTGAAATGAGAATACTTAAAAAATATCTTAAATCAATTACAGAAATGTTTCATATATTTTATTAATCACTTAGGAAATGATTAATTTAAAATAATCGATGAGAGAATAAATATTTCTTACACTAAAAATTGGGAATTCCTCTAGTACTTTATTGTGGATACTTGAATGAGTACAAGTATATTATATTGGTAATTTGTTGTAAATATTAAGGATCTAGCAGAAATCTGGGTGTATATTTTTCTCATATTCTTAGAATAGTCCAGAATTTTTTTAATGAAAATTATATTAAATTTCCTTGATACCATGTTTATTCAATAATATATTACATCACCATTAGTTACTGTTTTGAGAATCGTTACTTTACAGATCACTTACACAGTCTAGAATCTGGTCTCTCCAGTTCAACTGTATGAAAAATCTTTAATGGTTCTCCACCGCACTTTGCTCGGGAAGTCCGAACATATCTTCACATTGCAACGAATATGGGTCGGTAAAAGAAGACAATTACAATGGCCAGAAAGTTCGAATCTCAAGATTTTTCTTAATTACCGGTATATTAAAGTCTATTAGTTATTCGATGGAAGAGAAACTTCATGAAATAATGTCTCCAAGGTCCTGTGTACAATCAAACACATGAACATAGTCACTATCAATATGCAGTAAATCTGAACATTCTTTAGGGAGTCGGCCTCGGTAGCGTAGTTGGTATGCTCGAGGTTGCGAGTTCGATTCCGGCCCAGGTCGATGGCAATTAAGTGTGTTTAAATGCGACAGGCTTATGTTAGTAGATTTAGTGGCATGTAAAAGAACTCCTGCGGGACAGAATTCCGGCACACCGGCGGCACTAATATAACCTCTGCAGTTGCAAGCGTCGTTAAATAAACCATAATTGTTTTTCTTTAGGAACACGGTATACGTATTATGCGATATCCTCGGATTTTTTTTCTAATTCTCGCACTATTAGTTGTCGATTTTCGTTGATTGAACCAAGTGTTATTTCAACATTCTCGGATGTTTTGTTGATTGAAAGCTTTCCAGAACTTGGATTGCTTTCAATGAATTATCGGCCATCGATGATGGGTCGCTACTATAATTTTATTTGGACATTCACTAATTGAAAGTACGTAAGTTTTTACAACAGCCATAGGTAAGCCTTCTGTCACTAAACCATATTATCAAAAAATTTCTCTTTTTTTCTTAAAAATATATTTTTAGTCCGTTTCTCATGCAAATTATTTCCAGTTTTTAACGGCTCGACTCACTCCCGCGCCCTGTGCTGAATTCCATTGGAATATAATGCATATATAAATAATGCAACTCTAATTTTACCAATTTTTAACAAAATCACATTTTATTATGTTTATTGTGTTCATTGTGTATGTATTAAATGTGTTAAAATATTTTAATATGTAACCCACATGCATTCACTTTATCACTGGTCAAATCTGTTTATGTATAGTGTGTATTCATATGAATGTGTTATTTGTTACGTGTTCTGGTGATGGCATACCTATTACGCCGAAAACGTTCAACACTTCATAATGTTGTACATTTTGTAAAATATAACATTATAATACTGATAAGCAAATTGACGGACTTTTCCATTTTAATTAATATAAAGTTACTTATCGAACCAACACCATGTTCATTAAAATTAAAAATTCTATGTATTCTATGTATAAGTTCTGTAAAATGTAGACAATTATAACTGATTTTAATCGTTAGTAGTAGTATTGAATGGCTAGGGGCGGGTTAGGGATGACGCTTCAGCGCGTTGGCTCGACAGTGGCCTATTGTGCATCCCGAATTATGGGATGAATGAGAATGAGGTGTACCAATCAACCGGCCGCATGAGACCCCTCACCCGCTTACCCAATGAGTCCCCTACACCCCCCGTCTTAAGTTCATACCGCCAAGGTACAGGATCCATTCGGAGAGCCCTTCTAAGTTGTCGAAGCGCGCTCGGAAGTGTTCTTAAGGAATGAATCCTGGCAGAGATATTGCGAAAGGCTTGGAATATGGTTTCGGAGAGGACGCTCCTCCTGCAAGCTGACGAAGTTATGTGACATGATTTGAATATGCCTATGGAATGAGATGATAAAGATGAATGATATGATATGAAGTCTAAATTATTTTTCTACAGGGCAGAGGAAGTGAAATGGTCATGGGAATGAAAATTTCAACCCGGCATTTGCCTAAGTAACTGTGAAAAACCATGGAAAAACGACAGTCAAGTTGTCGGTCCGGGGATTTGAATCGCGGACCTCCCGAATGCGAGTTCCGATTCGAAGACAAGAGCCACCTCGCTCAATTTTTAAGCGTTAACTATTAGCGGCTTTGTCTTGTATTTCTACGAGCCATTGGTAGTACGAATTTCCTAATATCTTTGAATTACTTTAGTGATTTAATTAGAGGCGTGAATCTATGGATTTATATTCTGATTCAGATTTTTTCGTTATATGAAAAATATTTTATGGCGCAAACACTGAAAATTAATGAAACATTTTTATCGTTATAAATCCAAATGCTATGTATACAGATAGGTCAACAGAGCAGACATCGATGTAGCTTACAATGGGTGCGCAGCTTTACAGATCAGCTCAATAATCGTCATTGGTTACGAATTGTACTTCAGACTTCAAATTCAGAGAAAGGAGTTTTCGCTAAGTGTATCAAATCAATCTAGACAAGGTGCTGTGGAGCTACAAAGGAGTTTCTGATACGGGTTATAAAGTAGAGTTACTATCTTCCTTTATACCTTGTTCCTTTCACTTCAGAGTAACGTGTGCCTCCCTCTCTCGTCTCTTCAATATAGTCCGGGCACGCAATGGCTTAAATTCACGCGAAAAAGTTCTTTTGTGTGTAGAAGTATAAGATGCCAGTAATATACTTCTTTACATCTCAGAAACTATAGAGAAACTCTTCTTTCTGTTTTTCCTCAAGAGGCGTCATTGGAGAAGCATGCTGTTTCCTTTAGCGAGTTGAACTAGAGCATCCGTCAATTACTAATGAACAATAGAGGGCTTTCCCTGAAGAAGTCTAGAAATATAGGGTGACTCAAAAATGTGTAGGCTATCTCTATTCTTGCGCAGCCTATTCTTGAGACTGTTTTTAATAAAGAGTTTTATATGATTATAGATCTTTGTTATTGTTTATTCAACTACCTGAATATAGGTCTGAACCTCACAAGTGATACCAACAAGGCATCACTTACGAGGCCAGGAGATAATGGGGTAGGGTGGCCAGAAACTTTTTAAAACCTTAACAAAAATTCTCGATATGATAAACATTAATTGGAAATGTAGTCTGCCATAAAATAGCCTACCTCGGTTTTCATTTATCTTACATTCAATATTTCACAAAACTCTTTCCTTCGTTTCCCCACCTTCGCGTCGTGATCTAAGGCATCCCACCTAGGATTCGCGTTACGGAATGCGCGCTGGTTCGAGTCCTCATGGGGGAAGAAATTGTCTTATGAAATTTTGGCCAGTGTATGGGACCGGTGCCCTCCCAGCATCGTGATGCACTTGGGGAGCTACGAAATCCGGTTTCGAATGCCAGCTATAACGGCTGGGGGATCATCGTGCTAACTACACGATACCTCTATTCTAGTTGGATGATCGTCCACCTCTGCTTGGGCATGTGGGCGTGAGGCCAGCAGCCTGCTGGTCGATCTAGGCTCTTCATTATTATTATTATTATTATTATTATTATTATTATTATTAGGCCTATTACTTTCCTTCTGTAAAACTCATTTTCATTTGATTGTTGCAGAACCATGACTTTGTATGCATACTTTTTTTTCCTAATTTCAACAACTTCAATACTGCTGAATATCTGACATTATATTAAAGTGTCCCAATATTTAGGATTTATGCGTATGTTCTTGGATTAATTACATTATACTAAGGACACTTTCTCCTCCTGCTTTAGTCATAGAGATTTAGGTATATTAATTATGCCTAATATGTAGACCTAAAAATTAATTTCACGCTGTTTCATGGAAACTTTGTTGATATCATGTTTTCCTCTGTGTATAATTTATTTAAAAAATCACGTACCTCTTATTGATTTCTAATTTTATCCCAATGATCAAACGTCATTGGTACTTACGGGAAAATCACGATCAACGGTCTTCAGTCTATGAATAAAAGTTTTTGTTACATGACTTATGTTAGTTAATCTTACTGTTTATATTATTAATTCTTTTTATATTCATCTGCTCAGGAATCCTGAGCAGATGTATAATGTTTTGAAATCACTGAGACAGATTTCATTATTATTTTAGGAAATATTCCGTGAAATGAAATAAATACTTATTCTTTGATACATGTATTGGTTTGAAGCAAAAGTTCGAAGTGTTTTTCCGCTGTGACAAGAGTTTTTACTTGAGACGAATAGAAGGAAGAAATTAATAAGTAATATATTCTCTTACATTATCTGTGACTCTCTGACAACACCGGAGTAGTTTTTCGATTCCTTGTCTGTTGAAATCTACTGGTATGGAATTTAGGAAGTCAAGCCAAGTTTGTAAAGCGTCTTCATTATCAAAGAAGTGTCCTTGAAGATTTTTGGATAGAGAATGTTAAAGGTGAAAGGGCGCATTATGGGGAGAATTTGAGTAATGTGGAATCATCTTCCAACAAAGCTCCTGAATAACTGCTATCGTCATGTTAGCGGAGTGCGGACGTGCTTCATGGAGTTGTAGCAGCACTTGAAGCAGTCTACCCTGTCGTTTTTCTTCAATTACGGCCGAAAGGGATCTGAGTTGTTGCCAGTAAATTTCAGCAGTTATGTTTATACTCCTGGAAAACAATTCGTAGTACACGACGCCTTTATTATCCTATCAGCTGCATAACTGAAAGGATAGTAACTTTTGTACAGGGTAGGCCTACTGTGTATTGAAACGGCAGAACCATTTTCTTGCAGTGCTTTCTTGGATGGCATTCTCCCCGTACAAGTTACAAATGTGTAGAGTCGTCTCAGTTGCCTTTGCTCCTCTATTAAATTCAAATAGAAGTACCTAGTGTTCGTATTCTTTCACTTGACACTCTGGCTTCTTTAGCCCGCAAATAGCACATTTTCTTCAAATCCGCAAAATTAAAGACATATTTACAAGCACAACACTCATATAAAAATATGCAAATGACAATGATAAACAATCTCCTAACAAACCAACGTTATGATGAACAAAATATCTACGTACTTATGGATCAATCTAATAATTTAGTGAAAATTGTAAATAATGTAAAAGTTAATTATATCTTAGCAAAATGTTCCTTATTTCTAGCTGCTTTCATGAACGGTATCAGTGATTTGTGTCTGCTTCTTGTTTCATAGTTTACGTCTTTTTCCACCCTTATTTCCATCTACCTTAATTTTCTTAAATTTCTTAATATTATTTCTCTTGTTCTTATGCTTGCGAATGTTATTAAAATAGGTCTGAATCATCCTTTCCCAATTCTGTACGTCTGTTCAATATGGCTACTCTCACATCGATACAAAAAAATCTTCTCACACACGTTACATACAGTCTCATATGTATCCATTCATGACCCTTTTCGTTCACCCCGAAGAATATTAAATTCTTCTTTCTTTGCTTATCTTCATAATATTTGATTTTATCTTTCATTTGCTCATTATCCCGTATCAGATATTCAATCTTGGCACTGATGTCTTCAATTTTACACTTCCAGCTTTCAGATGTTATATCCACTTGTTTCTTCGAGTTTTCTGTACTATTCTGCATTAGTAATCCTCCATTCTTAACTTCATTTCTCCCCTTGTTTATCACTTCTCGTAGTTAATTATATTTACCACACACTGTACACCTTAATATCTATTTTATAAAATAATATATTGTATTTTGTATATTGGCAAATTTTTAGTACATTTTTAAAATTTATAATAAAATGAAAATTTCTTATGTAGTGATTAATTTTCTAAAGCCTCATATTGAAGTCAAGGTAATTGAAATTATATATTTGTATAGAATTGTAGTGGAGTCCCGGTTATCCGGACTACACGGGTCGAGAGCAATCCGTATAATACGGAGAGTGAGAGCGCTTTGAGATTTTTGATCCTGTAATCTTAAAGGGACTAAGGTCGGGCCCAGTAAGGTAGAAAGACGTTACTCACATGTACATAATGATCGAGTTTTTATTGAAAATACAGTACGTTATGTAATTGGCTTTAAAAATGTTGATACCGTTCAGTTCTGTATATACGTACACTACCGGTACTGTAATAAAAAAAAAAGCGATCCGGTTAACACAGAAGGCCGAATAATCGAAGTCCGGATAATTAGGACTCTACTGTGTTTATAAGTATGTATATCTTATTTGTAGGCCTATATATATTTTTTGTTTTAATTGGTTTATTTTACGAGATTTTTTAATCAACAGCAATGGTTATCTAGCGTCTGTTTGAAATGAAGGTGATAATAGAAGCGAAATGAATCAAGGATCCAGCGCAGAAAGTTACCCAGCATTTGCTCTTGATGGGGTCAGGGAACCCCCCCCCCCCGAAAAATATTCCACCTGCAACTTGTCCCTACCAGGATTTGTACCCGAGCTCTCTAGTTTCCCGATTAGATATACTAAAAGTCACTTCACAACGGTGGACTTCAGTTATTATTATTATTATTATTATTATTATTATTATTATTATTATTATTATTACTATTATTATTTTACTTGGTTATTTAACGTCGCTGTATGAACTACGAGGTTATTTAGCGTCGATGAAATTGGTGATAGCGAGATGATATTTGGCGAGATGAGGCCGAGGATTCGCCATAGATTACCTGACATTTGCCTTATGTTTGGGGAAAACCTCCGAAAAAACCAAACTAGGTAATCAGCCCAAGTGGGACTCGAACCCACGCCCGAACGCAACCGAGAGGCAAGCGCCTTAGCCGACTGAGATACGCCGGTGGCTATTATTATTACTATGATGATGATGATGATGATTATTATTATTATTATTATTATTATTATTATTATTATTATTATTATTATTATTATTATTTACATTTTAAAGGGAAGAAATTTAATATTTAAATCATAACAATACATTACATAGTTACGTAATTGATTTCTACATAATAAAAATATATTTTATTATATACAATTAAATCTCATATCATTTTCATTAAGCCTAACATGAAAGAATTTATGGTTGGTATTATTGATCTCTTCAAATTTTAATGTTTGAAAGAGTGGAATTTCCTTGTCTCAGTGTCGTCATGAGAGAATCTACCACTAAAGACGACAGGAAACACGCAACGCAAGAAACATACCTCCAATCTTCAAGAAGTAGTTGTGCATTAAAGTTGATAAGTCGGTTAAATTGTATTAATATTTCAAATTTTACTTTTTTTCTTTGTTTCGGTTTTAGTTTCATTTTTATTGTTGACTCATTTATTTGATATATTGGTTCACTTCGTACAAAGAATCGAACGTGGATCCACAGTATATTTAGCTAGAAATTCTACGTCTGGAACCAATGGGTTTCTTCTTTAAAACTGTTACTCAGCCTGCAACTGTTTGCAAAGTCTCCGTCGATCACAGCAGTTTGTCACTCCATGTCCTTGTTGCCCTGACACCTTCAAAGGGAACAATGCCCGGGCTACATGGAACCGATTTCCACCATGCAATCCTGTAGTACGTGATTGGAAGGTGTAGGGATGGGCTCGTACAAGAGAGATATTCGTTCTATTGCTTGCGGTCTGAATGGAACAATAGGAACAAATTGTGAAGAGATTTTACAGGCAATAGAACCCACAATCTAATCCAAGCGGTACGAAAGACTCCAAGAAGGCCCAGACTCCATGTGCAGTCTATATCTCAGAGAAATATGACAAAGTTAGAACAGTTTCTACAGCACTATGCCTTAAAATAGACTAACTTAATTATTCTAATTTTATAATATTAACTTCTAGACTGGGATCATAATTGGGCTTGAATCCTTCTTTGATTGGTTATTACGTTTTTTAGTTTTAGATTTACGCAAAATATGACGTGAGTGGCTAGTAATCTGGTGATTAATTCTGGACTCATCTCATCAAAATACCTCGCGTTGCCAATTTGCAGTAACTCAAACCTGTACTAAGTAAAAGTACATAATGTGCTTTCTGTGTGTGTAACTTATTTTATATCATAATGAATATTTTACGGGAAGCGGAATTCTCGTCACCGGAACTCTCGTCATTGTACCACCTAGTCACTACAACTTTGTCACCTGGTGTTTTGGTCACTTAGACTATTTGGTCACCAGTATACATTTTCTTAAAATAATAATTTATTTTAAAAAGTAAAATATCCACAGGTACACTGTATAAAATGTTATGTGATTAATGTTTCAAAATTGTCACACTGCATGAAATTTTACATTATTTTTGTTTCAAAATTGCCACCAAAATTGTGCCCAATGGCTCATTGATCATCAATATCTTCCGTTTCATCTACGTATATGTCGGGGCTCAGATGGCAATTTTGTCTTCGTACTTTTCGGACAGTTCTCTTCATACTTTATTTCTTTGGCAGGTTCATGTTTGTTTCACCCGAAACATTTCTTGCTTGACGCTAAATATTGGCTGCAGGTGATGCATCTGTAGTTTCTTTAATTGCCTCTAAGGTTTCAATGGCGTGAATCCTTCCACAGTTAGGACCAGGACTTGGATGTTCAGAAGGGCCTTCAATTATAGATGTTTTATCTTGAGTTAGGTTTATTGTAGCTTTGCTTCTTCTGCGCCGGTCGCATCTCCAAACACCGGAATTTCTAACTTTATACCCTTGATATATTAGTTTCACAAAGCCCCTAATACTTCGAGTGAATCGAAATTCCTCTTCGTGAAGCTCCAGCAATACAATAAATTTGTTAATAACTAATATAAGTAAGAACGTCACTTTACACTTAACATTTTTATGCCAAATACTTATATACATAACCACGGAAACAACCTTAAAGTGATATTTAAATCTCATTAAATGTTTCTAATAAAACATTAATAAAATATTAAATCTAATCGGTGACGAAAACTCCAGTGACTAAAATGTAATCGGTGACAAGAAGGTATAATGACGACATCTCCGATGACAAGAATTCCTAGACCCATATTTTACACATTGTCACAGAATTTTGACGATGATTAACTATACAGGGTGATTCACGAGGAGTTACCGCCACTTACGGAGCATATTCCCGAAGACATTTTGAGCAAAAAATGTCATATAAACATGAGTCCTATTCTCAATATTCTCAGTTACACTATTTTGAAATTGTTATAAATACCTTTTTCCTTTAGTTTTAAGGTTAAAAGAATATTACAATTAGAGAATGAATTATTCAAAAGTATTTCTTTAATTGGCTAGTATTCTGGAGCTAAAATATGTTGTTAATTCCATAGTTGCTTCGTACAGATTTTATTTTATAATTTTTAATTACAAAATTGCATTTTTCTTGCATATTTATCAGAACAATTGTTACAAATCACGTCATTCTTGTAAACTCTTTAAGGCTGTACATTAAGATGCAAAAGTGAACTTTAAAAAATCAAGCTGCTAGAAGTCTTGTGATCTGTAACAATTGTTGTGATAAGTGTTTAAGAATAATGCAATTTTTAGTGAAAAATTTAAAAACAAATCCGTACAAAGCAACTAAGGAATTAACAACTCATCATTAGCTTCAGAATACTATCCAATTAAAGAAAGTATACATCTGAATAGTTAATTCTATATTTGTAATACTTTTTACCCTTAAAACTAAAGAAAAAAAAATATTTTTTTTAAAACTTCAAATTAGTGTAGCTATGAAAATATTAAGAATAGGGCCCATGTATATATGCCAGTTTTTGCTCAGTATTTTTTCACAAATAAGCTGCGTAAGTGGTGGTACCTCCTTGTCTGATCACTCAGCTGCCGTAGAGAAAGCAATACCATATCATATAGCATACTTAAGCATTGGTTTTTGTGAACTGACGCATGCGACATGCGAGGTGCGAGATCCACAAATCCGGACTACACGAGAGATAATGAATGGTGCGAGATGCGAGGTCTGCGCACCTCACAGCCATAGAAACCACTCACTAATCTCTCGTATAGTCCGGATTTGTGCGAGGCGGGCTTCGCACGTCGCATGCATCGGTTCAAAAAAACCAAGATTAGGATATCTTCTGCGTAGTTTGCGCATTGACAGTGACAGTGTTCCTAACGAGTCTGAACAGAAAAAGATTGATAAATTGGCCGCAATACCCTATGTATTTGTGATAGTTGTACAAATTTACGGTGAGCATAAAAACCCAGTGAATATTTCCAAATATTGGCTAGTAGTTGCTTGCACTTCTAGAATGTATATTGCAGCCAAACCAGCGAAATGCAGGATTAAAGTTTTTATAGTAGTTGTTAGGCAACCTATAATATTGAAATTTACGCAGGAACACAACTCTAAGAACCATTTAAGTAGAAAAACAGTGCCCACGATAAACAGAAATACAGTGCAGGATTAGTTGTAACAATGGGCCTACATAAGATGTTTTAAAATTATATATATAGCTACATGAATTCACATATTTATGATAATGCTTTATGATTTTAAGATATACATTGTGATATTTTAGTCCCTCCACATTGCAGCAGGTAGAATGGCGGTCAGTATACCCGCATTGAAGTTGGTAGCTTCCTTAAGACTGTCAAGGGCAGAAAACTCCACTCATTGTAATAAGGGCTACAGATAACTGTCTGTGTTGGACTATCTGTTGCAGTGTGTAATCGTGTTATGATAGAATTGAAAATGTTTATGATAAAATAACCAATTCTGCGATCACGAGAAGCATATTCATTACTATGAATGGTTGGAGATTCGGTGTCGTGGTGCTGAAGTCTGGTTAGAAAATTTTTACTTTTTTACGGATAAATCCTGGTTTCAGCCGACGTGTTGCGCTAATTCTCAAAATAACACAATTTTATGCAGTGAAAGAAACGAAACTGGATCCAGAGAAAATACTCGTGTGGTGTGAATTTTGAACTCATTCATTCATAGTTTCACTGCAAACCCAGTATTCTCCAATATTTTCTGTGTTCCGCCTTCCTCTTATTTTTGACCTTTTTTTTTTAAAACCGTTGTTCTGAATTTTATTGTTCCCATATTCTGTTTCGTTTATTGGACAGTTAAATTTAATGAAGGATAGGTACTAAATTATTTTATTTAACAGGATATTACTACGACACAGACAATGTTTCAGTGAATTCGTTGGGAGACATTTTTGGAGAGAGGATTATTTCCAAAGAACTATGGCCTACAACATCCCCTAATATTACTCCACCCGATTATTTCTTTTGGGGAACTGGTAAATCAAAACCATATAATTTATGACCTAAAATTCGCAGTAAGAAATTGCACAAATTCAGTGACAAAATAAACTTTAATGGAAGTATTCCATAGTAAAATAAACGTGTGGATCTACGCCTTCGACAGAATGGGGGACATTATTTGAAAGGAGAAGTTCACTTATTATTATTGTTATTATTATTATTGTTATTATTATTATTATTGTTATTATTATTATTATTATTATTATTATTATTATTATTATTATTATTATTATTATTATTATTATTATTATTATTATTAGGTATTCTCCAAATTCACTTCCAGTCCCCCACTATCCCGACACCAAAAAGGATTTGTAATCAATCGTGAATGGTTGTTTATGCTAATATTAACATAGAGCCAGGCTTACCACTACACTTCTCTTATTTCTGGGTTCTCACTTATTCCACTATTGTGGAGCGGCTTAAAGATCAGACTGTAGTAATAAATACTTTGTATTGTGTATTAAACATTTATTTTACGTTTGCTACTCATGTTATAGGGATTAATTAGTATGGATTACTATTGTAATCCACGCGACTACTGGCGTATAAAAATATCACGCGGCTACTGAAGGGTTATCTAATAGAGGGAATTGTTATTAGATTTTTCTTTTTTAATTGGAAAGAATGAAAGATTTGTGTTAAGAAGGGTAAGAGAAGACTGAAATGGATAATAATACAGAGGTCTATATAAAAAGTTAGGTATTAAAGAAACGTAATGAAGAAGAGGGGGGCAAAGAATTTGATAGCTGGAAGGGATAGAATATCGCTAACAACAGTTTATTTAAAATGTAAAGCAATAATAATACTAATTTTGACAAATTATAATGAGTGTCCCTATCAGTACTATTTTTGTCTTTACGGCCCTCTTCTTCCCCATTGCTCTGCACATGATATTATAACTTTCCATTACTCAATTTTCAGATCAAACTTCCAAGCCGAAAGAACAAAAAATTCATAAGTTCATTGAAGCGTGGTTTATTGGGAACGCGAAGTCTGTGTTCCCTCAGGATGCAAATTAGGGCGAGTGGAGAACACTGCATCGCTGTGCGTCGACACATAATGGCGCCTGCAGAAATGGAGTCGTTTCTGGAGGCTGCGGCAGTACAGACATCACCAGCACACTTTATATGACACTTTCGCTTTTTACATTTCATGCAATTAATAACAACGGTTTGTGTACATTATAAAAACGTTATTGCTACCGTCTTGCATGTTTCTTTTTTTTTTTTTTTTTACTTATTATTTAACCAGGTTGTATAAACTGCGAGGTTACCTACAATTTGTAGAATATGTGATATTATAGTGGAATTAAAACAACAACCGACTTGTGGCATTTGAAGAAATTCCAAGAGTTTCCATGGTAACATACATTCCCCTCTCTTTGTGGCCAATAAGATGCTACCGCTGTCTCTTTCTTTCACCTATTCTCCTGCTGTTCTTACTAAACAGTGGATGTAAACAACGTGATAGCTCATGTATTCCTCCGCAAGATACAGCTTTCTATTGGCCTAGTAGGAGTGTTTCGTAAAACAGAATCGTAGCAAAACTATTAAATTACATTGATATTTGGGTCCAAAAAAGGACATACTGTACTGTTGCTCATTGAATGCTTCGTACAGTACCGATATATACTGTATGTATAATGATACAAATAAAGTGAAACGGAAACGCTAGTAAATTAATTGTAATTCCCGTAATATCATCACTCGTAATTTCAGGATATTTCTCAGTGGACTTATAAAACACGTTTAGTATAATTCTCAGCGCTTTTCTTGGCGATCTCGTATAAAGTCATAATTTGCGGCACACCAATTTCCTCAAGTACGTTAATTGCCTCCAGTTTACTAGAGATGTGGAATGTAAATTGCTCATATTTGTCTAACATATCGGAACTCGAAATCTCTCACACTCTGACGGTACACACGGTAAAATTTATTAAGCCTCGGTTCTTCTGAACCGACGCATGCGAGTTGCGAGGTGCCCGCACAAATCCGGACTATACGAGTGAGTGGTTTCTATAACTGCGAGGTACGCAGACCTCTCGTGTAGTCCGGATTTGTGCGAGGGTCTCGCATGTCTCAACTCGCATGCGTCGGTTCAGAAAAACCAAGGCTTTAGCGTTTCTTCAGACGAGGCCACTTTTAGAAGCGCTGCTAACGCGCTGCCGCTCGTGAACAATGTATTTAAATGGAGGCCTTCAGACACAGCCACAACTACAAAATCAGTCGCGCTGCAGACGCTCTGAGTGATTGGCTTCGCCGCTGGTGGCGGCCACTAAAAGTAGCACTTCTCGTCGCGATACATAGAATTAAATGGTAGGTTTCATACACAGCCAGGCCACTATTTTAGTGGTGATTCAGTAGCGCGTTCGTAGCGCTGCTCATAGACGTCTGTTGGGCCAACAGTTCTCTACACCTACACCATCACGACAGTATAAAGGCTATGTTACGACAGAATAATATAGAGTGACGAAAATAGTAATAATAATAATAATAATAATAATAATAATAATAATAATAATAATAATAATAATAGCAACAATAAATAATATATGCATAGACTATATAACTAAATAGCTGGACTAGTGCGAATTACGGATATATTATTATTATTATTATTCTTCTTCTTCTTCTGCCTGACAAGTGTTAGGCCATAGGCCTGTTACGGTCTCACATAAAATTTTCATGCCATCTCTTAGCAGGACAACCCACAGATATTTGGCCATAGGGTACATAATTATAAATTGCCTTTGGGAGTCTACTATTACTCATTCTTTGCAAATGATGTTTCCAATTAGACTGATATTGATGAATGTAATCTAAAACTGGTTAAGTTTTTAGTTCCTTAGAAATTTCACAATTTCTTTTCAGATCCCATTTAGTATAGCCCGCTGTTCTTCGCATGAATCGCATTTCACAAGCCGTTATTCTGCTTTCCTCAGTGTCCATGCTTCGCTGCCATAGCTGAGCATCGGTCGTGCCAATGTATTGTAGAGACCCATGCCAAGGATGGTTTCATCACGCTATTTATAATAGCCATAGCTCTTGTGTATTTATTAATTTTCTTTGATATGTCCAATTCTTCAAAAATGAAAGGATTGTAACCTAAATATGGGAAACTATTACATCTTTCTAATATTTTATTATCGATACAAATTTTACTTTGTATTGGATATTTCCCACAGAATGCCATAATTTTTCATTTATGTACTAAAACCTCCTTTATGTCACGTTAAAATAAAATAACGTATCTAAAATAGCGTTAAGAAATTAACAAAGAGGTTAAAAATTGTTGATCTTAGGTTCCAACCTAGGTTCAATTACACCACGGCCATTTACTTTACCATTACACTACAGATACCTATTGTAGTATAGTCTATTGATTGAATTACTTGTTATGAGTAGTTTCATGTTTGCTGCCTATTATATTTAATTTTGAATTTTTAAATATTAAACAAAAATATGTTTTATGCCATATTGCCCCTCATTTCCGTAATTTTAAATTAATATTTTTTATTTTCCTAATGTAAATCATCAAACAAGGTATGGAATAGTCCTCGATTCAGTCATTCTAAAACTAATAGATGAACTGAGAGTCTTCTTCTATTTGTATGTCTATTCTTTCTGTGCCTCAGCAAAATTGCCAAAAGTATATCTCCTTCTACGTCCATACTCACTGAAAGAGTGAAAAATTATATTAAAAAATTAATTTATAATGCAGCGCCACTAACGCGCCACTAAAGTGGCCTCGTCTGAAGGGACCTTTAAAGTTGATCTACGATTGTCGCAAGAGTGCCGATAGTAAACAGACTAAAATCCAGTCTCTGAAAGTAAATTACGAATAAGCACTAAATCCTTAAAATGGGGTGAGATCCATGTGTAGCCTACTAAAGGGAGGTCAAATATAGAGAAAATACAGGATTATAGTTAGTATCTCTGAGTGCTGTTCATAGACATTTCGCTAGCCCGCTCTAATAGCGTGCTAAACTAGCCCCGGCTATCGAA
Source organism: Periplaneta americana (assembly GCF_040183065.1). Classification (NCBI taxonomy): domain Eukaryota; kingdom Metazoa; phylum Arthropoda; class Insecta; order Blattodea; family Blattidae; genus Periplaneta; species Periplaneta americana. The sequence goes on along the minus strand of NC_091118.1, from coordinate 126,463,352 downwards.
TGATTACTTGTGCAGGATTCATATCATATCATATAATCATATCATATCATATATTATATCATATATAATATCATATCATATATTATATCATATATAATATCATATCATATCATATCATATCATATCATATCATATCATATCATATCATATCATATCATATCATATCATATCATATCATATCATATCATTCACAAGGAGACTCACGAAAGTACTGGATGACAACCAAGCTCCAGACCAGGCAGGATTTCGCTCAGGTTACAGCACGGTGGATCATCTACAGACAATCAACCAGGTCATAGAAAAAACGGACGAATTCAATATTCCCCTCTATCTTGCATTTATAGATTTCAAGAAAGCATTTGACTCGGTAGAACACTCCTGTGTATTACAGGCGCTGAGCAACCAGGGAGTCGAGCACAAATATATCAACATCCTAACTAAGCTCTACGGAGACTCGCACGCCATCGTGATGACAGAACGAGAAGGACAAATATTCAGAATAGGAAGAGGAGTCCGACAAGGGGATCCGATCTCACCAAAGCTATTTACTAGCCTCCTGGAAGACATATTCCGTAAGCTAAAGTGGAAGAAAAGACATGGAATCAATATAAACGGATATCGGCTGACGAACCTAAGATTCGCGGACGACATCGTACTTTTCGCTAAAAACGCCACCGACCTACAAGAGATGATACAGGAACTAAGCGATTGCAGCGCACACGCAGGCCTAAGCATGAACATGGAAAAAACCCAAGTCATGACGAACAGCCAACCACAACCCATCCAAGTCAACGCAACCAGTTTACAGTACGTGGAAGATTATATCTATCTGGGCCAATTGGTCGGATTCAAAAGCTGCATGACGAGAGAACTAAAAAGAAGAATTGCATCAGCATGGAGAGCTTTCTGGTCACTGCAATTCATACTCCTTGACAAGAAACTGAACCGCAAACTAAAGCTGGAGGTGCTGCAATCCTGTATCTTCCCAACCTTACTTTACGGCTGTCAGACCTGGAAACTGACCGTGAACCAGAAGACGCAGATTCAGATCTGCCAGCGCAAAATGGAGAGGAAAATCCTAGGACTCTCCCTCAGAGACAAGATTTCCAACACCAGACTAAAGCAGATGACAAACACCAGAGACATGGCACACCAAGGGGAACGCCTGAAATGGAAATGGGGAGGCCACGTGTCGAGACTCCAAGGCTGCAGATGGGCGCATATTTCCACCACGTGGGATCCACGCATCGGGAGGCGAAACCGAGGAAGACCTGGGACCAGATGGGCGGACTTCTTCAAGAGCCTAGCTGGACCCCTGTGGTCCAGAACAGCCAAGAACCGAGAAGAATGGAGATCGCTACAGTTTGCCAGTATCGAGTGAGAGTGCAAGTGTACACACACAAACGACGAACAAAACTTATATAGAACAGAATCTACCGTCATGCGGATTAGCTCACCGCATGATCTCTAAAGAGCTCCCCTTTTAGGAGGCCATAGCCCTTCACGGGAAATCCAAAGGCTATTTCATTCATTCATTCATTCATTCATTCATTCATATCATATCATATCATATCATATCATATCATATCATATCATATCATATCATATCATATCATATCATATCATATATCATATCGTATCGTATCGTATCATATATCATATATCATATCATATATCATACCATACCATATCATACCATACCATTCCATACCATACCATATCATATCGCTAACACTGGTTTATGAATACGAAAAACGTTAGTTCGCTGATCATCCACCGGAAGCCCACGCTAAGAATGTCTATGCATACGGCCCTTAGTCTCTGAAAGTAGCTTTTGTCTCTATTTTAAATATTATTTCATGTTGTTGCTCTCAGCATATCCATCGTCCAGTTAAAAAATGCGACAACTAAAAAATTGCCATTTTTTAGTTATTTATACTACTGAAAGCCCCTTTCGGAGCTCTTCCCGATTCAGTATTGAGATAAGTCATATTTACATAAAAAAACTAAATAAACTGCTTTAGAAATAATTATAACTATGGACTGTACTAATTCATTATTAGTACATTTCGAAATGTATTAATAATGAACTGGACGATTGTGATAAACTCGTATTGAATACTGACTCATTTCTAATTGTCGTGGTTATGAACCAGAACTCTGTTCCTTTCTAAGTGATTTATTTGAAACTTTCAACTGAAGATATCTCAAAACTTGTTCTTTTGAGTTGTCGTACTTTTGAACTAGACGATCGATATGGTGACTTTTTAAAAATACAGATTATTTATAATTTCGCTGTACAATTAAAATAATGACAGTTTTCCTGTCAATAGATACAGCAATACAAGAAACATGCAAATGAGCGTTTTACTTATACACTCCGCGCACACTACTGCCGTTTGACCTGGTTGCCACAGCGCCAACCAAATGAAGCGACATTTTTCAAACTTTTTCCTATATTTCAACAAGTCTTTTACTAAAGATGTAAATTGAAATCCTCCGGTAACTCATATAACCTAAACCAGTGGTTCCCAACCAGGTGGAATTTTTTTATGAGAATGTGTTTACTGTATGTTGACTTGTGTTGCATTCGCTGACAGTTGAGTCTTGTAGACTAGCTTTTTTACTACTTTTTTCACCTTTATTTTTAAAGTTTTCACTACGATAACCTTTACTGTTTTCATTTTCTCTCGACACATCAGTTTAAAACGGCTGGGAAAAAGGATGCTCGTGACACCAAAGAGGAATTTTGTTAAATCTGTATTAACTGTCACCTAGGAAGTGATTTTGACTGAGAATGAATAATAATAAATGTCATGAAAGTTTAGTAGGATGATGTATGAAGTAAAAGAGAGCAGGGCATTTATGTAGCGATACCGTGCGCTGGCCTTGTCAGCTTACATGTCATGGCAACGCTGATCTTAGCGACGTATTTATTTTTCGACAGCATGAAAGGGAATCACAGGAGCTTCTTTTGTGTTTCTTTTGACGTATTGTGAACCTTTTACTCTGATGTTCCTACGTGAGTGGATGTATTGTACATGGCTGTATCAAACTGACCTTCAGTTAATGCACTAGATTTATAGAACAGAAAGAAACAGTCTCGGAGACGATGTTTACGTGTTTTATTCGCTTTTCCTGTCTCGTCATTAGACATTAACATATAATTAGTAAATTAAGAGGTTCCAGCATATACTGAAATAGTGATTCGCAACTTTTATAAATAAAATAATATACAAATAAATATTTAGGCCTACATAGATGCAAAATTTCTAACAAATATTTACTATTATACAGTGAGAGCTGTAGTATCGAGCCGAAATGTCACAGTATGACAAACCTGCTTCCCGGAAACCAATCATTCTGCCCCGTTCGGACACACTCACATGCTGATATTGCGCTGTTCCACGTCGACAAGGCATATCTGCATTACAAAAAAAAAGTCCCGTAGCTCTAATTTCCGGCAGCCAATCACGTTGCAGGTCGGCTACATTTAAACGTGTGCGTCTTGTGATTCGCTGATGAAGGTGTAAAGCATTTCCTAAGGCTGGATAAATACTTAATATATAATCGCCCGCCATTTTGGCTCTTTCGTTGGCGTTCGCAGAAAGTACACGAGGACGTTATTTGCCGCTCAATTATTTGCTCAATTACAGTGCGTTTGATTTATTATCATAGGAGCTACAACATTATAATGTTTACCGGTGTAGCAAATAGATCCCTCGTCTGGTAGCTCGGCAACGAAAGAACAAAAATGGCGAACGATACACCTACCTAGACTTTATAGAGCCTTGACTTCCTAAGACGTAAGCAAAGAGGAGGAGTCACGCAGGGAATAACAGCGTCGCGACATTTCCACTTCGTTTGGAAGCTCTGTACTGACTGAGCAAGGCATAGACCTAACACTGACCTTGCTGGTGAAACAAGAGAAGTCACTGTTGGCCTATGTGTACGCCATCTCTCTGGAAACGTAATCAATTATTGGTGGTGCACTGTTCTACACATCTCCCAAGTTTGGAATCTTTCGGGCCATTATTTCTGTGTGTTGCACTTTTCACAAACAGAAGTGTACTAAGATGTATAGAATCAGTTGTTCTTTCTCTGACGAATATCTTCAAGTGAGATGTATCTCCTGATAATAGATGTACATATGAGCCAGAATCTCAATCGGAGATCTATGTCAAGCAGCCACCGGCGCCGGCGTGGCTCAGTCGGTTAAGGCGCTTGCCTGCCGGTCTGAAGTTGCGTTCGGGCGCGGGTTCGATCCCCGCTTGGGCTGATTATCTGGTTGGTTTTTTCCGAGGTTTTCCCCAACCGTAATGTGAATACAAGGTAATCTCTGGCGAATCCTCGGCCTCATCTCGCCAAATATCATCTCGCTATCACCAATCTCATCGACGCTAAATAACCTAGTAGTTGATACAGCGTCATTAAATAACCAACTAAAATAAAAAAAAAATCTATGTCAAGTTACTGTATAATATATTAATATGCTTGCACAGGCCTGCAGAAACGTAAGCAGGGGAAATATGACGTCAGTCTCACCCCACTTCTATTGGGGATGATCGACTTCCGCGTACAGTTGTTTACATTATCTGCCCGTGCAAAGGTCCATCAGTGGTGGCATGTAATTATCAAAAAGGATTGTAATAAATGCATTGTATTTATAATACATTATCTCGTTTCAAGGTTTACAATAATTATGCTAGATTTCCTGTCGGTAGTTCCTTTGAGATTTCTTTGCACCTAACCTGCTTTAGGTTTTCGAGAACTTTCCTCCTATCATCACCTACGGAAACATAAATTTATAGCATTTAAATAATGAATCTTGAAAGTCACTATTAATTTCAATTCCAAATGAACACAACGAGTGACGTTCTTAATTTAACAATATATAAATAAATAATCAATATACAGTTCGTAATAATGAACTTACCCGAAAGTTTGTACATTCCATAATTCTTAATATGGGCTTTGTTGAAATGTGGTTAATATTGAAATAACGATTAGAAATAAATTGGATGGGACACAGTAAACAAGCAATTCTTTCGTTTTGAACAACAAAATAATCATATTCCCACTTCCTTTGGAAGTAGTATTTCTTCACGGGTTTAGATTTTGCCATGTTCGAGTTCTCTTTAAACTGCAGTATGCCTATTGTGTATTTATTTATTTATTTATTTATTTATTTATTTATTTATTTATTTATTTGTTTGTTTGTTTGTTTGTTTGTTTGTTTGTTTGTTTAGCTGGAGTGCGTTACAATGACAGCATTGGCATCCGGTCATATAGCTATCACCACTTATCAATGTACAATTTATTTATCGTCCTATTACTAGTAAAACCAGTTAAGACCAGTAATGCAAGTTTTGTAAAAACATGATTTAAAACTTTATTAATGTACAAAAAATCATAATAAATTCTTCAAATCAGGTAATTGGTTTGTTGTCTGCGTGCAACATCTCGGACTTATTTCATTTTAGTAGGGGACTGTACTTAACTTATTTTACATAGGAAGTGGATTTAATCGGCTTTACTAGTAATAGGACTATATATAGTATACATAGGTAGACCTTCTTATATTATATGCACACATACATTTTAAAATTTATTTTACATGTCTTTTAACTTATTTATTTCCCTTATTCATTTTTCTCTTACTTTCTAAAGGTATGTTCCTAAGGATTTTATTATCTGTTCATTTGTAATTCTTGATAGCGTATGGTATACCTGCCGCCGCGAGAATGATTATTGATGCAGCCAAGCGTAACTAGAACGCCATGACCGCACTGGTAGAAAAGGTGGGTGGGGTAAGAAGGGGTAGTAAGGCAGTCGCTCTGAGGAGCTACTGTTCTGCAGGTCTGTGCTTGCACGACGTTTCAGGAAATTTGACCGGTAATTATAAAATTTATGCCTGAAGTATAATGTGTTCCAAAAGGTTCTTTACAATTAAACACAACTTATAATTGACATACCGGATGTTTCAGTATTCAATCCAAGAAATTTAAGGAGTTGAGGAGGAGTCCTAGGCAAGTATTTTGAGGTGGAAAACTAGGAATCTGTGGGTTCGAAATTTAACGTAATGGCCAGAAGTATTTTTAGGCCAGTACATCACTGAGTGAACCTGCACGTTGTCTAGCGGTACATATGGGAATCTGTCCGAAACAATATTGCTATGTCTCTGTAGCACAGTCTGTAAATAGATAAACACTGTATATGGTTTCTATCAGAGAATGAGGTCAGACTTCGGCAGGTAACTTTCTTTTATCTTATGGTATGTAACTTTAAACTTGTGTTGTAACATTATAAGCCAGGTCTGGTTATTTTGTAATGTATATAATAATGAAAATAATAATTGTTTAGAAGGGCGAAGAAAGAATGTATTTTGAGAAATTAATATCCACAACAAGGCTCTTTTTGTTGCTCCGTATTGTATTTACCACTCATATCGTAAGGGTGATTGTTGAAGCCCGTATGACAACATTCTTTTAAGTATCGTGATTAACTATTCGGTTCCATCTATCGATTTAACTTGCACAGTAATCAGTTCCGACGACTGACTGAGAATACTGCAATCTTCTCATTACGATGCCATGTGTGCAAATCAACTATACTTTATCCTGCTGTATTTTTTGTTCACCTGAAACTATAGTGCTATATATACCAAGTGGAAGTGAAATATCCCTACAGCTTTGCAGAAAGATTTCGTCATATTGAGTATAAGAAAAAAGTCTAATACCATTTCGGTGAGAAGTTTATATTTTTCGAAATAAAAAATGTTTTGTCCGAAAACTTTAACGTTTTGGTTGTGGATAATAATTACTATTCATAGGATCTTGATTTCTGTCAATACCACTAGAGAATTTAATGAAGAATATTTTTTTTCCTTTGTCGTATTTCAATACAATGAACGGTTTTAGTGTAAATTAAATGGAAAAATCTTGCACATTTGTTGCCTGACTAACAAGAATAGACTTGGCAACTTTGATCAGCTGTTCTCGATTCAATAGTCGAGGTCGTCTTGTCCCAGTATAACATGATTCCCGATCTTAAGTGAAGTTCGCGTATCGTAACTGGCGTGTCGTTCTACGCGCTTATGCAGAGAGGTTTCCGGTAGGATATTAAATATTGTAAATAATGAACTCGGTGATTTTGTAAGTGTCAGATGAAAATAATAAACATACGTGTAAAAATATTGTAAATAGTAAAGTTATTGTTTGTGAAAGTGCTAGTTAAAATATTGTTAATAATAATAATAAATTCAGTGTTCATGGAAGTGTTGTAAATAGTAATTTCAGTGTTTGTCAAAGTACTAGTGTTAATAATACGTGGGCAGTGTATAAAAGGACTAGAGAACAAAGTGCTGAGCCACCTCTGTAAAGGGGACCCTACCCCTAGCACAGGAGGCTTTTTTTCTAACATGGGGCATTACGGCTATATCATTCATTCATTCATTACCCAGTGCAGAGATATTCATCGCTATCTGCTAGCTTGTTCGTGACACGGGAAGCGTAATTTTAATATTTCGCAATCGGGATCGGTAACGACCTTATGAAATTGTTGACAGGGAAGAAGAGATTTTAAATTTGGTCGAGAAAAACCCGGGCCGAAGTAGTCGCTTGATTTTGCAATACGTAGCTTTTGTTTATATCGCACGTCGGATAAGTTCAATGCCTTCGTGTGGAATCTTTGACACTGCGACTTTGCCAACGAGTTTAAACTTTCGATGCAGTTATTTAATTAACCATACACTTAATCTCAAAACGTATAATAGATTTTTGTTTATAATCATGTAATCTATCCCTGTTTTTAATTCGCAGGTTTATATCGCTTCCACACTGTATTAACTTCTCCCATTTTAGGGACTTGTTATTTCTCTTTGTGAGTTAGTGTAAACTTTTCGACAGCATATTTTTATGCTGAAAACATACTGGATGACAAATTTCCTGGTTAAAAACGGAATGGGCATTTCGTATATAGAATTTCGTAGGTATAGGTAATGTTCCAACCAAGGTAACAATTTTGTCGATAGTGAGGAAGCTGGAGACAACTGGCTCGCTTCTTAGCTAGAGGGGAAACCATATACCTGAAATGTTTCAAGGAATGTTCGAGAAAGTTTAATGAACTCGCCAGAGAAATCGTTGCCGATTAGGTCAGGAGACAGGCTACTCCAGGCCTGGGCACTATTACCTCAATCGTGTCACTGCAAACTACCCCTTAACTCCCCACTCTACCTTCTCCGACTGAGATTAATGTTTTGTCCCGATACGAATAGACAGAGATGTAAATATTGCTCAGTGACGGATTTTATAAGGCGGGCATCAAGATTTTACGAACTTGAAGCACTCGCTGGTCGCCTGAAATTCATTACTGATGCACAGTGCCCTACTATACGTTTTTCTACAGGGACATCATTTTATTTTTACTAGCATTTCTAATATTAACCTGGCTATATCTTTGGATTAACGGTTGAGAACCGGTAACAACGTTTGCTACTCCCTTTCATGACTGAAGTTCGATGATAGCCTACTGTGAAAAATACAAAACAAATCACTTTATTAGGTATAGGAGGGAAGAAAAGTAGTTCATTCATTTATGTAAACTAGGAAATATCGTGATGTTCAGTTTGATAATTTTCATTAGGTTTTTGTTTAATCAAAATACAGTATAATATTAACATTAAGTGTTTTACTCATGAACTGAGCTATCTATGTGGACATATTATATTATACTGTCTACAGCACATTAGCGTTACAATATAGAGAATGAAGTTAAATTAAAAAATAATCATAATACGGATATTCAATCACATTTTTGAAAATGGTGGCCCTTCATTTCGATATAGGTTTCAGTTCTTTTGTGCATAGATTATAGACTATTGTACTTAATTGTAATTAAAAGTTTCGTCCTTCGTACTAATAACTCGTGTTGAAATAATTTTGTACCTAGTCTATAAAAGAGTAACGTACTGTAAATTCAATCTTCACTTTTGCCCAGACACTTTTTACTCAGACATGCTATCTCTTGTCCGTCCAAGTGGTTTTGTCTCAGGGTCGTAGAAAGGGGAGAAATCACGTGGCAGTTAATTACTTAACGAGGTCCTTTTATTTAAACAATTGTATAATATTACGTAGACGTCCAATTCCTAACAGAAATTAATGTTTTCAGAGAAGAGCTAAGACAGCCCAGCAATTAGCCTTTACAGAGGGGCGAGTAGAAGCGGGTTGGGGAAACCGGGATGCGATGTAGGCAAAAGGAAGACAGTAGCTGTGCGAAAATATGTTTCAATATTGAAAGCTCTTTCGTCACTGGAAAACGCGAACATATTTCTGAAATGTACTATACTCACTAACTCAGTACAGTTTACTATGACCGTAAGGCGACTTTGACTGCCAACGCGGCTTTGCTTCTGTGTGGTGGACGGTTGGATGTTTACTAGTAGAGGGGTGAAGTACATTCAAAAACTCAGCTACAATAAAAATTGAAGTAAAAATAAATTTCTGTCCGTGTACAAGACGGCGTAAGCGACAATGACTTGGGCAAGGGTTTCTGAGATCCCTTTCATTTCCCCGTTGTGTCCAAAATTGAGCTATTCACTTGCCACATGTCACAGAGCGGCAAATAAATCGCGTTTAAGGGCGTACAGAGTGGAAGTAGTGCAGGAAATGAAGGAAGCAATCTTGCAAAAGCGAGTGCGTTATTGCCAAAACACGCTGTCGAAGTGAGTTCTGCATGTCTGCGATATTACGATGAACTAATAACTACCTACCACACTCCCAGTAAAATAGTGTCGTAACTCGAAAATTGTGATTTTTAAAGATATGCTATTCCCTAGTAAAATACTGCTGTACAAATATTTTAATAAATAGGTACCAAAACCTGTGATAACTTATAATTTTATTATTACATGCCGAGTAGAAAAAGCGCAACACTTGAATAAATTTTTGTTAATATCAAAGTATAATACAAATTATAACATTATTGCGTGCTTCAATGGGCCTGTTTGTGGTAGGCAAGTGTTTATGCGTGTTTTGGAAAGGAAAGTATACGAATTGGGTGATTTATAACACCATCTTTACCACTTCCTGTCCCTCACCTTACATTTATTGCTGTGGCATTAAAATTTACAATCATAAATACAACGAGTCAAAGCAAAGTTACAACACTATGATTTTTTTTTTGCGTATAATATAATTCTGTGATATTGAACTCAGTTTTAAACAACATTTATGAGAGTAAGATGCCGTTAAGCTCCGAAAACTCCGCTAGAGCAGTCGAGTTGGTAGAGCCAGGCCTGCACAAGTTTTGCGCTCTCCGAGTCGGCTCACAGCTCATGAGCGGAATGCAGATATTAGCTGCGCTCTGTATAAGGGTGGACTGGAAGAAAGGGTGATCTCGTACAAAATATACACAAAAGGAAGTACTATTACGAGTGTTTATGAAATTAATTCCCGTTCAGTGTTTGCAAAACTATCTTGGACTATTATTAATTAATAAAGAATTATTTATTTTACAGAAATAATAGAAATTCTATAGTTACTTAAATGTACAATATCGTTTTGTTATATTTTTATTTATCAGTCCATCAAAACGAGGTTTTATGCTGTTGGCAGCTGAAAGGAACAGTAGCCTATTGATCGTAATGAAACATCAGTTACAGATGTTCGATGTCTGCCTTTATTAAAGTTGATTGTAGAAAACAGTTGCTCACAATAATATAAATGTTGAGCCAAACGTAGCAATCATTTTCACAGCCGTGGATATTATTGCCAATGTTTAGTCTTGTAGAACTCAACCAGGCTAGTAGTATTATTCAAACGATCTTTAGCCCTTTAGTCACAATGAAGATCAAAAGTTCGAGTTGTAAATAGTTAAATGTTAAATGTTATGTTCCGTCTTTTAGATTCCTCCATATTGTACTGTAGCAGTAGGTAAGCAACGTGAAACAGTTACTGAGAATAGGCATACACACTGCACTCCACTAGGTAATTGAGTGGTCGTTTCCCTCTCCTCTACCTATGGCAAGTCTATGTCATTCTGACGTATCTTCCTCTCCGTTTCGGCGAGCGGTAAACACGGCTCTCCCGCTCCGAAGGAGCGCGCGCGCGCGCTCGTTGAGCACTGTTTGTGCAGGTATGTGGTAGAGGATGAAGCAGCTTTCGTTGTATGTCTCAGGTGTTGCATACATGGACCCGTAGCTCTTGCAGAGTATCCGGAGCATGATGATAGACATTCCTTCCTAAAATGTCTCGCAGATTATCAATTGGGTTAAGATCTGAACTGCGTTATGGCCATTGCGTAAGTTGGATCTCTACTTCATTGAGGTACTGGAGGACATATCGTGCCACACGAGAACGTGTATTGTCCTGCAAGAGCACGAAATTGTCACCAATAAATTATGCAAAAGGAGGAACATGTTGCCTAACGATTTCTTCAATGTAGCAATGGGCACTAAGAGACCCATCCTCCACAAAGACAAGATCCGTAGAATGTTATACCTCCAACAAGTAAAACAGTGTTGGACATTATTTAGGAAAGTAACATGTGGTTTTTCACATACGACAGTATTTTTCTGGAAGTGCGAACGTTCTGCAATAATAGCCTGATCGCTATCAAGAATGAACAACAATCTTGCCAGTGCTACCAATGTAAATTCTCTCAGAACTACAGAGACTCAATTTCATGTCTATACTAACTTCCAGAATTAAATTATAACTAGACAGCGGAAAAAAAGTGAGATAAAAGTCATGCTTACGGTTTATGAGTACTGTACAAGACTATGACATGAGGTGTGCACGCATCCCAAATAGCTACAACAGGGCACCGTCCGCAGAGAGCACCACGCGAACACCGAAAACAACTGCCACTCTGCGTTCTCAGTCAGTCCTCGTCCGTACGTGAACAGAGAACATTGAGATAAGTAAACATATTATTCATTTGTGCGAGATCGTACGTATTTGCTTGGTTTCCGCACAAAACCAATCCGCGGTAAGCCTAAAATTCAACATTCAGTATTCCCAACCGAACACACATAACAATTTCCCTCTTCGTACCGCTTAAGTGACATATTCATTTTACTGCTTTAGGCTTTTAACATATTATTTTTAGAGACGTTCAATATAGTAATAATTATAAATTGGAAACTTACCACTGCAATTTCACCTAAATTGCACTGTTAATTATTGTTTTTAAATATTTTCAAAAATTAAGTAAACTCTACAACTCCACTAAAGTTACTGCATTTCGTGATCCATGTAACATTAAGGAAGCCATTTGTTTTAAGTTCGCATTTATAGACTGGAGGAAAAAAAAAGACAGACGTGTATCACGGCCTACTGGAGTATAGGCACCGTGCAAGCTCCTCTGGTGGCGACTGTTGTTACTAACTGCGGGACAGCAGCGATAGAGTTGTGCTTGAAGCGTATGAATATACTTAACATCTCAGGTTAAATGATTAGAAATATGGATGATCCTAAAAAGCGGAAAGGTAATGCAAATTGCTGTGTTCTTGAGTGTAGTAATGCTTATAGGAACACACCAACCGATATTGTTTTTATTCATTCCCAAAACAGAAAACTGAAGCGCAACGACGCTAATTGTGGATCCATGCAGTAAGCAGACGAAAGTAAATAAGGCTACACTGCTTGTAATCATAGTATTATTGTATACTAGGCCTGATATAAAAAATAGAATGTATATAGTATTATGTTTATAAATAACCATTAAGTTAACAACGACAGGAATTTATCATTTAAATTTCAAAAAGTTCATAATTACTGAGTTCTTTACATATATATTATGTATAATATTAGCAACAATAAGTAATAATATACTTATTTTTAAATGTGTTCATATCGATATTTAATTATTGATTTCAAGTGCTGATGGTTCACCTTGGAAACCAACACCCACAGCAAGAATTTGCGGTATTCATTTTATTGGGAACGAGATTAGAACACCCCCAAAACTAGCATATCGTTCCCAGTATTTTTATAAAAGATTACAAGAAAAAGTCTGCCTCATCTCAACTAGCTCCGGAAAGGTACGAAAGAGACGCTTAAAGAAGAAGAAAAGATGAAAATTTAAGTTTTATGGAAGGCGAATGCTCAACAAGTGTTATTTCGAAAAATGAAGTAGCTATACAGGCAGAAGTAAATGAAACAATTCTTAGTGATTTTGTTTTTTCTTTCACAATTGAATTGTGTGAATTGTCTACTCAAGTGTCTATTCCATTACATGCTGAATTGAAGTCACATAAGAAATGTTATGACAAGCGTTCAGGAACAGATGATATGTTTAATGAAATGCAAGGTTTCCGAAATTATTCTACAATAAAATATGAGACAGAACTACCAGACTTAATGGGAGTGACATTTGTGGTTTCGAATATATTGTTAAAATTGCTGCCAATTGAAACACAATCATACCCATAGAATCATAATAAGAAATATTTCCAATTCTATAATTTAACCCAAAAATAGCTACCATAGATAGTCGAAACGCCCCAAGATGTAGATCATACATATTATTTTTGCCATTTTTATTAGTGAATTTCACATCGAAAGCTTTCGAAAAATTCTTTCCAAGAGTAAGAGTAGTAAAGAAAATCGTCTACTCATATTTTCCAATTAAAATGAGAACTGGATTGCCGTATTCTGATATGAGGGTGATGTTCGGAGTTAATCGTACAATTATAATTATGATGTATTCTTACCGCCACTTTAATGTTGTTGACATCCACAATGGTTACTGTAATTTTGGGTTTTGGCCTAGCAGAGAAAGTATTCAGGAAACAATGCGTGCAATATTGAAAAATGTAGAGTGACAATTAATTGTTCAGAAGTGGAACAGCCACCCAATGTGGATCAGATAGTGGCCTTCAAATCTAAATGCTACCGAGGCAGATCGAATGACACATTCATAACTGATTGCGGATTATTGACTTTATTAGAAGGTGGTGATGAAGTCAGGTTTTCCCGGAATAATAACAAACCTCTCCGATAAAGGGATCATTGTTGTTACTCCACCGTATCTGTACGATGGTAAATTAACAGCTGAAGAAGTCGAAACTACTTACAGCGTTGTCAGTGTTCGAATTCATGTTGAAAGGTGCATTGAGTGAATTAAAATATGCAGTATAACATTTTACACCAGGCTCCGCCAAGTCGAGTCAAGATCGCGAGAGGGCGTACAGGCCTACTTACGGCTTCCACTGCGGGCAGTACACTTGTACACTGCAGTCTATCAGTGGTGGAACCTATCGAGGTCGCTTGGGGGCACCGGTGCACTGCATTTTGCACCTGGAATATTTATGTGCTAAAAACATGAACCTTAGCAATGTAATGGATGTTGTTATGCGAACAATTAATTTCATAAGGTCTAAAGGACTCAATCACAGGGACTTCAGGGCACTGCTTGATGGTATTAACAGTATGGGGATTTACTCTACCATACCGAGGTAAGGTGGTGAAGTCGAAAAATTCTGGAACATTTTCTCGCACTTAGAAATTTAACTGCCTTATTTATGGATGTACATGGGAAACCTGTTAGAAGCCTTGGACATGGAAGAATACATAAGAATAATGCAACAATTGTGCGAAGTTTCGAACGTAGATTTGAGGATATTAGAGATCTTGAACAACAATTTAAGATATTTGCAATATCTTTTTCAGTGAGTGTCCTGGATATTCCTGCTGAACTATAATCAGAAATACTTGATTTACAAAGCGATATTGAGCTAAAGGATAAGTATCAAAACAGAAAAAGTATTAACCATTTCTATACTTGTTTTCCACGAGAAAGGTTTCCTAAACAGTACAATCTTGCTGCAAGAACGTTGTAAATGTTCGGGACAACCTACGTATGCGAAACACTGTTTTGTTTAATGAAGTTTACAAAGTCACGTCACAGAAACAACTAAGTGATGAACAATTGAAAGCATGTTTGCGATTGGCTGGTACTAAAACAATAGCTCCGAGAATTAAATAGCTGCTTACTAACAGAAAACTGCAAAAATCGCAGCGGATCTCTGATGTTTAAGAAAAAGTACTATTATTAGAGAATTGTATTTGAATAACAACGTTTGTACTGTTGTTTTATTTTGTTAATTGAATTGTATAGCAATGAGAAGAAGACAAACAGTATATTAATCTGTATAAAAGTGTATATTTTGTTTTGTTTCATTATTGTGCAAACATGCAAAAATTTGTTTCGTATATAGTTAACTGTACAAAATTGTATAGAGTACTGTTTTTCAGTATAGTGCAATTAACAGTGAAAGCGTGCTTCAATTAAAAGCTGAAATTAATTTACATTCTTATCACAAATTTGGTTCAAATACAAGTTCTTAGCTCCGCCACTGTGGAAGCAGCTACCCTTGCCCGCAGCCGTACGTCAGGGCTTGAGGGTTTGTACGTACGCACGAGAGTGTAGTCACTTGACGGTCCCTGTTTTACACAAACTATCAATTGAACTGTTTCCGCATGTTGATCTTGTTGTTTATTCATCTGTCCTAGGAGAAGTCCGAACCTCATAAGTGATACCAACAAGACACCACTTATGAGGCAACTAGGCCAGAATATCATGGGGTAGAGTGGCCAGTTCCTTTTCCCTTCCATTACATTTATCGCCGACTAGCTACAAATTACATTAGTCAGACTTGAGATGCATACAAACAATATTGTTCTTTCTCTGACACATATCGTCAAGTGAGATGCACAGCCTGATAACAGATGTGCATATCAGCCAGAACCTCAATAAAAGGTAGTATGTTGATGATATTGTTCATTATGTGTTGCGTTTTAGAGAATTTGCAGTCGCCCATTATTCAGGAAGTGTAATTAAGACTACTTTTAGTATTAAATCACATTAAAATACGTAATTTATAGAGACATTATACACACAAATATTACACACGTCATGACATCAAATATAACTATACAAATGTTTTCGTAATATGACTGATTTAAATGCCAAACAACTTCACTGATATTTTAGGACCTTTGTAGTTACATTTTTACACTCCTCTAGCAGTACTGAACTTTCCACTGAGTCTATAAAATAATTAAAGGCTGGAGATTGCTGGGTTTGCAGTGAATGACCTACCCTTGGGCAGAATACTATGAATCAATGAACCCATTCTTACTAATATTACAACTTTTTATTGGCAGAAAGCCGCATATAATTTCTATATCACGCATGGCTAGTGAATGACTGCGAGCCTGTAGTTAATTAGGAATTGAGACACTGTGCGGCGCCACCAGTACGATTTTGAGACCGATGTACGGTGCCTATAGTAAACACAGAAAACATTTTAAAGCAACAATGTTGAAGATAGATATTTTTGTTTTCCAAAATTGCCGTCATTGAACAGAAACCAAGTTTGAGATTTCATTGCAAGTAATTAGAAATTCCTCTTTCAGGTATGTAATAAACGATCTTCGCACAAAATAATGTACGAAACACGAGCGGTATGTTTTCTTTCAATTCTCGGAAATTAAAAAAGCTCAACTACGTTTCGCTTTTTCAAACTTTTCCTCGAACATGAAAACTTCAACATACCGCTCTTGTAACGCATATTACTATTGTGTTCAGTGAAGTGATCATAATGCCGAAGACAGATGTTAAAAAACATGGGGTGTATTCTTTAATACAAGAATATGGTATCCACATTTTTAGTAGTAATACTGATGAAACAATTAAATGTCGGTTATGTATGTGTGCATTAAAAAAGATAACAAAACAATCGATAGAATATCAATGTAATACACAGAAACACATGAAAAATGGTGCTGTATTTTAGAAGAAAATAAGGGTTCAAGTTCAAATTCCGTCTCAAATATGATATAGGCTATGACTTTTGCCAGGATTTGTGTCGAATGATGATAAGTTGCAATATTCCATTCAAAACGCTGGGCAATCCTCACTTTAAAGAGTTCATAGAAAAGTACACAAATTATCAGGCACCTTCTGAATCATCAATTCGAAAACAGTTCTTACCTGCACTCGCCTCTAGTATGCCTACTGTGCTTACGTAAACAACAACCCTCTGACGAGACAAACTAGTCGCGTTGTAGTTGCCTTTACATCCGAATGACTTTTTTTCCGCTGTATAATTATAACTCATTAAAATGATTAAGGTTTTATATGGATCGCCCTGTATTAAACGATGGTAAGTTAAGTTAATGACGTTGAAATGAGCCCTAAGTCTCTATTAAAAAAAAACAGCTTAGAATTTTCTTCGAAATGATTGAGGGAAACTCCAGAAAAATCCAACCAGGATTTAAACCCTAGCCAGCTAGGTCCATAGTGAGACTTGCTGACTAGTACTCCATAGGGATAGAATATGCAGGGATTAGCAATTAATTGTGGTTTCTGTATAGCGACAAATTAGTCAAATCACTGGAGAAATATCTTAATACTATGTAGTAAAGTAATATTGAGTTCAGCAGAGTTTTAAGGAGTTCCTAGATTTTGGAGCTGTTTTCATATTTCCAATGCAAAAGAGCGCGCTGTATGTTTCGTATTATCCCAGAGCGAGCGGTCTCATTGATCTGTATTGTGGGCGAGATCGTTCTTCAAATATTCTGCTAGCTGGGGAACCCCCTCTCCCCAACAATGTGGGCACCGTGTGTTCACCCAACTTGATAGCCACTCGGATAATTGCCACCGCATCCCCTCGTACACTCGCAGAGGGGTGAAACACGCCAGAACTCAACAAAAACAATGTAGTGACCGGACAGACAAAACGTGTAATTAAGCCCCGCGCTATCGACGACGCTGCGCTGTGTTCCATTGTGTTGTTATGAGGTGCCTTCGCCGAAATACGAGTGACGCGGCGATCACATATGAAGGATTAAGAGTTGTGGATGTAAGATCATTACTTCACCTTTGTTAGAAAGAAACACTTCAGTTTATTGCAAAATACCCCGTAGCTATAAAGGGGTTTGGTTTATCCACTGCGTTACTGAATATTTATATGTATATGATACGGAAATAGAATAATCAAATTGATAAGGGTATTCTAATAATAGTAGAGTCCACACCTGTGGAGTAACAGTCAGCGCGTCTGGCTGCGAAACTAGATGGCCCGGGTTCGAATCCCGGTCGAGGCTAGTTACCTGGTTGAGGTTTTTTCTAGGGTGTTCCCTCAACCCAATACGAGCAAATGCTGGGTAGCTTTGGTTGCTGGACCCCGGACTCATTTCACCGGCATTATCACCTTCATCTCATTCAGACGCTAAATAACCTGAGATGTTGATACAATGTCGTAAAATAACACAATAAAAAATAAGATATTCCACTAGTAGGTCAGTTTTACCTGAAATTACTTTTAGATACTGATTAAATATTTTTTTTTAAGTTTCGACGTTGAAGTTATACTGCAACGTGCGCTGTTTCATTTGGATAACATCTGTAAATTTTGTGTAAAATGAGGCGAGATTGATCACTTTTAATTTTCAACATAAAGTAATTTCAAAAATGTTCATTTTTTTTAACTTGAAAACGCCCTGTATTTTGCGTTGGGGCAGCTATCTATCATGTACCCTACATTTAATTCGTATGCATTTCAGATACCCAAAATACCGAAAATTTCACTGATCAAAGACATACTCAGAGTGGGGCGACTTTGATCGGCCGTAAGTTTATTAGCAATTATCAAAGACGACCCTCAAACTAACGATTCTGTGGAAAAAAAGTTTGATTTTTTTTTCTTATATTCACCTTTGAATTTTTTTGAGGGGATGACTTTGATCAACTGTTTAATTTATTTGAAACACATCATACAATCAAAAATATTTTTTTTTAATCAACACACAACATCTATAGGGCCTACAGTAGTTCCATACAAAAGCATTACAAAGTATACGAATTTTCTTATTGCATGTAACACAGATTAACAAAATTCCTTTATATCAACATTCTGTTGAAAAGTGTACACATCCCCATCATCTGCTGCATTCAAATCTGGATCTGGAAGTACTTTTATGATGTGTATCACACTGACAGTGGACACATCGTCTTTAACTGGTTTGAAGGCACACTTATTTTCAATCGATTTGAGGCCCATTACTTTTACCTCACGTGTAGAACTGTTTATCTGTAGGACTTTACAAACATATCTATAAACCTGACTTTTCTTAGAGCTGAAACAAAAGTTTACCAATATAAAATTTCCAACTTCAATTTCTTTTCCATCCTTCCCACTCAGTGTTTCAGGGGTTTCGTCATTTCCTTCCGATGAACTTTCAGCTGAATCATCGGAAGTACTGGTTTCGTCAGGTGGAGTATCTACATCAGAGTCACTTGACGATTCGTGTGGTGCAGTAATACTCCGTCCAGGCTCTACATTCAGACGATTTCGCTTTCTTCTTATTGGTGGCTCCAACGCAGTCCTTTGAGACTGAAGAAATTGTGTGGGAGTATCATTCACTTGTTGCCCCAATGTTGACTCCTCTTGGGCTTCCGGTAACTTTGAAAGGACTTTATCTTCATGTAGTGGGAAAATTCCTGTAGCACGAACACCGCTGATCAAAATTTCACATTATCTTATTGCCAGAAGGTCCGTTCAAATCTATAAGTGTGTTTCTCAGAAGAGTAGGAAATTTTTCTTTTGGCAGTATTCCACATCTTGGATATTTTTGTTTCCATTCCAATAGTTGCTTTCTCCTCACTCCTTTCATAGCACGGAAAAAGCACACATCAAGGGGTTGACATAAGTGTGTGGCATTCGGTGGTAAACACACAAAAGAAATACTGTTTTCCTGACATAACTTAATGACACTGATGTTGATGTGTGAAGACAAATTATCCGCAATGACCACTTTGCGACCAGGTAATCTTTTAGCATGAGGCAGAAATGTAAGTTGGAACCAATCTTGGAATGTTTGAGCATCAAACCAACCATGTTTAGTTCGTGCATAGCGAGAACCTTGAGAACAACATTGCTTGGTACAACATGGTGCTCCCTTTTGACACCAGGTATCCCACATACATTCACTGTTATACACAATGTATGGTGGCAACAATGTCCCATCTGCAGAGCCGCACATCATAATAGATGTGGCAGACTTTGAGAAGTTTACTACCCTCTCTGGGTATTTCACACCTCTTCTGAAAATGAAACGACTTTTACCGGGTTCGTCACTTAAATTTGTTTCGTCAGAATTATAAATATTGGAAGGAGACACATCAGCAATTGTTGAGGCCAAATTCTTGAAATAATCGCGTATTGTTGCGTGTGACAGACAAGCCCTGGTTCGTTTAATGTTAGCACAAAGTCTTTGTGATGCTTCAGATTTGTGTCTCTTTAGCATTGAGTAAACTAGATCTTTTCCTGGTAAATTGTTTTTCAAAGAATTGCATGTTCGCCCTTTAGTGTCCAAATAATGTTTGATCAACATACGCAGATCCAACACACTAATGGGAAAACCCCAATCGCCGCATTTTACAATTTCACGTATAATGCATTTTTCCTCTAACTCTGAAAGTACAGTTTGTCCACCGGGTTTCTTTGTATGAAGGCCTTTGAATTTGTTATAAAGTGTACCGAAACTTATATTGTACTGGTTTGAAGCTGCCCGAATTGAAAGTTTGCCGGTTGCTACTTTAGTAAGAGCTTCCTCAAGATTCACATCTGAATAGTTCTTGTAGTTTCTAGATCCTGGCTTCCTTTTGTACGTCTTACCCATTTCTTCAATCTAAAATTGATAAAGAAATGAAACTGATCAAACTCACCCCAATAACTAAAAACTGTTATTGAATACGTACTTTACAATTTAAAACTAATTTAATTAATGCTAATCATAGATCAATTACCATTTAAAATAATAGTATATGCGACAGAAGAAATATTTAAATAGTTTAATAAGGGTACTCACATTTTATACGTGAATTCACAATATGCAGGAAATAACATCTAACGACAATGACTGCTGCACGAAGAATGGAAAAATTTGTTGATATAATTTTTGCAGACTATGTTCCGATACCATTGTTAAAACTAACATGCAAAGAAGCAACATTCTGAGAACCTTCATTTGTTCGTTAAGGCGGGATTTTTCAAATTAAATGTAAATGATCAACGTCACCTCGCGGTATCAAAGTCGCCCCATTTTACGGTACCTTAAAATCTCCCACAGAAAACAAAAATTATGGCAATAAGTGAAACATATTATTTTCGAAGTGAAATTGTAACTGGAAACGAAATTCTAGATCAAGTTTCAACTTTTTGAGTAACGTATTGAAAAAAATATTTTTCTACAGAGGAAAAGACTGCAATTCAACAAATACAAATACTTACATGAAACACTAAGAAGAAATCTAAGAGATCAAACTACAAAGGACTAAGCAATTTAAATTATTTCATAATGTTATGACTACCAAAATTACAATTTTAAGGAAGTGAATCATGAGTGGCAAATAAAGAAGACCCATGGAAAATAGACGCGACCCAAATTCGCTTCCTAATTGCTGTAAAATGTCGTAGTTTGCTGAATCAAGTCCCAAATACTACAATAATAAATAACCTGAATGTAAAGGGAAAGAAAGAAAGAAAGAAAGAAAGAAAGAAAGAAAGAAAGAAAGGAGTACCGAGCTAGTTGGCTCAAACGATAACGTTCGAGATTCATAAGAAGGCTTCAAGATACGAGGCTTCTTAATTCATATACATACAGAGTGAGTCAGGAGGCAAGATACATGATGTGAGGCGATAATATTGGTGATTCTGAAAAAAAACGTTTATATGAACATATGCTCTGTTCTTAACAGTATCTGACATATAGCTTTTTGAAAATCATGGGCGTCAGTCTCATTTCCTTCATTACTTCATCAGCACTCACATGCAGATACATCCAAAACGACATTAGGTTGCAGTAGGATCAATGAAACGTATCCTGGGCGTTGCATCGATTGTAGTGGAGATATTTCTTGTCCTCCAAGGTCACCCGACTTTCTCCATTGGTTTACTGTGTGTGAAGTTGGCTTAAGAGCGAAGTCTACAAGCGCAAAGTGGAAATAAGGAAGTAACTTCTCTCTCGCATTTTACACGCTTATCCTCAAGTAAAGGAATATCCTAATCATCGCAGATCAGGAACACAACAGCTATCTACAAGCGCTGCAAAGTGCACTGAAATTGACGGTGGACTTCTTGAACAATTTCTGTAAAGAAAAGTACATAATTAAACAGAACATAAAGCATCAAAGTTTTAATTTACTGTCACCTGCACTTCTCCCGTTCCTCATTGTTTCCTATTAGTTTTCTCCGAAACCGTTAAGAATAGAACATATACTTACTTACAAATGACATTTAAGAAACCCGCAGGTTCATTGCCGCCCTCACATAAGCCCGCCATCGTTCCCTATCCTGTGCAAGATTAATCCAGACTCTACCATCATATCCCAGCTGCCTCAAATCCATTTTAATATTATCCCCCTACCTACGTCTCGGCCTTCCAAAAAGTCTTTTTTCCCTCCGGTCTCCCAACTAACACTCTATATGCATTTCTGGATTCGCCCATACTTGCTACATGCCCTGCCCACCTCAAACGTCTGGTTTTAATGTTCCTAATTATGTCAGGTGAAGAATACAATGCATGCAGTTCTGCGTTGTGTAACTTTCTCCATTATCCTGTAACTTCATCTATTTTGGCCCCAAATATTTTCCTAAGAACCTTATTCTAAAACACCCTCAACGTCTGTTCCTCTCTGAAAGTGTGAGTCCAAGTTTCACAACCATACAGAATAACCGGTAATATAACTGTTTTATAAATTGTAACTTTCAGATATTTTGACAGCATATTAGATGAGAAAAGCTTCTCAACCGAATAATAAGACATTTCCCATATTTATTCTGCGTTTAATTTCCTCCCGAGTGTCATTTTTATTTGTTACTGTTGTTGCAAGATATTTGAACTTTTCCATCTCTTCAAAGGATAAATCTCCAATTTTTATATTTCCATTTTGTAGAATATTCTGGTCACGAGATTATCATATACGTCGTCTTTTCGGGGTTAACTTCCAAACCTATCTCCTTACTTGCTTCAAGTGAAATTTGCGTGTTTTCCCTAATCGTTTGTGGTTTTTTCCTAACATGTTCACGTCATTCGCATAGACAAGAAGCTGATGTAACCCGTTCAATTCCAAATCCTCTATGTTATCCTGGACTTTCATAATGGTATATTCTAGAGCAGAGGTCTCCAAAAAGCGTATCGTCATTCGTGCTCTCGATGCTGCCCACCAAACACAGTGTGCTGCAAGGCTATAAAAGGGGAAGACATTCGTACCTCAACAGATAGAAGCGATCAGTGGGGGATCGCGGCAACGGTCTGCTTAAATTTACAAATAACAACATCAAAAGAATGAGAAATATCATATGTTTGTATATTATTTTGACATACTATGAAGCTGGCGCCTCGTCTGTTGCTATTGACATAAGCCATTTTAAATTCAACCTTTTCTGTTCTATGGTGCCTTTCAGTGCCTGGAAAAGATCTTCTTCAGTTGTATTTGTAATTACATCTAGAAGACATTCAGACACAGTAAAATGTTCATGAACTCCTCGGATGAAAATGGCTAGGTGAGCTTTGTCATTTCTATCTGTGCTTTCGTGCAATGCAAGTGAGTAAGCTACAAAGTGGTTAATTGTGGTTTCGACTTTAGAATCAATTACATTTGCAATCTTGAAATTCCTTCTCTGAACTGCAATTGGAAACATTTTAATTTTCTTAAACTTTGACTTTGTTCTGGACACAGTATTTTAGTAACGTCCTGTATGCACGATTTTACAAATGATGCTTATATAAGTGGCTTAATTGATTTTCCATTATTCCAAGGTAGAACATAGCTAGGAAAAAGCTTGTTTGTTTAAGACTGAGGACACGTGTGTGATTTGTGTTTGTATTTTCTTGTTTTATATTTATCAAAATATTTGTAGGCCTTCGCATTTTACTTAAAATTAAATGAAAAAAGTATATGTTTGTCATGCGGAACTGAGTGTAAATGTATTGTAGTATACTGATTATTATGTATAACCAACAGTCATACAAATAGTCCCAAAATAAATTATTTTCGCATGTCCAACATGCCTGTAATTGTATGATATTCTTTGTGAAGGATCGAGTATTGTCGTCGGATGTTGAATTTTAACGCACCCTTAAGAATTTTCGAACAAATTAAGTATTTCACATTCTTCCCACTAACTCAAAACAAATTCTCTTCCTATTCATCCTTGAAAGTACTACGTCCATGATTAGAAGACATTGTGAAAAGGTAGAACACGCCGACCCACACAACGATAATGGCAGTCCGCCACTGCTCTTCGTTTGCGCTTAAACATTAAGTGTAGTACAGGTGGGGATGGGTGAGGCGGAGCGCGCTCATTACGTACTGGCTTCGGTTCCGTTCAGGGGCTTACTCGCGAGTACGCTTTTGGAGACCTCTGTTCTAGAGCAAAGTTAAAAAGTAAAGTTGATAATGAATTATCTTGCTTTAGCCCGCAGTGAACTGGAAAAGCATCACACAGAAGCTGGCCTATACGGACTCTGCTGTAAGTTTCATTGAGGCACATTTTAATTAATCGAAATAGTTTCTTGGGAATACCGAAAGAATAGGACGTATGTACATATAAACGTTTTCATTCAGAATGACCAATATTATCACCCCTCGAACCATGTACCTTTCCTTCTGACTCATCCTGTATATTGATTAAGTTATTAAATTAAGTGGCGTGGTATGTCTTTCTTCCTAACATACGTATCAAGTTTCTGTTTTTCTGTTTATTATTATTATTATTATTATTATTATTATTATTATTATTATTATTATTATTATTATTATTATTATTATTATTATTAATATTATTATTATTAATATTATTATTATTATTATTATTATTATTATTATTATTATTATATTCATCAGTTTACTTCATGATGCTGCTGACACTGCAAATTGAAAAATAAAGCAGCGGTAACTGAGAGTAACGATGCATCAGAAGTAACCGTAGTAATTTATAATAATTTTATTTCATAATCAACTCCTATGACTCTTGCACTTCAGACTCGATCTTCATTTTTCATTAGCTTACAGTAGAAGTCTCACATTACGTTACTCGAGAAGTGGCACCGCAGATTATACATTGAATCCGGTCACACAGCTCTCTGACCTTTTTACTTGTCATTGTTGACGAGCGGTTATTTCCTCAGAATCTTTCATGTCTGGAATTCAAAGGAAGAAGACATCGAAAGAACTGCTACGTCTTTACACAATGGAATACAGAGAACTCGTCTTTTGGAGGGTAAAGTTACTTAGTGTCAAAGGATAATACGCTCTTCTTGGAATCCATTTCAGATCACGTACATTGTGAAGAGTTTGCTCAGCAAAAGTCACCATTGCTCGTCGTAGGATATTTTCCAAGAGATATAAAATATTACTTGGATCTTGTTTGTTCCATTCATATGATACAGTCTTGTTATACTGTATGTAAACAGCAACTGGATAGTGGTAACATGAGAGTTTATTCTGTAGTATATGGTGTTTCAAAACATCACGTAGGATTCTGATGATAATGATAATATAATAATAATAATAATAATAATAATAATAATAATAATAATGTAATATTTATTTACTTGCATACACCAAAATTAAACGTAGACAACTGTGGCTTCCACCAATTTCATCAAGCAGCCGGTAATGGAATCCACAGTCTTTTGGAAGAAGTTGCATGGGGCATTGGTGATAATGCCCCAAATCCGTGCTTCCAATTCTATATTGTCTCTGGAAGGATTGTGACATTCTTTCCTTTCTCCGTATGGCACCATCTCTGAATGAAAACAATGGAGTTCCACACTTCATAGCGAGCAGCAATCTGCGCACCAACTGTACTACGGACGCGCAAAAGTTCAAACTCTATTTAATGATCTATATGTACACACTATTTGCATTATGGTTCCATCGATATTAAAAATTCTACAGCCAATTAATAATACCTAGTAACTTCCCGCCTGCACTGTATTTATGGCTATTCATAAAGTATAACATTGTTGCAGTGCTCAGAAACCTGATCTGATGGAAAAAAACCTGATTACATATTCGTAATCAGCGCATCAGACTTGGTAATAATTAGCATGCTCTTTGTCGGCACAAAAATGTTGTTGACTAGTGTTATTATTCATTCCCCCTCCCCTTTCCCGAAATCATAGTTCGCACATAGAGTTTTCACACGTCTTCCGAGCTTTGAATTTTGGTATATTTATCTAGATTTCTAGGCTTTATATTAGGCTTGCAGTTGAAGGACTCGGGTCTAGTGCGTTTCGTAACCAGAAATTTCGTCACTGTTACAGTTTTCCACCTACTTTTCGTCATTAGTTTTTTGTTCACCAAATACATTTTGTCACTGAGGAGATTTTGTCACCGAAGATATTTCGCCATCATTTTTTATACTGAGGAGATTTCGTCACCAAAATAATTGTACTGCATGTTGTTGTAAAATAGATAGCGTAGCTTCCGCTGAAGTTCGAACTTCATCTTTCATTGCTTCGACACATTCCGCAGCTCCAATTCTACCCCAATTTTCTGAGTGGTTCGAAAGCTCTGTAGGTTCTTTTATAATGGTTTTCTTATCTGAGGAAATAGTCATCAGTGAACTACAAATATCGCGCTGATCACACCTCCATAAAATCCCGGGATTTGTAATTTTGTGCTTTATATAAATATGTCCATTATAGATTAATTTATCCCTTGCTCTATTATTTTGTACGAATCGAAATAATTCCGCCATACCTCAACTGGAAGATTTTGAAACCAATGAATCCTGTAACTTGAAGATTTCGAAACCAAAAAATTAATTGTATCCTCGGAAACTAAATGAAGAATATGAACACAATGAATCCTGTAACTTGAAGATTTCGAAACCAAAAATGAATGTATCCTTGGAAACGAAGTGTAGAATATGAACACAATGAATCCTGTAATTTGAAGATTTCGAATCCAAAATATCAATGTATCCTTGGAAACGAAATTACCAATATGAACACAATGAATCCTGTAACTTGAAGATTTCGAAACCAAAAATGAATGCATCCTTGGAAACGAAGCGAAGAATATGAACACAATGAATCCTGTAATTTGAAGATTTCGAATCCAAAAAATCAATGTATCCTTGGAAACGAAATGACCAATATGAACACAATGAATCCTGTAACTTGAAGATTTCGAAACCAAAAAATCAATGTATCCTTGGAAACGAAATGAAAAATATGAATGCAGTGAAGTAGGAGGTTTTATATTACGTATCATTTTATATAGGTATCATCAAGGCAAGCGACACGAAGGGGAGAAAAATTGTGATGGCGAATAGTGATGACACAATTAAATTGGTGACGAAATAAGGTGGTGACAAAAGTGATTTGGTGACAAAATATGGTGATGACAAAAATGAATCGGTGATAAAATATTGCAGTGGCAAAATGTAATATGTGACGAAATCACTGGGTGACCGAAAAATCAGTGACGAAAATTCCGGATCCCGAAGGACTCCTATGTAGACATGACATAATATCCATCATATATTGAAGTGATGTAGAATGTTCCAATCTACTCTTTGCTGGAGCAAAGTAACATTTTCGGGAAGGAATGAGAAAAATCACCTATATTTAAAATTCTTACAATAAAGACAAGCTTCCGTAAAATTGTTTTCCGTCCGTCCTATACATCCGCGATAAACTCTATCTCCCTTCAAACATTTAAATCCTCTCACGCATTTACGGTCTTAGAAACGGAAATTACCGATGTTTTCAAAAAGATATTTTCTCTTTCCACATGTACCACGTGTTTTGCATTTTAGATGTATGATGTATATTTGTTGTTTTCACATAAAATGTTTTCAATGTAATACTACCTATTTCGCAGCACATTTCTATCTTCATATTTTGTATATATTTACATGTTATAGCCTATATACTCTATACCTTTCTGTTTTTAGGAACGACTGTAGCAAACATATTTAAAAATAATGGGAATATATTAGGCTTACTATTGGAAAGCTTATAGAGTGGAAGACAAATTTTATATTATTTCTTTTTACATCCTTGCCAAAAATAATTCCCCGACTCTTGAATACAATCTACTGACACACTAAACAAACCCTATTTGTAACTAATAAAGTAATAAGTAGATCCCTACGTTTTATTACTTTAAGAACAAGTTAGGTTACATGGATCATACTAGCTTCGCTCTGTGAGACAGATTTGGTCAAGGCCAGGGATGCAAAACTGTGCTCCAATTGAAGCACACGTCATAAACCGGAACACGTAACACATCCCTTCCCTGGAACCCTCGCGCCATTGTACGGTAGGGAGAGAAGAGACGAGAGAACAGTGTGTTTGCCAACGTCACAGAAACGTCATTGATGGCTCCGGCCTTGTGGATGGGAGAACGAACTTTCCCCATGCTTCCACCCCTTTCTTACCCAGTTCTGAAACCCCGGTCAAGGCGGTAATGAGTAGAGTCCTGCGTTTGGTTAGTTTGAATACAAGTTAGGTGTACCTGGATCATACTAGCTTCACGGTTCGGTCTCTCTCCGGACTCTCGGGTACTGTGTCTATAAATCGGTGTACAACAGGAATAATACTTATGTACAAAATACCACCTGAATTTTATTACGGAGTAGTCCACACCTGAGGAGTAACGGTTAGCGTGTTTGGCCGCGAAACCAGATGGCCTGGATTCGATTCTCAGTATGGAAAAGTTCCCTGGTTGAGGTTTATTTCGGGGTTTTCCCTCAACCCAATATGAGCAAATGCTCGATAAAATTCGGTGCTGGACCCCGGACTCATTTCACCGGCATTATCACCTTCATCTCATTCAGACGCTAAATAACCTAAGATGTTAATAAAGCGTCGTAAAATAACCTACTAAAGATAAAGAAGTATTTATTTAAAGACAGTTTATGTACAATAAACGGTAATTTTTTATCACTGTCAGACAAAACTAAACATTTTTAGGAACCATCCTCTGTATTTTCGGGAGCCACCACATTTTGCCCATACATTCAATTGAAAAATCTATTTCAGCTAAGATTATACATTTACTGAAATATATTAAACAATTTTA